>NC_091833.1:32910000-34110000 GCF_037783145.1 Equus przewalskii | reverse complement strand
GAGCACGGGCAGCCAGAATTACCGAGCCCAGGCAGGCGGGAGGACTCCTCTGGACAGACCGAGTCGGGCCAACAGGGAAGGCTGCCGTGCACAGAACTTCCAGTCAGCGCGCTGGTTCCTTACGTTAACTAATGAACAGCCGACCGTCATCAGGCGTTTGCAGAAAGCCTCCAACAGGGAAGAGGGAGACCAAAGCACGCAAATAAGTGGGAAAAAAAGAATTCGGGGGAATCATGGAAACTGCAGGGTGTGGAAGAAGACCTCCGGGAAGCCGCAACTTAAATCCTCCTAGAGACGGGATATCGCATCCACGAAAGGAGAATCAGATGCCGCCAAGAAGGGAAAAATCCGAGGGAAAGAGCAAGCTCCTGCAAATACAAGGATGATGGCTAAAATAAAAAGTTTGGTAAATGAGTTGGGAGATAAATTCAAGAAAATCTTTCAGAAACTGGAACAAAAAGAAGTGGAGAAAATAGTAAGAAATACTGAGAAGAAAATTAGAGGCATCCATGAGTCATCCAGAAGGCCCCAAATCTATTTATTAAGGGTGCCAGAAAGCAATGAAGGAAAATTCCCAAAGGTATGAAACAAGAAAGCATCCCAGAATTGAAGGGTGTGATGGTCCCGGTGGAAGGGGCTCACAGACACCTGCGTAATGAAGGAGAAAGACTCGATCAAGACATGGCATTGTGAACTTTCAAAACTCCAATGAGCAGAGTTCTCAAATGCTTCCAGAGAAAAAGAAAAACAGACTGCACAGGAAGGTCTGAGAATCAGAATGGTATGAGACTTCTCAGCAGCAACACCGAAACCTAGAAGTCAGCGGGAAACTGACCTCCCCAAATTCTGACCATAAATGATTTTCAATCTAGAATTCCATACACAACCCATTTATCAATCAAGTAATCAAGCCATAAAAATTGCATCTTCCATGCATCCTTTCTCAGGAAGTTACTGCAGGATGTACTCCACCAAAATGAGGGAGTAAACTGCAAAAGAGGAAGACTCAACAAACGGGAGAGGCAAAGGGGATTTCCAAGAGCCGGGGGAGTAGGGGTATACATATAAAATCTTCCAGAAAGCAATGAAGAAAAATATACAAACATGTAAAAAGCATGTATATTAGAAATATAATGTGTATATACATATGCATATATTATTGATGGAGAATCTGGTGAGTTTGTTCATGTGAAAAGCTGCATTGAGAGGCATTTTACTGAGCATTCGGAAGGGAATGAATTAACCAGTGATTTAAAGAAAACTACGCAACTGAAAAAATGAATCAATTACTAACTCGAGTTGTGCATGCAAGGCAGCCATGAGCATACAGAGCGGGAGCGCACTGCATGGCTCAGCAGTCAGCCACGCTTACAGTCTTTTCATAACGAAAAACACTGAATATGCACTTAACGAAAAAATTGTGACGTAACAATCCTGGAACGGTCAGGGAAGGGAAGAGGAAGAAGGTTCTAAAAGACTGAAATCCTCGTCTCCCACAGTAGGAAGTCAGTAATGGCTAAAAGCGACTGTGAACCAAGAAAGCAAGCAGTGCGTCTATGTAGCATCTTGGAGGTGAGTGTCTGCCACCGCAGCTGAAGGAGCTCAGAGCTGTAATTCCGGGCGGCGGTAGACGGAGGGGGTCAGACTCCCGCTGACTTCTGTTCTAAGCGCTGTTTTTAGCACTAATTGACATCTTAAACTATGGGCACATTATCTCGTTAAAGATTAAAAATTTTAACAGGGGAAGGGAGGGAAGACACTGGTACGAGAAAATTTTCATCATAGGGATACTGTCCGTGTTTTTCCGGCTGCGGAAACCAAGGCTCAGCGAGGATTCGTGCCCCGTGGGGGTGGGGACCTGAACCGGCGACTGACACAAGCCCTGCTCCTCACAGAGGATGCTGGCCTGGTGACGCCCGACCGCGTACTCAGAAAAGCCAGAAAGAGGGTCCCAAGTGGCAGTCACGGTCTCCTGGCGGCTGGAGGGGAGAAGCTTCCCCAAGAAGGCATCAGACGTGCAGACCGGGGGCAGGACAGGGACCGTGAGAGGAGGTCACTTGTGTCACATGCACAGGAGGCCACTGTAGAGGCCACGAGTGTCACGTGCAGGTAACAGTCATTCCCGCACGGAGAACAGGACACCAGCCAGAGAGCCACCCCGGTCAGGAGGGGGTTGAGAGTCAAAGCAGACCCCGGTGGGGAGTGACAAATAGGGCCTCTGCGTTCCTGCTCAGGCCGCCCAGATAAGAGGGGACTCCGGCCAGCCACACGTCCAGCTTTGCGGACCAGGGAGGCACGAGGAGCCACCCGGTCTGCCCACCTCCACAACCCACCAACCCGTCGGGGGGGTGGGCAGGGGGAATCCTGGAGGCGGGAGGACCAGGCTCAAGAGCCGGCAGTACCCCACGTGCTAAGTAGTGCCCAGCACGCCGACCGCATGTGAGCCTGATCGTCTTGACCCCCCACTCCACAACCACTCACCAAGGGAGAGCTCTTTTAAAACTTTTTTTTAAAAAAATAATTAATAGGCTATTTTTTAGAGTTTTAGGTTTACAGGAAAATTTGGCAGAAGATACAGAGATTCCCATATACCCCCCACCACGTGCTGCACACTCACCCAGAGGTCCCGTTATCTCGCCTTAGTGCCCAGCACGTGCTACAATCCGTGAGCCAGTGTTGATACAGTAACCAAAGTCCGCGGGTTCCATGTCCACGGCGTTTGCAGTGTACGGGTTTGGACCAATCCACAATGACACATACTCTCACGGTAGAGTATACAGAGTAGGTTCGCAGCCCCCAAGATCCTCGGTGCTCCGTCTACGCATCTCCGCCCCCAAGAGCCTCGGTGCTCCGTCTACGCATCTCCACCCCCAAGAGCCTCGGTGCTCCGTCTACGCATCTCCGCCCCCAAGAGCCTCGGTGCTCCGTCTACGCATCTCTGCCCCCAGCCCAGCAACCCTCATCTTTGTACCGTCTCCGTAGTTTGCCTCTTCCAGAGTGTCACCGAGTTGGAATGACACAGTGTGTGGCCTCTCTGACTGGCTCCTCTCACTTGGTAACGTGCATTTCAGGTTCCTGCAGGTCTCTTGGTGCCTCTGTACTGAAGGTTGCTCTTCATTCCCCATCAAAGGACAGCTTCGTCGCCTCCAAGTTTTGGCAATTATGAATAAACTGAAGGTCTTTTTCACATTAAAAAAAAAATGGGCCTAATCTCAGTGTAAGAACGTTGTTCTAAACCAAGTACATTCATCTTCACTAAAGCTTCCTGCGTCGGCTGCCTTCTCAGGGTGGGGGCACCTGGAAAACCCTCCTGGGTGGCCCACAGTCAGAAACCAGGGCCATCGCGTCCAAAGGACACCGTCAGCTGACATGTGCTGAGCACCCACCATACGCGGAGAGCCAGGTGTCACCATTTCACAACGGCGCACTGGGGCTCAGAGAGGTAAAGGGACTTCTCCAATGCCACACAGCAGGAAGAGGTGGAGATCTGACACACCCCACTTGGCTGCACCCAGAGCTGGAAGGGGCTGCATGGACAAGGGAGCCAGCCTCCCACTCCTCGTTGTCCCCATCACAGGGGAGGCCCACACCCAGTGACGTCAGCTGGTCGGTGCGTGTCCAGGGCAAGTCCGAGAAGAAGTGGCCAGTCCACAGACCCCGGTCAGGTGTCCCCTCCTTGCTCCCTCTGAGCCGCAGTCCCCGGGGAGGTGACTCTGCTGGCTGCATCACCCTGACCAAACCGGGGAGGACAGAGGCTGCTTTCCACCTGCCCACAGGAAGGACACCGCCCACACGGCCGAGTGCTCACAGCGTGTCCACCCCACACTGAGGGCTCCCACGGGTCGCTCACCTGGTTCTCACAACCACCTTGTGAGAGGGACATTACTGCACCCATTTCACAGATGCAAAAACGGAGGCCCCATGAGGTTAAGTCACTTGCCCCGAGTCCTGCCACTGAGGGAGCGGCTGAGCTAGGACCCCGAGGAGGTGTGCCCGATTCCCAGGGCCACGCTCCGGACAACTGCTCTCCCCTGCACACCGAAAAACGGACAGGCATGGAGTGGACATCAAGGAAGCAGCCTCCAGCTCGGATCACACCACGTCCCCAGCGGGCAGGCCGCGGTTCTCACCCCACGCGCACAGACTCGCTCACTTGGGACAGCAGGGAGGCCAGCGGCCAGGGGACTCACTCTGAACGAAGGTGCCCCCAGGACGGCGGCTCGGCGCCCAGCGCTGCGGGCGGTGATCGGACAGCGGAGATCCCTGCTGTCGCTCAGAGGCTGCTTCTCCCAACCCTGAGGTCAAGCGCCATCTTCTCCCCGGCAGACGGTTCCGACAGGCCTGCTGAGAAGACCTGGGCATCCACCCGCAGCTGCCGGGTTTCAGCCCCATGTCCTTCGGCCTCAGGAGCAGGGACCGCCTTTGTCCCCCATGCCCACCCTCTGATTCTCCCGCTGGGTGCGAACAGGGGAGGCAGGAACAGAACGCGGCCCAGAGAGGGCACTACTCCGCATCCTGCCATCCGGGGGCGCCTTCCCTGGACGCCCACTCCCCTCTCTGGTCACCTGGCGGCACCGAGGTTCAGCAGCTGCCCGGGGGGTTAACAGAGACCCTTGCGAGGTGGGGGCAGCAGGGGGCGTGGGGAAGGGGTGGGAGGAGGAGGAAGCGAGGGAGAGCCTCTTCCAGAGCGGCAGGAAGTCAAGCGGGTCTGAGCGTGGATCCAGCCACGTGACCCCAGACAGATTCCCGCACCTCTCGGAGCCTCACTTTCCCCATCTGCAAAATGGGGACAAAGATTACTTCCCCTCAAGCTACAGAAGAGGAGCAGAGTGAAGGGACGAAGAGCCAGGAGCTGGAGCCAGACTGTCTGACAAGAGCCATCAAAGCTTGCACAAGCAACCTAGCTTCACCGTGCCTCAATTTCCCCTTCTGTGAAATGGGGACAATGACAACATCCACTCTATAGGCTTGTTGTGAGGAATAAATGATTCATGTTTCCAAAGCACTCTGGGGAGGTCCCGGGCAGGTGGCAGGCACTGTGTTTAAATACAACAGAGCAGGAGGCCAGACGGCCGGACAGGTGAAGAGCACAGCAGGTGGCACCTGCAGGGCCCTCGATCAGCCGCGGCAGCTCTGCTCCACGCCATGCTTCTCCCGGGCAGCATCAGCGTCACCTGGGAACTTGGGGAAATGCAGATTCTCAGGCTCGCCCCAGGCCCCCCGGAGGCTGAAACTCCAGGTGCAGGTGGATGGCCCAGACGTAGCAGGCCCTCCAGGTGACTCCCACGTTCTCCAGGTCAAGGACCCAGGTCCCGCTAGAATCACCTGGAGAACTTTGAAAAGAATCACTGATGCCCGGCTTGCCCAGGGACACGGGGTCAGTGGCTCTGGGGTGAGGCCTGGGCAGCGAAGAGTATTTAAAGCTCCCGGGTGATTGTCCTTTCAGAACCAACACTCATTTTCCTTCTTTTTTTTTTCTTTTTTTTTTTATGAGGAAGACTGTCACTGAGCTAACATCTGTGCCAATCTTCCTCTACTTTGTATGTGGGATGCCGACAGAGCATGGCTTGATGAGCGGCATGTAGGTTCATGCCCAGGATCTGAACCCGTGAACCCTGGGCCGCCAAAGCAGAATGTGTGAACTTAACCACTACACCACCGGGCCGGCCCCTCATTTTCTTTTTCAGGTTAGGTTTTTTGAGGACCAAGGATCTTGTTGCTGAAAAGCCGCCTGTGAGTGAAGCTTCCATCTTGACTCCAGCGGCAGCCTCCGCGGTCACCTGTCCTCCCAGCTCAGGGGCATGGTGTTGGTGCAGCACCAAATATGCTAGGACCACGCTGAGTGCCCAGCCTCCCGGCCGGAGGACCCACACTGAGAGGAAAGATTTGGGCTCAGGTGGGTCACGGATCCCTTCGAGATGTGATCCAACTTATGAGGCATCATCGCAGGATAAAACAGGCACCTCCACCCACAGCCAAACACAAGGGCCCCAAACCACGCCTGGGCCGTCTCTGGGCCCTGGGAGACCTCTGCAGGCCTCGGTGTCCGGAGCGCTGGCCCAGAGGACCCAGTGCAGCAGAGGGAGGGCCGAGGGCTCTGTGTGGAGCCCCCCGTTCCGGGTGCACAGGCAGAGGCAGTGACGCGCCCACTGGACTCCTGGGTTCAAGTCCAGCTCCACCATCACCTGTGTCTGGGTAGGTTACATGCCCTCAGTTTCCACGCCTGTGAATGGTGCTAATGTCGGCCCCCAAGCCCAGGCTGCAGAGAGACAGCAACTGGACACGAGAACCTGGCGCAGCCTCGGGAGGGTGAACGCCAGGTCTGTGTGCCTTCACCCTCCCAGAGGCCCCCAGGTGCCGGTTAGGGCCCCACGGAGGCCCTCCACACACCTGTCATCTCCTCAAGGAGGTTCCTCCAAGTCCTTGTCATCTCCTCATGGAGGTCCCTGCAGGTCCCTGTCATCTCCTCTGGGAGGTCCCCCCAGGTCCCTGTCATCTCCTCGGAGAGGTCCCCCTAGGTCCCTGTCACCTCCTCATGGAGGTCCCCCCAGACCTCTGTCACCTCCACATGGAGGTCCCCCCAGGTCCTTGTCATCTCAGGGAGGTTCCCCCAGATCCCTGTCATCTCCTCATGGAGGTCCCCCCAGACCTCTGTCACCTCCACATGAAGGTCCCTCAGGCCCCTGTCATCTCCTCAGAGAGGTCCCCCAGAGTCTGTCCACTCTGAGAAGAACGAGAAAGTGGTGGAGGTCAGCTCATCCTGCAATGTCCCCTCCTCTCCCAGTGACCCTCATGCAGAGAGCTGGATCACAGGTCACTGCGCAGCTGTGGGAGCTGGCTGCAGGCCCCTCTCCACCCCTCCCTCCAGCCTCACTCCTGCAGCGTGGGGATCACCCCCAACTCTGAACGGCTGTTTATTCACCTAACCAGGATCGACTCAGTACCCACTGCATGCGGGGTCAGGATTCACAGGGAACAAAGAACCTTGGGTCTGAGATTTAGATAGACAGGAGGCACTCCGTGACCACCACCACCAGGAAGACAACCAGAGCAGGGCTTGGGGTGGAGGGAGAAGGGGCAGCACCATGGGCGGGCCCACCTGCAGGAGACACCGACTGTGGGCTCCATAAATCATTGCTGCCTCCGTTCCCGTCACGGTTTTCTCCAAAAACAGACTTCACCACGTCCAGGAATAAACCCCTAGAAAGGGCCCTGGTAAGGACTTCTCAGCTTCCAGAAGACTCTTTTTAAAAAGAAGCTGAGTGGGAATGTAAAACGGTGCAGACGCTTTGGGAAGCAGTCTGGCAGTTCCTCAAACAATTAAAGCTGGAGTTACCGTGTGACCCAGCAGTTCCAGTCTTAGGTGTACACCCGAGAGAAGTGAAAACGCGCGTCCACACAAAAGCGTGCACGCCGAGGTTCATGGAGCGTTATCCGCGAGCGTCAAGAGTGGAAACAACCAGGGGCCAGCACGGCAGGTGAGTCCACACACTCTGCTTCAGCAGCCCCGGGTTCGCATGTTCAGATCCCAGGCGCAGACCTAGCATGGCTCGTCAAGCCACGCTATGGCAGCGTCCCACATAAAATAGAGGGAGACTGGCAACAGATGTTAGCTCAGGGCCAATCTTCCTCACAAAAAAAAAAATTGGGAACAACCAGGTGTCCATCAACGGATGATGGATAAACAAACTGTGGCCCATCCATACACTGGAATATTAATCTTAAAAAGGAAGGAAGCACTGACACACGCCACAATCCGAGTGAACTTTGAAAACATGACGGTGAGTGAAAGAAGCCAGACACAAAAGGCACACATTCTATGATGCCATTTATATCAAATGTCCCAAATGGGCAAATCCATAGAGACAGAAAGCAGAGTAGCGGTTGCCGGGGGTCGGGGAGGCAGAAGGGGGAATGAGCCAGGTATAGAGTTTCTTTCTGAGGGGATGAAATGTTCTAAACTTGACTGTGGCGATGCCCACACAACTCTGTGAACAGACTAGAAATCACTGAACGTGCCCTGTGGGGGAATGTTGCTATGTGAACTGTATCTCCGCGAAGCTAGTAACAACACAGCCGCGGGGAGCGGAGCCCTCTCTCCGCAGTCTGGGCACAGAGCAGGGCGTGGGGCGACTCCAGTCTTCCTCTGCCCTGGGGAGGGGCGTGGGGTCTCCGCCCCCTCCTGACCCGTCGCAGCCACCCTGTCCACCTCCTTCCTGTGAATGTCCCAGTCCGTGTTTAAGCACAGCGTCCCTCAATGCCTTTGTCATCGGGCTGCAAGAAGTCTCTTACAGGATGAGGACTCCCCAGAAAGCTTGTCCTGCGGCCCCCATTGCTGGGGTATGTTAATGTACCCAGAGGACCCCGCAGCCCATGTAGAGGAGAAGGCGCGGTCAGGACCGCCACCAGGGCACAGAGGCGGAGCATCTGATTTCAGATGTGACATCTGCTCCCACAGAGTGGGGTCAGTGCAGGGCCCCCAGCCCAGGGTCTGCAGACTCCACGGGGTCCACAGATACAATCGGGGTCGTGGGGAAAGAAATTATCCTTATTTCACTCACCTCTCCCTGAGATTCAGACAAGTGGCAAACCACAGTGGCATTCATCAAACCTGTGAGTTGGGCACCAAGAGAAAGGGCACATCCCTGGAGGGTGGCTGCAAATGTCCTGGGATAGCGTTACAGCCCAGGCCTGCCCGGCCAGAGAGCTCAGCATGAACACCACCCCCGCCCTGCCGGACACAGAGCGTCCAGCCAAGGGTGGCCTGGGCCCAGGACACGCAGAGCCCAGCCCCACGCCCGCCCCGGCAGCCCCACGGACGCCGGCTCCCAGCTGGCTCGGGGCCTGGTAAGGGGTGTCCACTGCTGCCGCCCTCCTGCCCCAAGCTGCGGCTGCCCAGTGGCCAGCGCAGACCCTTCCACCTCCATCCCCTGCAGACTCAGCATCCATGGGGTGTGGCCACTGGGCCTGTGAGGGGCTCTCGCTGCCTCCCTGCTGTGCCCCCTGCCCATGGCCAGCCTCTGTCGGGCCCCTCCTCCGACCTCGAGACCCTCAGGGACCAGGGGTAGCAGAAAGTCACCCAGACTCTAGGACCCCAGGGCCCCCATCATTTTCCAGAATCCCTGACTCCCCTGGAAGGGGGACCCCTAGGGAGGGGACAGGTCGCTGGGTAACCATTTCCCCCAGCCCCACCTCCGACTCCTGGTCAGCCCTGAGGGCTGGAGCTACACTGGGCATCTCCAGGTGGGGTCTGAAATGAGGGCTGGAGGCTCTGACCCCCTGTGGGGCCCACTCAGCGCCCCCTCTCCCCACCCCCAGCTCCTCCTTCAGGTCCCAGTCCCTCAGGGAACCTGGCCGGACCCTACCCGTCACACTGCTCAGGGAGGAGGACTCATTCCAGGCACCTGTCACAGTCCCGGTCACACAGGCTGGAGGGCCGGGCGCCCCAGGCTGACAGGCCCTTGAGTGAGGGGCTATGTCTGCACCCTGCTGCCCCCCAAGAGACCCCCAAAACCTGGTGGTCGCGGCCCCCATGGTCAGCTGGAGACCACTGCCCAGAGGTCAGCAGCGCCCATTCTGGCCCATCTCTCCCTGGCCCTCTCGCCTCACACTCAGGCCCAGGAGGAGAGAAGGAACCAGTTAGGTTTTCTGGAAACTTCCCTCAGCTGTCACCAAAAGTGCTTGGGGCACCAAGAGGAACAGGAAATGCCACGGGAACCAGAAAAGTGGGTCTAGGGGCAGAAGGCAGAGGCAGGTCTGATGGTGTGACGGCTGAGGTATTTCCAGCCCGTCCCCAAAGGCCCCGTGACACCTGGGCTGTGTGTCCTCCTGTGGGGAGTAACTCACTCACAGAACACCAGCCTCAGACAGGGTCACCCCGAGACCACGATAAAGTGGGACAAACAGGTCACTGTGCCACCCATGCAATGCCAAGCTTTCCCCTCAGGGAGCTAAAACCATCCTCACCCACTACAGCTTCACCCCTGCCCGCTCCCCCACCCCTGGAGATGAGGCTGAGGGGGACGCCCATCAGAGCAGGCCCCCTTCCCGACAGACAGGGCCCAATTGAGAGTGAGTTCTGCTCCCTCCCCACTCAAACCCCAAGACCACAGCAGGCTCCTCTAACACCCTCCCCTCCATGCATCCACTCCACGTGGGGGTCCGCCCCCCGCTGCCAGAGCACTAAACCCAACTGTTCCCCTGTGGGCGCGCTCCTGGGGGTCTTGGCTGGAGGGCCCTGACATCCCTGAGGGAGTTCTGGGTGTTTCCACAGGGATTCCCCCCCAACCCCCCCACCCCCCCCACCCCCCCACCAGCTGCTGTGGGTGGAGGGCAAGGCCTGGAGGCAGGGGTCTGCTGGCCTCCTGGGGGGTCAGAGGCCCTGGGGGCACTGAGCAGCCCCCAGGGCTGAGCCGGAGGCCTCTGTTCAAGAGCTCTGAATCAGCTCCAGACAATCCCCGTTTTGTTTGGCCCGGGGTCCTGGGTCTCAGCTCCTTCTGCAAGATTTCACAGATCTAGTGTCCCCAGGCTGGGGTTCTGCTCCATCAGGCAGGTCAAGGCAGGCCCGCATTTTATCTCGGGACTTTGGGCCAAAATGAAACAAGCTCACGTCGGATGATGCTCTGGCTCCAGGGGTGGAAGAGCAGCACCGTGGAAAGTCACCTCGAAATCCCCCACGCTCTCTATTTCATGCTCCTCACAGTCTCAAGCGGTGGGCGCAGCCCTGGAAACTGAGGCAGGGGTGCTGCCCAGGCATTGGAATGGCCCCGGCGCCCAGCACCAGGACAGGTCCAGCACCCGCCAGCCTCTGCTCCGTGGTGGGGATTGTGTGGCCACAGGCGACATGTGGTAGCTCTCCCTCGGTCTCCTCCTCTGCGCAGCAGGACAGCCATGCTGCACGGGCTTGTTGCCGGGACCTAAAGGGAAGGTGCACAGAAGGCGCAGGGCGCAGGGCTGCTGCAGGGTAAATATACAGCACCAAGTGGCTGCTTAAAACACAGGGCGGAGCAAGGATGATACGCATGGAATTCTCCTTCTCCCTCCCTCTCCCGTCCCTGCCTCCTCCTCCTCCTCCGACCTCCCCATCTCTCTGTCTTTATCTCCCTCTCTCTCTCCCTCCCTCCCTTCCTTCCTTCCTGCGCTCCTTGCTCCCTCTCCATCTCTCCACTAACTTCCTCCCCTGGCTCACACATTCCTGTCCTTTCCTCCTCCTGCTGGGCTGCCAGCTAACGGGCACTCTGTGCCTGTGAACACCTCATGGTCACTGTCGCCACGGCCGCCTCCAGCCCTGAGAAAACCCTGACCTCTGCTATATTTCTGCTGCATTCTCTGGGGGATCCACAATTAATTTCCTCCAGATTGGGCGCTGCACTGTGGACGCAGCCACTCAGCCCCATGCCAGGAGCGCAAGGCTCCACTCTGCCCAGGCGGTGTGGGGCACTGGAGCCGTGGGGGACTCCGGGCAGGGCTGTGGGCTGGGACCTTCGTCCTCAGTGGGTTCACCTCCTGGTTCTTGTTTCTCCTAACAATCAGGTTAGGTCTGTGCAGACCCAAAGGGTCAGGCCGCGGCCTTCACGGCCAGGAGGGTCTGGCCCCAGACCTGGTCCTTTGCGCTCAGGCACAGCCACAGCCACGCAGGTTCCCTGTGGCTCCCAGGATGGCCCTGCTCCTTCTGCCTCCGGGCGCTCATAGATGCTCCTCCTGGAGCAGCTGTGAAGCCTGCCCACCTCATTCCCACCATCCTCAGGTCTCGGTGAGAGAGTCACTCCACCCAAAGGCTTTCTTGGATGCCCCAGATGCCCACCGGCTCTTCCTCCCAGCACCCTGGCCCAGCTCCCTCCACGCCATCAGCATTAAGTGGGGAACAACGTAATGGGTTCACTGAAGTGGGTCCCCAGCCAATCCAACAGCACCACACCACCGGCGGGCTATCTGTTCACTGCTATCCTGGGGCAGGTCATTGCCCAGCACACAGTTGGTGCTCAATAAATACCCATGTGGGTTCCAACTTCCCCCCAGATAACGTTGCTATTCTCTCCCTGCTGGTAAGACAGACCCTAAATCCATCCCAGCAAAGCCTCCATGGGAGAGCTGGACAGGATCACCTGACCTCTCAGCCAGCGCGCAGTGGTCCCGGTTCTGTCCAACCGACATTTACTGAGCGCCTACTCTGTGCCTGGCAACATGCTAGGTACTCCAGGGGCAAGAGAATGGGGCCCACAGTTCATTTTAAGGAATACACATCCACTGGGAGAGAAGCATGCAAACAGGCGGGGGGCGGGGCGGTGGTCAGGAGTCAGGCGCCAGAGTTTAAGTCACTGCAATATTTATAATATAAAAAACACTTAACAAGTCAACAATAAAAAGACATAAAGTGGACAAGGCTCTGAACAGACCTTTCTCCAAAGAAGACACACAAATGACCAAAAGCACATGAAAAGATGCTCAACGTCATTAGTCATTAGGGAGATGCAAATCAGAACCGCAGTGAGGTACCACTTCACACCCACTAGGATAGCCATCATCAAAGAGACAGACAGTAACAGGTGCTGGTAAGAATGTGAAATAATTGGAACCGTCACACGCTGTCAATGGGAACGTAAAACGGTCTGGAAAACAGTCTGGCGGTTCCTCAAAAGGGGAAATGGAGCTACCACACGATACAACAATTTCATTCTTAGGGATACACCCAAGAGGATGGAAAATATACGTCCACACAAAAACTTGTACAAGAAGGTTCACAGCAGCGTTACTCACAATAGCCAAAAGGTGGAACCAACACAAACGTCCATCAACTGATGATGGATAAACAACATGTGGTCCACCCATGCAATGGAATATTATCCAGTCTGAAAAAGGAATGAAGGACTGACACACGGTACAACGTGGATGAACTCTGAAAACATTACCTTAAGTGAAAGAGGCCAGTCACAAAAGACGGCCGATGTATGATTACTTTTACAGGAAACGTCCAGAATAGGCAAATCCACAGAGCCTTAGAAAGCAGAGCAGCAGTTCTCAGTGGCTGGGGGAGGCGCATGGGGAGTGACTGCTTAATGCACACGGCTTTTCTCTTTTGGGTGATAAAAAATGTTCTAAAATTAGGTGGTGGTGACAGTTGCACAACCTTGTGAACATCCTAATAACCACCGCATTGTACACTTTGAAAGGAAGAATTTTACAGTATGTAAATTATATCTCAATAAAGACACCCAAAAAAATGTCACGTGATACCATTTGTCTCAGGCCTGACATGGAACAAACTCTACAATGTAATAAGCACAAGTGGGAAAAATGTGAAGTGCAGACCAGGGGCTATAACCCACCTCTGGTGTTTTTGAAAGGTTTACAGTAACGACAGCAGCAGTAATAATAGCTTATTTATGGAGCATCTGCATGCACCAGGTGCACGCTCAGAAATCTTGGCCTGGTCTCGAATTCAACCTCAGGACGACCCTTTGCGGGCTCTTCACTAGGGAGCTGCGGTCTGAGCCAGTCCCGTGCCATGAGTATGCTGTGGCTTCCCGAATCCCCATCTTCCACTTGACTCGGGCAAGTCGCTCTATCCCCAGCCTTGGTTGGCTGTGTAAAATGGGCACAGTAACCGTATGGACCTGGTATCACGGGGTGGCAGCACAATAAGATGACATAATGATGAAAATGGTGGCCATGTGGCTGGGACAAGCAAGCCCTGAGTCCCCACCCCATCTCTGCTTCTGCTGTCTCCCCAACCTCCCTAGGTGCACCCACGCCCTCGGCCTACTTCATCCACCACCCAGCTCGAGTCAGCCATACCTCTCCTCCTCCCCTGCCCTCTTCCTCCCCGGCCAATTCTGAGCGCTGGGGCCTCTCCCCCCAGGGATGCCCTCTCCCCTGACTTTCAGTGCCACCTCCCAGCGGACAATGCCTCCACTCAGATCCAGACTCAGAGCACCCTCGCCATCCTCTCCCGGCTGCAGGCAGCTTCTCACACCGAGCACGGTCCACATGCGACCTTTGGCCCCCACACCACTCCTCCTCTAGGGTCCCCTCTGTCTTACAGGAGAGCTGTCCTGGACTCCGCCGGCCTCCAAACTCTCAGGGTTCTAGCTCTCCCCACCCAGATCCAGGCCATCATCCCCTCTCCCCTAATCCCTGCACCCCCTCCCAGGGCCTCCAGCTTCCAGTCTGGCCCCCATTTCCTTCCCACCCAGCAGCCAGGGCACTTATCTACACACAACTGTACAACTACCACACAGGCCAGCAACCGCAGTCCTGGGCATTTATCCCAGAGAAACGAAGACTTCTGTCCACACAAAAACCTGCCCATGAAAGTCTGTAGCAGCTGCATTTACAACCGCCCCAAAGGGAAATACCAAGATTCCCCTCCACGAGTGAATGGCTAAACAAACCCTGGTCCATCCCCACCACAGAATACTAGTCAGCAATGAAAAGGAATGAAATATTGACAGAGCAACGACCTGGATGGATCTGCAGAGAATTACAGTGAGTGAAAACTCCCGAAAGGGTACATGCCGTATGATTCCATCTATAGAACATTTGTGAAATGAGAAAATGATAGAGACAGAGAGCAGGTCCGTGGTTGCCAGAGGTTGAAGAGATACAGGGGTGTGGGGGGGCACAGCTATGAAAGGACCACGAAGTGATCCTTGCAGCGATGGAATGTTCCGTATCTGACTGTAGCGATGTCAACATCCTGGCCGTAACACTGTATTGGAGTTTTGCAAGATGTTACCACTGGGGGAAACTGGGCAGAGGGTACGGGGACTCTCTCTGTATCATTCTCACAACTGCGTGTGAGTCTACCATCATCTCGAAATAAAAAGTTCCATTACAAAAACACAAGCCCAGATGGCGTTGCTGCCCTGCTTAAGTTGTCCAGTGCCCTTCTCTGGCCTCCGGACAAAATCTGAAGTCCCTCCGATGGCCTGGAAGCTGCGCTCAGATGCCCTCACTCTGCTGCCTCCTTCTTCAGTTCTCTCAACAAGCCACACTTGTCCCAGCCCCCGAGCCCTTGAAGTGCACTTGTCCCTCCCTGCCCCTCCTTCTCTCACTCTCCAGGACTGGCCCCTCGTCCTCTAGCTCGCCGCTGATTTGCCATTCATTCATCGTCCAGCCATGATTTCCAGAGCCCCTCGCCCCCGGATGCAGGGTCACGGTGGGGAACCCGCCAGACTCAGTCTCTGTCCTCCTGGAGCTTCCAGTCCAAGGGCAGGAGACAGCCACGGAAGCCAGCGTTAACAGCGCACAGGAGCACGTGTGCTCACAGAGGACCTGGAGGCACCACAGGCGTCAGAGGAGGGGCGCCCCACACCTGGCAACCCACGGTTCACCGCACGCCACCCTCACCAAGGTGCATGTCAACTACAGTCACGCGCCGCATAATGACATTTCGGTCAACGACGGACTGCACGTCGACAGGGTCCCACAGGATTAGTACCATACGGCCTAGGTGTGTGGTAGGCTGTACCATCCAGGTGTGTGTAACTGAACTCTGTGATGTTCACACAGCAACAGGGTTGCCTAATGACACACTTCTCAGAATGTGTCCTCGTCATTAAGTGACGCATACCTGTACTGCTTTTCTTTACACAGCCACAACAAACAGCCAGACCTCGGAACCAGCCAGAAAGCAACCAACAGCCGGGGGCGGGGCCATAAAAAGATCATGCACAACAGTTGGCTGGAGAGTCCCCAGGTGGGCGTAGGGTGCCAGCTCTTGGCCCCTTGGCTTGGCTTCTACAACCAGCCTCCCAGGAAGATGCAGTGGTGTGACCCCTGTCCGTCAGGTAGGCCCCCACCTGGTGCTCCTGGGAGGGCCCTCCTGGCCCCCCTTAGGACCCGAAACCCCCCAGGGTGAAGCTCCCCTGGGCCTCCCTGCAGTAAGCCTGCCACCTCCACCATGAAACGCCTCATTTTAACCCTCCTCACCCGAGGCAGAGGCGGACTGGGAGGGGACAGGTGCTTCTCCAGGTGTGGTCCTCAGGACCGCCTGCAACGATGGCCCACATGTGGGATCTTCTTGGAGATTCCTGGGCTCTCTTCTGGGGAACCTGTCCAGGGAGACTGGGACAGGTGACTTGGACCAAAGACCACAGGTGGTTGAGTCCCTGTTTCAGCATTTCCCACTGCATGCTCCTGGTCCTCACTGGGAATTCTTAGGCCCGTGGGAGGAAGCCAGGTTCTCGGGCCTGTAGGAGGGCACCAGATTCTCGGGCCCGCAGGAGGATGCTGGGTTATTGGGCCTGCAGGAGGGTGCTGGGTTCTCGGGCCTGCAGGAAGATGCTGGGTTCTCGGGCCCGCAGGAGGATGCTGGGTTATTGGGCCTGCAGGAGGGTGCTGGGTTCTCGGGCCCACAGGAAGATGCTGGGTTCTCAGGCCCGCAGGAGGATGCTGGGTTCCCCGGCCCGGAGGAAGATGCTGGGTTCCCAGGCCCGCAGGAGGATGCTGGGTTCTCATGCTCACAGGAGGGCGCTGGCTCCAGCCTTCCTCCCATTTCCCACTTGCTACGTTCAATGATGACCGAGCTCAGCACGTTTCAGCACCGGTGAAGAATGGAAGGGTTCTTATCCTGGGTTCGAGCATAAGTTTCAGGGAGTCTGTGAACACCCAGAAGGGCCCACAAAACATCGCATGTGTTCGGGGAGAGGACCCACAGCTCCGTCACACTCGCAGAGGGGTCTGGGAGAACCCACAAGTCTAGGAATTGCTGGGCAAAGGCCCACCACAGGCCTGGTGCAGAAGACCATGGTGTCATCCTTTCCTGCCTCTGCTTCACTGTGAGACCATGGGCAAGGAGCCCAGGCTCCTCTCGGGGCCCCAGCTCCCCCATCTGGAAAGCAAGGGAGTGGCTGAAATGATGGTTCCATCGCCGGGTGCTGGAGACAGCTCTGGAGCCAGTGGAGGCCCAGCGCCCAACAGCCACATGGCCTCATGAAGCCACGTAACCCTGCGAGCCTCACGTTTGTCATCTCTTCAATGCGAGCATATGGCTTCCCTCAAAGCACTGTTTTAAGGAACAAGAGAGGGGCCGGACCCATGGCTGAGTGGTTAAGTTCACGCGCTCCACTTCAGCGGCCCGGGATTCACCAGTTCGGATCCTGGGCGCGGACATGGCACCGCTCATCAAGCCATGCTGAGGCGGGGTCCCACGAAGAAGAACTAGAACGACTTACAACTAGGATATACAACTATGGGACTGCAGCTTTGGGGAGAAGAAAAAAAGGAAGATTGGCAACAGATGTTAGCTCAAGGCCAATCTTAAAATAAATAAATAAGTAACATTTATGGTAAAGTGCACAGCCGAGTACTCAGTACAAAGCAGACATTCAAAACTGTGAGCATCCTCCTTTCAAAGGAATCTCCCTGGCTTTGGGGTTCTAGGTTAGCAAATGTGTGCTTGGGAGCACTTTCAAACTGAAATCTATCAGACATTGTAGTGGGTTGAATTGTGTCCCCGCAAAAGACACGTCCACGTCCTAACCCCCAGTACCCGTGAATGCGCCCTTATTTGGGAAAAAGGTCTTTGCAGATGCAATGGAGTTAAAGATCTTGAGATGAGATCATCCGGGATTTTGGCTGGGCTCTAAATCCAATGACACATGTCCTTGTAAGAAACAGAAGAGGAAAGGGCAGAGACACAGAGAAGAAGACCGTGTGGTGACAGAGGCAGAAACATCACAGCACCATCCTATGCAAGTGGTCCTGAGGACCACAGCTGGAGCAGCACCTGTCCCCTTCTCAGTCGGCCTCTGCCTCAGAGATGAGGACAGTTAAAATGAGACAGCGCATTTTTTTAAATGAAACACAACATCTATTTCATGAGCCACTTGACCCAGAGTTTGAAAAACTCTTGTCTAGCACAGCGACTCCTGGCCTTCCTGCTTTTATCACAACCCCAGGCCAGGATGCCACCCTCCAGGATCCTGGCTAGAGCGGTGTTGGATGGAAGCCCAGGACGCAGCCCTCATCGAGCTCTCCCAGTGATTCCAACGTGCAGCTGAGGCTGCTCTGGACGAGTGGTCCTCAACCTGAGCCACACATTAGAATCACTTGGATACTTTAAAAAAGAATCCCGATGCCAGGCTGCACCCAGACCACCTCAGTCAGCATCTCTGGGTGGGGCCTGGCATCAGCATTTGTCAAAGCATCCCGATGACTCCATGCACAGCCAAGGTCGGAACTCGTGTGCAAAAGCGTCACTTCCCGCTCTCGAACCACCTGGGCATCTCGCACGCAGATTCTGACCCCGGAGGTCTGCAGGGGCCTGAGATTCTGCATTTCTAACAGTCTCCCAGGGCACTATGTCTGGCAATTCTACTGTGCAGCTGGGGTTTGGGGGCACTAGCCCAGAGCTGTGGTTCTAAAGGTGGAGTCCCCAAAGCAGCAGCATCAGCATCACCTGAAACTTGCAAGAAATGTAAACTCTTGGGTGACATCTCAGGCCCAGAAATTCAGGGGAAATTTCACTGTAATTCATTTAAATTTAAATTCAAGCTTAAGGAGCACTGGCCTAGAGTAAGAGACAGCGGCAGGCCAACACCCTGCCCAATGCCTGTGCAGACTGACCCTCGATTCTTTTGGAGGTCTCCAAAAGCACCAGGGAGCACCCCCTGGGTCCCAATCAACACCTGTGACATTCCTGGGAAGGCGAGAGATGGCACAGGTTGAGAGGGAGGAAGTCTATGACCCCATCATACAGACAAGAGTAAAGCTGAGCACACCCTTCCTTCAAAGTCAGCAACTTCATTCATGGGGTGACGGCCACCCTAACACTGTCATTCAGACTCAACTCAGATGTCCCTTTCTCCTGGGAAGCCTCTGCTCCTCCCTCAAAGACACTCACATCTCCCCCTTCCCATCTTGGAACTCTCCCCTGCAGTATTCCCATGCAGGATCCCCAAAGTCCGGCACGAGGAACCCCTAATTATTTCCCATGTTTTAGTTTTGCATCCAGACTGCATTTTCTTTTTGGTAGAAGTCACATCATCCTATTTCTCGTATTTTATTTTTTATTTGTTTCTTTTTCCCAATCTCCCTCATTACCCTAAACTACATACTGCACACGTAGTGCTATAGACTGCATGTTTCCCCCCAAAATCCATGTGTTGAAACCGAACACCCAAAGTAATGCTATTAGGAGGTGGGGCCTTCGTGAAAGGGATTAGTGCCCTTACAAAGGAGACCCAGAGAGCTCCTTTGCCCCGCCCACCACACGAGGACACAGAAAGAAGCTGGCAGTCTGCAACCCCGAAGAGGCCCCTCACCAAACACTGAGTCCGTCAGTGCCTTGATCTTGGACTTCCCAGGCTCCAGAACTGTGAGAAATGAATGTCGGTTGTATAAACCACCCAGTCTATGGTATTTGTTGCAGCAGCCCCAAGGGACTAAGACACGTAGTCAGTGCTCAGCAACTATTTCCAGGTGGACTCAACGAAGGTCAACCTGAGCTTTCTGTCTTCACACCTTGAACAAAGCAGGAACTCAGTAAACGCTTCTCAGATGAGTGAATGGGTCAAGCCGAGGAAGCCGTAGCAATGAAGAGAGAGAAAGTGGGTAGATGAAAGGGAACTTACGTTTCCAACTGTCTTTGCTAGCACTTTGCTGTGAACGCTGCTCAGGAAATAGTGCTCCAAACTGTCCCCCGGTCATGACTGCCTCGCACCATTAGAACATCCTTACTCTATTATTCACTGTATTCGACGCCATCCATCTTACTCATGTAAAACGCTGGCAGAGTCTCTTACAAGCAATGACAGAGCCAATAACAAAACAAAACCAGTCAGGGGATCAAAACAATGACACTTTAGAGAGAGGTTTAAGACTGTCCTTTAACAGTCTATGTCCAGTTCTAAGTTCCTGCAATGACATGGACAGGTGAAATGATGATGGTGAATGAAATGGCCAAATGTTACTGCATTTTCACGGTTCACTCACCCTACAAATATTTATTGAGCGACCACTGTATGCCTGCGCCATTTTAGTCCCTGGACACACAGCAGTGACGAGCACAGACACACAGCCCTTCCTGCATGAAACTCGCACTCCACATCAGCATGTCCAAGAGAACTTTCCGTGATGGTGGAAACATTCTCTCTCTGCACTGTCCAATACAGTTGCTACTAGTCACACGTGGCTACTGAGCACTCAAAATGTCGCTACTGTGACTGAGGCACTGAAATTCTAAATTTTATTTCACTGTAATTCATTTAAATTTAAATTCAAATAGCCACATGTGGCTGGTGGCCCCTGGATTGGGTAGAGCTGGTCTAGATGACTAATCCATTGGTGCTGATTTCAGGAGAACGGCAGCAAAATAGTCATTCTTTGGCTGCTCCAGACACTTTGCTGCCTGTGGTCATGTTCTTGTAACCCCTGTCAGCTCCATGGGAACTGAACACACACCACCCAATGCGCTTCAGAGTGACTTCCACCAGTCTCACTAAGGACCCCACCCCAAACCCGCCTCCACCAGCAGGGAGATGCTCTCTCACTGCACCAGGAGACACCTAGAAGTCATTCAACTATTTTAGAAAGACTGACAGGACTGGAGTAAAAAACAGGCAAACCCCACCTCAGTGGGGGTGTTTCCTGGAGGATGGAACCCACACACTGGCAGAGCGGGAGCAGGCAAACTTCTGATGGCCGAGTGTGCTGGGGGGGTCAGGGCCAGGCAGTCACTGGTGAGGAGACGCAGTTGCTGGAAGAGGTGACCCGGAGGGAATTAGAGCAAAGCCGCCCAGGCAACGTGTGGGGCGCTCTCCAGGGTGCTGAAGACACCGCTCCTCTCTCCTCCTGAAAGACACGCTGGACCCAAGAGAGCTCCTTGCTCTAGTCCACAGAGCCTGATGGTGGTAAAGCCAGGACCCACGCAGCGCTGGCCTTCATCAACCACGTGGCCTCTCACAAGCCAGGAACTACAAACTGGGGGAGCCATTGCGGAAAATTCAAACAAACATCACTCTTTCTTCTAGGGCTCACAAACCTAAACATCTTGTCATCATCAAAGGACACAATGAGCGTTATATACAGCATTATCAGCTCATAGGTCATAGCTAGTTATCTTTAGAGTTGTGGAGGCCTGGGGAAAATCGAGGAAGAAAAAAAGTCTTGAAGGAAAATAGCAGTAGTTCCCGAGCCTCCCCCTACAGCCACCATTACTCTTTGTTTTTCTGGGGTCTTCCTCTCTCTGGCTGGGTGTTCTCAAAACAGACTGGCCCACAGTCCCCTCTGTCCTCTAGTTAGCTGCATTAACTGTTAATGTCAGCTCGGGCTACCACTAACTACCCGGGGTACGGCTATTTTCGGAGGGTGCTGATCCTCAGTTCCTCACCAGCTTCCTAATATAAAGCACGTCACATTGCTCCAGGGCTGCACTGGTGGGGGGAGTCTTCAGTAACACTTCTTTCTCAGCTATTATTGGCAACAAAGAACTAGTTATTTGCTTTTGCTTCTTCTTTCACCTCCTGGAGCCTTTTCCTTCCCCAAAGTGGCTGAAAGAGAGTCTCTGAGGAGATGCTTCTATCGCCGAGAGCTGAGGGCTTCTTTTGTTTCTGAAATGAGCTCCTATTGGTGTAACATCTAGAATATCTGTGTTGCTGGGCCTGCTGCCTCCTAACCTGGGCATTTGCATTAAAAAAAAAAAAGAGTTTACTTTCACATATTCATGGCCAAGCACCACAAACACTCCCAGTGGCCACTTATTTGGTCTGCATGAGAGTTTTTCCCCCTTCAAAGGGGCATTCACTGCACAAAGTTCTATTTAAAGTGAGGTTAAAGCATCCGGCTCCATCAGCGATCCGAGCCCTCCTCTGTGGGCGCACGTTCCCTCACGGGGTAGCCGATTCTCGGAGCAGGAATCAGGAATCAGGAGGGATGGTGATCTGGAGTACTTGGAGAGAGAACAAAGCTAGGAGGGTGCACGTGGCCATGTTTTGGGGGACGGGGTGGCAAACATCTCTGGGTGACAAGTGTATTGTGCGCGTGTGTGTGCGCAGGCGCCGGGAGATCTGAATTCTGGCTGTGGGCGTGTGTGATTTGTGTGGGCCGAGGGATCTGGGCCGGTGAACGGAATCTGTGTATGAGGGGGAGAGGCCGGGTGTGTGAGATGACTCATATCTTTAGGCTGTGGGAGGGTTTATTTGCGGGGGTTAACTTTTGGTCCAAGGGGTCCTGTGTACACAGCCCCCGGGAGGAAATATTTACCTCTGTGGCAAAGTGCAGGGGTCCAGCGAGTGGAGAAGAGGCAGTGCATCTCGGGGGGCCGGAGGAAGAGCCGAGGTGTGCGGGCCTGTGTGTGCACCTGCCTACAGCTCAGGGCTGCTGCTCTCGGCAGAGAAGGGGTGTGGAGGATGAGGATGGGGCCGGAAGGCAGTTCTGCACAAGGGAGTTTAGACGGAGGTGCTCCACACCAAAGCACCAGTCTGGAATTGTGGTCCAGAGCATGAATCCTGGTACCACCCAATGCTCATCAGCCAAGGCATCTGGCTCCTCTGAGCCTTGCTTCCCAACGTGGGGAATGGGAGGAATGAGAAAACCAACGCTGGCAAGGTACAGGAATGAAGCAGTATAATTCATGCCTACACTTGCCGCATGCCTGGCCCACAGTAAGTGTTTAATATTGCCATTCATTGCCATTTTCATTATCATCATTATCATGTCCAGCTATTGGTTCTAATAATGATCATTATAAGTGACATTCAGTGCATGTGAACTGTAATAATAAACTAGTGATAAATAATAATGAATGCTTACTATATTCCTGACATAGCCATTGGTATACATCACCTCAGTGAATCCCCAACCACTTCACAGATATTATCATCAGCCCTTTGTACAGAGGAAGAAACAGAAACTCAGAGAAGTTAAGTAACTTGCCTAAGGTCACAGTGCAGAGCAAAGGCACAGCCAGAATTCAAGCCCAACAGTTGTCAACTCCACAGCATGTGCTCCTGCCACCCTGTGCCCACGGCCTCATCATCTCCGTGGGGTCACCCAACAGACTGTGGAAGTCGCTCAGCTCGCTTCAATGAGCAGCACCTGCCTTACGCTCAGGGGAGGATGAACCTGGAGAAGGAGGAGTTGGCAGAAGCGTCCCCAGTTGAAATGGATTCCATACCAATTCCAGCTACCTGGAGAACACATCTGCCGTCTGTGCATTATTCATGGAAAGTGCCATTTCCCCAAGTCAGCACCAGGAGCTGGGCTGAAGTTTGGGAGCTTTGCTGATGCCTGCCTGACATTTCCATCCCTTGTGCAAAGCGAAAGTCAGACTGGAGTCAGGACCATGACCTCACTGAGGCTCTGCCTGCCCTCTCTGAAGCGGGACCCCACACTGCCCACCAGCTGACTGGGGGTAAGGCCTGGAGACCCACTGCTCTGTTCTGGTGGATGAGGACACCCCACTCTGGTTCTGTTCACCTGATGGACTGCTTGAGGGCACGCATTCTCAATAGTCACCTCCTTCCTAATGAGAAGCAGGGACAGTGTTCCAGAAAAGTGGCTCCAGATGTCTGAGCCTGATTATCCCAGGCCAGAAGGGTCAATTTGGTTTTCTGTGATGCCATGTCACCAATCAAAAGGCAGCAGCCAGCGCTGGTGCCCTGCATCTGTGTGTCTGCCTCGGTTGGTGTACAGGTGGTATAATGTGGGCGAAAGGGGGCTTGGCCCCAGACAGATCAGGGCTCAAACCCTTGACTCCGCCATCAAAGGCTGGGGGCCTGGTCTGTCACAAGGGCTCCTGGGCCTCACTGACCTCATCTGTAAAATGGACACGATCCCTTTGTCTCCATCATGTGAAACTCAAACAGGACGCTGGGGAGGGGAAGTGCTTTAGGGAGCAGAACACTGCATAGCTGGTTGGATGGGGGACAGAGACCCAAGGACACTGATCCAAGGAAAAAGCATTTCTTACAACAACATGTCAAACCCTAAACTCACGGCCAGCCACAAAGTCAGCTCCTCTCTTCCCTGGGGTAACCGCAGTGTAATTACCACCCTTCCCTCTAAAATGGAAGCCCCACGAGGACAAAGAAATTCACCTACTCTGATCACTGCTGTTTTCCTAGACCCCAGGGCACCTGCTCATCATAGACGATCAGTAGATATCTGTTGAACGAAGGAGAGAATTCTGCCCAGGGAAGCTGGGTGGAGTGGGGTGCTAGACCTCACTCTCAGATATTCTGGGGAGTTCCCAGAGACAGCGGCCTGGCTCCTCTCCTCCCCATGCCCCCATGTGAGGCTGGCCTGACAGGGCCTCAAAGCCGCTCTCCTGGCTCAGGCACAGCTGGGAGCACCTCTGGAGCGACCGGTCTGCAGAACAGCCTGGACAGAGCCCTGGGGTGGCAACTGCCCCTGGGCTCCCAGATAGCCCAGTTGGGAGCACCAGGCTGCTTGGCCGCCCACCTCAGCCACCCACATATGCTGTGCCTCCACACACACACACACACGCCCACGGCCTAGAACCCAGGGATGGCCGTCTGCTCGGACCGGCCGGCCCGGGCGCCCCAGGGTCAAGGAAGCTCTCCAACCCGCTCCATGAAAACAACAACAGCACAGAAGAGGCCACCTGGGACGAGGCTGGGCACGGCTTTGACAGGCAGGAGCGTTATATAATTAACTGCCCCCCACGCCTCCTCCCCTTGAGTAATAATGAACCCTGCCTCTCAGTTGCATAAGCCAAAATAATAATTACTCTCCAGGCCTCCATCACTCCTGGATGTGGCCGGGAAGCAGGTGCTTAGCACTTGCTTCATGCAACTCAGAGGCAGTGAGCAGGCAGGGAGAAGACCACACATACGCTCCTGATTTTTATGCCCAGTAAAAGCACACAAGTCACTGCTGTGCCCCAGTCCCTTCCCAGGCATCCATGCCTGAAAAATTACCAAACCACCCAGAGCAAGGCACCGAGCCACTTCTGAGGAGGAGCTCCCAGATGGGGGAGGGGGCATGTGGAGGGCAGGTTTGTTTGGGGTCTGGCTTCCAGGAACAGTAAATGCTCCATGGCTGTCAGATGCACTGAGGAGCGGACACTGGAGCATCTGGGACAGGGAGGAGCCGCAAAGCTGGCCAAGGCTTCCTGCACAGAAACCATCTTACAGCAGCAACGGGCAGGCGGGCAGCTCGCTGGCTTCCGGCACCAGCCCAGCCCTGACTGTGGTGGCATCTTAGAATGAAGGCACAGAGCATTCCCTAAACTCATGGTGAAAATGATTCAGCCACTGAAAGGCGAGATTCCTGGGCTCTGGCTAAACAGATGGGCTTCCCTCCCCCCAGCCGCCTGCTCCAACAGCGCTGGCCGCGCATCCAACCACCTAGAAGTTTATTGCCTTGTTGTGTTGGTTTGGGTTCACGTCCCCCCCGCCTCTAGCTCTTCCAGTTGCTCCCTTTCCATTGGCTTGGGTTGATCAGGACTAACGGAGGCCCTCAGGCATCGCATGAAAACAAGAAGCAGAGCTGGGGCCTGACTCCAGGAGGCCAACACCAAGGGAGCTGTGCCAACTAGGGGAGGGGACCCTCTCCTAGCCCCCCTCCGCCCTTAGTGGGTCCCAGGGGAGGCCGTGGGCCCAGTCTGGCCTTTCCAGCAGGTCTCTGGCCTGCTCTCGGATGATGCACTGACACTCTGCTCAGCTCCGCGCTCCCAGGCCTGACTCGGCTCCTGGAAAGCCCCCAACACCTTTCAGCTGGCACAGGGGCGCTGTCCCCCACCAGGCAGTGGGGCAACCTGTAGCCAGGGCTGTTGTGGCCTCCAGGGAGCCCCAGGAAAAGCCCCAGGTGCCCATGGCCCCACTGGAGGGAGAAGCTCAACTTGCCCAGAGATAAACAGAAAAGGCAAGAGAAGAAGGTGCCCCCCGCCCAGCCCCCTGCCCGGCCGCCCGCACGGGGCACCTACCTCCATCCGAGTAGGTCTCGGTGCCGTAGCCGTCCTGCAGCCCGTTGCTCCAGGTCCCTTCGTACTTGGCCCCGTTGCCCGTGCACTCCCGCACCCCGTAGCGCCCCTTAAATCCGTGCGTCCACTCGCCCTTGTACACCCACTTCCCCTTGCTCTCCAGGCCGATGCCGTGGCGCTTGCCCTGCGCCCAGGTGCCCTGGTACGTGTTGCCGCTGGGCCAGGTGTAGACGCCCAGCACCTCGAAGCCGTGGCTCCACGAGCCGGTGTATTCGCCTTGGCCCTTGGGGCCGGTGCAGACGCCATGGCCGTGCGCCTTGCCGTCCTCCCAGCCTCCACAGTAGGACCCACCATCGTCAAAATTAAACCTACCCCCACTGGACATGCATGTAACTCGGTTTGCAAATCCGGCAAACGGTGAAAAAAAAAATAAGGCGATCAACAAACCGGATTCTTGGTTGGCTGGCTGGCTGGTTTTGTTTTGCTTTTTTTTAAGGAAGAATGGAGAAAGCAAAAAACAGCGAGCAGATCCCGAGCGGCGGCGGCCGCGGCGCCGGCTTCGGTGGAATTTAAGTCAATTGGGGGCGATTATTCATTTTCGAGCTGCGCCGCGGAGCCTGACCAGCGTCTCGCGCTCCCGCTGGAGACAGGACCGGAGGGGAGGAGGGAGGGGGGAGGGGAGGGGAGGGGGAGGGAGGGGGCAGGAGCAGGAGCGTCTGGTGCCAGCGGCTCCACCTCAGCGGCAAGTGCCCCTCGGAGGCGAGCCCGCCGGGGGCTGGCCGCGCAGGCCGGGCGGGCGGGCGGCTCAGGCCCAGGGCGCAGCTCCCCACCTGCGGCTGCCGCGCTGCGGGCGCCCGAGGGCGGCGGCGGCGGGGCCCGCGGGCGGCGGCGGCACGGGCGGCGGCGCGGGCGGCTGCACCATATTGGGGGCCGCGGGCCGGGCCGGGGCGGCGGCGGCAGCAGCAATGCGGCGGGTCGGGCGGCGGCGACGGCGGCGTGCGCTCCGGGCCCGGCTCGCGCGCTCTGGCCGCGCGGCGCGCGCCCGCACAGCGCCCGCCCGCGCCCCCGCGCGCCCCCGCCCCGCGCCCTGCCCGCCCGCCTGCGCCCCCACGCGCCCCCGCCCCGGGCCCCCGCCCCCGTAGCGCGGGCGGCCTGGAGAGGGGCGCCGCCGGCTCTGGTGGCGGGCGCGGGGCGCAGGCGGAGACCCCAGGCGCCCCGCCCTCCTGCTGCCCCCGCCCGGCGCTCCCGCCCGGCGGGCTTCCCCCCTTGCCGGGGCCTGTCTGGAAATAGGGGTCCAGCTGGGGCGCACCAGCCCCCACTTTCTCAGGACTTGGATTTAAAGGGACAGGAACTGCGTAATGGGAAGGTGCCCAGCACCCGGGGCGCTCTCTATCCCCTCCCGGGAGCCGCGAGGGGAAGCCCGGCAGAGCAGGCCCAGGGCGGTCTGGGGGCGCCCCGAATGTTTCCGCTTCCCCACCCCGCACCTCGCCCTTCGCACCCGGCTCCTATCCGCAACGCGTGCCCCTTGACTAAAGAGACTCTCGGCGGACCACAGGTGGTTTTCCCTGGGACAAATAACCCGTCCTTTTTCCTTACAGGCAGTTTGGGTCCACATGTGGGAGGGAGGGGGGCGCTTGCCTCAGAAAACAGGGATTTGGCAAACGCCCCCTCCCCATAAGTTAAGAGAAAGTCTGGCCACACGCACTTATTTTGGAGTGAGGACATCCAAATTCCGTCCCTTCCCTGCGCCCTGGCCAACAGGTAGCCCCCTACTCCGGCGGGAGCGGTCGCACTTGGGGGACCAAAGTGGGATTGCCACTCTCGTTACTAAGTGTCTCTCCACACATACTCCCGCCCCCCCTCCCCACCCCCAAGAGGTGGTGTCTGATTGCTGGATCCGAGTATCCTGGGACCAATTTAAAATGCATTTCCTGGACTATGAATCCGCAAGCAGAAGCCCGCGTTCCCAGCCATCCCGGGGAACGTGTGCGGCAAATGGCAGCAGCCAGGGCTGCGGAGGGGCGATTGCACGGTCCAGACTAATAGGAGTGCAGGCGGGGTAGCCGCGTTGAGCCAGGAATTGCAAGCAAGGCCATGGAGCCTGAGATTTAGAACGCTGGAAAAGGCGCCGTTTGAAGCTTCTGACAAGCCAGGGGCCCTGCCTGCACCCTCTCCTGCCTACGTTGTTCCCACCTTCAGCTGAACAGACTCTCACTGGAGAACGAGCCCCTCCTCGGACTCCAGGAGTTCAAGCTCAACTTTCTATCTTCCCCGGGCACCGAAAGCCCCCTTTCTAAAGCGCCAGCAGCCTGGAGGGCAGGCATCTCTCACCGAGTCCCCCCGCACAGGGACATTCAGGGCGTTTCCAGTTGTGTTTTATGATTTGCAGTTATGATGATTCAATGCGCGTCTGGTTGGTGTCTCCCTGTGCTGTCTGGAAGGTTTCTCTGAATGCCTAGGGCTGGAATGGTTGGGTCAAGCACACTCTGGCCTTAGTAGAAGCTGTCAAATGGCTCTCCAGAGCCCCTGGAGCCGTCTCCTCCTCACCCTGCAGGGCCCTCACCCTTCTCTCCTGGTTCTCCACTTCCTGGCCGACCCGTGGTGCTATCAGACTGCCTGTTATGTTTCCATTTATTTATTTTGTCAATCTAAATGGTTATGAAATAGCATCTCGGGGCTGTTTGGTGTAAATGAAAAATTACATACTGTGAATGTGTAGGCAAAAGGCTGCAGACTTTCCTCACGAGGTTCGGGTTCAAATCCTGCCTCCTGGGCGGGCCAGATATTCAGTGGCTTTCAGCAGTCACTCAGTATCTCTGAGCTCAGTTTCTCTCATCCGTAAAATGGACATAATCACAGTTCCCTTAAGATTGCCATGAGAATTCAAGGAGCTGGGTACCCAGCACATGCTAAGCACTCAAGAAATGGGAAGTGGTGTTATTATTAAGAGGCCGACCCCCCAGCAAACATCAGGGATTCCCGCATGGGACACCCAGGCTTCAGCCTGCTCCCCCAACACTACTGACATAAAATTGCCGTTTCCCTTGTACACTCTGCACTTTCTTTCTTCCATTTTAGTTCCAGCCCGTTTTCTGCTGATTCAGCAGCTCTTCCTCACACGAGCAGTGGATTGCAACCAAGATCTTGTTGGAAAATGGTGATTGGTTCCAAGCAATTACTGGTCAGCACCTTCTACCTCTGGGTGATGCGTCCCCTTCCCCCGGCCCTTCCAATACAGGCCCCCTCCCCGCAGCGGACCCTGCCTCCTCTCCCGTGCAGGGCAGATTAGTTCCAGCAGTGCTGGACTGTCTGCTCTCAAGTGCGGATATCGGAGGCATTCATTTTGTGCCGTTTGGAAATCATTCTCCCGTAAAGTAGGGCTGGCGGCATTGATTTCATTTTGGAGGAAACTCTCCAAGGCTGTAAACACAGTACAACCCAGCAATTTCAGAACAAAAACCAGGGAGAAAAAACAGGAAGCTCTACCACGAGGCGGAATTTCACAGCTCTGTGCACCGTCGGGGGTGAGCCCCTCACGTCAGTGGTCTCAGGGGCACTCCTCAGGTGACCTGGGCTTCCACCCTCTCCTTACACAAAGACCCACGTGGAGCCGCCTCGGTGATGCGCCTGGCCAAAGGGAAAATACGGACGGAGCAGGATTCCAGCCCCGCTGTCCAGCTCTCCAGCCTGCAGCTTTCTGGCCTCAGGGCACTGCGCTGCCTTTCTCTGGCCTGCTCCCACTTCCCATCCCCAGGAAGTTTTCCAGCTTCAGTTCCAGAAAGGCTTCCTGGTTTCCCTGTGGAAAGAATGCTTCCCCCTGCCCCCCCACTTTCCTCTCCACAGAAGCCTATTGCTTTCCTTCGAGAACTGAGCTGCGATCTGCCGTTCCCTATTGTCTTCCTGTCTGCGCCTGTGTGTACCCCGACACTGCGAGATGTCTGCCACAAGATCTCCCACCGCTGCTGAGAGCTGGGCTGGCTGGCGACTTTGAAGGTTAGAGCTTCTGCCTCGTGCTCTCAGGATTCTGGAGCTTGGACCCGAGTCACCATGCTGTCAGGAAGCCCAAGCAGCCTGGAGAGGCACACGGGAGAGAAGGGGGAACTCCAGCCCACCGCCCCAGCTGGACTCCAGCCAGCAGAGCACCAGCTGACAGCCGGGTCGGCACCGGCGGAGAAAGCAGGCCTTCCAGCTCCCATTGGGCCACTCCAGCTAATGGCACATGGAGCAAGCCCTCAGCCAGGGAGCTTTCCCCACCACGCCTTGTCATCATTTTAATGTCTTTTTTTTTCTTGAGGTATGATTAACATACATTATATTAGTTTCAGATGTACAACGTAAGTGATTTGATATTTGTATATGGTAGAAATGATCATCACAATAAGTCTGGTTAGCATCTGTCACCGTATACAGTTACAGAATTTTTTTCTTGTGATGAGAACTTTTAAGATTTACTGTGTTAGCAACTTTTAAATATACAACACGGTGTTATTAACTATAGTCACCACGTTGTACGTTGTATCCTCATGACTTCTTTATTTTATAACTGGAAGTTTGTACCTTCTGACTCCCTTCACAGATTTCACCCACCCCTCGTCCCCCACCTCTAGCAACACCAATCTCTTCTCTGTGTCTGTGAGCTGGGTTTTTTGTTCGTTTTTAGATTCCATACGTAAGTAGATCGTGCGGTATTTGTCTTTGTCTGACTTACTTCACTTAGCATAATGCCCTCCAAGTCCATCCATGTTGTCACAAATGGCAGGATTTCATTCTTTTTGATGGCTGGATAGTATTCCATTTTATACACACACACCCCCCACATTTTCTTTATCCATTCATCCATCAATGGACACAGGTTGTTCCCATCATAATTTCAATTTCTGAACAAGATAAATTGTTATTGTTGTGTTAAGCTGGCAGGGTTCACGCAAACCACGGCTCAGGGGCCAAGTCTGGCTCACTACCTGTTTCTATAAACACAGTTTGGTTGGAACTGGACCACGCCCATTCATTTACCTCTGTCTGTGGTTGCTTTCATACCGCAAGGGCAGAGTTGAATGGTTTCAGCAGAAACCCCACGGCCCATAAAGCCTAGAACCTTCACCATCTTGTCTTTCACAGAAAAGGTTTGCCAACCCCTGTGTATCAGCCCGCTCAGGCTGCCGTAACAAATACCATAGAGAGAGTGGCTCAAACAGTGGAAGTTTATGTTCTCACAGTTCTGGAGGCTGGAAGTCTGAGGTCAGGGTGCCAGGGGGGTTCTGGTGAGAGCCCTCTTCCTGGTTTATGGGTGGCCGCCTTCTCACTGTGTCCTCACGTGGCAGAGAGAGAGAGAAGGAAAAAGCTATCTGGTGTCTTTTCTTATAAGGACACTAATCCTGCGGGAGCCAGGCCCCACCCTTATGACCTCATTCAACCTTAATTACTTCCTTACTCCAATACAGCCATGCTGGGGGTTAGGGCTTCAGCATATGAAGTTTAGGGGGATACGAACATTCAGTCTATAATGCCCTGTTTGAAGCCACTAAGTTTCATGGCAGTCTGTTACCCATCAGTAGCAACTGGAACAGGCTGGATGCTTCGTGCAGATGGAAACGGTGTTGTCCAGCCTCACGCCCCGAGTAGCTAGCACACAAGCAGTGTATGTTACGCTTTGTTGCATAACTATCCCTATCCAAGAGTTGGCGTTAATAAATTTGTGATAGGGAAAAGCACCCTCCCAGCACTGGGGACCGGGGTTCTGGTCTTGGTTCTGACGTTGACTTGTGTGATATCAGGCAAGTCTTCCAGTTTCTGGAGGTCCAACGTCTTCACCTATAAAATGGAAACTAGAAGGTTTCCCTGATCCCTCCATTCCAAAGTTCTAGAATCTTCCTTAGCGCTCATCACCTACTCTTCCTGCAGTCCAGTGCAACCCTGCCCTGCTGGGTGGTGGGTGTGTCTCTGTACAACAGATTCCTCACCAGGACCATGGGCGTGGCAAGCAACAAGCTGTTGAGGGCAACCTCAGACAGGCTTATCTTCCTGGGGTCACCGTGGGCCGACTTCCAGGGTTTGGTCTCTCAGCCCTGGGACACCCCAAAACTGGTTCCATCACACAGACTCGTGCAAATCTGGGAGATTTACTTGGCTACAGTACCAGGAGCAGTTGTCAGGAAGGACACTGGCGCGGTCCCCTTAGTGCCTGGCTACAGGTGGCTCTATGCGCCTGTCCTCATCTGGACGATGGCACTGACTCCCGTTCCTACTGCGTAGGGTTGGGGAACAGTAAACCACTCCACCCAGGTGAGTGAAGTGTCTGGGCGGCCCCTGCTGCCTCGTTGGTGCTCAGTAGCTCATGGCTGCTATTATTATTGTGCCTTCCCCTCTCCAGGGATAACCGTTCCCAAGAGGGAACACGATCCTCCGTCGCAGGAGCTGCCTTCGCCCCGTGGGTGCTGGAGGTGCCCCGGGTCCTTCTCCCTCCCACGTTCTCTGCTTCTACCAGACCACCACCCATCGTCTTCTGGTTGTAGCTCCCCACCCATCCATACTCAGGCCCCAGGGAAGAGACGCAGTTGCTTGGAGTGCCCTTGAGGGTCTAAACCTTGAGATTGTCCTGGGGCTCCTAATTCTCCCCGAACCAGAGGCAGAGAAAGACGTCAGCCCTGGGTGGGAGCAAAATGAGGAGTCGTCAAGAATACTGGATGTCCTTGGCCACTTTCTCTGTGCCAGGACCTCATGCACCTTATTTTCTCGAAGTCCTGGTGTAACCCTTTGAGGTCCAGACTGTGACTATCCCTTCTTTCTTAAAGATGGGGAAACTGAGGCTAAGGCAGGTGAAATGACTGACCCAAGGCCACAGACAGCTAGTTAGCGCCAGCCCCAGGGCTTGACCGCAGAAAGGCAAGGAGAACCTTGAGAGGGATCTCGCTCCTGGGCTGCTCTCAGCTGCCAGCCCCCGGCCTTTGGCGCAGGCGTCCCATCCCCAGGGACCGATCTGAGCGGAGATGATAGCAGAGGAGTCCTTTGTCCTTGATCACTTGCTGACCAGCTCCAGGGTCAGAAGTCTGCTAAGGAGAAAAGTTGAGAAACCTTAATGTGAGCTTTGAAATTCAACTCTAAAACATCATACTGGGCATGTCTTTCTGTCTTTTTCTGTTACCCCATAGCTGCCTCGGCCCACATCTTAGTCCCAGGAAATGCTAGTAAAACAGTGGCTAAAAGGAGTGCTGACTGTGTGCAGGCACCTTCCCAGCATGTTCCAGTGGTTAATTCATTTATTCCTCATAACAACTTGAAGGAGTGGCTCCTAGGGGGTGTGATTATCCCCATGTTACAGATGAAGAAACCGAGGCAGAGAGCAGATAAATGACTTGCCTAAGACAGGCAGGTAAGTTCTCAGGAAATGGTTCTCCAAGCTTGTCACTCCAAGTTCAAGTGTTTCCAGACTTGTCCGTACTGTTCTCTCCACCAGGAGTGCCAGGAACCTGACTCTCCTCCATAAGGACAGTCAGCAGGTAGTTGCTGCGAGCTGGGTTTGGTGCCCCGAAATCCCTACCTCACCCAAGCTATGTGGATGCCACTTCTCGGCTGAGAAGCCAGAGGCTTGGGCAAAGGAACTAACCTGCCAGTGAGTGGCAGAGTCTGGATACGGAGTAGGCACATGGCCATCCCTTTCTGCCCTGCTGTCCTGCAACATCCGCCCAGTCCTCGTGCCTAAATACCTTCTCCAAATCAGCTGCTGGAATCGTGACATCAGGAGCTAGCAGCAACAATAGCAGTAATAGTACCCTGACGCTGCCGCCGTGGCTCTGCCTCGTGCCCACACCCTGCAGACAACCAGTGCAGCAGCAATGACAGCCCCATCCGGTCCCAGATATAGAACGTGGCCCTGTGCATCTCCACCCACTCAAGAAACAGCCATCCTGACTTGCGTCACCATAGACTAGTTCTGCCTTATCCTTGAACTTCATGTAAATGGAATCATGCATTTGTGTCTGGCTTTTTCATTCAACATTGCCTCTCAGATTCATCTGATTTGTTGCGTGCAATAGCCCTTTGTTCTTTTCATTGCTGTATAGTATTCCATTGCATGAATATCCTACAATTTCTTTATCTGTTCTCCTGTTGATAAACTGGTATGTTGTTTCCGTTTGGGGTTATTTTGAATAAAGCTGGTACAAGCCTTCTTGTATACGTCTTCTGGTGCATACTCATTTCTCTTGGGTGTTCACTCCCTGAGAGTGAACTTCCTGGGACCTAAGCTTGATATATATTTAATTTTAGTATTTAGTTTGCCAAATGGCTGAGTCGGTTGGCACTCTCCCAGCAGAGGTGAGGTTCCAGTTCCTTCACATCCTCACCAACACTTGGTAATGTCACAGTTCTTCCTTTGAGCCAATCTAGTGGATGTGTAGTGGTGTCTCACCGAGATTTTAGTATGCGTTTCTCAGATAAACACTTGGTTGATTAATTAGGCTTATTTTTTGCTTATTTTTCACTACTTAATTTTTGATATTTATATCTATTCTTATTATATGCTTGTTGTTTTTTTTTTCTTTCCTTCTGAGAATATCATATGCTACTGATTTTCTGTTTAAATTACTAATGTAAAGTTTTCTTTGAAAATAAATCTACCCAAGTTAAAAAGAAAAAAAAGAGGGTAAAGGGAGATCCCTTTAAAGAAAAGTATTATGCAATTAACAGGCCAGCAGGGATGAGAAGACAGGAAGCAGAGCCCAAGTCTCTCCCGTCTCCCGGCCCCACCGTCTCTCCTCTGGGCCTGTCTGCCTTATGTTCCCGCTTTCCATAGACCAGCTTTCTCTGCTGTAATCTGCTCTTTCCATCACCTCTCCCTCCAGTGACCTGACAGTCAATAAAGTGCACTCTATGGATCCTGATTCCTGGGAGAGAGATTCAGCTTGGGCCGGCTTGAGTCAGGCATCCATTCCTGACCTGGTCAGCTGTGGTCGGAGAGCGGGGTCCTGCCTCGTGACAGGAAGAAGACATGGCTGGCATTTCTAGTGCAAGTGGAGGAAGCACATTCTGAGCCAGAAGTTGGGATGTGTGTTCTGTCAGTGGGATAGACGATTTGAAATTGAGAATGGAAGAGCTTTGAAAAAATGGTTGGCAAATTTTGGTTTCTTATTTACCAAGATCTAGAACTATCTATGACCCCAGGGAGCACTGTCACTTGTTATTCAATTTCTAGATGAAGATAATTATGAAGAAGAGAGAGGCAGAAAAAGGAAGGAGGAAGAGGAAGAAGAGAATAATACAGAAGTGATTTGGATGGATTAGCAAGGAGGAAAAAGAGGGGCTGTGGCAATGATGGTGATGATGGTGGTGATGAGGGTGGTGATGATGGTGATAAGAGTGACGATGATGGGGATGGTGATGATGATGAAGTTGGGATGATGACAATGGTGATGATGATGGTAATGAGGGTTATCATGAAGGTGATGATGATGATGATGATGATAGTGGTGGTGGTGATGGTGGTTGTGATGCTACTGCTAATGGTGGTGGTGATGATGATGATGAGGGTGGTGGTGATGATGATGGTAATGATAATGAGGGTGATAAGGAGGGTGATGAAGATGATGGTGATGATGATGATGGTGTTGATAATAGTCATGATGATGATGATGAATTATTGCCTTTATGTGCCTGGCCTGTGCTGAGCACTTTACATCCACGATCACATTTAAACCTAAAACACCCTTATGACCTGGTGCTGTTACTATCTCCATTTTACAGGTCAGGAAACCTGAGGCTTAGACAGGTCAAGTCACTTATCCAAGGTGGAAATGAACCCAAGCAGCCGACAGCAGAGCACAGGCTTGCAACCACCGGGCTCTTCTGTTTCAAGTGTGCAAATGTCCCCTCACTATGGAAGACAAATTGTTGTCTGTGGTCAAGCCACATATTCGTACAATTTAATGAACAGTTATATAGCAAATGCCCGTGAACAACCACCAGGCCAAGGAATTGGACGCTATCAGTACCCCTAAACCCCACCATGTGCCCCTCCCCAATCATAACCACCTCCTCCCCGAGACAGAGCCATTCCTCTGAATCTATGATCATCTTTTTTTCTTTATGGCTCTACCACCTGTGTATACGTACCCCTAAGCACTGTAGTTTAGTTTTGCCTGGAACTTTGTGTGGCCAGAATTGGACGATATGCATTCTTTATTGCCCAGCATCGAGCTTGAGTTTCACCCTGTGGTTGTGCGTCTCTGGGTTCTACTTGTTCTCCTAGCTGTGTGATGTTCCACTGTGTGAGCGAATATCCGTCCTACTGTAACTGGACACTTGGGCTGTTTCCAGCTCAGGGCATTAAAAGCAACTGCTGGAATGTGTACACACATCTCTTTGCCTGGAACACTTATTTACTCTCGGGACTCACTGTAAACATCCCCCTCCAGGATCCCCAGACCGGGTAGTGCCTCTTCTCTGAGCTTGGTCAGCCCCTGTGCTCCCTCCGTTATAGCATACATCACTCTGTAGTTATCTTCTAATTCATGATCTCATCCACTCACATTGGGGGAGGGGCGCTGCGAGGGGCGACCCTGTCAGATTCTTCTCCTCCCCGTCAGTGCCCAGCACAGTGTCCACCACACACTAGGGACGCAATCACTGAGTTTTGAGTAATGATGGATGAACCAATGAATAAACGAATGAACAGTGGGTGTTCCCTAAACATTTGTTGAACCAAAGCTTGTCACCTAAGTGAACCATGGGGCCTGGAGGTGCTGTTAAGACCCTCACTCAGCTGTGGCTGTTCCAATCTGTGTTTTGACCATGTGTGACACCGGCTGAGCTCACCTACACGGCGCTTGGGGACACGGTCTAGGGCAGAGACCTGACTCTGCCTTCCCGCTCAGCAGGTGGCGTGTTGGATGCATGAAGACATCCGGAAAAGCGCTTCCCGGCCAGACTGCTTTTCTCTGTTCCCTCCTCCTTCTCCGCCTCTCAGGGCTAATAAGTGTGATTAGACCTCATTAGTCCCAGGCAGCTAGTCGTTTCCTCGTGTCTTTTCCTTATCTACTGTGTATCCGATTCGTCCGGCCCGTGGAAGGTTGGCTAGCCTGGCGGTGACAGGAAGATGGATCTGCTGGTCCATCCAAGAGGAAGATGAAAGTCGTGGAGTACGGGCAAGGTCTAAGGGCAGGGGGCTGAGCTACTATAGGTTGATGGGTGTATCAGAGGGTCAAAGCCAACTTGGAAAGGCTCAGAGTTTGGGGACATGAACCTAGAAGTCACAGTAGTGGATTGGAGGCCTGGCCAGTATAGACCGGCTTCATTTGGTGTGTAGGCCAGGCCAAGTGAGTTCACAGGGGTCCTCCCAGTGATGGATTTCATCAGAACCCAGTGGCCTCGGGATGACATTCAGCCTCCTTGATGTGGTTACAAGGCCTCTCGACTGGCGCCTGCCCTCCGCCTCCTCCCTCTCTACTCCGTGCTTCCTGCTCTGTATCTCCCCGCCCGGGCTGGCTTCCACCCCCACGCACTCTCTTCCCCCTGCCTGCTGCATTCGTGCATGTCTCAGCTTCGGAACTCTTGCTTCAGGAAGGCCGCCTGACCCCACCCCGTCCGAGGCCAGGATGGGTGCTCCTGCCCTGTGCTCCCATAGCCCATGGGACCTTCCCAGTCACAGCACTTGGCACGCTGTGTGGTCCCGGTTTGGTTCATCAGCATGCTGTGCTAGGTGATTAAGGGCAGGCACCGTGGCTGCTGTGTTCACGCTGTATCCCAACTCTGTGCATAGTAGGTGCTCAATTAACACGTTTTGGGTGACTGAACAATTAAGGTGGTATTTGCTCAGGATCATAGAGTGACTCGGGTGCAGCTAGAGTGGAAGCAGCTCCTTCGCTCTTCCAGCCCTGTCCCTGACCTTGCCTTCTGCATAGACAAAGCCGGGAAGGCCTCCCGTTCCTCCTCTCCAGTGGCTGCCTCCTGAGCCAACTCAAGCCTGCAGGGGACACACGGCTGCTGAGCATCCATTGCCCTGTACTTAGAACAAGCCATTCAGACTGCTCCCCGCGGCTCAGCCCACATGTTGGGTAGCCTTCGCCCAAGTGCTGACGGCCTGTTTCAGCCCCTCAACCAAGCAGTAACTGAAGCTGTAGCTACGTCCCAACTTTCCCACTTCCTGAATTACTGAAGCTAACAAATCCCCTTTTTGCTTACATCGCTCTGAGTTGCATTTGCTGGCACTGGCAAAAGATGTTTTTTAAACAGCTTTAATGAGATATAATTCACATACCATATAATACAAACATTTAAAGTATATAATTCAATGTTTTTAACATAAAGTTATGAACTATCACCCCAATGTAGATTTACCTTTTCATTATCCCAGAAAGAAACCCCGTACCCCTTAGCAGTCACTCTCTATTCTCTCTTCCCCCCAGCGCCTGGCAACCACTAATCTACTTTCTGTCTTTATGTATTTGCCAATTCTGGACATTTCGTATAAATGGAATCACACAATAAGGGCCTTTTGTGACTGACTTCTTTCACTCAGCATGTTTTCAAGGTTCATCCCCGTTGCAGCATGAGTCAGTACTTCATTCCTTTTCACGGCCAAATAATAGTCCACCGAAGGGATAGAGCACATCTTGTTTATCCGTTCCTCAGTGCACGGACATTTGGGTTGTTTCTACCTTTTGACTGTTGTGAATAATATTGCTGTGAACATTCGTGTACACGCTTCTGTGTGGACACACACTTTCATTTCTCCTGGGTGAACACCTAGGAGTGGAATTGCTGGGTCACATGGTGGCTTCAGGTTTCACCTTCTGAGGAGCCACCAGACTGTTTTCCAGAGCAGCTGTGCTGTTTCCCCAGGGACCAGTGATGCTGAGCATCTTTTCACATGCTGGTTGCCCATCGGTGTGTCTTCTGTGGAGAACCGTGCATTCAAGTCCTTTGCCCTTTTCTAAATTTGTCCTTTCATTATTGAGTTGTCGGAGTTATTCACGTGTTCTGGATCCAAACCCCCTATTGGGTACATGATTTGCAAATATTTTCTTCCATTCTGTGGGTCGTCTTTTCTCTCTCTTCGTGGTATCTATCACTGGCAGCACAATAGTTTTTGATTTTGATGAAGTCCAATGTATCTATTTTTTCATTTGTCACTCACGCTTTTGGTGTCATTGCTAAAGGATCTTAAACCAACACACCCACCTTCTTAGAAAGGACGGCTTCCCCCTCGTCGGTCTGCCCCTGCTCTACACCCTTACAGCGTGGGAGCCTTGCTTCCCAAGCTAGAGCCTCCTGCCCTGAGGCTGGGGGCGTGTTTGGACCAATGATGTCAGTGTCACCCTGGTCTGCCAGTGTGTTCTCGGGGAGCATCACAGGCGCTGGTATAGACAAGGTTCCGAGACATGCATGCCTGTCCCCCACCGGGGCCGGGGCTGATCGGACACACGAGGGCTTCCTGGAGGAAGGGCCGGTGGGAAGCAGAAGACACAGGAAGGGGACCCATCACAGAGCCTGAGCACCAGTCCCACCCCACCCCTTCGGGGGCTGAGACCTTGGAGCTCACTTGAATCTGGTGACTCTCCCGGCCCATTGCAGCTTCCGTGAGCCCCACTTATCAGAGAACACGCCTGGCCTGAGCTCGCAGGAGCCAGGCTGCCCTTTGCCTGGTGAAGAGCAGAGCAGACTGGCTTCTTTCCAAGCTCCCCCCTCGCCACCTTTCCTGCCTCCAAAACATAGACCCTTCACCCAGAACACTCAACAGCTCACTCAACGTTCCTTCAGGAAACCTGAAGCCAGGGCTGGGGATGCGCAGAGAACAGAAGGGGCGTGCTCTTCACCCACGCGGCCACAGAGCCATCACACTGGAAGCTCCACGCGCTCTGCTGACAAACAGCGATTACGTTTGGGTGGCAAATAGTTATGTCAGCTAAGGAACCCCCTAACTGAATAAAGAACTGCGTAATAAAGAAGTTCCGGAAGCCTGGAGTGGACTCAGGTGTGTACTCAGTCCTCACTCTGCCCCTTGGGAGCTGGGTGGCCTTGAGCAAGTCACTCAGCCTTTCTGAGCCTATCAAATGGGAGGAAGAACCAGCCCCTGCTCCCCGCGCAGAAGGAGGTCACACACACACCACAGGTGTACGTGACTGTCAGCACTGACCTGGGGGACATGGTGACCATCCCTCTGTTTATGAAGAGCTGTGTGCCAGGACCCAGCCGAGGCATTACCTCCTAAATCTGCACCGCAGGCCCCGTGGGAGGCACCCCCACGGGTGGCAGAGGCAGCGCGCGTGCTCGGGGAAGAGGACAGGGGTTCTCGTAAATCCCACTGGCCGTCTCCCGCTTTGGACCTTTGCCCTGCAGTGGGGCTTTGGGAAAACGAAAGGACACAGCCCTCGTGAAAAGGGTGTGGGGCCCCTTGGACTGTACCTCTCTTCTTCGCAGAGCAGCTTTTAAAAGGTCTTGGTTCATATTATGACAGTTACTTACTGTATACCTTTTAGGAAATACAGAAAAACACACACGAGGCAGGAAACTCATCACCATCCCAGCGTGTAACCGAGGCTAGGCTGTCCTGTGCCCCCACCACCCTCCTCCCAGAAGCTCGTGGTGGGGAAGGTGGTTGCTCCTGTCTGTGTGGACTTGTGCACCGCACGCACCTGTGAGAAGCTGGGAACCCTTTTAACGCGGAGCTCCCATAGCTGGGGTAACATGGGGTGGGGGTTCCTCTTCTGCCCCCAGTGCCTGACCCCCTTGGTCTCAAGCACCTGGCTCTAGAATGAGGACTGCCCCAGGCTGCCCATGGCGATGCCAGCCTACGTCCCCACAGCAAGCGTTTCACTGATCAACGGGAACCAGCTATGCTGGTGGCAGTCGCGGCAGCCACGGCGGCAAGAGCGGGATCCCAGGCTTCGTTGGCAGAACAGGATCTCCTCCCCCGGGAAGCCACATGAGCCGCTGGGGTTCTGGGACTTTTTACAGGGGCAGGAAGAAGGGAGAGAAGTATAGGCTTCAGGCCAGGGTGGCGGGGCGCTGTTCCCGTGTACATGTGGGTCCTCCTAGAGAGCTGGTGTCCGTGCCCCCACACCAGAAAGCAGGATGCCCAGTTATACGGATAGACCGCATCTACCAGGCCAGCCCTGTGCTGGAGGTGCAGCGTCCCACTCCCTTACCTATAATGCATGGACACGCTCACACGCGGAGGCAGCGGGGACTGCTGGCGGGTCAAGCAGTCTGCAGCTGACTGTCTGAACTTGACTCCTAATGACCTTGACCTGGCTGGATGATCTTGGGCTCCTTAACTTTCATGAGCCTCAGTACCTTCTTTGTCAGAGCAGCCACCTCCCAGGGTCACTGGGAAGATGAAATGGGACCACCGTGGCGTCTGGTGCAGGACATCACGGCAAGCACTGTGTTACTCTTTCGAACGTTTCCACGTGTATATCTCTGATTGCCTCCTTTGGACACATTCCGAAATGCAGAATGGCCAGGTCAAAGGGCATGCACGTTTTGCACACCTGCTGCTACCGCCTGATGGTCCCCTTGTCATAGCACCACTCAACCTTCCACACGCATCGGAATCACTTGGCTCCAGTTCTGGCTCTGCAGGGCTAGGTGGGGCCTGAGTCTCTGCCTGTCTCAGGCAGTGCTGATGCTGCTGGTCCAGGACTACCCTCTGAGTAGCGGGGGTCCCCAGGCGTGCACAGTCCTCTTGCAGGAAGCCTGGTGCTCGGTGGGCTGGGCAGACCACGGGCCCGGGCAGTGTGTTAACGGCCAGCCGCATGCGGCTCTGGGGGCTGGAGAGGGCCCGTTCTTGGAATGCTGCCTAGGACGTGCACGACTCCTGCCCTCCCCACAGAGCCTGACTCTCTGCCACCAGCCGCCAGCTCTGTTTATGCAGCCAATTCCTGCGAATATAACCTGCCCAGGGAGGATGAGAGAAGCCAGGCAGTGGCGGGCCAGCCCCGAGTATGGAGGAGCCTCTCCTGCAGCCTCCTGGGCCTGCGGGCTTCTGTCCCCACGGCGCAGTGAGCAGGCCCAGAGAGGATGGCGGGCTGAGGGAGACCCCGTCTGGATGGGAGCGTCCATGCAGCCAAGCTCTCTCCACCGCCCATGCCTGCTCCGAGAACCTGGAGACCGGGTGTGTGCGCCGGTTTCCACTCCACCCCAAGAGGCAGCAAATGCTGGTAGGTTCTTCAGGCTGGGGGTGGAACAAACAAACAACTTTAATCCGGGTAAAAGTTGGGGGGAGGACACAGAACACTTGGGGTGTCTTGCTTTCCATATGAACCGCATCAAATTGCCAATTTGGGGCCATTTTTGCATCTCATGTGGTTCAGTGTTAATCCTCATAGCAAACGTTTGGGGTCATTTTTGTAAGTACCCCATTCTCAGGACACACAGTGCTGACATATTTGTACACAATCACATATTTCACACACATTGCTACCAACAGTTACCATATTTCATGGAATCTAAGATGCCACCAAACACAATGTGCTCTGGGCTCCCTGTCCCCTGACAGCTGAGGAATCCCACTGACGATGCTCAGTGCCCGCATTTCTCTTTCCAGCATTTTAGGGCACTGTGTTTCACGGTATACTTCCTAGAGCTGCGTGCCCGGGAGGACCGATGAGCTGATGCGGGAGAAAGGGCCCCGCATGGCGTCTGTCTCCTGTCAGTGGGAACTGTCCTCCTTTTCCTTCTCTCCAACCAAGACACCAAGGGTCAGTCCCAGGGAAGGACGAGGGGGTGGGGTGGGGGTCAGAGGCCCGACCGAGGGCTCCAAGCCCAGGAGAACGCCAATCCTGGGCGGGGGCTGAGGGCTGTCCCTCCCAGGATGCAGACGGAGACACCTGTACACAGATGGATTACTGACTCATCTGGCCCCCACCTTCCAGAATCGGGCGGTGAGATTCAGAATCACGGGTGTCATTGTGCTTTGCCCACGCTGGAGAAACCAGGTGGATTCCCACCCAAAGTCAGGTTCTGATGTTGAGCGCGATGAGCCACACACGTACTAAGAGGGTAGGAATGCTGGACGAGGCTTTGGGGGAAAGCAGGGCAGCCTCCCAGGTTGGTCCAGAATGGCTTGAGGGAGCAAGGCAAGGACACTGGCTGGGCTCTTCTTGTGGTGGGGGTGGGGCCAGGGCGGGGGAACGGAGCTGTGTGGTCTGCCCCTCCAGCAGCACTGAAAGAGGGGACCCCTGGGCTTTCTATCAGCTTGCCCGGATGTGGGGACACGAGGGAGCAGGGGCGAGGCTTAAAAGCTGCCAGAAGTCCAACATCTAAGAGGGAGTCAGACTCTATTACACATTGACATGCCTGCTCCCCAGTTCCAGATTAAAACAGTGGCCATTGCATGTCTGACGTGACACTCAATGACATGCATGACATGCCTGCGTGTACATATGTGAGCATACCTAGCCCAGGGAGCGGGCTGACCCCTGTGAGTCTCCAGCATCTTAGCATCTGTGGGGGTGCATTGAGCCCACCTCTCCCCAGAGCGTCCTCACAGCAGTTCCCTTGTCAAAACACGCTCAAGATTTCCATTATGAATAGTTCAGCGTGTGCTAGACACCCATGCACCGCCACCCAGACTGAACAAATGTTAATCTTTGTCATATTTGCCTCGGAGTGTGTTTTAAGGAGATCAAAGTTAGAGAGGGCTGGAGCTCTACCCGCATCTTCCTGCTCACCTTCCCCAGAGGCGGCTTCTCGTCAAAGTCACTGTGTGTCCTTTCCATGTCATGTGTCAACATGTATGTCCTAGAATTTACATAAAGATTATCACACTGTTTAAATCTTTCAGGAACTCCCTTTTTTCCGCTCAATATAAGGTTTTAGGTTTATCTATGTCGATTCATGAAGCTCCCATTCATTTAAAATGTACTATAGTACGTTATTCCACGGGGTAACTAAAGCCCAGCTTACTTAGCTATTCTGCGTCCTGACGAGCACATGGGTTGTTTCTGCTTTTTGCTGAGAGTCACTGTTTTTTAGGTGAAGAGTGCAAGACCACGCAGCCAGGAAGTGGCGAGGCCAGGGCGTGAGCACAGACCTTCAGCCTCCAGACCCCCGTTCCTTCCACCCCGTCAGCAGAACATCACAAGCTCAGGGCTTTGGTTAAACCACACATACCCCCGGGTGAAGTCACCCATCGCAGTGGTTTAAAAGATATGTCCATAAATTCTTGGATACCGCTCGAGAGATGGAGCTTGATTCTCCAGCCCTTGAGCGTGGGCTGGACTCAGTCGCTCATCTCGAACAAATAGAATACAGCAGGAGTGGTGCAACGCTGTGCCCAAGATTAGGTTACAGGAAGACTGTGGCTTCTGTCTTGTCTCTCTCTCTCTGGGATCGCTCACTCTGTGGGAAGCCAGCTGCCATGTTGGGAGCTGCCCGGAGGAGAGACACAGTAAGAAATGGACGCTTCCTGCAGGCAGCCCGTGAGGACCTGGGCTGGCCAGCAGCCACCAGACTTGGCTTGGAAGTCTTACGTGAACGACTGCCTTGACTGCACCCACATGAGATACCACAAGCCAGAACCACTCGGGCACTCCCAGATTCCTGACCCACAAGAACCAGGAGAAAACACGTTTGTTGTTTTAAGCCCCTGAGTTTGGGGATATTTGTTAGGCAGCGATGGACGACTGATATACCCACTCAGCATCACTTGAGGCCAGGTGGTAGGACACAGGTGGACTTGGGCGTATAGCTACCTTCACCACCAACAGTCGTGAGGCATCTCTTCCTCATGGCATCCTGGCGCCGAGGGAGTGTGATGACCCAGGAGCCATCAGCACGGACCCCTGTTGCAGCGTGCTGAGCCATGGCCCCTCAGACAGGGCCGAACCCCCGGGCAGCGTGTCTGTGTGAGCACCGGAGATGAGCGCCTCCTCCTCCCAGTCCTCCTCGCTCCCTCGCCTCCAACTCCACCATCCTCTGCTGATTCCTTCACGGCCCTCACGGGTGCCCTCCAGGGATTGTAATACCACCAAATAAACTCGGACCCAGCTCCCGTCTAAAGGGAACTAGCTCCCAGTTGAGCCTTCTTCCTGAGGGTAAATTACTGACGCAGAATCCAGCAACTTCTGCCACAGGAAGTGTTTTGGCTCTTCCTCCACGTGAAGAGGTTTTGGAGTCAGACCGACCTGGGTTTGCAGGCCCCCTCCCACCGCCTCTCCTCCTCCCCGAGCCTCACTCTCCTCATCTGAGGTAGAGCCCATGATCACACCTGTCTTCGGGAGGTGGGGAGAATTCAGGCCGGTGACGTGAGCAGGCGCTTAACGGAGAGCCCTGAGCACACAGGGGCTGCGCGGTTGGGGTCCACCTCCCTAACACGATGCCAGGAGGAGCAGGCAGGGCGGCCTGCAACCTGGGGCTGAGCCAGGGTTCGCGGGGAGATCTTGGGGGGGACCGGCAGGGGACGGACTGAGAGCAGGGAAGTGCCCCTCTCGTGCTCTGCTCCCCGTCTCTCTGCCCACGCCTGGCTGCTGGCCGGCCTCCCCTTGGTTCCATATGAAGCCAGGCTGCCTCTTGGGGGGAATCTGCAACGCCCCCCAGCCCCAGCCCTGCTAACTCTGCTTTTTTTCTTTCTTTCTTTGTGGCGGTAAAATTCACATAACCTAAAATCAACCATTTTAAAGTGAACAATCGAGTGGCGTTTAGTACACTCACAGACTTGTTGCAACCATCCCCTCTATGTAGTTCTAGAACATTCTCATTGCCCCAAAAGAAACCCTGAACCCATTGGCAGTCACTCCCTAATCTCCCTCCCCTCAACTCCTGGCAACCACTAATGTGCCTTCTGTCTCTAAGGATTGGCCCGGCCGGGACGTTTCATGTAAGAGGGATCACACGATGTGTGGTCCTTTGTCACTGGCTTCTTTCACCAAGCGAAATGTTTTTCAGGTCCCTGCACATTGTAGCGTGTGTCAGCACTTCATTCTTTTTTTATTGCTGTATTATTGACATATAACATTGCATTAATTTCAGGTGTACGACACAATGATTGATATTTGTACATATTGTAAAACGATCACCAATTAGTGATCTAGTTAACGTTTGTCACTAAACGTGGTCACTAACATGTTTTTTTAATTAGATCTGCTCTCTTAGCAACTTTCAAATATATAACACAGTGTTACCAGCTGTCGTCACCATGCTGGACATTACATTCCATGACTTATTTACTTTATAACTGCAAGTTGGTACCTTTTGACTCCCCTCACCCATTTCACCCACCCCTTGTCCCCCACCTCTGGCAACACCAATCTGTTCTCTGTATCCACGAGCTTCTTTTAATGTTTCTTTCTTAGACTCTGCACATGAGTGAAATCATGCAGTGTTTGTCTTTCTCTGTCTGACTTGTTTCGCTTAGCGTAGTACCCTCAAGGTCCATCCATGTTGTCACAAATGGCAGGATTTCATTCTTTTTTATGGCTAATTGTATTCCATTGTGTACATATACCACATCTTCTTTATCCATTCCTCCACTGATGGACACAAGTTGTTTCCGTGTCTTGGCTACTGTGAATAGTGCTGCAATGAACGGGGTGGGGGGGGGTGGTGCAGATATCTTTTCAAGTTAGTGCTTTTGTTTTCTTCAGATAAACACCCAGAAGTGGAATAGCTGGATCATGGGGTAGTGCTATTTTTATCTATTTATTTATTTACTTTTGCGAGGAAGATTGGTCCTGAACTAACATCCACTACCAACCCCCCTCGTTTTTCCTGTGGAACACCAGCCCTGAGCTAACGTCTGTGGCAGTCTTCCTCTGTTTTGCGTGTGGGACACAATCGAAGCTTGGCTGGATGAGGGGTGTGTGGGTCTGCGCCCGGGATCCGAACCTGTGAACTCCGGGCCGTACAATCAGAGCACGCGAACTCAACCACTCTGCCACTGAGCCAGCCCCGTGGTAGTTCTATTTTTAATTTTTTGAGGGACTTCCATACTGTTTCCCGTAGTGGCTGCACCAACTTACCTTCCCACCAACAGTGCACAAGGGTTCCCTTCTCTGCGCATCCTCCCCAATGCTTGTCACCTCTTGTCTTTCTGATCACAGCCATTCTGACAGGTGGGAGGTGATAGCTCATTGTGGTTTCGATTCGCATTTCCCTGATGATTTGTGATGTTGAGCATCTTTTCATGTGCCTGTTGGTCATCTATGTGTCTTCTTTGGAAAAATTCTTATTCGGATTCTCTGCCTATTTTTGAATTAGATTGTTTGGGTTTCTTCTGCTACTCACTTGTATGAGTTCTTTATATGTTTTGGATATTAACCTCTTATGAGATATGTGATTTCACAAATATTTTCTCCCATTGGGCAGGTTGCCATCATACCTTTTTACAGCTGAATAATATTCCACTGTGTGGAAAAAAACTACGTGCGTGTTTGTGTGTGTTTGCACACTTATGGGCCCAACATCATCCTAAGAGCTTTACATTTATTAACGCATTTAATCCTCGCAACAACCCTGTAAGGTAGGTCCTACCATTATCCCCATTTTGCAGATGAGAGAACTGAGGCTCAGAGAGGCGAAGTGGTTTTCCTAAAGCCACACAGCTGGTACATGGTGGGGCCAGGAAGCACAGCCAGACAGCCTGACTCCAGAGCCGACACCTGAACCTCTAAGGCATGTATTTGAAGATGTAACCAAACGCATTTTCCCCTCTAAGCCACACAGCAGAGTGAGGCTCTCACCATGGTCTTTCCTTTTCTTTGGCTCCTTCGCAGCCCAGGAGAGCAACAAAGTCCCAGAGTGCATCTGGTCTGTGTGCTCATTTCACAGGTGGGAGGAAGGCATCCAGGCAGAGTAATGACTCCCCCAAGTACACACGGCCTTAGGTGACAAATGTGAGTCTAGACCTGAGGGGCCCAGAGGGCAGGTGGGACCCACATGTCCTCCAGACGCAGATCCATCTCCAGCCCAGTCTGCACAAGCTGTGTCCTTTCTCCAGTGGCCTCCGGGACCAGCCAGGTGGCTCTGAAGTGAACCATGTCCACTCCCCAAGGCACCTCCCGCCTGACCACTCATCCCTCTGGGGGTGGCTTCCTTTTCTCCCTTCCTGCGGCCTTAGTGGGAAAGAAAAAGGCTGGCAGAGCCCAAAAGGCAGGCACAGGGTCCCCGGCCATATATTTAGCTGGAGCAGAGGAGCTCGGCGGCCTCCTACCCAGCACCAGCCCTCATCCGGCTGCTCTGTGGGATCATGGGACCAGAGGAGGACGTCGCCTGCGGTGACAGCTGCCCACACTCCTCCCACTTGGCCGACAGACAGGCTGGCTTTGGCCAGAAATTATATGTTTTGAAGCTGTTCCTGAACCAGAAGCCCCGGAACAGCGCCGTTTTGGTGGCTGTTGTTTGAAATCAATTTGCTTTTCTTCCCCTTTGATTTTTAAAAGTGTGTCTCATTATGTCATATATCTTCATTGTAGAAAAGTGAGAAAATGTAACAGCATAAAGAAGAGCTTAAAACACCCCAATTCCACTACACAGAGAGGAAGTGAACCAACTTGATCCACGCACAAGGATGACAGTCATGAGCAAGAAGGCAGGTCCTCCAAGGCGCTGTGGTTGTCATTCAGAGCCCACACAGGAGGAAGGAACCCCAGCTTTAGAAGCTGGACAGGGAGGCTGCCTCCCTGGGAGGAGGGGGGGCTTGGGGGGGAGGCAACAGCCAGTGTTTGCACTCTCGAAAATGCATCGAGCTTTACAGTTATGGTTTGTGCACTTCATTTGTCCAATAAAATCTGTCCTAATAAAGACCTGCCCCTTCTATTCCCAGGAGATCACCTCAATTAACATTTGGGGTGTTTCCTTATAGATATTCTCCCGTAAGTATATGCATACGTTTTTTTCATGGAAGGATAAAATCCTTTTCTACCTCCCGTGTTTTCACTGGGAGGCGATGAAAGCCGAAGTCAGACTGCAGGGCAGGGCGAGGTCCCACCTGAGCCCTCTCAGCGAGTGGCCCACCCCCTGGGTTGCTGCAATGAGGGCAATCATGGGCAGCCATGAGCTCTAACCTCTTCGTCTTCAGCCTGCTCTTTTCACTTCGTCTAAAAAAACGTCTTTCCAAACCAAGAAACCACACTTGTGCCCAGGTATAAGGGAGCCCCAACTACAGAGAAACACCCAATCGAACCCTCCAAAAGGTTCTTGGTCCAGCTTAAATATATAAACGTTTAGATGTCAATAAAATAGTCACAGGAGTGCTTATAAAATTTAATCATTAATTAAATTAGAAATGCATTTTTAGAATCAAAATGAGATCAAATAGAATATGTGGTGGGGGCTGGCAAGTTGTCCCTCAAACCCTTTTCCTCTTAGTCCTGGGCACACAGGCTGACTCCATTTCCCAACCAACCTGGCAGGCAGCACTGTCAGGCAACACAGTTTGTCCGGTGGAATGCGGGCAGTAATATCATGCATCGCTTCCAGGCCCGGCCTCAGAAACCTCCCAGGCCCGACCTTCCCAAGCTTGGGGCCCCTCTGCTGGCTGGATGCTGGATCCAGCCCAGGAAGCTGAGGCCCTAGGGGATGGTGGATCCACCATATAGAAGCGTCCTGGACCCCTGCAGAGCACCCGCCAAGCACCCAAATAGAATTGATGCAAGAAAGAACCAACCTGCAGTGTTATCTCACATGAATGTCTCGATTGTTTGGTGCCGTGGTTGACCCGTCCTGATTCACTACATTAATGAGGAGTCATGCTTTTCCCACTTCCTATTTCATGAGTCAATTTCATTCAAACTCATCGCATGGACTGTCAGCATCGGTGTCTGTAGCTTCAAGAACCACTTCTTGAGTCTTCAGACTCAGCTTTTCAAAGCAATTCATCTTGCTCTCCCTTGTGAGTTCTTTGAGACTGTAATCCATCCAGGATACTGTCAACAACTGCCTCACGGAGACACACGTCTCCATTTACAGAATGTCAACACAGTTCTGTCGGGAGCCAAACCCCACCCTGACCCGTCTTATAGGGTTAGGTCTTTGATCTTCATAGTCTAAGCACTTACAGGATTTCTTCTTAAAGAGATCTTTAAGGCTTATTCACAGTGACACTCACACTTGGGAGGTCCTCCTTGAAGGAAGATTTGCTAACCCTATGTTAATTTTTTCCAGCCTTTTTTATCGCTTCCCTCGAGTCACGCCATAAGGACCCATATCTCCCCTCATTTGAGGTTGTTTCAGAACAAGGACTCTTTCCCAAATTTCGTTGTTCAAAATAAAATAATTGAAAGACCGACCTGTAAAGACACAATTATTAACTGACTTTATTTTCAAACTGATAGATTTTGTTTTTATTAGTATTTCCTTTTTATTTTGGAGATTTTTTTCAAACACGTACAAAAGTAGAGCGAAGTGTGTCACGGACACGCCTGTGCCCACCGCCGTCGCCTCGACACTCTGACACCGTCTGCTCCCAGGAGAGGGCTCTGCGGGGAATCCTTCTCAGAACAAGTCCGAGAAGAAGCCATTCACTGATTCAGGCCCAGGGGAAAAGGTTCCTTTCTTCTTTCTTTCTTGGTCCCGTCAAACGTGTAGCTCAGTTTGGCCAGCTTTTCCCGGAGAGGGCCAGGTCATAAATATTTTCGGTTTTGCACGTATGTAGTCTCTGTGCCCACCACTGGGCTCTGTGGCTGTAGAGCCAAAGCAGCCAGAATTAATATGTAAATGAGTGGGCGTGGCTGTGCTCCAATAAAACTTTATTTACAAAGACAGGCAGGGGCTGGATTTGGCCCTAGGGCCACAGTTTTCCCACCACAGTATAGCTCATCTAAACTCAGGGAAACAGAAGCATCCACCTTGATCCAGCTGCCTCACCCGTGGGTGAAAAAGACCCCATGGCCAAGAGCTTGACCACTAGCACCTGCATGAGTTTGCTTCCTGCCCCGGAGGTTAACTGGTTTCTGGGCTGGTTACTGACTCCTGCAAGCCTGGGTGGTACAAGGGACACTGTAGCTGCCATGTGAATACACAAGGGCCGTTATCATTAAAGCCGGGGCGTGATGACGGGGAGCTCCACCAGCAGCAAAGGAGAGAGGGACAGTTTCTTCTTCAGGCCAGGGAGCCGGGAGCGCTGCTGAGCATGGAGGCTGCGGCTGAGGGAGGCTGAGGTAATTAATGCATCAGGGCCCGAGGGGCAGGAGGGAATTGAAGTGAGCTCAAGTCAGAGGAAGCAGACAGAGGCAGGGAGTGCTGCTCCATCCTTCTCCGTGGTGTGTGGCACCGTGAAAATTGATCGAACGGCTCTTTTTTCTAAGGCTTGTCTCGCCCTCTGGACGACGCTGTCAGTGCTGGCAGGGACAAGGTTAACTTTATCACGCTGTGTGCCCAGTGCCTCGCACACGCCTGGCACACAGGAGGTGCTCCGTGGAGGGACAGGTGGGAGACGTGGAGAAAAAGGAAAGGCTTCCTCTCAGGACCCAGAGAAAAGAATGTCACCTCATCAGAGCGGGGTGGGCTGGGGGGATGGGACCAGGGAGGGGAACAGCATTGCACACAAGGATAACAACAAAACGCATTGTGCAAACCATGTTTGGGTCCTAATTTCAAGAAATTACATAAAGGCAACATTGGAGAATTGGAGAAGTTTGAACATGACTTGAGAATTGATGATACTAAGGAAATATTGATAATTGTGTTATGTATCATAATGGCATGACGTGCACTTTTTAAAAAGTCTTTATCAGTCAGAGAGCATACTAAAATACATGTGAATTGATGCAACATCTGGAATTTCCTTGAAATTTTTTTGGCAAAAAAAAAAAAAGAGTGGCAGGTAGTTGAAACAAGACTGGCAAAATGTTGATGTTGAAACCAGGCAATGGCTACATGGGGATTCTTATGCTATTCTCTCTACTTTTATGAACGTTTGAAATGGTCTACAATAAAAGGTTAAAAATAATTTTTTCTTTCTTTTTTTTTTTTTGTGAGGAAGATTGTCCCTGAGCTAGCATCTGTGCCAATCTTCCTCTATTTTGTATGTGGGATGCCGCCACAGCATGGCTTGATGAGTGGTGTGTAGGTCTTCACCCAAGACCTGAACCCACAAACTCCAGGTTGCTGAAGTAGAATGTGCAGACTTAACCACTACACCACTGGGCTGGCCCCCCTAAAAAAGTAATTTTTCGTAAAAACACATTGGACAAGAAGTTTAGAGATCTGCCATATGACATAATGACTATACAACGCTGTATTGTGCACTTTAAAAATTTGTTAAGAAGGTAGATTTCAAGGTTAAGTATTCTTACCACCAAAAAACCAAAAAACAACCACAAAGGGGCGTGGAGAAACCTTTGGAGGCGACGGCTGTGTTTATCACTTGATGGTGGTGATGGTTTCACGGGGGTACACACATGTCCAAACTCATCAATTGTATACATTAAATATGTGCAGATTTCTGTATGTCAATTGTACCTCAACAAAGTTGCTTTTTAAAAAAAGAGCAAGTGGCAGCGCCAGGGGAAAAAAGCATCAGAAAAGGCTTGAGGGTGAATCCTCTTAGCTGACGGCACCCAATCCAGTGGGCCAACACCCTCTTCATAGCAAGTAATTTTCCACCTCATCACCATCCCGAAATGAAATGCTTAGAGCCCCACACAACTTCCTCGACTCCATATAATGCCTCAACTGTAACAGGCAGCAGATCTAAAAGTAACAAACGTAAAATAACATGATTTTCAATACGTTGACGCTCAGCCGTGCCTCCCCGGGAAGAGAGAACAGACCTGTCAGCTGCTTACGGGGATGTACAGGTCTTCATGAGTAGGACAGCGACAGAGGGCGCCTGACCCAGGTGTGGAGAGTGGGTCCCAACAACCAGTCACGTGGCTTTCCACAATGGTGAAAATTTCTTGGCAAAGTTCTGAACACAACCAAACGTAGCATTTTGCAAAATTGTGGTATGGCTGGTAACGGTGCAGAGAAAACTCGTGCAGAACCATACTTCCTGTCTGGGTGTGACATGGAGTTTGGTTCTAGACTCACATGCTTATAAACGTGTTTTTCACCTGTGTGAATGTCCCGCAGGATGTCCTAAAACCAGGTGGGATGTAGCACACTGCTCAGGTGGCGTGTCTGGGATCCCCGCCTGGCACCCTTCAAGTGCAGGTGGCACCCCTGATCACTGTGACAAACAGCCTCCCAGAAACTTCCAGCTCAGCCCCTAGGGGAGGCAGTGCCTACTGTGTTGGGCAGTCCCTAAGGGCTTAGGGGTGCTGACTGGCGTGCATCCCACCAAACGGCCCACATCTGCACCTTTCTGCAGCGATGGTGGCAGCCCTTTAAAGGAATCGGATAGAGACCACAGCAGTAACCCAGGTGAGGGTCTCCCAGGCGGCAGGTGCCCCACGGAGCTGCAGAGAACCTAGTGGACGTGGCTTCTCAGGGGCCTCTCCCTGGGAGGGGAGGCGGGTGGGAACCAGGAGAGAGGCAGGTTACAGACCAGGAGAGCGAAGCCATGCCGAGGACAGACTCTGTAACCAGGAGGAAGGCGAGCTCGGGAATCAGCACAGTGGGACCCGGGATGGCCCTCCCTAGGCACTGGGTGGTGGTTGTTGCTATTACCATAGGAGGTGGGGGGGTCAGAGGTCAGAGGCCTCTGCGGCGAGCACTCAAGGATCTCGTGGGTCAGGTAGGAAAGCTCTGGAGAGGGAGACTTCCGAGTGTGAATCATATAAATCCTGAACTGAGCACTAGGAAGGCACGTGTCGCTCCTGGCCCAGCGTGGCCCTCTTGAGCCCTCCCCGTGGGTCTCGGCCCCCAGCAAGGACCTGGATCCAGGCTTCCCAGGTCCCCCCCAGCCCCTGCCCCCTCTGTCTTCCCTCTGTGGGGGCTGCCCTGCCCACCACGGCCACTAGTTTTCCATAAGCCTATCCCCGGGGGTGAAGAGGCCTCTCACCAAGTGGCTAGTTGTCCTTTTGAGGCCACAAAGCAGTTTGTGGCTCCAATACTGATGACCTGGTCCAGGCTGGGACCATCACCCAGAACAGCGATGAAGCGGGCAGCTTTGGCTGCAGACACAACTGGCGTTCAGATGTCAGGAAGCCCGACCCACCACCTGCCTCTGTTTCCCCAGTGGCAGTCCCTGTGTCACTCGGACGACTCACTCCCAAGAACCTGCGTCGCACACTCGGTGCACAGGAGCCCCTGCTCCGCCCCCCCCCACCCCCATGGCCTCCCTGTGACCAGATGCCTCTGCTTCTCCGCCATGAGGCCGCGAGGGGTTTCTTTGATGGTGTTGGCTGTGAAATCGCCCTGAGCCTGTCCCGGTTGATGCTGAAAAGTGAATTACTGTCCTGTTGTCAGCAAAGGGGCCTTCGCGGAAGGAGGGAAGGCCACCCAGGAGTCAGGGAGGCTGTGGGTCCTTCCAGTGTCCACTCCACCCCCTGACTTCATATCCTTCACCCTCCCAACGTGCAGAGAGGTGAGCTGCAGCCCCCATTTCACAGCGAATCCCGGGAACTTGCCCGAGGTGGGCGCTGCGACCAGGACGGTGGCTGCATCAGCGCAGGAGGCCCGTGTGGGGACAAATGATTTGCAGAAGAAGAGGGGGGAATAAACTGGGTGCCAGCAAGGGCTCCTGCCATTGGGATCTCCAGACACTACTGTGCCAACATCCTTGGGGCCTCACCTGGGGGTCACCTCCGGCTCTCGGAGCACCATGGGAACACGGGCCCTGCTCTGGGTCTCACCCTACACAGCAGGAAGAACAAGCCGTGACCGTTCTTCCAGATCCTTCTCTGGCCACCTCCAGCCTTGCAGGTGGAAGGGAACAGTGTTGGAGTGCATTTTCCCCCCGGGGTTGTTATGTCACTGTGGTGAGCTGAAAAATGGCCCTGAAGATGTCCAGGTGCCAACCCCTGGACTCTGGGTGTGTGACCTCACATGGCAAAGGGTTTGCGGATGCGATTAAGGACCTTGAGACAGGAGATGATCCTGGATCAGCCGAGTGGTCCTTATGAAAGGGAGGCAGAGCGAGATCTGACCACAGGAGAAGAAGCAGGTGATGTGACACGGGAGGCTGGAGAGAAAAGGCGAGGCGGGGCCACGAGCCAAGGACTGCAGAGTCTCTAGAAGTGGGAAAAGATGAGGAAACAGATTCTCCCCTGGAGGGTCCTGAAGGAGCCAGCCCTGCAACACCTCGATTTCAGCCCCGTGAGACCGCGTCTGACTTCTGACCCCCAGAGCTGTCAGAATAAATCTGTGTGGTTCTGAGTCACTGAGTCTGTGGTCATTTGTTACGGTAGCCTCAGGGACCTCAAACAACCACACCACCATTAGCAGGTACAAGGAGCTGGAGTGGGTTGGGTTGCAAACAATGCTTCTTCTCAAGTCCATACATAAGAGCTATGCGGGTTAGCGCCCTGGTGCTGTTGGGATGTGTGGGCTCCAATGGTGGGTGGCATTGTTGTCCTCACCGTCATATTGTCACAGCATTGCCAGCCCTGAAACCTGACCCCCTCAGCCCCACGCCCTCTGTGAAGTTAGTGGGCGCACAGCGGGGATGGGGTGACGCGGCTTTTTAAATCGAGCTCTTGCGAAGTGCCCCGCATCCTTGCACCGGTCTGTGAGATGGGGACCATCATGACCACTGTGCAGATGGACTCACCGAGTCCCCACGGTTCCTTCTCCTGCTCCTAGGGTGAGCCTGGCCATTTGTGCAGCCTGGCCCAGAGGTGGCCTGCTCCGTGGCATCTTTCCCACATTCCTCCGGGTGGAATGGACCCCTCCCCAGGTTTCCCCACAGGTGTTCCCATAACCACCACCCCAGCTTGGTCAGGTAGGGATCAGCTCTTGACTGGCCCTGGGGGACAGGGCAGTGTGGAGCAAAGAGGGGCCCTGGGCAGTCAGTCCCGTGTCCATGTCCCTGCCCCTCTGCCCCCAGCATTTCCACCTCCTCAAGAGGAGATGACGACACCCACCTCTCGGGGGCGCTATGGAGGCCGAACAAGACCATGCAGGCTGCGGGCCTCGCCCGACACGGCCACAGAGGTGGGCATCTAATAAGCTAGCCTCTGTGGCCACTTTCTGACCATAAGACTTCTATATGTTTCAGAGGGAATAAGTGAATGAATGAATTTATTCATCCAACAGATACTTATTAAATGCCCACCGTGTGCAGGTCACTAAGCTAAAAGTTGAGCAAATGAAAGAAAGGAAAGACAACCTCAGCCTCGGGCGGATCCCTGTGCTGTCTGGGGTTTCTCTCGTAGCTTCCCTTCCCCTCCTCACCACTGGGAGGCCCAAGGGCTCCGCGGATGCCAGGCGGTCCTCAGCGGACAGGCACCCCGGCCAGGGTGGCCGGTCTCCAGGAACTAGGCGTTCCTCGACTCGGGAATATAAACGCATTCCTCGGCCTCCAGGAGAGCCACAAGGCCCCACTCGCAGACTCAGAACGTTGTTGCCCAAAGGCCCTGTGCAGCCAGTCCCAGCTTCCTGAGAGCGGTGGGGGAGCCCTGAGCATCGTTGGTCAGCCCCTCCTCCTGTTGACTGACAGGCGAACTGAGACCCAAGACAGGCAGGGACTTGCCCAAGGTCACTCAGGAGCTAGGGGCAGAATCCAAGTCCCTGGTCCTCAGACAAGTGAGGTTTCCACGGGATTCCTGGGTCTTGTTAGAACAAGAAACACAGAGATCCAGCAAGAGGGAGGGTGGGCAGCTCTGGAAACTGCATTTTGGGTTTTCCTCTCTGGGCACAGGACGGTGCCAATTGACTTGTCCACGTGGACTGCCCTGAGAGTCCAGCACCTTTACACCAAAGTTCTGGTGTCCCCGCTGGCCAGTGCCTGCTTGGACCCCTGTGCACCTTTGTTTAAGTGGCGTCTGCCCCTCAGGAGCCTCTGTTCTCTTCACAGAGAAGCCAGAGTCCCTTCTTCTGTTCTGGGGAATTTCTCTTCTTTAAATGGAACTTGCTGGCATCGTGAGCAGCTGAGAACCTTCCCCATCAGGCAGATGCTGGGTTTTGGCAAAACATGATCATGGAGCTGCCCGTCAGGGCTGGACATGATTTCTGGCCAGGGCTCTGTGAAATTCTCTAGAAATAATGACATTTAATCGAGCCTGGCCCCTCATGGTGTGTGGGGAGTTTGCACCGCTCATCCTTCCTAAGACACTCCTGCCACCAGAGAAGCATGACAGCTCGGGGTGAAGGGCCGAGGCCACGACAGCAAATCCTACTGGTGACTCTGGGCCAGATGCTGCCTTAAGACACTGTCGTGGCCAGCGTGTGCAGGGCTGACCACCAAAGCCGTCCTGGACACCCCCGGGTGCTGGCAGCACTCCTCCCCACCAGCTTCCTCCCCAGGGAGAAGATGCTGAGTTCTCTGAGGCTTGCCTGTGGTCAGCCCCGTTTGCTGGACTGGCATGTTTTGTTGGGCACAGAGATGGCTGCTGGTGGGAATGCAAAATGGTGCGGCTGCTGGGGGAACAGGCTGGCAGTTCCTCAGACAGTTAATCATAGAGCTGCCGTGTGACGCAGCAATTCCTCTCAGAGCTGGACACCCAAGAGAAATGGGAACGTATGTCCTTGCAAAAATGTGTACAAGAGTGTACATAGCAGCTTATTCACAAGAGCCAAAAGGTGGAAACAACCCAAGTGACCATCAGTTGATGAATGGACTAATAAAATGTGTTTCATCCATACCGTGGAGTATTACTCAGCCACAAACAGGAACGAAGTCCTGACGCGCTACAACTTGCGAGAACCTTGAAACCATCATGCCAAGTGAAAGAAGCCAGTTACCAAGGACCAAATATTATATGATTCTATTTCTATGAAATGTCCAAACGCACAGAGACAGAAAGTAAATTAGTGGTTGCCTAGGGCTGGACCGAATGGGGGAGGTGTTGGGGTGACACCTATGGGGTGCAGGGTTTCTTTTTAAGGTGATGAAAATGTCCTGAAATTGGCTGTGGTGATGGTTACACAGCTCAGTGGATACAGCAACCCTTATTCACTGTATGCTTTAAATGGATGCATTGTTTAGTCTGTGAATTATATCTCAATAAAGCTATTAAAAAAGCAAAATTTAAGGGAAGGCAAGGATGTGGTACTAGAACTTTCAGATACTTTAATTGAAGAACTTTGTGGAACAGGCAATATTTACTAAAGCTGAACACATGTATCCAAAGACCTCAGTTCCGCTCCCAGGCAGACCGAGCAGAATGGGTGCATCTGTCACCAGGGGACTTGCACACATCTCAGAAACGTTGAAGGTCACGTCAGCGGTCACTCTCAGGGGTGGACAGTGTCTGAGGGGTACAAAACAGGGGGCTTCTGGGGACTGCCGATGTTCAGTTTCTGGATCTGGGTGCTGTTACCTGAGTGTGCTCACCCTGAGAATTCAACTGACCACTTAGGATCTGCATGCTTTTTGCGTGTATGCCATATTTCAATAACAGACTACTAACAAAACTATGTCTAAGGGGCCAGCCCAGCATGTTCTGCCTCGGCGGCCCAGGGGTCACAGGTTCGGGTCCCGGGTGTGGACCTACACACCACTCATCAAGCCATTCTGTGGTGGCATCCCACAAAAAATAGAGGAAGACAGGCATAGGTGTTAGATCAGGGACAATCTGCCTCACCAAAAAAATAATAATAATTTATATATATATATATTTAAAAAGTTAATGACAGAAACAACCCAAATGCCCATCAACAGATGAATGGATAAACAAATTGTAGTATGCCCATAAATGGAATATAATTTGGCCATTAAAAGGAATTAAATACAGGTATGAACTGCAGAATGGATGGACCTTGCAAATATGATGCTGAGTGAAGGGAGACAAATACAGAGGCCACATATTGTCTGATTCCATTGATGTGAACTGTCCAGAACAGGCAAAGCCACAGAGACAGACAGCAGATTCACGGCTGCCAAGGGCTGAGGGGAGGGGAAATGGGGAGCGACCACCAGTGGGTAAAGGGTTTCTTTTCGGGGTGATTAAAAGTTCTGGAATTAGGTGGTGGTGATGGTTGTAACAATTCAGCAAATGCACTGAATGCCACTGAATTGTACACTTTAAAATAGTTCACTGGTGACTTTGATGTTTAAAAAAGTTCATGGAAGGATTGAGGGGCTACCCCAACATGAAAAGAGCTGGGATCTCCCATGCCCACGCCCCTCTAACTCACACCTCAGAGGCTATGTGTACTTGGGGGACTTACCTTGTGCCGAGATCTGGAGGAGCCTCTTCCTACAGTATCTCACTTCCTTTTCTAAACCATCCTCGGGAGCAAGTTCTTTCCTCACCCCCATTCTGCAGATGAGGAATTAGACGCCCCGAGAGGCCGAGCTTCCTCTGCAGCTAGAACGTGGCAGCGCGAGGCCCGAGGGCTTCTGTCAAAGCCCATATTTGTTGGCAGGGGGGCAGCTGCCTCTCCTGCTCTGAGCAGGTGCCCCCTTCCTGTGATCCATGGGAAGGTGGCAGAGATTCCTCCTTCACAGCTGGCCCAAGGTGACCGGCAGGGAAGATGCTTGTGGTGGAGAGCCGGCGGCATGTGAGAGGGTGGGTGGCACCGCCTCCTTCCCCAAGGCTCCATTTTCTGAAGCCCGGCAGGGTGGGGAGGGAGGCTGGGGTTCCAGTACCGCACGGCCTCTGAAGAGCTGTGCTCTATAAGTGATCCACTGATAATGATGACAGAACTCGGTCCGGCGACATCTTTTTACATGCCAGGCCTTAGCAGACACTTCATGCAACATTCCACGATTCTCACCACCACCCTCGAAGTGGGTCCCAGTGTTTTCTCCATTTGTCAGTGGAGGAAACTGAAGCTAAGTCAATCGCAGAGCTCCAAGCGGCAGAGTGGGAGTTTAGCCCAGCAAGTTGGCCTCCAGAACCCCCTGTCTGACACCACCTGCTGACAGCTAGCCGGGGTCCTGAAGTTCCCCCAGTGATGGCAAAGTCGATTTGTCATGGTAAACATTTGGAACCCTCTCCGGAGTGGCAGGTTACACAGCAAGAGAAGGAGGCCAAGCTGCAGCCTCAAGGTCAATGTCTACAAACACGACTCCCCAGATTCCCCCAGAGGGGTGGTAAGTGCTCAGAAGCAAAGACGCTTCCAGTCGTGCACCAAGCTGGCAGCTGCCCTGGGGAGGCCACCCCATCCACGCAGGAAGCAAAGACGCACCCTGCAGAGCTGGACACGTCTGCTTGTGGGGAGCAGCAGGTATGTGCCAAGCTGGCCCCGGACTAGACTTGTCTTCTCCAGCAAGGGAACAAATAGGAAGCCAGAGCTGAGGCCACAGCGAGAGGCGGTCATCAAGACAGGCAGCCTGGGTCACAGACGGCTTTTCTATGTCCAGGCCGATGCTCATTGATGAGGAATCTGCCCTAACAAAATCAGGCCTTACCTCGCCCCAAGAGGGTTCATGGATTCATTCAACAAATATCTCTTAGGCACTGTGAAGGTTGATTTTAATGTCAACTTGGCTGAGCCATGATACCCAGACATTTGGTCAAACATTATGCTGGCTGTTGCTGTGAGGATGTTTTGGGACGAGATTTGCATTTAAATTGGTGGACTTTGAGTAAAGCAGCTTGCTTTCCATAATGTAGGTGGGTCTCATATAATCACTTGAAGGCCTTATGAGAAAAGGCTGAGGGTCCCTGAAGAGGAAGGACTTCTTCCTTCAGACTGAACCCTGGAAGTTCTGCCTGAGCGTCCAGCCTGCAGACTCCAGACGACAGCGTCGACTCTTGCTGGATTTCCCGCACACCGGCCCACCCTGCAGATTGTGGATTGCCAGCCTCCATAATCACGTAAGCCAATTCCTTAAAATAAATGGAGAGAGACAGGGAGATACATCCTATTGGTTCTGTTTCTCTGACAAATACCGGCACCTACTGTCCAGTAGGGCTGGAACGCCAGGGGTGACAGCTCCTAAAGGCTCAGTCTGCCCATCTGCAAGAGGGGAGGAGCTATGCCAGGCCTTCAAGGACACTGTGAGACCACACAGGACGCCGCAGGGCAACGCTCTGTCAGCTCCTGAGAGAAGGCTGTCTCTCAGGATAGAGGCTCCTCCTGGACAGCTGTGTGACCTTCACCAGGGGACTTCATGTCCTAGGCTTCCATTTCCTTGTCTGTGAAATGGGCTATGACAGTTTGACCTCGTGGGTGGTGACCCCTGCCCCCCGGGAGGATTAAACGAACCTAATGTGTATAAAGGGAATTGTGCCCAGCTCGTAGTAGGTGCTCAACAAACCACGCCTGGATATGGCTCTGTCATCGAGCCAAGGATCGGACCGTGCCAGAATCACTCAGGAGCTTGTCTATAAAGGTAGGCTGCTGGGCGCCTCTGACCCACTGAATCTTTCTCTCTGGGTGGAAGAGCCCAGGATCTGCACTTGAGGTACACCTAATCCCAGGCGGCAGATCTGGGAACCCCGGCTCCTCACAGAGGGCTGCCCCAGGACCCTTTGCCTGTGGACAGGGCTGTGCCTTCGCCAGACAGGCAGTGGCAGCCCAGACCTCACTCACTCCCTGGGCCAAGTGAGTTGGACTGGGGCTGGGCTCTTGGCCACCAACAAAAATTGCCTGATAACGAGCTACCTCATTACCTCGCAGACTGCCACCCCCCTCGGCCACCATCTGCCATCTCACCTGTCACCTGGCATGTCCCCATCCTCCTGCCGGCAGGAAGTGGAGAGCCCAAGCTGCCTTGAGCCTTCTCAAGGCTTCTCCCTCCGAACTGTGCCCTCATCCTGCTCCCATGGGGCCTCTGCCTAAGGCCAATGCCGTGGGACAGATGCAAGCCTGGGGGCCGTGGGGGCAGGACAAGCAGCCGGCTCCCCTGAGCACAGCCTCCAGAAGTGCTCGAGAGGTCTGTTTGCTCTAGACAGGTAACAGTTTCCCAGCACAAAATTCAAAAGGCACACGGGGTGCTGGCCCTATTTCCTTTCTTCCTCCCCACAGAGTTCCAGCTTTGCCCTGGGCATCAAACCCTGGCTGGAAACCCTCATCTCTCAGCCTTCCCTGTAGCTGGGCTGGGTTGCGTGTGACCCAGCTCACCAATGACACGCGCACGTCAGGGAGGGGCTTCTGGAAAAGTTGGCGTCTGCACCTTGCACTGCCCTCCCCCTGGCTGGAGGCCATGCACATTGGCTGTGGAGCTGCCATCTTGCAGCCACGAGGACAGGAGTTGGGTGAGGTCACTGTTGGCAACATAAGCTGCTGCCCAGCCTGGATGCCTACGTCTGGATGCTTCCAGGTTCCAGGAGGACACACGCTCCTTATTCCACTATGCTCCAGTCCGGTTCTGCTCCCCGCAGCCGTGGGCAGTTCCCAACTGGCTCGGGAACAGTGAGGGTCTTATCGACCATGCCCCAGCGCCCAGCTTCCCTGGAGGCTTCCAATACCACCAGCGTCTAGGGGTCTTTCCAGAAATACTGGATGCACATACAAGCATGTATGATTATAGGTCGTTTTTCTTTTCCACCCAAATGGTAGCGCGGAGCACCCTGTTCCGTCGGTATCCACCCTACAACCGGGCTCCGACTTCCCCCCAGAGGGGCCCAGGCATCCCTCATTGTGTCAGTTCTCCTGAAGTGACCTAACCAGTCCTCCCTGACGGACACTAGGCTGTCCCCGGTCCCTCCAGCCACATGCTTTGGCAATGACTTCTAAAGGTACTAATTGGACTGATGGTTAAGACTAAAAGGAGCCGCGTGAAAACCAGGCCAGGAGACAGGGAAAAGGCAAAAAGGACGCCTTCTCTGTTTTACTTCTCCGGCCGCTCAATGGCCTGGTCCCGCCCCCAGGCCTGGCCCTGCCCCGAACTTAGACCCTCTCTAGGCCTGGCCCCGCCCCCAGGAGACCTGGCCCCGCCCCTGGCTCTGTCCTCCTCCTGGAGAACCTGCTTCCCGCTCTGTGAGCTTTCCTCCCGCCCAGCGCCTCCTCTGCCATCACCACTGAGTCCAGCTCCCCGCGGTCTAGTTCCTGGACTGCTCTAACTGCCTCCCGCTCGTCTCCCAGGCCCCACTCTGCCCCCTTCTCAATCCCGATACGTGTCACTCACACCATGCCTTAAAACCCGCCAGGGGGCTTGTTGCCTTCAGGGGCAGTGAGAAGCGCACTGTGTCCAGCCCCGCCCTACCCCTGCTCCTGGGGACCACTGCCTCTCCACCTGCCCGGCGCGAACACCCTTCCTTCTATTTCAGATCAGGTGTCAGCTCCCCCGAGCCCACCCGCCCCGCTGGCTAGACTGGACTCTCTTTGTTGTGCCCCTCCCCTGCAGACTCTCATCCCCATTCTAAGAGCTGACGTGCGCTGTGCGTGCCGGCACCCTCTCGCTTAGTTCTTAATCTAATCCCGAATCCTCTGGGAAGGTCAGACCACTGTTGCTTCCATCTGACAGAAGAGGAAACCGATGGGTATCTGTGGTGGTGTTCCCTGGGCTCGGCGCATGGGTTTTGTTGACTGAAAGTGGGCATAAATGAGGCGGGCAAGGAGATGAAAGAGGCAAGAAAATCCCCAGTTTCCATAGCAACTGAAAGGATGCAGCACTATGAACAGAAAGGAGGGGGGTGTCCCGGGAGCAGGATAAACCCTGGAGTGTCAAGACAGAGGGGACCTTCAATTCCCTCCAGTTCAGGAGTTCTCAGCTGGGGGCGGGTTCCTCCCCAGAGGACGTCCAGCAATGACTGAGGCATTTTTGGTTGTCATTTTGGTTGGGTGGGAGGTGCTACTGGCATCTAGTGGACAGAGACCAGGGATGCTGCAAACATCCTGCGGTGCACAGGGTGCCCCCGTGGCAGAGTCATCCAGCCCAGATGTCAATAGTGCTGAGGTGAGAAACCCTGATGTGGTTCAGTCCCTGTTCTGCGTTTGAAGCCTCTCTATGACATCCTTCCAGACCCTCCAGAGCGATTGTTTCAGTGTTTGCTTAACCTCCTCCTGTGACAGGGGGCTCACTACTTCTGGGAGCAGCTGGCCCAAGGTGATGGGCTCAGCGCTGATGCCAGAGCTGACAGGACATCCGGGGAAGAAGCAACACGTATGTCTCCACAGCAGAAGAGCCACACTCAGCTCACAGAAGGCTTTGAGAGAAACGAGCCCCAAGTGAGCTAAGATGCCACCTTCTGCCTATTCTCAGAGTTTCTGAGCAAGAGAGTCCTCCAGGAACCAGGGGCCCGGGGGGAATTCAGATGGTCCTGCTGGTTCTTGGCCTGGGATCTATCAGTCTAGGAGGGGGGACAGGCAAGAAGGAGGCAAGACTTGGCCATCTGCCTTTCCAGAAGTAAAATTAAGTTTCTGAAATAGTAGTCTTGATAATGATATGCATGTTGAAGTATTTAGTACAATGTTGTAAATGAACAAACACTGAAATATATCAAAAAATAAGATGGATGGATAGGTAGGTGGGTGGGTGGGTAGAGGATGGATGGAGAGACAGATGGATGGGTGAGGGATAGATGGATGGATGGATGAATGGATGGATGGATGGACAGATGGATGGAAGGATGGGTGAGTGGTTGGGTTGGTGGAGGCATGGATGGATGGATGGAGCACAGGTGGATGGAGGGGTGGCGGATGGATTGATGGATGGATGAACAGATGGGTGAGTAGGTGAGTGGATGGATGGGTGATGGATGAGTGGATGGATGGATGAGTGGGTGGGTGGTTGGATGGATGCACAGTTATGTGATTAAGCAAGTGTAAACATTTTTATTAAAGTTCTATGATTAAACTCATGTTACAGATGAGGAAACCAAGGGTTTGAAAGGTTGGAGAAATTGCTCAAGGTCACCCAGCTGGTAAACAGTGGGGAGGAAGATTTGAACCCAGTTTAGCCTGACCCAGAACCTCGCTCTGCACATGGCTATAGGACTCATCCCTTCCATGAGAGGTCATGGGGGGCCATGGCTGCCCCAGGGTTTATATAGGGGAGGCTCTCTGGCAGCAAGCTCACCAGAAAGAAGGGTCCCAGACGGTTTGTCTGAAGACTACCTTTGCAGAATGCTCTGCATAACATCCTCAATTGGACCCACAGGGATAATGGGGCGGGGCTGGTTCAAAGGTGTAAGTTTCCCTAAGGCGCTTGGCCGCTGGCCCTGATGGGGAGCTCATTTAGATGCTGAAATAGAGCCGTGAGCTAGAGAAGCGCTCCCTGCTCCGTGGACCTGGCTTGCTCTGAAGCTGGGTTCTCAGTCCTTCTGGTGTCATGGACCCTTATGGCCTCCGGTGAAGCCTTTGCATCCCTTCTAGAATAATGTCTTAAGTGCACAAATAAAGTGCATAAGGTATAAACAAGACCACTTATACAAATGTAAAAATACCGTTTTAGATGGAGATCCAGTGATACCTGTTTCTTTATTAGCACATTAAACAGCAAGCCACCATCCTACTATCTCTCCCTTTGGGGTGGACCTGTGCGAGGCGCGGCAGCCGTGGGACGATGCGTTCTGCTGCACTAGTTCACTGCTTGTGGTCGGACGGACCTGGGTTCAAATCTCAGATCCACTACTCACGAGAGCTGTGGGACCTTGAGTAAAGACGTCGTCCTGCCGACCCCCGGTTTTCTCATCTGTGAAGTGGGGATGATCACAGCCCCTGCCTGGAAGGTTGGAGGTGAGGAAGCCGGCCCCAACTGCAGCTGATACGGCCCCATGGGAGGTCTCCACCCGGCTAATCCCACTGAGTCTGGGGCCTGTGTGCATTGGTTACAGGTTGGCGAGAACAAGGGTGTAATTTTTTCTTCCTGTCTAAGTTCACCAGCTCCCAAAGTCCCTCCGTGAACCCGCAGGACCCCTGTTCCAACAGGAATCAGACTTGGCTGCCGGGCTGGCGGGAACTCTTGACCCATCCCGTCCTCCCTGAGGCAGTGGGAATTTTTTAACCTCTTGAGCCCAACCGGCAGCGAGAATGCCCAGGCCATTGGAGGGCAGTGACCTCTGCACCTCCCCCCACCCCCAGCCCCTGCCTGGAAGCCCTGAGGTCAGCAGGTTCAGCTTTTGCTTTCTGTTCTGCATGGAAGGGAAACAGGGCCAGCCCTGAGCCGGGCACAGGCCTGTCAGGGTCACTCAGCAGCTTGATCCAGCAGCTGGGCTTTCTCTCAGCAGCTGGAGAGAAGCGAGGCTGTTTCTGTGCCTGCCATGTCCCTGAAGCCCAGCTGACCAGGAAGGCCACTCAGGGCCAGCACCCTTCAGTTACCAGCTACCCCAGCTGTTTTCCTGAAAGTCTTGGCAGTTGGGAAAACACTGGCCAGTCAGGACATGGAGATGTTACCCAGCTGTGAGTAACTGTGGCTGCCATGGCTGAGGAGCTGGGTGTGTGTGGCATGGCCTAAAGCTGGTTGGCAAGTCACCTGGGTGGGAAGGGACGCTGCCCACACAGCAGCCCAGCCACACACAGACACACACACAGGCACACACACACCCCTCTCATGGCAGAATGGAAAAATGAAGGCTTTTCAAGCAAGAGGAAGAGCCTGGGCAAAGACAGGGCAGTGCCGTCCAGCAGCAAGGACTGTACCTTCGGCCAGTGGGGAGATCAGTTGACCAGGGAGGAGAAGCCCATCTGGGAGAAGCCGCAGAGCTGAGCACATGGCCTTGGGAGTTCAAAGCCTGCTTCCGGCTGTGTGGCCTTGGGCAAGTTGCATAACCTCTCTGTCCTTTTTGATGAGATTGGAATTATAAGGGCATTGAGTCTCAAGAGCTCTTGCAGGAAGCAAATGTGACAACGCAGAGGGCACAATGAGTGAGGAAGGAGTGTGAGCCCCCTCTGGGCCTCACTTTCCCCATCTGGAAACTGGGAGAGTGGACTCTGTCCATCTTACACGACCCTCCGGATCTGACCTGACCCCTTCCTCTAGCTGGAAACGGAGTCCAGCTCCCCTCCTTGCCACTGAGCTTCCCTGCCCTCTTTGAAAAGCCCGTTTGGTTAATTTTTGTGCATGGATCTTAAAGAAAACCTGAACTAGAGAAAGAGCCGAGGCAGCCCTCCCGGGCCGCCCTGACCCTCCGCGGGCCAGCCGAGCATGCACGTGGGCAGCCCGACTCCTTGTCCCCTTCACGGCCTGTCAGGAAGCGTCGTCCACGTTATTTCGTAATCCTGGTAAACACTACTTTTCCCTTCCACGTTTATTTGTGTATTTATTGCAAAATAGCTATTTTTCTTGTTATAAGGGCAGCACATACTCCTTGCAAAATATTCAGAAAATAGAAAGTATAATCGGAGGAAGGGAAGAGGAGAAAAAAGATTGCCCTTGATCCCCAGACCCAGGGTGGTCCCGCTAACACCCTGGCTCAGCTGGCCAGACTGTGGGTTTTTTTTTACTCTCTATATAAATTTATTTGTTTACTTATTTGCAAACTTAAAGTCATCCCCACATGCGTGCTTGCTGTTATGTGTGTATTTTTCATCCCATATAAACACGTATCCATATATATACCTATGCTCACACAATCTTTAACTCTCCCCTGTTTTCTCTTAAACACCCGGGTCTTAGCCCCTGGGAGCTCTGAGCCTCATGAGAGTGACTCTTCCACGTGGGTGGCCCTTCTCTCTCAGCCACCAGCTGGAGCGAGTGCTCCCCCGGGCTCTGCTGCCCGGCCTGACGCCCGGCCGGCTTCCCGCCTCCAGGCCCGGCCGCTTCCAGGTGGAAATGGAGGAGTGGGTACTCTCTCTTCTGTTCACCCGCTGTTCCGAGAAGCATTTAATACTTACGATGGCTCTCAAGCATTTATGGAGCACCTGCTTTGTGTGTGATGGACAGGCAATGTCTGACTCCATCCTTGCAACGGCCCTGGGAGCCAGGTATTCCTCGCCCCCTGACAGATGAGGAAACTGAGGCTCAGAGTAAAGTCTTAGACTCACACTTGTGGGTGGCAGAGCCAGGATTCCAGCACTGACCCATCCGCTTCAACATGGGCCCTCTCGTCACCTGCCTCGGCCTGGAGCGCCACTCAGGTGTGCACTTGGGGCACACAGGGGCCAGGGAGGGAGAGGGACACACAGGGACACATGTACATAAAAGCGCCAGGCAAGAAATGTGCACACAGCGGCTGAGCAGAGCGGTGCTGGTCTGGGTAGGAAGCAGATGCTCGCCCAGCCCCAGAGGCACCCACCTGGCCGGTGTGCAGCCACTGCCAAGCCAAGGCTCAGAGAAAAAGGGAGCTGGGAGCCCGCCCGCCCCTCGGGGGTGCTATGAGCCAGCACACCCGGGCCAGGCCTGCTTCCCATGTGTGCCCTCTCTCTGTGTGAGCTTCCTGGGGCTGCCATGACAAAGGACCACAGACCACAGGCTGAAAACAACAGACATCCATTTTCTCCGGGTCCTGGAGGCCGGAGTCTGAAACCCCCATATTGCAGGCCCCACTCCCTCTGAAGGCTCCAGGGGAGGGTCCTTCCTGCCTCCTCCAGCTCCTGGGGGCTCCCACCATCCTTGGGGTTCCTCAGTTTGTAGACACGTCCCTCTGTCTCTGCCTCAGCAGTCACATGGTCTTCTCTGCTGTGTGTCTGTCTCTGTGTCTCTTCTTTTGACATTGGATTTAGGGCCACCATGATCCAGCATGACCTTATCTTAACTTGACGACATCTGCCAAGATTCTGTTTCCAAATAAGGCTGCATCCACAGGTGATGGGGGTTGGGCCTTGTACACATCTTTTGGGGGACGCAATTCAACCCCCACACCCCACAACAAGCCAGGTGAGGGCTTGCCCGAGGTGCCTGCGTGGAAGGGCCCCGCTCCTTTGCAGGGCGTTCTTCCCCATTCACATCCCCACGCTTTGTCCATTAGGACAGGCTCCTGTCTCCAAACACACGGAGATGGCAGAGGTTGGACCCATATGGGGAATTTGGGGGCTAACAGAACAGACGAAGGTGCATAGCAATGACTGGGTAGCTCCCAGAAGGGGCTTGGGGTCAGCAGACATTGAGGGTCTTATATGCAGACTGTGCCGGCTGTGGGATGAGGGCAATGTTTCAGGGTCCGTCACTTCCTGCTGGGCCTACATCTGTCCCCTCCCAGGGACATGAGCTCCGGAGGGAGCCTGCATCTGCTCTGCTCACCACTGTTCGCAGCCCCCAGCGCTGAGCAAAGCCCCAGGAACATGTGGCACGCAGGAATCAATCCCCTAGTGTTGGAAGGAAAGCCTGGGGTGGGGGTGGGCCAGGAAATCCTGCACCATCGAGGGAGGAGAACTCCAGCCTCAGTTTCCCGTGCTGGCACCGGGGGGTTGGGGCTGGCCCCCCACATCCTGATGCAAAGTGTCCAGTGGCGCCACCTGCTGGACGGCTTGGGTAGAGCACCTGGTGGGAACTATCTTGAAAAGGCCGGTAGGCGCGCAAGGTCACTGGGCGGCCACTGTTACTGGGCTCTTCCTTCAAAGGCGACCCCTAAAGGGGCCAGGGTCCTGGTTCCTCGTGTTTTCTCCCGCCATGCCTGGCCCAGTTAGCAGAGGAGGCCCCGTGCCAGTGACCAGAGGCCTCAAAGGGGAGCAGGGACCCTGGTGGTGGCCTGGAAGTCACCTGCACTGGAGAGCTGGTCAGGGTTTCACACCTGGAACCCCAAGACTCAGCCCTGTCCCCAGGATGCACACACTGCTCACACTCACACCCACTGTCTCACACTGTTCACATTCACACCCACTGTCACACACTGCTCACACTCACATTCATTGCCATTCATGGCTCACACTCACATCCATTTTCACACACTGCTCACACTTATACAAATGCATATTCACACACACTTTCTCTCACACATTCACACACACGCTCGTTCACAGACACAAACACACATATACTTATATAAACATACCCTCTCTCACACTCACCCACACATATGCACGTGCTTATATTCGCACATACACACGACCCCTCACACGCTCACACACACTGTTCCACACTGACACTCAGGCCCATCTGCACACTCACACATACTTCTATTCACCTATGCTCTCGCACACACATTCTTACACACTGACACACTCACGCACACCAGTCTCCCACGCTCACTTGCGCCATGGTTCTCACTGAGGAGTTGGGGGGGTGGGAGGAGGGTTGACGTCTCAGCTCCTGGGGGCCCTTGACCCCCTTTCCTGGGCATCTTTTCAAACGTTCCCGAAGTCAGGTCCTGCTGCACTCACCATTCAGCTGTCTTGGTTCAATGCCGTGTTTTGGAGATTTCCCAGCGCAGCCTTCGTGCACCGTGGTAGTGGCTCCAGGTTTCCACTGCGGGAACTCTCCGTCGTTCATCAATTCACTCTCCTGCTGATGGACGCTTCCAGGTTGCTTGCTATTATAAACAATACTACTGTGCACGTTCGTGCACGTGTCTTTGCACATTTGTGAGTATTTTCCTGTGGCCCATATTTAAAAGAGGGGCCGCCGGGTCACAGGCCATGTGTGACTGCTGCCCTCCTGGATGCTGCATGCTGGCGCTTTCTCTGCAGCACAGGCTCAGATCTTTACTGTCACCTGGTGTGGTCAGGTTTGCTAAGTTTTACTAAACTGCTGGGCATGAAAAGGGACCACACTGATTTTGATTCGTGTATTCCTGCTGCCCAGCAACGCCCCGCATTGTGCACACGTGTGTCGGCCAGGCACATTCTCTTGTCTTCAGCTGGCCCGTTCACGTCATCCTTTGCCCTCCTTTCCATGTGGTTACTTATCTTTTATTTACCTATAGATTCTCAGAAGCTCTTTATATAGTCTGGATCCTTCATCGGTTACTTATATTGCAAACAACTTCTAATCTGTGACTTGTGTCTTCATTTTATTTATAGAAATGATTTTTGAATAGAAGTTTTTAATTGTTTTCTTTTTTTGTTGTGAGGAAAATTGGCCCCGAGCTAGCATCTGTTGCCAATCTGCTCTTTTTGCTTGAGGAAGATTGTCACTGAGCTAACATCTGTGCCAATCTTCCTCTATTTTATGTGGGATCTACCACAGCATGGCTTGACGAGTGGTGCTAGGTCTGTGCACGGGATCCGAACCTATGAACCCTGGGCCACTGAAGCAGAGTGCACAAACTTAACCACTATCCCACCAGGCTGGCCCCAGAAGTTTTTAAATTTTTAATGTCAAATTTCTTCTACAATTTGTGCTTTGGGGATCTTGTTCAAGAAATCCTTCTCTACCCCAAAGTCATAAAGATGTTAGAGGGTTTGTTCCCAAGAGTTTTATACATTTGGGTTTTTTCAGTCACAGACCTCTTTGCTGTTAAAAGTCAGCCCCCATCAAAGCATTGTTGTGACTGCTCCTCCTGCGTGGTTCCTGCCCCCAGCCTCCCGCCCTCTCACTGGCCCCATCCTCCTCTCTCCACCCCCATCTCTCCTCACTGCCTCCCTCTGGTCCCGTCCCCAACTCCAAATTCTCCTCCATCTATGGTGCAGAGCAATTCTGCTCTCCCCGGGCCCTCGACCCGCCCCAGCTCCAGCCTGTGGTGGGAGAGCCCCGACGAACACAGCAGCTCTGTGGCTTGCTCACTGTGGGACTGTGGTCACATTTCTTAGCCTGCCACAAAACTTGACACAACTGCCCACTACACACCTCCTGCCCGAACACCCTGCCATGAACGCCTACTCAAACAGCAGCCACCGTGCAGTGTGACCACATCCGCCCTGCACATCCACACGCCCCCTGCCCACCCTGTTCTCTGCCTGTGGAGCTGACCCCGGCTTGCTGCAGAGATGGACACCCTTGCCCTCTGGCTTCGGGTGGCCCCAGAGCACCCTGTGTAAACCAGCCTGAAGGTGCAGAGTGAGGCTCAAGTATTCATTCCTCTGGATCCTGCCCCGCAGGGCAGCCTCAGGCCAACATGTCCCTCAGCTGGAGGTCACGCCCTCGCAAGGATGTGGGCTCCACACACCTCTGCCTGCAGGTGCAGCAGCCGTGGCAGCCCTGTAGCCGTCCACTTGGGCTTGCTGCATTATGCCTCGGGGCCCCTGCCTGTCCACACCGCTGTAAATCAGGCCCCATAGATGCCCTCCTTGGGTCATCCTAATGTGAGCGTGCTGTGCGTGTGACCTTCCCGACTGACAGACCAAGGGCCACCCTTCCCATTTTAGAAACCCCTAAGACCCTCTCAGCCAAGATAGAAAGCCCCAGTGGGTCAGAAAGGCTCCGGCAGGCACACACATTGGCAGGTTCCAGTGACAATCAATTTCACTGGTGACGACTGCATCATCATTGGTTGGATCATTGTTGGGACGTCACAGAGATTTACGATGGTAATCAGCACACAATAGGGCCAACCTTTCCACCAGAAAGTCAAAGTGTCCCTTCACCTCCCCTCATTCTGTCCGGAGCTCTGATGACAACAGCAGGTGGACGGAGGGCCGTTGGCAGGAGGGCACGGCGCAGGGCGGGGCCAGGTTCTCCCAAGCCCTTTCAAGGTCAAAGGCGGTAAGCTCCTCCCGCCCCACCCTGCCTGCTGGGAAGTGAAATTCCATTAGAGAGCAGAGACGCTGCCAATAAGAGACAGGGCGGGGCGGAGTGAAGGGCACCAGCTTTGAAGTCAGGCTGCGAGTCTTTTTCTCAGTTGATGAGGATTACAGAGCACACATGAAACACTCGTCCTACCTCAAGGTCTCAGACGCTGGAACCACAGTTAGCAGCTTTTTTTTTTTTTTTTTTTAAGATTTTATTTTTTCCTTTTTTCTCTCCAAAGCCCCCTGGTACATAGTTGTATATTCTTCGTTGTGGGTCCTTCTAGTTGTGTCATGTGGGACGCTGCCTCAGCGTGGTTTGATGAGCAGTGCCATGTCCGCGCCCAGGATTCAAACCAACGAAACACCAGGCCGCCTGCAGTGGAGCACGCGAACTTAACCACTAGGCCCCGGGGCCAGCCCCGCAGCTTTCTTATGATTAACACGAAAAGCATAATTGCTAAGCATGTTCTTTGAACATAAGAAAAACGTGCATCTATTTCAATGTTGAAGCTAATAACCATTGACCTCCACTGCTTTGTTGTACAGATGAGGACCTGAGGCCCAGAGAAGGTGAGCAAGTGGCTTGCCCCAAGCCACACCGCAGCAGCAGAAACGGGTCTGGAACCTAGGCCTTCTGAATCTATTTTCACAATCTCATGCTGTGGCAGACACATCCTGGGTGACCCACAGTGGGTCACGCCCTCTGTGTCTCCTCCCCCTGAGTGGAGGGGCTATTCCACGGAATATGAAATGTCACTCCCACGGTGACGTCTCATCATAGAAGATTCTGTCTTCACAGAGGGAGTGAGAGAGATACCCCTGGGGCCTTGAAGCAGTGAGTAGCCATGCTGTGAAAGGCCCATGGAGAGGGCCACGAGGCAGGGAGCTGTGGGTGCCCCCGGGACCCGAGACTCACCTCCAGCTGACATCCAGTGATAAAGTGAGGCCCTCAGTCCTCCAACCACAAGGAAGTAAGTCCTGCCAACGATGCCGCGAGCTTGGAGGCAGATCCGTCTGCAGTCGGGCCTCCAGAGGAGAGCACAGCCTGGCCAACACCCGGACTGCAGCCCGTGAGACCCGAGCAGACGCCCAGCTCAGCCGAGCCTGGACCCTGAGCCACAGAAACTGGGAGACAATAACTGGGTGCTGTTTTTAAGCCACTAAGTTTGTGATAATTTATTATGTAGCATAGAAAACTAACAGACACGTGATCCTTCTGAGTCTTCCTAAACCGTGGGAAAACATCCAACTTCTCCCGCATACGGCAGAGAGTCAGCCCCTGGTCACTCCTTGCTCTGTCACCGTTGGCCGAGCTCCGGGGCTGTGGGCTGGCCTGTGTCGATGGCAGGTGGTCACAATCTTCCCGTGACTCACGTAATAGGAGAGCCTGCCTTCTGACAGGCACACAGCTGCCTGCAGTAAACACTGCGCCTCCAGCCTCCTTGTGGGTAGATGCAGCACTTGACTGAGTTCGGCCAGGGAATCTGAGCAGAGGTGATACATGCAACCTTTGAAGTGTGTCCTTAAAACCAGGACATGCGCCACCCCCACTGCCCTGCCCTTCCTGCTGGCTAGAACGCAGGCTCCGGGGGCCCAGCTTGGTTATGCACTATGGGCCGTAGTGAATGCCATGGTCTGCCACCCAGACTACCCTCAGGACCTAAGGACTCAGGTCTATGTGGGGACACAAAGGCCCAGTCCTTTGCCTCTGCTTGGGCCACCTCTGAAGGGCCATCCCAGCCTCGGAGCTCCCGATGGGGGCGGCTGAAGTCTGTGGAGCCTGCATCACAGTGTGGGGTCTCCTCTGCCCAGTCCTGCCTCCTCCTGGCAGCACCCCAAGACCCTTCCTGAATGCAGATCTCCACCTGGGGGCCCTGCAGCCCAGGAGGGAGGCAGCATGAGACACCCAGGGGAGCGAAGAGCGAGAAGGCGCCTGGGCTGTGCCAGCTGGACCTTCATATGAGACACAGAGCAAGAGAGAAACTTCCATCTCTGCTATTTTAGTTGTCTCTGTTAGAGCACCCAAATGGACATCCTAATTAATGTACCAGCTGCAGTGGATGCACGGGTGCCCAGATAGCCTTAGTCCCTTGTCATCACAGGCGCCTTTGAAAATTCCTCCACTCAGAAGGCCGTGCCTTTCTCAACTTAGTCCACCCAAAGAGGTGGTGCCTTTTGTAATTTGCACCGACACACCCACAGACCAGCTCGGCCCCACCTGCCTCGTGAGCTTGAAGACTCATGCAGGAAAAGACACGAGGACCGCTTCCTGCCAACAACAGGATCAGCACAAAAATTAGGAACACAGATGAGGCTGGTCATGGTATAAACAAGTGGCCGACCTAGAGTGGGAAATCCTCGCAAGGACCTTCTTACAGACAAGCATCTCGACTGGGAAACACAAGGTTCACGCAGGCCCACGCAGCCCCTGCCTGAGCGCAAGCTCCATTTGTAGGATGCTTTATGGACCACTCATGGCAGGCCTAAGTGGGAAGCAGTGGAAAGCAATTACAGAAGCCATTAAGAGGCCTCAAATAACGCGATCTATGCCCGCTCTTGCAAGGATTCTGCTTATCTGAAACACCTTAAACTTTAGTATCAAATGTCAGGAATCAATTACAAAGTTATTACCCATAAACATATTTTACACAGAATACATAAACAGGTAAATAAGACTGTGTGTGGATGGCTAGAGAGATTTCTGCGGCGGTGCTCCGTGCACAGCAGGCTGGGAGGTGTCGGGGAGAAACATTTCTGAGTATCTACCGCGGACAATGAGAATGCAGGGCCGCCCACTGTCCGGAACTGTGCAGATGTGTCTGACGGCTCCCACTGGGCACCCGGCCTCTGGAGGAAATCAGCATCATTCTGTCTCTCTTGGACCCCCTCGTATTGCTTAGGGAGGCAGTCTGCAAACAGATGATGACCAGTTCACTGACGGTCCCTAAGCTTGGGGAGTGCCTTTGCACCTGGATTCCCAGCTGCTGAGAGGCTGCCTTCTGAACCAGGTTTAACTGCGTCGATTTCAACAGTGCAGAAGCTAATGTCAGGGCTGCCCTAGATTCCTTTTCACCATCCTTGTGCCCCAGTAGTGTTGGTGTGTTTACGCCTCCCACAGCCAGCCCTGCAGCCCTTGTCTGGAGGACTGTCTGTGGCTCTTGCATGCCACGTTGCCCTCACCAGTGGGAATGCCTGGGAATTAGTGTGGCTCCAGGCAGCCCTGCACCAAGACAGAGAGGCTTGGGGTGGGCGTGTGAACACCTGCTCCCAGGTTCTGGTCGGGGCATCCCTGGGCACAGCCTATACTCCCGAGCTCCTCGGTGGGGTCAGAGTGAGGCTTGGGCTCTGCCTGAACAGCATCCTTGGGGGGCCTCCTGCCCTCCTGTCTTTCGTTCCTCGCTCCCAGTCCTGTTTCCTCAGGGAACACTTCCTTACTAATCACTTGAAAACAAATCTTCACGTGAGGGTCTGTTCCTGGGCAACTTATCCTAGGAAAAAGACCCAGGGAGGCATGCAGACTCCTAGCACATCCGCACACTGGGAACAGCGCTACGCGGCTGTAAAAAACAGAAGCAGCAGCTGCAAACCTGGGGATACTTTTAGAATACACTCTTAAGTGGAAAAAGCAAAGTCCCTAAGCGTGGACATAGCATCCTTATTTTCTGAAAGGGGAAGACTAAGAATGGATAATGTATGTGCTTGCATTTCCATAAAGAAAACCAGCAGGAAATTAAGAAACGGATGAAAGTGGGCACAGAGGGGGCACACACGCCAGCGAGAGTTCACGACCTCTCCATATGTTTAGTTTATTGAGTCATGTGGATTTTCACCAATCTGGAAAATAAAATACAGATTCCCGGGCCCTGCCCTCTGAGGAGCTGGGTGTGGGGGTCTGGGGTGAGGAACCAGAATCTTGAAAGCCTCCTTGGCTGATCAATGCGCCGCCAGGCTCGGGGAAATCGTTCTAGATGATTTCATCAAAAGTTTGAACAAAACCCGACAACCAGCCAGCAGCTAAACACCCAGGTGATTCTGTTTTCCGGGACGTGGGCCAGCCCGCACTGGAAGCACAAGAGAAGCCTCCTTTTATTCCCGGGTGACCCCTGAGGGCGCGTGTGACAGGAGGGCTCCCAAGGTGGAAACTGACCGCCTGCCTCCACGGCCCCTTCAAGCCCGGAGCTCTCTCCACGTCCCCGTTGCCACAGCAACGGCAGACACAATGGTTTCTGTGCAGTTCAGGTCTATAAATAATTTCTAGATCAGTCGTTGTGGTGTGAACGGGGTGGGTTGGGCACGGCAGTTCCTGGTGGCCAGCGGGCAGGGCCACCATCCACAGGAAATGGCCACACTCAGGCAAGCGAGGTCGCAGTCCATGGGTCTGTCTAAAGGTCTGCTCCATCCAGCCGGGCAAAGATGGCCTCGCCCATTCCGCAGCAGTTTCTGCTTCAGAGAACATATCTGGGACTGTTCCATCTCATCCGCGACTCTCAGCGATGTGTAGATTTGAGCTGGCTACCCTGGGCCGGGGAGGCGGGCGGAGAGCGCTAAAAATCCCTTCTGGTGACTTGGGGACTGAGGAACGCTTAGAGGGGCGGGTATGGAGCTCTGCCGTCTCTGTGCCAGGAAAGACAGCGCCTACTAATGTCTCGGTTTTGCTGGATGAGCTCTGGCAAGACAGAGGGACTGGGGTCTGAGGATCTCGATTCTGGTCTACTTGGCTCCCTCAGTCCGGGCAGGAATTCTGTTGACGTTCTAAGGATGCTTTTTCCAAATGGTCTTTTTTTTTCACTAACAGTGTTTCCAGGGAAGGGCTCACATTCCCAAACCAAGGGCTAAGGAGGTTGATTTTCTGGTTAAGTCATTTGAAAATCAAGCCAATTGAACACCTCACTCTCTGATGAGAGTGAGTTCCCTGCTGGGATGCCGCAGGGCTCCTGGCACGTGGCATGCTGCGTGGCGTTAGGAGCAGGGCGTTGCTCCGACACGTGGTGGGCAGGAGTGTGAGTGGGGCAGCCCCCCTGGAAGGAAAGGAAACGATAGCTCTCTCGGCATGGGCAACGGCGCACCCCTACGGGCAGCAGTTCCACCTCTAAGGGTTCTTTCTCACCGAGGCACCAGCATACGCGTGCAAAAGCACATTCCATGGACATGCAAGGAGCAATGTCCCACGTGCTCTGTTTACTGTGTTGAAGACTGAGAAGAGCCTGGTGTCTATGGGGAGGGAAGCGTGGATAAACGCAGCCTGGCGCCCATGTACCAACATGTAGCACACAGTCAAACAAAAGAAGGGGTGGGTCTGTCCGAGCTCATGGGCCACAGTCTCCAAGATAAATTAAGAAAAAAGCGCAAGGTGCACGGACACTCCCGTTTCTGGGAGAAGAACTGAACAATGTATCGCCAACATGCACGTATACATGTGCACACATGTACGTGGGATATGCTTGCAGACACCATCTCTATGCGCGTATACACGCATATGTGGATAGAGACTATCTCTGAAAACAGACGCAAGAAACCGACGGCTTTGTTTAGCTCTGGAAAGGCAGGTCGGTGCCTGAAGATTTGGGATGGAAGGAGATTTTTTTACTGCATACTTTTCCGTAGGGTTTGGGTTTTGTTATATCATTTGCATACATTAATTTTTCAATGAAAAATAGATGAATGGAAGCATAGTGAAGAAGGAAAGGAGAGAGAGGACGGGGGCGGGAGGAAGGGACGAAACAGGAAGGGAGGTGGGAGTTTCCTCACTCCTGAGGCTGCCAGCACTGGCTCTCAGGGGACACTAGCCAGTGAGGTTTCAATCCTGGGACCCAGCAAAGGCCATGAAAATGGAAACCAGGTATGGAAATCCTTTGCTCTGACTGTTTGAAAATGCCTCCTGGGGACAAAGGGCAACCTGTGAATTTGCTTGCCAACTGAGAGGATGTGGCTGGTTCCGAGTCCCCTAGAAGCCGAGTGACCAGGAGGCAGCTCTCAGAGGCCAGCTGTGTTTATCCTCAGCCCAGCTGCAGTCCACCTCGCTGGCAAATTGAGAAAAGGGAGGGAAAAAAATGAATGAAAAGGAATTGGGAAGTGTTTTTTTCGCATTGCTGAAATGAATACAGATCTCTCGCAGCTGGGCCTCAAGAATGGGTGTATCTGCCGACCGTGGCTGTGCCAACCGCCATGGCGGAGACCTGGCGCCAGCGGTGAAGGTCAAGGGCCAGCGTTGCTGGAAACCGAGCACCTGGGAAGCATCACTGTCTACACAGACGTGTGGCCTGCGTGTGATGCTCGGATCTCAGACATCCAGAATGGTTTCACATCTCAGGGAAAGAAGACGGGCCTACAGAGCAGAGTTTGGGGTCCTGGTCGGGGTGGATGTTGGCCTGGGGACTCCAGCCTCATGAATCTCAGAACTCCATGCTCTTCAGCTGCAGTCTCCCTCAGATGGGCGGGGACCCCCTTGACTTGGAGCCTGTGCCATACGAGGCATGTGAGCGGGTCGCGGATGTTTTCCCTCAGTTCACTAGAACAGTTTCTCAAACACCGAGAGTGTGTTTTGCAAACACACGTCTTGGGCTCCACCACCAGACAGGCTGATTCAGGGGCCCCGGGACGGGGCTCGGGAAGCTGCATGTAAGAGTGCCACAAGTGACCGAGCCCCCAGGCTAGGACAGTGGGGCACACGCACCCCAAGACATAAACAACATGATCTACTGGAGGAGCAGGAAGAAACGCAGAATTTCAGCTTCAGTTCGTCCCATGCTTTTCAAGTTTCTCTTTTATGTTTGATAATGTGCATCAAACAGCAGCAGCAGAGTACAGAGACGAGCTTTATGAACGATAATAATAATAATAGCTAGTCCTTCTACCGCCTACACGCCACAGCCCTCTCCAAGCCCTTCACGGGTGCTCATTCATTCACTCTTCACAAATCCGTGCGACGCTATGGACTGAATCGTGTCCCCTCCCCCTCCCCCAAATTCATAGGTTGAAGTCCTAACCCCATATGTCTGAATCTGCAGTAATGAAGTAATAAAGACGAGGTGAGGTCCCACAGGATTAGTGTCCTTGTAAGAGGAGACACCGGCGGGCTCGCTTTCTCTCAGCCACGTGAGGACACAGCGAGAAGGCGGTGTTCTACAAGCCGGAAAGACAGCCTCCCCAGTCACCGAATCAGCCAGAGCCTTGATCTTGGACTTTTGGCCTCCAGAACTGTGGGACAACCCATGTCTGCTGTGTAGACCGCCCAGGCTGTGCCAGTTTGTTACGGCAGCCACAGGAAGCACCCCCACATCGTGCAGGCGAGGAAACGGAGGTGTGGAGAGGTCGAGGGGTCCGGCCAAGGCAGCACAGCCAGTGGAAGGGGCGGGGGGCTGGGGCGTGAACCCAGGCGATGTGGCTGCAGAGCCCTGGCCTTCAATGACATCTAGTTGGGGGGGGGGGCTCTTTTGTTTGTTTGTTTTTCTTTAAACTCATATTGGAATATGTTTGAAAAAGTCTGGAAATTACCAGACTTCTTAGAAAGGAAGGGTACAAGAGTCTGCAGGAGACAGAATAACAGCCCCCAGGGACATCCATGTCCTAATCTCTGAACCTGTGAATATTTGCCCTACTCAGTAATTGACCTTACTTGGCAAAAGACATTTTGCAGATGCGATTAAGCGAAGGATGTTGAGGTGAGGAGATGACCCTGGATTACTTAGGCCCACGTGTCTTTATAAGAGGGAGGCAGGAGGTCAGGGGGGGAGAGAAGATGCTTGCCTGGCTTTGAAGATGGAGGAAGGGGCCCCGAGCCAAGGAATTCAGTACCTCTGGGAGCTGGAAAAAACAAGAAAGTGAATTTTCTCCTAGAGCCTCCAGAAGTAGCACAGTCCTGCAGACCATCTTAGACTTCTGACCTCCAGACCTTCGAGATAATAAGCGGCGTTGTTTTCAGTCACTGAGTGTGTGGTAATTTGCGATCACAGCAATTGGAAACGAGACAGAGGAAAAAAACTGCAGATTCCGGGAGGAAATTATCGAGGGGATGGTATGGTTGGGGAGAAAGGGATTCTCAGTTTGGAGCTGAAATAAGCTGACTTGTAAACCTGCTCCTTCGCAGCATGACTTTGCAAATCTGCAAAGGGCTCTGGCCAACGCTGTGTGGCTGAAGTGACGGTGTGCCGCGTCCGACCTCAGTCTCTAGAGGCCTTGAGGTTCCCACTCTCATCCTCTAGGAACGCCGTGAAGATGCCCAATCTGTCTACAGAGGATGAGGACACGTGGAGCGGAGAAGAGCCATGCAAGCCATGCCAACAGCCGGCACCAATCACCAGGCATGTGAGAAAAGGCGGCTTCGACCTGCGGCCCCAGTGTGCCACCAGGTCACCGCAGCCACAGGAGTGAGCCCCCATGAAACCACGGAGGAACAGCCAGCTGAGCTCCCCCAAACTGCCCCGCTGAGGATAAGGCATCAGTGCTAGAACCAGGCCACTCTTTCAGGAGTGGGGGGGGATAACAGCCCACAGGGGTCCTCCCCACCCCTCTCCCCTCATTCCTGTCCTCACTTCATACCAGTTTCCATAACCACAACAGCGTGAACACCCATTCAGCCTGTCAATTCTCACAACCACCCTCTAGGGTAGCTCATCATTTTCCCCCACTTTACAGAGGAGGAGACTGAGGCCGAGAGAGATTCAGAGAGCTGCTCAGGATGGCTCAGCAGGTGAGTGCAGGGAGCAGCATGCGAACCCAGATCTATCTGACGCCAGAGCCCCTGTCACTGTGGCTTTTGCGAGCCTGTGCCATCCCTCGTTCAAGGTGAGTTTGTTGAGAGTCTCTCATGGCCCGGGCTTGGAATGGACGAGCCCAGAATGATGAAGGATGACACAGGGTCTTCTGTGAGCCGCGACCCAAATAAAGGATCTCCAGCCTGGACGATGCGGGGGCTTGGTGTTTGCTTCAGGGATAAACGTGGGATGAACGTGAAAGTGGCCATTTGCTCCAAGTATAAATTAGGATTATGTTCAGCTGCCAGCAACAGAAGACCCACTCCCATGGCGTCCCCAGCTAAGGGTTTAATTCTCACATGAGACGTCTGAAGACAGGTGTCCGGGGTGATGCTGCAGCTACCAGGCCCCTCCCCGTGTAGCTCTGCTGTGCCTCCTTTGTAAGCAGCTCTCCGCCTGCTGTGGGGTTTAGGACCTCAGGGCAAGAAGGGGCTTGGCTTCAGTGGGCTGGTGTGGGGCCCATGTCCATGCCTGGTCCAATCCCTGTGGCTAGAGGGATGGTGCGTTGTGGGTGGCCCAGCCCGGAGCAAGGGCTTCCTCCATGCGAAGGGGGCAGCTGGGAGTCGAGAAGACAAGGGGGACTGCATTTCCCAAAGTGGTTGCAACAATTCTCCCGTCCTAACACACTGTTCTTACAGAGGGATTTTTACCGCTCCTCCCAAAAGATGTGGTGTCTATGTCTCCTTCCCTGGCACCAGCATGGACTTGTGACAGGGGTCAAAGTCACTCTATGTGGCACCTGAGACTAGGTCACAAAGGTTATGTACCTCCCCCTGGTTCTCCTGCGATGCTTGCTCTTGGAAACCAGCCACCGTGGAGAAGCCGCAAGTAGAGGTTTGAGCTGAGGTCCCACGAGAACCACGAGTGAGAACTCAGCCGACCCCAGCGCCCAGCCGTTGAATCACCCTCAGGCTTTGAGCTGAGTCCACCTGGAGCAGAGACGAGCTGCCGCTGCCAAGCCCGGCTCAAACTGCAGATTTGTCACCATAATACGTGATTTTTTTCCTCTTAGCTGGTAGGGTTTGGGGTAGTTTGTTAGAGAGCAACGGATAAGCTAGAACAGGAGGCAATGGGGATGGGCGATGAGAATAGGCACTATGCAATCGGATCCTTTCTTCAGGGAAGGTGAGAGGTGAGAGAGCAGGAGACACGTGGAGACGGAAGGAGAAAGGTACAGAGACACCTGACTTGCCAGCACCAGAGTGAGGACATCGGCTCTGAGTGCGTCTCCTTCTTGCAAACATGAAAAAAATCCAACCCAACCTCAGATGGCAGGCCAGCTGGGCTGGAAAAGACCCAGACAGAGGACTGCAGGACCCAAGGCGAGCGAAGCAAGAGATTCATGAGGCTGAGGCCAGAACAGCCTCGCCCCCCCCACCCCCACCCCCACCCCTAGACTACCCCCACCCCCACCCCCCCACTGCCGGCGCCTCCTCTCCACCCGGCTGGAACCAGAGTCATGTCCGGGCTCAGCCCCACCTGCATTCTTGAACCAGCTCCGGCCTTGGGAAGGACCTTATCTGGGACAGTGGCTCCATGCCCGCTCTGTCCTTGCCGACGGCACGCTGTGTCTCTTGTCTAAGTCAGGCCCCCTGCTGCTGCCCTTGGTCCCCTGGCTCTTACATTTGAGTTTTTAATTACTGGACATTACCTTGCTAAACTCTTTTATCATTTCCAATGATTTTTTTCTGTAGATTCAAGTTTTTAATGTAGTCGCATCATCTGAGAGTAACGATAGTCTTGTTTCTTCCTTTCCAACTTTGATATCTTTTCTTTTTCTCCTTATTTTCCTGTGCTGGTAGCTCCTCCAGGGTAATGTTGAACGGAAGCAAAGACAGAGCCATCTTTGCCTTGTTCCTGATTTTAAAGACACTGCTTCAGATGTGCGCTGCTAAGAAGGAGGTTTACCGCAGCGTTTTGGTGAGCGTGCTTTATCGTACTGAGAAAGTTTGATTTTGTCCTTAGTTTGCCAAGAGTTCTTACGATAAAAGGACGTTGAGTTTTAGCCATTGCTCTTTCTGCACCTGTGTGGGTGACCACATGGTTTTTCTCCTTTAACCTGTTAATGTCACGAATGACATTTATAGATTCTCTAATGTTCAATCACCCTTGCATTCCTGGCATAAATTTACATTTGTCATGACGTGTTACTTTTTTATATATCAGAGATTGGGTTTGCTGATATTGTAAGATTTTTGTGTCTATTTTCACGGGTAACTTTGGCTTCTAATTTTCCATTCTCACAGTCCCTGTCAGGTTTTCAAGATTAGACTGGCCTCGTAGAATGAGCTTGGAAAGATTCCTTCTCTTTGTCTTCCTTGGACAAGTTTGTATAAGACTGGAATGATGGATTTTAAATGCTTGGTAGGACTCATCTGTAAAACTCACAGAGTCTCATGTTTTCTTTGTGAGAAGAATTTTTTTTTTCTAAATCCCATATTCTTTTCTAAGGTTGCTAGGAGCCTGGTTTTGCTGACCTCTTCACTCTCCCAACTACTACCATCATAGACACCTAGGGTTTCTTCCAGTTAAGCCCTATCTACCTCTTGTCCTCTCAGGGCCTTTATTTGCAGGCTTTTTCTTCTTATTATTGGTTTTTTTTTTTTTTTTTTTGGTGAGGAAGATTGGCCCTGAGCTAACATCTGTTGCCAGTCTTCCTCTTTTTTGTTTTTTTTCTCCCCAAAGCCCCAGTACATAGTTGTATATCCTAGTTGTAAGTCCTTCTACGTCTTCTACGTGGGATGCCACCACAGCATGGCTTGATGAGCAGTGCATAGGTCCGTGCCTGGGATCTGAAATGGCAAACCCCGGGCTGCCGAAACGGAGTGCTCAAACTTCACTACGCCACGGGCCAGCCCCTGGAAGATTTTAAACTACGGTTCAACTTCACTATTGGTTATAGGACTATTTAGACTTTCTATTTCTTTTTGAGTCAGTTTTGGTCAATCATGTCTTTTCTAATAATTTTTCCATTTTCCTACCACTCCTTGAATTGGAAGAACCCTTGCCTTCTAAACCTTAAGCTGAGCTCTCTGAATTTACCCTCCAATCTCTTTGGAGCCCTGGTCTCCGCCTGCTCCTCTCTTCCTATGTTGGAATCTATATCAGGATGGTTTGGGCTGCAAGTAATAGAACATGTGACTAAAAATGGCTTAAAGAACAGAGTATTTTTGCTATTTCATGTGAGCAGTCCAGAGGCAGGCAGTTCCAGGGCTGGCTCAGGGGCATAAGGATGCCACGAAGGACCCAAACTCTTTCCTCCTGCTCCCCCCTCCTTAGCTTGGTGGCCTGCTTCTCAGGTCTGTCTCCACACGGCTACATGATGGCTGCGCAGCTCCAGGCCCCTCACGCTCTGCATGACTTTTTATTGGGGGGGAAGCTTTCCCCAGAAGTTCCCCCACCCCCAGCAGCTTTCCTCCCAGGTCCTGTGGGCTGTGGCCGGGCTCCAAGGGACACTGGGGCACAGCAAGGATGTGGAGCCTTCAACCTGCAGAGTGGGTGGCAGACACAGCAGCCAGGAGTGGGATCAGGGCTGGTGGGCAGAAGACCACATCTGCTCTGGCACCTTCAGGCTTGACCCCGACACGGTCCTGTCGGACCCCCTCCTGATTTATCTGGCCTGTTGCCATCCAGGACAGCTTGACAGAAAGTACTGGAACCTGTGGTGTGCTGGTTAATGTGTAGTAACTGGCTCTTGGGCTGAGGAGGAAGCCCTGACTTGAAGGTTTACTGATTTCCAGGGGGTAAATGCTCCCACTTCCATTGAATTCAAGCTACCAACACGATGTCACCGAATGCAGAGTTGGGAAGCGATGTGCACAGCCAGCTCTCGTGAGCCAGCACAAGCCCCTCACTAAAACCCAACGAGATTCTGTGAATGTGAGCTGGGGAAAGGGGAAATAATGATTAGGGCATTAAAGGGGCTGGCTTGAGACAAACGAGAGCCTGTCTGTGGAAGACCTACAGTGTGCTAGTCGTGCACAGACACTCTCTTGATTCCCCATAACTGTCCCTTTGCTTGACGAGGAAACTGAGATTCAGAGGCGAAGGCACATGGTGACTTAGCACGGTGGAATCGGATGCAAACCCAGGCCTGTCTCATTCATGTCCTTTCCCCCGGAACAAAGGCCCAGCTTCAGAATAAATTCAGCTAGCTCTCAGTCAGCACCTATGATGTGCCAGGGGATCGTACTCTTAAAGGGGAGGATTACAACCGAAAAGTGGGGAAAAAAAAATCCAAAAACTGATAAATGGATAACAAACCATGGTCTATCCAAACAACGGAATATTATTCAGCTATAAAAAGGAATGAAGTCCTGGGGCTGGCCCTGTGGCCGAGTGGTTAAGTTCGAGCACTCCGCTGCAGGCGGCCCAGTGTTTCGTTGGTTCGAATCCTGGGCGCGGACATGGCACTGCTCATCAGACCATGCTGAGGCGGCATCCCGCATGCCACAACTAGAAGGACCCACAACGAAGAATATACAACTATGTACTGGGGGGCTTTGGGGAGAAAAAGGAAAAAATAAAATCTTTAAAAACAAAAAAACAAACGAATGAAGTCCTGATACATGCTACAATGTGGGTGACCCTTGAAATCATTAAGCTGCGAGAAAGACGTCAGTCACAAATGACCAGGGATCACGTGATGCTATTTACAGGAAACATCGAGCCCGGGCACATCTAGAGACAGAAGGCAGATCAGTGGTCACAGGGGCTCAGGGAGGAGGCAACCGGGAGTGACTGCTGATGGGCGTGGGTTTCTTTTGCAGTGATGAGAATGTTCTGGAATTCAATAGTGAGGATGGTTGCCCAACTGTGTGAAATTGCTAAAAACCACCGAATCGTAAGACAAACCAGCAAAAAAAGTGGGGGATTAATTGCAAAGGGATTATCTCTGCCCCGCCCGCCCGCCAGGCTGAGGCCTTCCTGTAAACGTCTCATCAATACCCAGCAGAGCCTCCCCAGTGACTCAGGGACTGTGCTAAGGAAGCATTTCCCAAGCATCTTTCTCACCAAGTGCTCTCAACCACCCTACAATGGGGTGACATTAACCCCATTTCACAGTTAAGAGAACTGAGGCTCAGAGAGAAATTCAGCAGCCAGCCTGAGAACACACAGCCAGCAGGCAGCAGGCTCCGAACTTGGACCCAGGTCCATCTGACTCGCAAGTCCGTGTTCTCAACACTCTGTCATAAAGTGACATGCAGGTGCTGGAGCTTCCTCTTTCCTCCTCCCAGGATGCTGGTTCAGGTGACTCCACAGCTGGTAAGGCTACTTAGCCTAGAAGCTTCTGTCTTCCAACCCCCACAGTCCCTCAGCAGGAAAGACCAAGTGCTGAGAGGGCCCTCTACCACTGGAAAGAAGCCCTACCCTAAGGTGACAGATCCCCGGGTGTTCTCACATCGCCCGTCACCACTCCAACGCTCAGCTCTGCTGCTACACAGCTGTGGGACGCACACATGCCTCTTCCCGTCTCTCAGCCTCATTTGGCTTACCTTAAAAAAGCAGGGACCCCAAAGATCGGTGGTCCTCAACAGGAGTGGTGCTGTCCCCTAGGGAGTGTCCTGGACATTTGCAGAGGTTCCACGAGAGAGACAATCCCCCAAATGAAAAATTCGCCCAATCTCTCCACTTTCCCAACTCCCACCAGACCTTCGTGTAAAGGAAAAAGTCTCTTGTTGTTTGTGAGTCTAGAACCCAGCTCCATTTTCCGTTTGTCTGCCTTCTGCACAGCTGTAACATACATTGGATATTCTAGGATCGGAACTGCCACGTGTCAGGGAAAGCTTGCACTCCTTCTGTCTGGAACTTACTAAGAGTTCTTCAGCATTTTGGAAATCACATCACCAGCAGCAATGTCTTCACGGTGTTTGAGCCTCCGTGTGACACACCAGCATCTCCAAAGTTCTCCCTCTGGGTGCGAGCATCCAACCACTTCGTTGTGTCGTCCAGCAAGGGCAGGCCCACACGCTCACCTTTTGAAATCTGTATTGTTTTATTATAAATGCCTTTCCTTTTTTATTTTTTCTTTATGTTACAGTTAGAACATTATATTACTTGTTTTTTGCTATTGGTGTGTATGTAGGTTATGTTTTCTATGAACTTCATTTCAGAATAAGAAAAGCAGCTTTACAAAGTATTTGTTATTTTTAAAAAAGGGTGTTAGTTACAGCTGATATGGGTCTGGGAACCACTGAGCTACACGACTTCTTGAGATCCCATCCAGCTTTTAAATGATTCACCCTGACCACAGAAAACCTTCCCCACCATTCTAATAGAACCGAGTGCACGGGGCCTTTTCAACAACCCCAAGAGCCCCACAGCACCCCGGGGCCCGAGCGCATCCAGGGCCACTTTCCACTAACGGAGCCCGTGGACGCTGAAGAGGCTGCCTTCTGTCCCCGAGTAGAACGGCACGCCCTCGGTAACTCACAACACACACTCTTTGTGTATTTCCTTTTCACCTCAAAAGAGAGAAAAGCAGAAACCCCAAACCCAGAATCTTTCTCATGCTGTCTTTGTGCTTTGGCAAGTCCAGCGCTTCACTAGAATGTTTTACTGAAAGGAAGAAAATAAAACGAGAGCAGGGAGAGCCCCCAGGAAGTCTTTGGTGACAAATTTTGATGTGCCTGAGTGAGTTCACGCCATGCAACATTCCTTCCTATTAATTATTTCTCCCAGGCTTATCTTCCCCTCATCTCTTCTCTAACTTGTTATATTTTAACGGCAGCTCGCGGAACGGCTTGCGCGCCGCCTTCCCCATCTGCGTGGAACAGAATGTTCAAAACGGTTGGTGTCAGGGATGCCGTGCAGAGCTGGCAGATGTGCCAGGGAGGGAAAAGAAGCAAAAACAAGGAGCTGAAGAGCAGAATCGGCCAAACCCAGCAGGGAACACACTGCAGTGAGGGGCGTTCTGCGTTGAACTGTGCCCCCCTAATGTTCACGTCCGCCCAAAAGCTCAGAATGTGACCTTATGCAGAAAGAGGGTCTTTGCAGATGTATAGTTAGGGTATGAGGAAGTCACACTGGATTAGGGTGGGCCCTCTTCTTGTTAAAAGAGGAGAGGACACAGAGAGACAGACCAGGTGACAACGGAGGCAGAAGTTGGAGCGATGCATCTGCAAGCCGAGGAAAGCCAAGGATTGCCTGGAGTGCCCAGGAGCTGGAAGAGGCAGGAAGGACCCTCGCCTAGCGCCTCAAGAAGGAGCAGGGCCCTGCAACACGTTGATTTCAAACTTCTAGCCTCCACAACTGGGAGAGAATAGGTTTCTACTGTTTTAACCCCTCCAGTTTGTGGTCATTTGTTATGGTGGCCACAGGACACTCACCCAGGGCTTATGACGGAAAACCAAGAAGGTAAGTGTTATGCTCTGAATGTTTGCATGCTCCAGAATTCACATGTTGACATCCTACCCCTAACGTGATGGTATTAGGAGGTGGGGCCTTCGGGAGGTGCTCGGGATTAGACGAGGCCGTAAGGGTGGAGCCCCCATGAACGGGATCAGCGCCCAGAGTCAGGAGGGCGCTGGCCTCTTCGGCTCTGCTCTCCACCACATGAGGTACAATCAGAAGTCCACAACCCGGAAGAGGGCTCTCCCCAGAACTCAACCAAGCTACAGATTCCGACTCCCGGACTCCAGAACCTGAGAAATAAATTTCTGTTGTTTATAAGCCCCCCCGTTGATGGTATTTTGTTACAGCAGCCCAAGCTGACTAAGGAGGCAAGCGAACTGGTCCCCATTCCTTCCCACCCAACCTCCATCCCCTCCATCCAGCCATTAATTGCAAAATTGAGCTTAAAATCTTGAGTGCTGTGTGCGATGGAGGAAGGACCTGCCTGTCTCTCGCCTCGCCGACAGGTGGGTGGTGTGGAGACTTGCTGAGCCCTGGGTATTATTTTAGCCCCAGGTGACCAAGCCACTTCCTATTCCGCCCTGCGGATACTTGATAGCAATAATGGCCGGCATTCATTAAGTTCTTACTATAATCCCAGAACTATTCAAGGGAAAAATATGAATATACACATTCTATATTCTCTAGATAATTCTATTAATAAATAGAATATGTATATTCCATATTTTATCCTGAAAACAATTGTACTTCATCGAATATTGGACACCATGAGTTGTAAGGTACAGCATTACGTTATGTACCACTAAGAATGAAAAAACTGTCAACATGTCATTGCTTAAACAGATCCCAGTTTTAGAGATGTTAGCATGTAAATCTTAGAATCAATGAACTATGGTATTACCGTCACCCCTGTTTTATGGGTAAGAAAACTGAGGCTAAGGTCACATAGCTATTAACCCCCCTGGAAGTTTGATTCTGGGGCCTGTGGTCCTAGTCAGCATACACACTGCCTCCTTCATGAGGGAATACCACCAACTCTACAGCCTTGAGTGTTGTAGGTGAGGCTGGCTGTCACCCAGTATCCATTCTCCCTTTTTTCTTTAGCATTACGACCCTTGAGTTTCAGTGGGCACGTGGTCGCTGGCTAAAAACTACATTGCCCAGCCTCCCTTGAAGCTAGATGTAGCCATGTGACTAAGTTCCAGCCAATGGGATGTAGGCAGAAGAGATCAGTAAAAGTTCTGGGCCTCTCTCTTATAAGGAAGAGGGGGTGCCCATCATTTCTTCTTCCCTCTTTTCCCTGGCTGGAATGTAGACATGCTGGCAGGAGCTGGAGCAGCCATCTTAGGTCTTAAGATGGAAAGCATATATTGGGGTTGGCAGAGCAACAGGATAAATATGACAGTACCCAGAGTTGCCGTGCTGGCCTGCATTGCTTCATCTTAGGCAATTGTGAGAGAAAGAAATAAACTTCTATTTTGTTTAAGCTGCTGTTACTTTGGCCTTTGTTATAGCAGCCAAGATGTAACCCTAATTAATATACACCATTAAGTGCCAGACACTGCCCTGGAGGCTCAGGGTCTGCCCTCTGAGAGTGGCAGGCTCATTAAATGAGAATGCACATAAAGCACCCAATGCAAGGAGAGGCACAGAGCAGGCCCGGGATCCACGTTAGTTCCTCACACAAACACGAGTAACTCAGGCAGTCATCGCTTGCCTATCTTGATGTTCTCCTTCTTTTTCCAAATTCTACTCACGTACGGCGGGAAAAACAGCATGACTCTTATTCTTCTGGGTTCCTTTTCCCACCTCCCCATCACCTACACCTTAACAAATACAAAGTTTTCTTGGTAGGCAGAGCAATTCATAAGCAAGCTGTGGGCCTGCCTTTATACCCTAGAAGGGTTCCCCCTTCATCTAATAGATACACCCCACTTTTCCTTGCTGACCACCTCTGGCTGATTCCCTGTGGTCCTAACCAGGCTGACTATCTTTGTACCCGCCCTTCACCAGGCCAGAGCATGGCTCACGACCCTGCCTAACCAGCCAGGGTTCTCCATCCCTCTGGCCACAATGATGGGTTCAGGGATAAGACTCTGGCCCAAGCTGAGTTAATCTGCATCTTGCCTAAGAATTGATATGTGGACATTGGGAGAGGAAAGATATAGCTCCTTAACTAAGATTTTGAGCTGTACACATCATGAAATCTATTGCAGTTGCTACAGCTGCATAACAAATTACCCCAAAGCCTAGTGACAGAAAACAACCATTTCCTATGCTTACAGATTCTGTGGTCAAGACAAGGCACACAGGACCTTTCTGCTCCAGAGTGTCCCGGGCCTCCGCTGAAAGACTTGAAAGCTGGAGGCTGGACTTCTCTGGAGGTTCAGTCTTGCATATCTGATGGTTAATGCTGGCTGTCAGCTGGGGGCCTCAGTTCCCGTCCATGTGGGCCTCTCCCCGTGGTCTCTCTGCAAAGGCTAGCTTTGGCTTCCTTACAGCATGGTTGTTGGTTTCCATGGGCTAGTGCCCTGAAAGAGAGTGAGCCAGGAGGAAGCTGTATGCCTTTTAAGACCTAGCCTTCAAAGTTACATGATGTCACTTCCACCATTTTTTATTGGTTGAGGTGGTGACAAAGGGCATTCAAGGTCAAGAGAAGGAAACATAAACCCTCCCTCATGATGGAAGAATGTCAGTATTACATTTTGAAGAGCATGTGGGATGGGACCAAATTTGGAATACACATCCTGTCACAGAAGCCTACAGCTACCACCATCCTTAGTCAAATAGATGGGATATCTACAAAATGAGGCCAAGACACAGAGAAGAGCAGAGCAAAGTGCAGGAGAGACATCATTTGAACCCCTGGATCCAGTTGTCCCTGAAGTTCGACTCGCTTATAGATTTTCTTTTCCAGTTAGTGACCCAACAAATACTTTCTTTACTTTAGAGATTTGGGTTGAATTTCTGTCATTTGCAGCAAAAGAGTCCTGAGCAACATACAGACCACAAGCTCGCTAAGACGTTCAACCAAGCCAGGACTCCAGCGGTCAGCAGCACGAAGCACTAGCTGGAGCTTTGAAATGACACGTTTCCTCGCTCTCGGCCAACCAGACTCCCTAGGCCAGCAGCCCCAGCATGAATCTGCCACTCCCTTCAGAAGGCAAGAATTGATGACAGTCAGTTTTTTGTTTGGCTTGGTTTTAAGCAGCCAAAATGTTCCTTTCTGCCACGAGTGCATACAGGTGCATCTGGCTAGATGACCCAGATCAAGGTGAGAGGCTGCCCAGGAAAGAGCAACCCTGGGGCCTGGAATGTTCCTCCAGGCTGGGTTGCAGAGGGAGATGCTGGCCTTGGGAGAACAGCAGACGTCATAACCGCCATCTGTTGTGTGCCAAACGTTGGCATTTGCACACCATACCCCTGATCTTTACAGCAACCTTGCAAGGGAGGTCTTATCTCCATGTTACAAAGCAGGAAACTAAGGCAGAGAGAAGCTATGCAACTTGCCCAAGATCCACAGCCAGAAAGTTGTGAAGCCAGACATGTGGTTTTCTGACTGCAGAGCCTAAATTCTTTCATGCCAAGCTGGTGGGGCTGGGAGGAACACAGAGGAAGGGCATTCCGGGCAAGGTGACAATGCGTGAGGAGGGAGGGACTGACGAGTTGTCTGGTGTGGCTGCAGCAAGGAGCGGGGAGGGGCTCGTCATGGGAGCAGATGCTGAGGAGGTGGGCTCGCTGGTGGTCTGAGAGGCAAGGCCTGGCGTTCCGCCAAGGCCGCTCTTCAGTGGCCTCTGTGTAAGTCAAGGCCTAGCCGCTCTGAGCAGGGTTTCGGCTGCTGGTTAGTGGCTGAGGAGTGGCTCCTCCTTGCCAGCCTCTCCATTTGGCGCTTGGCTGGGGAGACAGAAATGAGTCACACCCCAGTCCTGCCTAAGCCCCCCTCCCTCTGCCTGGGCCACAGGCTGCCCGCCAATCCAAAATAAGCAATGTGTGGCCCGAGGGGTCAGGATCTGGGAGGGGAAAGAGCCCCAGATTGGATGCTCCCCGCTGTGAGGACCTCGTCCCCTTGGCGGCTTTGAATTTCTTTGGAACCTGGACTGGTCCCACTGCGCCACTTCAGAGGTCTGAGATGCGGGGCTGGCTGTGCCCCTGGTGAGCCACGTGACCCTGGGCAAGTCCCCTCCCCTCTGACTTTCAGTTGCTTGAGTGTAAGATGGAGCAAATTGATCCCAGCCCCACCACCCCTCCCCCACACCCCAGGCTGCTTGTTAACCCTGCCTCCCAGATCCTGGGAGCCGTGCTGCTCCAGTCTGTCCTGTAATCTGTTATCCGTCTTTCCCTCCTATCCCGTAAACTGGCCCCTCTCCTTCCAGCAACCCTATCCTCCCACCCCAACATGGTTAGCCAGAGTCAATTTCTGTTGCTTGCAACCCCAAAACCCTAGCTGAAAGAGTGAGGGAGCTGGGCATCGCGCCTGTGCCATGCACCGGCCCCAGAGGCTGCCGACATTCCAAAGGGGATGAGCGTCCTGGCTGCTGCAAAGAGCCTGCTGTACAAACTGCTTTATCTGCTTCCAGAGGTGGCGCAGAGCCCACCCAGTCTCCAGAGCTGGGCAGGAGGGACCCAGGTCAGGGGATGGACCCAACAAGGGAATATGGCTGAGAAGCACCCTTACAGTCTGAGCGGGGAGTTTTCCAGAAGTAGGGTGTGGCCTCATTTGTCAGAGCAGCTGGGGAAGGCAAGGCAGGATGTGATTAATGTGGCCGTGGGTGTGACAGCCGCCAGCCTGCCAGCCCGAGGCCTCATTGTTAGGGCGGCACAAACACAGCCCCCTGCCCCCACCCCTGCTCGCCGCCCGCCCAGCCCTGCTCTGTGTCGAGTCCCCTCTCCTCCCTTCGCGTGTACAAATCCACAGTGCCAGGCGCTTAAAATAGCATCCTACCCAAAACGGAGGCATGAGACGGAACTCTAGAAAAGGAGAAAGCATCTCCTCTCTTGCCTCGGAGCACGTGGACTCTCCAGTGATCTGTGCCTGGTGCTGACAAGGGGCCTCTCTCCCTCCAGCGCCTTCTGTTCCGTGTGAGGAAGGGAAAGCCCGCGTGGAAAGCTCCCACCTAAAGCCGGTGTCACCATTCGACAGGGCTGGTGCGCTGGGCATCGCTTCTGCCATGCAGGGCCACTCTGCACCCTGGCCGGGGCTGCCCTGAAGAGCCGTACCCCCTCTTCCTCACCGCTGGGAAGCCCTGGCATGAGACTGGGGGAGGAAGGAAAGGGAGACCAGGCACTTGTCTCCTACCTTCCTCCCCGCAAGGTCACCGCATGCTGCCTGTGACCTTGACTTCTCCACCCAGCCTCCATCCTGCTGGGTCAGTGACCCACGTGATTGCACTTCCTGCCACATGTTTTCTTTTGCAGCATTGTTAATAATAGTGAAAAACCGGAAGAAGCTGAACTGTCCAAAAAATAGAGGCCGATTAACTTAATTATGGCGAAGGCACCGAAGAATACTCTGCGGTCTTTAAGAACATCCTTCAGAGTGCCACGTTTCTTGGAGTCTGAGACGCTGCCATTTGTTACATGTATCACCCATTTCATAACCCCCTTTTCAGGGGAGAAAGAGCGAAGGAGAGAAGAAATAGCTGGCATGTTTCTTTTGACAATCTAAAACACATCCCTATTTCAGAAACATCAAAGTTTGGGAAAATATGCAGTATAGTAAAATACGAAGATTTGGAGAAAATGTTCTTGATATGTTTTTAGGGTTTAAAAAAGTGGGTTAAGAAACATCACGTCTAATATTTAGAAAAACCAGCATGTGTATACATATGTAAGCTGTACTCATTCAACAATGAACTGAGTCTGTGAAATATGCGTGCATAGACAAAAGACTGAAAGGAAACCCAGCAAATGGCCAGCAATACGTGTCTCCAGGGCATGGGGTTACGAGTGTTTTTGGCTTTCTTCTTTGAATTTTTCTGTATTTTCCAATTTTCTGAATTTATAATCAGACAACTAAAATGACAATAGCTGCCACTTACAATCTCCTTCCCGGGTGTCAGCACAGGTGGAACGGTGCATTTCTATGGAATGTTTATAACCACGACCCCATTCGGATCTCACGGCCACCCACTGAGTAGGGATGCTTGTTATCGTCATTTTGCAGGTTCGAAAACTGAGGCTCAGACAGATTGAGTCATTTTTCCCAAGACCACACAGCTATTAGGTGGTGGGCCAGGATTCAAACCCTGGTCAACGTGATTCCAGAATGGAGGCCGTCAACCATTGTGATATAGAGAGGGATCTTACCCTTTACGCAAGAGGGCGCCTGAGGACAGTGCCACCTCTTTGCTGGCCGGGAAGGGATGCTGAGATGTTGACCACAGACAAAGCCCCTCATGTTGCTACCTAAAGGCCGAGAGCCAGAGTTGAGGACCTCCAGTCTCTTTGGTCCTGAACCACCAATGTGACATGAACCAACCAAGACTGGGTGAGAACGCAGATACCACCAGCTCGGTTGATTCTCTCCAAGGCGTTGTTGGCCAGGGAAGGACGAAGGAAATGGACATTCCCACAGAGCCACGCTAGGATGCTTTGGCAAGCCCCCTGCACCCCTTCTTGTGGTTTCTTCTTGTTCTGCAGAAAGGAGCTCTTCAGTTTCCTCAAGAGATAAACATTCCTAACATCATTGCTTCCCAGCTGGGCAGCCAAAGGAGCAGCTGGGAGCCCTCCACGTAAGGGGAGTGTATTCATTTCCTGGAACTGGGCTGAGAATCTTTTCTTTAGGAGACCCCAAGAAGAACCACAAAGGCTGCTGCGAAAGCAGGTGGCATGGAACCCAGGGAGGCTGGTGCAGCCCTGGGGAGAAGGATGGAGTCAGCAAAGGCTGGTGTCACTGGTACCTGGCATCACTGCCAGTGACCAAGCATGCCAGACTCTGCACATCCATGGCAACAACCTGAGAGAGGGTTGTCCCATGGTCCTGGGGTCCAGATGAGGAGAGCTGAGGGTCAGAGAGGTGAAGTGACAGTCTCACGCCCAGAACCCAGCCTGAGCTCAGAATGATGCCTTCCCAACTCTCTTCAGCCTCCCTCGGGGCTCAGACTCCTTTGGGTATAAGATGAAAATTATGGGCCCTCTGCTTTAAAAAATGGGCACAAGCCTTTACATGCAAACATTGTGTGTAAATTCAGGGAGGGCAAGCTCTCCTTGAAGCCTTCCATGAGAATCCTCACCAACTGTCCAAACACATTCCCCTCCAGCCTCCATCTCTGCGGCCAGACACGGGCTCAAGATGAAGGGGAGGGAGCTTATGTCGGTCTCCACCTCCCGCCCCAGCGTTGAAGGAGAGAAGGTCCCAGAACAGCATTTTCTCTGTAGCTGTGCTGTGCACTTAAGACCAGAATTCTAGGTATGGCTAGAGGAGCCGGAGCCGTCCCACATTTCTGGCTATTGGCAGCTCTGGTCTCTCCTCCACCCACCCAGCCCTCACTCTGCTGAGAAGTGGGGACGAATTGGAGAAGGGAAGGGCCTCCTTGGTGCAGCTCTAATAAATCTGTAAGAAAATAAAGCCCTATCAAACGGCTTCACTATAAACAGCCTCTCCCCACCAATAAAAAAAAGTCGAGAGCTTTATTATTTGCTTGTAGTCATTCCCTTACGTAATTCTCGATTACTCAAAACGTCGAGCTAAAACGCTTTACATGATCATTGCTTGATTTGGGTTTTGTTTTTGTTTTTTTGTCTTGACAGCTAGTAGACACGAATTCTTTAGGGCAGCAGTTTCCAGAGTTTTTTGATCACGGATCCCATCAGGCAAAAACTTTCCAGCACGTGCACACAAAATATGTGCATTTTTAAATTTATGAATTATACACACGCATCCCTGTTCTCAGATTTTATGCACAAGCATAAAACCCTGTCAAAACGGAAATTTTAGAGTGCTGAGGAAAAGATTAGACAACGTCTTTTAATGTCTTGCTAATCGTGACAGCTTTCGTCATCACGACTGACACCTCTGGGCAGAAAGATGCATTTGGCCAGAGGATTGTCTTAACAGTTACGGGTTTTGCATATATGTTGCAAATAGACTTCCTGATAACCTGGAATTTTTTCGCCTGTCTTCCTGTCAGGTCTCATTGGATGAGCATCTCTGTTCCCACTTGGGACGGATCTGAGAAAGAGCTCGGGCCAGGAATGAGACAGTTGCCTCGGATATTTTCTTGCTCTATACTCATCCTTGATGGATTAGTATTGTCTTGAATCCCAGTTTCTTTGCAGGAATCTTTTTAAGGCACATGTCTAATGTAGTCAGGACTAGATGAGATGGGTGTACAACCCGAAAATCCCCTTTACTAAGCCGCTCCTTCACAACACTCTGTCATGGTATTCTAAGAGCTAACAAACCAGCCAACAGGACTCGGTTGGGAAAGTCTTGCTCTTCCCGCAGGATACACGCTGGGAGACGCTGAGGAGTGACCATATGCGGCATAACCAAGCCCGAGGGGCCACACTAGTCCCCGTCTATGCTATCTCAGGTTCCTTTTTGCCTTTCGGTTCTCCAACACCTGTTCAATCGATGCCCGGTATGAACAGAAAGGCTGGTGTGGTCTGCTCTCCTGTCTAGACTCTCACGGATACAGAGAGCCAGGGCTGATCCAGAGCCAGTGTCGGGAAAGCCAGGTCTCTCTCTTAGTCAAGAAACAATCTAGAATCCCCTCTCGGTCCCCAGCGCATCATCTCACTCCAGCAGTGTGGTCACTGCCTGCAGCATCAAGCACGTCGGACTCTTAATGCACATTTCGTCCGCTCACCATAGGCTTGCTTTACACGTGCTGACTAAAGGCCCCCAAAGACACCCACGTCCTAACCCCCCACCTTACACGGCAAAGGGGCTTTTCAGATGGGATTAAGTTATGGACTGTGAGATGGGAAGATTGTCTAGATCACACAGTGGGCCCGATGTCATCACAAGGTCATTCGAAGAGGGAGGTAAGAAGGTCAAAGGCAGAGGAAGGAGATGGGACCGCGGAAGCAGAGATTGGAGTGACACACTTTGAAGATGGAGGGAGGGGCCACGAGCCCAGGGGTGCAAGTGGCTTCTCGAAGCTGGAGAAGGTCAGGGGACAGATTCTCCCCCTGGAGCCTCCAGCAGGAACCAGTGCTGCGACACCTCGGTTTTTAAACCTGTAAGATTCATTTCGGAATTTTGGGCTTCTGACCTCCAAAACTGTAAGATGCGAAATCCGTGCTGTCTTAGTTCCTAAGGTCATGGCGATCTGTTATGGCAGCCGTGGGAGCTAACACACCCACCGAGAGGAAAACACGAGGTCACCAAACGTTTCTGCCCGACTTTCCCCCGACAGAGCGAGGCGCTCACGAGACTCCGACGCCTGCCCTCGTAGGAAAATTCAAACTCTCATTTCAGAGTCTGCCGAGATGTCAGGCGGCTGCATTCAGACCCACCTCGGCCACACTCCACGCGCTGTGAGAAGTCGCGACCAGAGTCGGTAAAACTGAACAGTTTCCTCTGGGAGCCTCGACTTCATCCCGAGTTTATTGGCCCAAGCCCAGCGGTAGTGACCTTTGTGGCCACTGCTCTTGGTGCCAGCCACACGTCAGGTGTCGGTGTTCGTGGTCAGCAGCCCAGAAAGGCAGCACCTCGTTACACAGGTAAGAAACCGAGGTGCAGAGAGGGTGGGACGCCCTAGGCCGCAGGGTGGGAAATACGGAGCCCCGGTTTCCAAAGTTCTAGGGTTTCCCGGCTCTCTCGCTTTCTGATGTCGGTAACCCAGGGTTGATGAACCCAGACAGAATGAAGAAGGTTCCGCACAGTCATCTCCAGACCAAGGCGTGGCTCAGGGACGCACAGGGATGCGTGAGCGCAGAGCGCACAATGAGGGTGAGAAGGTTGCTGTGGAGGCAACTGATCCTCCGCTATCCTTGGCAGTGGGGGACGGGGATGCTCCCATCTCATCCCAGACAGCCCCTCAGACCTCCTCCCTCAGTTGCTCAGGAGTGACCCAGAGCCAATAACATCCTTCCCTCGGCCCAGCGCACAGCTCGCTCTGGGAGAACCAGCCATGGGGCGGCCAGGAAGGAAGCCAGCAAGCGGGGAGGCTGCAGCGTCCATCCCTGATGAGGGACGTGATTAACCTGGCCGACTTGGCCTCCAGACAGCGTTGGAATGACCCCGTGTGGTTGCCCTGGGCTAGATTATATCTGCCCAGTCATAAAACTAATGATTACAGAGCACTTCCCTGATCAAAAGTTGGCTCTAGTGGAGTGGGACGGCACTGTGACTACGGCAAAGGGCAGTGACAACGCTGTAAGGAGGGAGCCCTTTCCCGCCCAGCTTTACCACCTCGGGTGAAGCAACAGGGTGGTCTAGTGGAGACAGAATCAGGGTCAGATAGATATGGGTTAGAAATCTGACACGACAGGGTCCCAGGTGTGACCTCCTGCAAGTTACGTAACCTCTTGGAGCCTCAGTGTCCTCATTTGCAAACAGAACCCTGATTTTGTTCTGGCTTCCATACATTTTGCACAGCCTTGAGCTTCAGGAGAGCCTGGCTCCAGCCCCAAAAGGTATACCCTGAATGGTCAAGGGGGATCATGATGATTCTATTCCCCTTGTCTGTGGTTAGTTTAAGCATGGACATGTGACACAATCTGACCAATGAGCTGAGGGGCTTCAGGGAAAGATTTGTTTTGTTTTGTTTTTGTTTTTCTGTCCTTAAAATAGATACACAAAGAAAGATAATCTTCCTTCTTCTGCTGAGAGCTGGATGTGATGCCTGGAACAGCTGCAGCCACTTGTGAGCATGAGGAGAATCAGACTAAAGTCAAGGCTGACATACTTTAGGAGGGCAGAGGTATAGACAGAAAAAGCTTGGGTCCTCAACAGTGTCCTTGAGCCAACGCATTAACCAACTCTGGAGCCTTCACACCCCAGGACTTCTTGACAACTTCCTTTTTGTTTAAGCCCCTTTGAATTGCATTTTCTGGTACATGTAGCCAAAAGCATGCTACCTGGTGCAGGAATGTGTTGAGGATTAAATATATAAAGTACCTACTAGATGCCTGGCACACAGTAGCTTTCATTGCTGTGTGAGGTGATATACGAGCAGCAAGAATAGCAAACCCCCGTGATTCTGAGGGCTTTCTTCCTTGGCGTGTATACATTACGACCCCAGCTAGAGATACAAACCCCCTGAGGGAGATGCAGGGTCCTGGGCCTCTTTGCTCTGCCCCAGGGTCTGCTCAATGAGTGTCCTGCTTCTGACCCAGGGGTGAACAATGAGGTTCCCCTAGTGCATGAGGTAACCACGGCCGCAATAACACCGGGCAAGAAACCATCGCAAACAACCATCTTTAATGCAGGTCAAAGGGCACAACTTTCAGTGAGAAGCTGAGCAAGTTCCGGGGTCTATGCACAGCATGGTGACACGGGGACAATCCTGTGTTGTACACTCGAAATTTGCCAAGAGTAGATCTCGAGTGTTCTCACCACACAAACAAAGGTAACCATGTGAGCTGATGGAGGTGCTCACCAGCTGGACCGTGGCCAGCGTTCCACAGTGTATATGCATATCGAGTCATCAGGCTGTACACTGTAAACATATCCAGTTTTATTTGCCAACTATGCTTCAATGAAGCTGGGGAAAAATTTTAAAAAAATAAATGAAGTGCTGACATGAGCTACACCATGATGAGCCTTCCAACATTATGCTAAGTTAAAGAAGTCAGTGACAAGTGACTGTACAGTGTACAGTTCCATCTTTAGGAAGTGTCCAGGATAGGCAAATCCATTTGCCTATAGGGCATACCTATAGGGTTGGAAAACAGAGAAGTGGCTGCCTAGGGCTGGACTTGTTGGGGAGAAATGAGGAGTGATGGTCATGGGCACAGGTTTTCAGGAAAATGCCCTAAAACTGATTGTGGTAATGGTGGTACAACTCTTAATTCACTAAAAACTATTGAATTGTACACTTCAAATGGGTAACTTGTATGGTATGTGAATTATATCTCAATAAAGCTGTCATAAAAATGTGTGCGTTAAATCAACAACAGTAATCATTAATTCTCCCACATCTGCAGGTAGGCCAAGGGGCAGCGGATCGACTCACACAGCTGGGGGTTGGCTTGGGGTTGGCTGGAGCTTGGCTGATCCAGGCTGGGCTCAGCTGGGATGGCTCTGCTCCACAGGTCTCTCGTTCTCCTCTCAGGACCAGCAGGCTGGTCTGGGCATGCTCCTCTCACGGCAATTGCAGAGGTGCAAGAGAGCAAGCCCAATCACCAAGCCTGTGCTCAGATCCCGGCCACTTTCTTTCCCCATCTTTGCAGCATAGGTGGCCACTGATACAATGTTGGCAAATGACACCTTAGCGGAAATCTATGAGAGGGTTTCTCAGAGAGCGTTTGCTTTTCTTCACATAAGGAGCTTCTGCTGGTTTCATCCCTTCCTCCCTTTTTCCCCTGCATTGACCAAAGGATGTGATGTCTGGACCTGTGGCAGCCACCCTGCTACCATACGGAAAGGCCGAAAGAATCACGGATGCTGTCGCTGACATCACTGAGCATCAGTGCTGGAGGAGTGCTGGCAATTGTGCATCTCTGGATTTCTTGTCGTGTGAGAAAAATAAACCCCCATAGGCTTAATGTCACTGTTCATTGCAGCCAAAGACATTTCTCACTAAAACCCTGCAGCAACCAAACAGAATAGTCTAGTGTCAAATGACAAAACTAAAACAATTTAGTAACAAGTTTGATGTCCTTTATTTAAGGGAAAATAACCCATGGACTGGGGGAGTCCAGGGCCTCACAAGCAGCGGCTCACCCTCCCCGAGAGATTTTGGACGAGAGCGAGTTCTGTAGGGCATAACATGAGGCATCTGAGAAATGGCACGATTGGCTAGGAGGTCGGGACTTCCTGGAGAGGCCAGTGGTCCTGCTTTCTAAGGTGAGCTGGCTACAGCCAAGTGGGAGGACTGTGGGTGCTGCATATTGGGTTTCCCGGACAGGTGTTTCCCGCAGGTGCAGGCTGACTTAGGTTTAGATTTGTGACGTGGGCTGGGCCACTGGGGCGGCCTCCATTCCGTGGGTCCTGATATACGAATCCACTCTGTCATCGGTGTGCATGCCAAGTGGACCATCAGGGTTGACGAGGAAGGCATACGCCGCATTGCAATCCAAGGTTCCTCGGTCGCTCATCCAACAAATACGTGTTGATTCCCCTACATATACTCGTCACTGCGAGCAGACAGGCCTGGCCCCTGCCCTCCAGGGAGAGCTGCTAGCTAGCAGGTGACATGGATGAAGTCATGTTTAATGACAGAAGCACGGATGGATAGAGAGTAGAGCACGTCACTGCAAAATGGTATCGCATATGCAATACAGAAAAATTTGGTCAAGCATATAGGTGCTTAAAAACCTGAAGATGTGAATCAAATCAATTGTCTTCAGCTCCCAAGGTGGGGCGACAGGTGGATTAGCTGGGTGACCCCTGGCAGCCATTTATGTCTTTTCTTCACCTGATAATTAAGAAGTTAGCCCACCTGACTGCTAAATCCTCCTCCGGTTCAAGACTGTCCCACCTGGGATTAACGCTATAAGGAGATAGTAACGATATTTTGGAAAAAACTCCCCTTTACAAGCACTTGGGTGGAACCATAATTATACATAACAAAGCATAATTGATAGACAAGATTTCCCACTAATTGGAGACCTCAGCACAGTACCGTAATCTTCATGGGAGAAATGTTTCTGTTTCAGAGAAGCATTGCAAAAAGTTACTTGGGGAGTTGAATTTGACCATCATCCCTGCTCTCAGGGAGCTGGTATCAGTGTGTCGCCGGGACTGACCTTCCACGGGGCCACGCTGCCAGGGCCTCACCGTATTGGACAGCCAGGGACGAGGCTGGTGGTTCTGTACTGATGGTCTCATGCAATGCTACCGCCGTGAAAAGGAAAATAAGTCTCAGCACCAAGAATTAGATGTGTGACATAGGGACCAGTGCTTTAAAAACATGTTAGCCACTCTTCAAGCAAAACCTTAAGCTGAAGCCAAATACACATTACATACACAAGCATACAAATACAGATATACGTTAGTGCTGCTGTAGTTAAAATGTGAGGGCAAAGGTCTGGAAACCTCTAACATGATGAGGGTCACAGGTCTGTTCCTGCTGACTGTCTACATGGGGCAAGGGGCCTCTCTGAGCCTCAGTCTCTTCATCTGGGTAAGGAGAACTGAGGGAAAGGATGATACAAAGGGCCCCGCCTCCAGTGGGTCTTCATGAGTGTCGTCAGCTCCTTGACACCAGGGTCACCTGAGCCACGTTGAAGAGACTCACGCAACAGGGACCCTCCTCGCCCACGGGGGGTCGCTGCCACCCTGACCCGGCCTCCATCTTCGCTGTTCTGCAGGGGACTGGGCAGCAGGATTGGGGATCAGGAAACCTTTGCTCCGGCCAGGGCTCTGCCAGGATGTGCTCTCCTTCCCTGAGGCCTGATCCTCTGCCAGGCGAGGATAACGATCTATTGATTTCAAAGCGTGTCACGAGGGTTAATGAGGCGTGACAGCGCTTTGTCCCTGGCACTTCTGCCCTTCCTGCTCTCAGCGCCAAAACCCTCAGCTTGGCCCGGCTGGGCGGGAGGTGCAGTGAGCTGCCAGCCTCGGGGCCTGGCTCTGTCACTTGCTAGCTGTCTGTCCTCTGGCAAGTGACTTACCGCTCTGCGCCCCGTGGACAGAACCACCAGATAAATGGCAGCAGCTGTGATGATATATGGCCATTATTGTTCTCTGATGCGGGAACGGCCTGGGCCAAACTTGGGGGGGGGGGCGGCGTCTGTGACGTAAGAGGCACACACACGTGAAGACAAGGGGTCCCCATTTGGCGTCAAGAGCTTGTTCAAAGTCCAGAGCGGACAGTTCTCACCCTGGCCCTGACGGGGCCCTGACTGTTGGCATTGTGGACAGAACTGAGCCTTTTGTGGGACCCCTGCCTACATCAGAACAAGGGGACGAGAGCTCCTAGAAATGATGACAGCCACTATTTCTTAAGCATCTGCTAAGCACTTGCTAGGCATTATCTCACCGACCTCTCCAGCCATCTTTGGAAGCAGACATCTTTATCTCCATTTTGCAGGGGAAAGGGGCATGCCGGGAGACAGGGCGAATTGCATACTGGGCTGACTCCTGGAGCTCCTGCCCTAAACCTCTCTGGTCCACCTGAGGGAAGACAGGTTTGCGAAGGCTCCTGTGGGCAGCCTGCAGCATTGGCTGGGACTGAGCTCGGCAGTAGGCAGCAGAAAGCCCAAGCAATGTGAACAAATATGGGGTTATTTTTCTCATGCAAGAAGCTTGGTTGAGCAGCTGGGTGATGCCAGGCATGGGGTCTGGGCAAGTCTCCCTTGCGCTTGTCATGGCAAGTTAACAAGATGGCAGCCGTGGCCCCCAATGCCGTGGCCCCCAATGCCGTGGCCCCCAATGCCACGGCCCCCAATGCCACGGCCCCCCGTGACTGCGCTGTGTTCAGGGAAGCTCCGATCAGGAGGGTGAAAAGGTGTGCCTGACACTTTTCCCCTCCTGTTAGAGAAGCAGAAGTTTTCCAGAGACCCCTTGGCAGGCTTTGACTTATTGGCCAGAACTGGATCACACAGTTACTCCTGGATGAGAGAGAAGCTGGACATGTAACGACGTTGTTTTCCAACCTTTGTAGTAGGAGACAGAGAGAGAGAACAGGCTGGGGACAGCCTTCGGGTCGTTCACGGCAGTGCAGCGCCACACACTCACTGAATGGCTGTCCCACGTTTGCCCTGGAGACCAGAGCACTGTTCTGGGGCCACCGTAACAAAGGACCACAAACTGGGGACTTCACACAACAGAAAATTGTTCTCTCCCAGTTCTAGAGGTCAGGAGTTTGAAATCCAGGTGTCTCAGGGCCGCGCTCCCTCTGAAGGCTCGAGAGGAGGGTCCTTCCTGCTTCTTCCAGCTCCTGGGGGCTCCTGGCGTGCCTTTACTTGTGGCCACATCACTCCAGTCTCTGCCTCTGTGTTCACATGCCTTCTCCCTGTGTCTCCTCTCCAAAGGATGCCAGTCCTCTCAGATTAGGACCCAGCCTAATGACCTCATCTTAACCAGAATACATCTGCAAAGACCCTCTTTCCAAATAAGGTCACATTCACAGGTACTGGGGGTTAGGACCTCAACACATCTTTTTGGGGGACACCATTTGGCCCACAACAGAGACCGTGTCAGACCCAGGGAAGGTAAAGGGCCACACTTGTCCCCTTTAGAGAGAAGCAGACATCTTCCTCCAGGATCAGATCCCGCTGCCTGGCTCCCGTGGTCTTGGGTCACCCCCACCTGAGGGGGGTTTTCCCATTCCCCTTCTTTCCTCACACCCCCTCCTCAGGAAGCCCTCCAACGCCCTCTGCTGTGGGGGCAGATGCTTCTCCTCTGGCATGAGGGTTTTCCCAGACACGAGTCCCAAAACCTACCAGCGACAAAATGGTTTACAAACCCCTAAACTGCCCCGCTCAACGCCAACCCCTCCCCACCTGACACCCGGCCCTTGCTGTCTTCCCGTCCTCCCTCCATGCTCAGGGCTCCCGGGGGTCATCCTCCCAGCAGAGGCTCACGCCTGCCCTGGCTCAGCACTGGCAGTGGATAACCCGCCCCCAGGTGACACCCACGTGCAGCCAGAGTTGCAAGTCCTTTCTCCAGTCCTCACCTACGTGTTGGGATGAAGAACTTGTGCTCAGGGGACCTGCCCTGGGTCACGCAGCTTAACTACCATGGCATGAGGGAGGAGGGTGCGATACACGTCACACCTGAGCATCATAACCCCAACTGCTAACGTTGATGGAGCACCGGCTACAAGCCAAGCATCTCACACCTGCCCTCTCGGACTAAGAGGAGGGAGCTCCTGGCAGGTGGGAGGTCCCTGCCCAAGGCTACGTGTGCCCAGAGCTGCAACATGCAAAACATTGCTCTCTACTTCCTTTTTTGGGGGGTGGGGAGGATCGGGGAGGGGGACCCAATTTTCTGGGACATCACCCCAAACGGAGAATTAATTGTATTAAGGGACTTACCAAGATTCCTTCTAGTCTCAGGAACCTATAAAACAGCAGGGTAAACTGTGGTTAGACCTGCCTCGTTCCCTGGTCTTCAGTAACTGCTGAACCACACGAGGGGCATGGTCTGGTTTCTGCCAACCTGTGAAGCCACGGAGGACACCTCGTGCCCAACTCATTTTAGTCTCTTTAATGCCTCGTGCAGGGACTTCTCGCAGATCGAATGGACACATGAATGGAGGTGCAGTGGGGGGGGGGGGGGCGCGGAATGGAATTGCCTCAAGCCCAAATCTCTGTTTCCCCTCCGCCATTTTTAGTGGCCCCCACCAGACCTTCACCAAGAGCAGAGGTGTATTAATTTCTACGGCTGCATAACAAGTTACCACCAATTTAGTGGTTTATAACACCACCCGTTGATTATGTGACAGTTCCACTGGCCAGAAATCTGCTCGACTGGATTCTCTGCTCAGGGTCTCATAGGCAGAAATCAAGGTGTCAGCCGGCTGGCTTCTTGTATGTGGGACAATCTGCTTCCAGCTGCATTCGGGTTGGGGTAGAATCCACTTCCTTGAGGCTGCAGGCCTGAGGTCCCCGTGTCCTTGCTGGCTGTAGGCTGGGGTCACCCTCTGCTCCTGGAAGCCACCCACATTCCTTCCCACGTGGCCCCATCCATCTTTGAAGCTGCAACAGTGTGTCATGTCCTTCTGACCCTTCCAACATCTCTGGTATAAAATGGGCCCTCTTTTGGCAAAGAGGAGTTTGTAGGAATTCACTCTTAAGACTGAAGGAAAAAATATAATGGAGTCCTGGCCTCCAAGCGGAAACCTAAATATTCATATGGAACAAACCTGTCTTCTGTAAGGCGGTGGGAAAGGCCATCTCTTAGTTCAGACCTGGAAGAACTGGCCATTGGATTTTTTTCTTCTTTTCAGGACTTTTTAAAGTGACAATCTGTCAATGCTTTTCAAAACCGATTTCTCAGTGTGAAGTTCAATGGGTTTCCCAATACGGTGGATTCTTCATCACTAGGCATAGATGATTTCAACAGCAACACGAGATATCTATGGAGGGTGCCCAAACTCTCAGCACACCAGTTACAGGGCCTCCAGACAGTTCTGCTTTCTCCCCACTAGACTGAGTTGCATAGCATCCCCTCAAAATGCATGTCTACCTGGAACCTACGGATGTGACCTTATCTGCAAATAGGGTCTTTGCAGACGTAACCAAGTTAAATGAGGTCATACTGGATTGCTGGATTAGACTGGATTACGGTGGCCCCAAATGCAAGGACTGGGGGTCTTATGAGAAGAGGGACATCTGGACATAGAATAGTATACACAGACACAGACACAGGGAGAAGGGACGGTAAAGGCAGAGGCAGACACTGGACTGATGTGGCTACAAGCCTAGGAATGCTGAGGATTGCTGGCAATCCCCAGGAGCTGGGAGAGAGGCCTGGGACAGCTTCTCCATCAGAGCCTCCGAAGGAACCCACCCTGCTGACGCCTCGCTTTCAAACTTCTAGCTTCCAGAACTCTGAGACAATAAATTTATACTGTTTTGAGCCACCCAGTTTGTGCTAATTTCTTTATGGCAGCCCTATGAAACTAATATACCTACTACGTGGGTGTGTTTTTTAAATTTAACCTCTGGTTGGCCGCAGACCTCACCGCTCCCCATTTTATTACACCATCTAGCTTCACTCATTTACCTTCTGCCTAGCTCTTTGAAGCATTTTAATTTGCAAGCCCTGTTTTAATTAATACATTTAATAAAACCGAGTTTCAAAATCGAATACCTCACATCACACATAAAAGTAAATCCCAAACGGATCAGGGATCTAAATATGAAAAAATGACACCATATACATAATAGAAGAAAACATGCATTAATTTCTTTATCACCTGGGTGTAGGGAAAGGTTTTCTAACCACGGTTCAGAATCCAGATGCAATAAAAGAAGAGATCAATAAATTGACCTACATAAAAAGAAACGAAACTTGGTCAAGGTAAAAACACAATAAATGCAGTCAAAGGCAATTGGCAAACCGAGAGAGAATATTTCCAACGTAAATCACAGACAAAGGGCTAAAGTCTCTAACAGAGAGAACTCAAAAACTGACAAAACAAAGATCCAAAACCTGATAGAAAAATGGGCAAAAGACATGAACAGGCAATTCATCAAAAAAAAAAAAAAGATACAAAAATGGTGTCCACATCTGGTTCTCTACCCCTGCCTGACTCTGAGTTCCCTGTTATCATTTACTAAATCTGTTTCTGCTCCAAGTAGACATAGTAGATTCTGCTGTTTGCAATTTATTTGGTGAGCAAAGGCTATTTCCAGATACCAAGCCCCCTTGAAGCATGAAGACTTTCCAGCCCGGAGTACATCCGAAAATGATCTACACCAGACTCTGGAGATGGTTTTGAAAGAGGACTTCACGGCTGGATTTTCAAGCAATCACAGTTTTATGGCAATAAGACCACTGCCTTCTGGGGTGACTACTTTGAAGGAGGGAGAGGTACTGGGTTGGGTGAGCTCTGGTATGTCTGATCAAAAGAAACCTTCTGTGTTTTAGAGTTACACCCTGTCACCCAAAAAACACGTTATCCGCCTTTGGAATATGTTTTCACCCACACTTGGGTCTGGGTATGTCTTGTGTCATGCGACTTCAAACCAAGCAGTGAAGGCTTGCTGGGATGGCATTGGGACGCACGCGGTCCACTCCCTCCATCTCTGTCCCTACTCAATACTTCTCGGATCCACACAGGATCTAGAGGAGAAGGGTCAGGTTTCAGCCTGGTGCAAAGTCCAGGGTAAGCAGAACTGCCTTTTGAAACTCGATCAGCAAGAGCGCAGAAACAACCGGAATGCCCAACACTGGAGGATTAGTTCAATAAATCGTGGTGCATGCAAACAACAAGGTTCTGGGCCATCCTTGAAAACCACGGTTTAGATGAGAGTCCATGACGTGGATAGACACCTGGATATGTTGTTAAGGAGAAAAAACAGATTGCAAAATGGGGAGTACAATCCTATTTTTGTGGAATATAGCATTTTTGTAAAAATCGGTGTGCATAAATATACATGAACAAAAGTGTCTAGAAAGATGTATTTTAAAATGTTAACACTGGTTATGACTGAGAACTAAGATTATTTGTGACTTGTATATTGTTCTTCAGTGAGATATAATCTCTTTACAAGAAGCATGTATTATCTCACAAGCAGACAAGACGACACAGTGATATATATCTACATAAAATACCCAATTTATTTGCTTTAAAATACTCCAGAAAAGGACAGCCACATGTAAAAGAATGAAAATCGACCATTCTTTTTCACCATTCACTAAAATAAACTCAAAATGGATCAAAAACCTAAAGATTAGGCCTGAAACAATAAGTCTTCTAGAAGAGAATATCGGCAGTACAGTCTGACATCAGCTTCAAAAGCATCTTTTCGGACACCATGACCCCTCAGATGAGGGAAACAATAGAAAGAATAAACAAATGGGACTTCATCAGACTAAAGAGCTTCTTCAAGGCAAGGGAAAACAGGATTCAAAAAAAAACCCAGCCCACTAATTGGGAAAAAATATTTACAAGTTATTTATCCGACAAAGGGTTGATCTCCATAATATATAAAGAACTCACACAGCTCAACAACAAAAAATTAAACAACCCAATCAGAAAATGGGCAGGGGACATGAACAGACATTTCTCTAAAGAAGACATACAGATGGCCAACAGACACATGAAAAGATGCTCGTCATTACTAATCATCAGGGAAATGCAAAGCAAAACTACACTAAGATATCACCTTACACCTGTTAGAATGGCAAAAATATCCAAAACCAAGAGCGACAAATGTTGGAGAGGCTGTGGAGAAAAAGGAACCCTCATACACTGTTGGTGGGAATGCAAACTGGTGCAGCCACTATGGAAAACAGTATGGAGATTCCTCAAAAAGTTAAAAATAGAAATACCTTATGACCCAGCCATCCCATTACTGGGTATCTATCCTAAGAACCTGAAATCAGCAATTCCAAAAGTCCCATGCACCCCTATGTTCATCGCAGCATTATTCACAATAGCCAAGTCATGGACCCAACCTAAGTGCCCAGCAACTGATGATTGGATAAAGAAGATATGGTATATATACACAATGGAATACTACTCAGCCATAAAAAAAGGACAAAGTCGTCCCATTCACAACAACAAGACCTTGAGGGTATTATGTTGAGTGAAATAAGCCAGACAGAGAAAGACGAACTCTGTATGACTCCACTCATAGGTGGCAGTTAACATATAGACAAAGAGAACTGATCAGTGGTTACCAGGGGAAAGGGGGAGTGGGGAGAGGGCACTAGGGGTGAAGAGGTGTACCTACAACATGACTAATAATGATGTACAACTGTAATTTCACAAGGTTGTTAACTATCATAATCTTAATAATAAAAAAATAATAATAATCTAAAACTCCTTGGAGAAATGGCTGATTCCAGGCCTGGGACAAGAAATGTCAAGATGAGCCTAAAATATCTTGTGCCTGAAAGCAAGGAAGTTATCAAAGACTACTGGTGGTGTGTCAAAACACTACAGAAGCCAACTAGAAAGAGATCGCCACTAGCCAAGGATGGGATAATTTGAAAATCAAAAAGAATAATGACTGCAATGAGTTGAACCAAATTAAATATAGAAAAATCTATTTTTTCATAATGATACTAAAATGTACTTTTTGGTCACCTTTGGAGGTTGCTACTGCATCGGTACTCTGAAAACTGATAAATGAAAATAAGCATCGAAAAAAAAAAAATACTCCAGAAAGACAAAGTGTGTGTTTCCCCCACTCCAGAGAGAAACTGATGAAACAGGAACGGCCAAACCCCGGCGCTGCTGAAGCTGAGCACCAGGAACGCAGGAATGACTACACTATCCTCTTGACTTTCGGGTACGTTTGAAAACTGCCATAGCCAAAAGTTCAACAAACAAACAAAACACACAAAACGGAGAGCCACGGCGAATTCACTGTTGGCTTTCAGAGGACATCATCATTGTGGTGCAAGAAACATAGAAACGTGAGAAACAAACATACAGCAGAAACAGGCTGCGGAACTCGACGAGGAGAATCCACCAGCCATCGGTGTTGCGACCTCTTTAAGCCTCGGTTCCCACACCTGCAAAACAGGGAGAGTCCTTGCCGAATGGCCGGCCCGTGATACCCGCTTCACTCTGATTATTACCGTGCTTGCTGTTGTCCAATCCGGAGAAACATGCTAGAAGCCTGAAAGCAAGACCCCCCTCCCGCAACAGCGGTTTTCAGACGTGAGTGCCCCCCCAGGGATCACCAGGGAACTAGAAAAATGAAGATTCCAAGGCTCCATTCTGGGGGGGGGGTGTCTGACTTGATCTCTGGGGTCAGGCCCAGGACTCTGCATCTTAAATAAGAGCCCAGCTAATTCTCACGGGGAAAACACCACATCCACCCCAAGGCCAGAGATACCCTAGGAAGCAGGTCTGCCCTGAAGGAGAGCGTGTGGCTGTGCAGACACAGGGCTGGGCGTCGTTCCGGACAACTGCCCACTTATGACTCTAGGTGGACTTTGTCAGCAGTCCCGGCTAGGGAAAGCTGGCATGCCACAGACACCTTTGGAATCTTTAGTTTGCAGAAATAGTAAATAAACGACATGTCACTTTCTTTCCCCCCCGGAAGATTAGCCCTGAACTAACATCTGCTGCCAATCCTCCTCTTTTTGCTGAGGAAGACTGGCCCTGAGCTAACATCTGTACCCATCTTCCTCTACTTTACATGTGGGATGCCTGACACAGCATGGCTTGGCAAGTGGTGCCACATCTGCACCCTGGATCTGAACCAGAGAACCCCCGGCCACGGCCACCGAACCAGAATGTGCGAACTTAACCGCTGCACCACCAGGCTGGCCACACCACCGGGCTGGCCCCGGCACATCGCTTTTGTGCTTTCCTCCTGGAGGAACAGAACCTGGGCAACTGACTTAGGTCAGAATCCGGTTCCAACACAGATGAACGGCATGGCTCCGGGCCCACGACTCAGCCTTTCGAATCTGTGAAACGGGAACAGTGACAGCAAGATCCGGATCAGCCGCATGGGGCAGTGGCAATCACACGAGGCTACCAGGAGCCAGGCACTGAGTGAGGATCCTGTCAGTCAGAGCAGGGACCCCCTTCTTAAGGTCTGCACCCTGGGGGCTTGGGTCCCCTTCGCTTTCTCAATCGCAGGAAAGCAGGGCCCAGAACTCAGTATCTGCATCCAGCTGGAGACCACGCACACCCTGACGTCATTCCTTCAAGGAAGAACGAGTGGAGGGGCCAGGCCCGGAGTCTGTGTGGGCACCTCCCGCTCGGGCTGATAAAGGAACTCTCGTGTTAGCGGGAGTCTGTCTTGATTCTCGGTTTTCCTTTTCCGAATCACAACCCTGCCTCCTCCTCTCGGGCTGGGTTCCAAAGGAGGAAGGAGCAGCAAGGCAACAGGGTGGGGGCTGAGCACTGGACATGGAGTCCAGGTGGCCCATCTCTCATCTCAGCCCTGTCACCCCCTCCCGCAGTAATTCAGTCAGATCATGAATTCAGACGCAAGAACTAACCCCGGGCATATCACATCTTCATTGCAAAATCCTTTGGGGAATTTGTGGTAAGCTCCAAGTCTCTTTCCCTTTCTCAAAAATAATATTAAAGTAATTTCGGGTCGGTTCCAGCCCTGTGGGAAACGCAGATGGACATAACGTCCTGCCCTATACCATGACTCCCTGAGGGTGGGGCCCACTGCACCATCAGCCCCGACTGAGGCACGTGGCGGGCATGGCTGAAGGAGCCAGTGCACCTGCCGTCCACTCGGCATCCTTCGGGAACCTCTCCTGGTCTGCACACACGGCCCCACCTCCCTCTCACCTGTGGCACCATTCCTCTCCCGTGGAGGAGCGCCCCACCCTCTGACCTACCCCGAGACCCTCCCCAGCTTCCCCCCACAGATCCCCAGCCCCTCCACTCTGTCGATGGGGCAGCCGATGTCAAAGCAGAGGTGGAGACGGGCTCACGTCCGGCTGGAAGCCAGGGGTCACTTTCTGCAGAGCTGGAGTCGCCTTAGGGAAGGAGCCTGGGGGTGGGGCGGTGGCGGGTGGAGCAGATAAGAAGCTGAGAAAACCAAAGTCTCAGGCCAGGCCTGAGAGACAGTGTGTGGAGGGGCTGACGGTCAGCAGCCACCCTCTCCCCTGGGGGCCCCTGGCGGCTTCCGGGAAGGCAGCAGGACACAGAAGGAAAAACTCCTGTGGATGGGCTGCCCGGCCGCTTCAGGGCAAGGCATTCGGGCCGCCAGTTCCTTTGAATTGAGAGAATGGGTCTCATTCTCCTTAGAGGTCTCCAAACCCTCAGTTGGGTCTGTCCCGCAGGGTAGGCATTTAACATCTGTTGAACTGCTTTCAATTGAGCGCTACTGAAATTGAGGGGGAAATGACCCTGCGTGAGTGTCCTGGGGCTGCTGAAACACATAAACACAAACTTGGTGGCCTGACACAGCGGGAATCCACCTCTCCCAGTTGGGAGGCCAGAAGTCCAAAGTCAAGGTGTGGGCAGGGCCGCGCCCGCTCTGGATGCGCTAGGGGAGGGTCCTTCCCGCCTCTTCCAGCTCCTGGGGGCTCGTTGGCTCCAAACCTCTGCCAGTGTCTTCACTGGAGCTTTTCCCCTGAGTCTTTGCTTGTTCTTTTCTGTCTCTCCTGAGGACACTGTCACTGGATTTTGGGCCCACCCTAATCCATGATCTCACCTTGCTTCTTACCTGAATTATATCTGCAAAGACTCTATTTCCCAATACAGTCATCTTCAGAGGTTCTGGGTGGACACGACCTTTTGGGGGACACTGTTTAACCCAGCGCAGACGTTAAACAGCAAACAGCATGGCCAGAAGTGGCCAAAAGGCAGTCGGGAGCTGGGGCACCTTGATCCAGGGACTTCTGTGGCTCAGTTATTCCAGCTAGTGCGGGCTCCCCTTAGCATCTCCGACCTCCACTGCCAGCTGGGAGGCAGGGTTCCTGGCTCCCTTTTATAGATAAGGAAACTGAGGCTCAGAGGGGCTGAATGAACGGCCAACGTCACACAGCCGGCTAGAGTTGGGACCGCAATCCAGGTCAGCTTAGCACCAGGGCTTGGGGGTTTCACAGCCAGGTCAGGCTGGATTTGGGGAACCCCTCGGTGCCATAGGTCCTAAGATCTTTCTGCTCCAGGGAGCTGCATTCATCAACAGATGGCAAGGGCGTTGAACTATCTTGATCTCCATGTTCCCTCACTTCTTCGTATTGTAATTTTGGATCATGGCTACTACGTTGGAATCACTTGAAAAAGTGAGGTCAAAGGGAACAGGATTCACTCAATTATTCGCAGATATTAGTCTGTATTGGGAAATAAGGCGAGGAGACCAGCTGGATCGAGCCTTGTCCCTGATGCCTAGGTGGATTTAAGACCCTTGGGAAGCCACACTGACCTTCACCTGGATTCCTGCTCTTTCCTACGCTGGCCAAGAGCACCGGGGTGGCTCCAGGAAAACTTGTCCAGGGTGTGGAGAGGGGTGGGGGGTGGGTAGGAAGCAAATTGTCTTTTTCCCCCAACTATGGCTCTGCGGCATCTGTTCAACTGTGAAGTCCCAAGGCTGGCGAACGCTTTGTTAGGAAGTTTCCAGGACCTTGGACCATGTCCCGAAGAAATGCATCCCTTTATTCAATAACTCAACGGTGTGTACTGCCTAGAGCCAGGCTGTAAGCTCCACAGGGCGAGGAGGGCACGCTGTGCACACGGCCCTCCCCCTGGGCTCAGAACCTGGCGCGCACCTGGCCTCCAGACAGCTGCTGGACCAATGAATGAACTGACCCCGGCCGAGACCACAAGACGTCGAAGGAGGGTTCTTGAGCCAGAACAGGGAGGAACGAATGTCTTGCTCTGGGTCTCAGTTTCCTCATCTGCTAATGGATGACCCGCTGCTTGCGGCTGTAGGATTTAAAGGTGGTCAGACGCACCGGCTGCTCCCCTGCCTTTGTGCAGCCTGCAAGCCGGTGCCCACGCAAATGCCAGGGGAGGGGGCGTCCCTTCTGCTCCCTGACCCCTGGCCCGTGTACTTGCATCCTCTCCTTTGGAGCCAAGCCGAGGAAGTAACCCGCTGACTAAGGGCTCCAGTGGGCGAGGTTTTCAGAGAGAGCTTGTTCCCGTCCCATCCCTAGGCAGGCCTGCCACCTCAGAAATGCGGATCCCAGCCCTCTGTGAGCTCACGGCCTTCTCACAGGCCTCCAGGGCGGTTGTTAGTATCCTCCTTTTCGGGGATGGCGCCCAGGGCTCAGAGAGGCCAAGCGACTGGCCCAAGGTCACACAGCTTGGCAGGCAGAGCCAGGATGGAGACTCGGGTCTCCGGAGCCCCACTCCAGCGGCTTTTCGAAGGCCCCCGCCACCTCCCTATTGTGACGCTTGGGAATAAAACAGGAAGGCCGGACGCCCGGCTTTCACCCCAAACAATGCTCCACGCAAATCTGCAGGAACAAAAGCAACCAGAAATCCGCCCCGGGTTTTCCGACCCTCCGGCCCCGCCGGCCAATCGACTCCGCCGGCCGCCGAGGGGCGGGACGGGGCGGCTCCAAGATGATCGACAGCTCCTGAGAGGCGTGGCCGCAGCCCGGGCGAATCGGATTGGGGACCCGGAAAAATCACGGGCCGAGAGGGGGCAGCCCGAGCCAATCAGCGGGGGGGGCGGGCCCGGCCGGCCCGGCTGTCGCGAGAGGCGGCCACCCCGCCCACTTGCGCCTCGTCCCGGCGCCCGTCAGCAGCGGACGCGGCGGCGCGGCCCGGATCCGTCCGCGGCGCGGGGAGCCTGCACGCGAGGCCGCGGCGAGTGCCGGCAGATCCCTCCGCCGCCCGCCCGCCCGCCCGCCCGCCCGCGCGTCCCCCAGCGCCCGCCCGCCCGCCCGTCGCGGCCCGCTCCGGAGGCGCCCTCGCGAGGCGCCCGCCCGCGGCCTCGTCCCGGGTAACGGCCGGCCCAGGCGCGGCGGCGGCGGCATGGCCCGGGCGGCTCCGTCGGGGGGCGGCCCGCAGTGACAGACCCTGCGGCGCGGGGGGAGATGGGGGCGGCCGCCTCCCGGGCGACGACGACGACGACGACGAGGAGCAGCCGCCGCCGCCGCCGCGCACCGGCCGCCGCTGGGGACGGGCGCGGGCCAGGAGCCCGGCCGTGAGCGGGGGGCCCGAGGCCGCTCGCCGCCCCCGGCCGCCCCGGCCGCCCCGGGCCCCCCCGGCGCCCCGCGCGCGCCCGCCCGCCGGCCCCTGGCGGGGGTCTCGCCCGCGCCGCGCGCCCCCGGCCCCGGCCCGGCCCGCGGCGCCCGCCCGCCCTCGCCCGGCCCCGCCGCGCCGCCCGCCCGCGCCCGCGCCCGCCCGCGCCCCCGGCCCCGGGCGGCGGCCCCCGGCCCCGGGCCCCGGCGCGGCGCGGGCGGCAGCATGGTGGAGAAGCGCTGCCCGCTGCAGAGGGACGGCGTGTACCGCTGGTTCTCGGAGCTGCCGTCGCCGCAGCGCGTGGAGTTCCTGTGCGGCCTGCTGGACCTGTGCATCCCGCTCGAGCTGCGCTTCCTCGGCTCGTGCCTCGAGGACCTGGCCCGCAAGGACTACCATTCGCTGCGCGACTCGGAGATCAAGGCCAACAACCCGGCCGACCTGGGCAGCCTCACCAACCTGACGGACGAGGTGGTGCGCAGCAAGCTGCTCGTGTCGCTGGCGCTGCTGGGCTCGGAGCAGCGCGAGGCGGCGGGCGTGCTTTACCGCACGCTCACGCACATCGACTCCATCATCCACAACTACGGGCTGCAGCTCAACGAGGGCCGCACGGGCGATGAGTTCCTGCTGCTCTTCACCATGGCCTCCAACCACCCGGCCTTCAGCTTCCACCAGAAGCAGGTGCTGCGCCAGGAGCTCACGCAGATCCAGAGCAGCCTGAGCGGCGGCGGCGGCGGGGGCCCCGCGGGCAAGAGCGCGCTGCCCACCTGCCCGGCCTGCCACAAGGTGCGTGCCCGCGCGGGGCGGCCGGCCCGACCCCAGGCTTACGCCGCACACCCCCAAACCCCCGCCCGCACCCCACACCTCCACTTGCGCGTCAGGCCTCCACCCCAGACCCCCACCTGCATCTCATGCTGCCGCTCCAAAACCCCACCGGCTCCCCAAGCTTTCACTCCGGGTCCCAAACCCCCACCGGCACCCCAAGACACAAGAACGCGCTACCCGCGACCCCAGCCACCTCCTCGCAAGGCAAACGTCCCACTGCAAACCCCCACTCGCTCCCTAAGCTTTCGCTCCGTGTCCCAAGCCTCCACCCTGCACCCAAACCACCATCCTCACCACAAGCCCCAAACCCGCACCCCAAGACCCCGCCCGGCACCCTGCGCCCTTGGGGGCGGTCGCACTCGCCTCGGGCCGCGGAAGGGCCCCGGGGATCTCCTCGCCGGGGCGCCCGGGCTCCAGGAGGTGGGGGGCCCGCGGTTCCGTTCGGTTCCCGGGGAAGAACGCCCCGGGGCAGAGTTCGCGGCCCCTTTGTGCCTTTCTTTCCCATCGTCGGCTGGAAGTCCTCTAAAGCCTTTGTCCCTTTAATCGGGCTCTTGGGCAACAGATGAGTGTTGCACGTTGTGTCGCCTTGATTTCTCCAAATCTGGTGTTTATTACCAGAAAAGGAAGCCGCTAGTGAGGTGGAGATTAGAAGGCGCTAGAACCTTAGAAGACGTTAGCGGGATGCGGTGCTCATGCCCCCAAGGCCTAGGTGTCGATTGTCCCTGAGTGGGCGGTGTGGCCGCTGGGAGGTTAGGGTGGCGGTGGGCCGCACACCACGGTGTGTGCGCTGCCTGTGATGTGCGTGCACCCGTGCATGTATGTGCTTGTGAATGCACGTATTGAGTGTGTGTGTAGATACGTGTGTTTGTATATCTGTTTATATTGTGTGTGTGTGTGTGTGCTTAAGAGCCAGGTTACTGTAAAAGAAAAACGCGTTGAGAGCCTTCCATGTATGTGAAACAGTTATTTCTTGGTGACCCCCCTCCCTCAGTAGAAACAAATCCCAGGCTGACTTGGAGTCGGAGGGTGTCGGTCTTATAAGGAATGTTAAGTTATGATCTCCTGTCTCCACATTAAACAGGAAGGGCATCGTGGTCATCCACTTAAAAATGTGAACTTTTGTCTGAATGTTTCAAAACTATGTAAACACAACGTGTTTGGGGCTTAGGCTTATTTTTAACAGCCCCCTGGGACCCAGTGCCAAAACTGTGCTCCGCGAAGAAGGGTTTCTAGTTGACCCAGTGTGGTGTGTGTCTTTAGATGGCAAGCTGACTTTCTTTGGAAGGAAGAGATTGCAGTCAGGACCAGCGGTGCTCACGCCTTCTGACAGTGTCTGAGCTCGGAGTTAAAGCTTTGATTTTCTCTGGTTTGCCTGCGGTGGTTTCTAACTGTCTTTCAACCGTGGATTGCGGCTTTTGTTCTTTAATGTCTTCCCCTAAGATGTGGTTGTGGTACCTACATTGGTTTAAATCTACATCGCATCTTTTTTGGTGACGTTGATCTCTGAGACTGGTTTTCTTTTTAAGTGTGCGTTCAAATCCCACTCTGAATCCCGTTGTGCACTGGGCAGAAAAATGTCCTTCCAGCTACAACAAAGAGAAAGCGGGGTCCTAGGAAATGCGGTTGTCTTAGGGAGCTCAGCAAACCTTGGGGTGCCAGCAGAATGTCACCTTTTCATGGGCTGTTGGTTCCTTCTGGTCGGTTTCACTGCTGTTCGTCTTCTGTTTGGAGGCTGTGCACCGGTGATGTCTAGGGCTGTTACTCCAGTCCTGTTCAGCTCTTGAAGGGGAGTCTTTTGTGTGTGCAGCTGTATCACTTTAGCAAAGCAGAAGACGGCAATTTTTATTTTGGCAGGGCAGCGTACTAAAGGTAGAACAAAAATGTCTTTTATAAGAGAGCCTTTCTGTAAGCCACAAATCCCTTTGATGAGATGAAGGGGCTAATCTACCCCTCTCCTCACCCCTACCTGCATGGGTGCCGAACTGACCAGTGTGGCCTTGGCCTCCTCCTGGTGTTTCCCTGTTGGAGAAGAGGGCAGGCTCCCTGCCTCAGGGGTGTTGGAGGGTTCCCTGAGGTCTCATGGGAAGGGCCCAGCAGATGTGCCGTGAGCGCTGCATTCTCTGCCAGTGTCCTCCCTGGCTAGAGAGGGGTGCTAACTTAAGGCACGTTGTTGCAGAGGCAATGTTTATGTCTCCAAGTGTTTGTGTTTTCTAATTTGATTTTTGAATAGTTACTTGGAACTGACCATTTTTTTTGTTCATCCGTGGGAAATTGGAGAATTCTGCCTAACCCTTAATCATGAGGTTATAATGAGTAACTCTGGAGCCATTGTTTTCGTATTTCAGAACAACCGTGGTGTCTAGTTTTCCCTGCACCCCCCGGGTCTCTGCTAAGCTCCTTTCAGTCACTTTCATTTAACTTTCTCTTCCTTTGCCGCCTTTAAAGTTAAGGCCTGACATTGATAAACGCTTTGCTGCTTGCAGTCGGCAATTCATGAAATCTAGCATTTAAACATTTTGCCTTCTTAGTATCTCTGAATCTGACAGTTAATGTATTCTGAAAAAGCAGCACCCTTAAAGCTTTGTTTGCAGTTCTTTTGTAAGCTATTGTATTTTGTTTTGAACTCTTTGAGCTTAGAGACTTTATGTTTATCTTTTAGAGATAAAGATGTTGATTTTTGTCCTTTATCCTATTTAAAGTGATACTTCTAACTGATATTGTCATTATTTGCAATGCTTCTCCAGACCCTCACCGTGTTACTTTAACATTCCTGTTGCTTGGAGGGCGTGTAGAAGTTAGGTAGTGTGAGCGTGCTCAGTAGACATGGATTCGCAGCAGTAAAGCTGGTGGTCGCCTGCAGTAGCTGCTGTGGCTGTGCTGCTCCTGAAGTCCAGTGTCAGCTGGTGATAATGGTCGGTTTGCACTCACACTACCTCTGTCCTTTTGCTTTATTTAAGTATAAAGCCATAGCTTTAAAAAAAATTTAGATTTATCCTTTGTGGTCTTTTCTCTGTGTAAGTGATAATATGCTAAGGTATATGCTTTTTTTTTTAAATAACAATATTATTGAGATTTAATTCATATGTTATATAACTCTCCTCTTTAAAGTGTACAATTCACTGGTGTTTAGTGTATTCACAGAGTTGTGCAACCATCACTACTATCTAATTCCGGAACGTTCTCATCACCCCTAAAAGAAACTTGGTACCCATTTGCAGTCACTTCCCATTCATCCCCCCCAGCCCCTGACAGCCGCTACTCTACTTTCTGTCTGTGGATTTGCCTGTTAGGGACATTTCGTATAAATGGAGTCCTGCAATATGTGGCCTCTTGTGGTTGGCTTCTTGCATTTAGCACAGTGTTCTCAAGATTCATTCATGTTCTAGCATGTGTCAGTGCTTCGCTGCTTTTTACGGTTGAATAATATTCCATTGTGTGGATAGGCTCTGTTTTGTTTATCCATTCATCCGGTGCTGGACATTTGGGTTGTTTCATGTGCTTATTTTTAGACTTTTTCCCTTCATGGTTAATAGGCTCTTAATCTCTTATACCTTACACTTAAGAAACCGTCTTTGGAGCATTGTGAACACATGGCTGTCCTGAGGGATCTCCTTCTCGTGAGCAGAGTCCACCTGGTGGGCTGCTGGGCATCGTGGCGCAGCGCCGTGTGGGTCTGTCCTTGGCTTCTCTTAGGAACTGCAGTTGAAGGTGGCCGAGAACACACGGTGCCCTCGAGACTTCAGGTCTGGTACTCTTGGGTCAGTTAAGTGGTCAAGAGCTGGGTGGAAGCCTCTGTCCCGAGCAGGGAAGCTGCGAGTGCCCTCCCACCTGCATTTCAGAGCCCTCGTGATAGTGCTAGAGATCATAACGGAACTACTTCATGAGGTTGGTTTTTTTAAGGGGGTGCTGAAACAGTGTTTTTTTGAAGTGCTCAGTGCAGGAGTGTGGTGGGTGGTGGTCTTCCTTTGGCTGTGTGTGTTTTGCGGTACAGTTCTGGAACTATCCACTGTGGTTTCCACCGTGAAGCACTGTAGAAACATTGAGTCTACACAGATACCGTGAAGAAGCCTGCTAATAATGTCTTGTCCAAGGCAAGCAACAGCTTGCTTTATTTCATTGCTTTTCCTTAGGTGTTGAAAATCATTGCAGTTCAAAGGTGAAACACTGGGTAGTTTGTCCTGTGGTTATCATGTGACGTATAAATGGCTTCTTCTGGTTTCTCCTTTACCCCTAAACTCTTTGCCTGTTGCAGCTGAAAGCAATCTAGCATTCTTCCCAAAGAAGGGACTTTGTCCAGAGCAGCTGTTGCTGTTGCTAGTGGTTAAAGGAATAGCTGTGTTGGGCTGGCCCCGTGGCGGAGGGGTTAGGTTCGTCCGCTCCGCTTCAGCGGCCCAGGGTTTCGCCAGTTCGGATCCTGGGTGCGGACGTGACACTGCTCCGGCAGGCCACGCTGGGGTGGCGTCCGACATAGCACAGCCAGAGGCACTCACATCTAGAATGTACAACTATGTGCTGGGGGACTTTGGGGCGAAGAATTAAAAAAATAGAAGATTGGCAATAGTTGTTAGCTCACGTGGCAATCTTAAAAAAAGAAAAGGAATAGCTGCGATCTAAAGGCGTGTTCATCTCCACCTTTAGCACGTGTTCTTCTGGGCAACTGAGAACTGCCCAGCCCATGAACTGAGTCCACGAAGCCTCTGACCTGAGTCTGGCTGTCGTAGTTACAATGCTTCCTTTTTGACGCTATAGGAGATAATGTCCTAAAATGTACTGGATCTTTGTGGGGGGTCAGGGGGCAGGTTTTATAGGTCCAAAAGCTGTCCTCTTTTTTTTGTTTTTTAAGATTTTATTTTTTTCCTTTTTCTCCCCAAAGCCCCCCGGTACATAGTTGTATATTCTTCGTTGTGGGTCCTTCTAGTTGTGGCATGTGGGACGCCACCTCAGCATGGCTTGATGAGCAGTGCCATGTTTGCAGCGGAGCACAAACTTAACCACTCGGCCACGGGGCTGGCCCTTTTTTTTCTTTCAGTTCCAATAAAACTTTATTTTTGGACGCTGAAATTTGAATTTCATATAGCTTGTCCTCTTTTTATGGTCAAATACGTGATACGGGGATTGAGACATCCTGGGATGCCGTTTTCAGTGCTTTCTTGGTGGTGGGGTATTCATTGAAAATGAAAACTAACCACCTCGTCTTGGAGTTGCGTTGTCCCCCTGTTCCGCTGTGGAGTGCCTGGGTTATGTGGCACTTCAGATACTGTCTCGTGCCCTCACGTTAAATTAAGGCTGTCTCCTTTCACATGGGCTAGTTTATCTTTGCTTTATTCAGCTCAGCCAACGTCTGAGTTCTGTTCTCTATTGTGTTCTGGATTATAGTTGTAGAAACTGGAAGTTTTGTGTTATGTTAGGGTGTAATGAGTAATGTGGTAGTATTATTTATGCAAGTTAGAACATAATTATAGGTAAACATCAACGTTAGCCTTGTTTCTGCAGTTTTTGGAGTTCATTATTTACTTAGGCTTCATTTTACCCATTGTCTCCTCAGTCCTGTGTAGTTCATTTACCTTCTTTTTGGATTGAGTATATTTTGGATTAGTTTATATATTTGCCCAACAGATTAACATATGTCTTACAACTTCAAAGGCAAGCTAGTGGAGAGTACCTGTGCTAGTGCGTTTTTGTTTGTTTGTTAAATTGGTGACTGCTGATCTCCTTAGAGACTGTTAGTAAATCAAAAGGAAATTTTTGTTATGTCTAGGAAAAGTAGTTTCTACTTAAGTATTCCCCCCCTGCCTTAGATGGATTAGATTTTAGAAAAAGATCCTTTGCATGTCTTTTTTTTTGAGAAACTCCCTCTCCCTCCCCCCCCCCAGGAGACTAGTTATTTCATTAGTTTAAGAACTGTTGCCACAAGTTCACTAGTTAGTTTACAGATGATTGAAGGGTTTCTAATTTTGGACTTCAGCCTTGGCATATACAGTTTAGAAATTAATTTTAATAAGGTCGGTTTTCTGCAGTCTCCATAGATGTCTTGAATGTGGAGAGACCTAACGTGTTATAGAAACGTTTACTGTCAAAGGTAAAAAGTCATGATGGGGAACTAGTGAAGCAGGTTAATTCCTTTTTTTTTTTTAAGATTTTATTTTTCCTTTTTCTCCCAAAGCTACCCGGTACATAGTTGTGTATTTTTAGTTGTGGGTCCTTCTAGTTGTGGCGTGTGGGATGCCACCTCAGCGTGGCCTGATGAGCCGTGCCATGTCCACGCCTAGGATTCGAACCGGCGAACCCGGGTCGCCGAAGCAGAGTGCACGAACTTAACCACTGCACCACAGGGCCGGCCCCAAAACATGTTAATTCTTAAGTAGTTTGTTTTGTTCTGGGTTAAAAGGCCTGAAGTTATTTAGAGTGAAGAAAAGATGAAGGCAAGACAGAATATCTTTCAAATAATTGATATTCTGACAGCTGTTTGTAAAGCATGATCAGGGCTTACTAAGTAGGACCAGGCTTCTGATGCAGTCCACAGAGGACTTCAGCAGAACTGTGATGGTGTCGCTAAAGCAGAGGGGAGCATGTTGGGCATTGGGACCCGCTTTTCACTAGTGGACTGGCCTGTAAGCACATTTGAGATTTTAGGTGGATGTTTTGCATGTGCATAGAAAAATCACTGGCCCTTGAAATACCTTATTTGTACTGGTACCCATCCTTAATTTCTCTTCTCCTGTTTCAGAGGCAGAGGTTTCCTTTCTGTCACAGGCTAGTCCCTCTGTCTCTGTTTTGGTCACATCTTTCTTGTTTCCTCAGGGACATTGTTAGGTCAGATGCCTGAACTTTGCTATTTCCTGTCCTTCTCTCCTTCCTGCACACCAATCTTTGACCTCCACTGTTTTTCCACTTGGTGGGTAAACACAGTCATGGTCTCTTAATTGTCCTTTAAACAACAAAACCCTTTCTTTACCATTGTCTGCATTAACTGCTCTTGTCTTTGTCGCTTGGTTGCCAAGTCCTCCCCATAAGCAGCCAAGAGAAAGGCCATTCCCACTTTCCAGCTATAGTCCGTTTTTAACAGTTTGGTGTGTATCCTTCTGACATTTTATTGCATATATAAATATATATGTATACATTCTTTTAAAACAGTCTTTATACATATTTAAATACAAATAAAATCTCCCATACAGCATGTTCTGCACCCCCCCCCCCCTCAATGATATAGAATACAGCCACGCTTCTAAGAAATCAATACTGCTGTCTCTGATCCTCACCTTCAGTTTATCCCTCAGCCGCCTGGAACCTGGCTTTTTCCCCCTACCTCTTCAACTATAACAATTTTTATTAAAGGGAACTCAATATTCTTGTAAATTAAAAAGAAATTTTTTAAATAGGTAATATAATCAGCGGTAAACATTGGAGAATATGCAAAAGTGTATTCCATGAAACGTCCCCCTCCCCTGATGCAATGGGGGAGGACACACAGGACATCCAAGGTGTGGGCAACGTTCTGTTCCTTTATCTGGGTGTTGATACCTTTTATTTCACATTTAAAAAACAATGTTTCTTACCCTTTGCCCAGCCATCTAGTTCCTTTCCCTCTTTGTTCCTTGTAGAGCCTTCCAGAGAGACTCTGTCTATTTAGAAATAGATAACTGGTGTCTGACTCCACACACAGGTCTGTTCCTTGCTTTCTTCTCTTGGCCGTCCTTGCTGAGTGCTCCACACAGTCCAGAGAGCGTCTGCATTCTGGTTTATGGCTGCCCTGCATGAGTTTACTGTTTGATCGGTCCCTACTGATGCACCTTTTGTTCCCATCTTACTGTTAGAGACAGGTCAGTGTCATTTACGTATTAGATACGTATCACCTCCATGTGACAAATACCTTGTGTGGCTTTTCACATTTTGGTAAGTGTATTTGAAGAATAGGAACCTGAAAGTGGGACCGACAGTGGGTCACATGGTGTGTGCTTCTGTGATTAGTTTAGATATTGCTGAGATGCACGTTTTGGGATGCCCGCGGCAGTGTGTGAGGGCTGGTTTTTTATCTTCAACACACGTGAAGAGTTATGACACCCGCCGCTACCGTTCTGTTGGGTGAGAAATACATCTCAGCGTGGTGTAGTTTTATTTTGCAGACCTCTCATGAGTGAGGTGGAATGTTTTCCAAGTGAACCATTTTATTTATTTGTGGCCATCTCCCCATATCCTTTGCCCATCTCAGTTGGGTTTTTGATCTTTTCGTTATTGTTTTTTAGGAGCTCTTGAAGTTTCAAGGAAATCATCCTTTTGTCTTTAATAGAAGTTGCAAGTATTGGTTTCACAAGTTTTTTTCCTTTTGACTTTGGCATGAAGTTTTCTTTTTTAATGTCATACTTATCAGTCTTGTATGGTTTCTGGGTGTTGTGTGATAACGTATTTTACACTATGCGTTGTACGTATTGTTATACATATGCATCTATTATGCTCATAAAACATTCCCTGTGGTGTCTTCTGGTACAGAACTTGTGTGGTTTCTCATTTTACATTTAACAGATCCATCTGGAATTTATTTGGTGTAAGGTACAAAGCTAGTTTTATATTTTCCAGATGACAACCCAGTTGTCCCAATGCCATTTGTTGAATATCCATCTTTTCCCTCTCAGATTGGAAATGATATCTTTTATCATATGCTGCATTTCCCATATATATTTGGGTTTACTTGTAGACTGTTTGGTTTCATTGATGTCTTTATCTGGATGACCTCTTTATTTGCCAGATTCATTGGATACTTTTCACTCCCTATCTTTCTTATCTCTTATTTGTTCTGTGGGTTCCCGCAGAGTGGAATCCCCAGAGGAGAGAGGGTTTTTTTTTTAAAAAAACAAGTACAGCTGCTGAGGTGCCTCCCCAGCTGCTCACTTAGAGGGGTCTGGGCGTGGCTGGGCAGCCCGCCCAGCATCCTGCGCTCAGCTTCCTCCCGTGTCCTCCTGCTTGGTGTTTGTTCATGGCTTCTCTTCTGCTTCCTGCCCTGTTGATGATGGTATTCCTCAGTCTTCTCTCCTCCTTCCCTTCTCTTCTTACTTTATAATTTGTGACATTTTCAGCTGTGATTTTGTCACTCTCACTGATGAATCCACAGTCTGTACGTTCAACTAGACCCGAGCTCCAGCTGGAGGTTCCATGTAGCTCAGTATGTCCCAAGGCAGGTTTCTTTCTTCCCATCCTTGACTCTTCTGCCCTTGTCCCAGGTTGCCCCCGGCAGAAGTCACACCTTTCATATAGTCTACCTTCTTTTTTAAAATTTTTATTTATTTTATTTTCCAAGGAAGATTGGCCCTGAGCTAACATCTGTGCCTATATTCCTCTCTTTTATATGTGGGATGCTTACTATAGTGTGGCTTGATAAATGGTGTATAGGTCCGCACCCAGGATCTGAACCCGCGAACCCCAGGCTGCTGAAGCAGAGCATGTGAACTTAACCACTGGGCCACCAGGCCGGCCCCTAGTCTACCTTCTTTCTCATCCCTCTAACCAGCCTATTACCAAGTCCTAAATCTAATAGATTAGTTCTCTACCAGCATGGCCACACCAAATCCTCAATCTTGTATGAATTTGTTCTCTATTGACCCAGCCACACCAAGTCCTCAATCTCTCATAGATTTGGTCTCCTTTGACACAGCCACAGCCCAGGTTGGTGTTCTCTTTGTCTGTCTGTCTTGCCCTCTCCCCTCCACACTTGGCAAGATGGTCACATATATGGCACACTTCTGTGTAGGCAGACTTAGATGTTGGACTCTTTGCCCGGAGACAGGGCACAGATTGAAATGGTCTTCAGGGAACAGGCATGGCCCTAGCCTCGCTTAACTCCACTCCTTCCCCTGAGTCAGGAATGCATGCTGGGATGCAGGTGAGTGATGAGTTCCTTTTAGATAAGCTGTTGTCATTGTTTAAGTCTGCAAGAGACAACTTTATACTGCTCTGCTTCATTTTTAATTAAATCATTCAGAAACTTTAGTACCTTAGCTCTTTTTAGAAACAACAGTAACAGCCCAACTTCTGACCTTGACATGGGTCTGGTCTACTGTAACCCCTTGGAGTCTTTTTGGCCCTCCTCTTAGTCTCTCACAGCAGTGCCCAGATTGTGCCTAGAATGGTCTTGGTAAGATGCCTGTAGGATTCCTTCTCTGTGGCATGCACTTCTTAGCATGGTGTGCTGTGGCCTCTGGGATCTGTCCGTCGCCTGTCTGTGCTCACCTCTGTCTGTACTTGCAGTTCCTCATGTTCAGTCTGTTCGGCTTTCCCCAGAGCCTTTTGCCAATGCTGTTCTCTCAGGGGAGACACCTGGTACCTGGCCCCCCAGCCCCCTCTTCTTGGCTCATGCATACCAAGCCTTCTGTTGCCTCCTCCTGTCCTAGGCCTTCCCATACTGTATTATGGGAGGTTTCTTTACATTTCCATCACCAGACTTTGACTTACTGGCGGGCAGAGACCGTATCTTTCTCTCTCTATCCCAGAGCCTTGCGGTCCCCGCGACCCAGAGGGGCCTGTGTCCTGAGCTTCTGTGAAAACTTCGTGGGAGGAGGTGGTGCTGGGGCTCATGAAAGGCCACCCTAGTGACAACTTTTTTTTTCCTTAGTGCTTTTCTTTTCTCTGGCCCTATTAGCAACACCTGCTACCAACTCATACTCTTGCTTAAGTGCTTTGATCTGATGGCTTGTCTGGCGCATTACATAGCTGTAGATTTTAGTGAATTATAACATCTGTATTCTACTTCTTTTTCAAAAGCTGGCATGGAGAAGCTTCTGTGACAAAACCAAGTTTGTGCCTGAGTACACAGAGAGCTGGGGAAAGGGCGTGCGGCCTTTGGATGCTCTGGTGGGCCTGTCTCCTGTGGAGCTGTGCGTGTGGATTAGTTCATCTCCTCGGAGTAGTGTTTGTGGTCCTAAAAGTAACACTGTTTTCATTATATTCCTTTAATGTTTACAAAATTGTAAATCGTGATAAGCCTGGATATTTCACTTTGCTGTGAAACGACTACTAATCATCCCAATTAAAGTTTAGTTTATATTTCTTTTATACTTTAAACAGTGACATCAGATTAATTGTAGAAAAGGAGCATGATAGAGTCATTCCCTAATTATTTGGGACTTTTATATAAAAACTTAAAAAGAATTACTAGAAAGAAATTAATATATCCTTAGGTTTCTTACTGATTCACAGCGAATCTAATTAAAACGTGTGTATGTAGGAACTACTAGAAATTTTATAGTCTAGACTAGAAAAAATTACTGTTTGAAAAAGGAAGAGAATTAATTTATGGGAAAGAGAAAGACTTCCTTCTCCCATCTCTTTTGGGTGTTTTAATAAAATTTAAAAGCTTGGGAATAATGCTACCAACCTAGTATAATAAAGTTAATGAAATGAGCAAGCTATTTTGAAAGTACCGAGTATTGAAGTTACGTGGGAAGCACTGTGTGGTGTGTGTCCTCCACGTGGACTCAGTTAAATGTTGACAATCTGCTGGAACTTGCCCACGACCTGTGGGAGGGCGGAGCCTTCTTCTGGCTCTGGCTTCCTGATAGAGTGTCTATCTTGAATGGGCACTTCTGCAAGGTGTGGTATTTCTGAAAACACCTATTTGTGTAGCGTTTTTTTTTATTTTAAAGACTAGGTATGAAGCTCATGAACGAGTGTGCTTTTAATATTTGTGCTGCAGAGGCTCATTTACCAATCAGCGTGATTTTTTTCCCTTTCAGAATTATTGATAAAGAGGTGAAGTAAAGAACAGGTAGTCAGAGGGAATGATGCCAGTGATAGCATTTCAGATATTTACTATGTGCAAGGCACCGTTCTAAGTGCTTCCAGTGTATTTATTTAATCCTCATCACAACTCAGCGAGTTAGGTTCTATTTATGTCCCCATTTTAGCCGTGAGAAAACAGACACAGAGAGGTTAAGTATCAGTAGTTTTCCAAAGGTGATGTTAGTAAGTGGCTATTTTTATTATGTGACGCCAAAATTATGTTTGAAATACTTTTTTTACTTCATCATTAAAAGTGAGAGGAAAAACCTGAAGAATATGAAATGAGACGAAAAAGGGAGGCCTGTCTCCGGGTGACTTGTGGAAGTAGGAAGTGTGACGTCACCCGTACTTTTGCTCACACTCCAGCACCAGCTGCCGGGCCTGCTGCTGGTTTCTCGTCCTGAATCTGTCGTCTTTATAACATAATTCCTCTCCCAACCACCCCCACCCCCAGTTACTCATTTTTATTCATTCAATAACCTTTAGTTGATAATCTCCACAGTTCAATAAATATATATTTTTTAAATTTAAAGGTGAAACTTACATTTAGTGAAATGCACGCATTTTAAGTGTATCACTTGAGTGGGTTTTTTTTTACCATTTGAGTTTTCATAGATGCATAAACCTGTGTAACCAAACCCCTATCAAAATACACAACATTACTCTGACCCCAGAAAGTTGCCTCATGCCTTCTCTGGTCGGTCCCCACCTTCACCCCCAAACCCTCTCCCATGATCCTCCTTTTTTCTGTTCTACTTTTTTCCCCACCATTGGTTAGTTTTGCCTCTTCTGGCACTTCTTTTAAATGGAATCATAGAATTCCGTTTTTGCTGTTGCCTTGCCTCGTTGCCTCATTCACTGGTTGGTCTGGGGCTTGCAGTAGGTGTTCTTGGCTTTCCCGTCCCCCTCGGTGCAGGCAGTGCTGCTATGCCCTTCGCGCCTCACGTGAGATGTCAGCGTCTGCACTTGTGTTGCAGCCGCTTACCTTGTCTGCCCTTCAGCTACAGTGGCCATGTGTATTCTGCATGTGCTGTCACCTCCACAAAAGAATACTGTTTTTTGCTTTAATATGAATGTATTTTTTAAAAATTAAGAAGAAAACATAGTCTTTTATATTTGCCCACATATTTACCATTTTTGATGCTTTTCATCCCTTACTGAAGACCCAGTTTGTTACTATATCCTTTTAGTCTGGAAGACTATTCTTCAGCATTTTTTGGAGTGCAGGTCTGCTGGCAAGAAATTCTCTTAGTTTGTTTTATCCAAAAATATTTTGCTTTTGCTTGTATTGTTAAAGGGTATTTTCAACTGATGTAGGGTTTTTTGTTGATGGGTTTTTTCCCCAGCATTTAAAGAAGTCAGGACACTGTCTTCTGACCATCATCCGTTTTGTTGTTCCACTGTATCCAGTGTGCTATTTTTCTCTGGGGGGTTCCAAGATCATCTCTGTGTCTTTCGTGCTGGAGCAGCTTGACCATGATGTGTCGTGTTGTTTTCTTTAATTTATCTTGTTGGTGTTCTCTGAACTTACTGGATCAGTAAATTTGTCTTTTACTAAATTTGGGGGGTTTTCAGCCATCATTTCTTCATAATTTTTCCTATCTCAGTATTTCTGTCTGGGACTCCAGCTGCAGGTATGTTAAATCTTTTGATATTATTCCATAGGTCTTGGAATCTTTGTTTATTTTTCTTCAAATCTTTTTCTCTGTTTTTCTGATTGGACGCTTTCTAAGTTGATCTGTCTTCAAATTCACTGAGTCATCTGTTAATTCTAAACTGCTGTTAAGCTCATCCAGTGGATTTTTAAATTCAGAAGTAGCATTTTTTCATTTAAAAAAAATTTTTTTTTTTTAAATTGGCACCTGAACTAACAACTGTTGCCAGTCTACTTTTTTTTCTTTCTGCTTTTTCTCCCCAAATCCCCCCGGTACATAGTTGTGTATTTTAGTTGTGGGTCCTTCTAGTTGTGGCACGTGGGACGCCTCCTCAACGTGGCCTGATGAGTGGTGCCATGTCCGAGCCCAGGATCCGAACCGGCGAAACCCTGGGCCTCCACCGCTCAGTGCGTGAACTTAACCGCTCGGCCACGGGGCCGGCCCCTAAAAATTTATTTATTTATTTTATAGCAGTTTTTTTTTCCTGAGGAAGATTCACCCTGAGCTAACATCTGTGCCAGTCTTCCTCTATCTTGTGTGTAGGTCACCATCACAGCATGGCCACTGACGAGTGGTGTAAGTCTGTGCCCAAGAACTGACCCTGAGCCTCCCAGTGGATCACGCCGAGCTTAACCACTGGGCCACGGTGCTGGCCCCATAGCAGTTTTATTTACAGAAATATTGAACATCATAACGCTAATGTGAACACCCAAAGTCCGTAGTTTACATTAGGGTTCACTCGGTGTTGCATAGTCTGTGGATTTGGACAAATGTACAGTGATATGTATCCATCGTTATAGTATCATACAGAATATTCTCACTGCCCTGAAAATCCTCTGTGCTCCACCTGTTCATTCTTTTCCCTCACTCCCAACACCCAGCAGCCACTGGTCTTTTGACAGTCGCCATAGTTTTCCCTTTTCCAGAGAGTCACAGAGTTGGAATCGTACGCTCTGTAGCCTTTCTGACTGGCGGCTTTCACTCAGTGATACGCATTTCAGGTTCTCCGTCTTTTCATGGCTTGACAGCTCATTTCTTTTTGTCGCTGAATAATGTTCTGTTGTCTGGAGGTAAACAGTTTGCTTATCCACTCACCTACTCAAGGACGTCTTGGTTTCTTCCTGAATCTCCATTTTTTGAAAATAGTTTCTGTGTCTCTCCTAAGATATCCTTTTGGTTCATATGTTGCGAGCCTGTTTTCCGTTATGTTCCTCAGCCTTGTTAGAACAGTCAGTCGATGCTCCTCACCTCTCATTCCAGCCCACAGCTCCCTTGTGTTGGGCCCCTCTTTCTCCTTGTGTAGGGCATGTTGTTGTTTCTGTGCGTGTAGTAATTATGGATTGCTTCCTGGATTTTGTGAATGAGACATTGTAGAAACTCTGGATTTTGTTCTCTCCTCCTCGAGAATATTGACGTTGTTTTGTTTGTTTTAGCAGGCAGTAAATTTGGCTGGACTCAAACTCCAGAACTCTCTTCCCTGTGCTGATCAGCAGCTGCAGTCTCTGTTCAGTTGTTTGCTTTTAACTTGGAGCCTGCCCCACGTGTGTCTATTTCAGGCTCCCTTGGAGATGCCGGCAGAATTTATATGCAGAAGTTGGTGTTCCCTTTCTGAGGCGCTCTCCTTTTGGGGATTTCCCCTCTCATTTTCCAGCCACTGTAGTCTGCCAGAATTCTGGTCCCTGGTTTTTCAAGTCAGTAAGACTGTGGGGTTCCATCTGAGCCTCAGCTGCCCTTTCTCTGACGAGGACTGGGCCTGCAGGACACGAAGCTCACCCAGCATGAATCTCTTTTTCCTAGTGTAGACCTTCTGCCTGCCTTTGGTCATGTTCAGTGTATTATGTTTAATACTTTGTCCAGAGTTTATGGTTGTCTGCAAGAAGATTGGTCTGACTACTCAGCCATTACTGAAAGTAGAACCATCTGCTTTTTAATCCAGGTGTGGTGGTAAATATGGCCCATGTGCTCTAGGAAGGGTTGTTTCTGTCTGAGGCAGTGTGTCTGTGAAGGATGGTTTCACACTAACTGGGACGTTCGTCATTATAAAGATAAGGTTCTGTGCAGAGGAGAAGAAATGAAATCAGAGGGTTGTTTGAAGAATGTGAGATGATCATTTGAATGTTCTGGCACGTAGTAGGTGCTGAATAACTGAAAGGAGATTCCGGTGTGTGGATGATGAAAGGGCAGGCTGGGGCTCTGTTGTAGCCATAGTCGTGGAATTCCTTTGGGCAAATGGTTGGATCCGGGATCTGGCTTTATCTGCTGAGGAGGTGATTCTGGAGTTCTTGACCTGAATGTCTTTTCTGTTCGGTCCAGTTGAGCCCTTCCTGGCCTCACCTTCCCCTGCATGGCTGACGGTAGGAGATTTGGTCTCTGCCTCTGAGAGCAGCTTTGTCTTGCTCGTACTAGGTGTCCATTCAAGGCTCATCGAATGGAATTTGTGGCTCTTATAGAAATAAAACCCAGCGGCCTGTTGACTGCTTTCTGGACTTCTGATACACTCTCTCTTTCAGCCAGATGCTTCCTCTCGTTTCTAGCTTCTTTCACTGCCTCCTCTTCCCCATCCCGAATGCCTGAATGTTCTGTAATTGAACTTATACCGTGACTTGTATCCCGTGGGGATCATAAAGCGACCGTTTTAATGTGCTGACTGCTCGGAGTGGTTCGTCTCAGGCAGCTGAATGTTATATCAGGAACCAAAATGGTCGTCATAGCAGTTTACTTATTATGATTAGATGTTGAGCCAGTTTCTCGAAGAAGACTCCAATATTTAAACATACGCCCGGCCAAAATGTGCACGATAACAGTATTGTGTATAGTGTGCACTTCATGTCAAAAGTCCTGAACGTAAATAAGCGACAGCGCTGCCTCATCTGCTGTCCTTTTGGTGGTGCATCCGCGAGATTCCCCCGGGAGGCAGTGTGGAGGAGGACAGATGCGGCTCTGCGTCCAGCGTGGTTTTCGCCACGAACCATTTTTGATGAAGTTTTTCTTGAAGGAGGAGGGACCATCTTCCTGGATGTATTGTTGTATATTCAAATATAGTGTTGCCTTCAGAGTTTATTAAAACTGGGAAGTTTGTTCCCACATGGCTGTGCCTCTTAAACTTCTGCTTCTGCGTGTTCTCCCCTGTCACTGGTTGCTCATTGCTGCTAACATTGTCCTTTTCTCCAGCAACCGAGTCTCATCCCCCCCTCCCCCCGCCTTAAATTTGCTGCCTGTTGTCTGCACGGTTCTAGGAGAATACACGAGAGCCTGTTGAAACTGTGTTTACAGTACTGCTCTGAGTGAGAACCTGGTGGTGTAGCTATTCAGGCAGAGGCCTTTTTTTGCGGCACCCTGCTCCTCAGGTGTGTCACCCATCTAGGCCGCTGTGGCTCACCTGCTGTGTGGCAGGCTCTGGAAGAGCCGCTTTGCGGAGACCAGCTCCTTTAATCCCGTGACAACCCTGGGAAGCTAAGATGCTCTCTAACCCCATTTGGTGGGTTTGCAGAGCTGGGAAAGATCACCTTTAGCCACCCAGTGACTTTGACTTTGAACCCGTGCCGATTCTGCACTGCGGTCTCCGGAGCCGTGATTCTGGGTGCTTGTACCCAAGTGTGTGTGTACCTGAGTGTCGTTACCCGCCCCCCCAGGTTCTGGTTTAATTGGCCTGTTGTGGGGCATCCTGCAACCTGAATTTCAAAAGCTGCTGGGCCGCCGAGTGGAGCTGCGCTGCCCGGCAGAGGCGGGCTGCCCTGAGGGCTGCTTGGGCAAGAGCTCTGCTGTGTCGGCGCTTTGCAGGGACTCATCTAGTTAAGTCTGTGGCACCTTTTGCTGAGAATTTTGAGTGGTAATCTTTTTTAATGAGTAGAGCTCTAGGGTAAGAAATGTTAAAAGGAGTGTTTTGCGTAGAGAACAGTTTTGGTTAGCATTGGTTTTCACTGTTAAACTATCTATTTTCTTGTTCTGGTTTTTAGAGACACATAATTACTATTTTAGTAAAATGCTTACAAATCACTTTTCTTTTTGATTTTATGGTTTTTTCCGTTGACTTGAAAGTATTTAACAGATGTTATTCTTTCCTGTGTAGAGGTGGGTTACTTGGAAAACAAACAGAAAATAAGTGGCTTCTCTGGAGTTCTCATTTGTCCTGGAGGGCACCTGCCCCTGCTGCCCCTTGGCGTCCTAAGCTGCAGCCAGGAAGGCCTTTCTGCCCAGCTCCTCTTGTCTCAGGCCCCACCTTTCTGTTCCTACACCTGGAAGGCTCTTCCTGCTAGTCTTCACTGGGTGGTCCCTTCTCCAGTCGGGTCGCAGCCCTGCTGTCATTTCTGGACCACCGGGTTTTGTGCCCCCACTTCTTTGAAGTTGTCTTATTTATTTCTTTGTTTGCTTCCCCCACCCCCCAGCCGGGCCAACATCTTTCATGTCTTATTGGTGATGCTCAGCACCTCCAGGAGCTCCTCACAGCGCCCAGCGTGGTGGGGAGAGGCGGACAGTCGGGGGGGGCTCCTCACAGCGCCCAGCGTGGTGGGGAGAGGTGGATGTTCGTGGGGGAGGGTGAGCAGTTCCAGTTTTACACGTTGCTCCTCTTTTACTTTCTTATTTTGTTTGTATCTTGTAGGAAATACATTTAGAGTTAACACTTTTAACTTTTTTTAAAAAATTCTAATAGTGACTATTCTTTGTAGAAAAATTGGAATACAGAAAAATATTTTTTAAATTTCCCAGAGATGGTAAATACTATTATGGTGCATTTTCTTCCTTTTTCACTGCCTCTTTGTGTGTACACACAGTTGGTGTATTGTAATTCTACCTTGTTTTACTTATCTAAGTGTGAGTATTCTCTATGCCTTTGGTTTTCTGAAATTATTTTTAAAAGACTGCATAATATTTAATCATATGGATGTAAATTTATTTACAGATATAAATATTAGTCTTGCTGGATATTTGTGTTATGTATACTTTTGCTCTTTTAAAGCTGAGATGAAGCTCCTTGCACCAAACCTTTGACTGTGTCACTGACTATATTCTTAGGATAGGTTCCTCCCGGCGGGGTTAGTGGATCCATAGGTACAGATTTAAGAGAAGTTGGTTACGTATGCCTCATTGCCGTCGACACAGTTGCACTGATTTGCACTTGCTAGTTGGAGACGAGATTGCTCCACTCGTGACGTTATGAGCATTGACCCTTAAGAGCATTTTGTCTGACTGTAGTTCAGATAGTTAAATGATCTTTCAAGCTGTTACATGCTAGTTTTAGACAGCTGATCACTCGTCATGGGAGATGCTTGTCCATTTCTGTGTGGAGTGTCTATTTAGAGGAGAACATAGCCCCCCACGTTCCAGGGAAGGTGACACGGGAGTTGTGGTGGCTGTCGGAGCTCGTCCCGAGGCGTGTGTCACCAGTGCACCTTTGCATGTGTGCTCTGCTGCAAGGCAGAGACCATGGGTCAGCCATGGACCTGCCCTGGGAGGCTCAGCCTCACAGAAGAGGTGCCCTCCAGGTCTCACGGAGCTTGTCCCTGTGACGGTGTTGGAGCCTGTTTAATTCCTTCCCAGCTAGACTGGGAGCGAGTGCCATGGGAATAATGGTAGCTCACGTTTTAGTGACTACTGACTGTTTTCCAGCACACTAACTACTTTAAATGCGTTCTGTGTAACTCTCACGGAAACCCAGTCTTGCCAGATGAGGTTGTGCAGCCCAGAGGCTGTGCTGCTGCTGGAACCAGAGCTGCCGCCTCTGCAGGCGGCTCTGCTCTGCCCCCGGGTTCACCTGCACCGTCATAAACCTCTGCAGCTGCAGGTGCTCCCTGCTGGCCAGCTGACCTTGGAGGGATGATTGATGAGTGTCTGTCGTTCTTACTGTTCGTGTGGAGGTGGCGGTTACTGCGAGGATCATACGGATTAATGTGTGTACAAGCATACTGGATGAATGAGAAGAGCTATACAAAGTGTGCTTATAATACTGGGTAATTTTTCACTGTTTTGTATTCTCCACGGCTTCTCACAAAATGTTCACATCTTAGGCATTCATTGTGCACCTTGCTTTTTAAACTCAACTCATATCTTGCAGTCTTTTCATGTCAAAACCTAGCTTTCTTACCCTTCTTTTGTTGACAGCTGCCTAGTCTTCCAACATGTAGATGTATCGTTTTATTAACCAGTCCCGTTTTAATGGCATGTGATTATTTCCAGTCCTTCGCTATTACATATATCACTACAGTGGAAAACCTGGCATAGATGTCATTTTGAATGTGTTTGGGTGTCTCTGAGGGTAGGATTTGGAACTCTAACTTCACACGTGAGGGGACAGGCAGGCCATTGTCTTGTTGTAGGAGTTCCGCAAGTGATTCTGACAGGGCCTCACCGCTGAGAACCGTTTCCTTGTTAATAAATGGGAATTTCATGCAAGTTGGTGGTGCAGTCATCCATTTTACAGATACTTCTTAGGTGCCTTTTCTGCCAGGCACTGCTTGACGTGCAGAAGGCACAGCAGTGAGCAAAGCCAACAGAAGTCCCTGCCTCTGGAACTTTCAAGAAGTCTTCTCTAAGGTGACACTCGAGTGTAGATGTGGCAGAAGCGAGGTGGCCATGCAGATGTGGAGTTGGGGCGACATTCCAGGCAGAGGGCACAGCTGGGTGAAGGCCTCTGCGGGCAGGTCTGGGCTGCCGAGTCCACACCCGGTGGCTGCCGTGGATTGAGCTGAGGGGAGAAGTGAGAGATGTCGGAGAGACGACGGGGCAGGCGGTGGAGGCCGTTGTAGGTCATGGGAGAGGCTGACGGGGCAGATGAAGGGAGTGATGAGCTGTACGGGGAGTATATTGAGTGTGCATTTAGAAGTAAAGCGAGGTGCTTGCAAAAAACGACTTTGAACTTAAGGGAAAGCATCTGTCGGGGCTGAGTCGGGCTCCGCCGTTGGAGAGCATCTTCTCGTTGCCCTCCGAGGGCGGCGGAAGGCCACATTTGGAACTGATCAAGTCTGTACTCTTGTGTACATCAAGCTGACGAGGGCCTCTGCTTGTGAGTGTGAGTCAGAGAGCATTTGAGTTGAACTACGTAGGTCACATGGGGCAAATTAACTTAACCAAAAATAACCCCAAAAGCAGCATTTCTGGGAAATGCAAGTGAAGACAGCTTTCAATGTAAACAAAGGAGCAAAGTAAAGATAAAGACTTGGTTGGAAAAAGTGAACATTTGGAAAACTAAAAAGAAATGCTTTTGGGAAAAATACCAAGGAAAACAAATATTTCTTTCCCCTTAGTTATAATGTTAAAGAGTTTTCTTTCATGTATTTTGATAGGTTGACTCGTAGGTTTCCTCTTTCTCTTCGTAGCTGTGGCAAACGGACCTGTGCCCTTTAGCTTTTCCGGGTGACCCACAGAAGGAGCTCCCTGTTCTCTCTGGGTTTCCTCTTGGTTTCCTCCTTGTGGAAATTGACAAGATGATGGGTGCAGCCAAAAACCTGGACAGGGGGCCATCAGTGGTTCTCAGCCTGGCTGCATTTAGAATCACCTGGGGAGCTTAATACACAAAACAAAAGAAAACCACAGCCAGTGTCCCAGTGCCACTCTGGAAATCCTGATGTCGTTGGGTACGTGGGACATGGCATTGGCCTGTGTCCTTTCAGTGCCTCGGGACTTCCATGTGCTATCAATGTTGAGAAACACCATTGCAGTCCGACCCTCCGTATATGTTACGGTCTGTGTTCTTCTGGCCACAGCACTGAAGTCGTGCCTGTAGTGCTTTCTCCTCCAAACGCCACCCTGCCACCAAAGGCTAAGTTGGGAGGCTGGTTTTCTGTTTGTGACTTTGCGGTGTTTTATGGTGGGCAAGTGCTGTGTGTGTGTCTCTGCTTGGGGCAGGGGTGGGTTGTCACTAGCCAGCAAGGTTGGTACTTCTTTTGTTGTCCAGACAACTCAGCCTCTCTTTTTAGGACCAGGACATAGAATTACTTAGCAGGGTAGCTAAAAGAACATAGAGGTTCATATGAGTCAGGCCAAATAGGATGGAATCTGCTGTGATTTATGTTTATTATATAGTTCAAAATGTTAACCTCTTGACTTGTTTCACAAAGTAATATTTACTATTTGGGAAAGTCTTACTCTTTGAGTAATTACTTGTACCTGTGGTTCGATTCTCTGATTTAATGGGCAAGAAGTTCATTTCTGGAATACTCTGACCAGTGAATGATGAAAGAAATAATCCAATTTAATTAAATTACAAATACAAGTAATTAAAAGTTTTAACTGTCATGATAACATCTTGGTAATGCTATCAACAGAATTGACTTGTTGGAGGAGTACTGGATGGGTAGGGTTGACTTCCTCGAGTTACGTGAACTTCTGAGTTGACTAGACTTGTGGTGAGCTACTTTTCTTGGGCCGTGTGTCTTGTGTGGTGTAGGACTGGTCAGTCCCGTGCTGTGTGTTCACGGCGAGGCTTCTCTGCACAGAGCCTGAAGGCCTTTCTGCTCCCGTGGCTTTGACAGAGTTGGAGTAGAGCTTGTTGCGTGTGCGGCCTGTGGTTGTCCTACGTTCCCTGTCTGTAAATGATTGGGTGTCGCTGGCTCTGTAACACGGAAATACTGGTTCAGCCCTGCAGGCGTGGCAGCCCTCTCCATCCTCTTCTGAAGCGCTCTCTGCCTTAATGCCCCGGGCCAGACCTTTCTACAGTGGCTGCGGGATCTGTGCTCGCAGTGGATGCACAGGTTCCTTTATCAACTCCCACCTGCTCTCCAGGTCATGAGGTGAACTCCTGAAAAGGAAGGCCAGGGAGCCTAATGATACACGTGTCTCAGGTCAACTCTGGATCAGACTTGGGACCAAAACTCCTGCTCTCCTCTTTTCTCCAACTTTTCCCCTTTATTGTGTATACAGCATCGTGTTTCTCCACCTTTGAAAATACACACCTCTTTTGATAAACTTTAAAATCTTAACTTTTCTCTACTATCCTTTGAAATTTTGACATACATTAAATTGTGACTTTAAAGAAGTTAAAGCATTGATCATTCTTATTCTTCTAAATCCTACAAGTGATAAATATATTTTGGCTGTAAAATTTTCAAATACTGATCATTATTAAGGGGGAAAAAAAGAAAGTTATTGCCCCCTCCCCACCCTGCCCAAGGAAATCGCTTCTCTCAGAGGTCACTGCAGTGAATGAAGTTTGCTGCGTCCTTCTGGGCCCTATGTAGTTATTTACACACAAACACGTTGACTTGAAGCCAAAGAACCGTGCTTTGTGACTTGTTTTTTAAACTTTGTCTGTGTTGAAGAGCTTTCCTTGTCAGTACAGAGACCCCCCCCGCCCCTTCCTTTCATGACTGTATCGTGGTCGGTCTGTGATGTCCTGGCGTTTGTTGTCAGGCCTCTGTCAATAGCTGTTCAGATATTTCAGTTTTCACGTTTACAAATGCCACTGCAGTGAGTGTCGCTCCTCCGCCTTTTCTCTGTGTAAGTGTTTTGTATGATGGCTTCCTAGAAATGAAGTGTGATGGAATCTTAGAATATGCTTTTGTAAAATGTACCCCCAAATAGATCCAGTTATATTTTGTTCTTTGTTGTTTTTAGAGCTTTTTAAGATTTATAAATCTTACTCAAGATTTATAGAAGGGCAGCGTTTAAGTCCTGCTGTGTAATTAATTTTATAGGGAACTATATGATTTGAAGAAATAAAAAATAAGATTTTGCCTCAGATATAGGTATATAGTTCATGCCAACTTTGCTGACATAGTTTCTATCCAGTTGAGTGAACACTGACACAAGACATAAACGCCCCTGTTTGCTTAAAGTTATCTGGCCTATTTTTAAAGTAGATGGTGAAATTTCTGTCTTTTGCAGGAAGCACTTAGTATTACACTAGTAATACATGTTTTATATAAAAATTGGAAACGACAGTAAACATAAATGACTTTTAAATAACAATAAAAGTCATTCCATATGAACTAAATGGAAGAAAATAAGATGATTATGTTTTTGTCCCCTCAGGTCACTCCAAGAACCGAGACCCCTGTCAACAGTGTCAGTAATAGTTTGGAGAATGCACTGCATACATCAGCACATTCCACTGAGGAGTCGCTGCCCAAGAGGCCTGTAGGAAAACACTCCAAAGGTGAGTCTGTCCGTCCACAGGCCAAAGGGAAGAAGATGCTAGAGTGTGGAAGGGAGGTCTTCGCAGCGAGGCTTAGTGGCACACCTTCAGGCCTTTCATAAACACTCATCTCAGTGAGCTGTGTTCTTTTTATGAGTTCTGAAAGTAATGCATGAATGTATCTTGGCTGTAAAAATCAAATATCGGTGTTTATTAAGGGGGAAAAAAATGAAAGTAGTTACACCCTCCTCCCTGCCCCCCACCAAAATAAGTCCCATATTCTGGGCTAGCGCCCCCTGTAGAACTTTCTGTGAGAACGGAATGTTCTCCATCCGCACCTGGTCTCCAGCAGACCCATGTGCCTTTTGAGCGCTTGAAATGTGGCTCACGCGACTAAGGACCTGAAATTTTATTTTTATTTCATTTTAATTGCAATTGCGAGAGCTCAGTGTGGAGAGTGGCGGAGAGTGGCTGCCGTAGTGGCCAGTGCAGCTCTGGAGACTGCAGAGCACGCGTTTGAGACGAAGCCATGGGTCTGCTTGGTTCTTGTGTGTCCGATGTCATGCAGCCATGCTGGGCAGTCCAGAGTGCTGCTGACCAGGTAGTTGGTGAGCTGTGTGGAGGTGGGAGGCTTTCCCGGAGGAGAGGGAAGTGATGTGAAGGACTAGGCGAGGTTGACAGTGAACCCCAAGTCTCAGAGTGGTCACGGGGGCCGGGGTGACCCCGACTTGGACTGCTGGCTGTGAGGCCCTGGGACACTCCAGGCGGGCTGCTCCCTCACGCAGCTGGCCTTTTTCCTCTTTGTGTCTGTGTCTCTTCTGAAACTCAGCTGCACTAAGGTTGGGAGCCACGCCCTGCTTGTCTTATGTGTTTTCCCTCCTCTGTCTCCCTTGTGTCTCAGGCATAGTGCTTTGTACCTCACAGCTGCTTATTAAATACTTCATGTTTAAAATAAAGCCCCATTCTGACAAAATCGTACTGAGCCAGCCGTCCCTGACTTAGGCCATGAGCTGGAAATAGCCACGTCCTGACGGCTGCACCCATGTGTCTGTGTACCTGAGCAGGTTATGGTATTAGAGAGGGAGCCTCAGAGCAGCCGGGAGCACACGGCCAGCTTGTTGTATGTGCTCTGCTGGAGGGACTGTCATTGGGAAGATGCAGCAGGACCTCAACTCCCAGCATGGATAGTTGTCACTCAGTCATAGGGACTTTCTGGACCCTAGAACTGCTCTTGTCCTTTTTCCTCCTACATGTCATCCCGGAAAAAGTGCCTCTCAATGAATTGTTGCTTCCTTTGTCCCCAGACTGTCCGGCTTGGGACCTGTGCCCTACACCTCCTGGTCTGGAGGACTGCCTTTTCTTTACCATAGCACTTTTTCCTCAAGACACAATGACCAACACCCCTCATTCCTACTTTTCTAATATAATTGCAGAACATATGGCTCTTCTCTCTGTCATTCTGTCGTCTGTGTGCTTTGGTGCCCTGAGAGCCAGTGGGAGAGCTAGCTTCAGCATCAGCCATGGCAGACCTACCAGGCAGGCCCGTCTGTACTAGGACCACTGTTGTCTATTCCCAAACGCCATAATGCTGAACAACATCGTAAACCAGACGCCATTCATTATCCGCAGTGTTCTCCATTCAGCAGTCATAGGTGCTAACAGTTTCTTCCGTCCAGAAACTGGCAAGCAAGTTAACGTGGTTTATTAGTCACCCTTCCTGTGACATCCTGTTGGGCCTCGGTAATGGCTCTTCAGAAAGCCTCAAGTCACTGTAAGCTGTCTTTTCTGTGTGTCATGTGTCCTGGTTTTTCTCTGGAAGTCTTCAGTGATAACAGTTTAACTCATAAAGAGGTCAGACTTTTATGTATCTTTTGGACGAAAGCTCGGGGAGCCGCAGTAAGGATGTCTGAGCCCTGCCTGCTCTGGTCCGGCAGTGTTCCAAGCTCACGGCGTAGACTAACCCTCATCACCTTCATGAGAGCCCTGAAAGGCTCAGTTATACCTACTTAATTCCAGCAACGATCCCATGAAGAGACTGTTAGCCCATTTCACAGATGGGGAACTGAGTCATAGATAAGTGACATTCCCAGGGTGAGCTGGGATTCCAGCCCAGGGCTGGTGCTCTTCACCACTGTGCTGGACTGAAGAGAACAGAAGAGGGGTCAGGTGGGGTGCTGGCCATGCACACTAAGGGGCGCAGCGGCTCCTTTTCTTCTGCATTTGCTCTTGTGAGAGTTCCAAGTGTGGGAGTCGAGAGAGCCGTGCGGAAGCTCCCGGCATCGGCTTCAGCAACAGGGTATGGCCCGTGTGTTCCTCTTGGGGCCTTGAATCACGCAGGAATGTCATGATGCTCTGGGAGAGCTCAGTTTCCCCAGGCCTGGCCCCTCCTGCTTGTTAGCACTGAAACGCAGGGGATGGTTGCACTGTGTGGGATGAGGCTGCAGGCCTTTTCCTAAGACTCTCAACAAGAGAGGTTCTGTTTTTTTGTTTTTTTAATTTTTTTAAAGATTTTATTTTTTTCCTTTTTCTCCCCAAAGCCCCCCAGTACATAGTTGTATATTCTTCGTTGTGGGTCCTTCTAGTTGTGGCATGTGGGACGCTGCCTCAGCGTGGTTTGATGAGCAGTGCCATGTCCGCGCCCAGGATTCGAACCAACGAAACACTGGGCCGCCTGCAGCGGAGCGCGAGAACTTAACCACTTGGCCACGGAGCCAGCCCCAGAGAGAAGTTCTATAACTTGGTTCTCTGGACTCTGAGTGATTATTTTTTTAAATTACCCTTTTGTGAGACAGTGAAAGAGAGTTTCATTAAACTTAATTGAATTGCAGATCATTTACTAGCAGTTTTAAAACTTCTCAGTCTCAAGACCTCTTTGCATTCTTAAAAATTAAGAATTTCAAAGAACTGTGTTTATGTGGGTTGTATCTATAGATATTTACCATGTTATAAATCAAAACAGCGTTTTTTAACTTAAATAAATGCTTTTTGGTGTGTGCCACGGAGGTTTTGTGTTTGTCATGCAGCATTATTAAGATGAAAGATAAATTAAACATTGAACCCCCAAAATCTTGTACTCCTGGTATAACAAAACCCAAAGAATTAGAACATGAATTCTAATAAGACAAGAATTCTAATAAAACCTAAATTCTCAAATACCAGTGATACATTACCTTTCTTGGGTTGCACTGGGGATTCTAATTTGCATTTGGAATTGAGAAGCCTTGATAATTGTAATTTCTGTATTGGCTCTTTACTCAACATTTTATTATGAAGACTTTCAAAGATACAGTGAAGTTGAAAGAATTTCACGGTGATTATGCCACCTAGAGCCCACGTTGCATTCCACTTCACTCGCTTCTTCCCTTATCTGCCCGTCTCTCCACCCGTCAAGGCATTGCATTTTTTACTGGGTTTGGCTTTTCTACTGTACTTTCATGCATTGTTAGTGCTTGTTAGAAACTGGTTGCTTGCAGCCTTCCTCACCTAGGGATTCTCGTTTGAACCGCAGAACACAGATATTCAAGTGACCGTTTTCTCACTTCTCCTGAAGAAAGTGTGAGTAGAGACATAGGAGAGGAGCTGATTGATCCACGCTGGCTTCTTGAGCACCGTAGGGCTTAATTCTCCCTGTGGACCCCTGTTGAGGAAGGCTGCCTCGATTACAGTGTACATCGTTAACTTTTCAGGCTTTACTTCGAGTTGATATTGAACCTCTTCATGTAAAATATAAGAAACCTGCAACTACGTTGGTCAGTGGTGTGCTGAATCCAGCTCATGCTGGCCCATGAGAGCAGTTGTTAAAGTTCAGGAATGTCACACTGATAGCTCGAAATCAGCTGTGGTAGAAGTATTTACATCTTGGAAGTCAGTTAATGCTACAAATTAGGGGCTACCCCGGCAGCCAGTTGTTAAACATGTCCCAGGGCACCACTGGTGTAGTTCTCCCCCATGTGCCCTTTATGCTCTAGTTGCTGTACAACCACGTGGACATATGTACCCGCCCACAGCCCAGCACTAGGAAGAGGAGGCGGTTCTCTGTGACCCTTAGCCCCTGCGCCCTGGCTTCAGCACCCCTTCTCTCTGAAACTGCTTCCACTGAAGGGCACGAGTGACTCCTTGGGTGGCACATGGGCTCCTATTATCTTCGCTTGGCATTTGTGGTCACCCCACCCCAAGCTCTGTCCTCCCTTGGTTTGTGAACTGTGGACCGTCACACCCATAGCAGCATTGGTGTGGCGTGCTGCATTGGTGTCCTGGTAACACGCTTGCCTGGTTTCCTCTTGCCTTCCTGTCTGCCTCTGTTTCCTTTGAGAGTCCGTCTTCTGTCTGCCCGTCAGCGTTACTGCTCTCTAGGCTCTTTTCTGGTCCCCCGCCTGACATCCCGAGAAGTCTTCTCTGAGCCCGTGCCATAGGCATCCTGGATCTGGTGATGGCTCTCAGATTTGCAAGTGCAGCCGAGACCTTCCTCCTGGACCCCAGATCCCTGGGCAGCTGCTGGTTATTGAATATTTCCACTAGGCGGCCCACTGATACCTCAGTCAGTACTTTTCTTTGCCACCCCTAAAGTGGGTTTCCAATATTCATGATTGATACCAACATTCAGGCACTTAGTGCAAACCTGGAAGTCCATGACAGCTCCCTGTCCCATGAGAGGGTCTCAGCCCTCAGCCCTAGCAGGTCTCGCCCTGTCAGGCTGTCATGGTTTCTTCTTTTCACCACGGCCATCATCCTGGTTCATGCCTCCCTCTTCTCTGCCACCTCTGGGTTCTCCTGTCTGGTCTGTCCTCTAGGCAGGGACCGTCCAGCGTGGTGGATCACAGTACCCTACTTAGGATGCTGGTCAGCAGCACGAACGGCCTCAGCTGGTATCCAACAGCCCCGACCACTGCCAGGTGCCACCCTCATTGTGTGTCCACCTAGTTAATCCACTGTCCTGTCAAGTGGGAGCCGTTCTTTTTCTTGTTCAGGGATTAAATAACTGCCCAGGGTCACTGAGCTGGAACGGACACGTTTCATGCTGAGCCGTCTGCCTGCGGGGCCTATGGGTTTGCTGTGACCTGAGTAGGGGCTGAGTTTCTAGATGTGCCCGTGTGGGGTTTCTGGGCCGGCCTGTTCTGTGCCCTTGTGTGCTCTCTGCTCTGGGCTCCTGTCCCTCCTCTCTTCGAGTTCATTGCTCCAGCCGCGACAGAACTTCCTCACTCACCATGTGCTGTCATCTTCCCAGGCCTTGATCATCGTGTTCTTCTGCCCAGATAGGCCCTTCCCTTTGAAGTCTCGCTCAAACATGACTACTTTGAACTTTGTAGTTTTTATATCACTTCTGGCTAGTACTGTGCCTGGTACATACTAATGCTGAATAAAATCTTTGCCTTGGGGCTGGCCCTGTGGCCGAGTGGTTAAGTTCGCGCTCTCCGCTGCAGGCGGCCCAGTGTTTCGTTGGTTTGAATCCTGGGCGTGGACATGGCACTGCTCATCAAACCACGCTGAGGCAGCGTCCCACATGCCACAACTAGAAGGACCCACAACGAAGAATATACAACTATGTACCAGGGGGTTTTGGGGAGAAAAAGGAAAAAATAAAATCTTTTTTTTTTTTTTTTTTTTTAAAGATTTAATTTTTTCCGAAAAAATAAAATCTTTAAAAAAAAAAAAAAAACAATCTTTGCCTTAAGTACATAAATAAGTGAAATTCCTCAGGCCCCTAAATTCAAGTGCCATATCACTAACCATTCACATGGAATATGTATGTGTTCATTTCCTATTTTTACTACTTTAGAAACATCTTATATCAGCCTTATGTTTTCTAGATCGTGCACTATTGTTTCTGTTTTTGGAGAACTAACAAATCAAATTAATGCAAGGTAGCTAGATGATGAAAAATCAAAGAAAAGTAAATGATAGCGTTCTTAACTATCCTGTGGTCTATCCTAAAAAGATGTGGGAAGGAGGGTCAGTTTAATCAGGGTAGTGGGTGTTCACGTTTCAGTGACAGCTGAAGAAACCGTGCTGCTGACGGTTATCCCTGTTAGCACCGACAGCTGAGTGCAAGTGAGAAAGGAAGTTGATATTTTAAGAACATTATTATTTAGCTGAAACTTTTAAGAATACAGTTTTCAATTTTTAAATGAAACTCGATTTCAGTAATAAAATTTTAAGGCAGGAAGCATCTTAAATGTTATTCTGGTTCAGTTTCTTTATTTCAAATACAAAGACATGAGTTAAATGTCTAGAACTTAGAAGAAGGAGGTGTTTGTGTTAGAAAATAATCTTTTTTTCATCTTTTCTCCCAGTCATAAATAACATTCTCTTCACTGTAGTTTCCTTTTGGCATAATTTTGGCACTTTTTGAAGTGGTTTTTTGTTATTGAGCATATAAAATTAAACTATCTAACAAAGATACATCAAAATGAAGTAAAAGATGTATTTGGCAGAAAACTACCAACCACCTATTATTTCCCCAAAGATTTTAGGGTAGAAGGGGGAAATGTTTCAAAAGAATGACTCATTCTTGGAACTGAAATCAAGAGAATGTGCTCCTGGTCCTGGCTTGGCGCCCGCGGGCTGTGTGGCCTCTAAGTTGGTCCTGTCCTGAGCCATCTGTGACTGTGGGCCAGCCCCACCCGCAGAGCTGCCCGTCCTGCCCCCTGCCCCGGGCTGTGAGACCGCCTTCATACTGTTTCTCCTCGGCAGAGCTCCCTCCCTCTGTCTTCACTGACGTTAGTGTGTTGTTTCTTAAAATTAGGTATTGATCCAGTTATAAAAATGACAGTTTAATGCAGTTATACATTTTATTGAAGCCTGTGTGATCTAACTTGTAAGATTTGAGGAGAATTCCTAGTGTGCATCTTGAATGAGAAAAGAAAAGTTTAAACAAGCGAAAGTTAAAAGGAAAAAGCACATCACCCTTTTCTTTCTCATCTCGACATGAGAGAGCAGACTGGTCTGGCCTGTGTTCCTTTGTCCCAGCCCCGTCTGTCCTACACAGACGTGCCTACGCAGTCCCCTCAGACTGCAGGTTTCTCCCCAGGTCGCAGCTCCTTCCTTCCCAGGTGGCCTTGGAGAGCACTTTCCCGGGGTGGCTGGCTCGTGCTCAGGCCACATGGGAGCCAGGCCGTCAGGCTGAGAGCCTTTGCCGTTGATGCCAGCCCTTTCTTCGCAGTCACCTTTGCACTGCTCTCGCCCTTCGGGGGTTGGACTGTGTCTAGCCCCTCAGATTCACACATGCTCCCTTGTACCCTTCAGAAAGTAGTGGGCCTTCCTGGGTAACAGATGACAGTTTGCAGGACTGAGCAGGGAAGTGAGAGGGGGAGGGGGGGTCGCTTTGTCCTCCAGTAGACTTGGAGTGAATGGTGATTGGGTATCTGTATGTGTGTAGGGATACACTGTAAAATTACGAAACCACATTACGGAAGTTTGGGGGAGAGACTGCCCATAATTCCACCGCCAAACACAATCGCCCCTATCATTTTTGATAATTTACTTTTAGCCTGTTTTTCTTTTACATTTTAAACAACTGTAATCATGTTACACTTAGAATGTATAATTTTTCAGTTAATATCGTGGTTTTTTCTGTCCTTGTTTTTATAATCATGGTCTGTAACAGCTGTAAAATTGAGAGCATGCTTAAGCATCTTCTAAGCCTGATTAACATCTCATAGCCCTGGCCCCACATTGGTCCCTGTCGCTACCCACATCTGCTACAGACAGTCACTCCACTGGTGCCCTCGTGCCTGTGCCTACCTTCAGAGCCCCATGTGACCATGGGTGTTTGCGGGGCGGGTTGCGTGGAGAGAGCTCCACTGAGTGAAGCAGCGGAACTGCCACACTGCGTCCTTGGTGCCGAGCTGCCTGCAGATTGGTGACAGCACCGTCTCAGGAGCTGACACAAAGCACCATGCTGGTCCGTCTGACGAGTTTGAAGAGGTCCCACAACATGTCAGTTCAAAATGCCTCTTCTATTTGAAAACAGTCGAGTAACTTCATCTGCTTTTCACATTTTCCTGTCCAGATATGAGTCACTTCCCACTGTCAGTCCAGATTGGGTGTTTTTCTTTTTGCTTTTTTTCGTAAATCATAATATTATTCAGTCCTGGAACATTTAGGTCCACGTTAGTGTTCTGTGGCCAGGGAAAATGCAGAAGTAGAAGATCTGGATTAGAGTGACGTTATCGTGGGTAAGTTTTAAGAAATACTAGTTGGGAAAACATAGACACTGTTTATTTGCTGACAATCTGACTGAGGAAGTCAGACGGGAATAGTGAGTAGTTTCCGAGTGAAAATAGGGAGGTTTGCAGCCTCTAAATGTAGTGTTCTGCTTTGTTTTGCCAGGAAGGAAGCAAACATTTTTTTAGATTAATTCCTTCCTGTGAGGTGTTATTTTAAGCTTAAAATACCCTAAGCCGAGTGGGCTCTTGTATCTCCCAAGATGCCCCTTGACCCTGGTGCATCTTTACCAGATTCGAGGGGCTCATGAGAGGCTCCCTTAGCGGGTAAAGGGCCTTTCCCCGACACACCATAATCTCAGTGGGGGCGAAGACCCATCCTTCCTGTTCCCCCAAGATCCCCGGCCCAAGAACGTGGCCTGGTCCCCAGCAGGAACTTGATGAGACACGTTGGTGAATGAACGATTGTTGGTTTAGAGCAGGGCTCCTCAAATGTTTCTGCAAAGATCCAGAGAGGGAATCTCTCTGGCTTTGGGAGGCAAGCAGTGTCTGGCGCAGCTGCTCAGCTCTGCTGTTGTGGGTGGGAAGCAGCCATGATGATATGTAAACAAATGGCGTGGCCGTCTGCCAGTAAAACCATTTACACAGACAGGCAGAGGGCAGCCTGTAGGTTGGTAGCCCCTGGCTTAGAACAGTAGAACCCTTGGTGATGACTGAATGTTCTGTGTCTGTGCTGTATAGTGTGGTAGCCACTAGCCACATGTGGCCTTTGAGCACTTAGAATGAGGTTAGTGCAACTGAGGAATTAGCTTCTCAGTTTTGTTCAGTCGTAATTAATACAAATGTAAAGGGTCATATGTGGTTCGAGGCTACAGTATTGGGTGGCACAGTGTTAGTACCTTCCCCAGAGCATGCTGACGGAGCAGTTCATTGTTGTCTGGGGTGTGCATACACGTTAGGGGAAGAAAGAGCTCTGTGGCTAAAAAAATTATGAAATTGTTGCTAATAACATTGCAGGACTTCTCAGAGCCTTTAATATGCTCATGTGCATGGACAGTTTATAAGAAGGAGTTTCTCAGATTTTTCCTGTAAATTTTTTGACCATGAAACTTTTTGAGGATGGCCCTGGACATCTTGCAGTACTGGTGTTCTTTGGAGAAAACTTTGGAAAACATTGGTGTAGCAGACCGGGAGATTGGGTGTCTGTGAGAAGTGTAACATCATAGTTTTGATAAGTTATGTTGAGTGTTTTGTAAGACAGTTAGGTTTTAAAGATCTGTGGAAATCCCATAGTACACTGCCACATGACCTCTAGAAATAGTGAAAAATAATAGAGGGAGGTGTACATAATGTTCACATACTGAAGCCTTCCTCATTTGTTATGGTCTTTCCTAGTTACCTGTAAAAGATGGATCATTTGATTGTTCATGCCTGCAAAAATATATAAGCTTGAACAATCGGTTATATTAGTACTTGAGGAACATTTGTGTTTGAATCAGAAATAGGACATACATACCTTACTGTGGTTTGAGATTTGGGACACTACGTCATGTTTGATAAGTGGCTGTTGCTGTTGGTTGGTGGGTTTTTTGCTCAATTTCAGGCATACATCATTATATTTCAATTTCTGTGTAGATTACGTCATGTTCACCACCCAAAGACTAATTACCATCCATCACCACACACGTGTCCAGTCACCCCTTTCACCCTCTTCCTTCCTTTGAGAAGTGATGATTTTATCTTCAACAAATATTTGTGCTCAAATATTTGCATCTTACATACCTAATGTGTATCTTAGAACTTAAGTTTAAGCACTTAAAAACTTAATTGTATCATTTTATTTTTGAAGAGAAAAAAAGATGTGCCCATGTATGTGCAAAGGGAGGTATGCAGAGAGAGGGCTGGAGAGCTCTCTGGTGACAGGTGTCCGTTATGTCTTTGTCCGTCTGTGCGGCTGCCGTCTCTGACGGTCCTAGTCGTGGTCTTTCGAGGCAGCGTTAGGAATTTCATAGTTTGTTCTGTGACTGCCGCCCGGGTCACCCCCAGCCTGGCCCTGTCACAGAAAGACAAAACCGCGCCTGTTGAGAAGGAGATCCAGATGCGAGACTGGGCCCGGGTGTCCGACAGTCCCAGTGCAGGCGCTGGGTGTAGCTGTGCGGAAGCCGGAGCACAGCATAGCCAGTGTGTTGTCATTGTCTCCACTCTTAGGCATTCGGATACACTTGTGTTCTCTTTTCCAGCACTGTTCTCTTTTCTGTGATTTCTTTTTACTCTGTGCCCATTTTTCTGTTTTACTTTTAACTTCACCTCCGTTCTGGAGCTTCGTGGCTTCTTGCCTTCCCCTTCAGTTCCCATTCCGGGCAAGCACACCGCAGAGGAGACCGAGCGGCGCTGGGCACTGAAGGCCTTGTTTTGAAAATTGCTGAAACGTCAGATGCTGACTAATCATGTGTACCTCAAGGTTTTATTTCATTTTTGTAATTTTTTTTTTTTACTTTACAGTGAGTGTTGAAAAGATAGACCTGAAGGGATTATCACACAAAAAAAATGAAAGAAATGTTGAATGTTCCTTTGAGGTAAGATGCTAAAGTTTTTTTCCCCTTTTCTCCCCTGAGGGATAGGAAGGAAACATTTACCATGAATAGATACTTTTATTTCTCTGAATAAAATGTGGGCATTTTTGCAAAGCCCTGTGCCAGTGCTCTGAGAGCTGGAAAGCTGGGACCAGGCCTCGGGGGTGGGCCGTCTCCAGCTCGGGGCCAGCTGGGCTTCCTCCTGTGGGACTGCTCACCCCTCACCTCAGCAGCCTCCAGGACGGGGAGGGTCCTGGGCTCTGGGACAGCCTGCGGTTAACAGTCCAGTTCCAGCCCTGTCAACCGTGTGACCAAGGACAATGCGGAACTTCTCAGTGCCCCAAACCTTCATCCAGTAAAGGAGGATGGGTTAAATAGAATTAAATGAGATAGCCGATCCACAGGACGCAGCGTAGGATCTGGGTGTAATGGGTGCCTGCAGACACGAGCTTTCCTCTGTACCCGCTAGATGACAAAAGCGCCTTGGTCTGTATGGTGAACGTCCCCTAGGTTGACATGCTCAGCCGCTCCTAGTTGGTCACCAAAGTTGGCTAAAGTAGAGAATCGTGAAAATTGAGATATACCTACTGTAACAGTGGCTTAAACAACAATTTCAGAGTATACAGGGATGGGGCTGGTATGGCATCTGTGCTCCATAAAATACTTAGAAGTCCAGGCTCTCTCCAGTTGACTGCTTTGACATCCCTAGGAGGTGGTCATGGTCCAAAATGGTAGCTAGGGCTCCAGTCCTCACATTTTATTCCACCCAGCAAGACACAGGATGAAGAGGAGGGGAAAAGGTTACTTTTATCTTTCTTTTAAGGAACATTCCTGAAAGCAGCCACTAAACATTTCCGCTTATGTTTTATTGACCAGAACTTAGTTTCCTGGTTCCACTTAGCTGCAAAAGAGGCTGGGAATGTGTTTTGGCTGGCTGTGTCCCCAAGGTTCTGTTACTTGCCTGTCATGTTGTGTGAGATTCTCCCTTGACCACATGCATTGTTGAATACTGATTGATAAGGAAAGTTCTCAGGAATAAAAGCTTCTGGTTATTATCTAGTGTGTATAGTATGTGCAGGTTTATTAACTTTTCAAAGCATGTAGCTGCATCAGAATACTTTGACTACCAAAAGGATAACATCTTCCTTTGATACGGGAGGTGCTGCGTCGTGAGAATCAACTATTACGCTATGGATGGGTTTTTTCAAGATGTATGAGAAAGACTTACATTAGGTTTTGGAGGTTGTTAAGCTTGTGACCAGCACCCAAGTCTCAGCAGCCAGAGGATCTGGGAATCCCACCATCTTCAAGGCCTAGTAGGGGTTGGAGAGCCCAGCAAGTCCCTGGAACGGCAGGCCTGTTGTGTCCTCTCCACCACTCTGCCCGCACGTGCGTGCCCAGCTGTCAGGTCTGCCCTGAGGGGCAGATGGTGGTCGTTTTCCGCCTCCATGGGGACTGCCTGTTGGGAAACAGCTGAGCGTCGAGCCATTCTAGGGTGGTTGGCCCCTCTCACAGCCTGTCTGATCACACTGGGCTTTGATTCAGCCCCGGTCTTAAGTCCCGTTCCTTGTGGCGAGGGAATCGGGCTTGTGTTGCGTGAGATGTGGCAACTGTATGCAACATGGCTGTCTGCAGCTTCTCTCTAAAGAAATGAGCTTTGGCAGAACAGACACCTGGCCTCTCACGGCCTCTCCCTGGAGGAGGGAGTTGTGATCAGGACGGGAGAGGCAGCAGGCTGACGGGGACAGGGACATGGTGCCCTGAGTCCTCCGAAAGCAAGCTGGACAACTCCAGCAGCAGCCTGGAGCTGTCGGCCTGCAGGCTGGCCACATCTCTGAGGTCGCTGCACTCCACTAGGGGCTGCAGCTTGAGGTCGGCACTGACAGCTGTCCCCGCGGGTTAGGGGTTGAGTTTGAGATGTTGCTGCCCCACATGGTTAAGCTGAAGTGTGCTAGTACTTAGAGAAGAAGCTTCAGCTATCTGAAAAGCTTACTTTTCCTGCTATGAGAACTGATGTAAGTATTTTATTTAGGAAAGTGATAATCCTTCACTACCCAGCAGTCCAACTAGTTTTTCTTTTGGGTTACCGACTTGATAGGCCCTAAGAGTTTACACCCAAAGTACATTGGATGCTAAGTCAAGGCGCAAAGGAATGATACAATCAGCAATTTTAAACGTCAGTCTTATTATTTACAACACACACTGTTGATTTGTGTGGCGTAAACCGTGTGCTTGTTGTGGGCTGGCGAGCCATCCTCTTCTCCGTCTGTGTAAGTGTGTGCTTGTTGTGGGCTGGCGAGCTGTCCTCTTCTCCGTCTGTGTAAGTGTGTGCTTGTTGTGGGCTGGCGAGCTGTCCTCTTCTCCGTCTGTGTAAGTGTGTGCTTGGAGGATACTGATCTGTGTTACTCATGTGCTCAGAATCGAGACTGCTATCACGGAAGACAAGTGACACCACCTTCTGGTTACGTAGCTTCCGGCGTTTCATCTCACTCACTCTGGCTCGCTGTCTCACATACTCCAGTTCTGTAAAGAGGGAGAGCTGACGGGCAGCATGAGGAGAGGATGACTTCACATCTAAAGGTCTTTAAACTTAGGAACTTTTCATCATCTTAAATGGCTCCCTCCTCAAAAATAAGTCCCAGTAGGATTTTTCTCTTTTAAAAATCAACAGGTTGATTCTAAAATGTATACAGAAAGACCTATAGAGTAGTCAAACAATTTTGAAAAGAAGAAAAAAGTTGGAAGACTCACACTACCTCGTAACAAGACTTACTATGAAACGACAGGAACACAGACTCTGGCATTGCTGAAAGGGTAGAGGCACCCGTCAGTGGCATGGAACAGAATCCAGAATTAGACTCACATGTCAACGGTCAGTTGATTTTTGACAAAGGTACAAAAGCAGTTCAATGAAGAACGGATGGTCTTTTCAACAAATGGTTCTGGAACAGACGTCTATATGCAGAAAAATGAATCTTGACCAAACCTCACCTCTTCTATAGAAATTAACTTAAAAGTTGATCATAGACATAAATGTAAAATGTAAAACTATAAAACTTCTAGGAGAAAGCATAGGAGGAAACTTTGTGACTTAAACTAGGCAAAAATTTCTTAGATACAATACTGAAAACATTTATTAAAGACAAAATAAATTACACTTCATCAGAATTTCAATCTTGCTCTTCAAAAGGCACTGTTAAGAAAATGATCAAACAGGGAGAGAGTGATGTCAGCATCATGGTGGAGTGAGTTGTTCCCTCAGTCTCTCCCCTTTAAATTACAACAAAATGGACATTCATTAACCAGCAGAGGACTCCCTTCCCAGCACGACAGGACTGCCGAGAGATCCAAGCAACTATACATCTGAAGGCAGGTGGACTGGATCCCTGGGAGACAGTGGATCTAAGTAAGTGCACCCTCTCCCCTACCCCTACCCCTGGCAGCAAGCCAGTTTACAGATCCTCACACAGCAGCCGTGTGCGACTGTAAGAGGAGGCAGGGACAGCCTGGTCTGCCTGAATACATTCAAAGTTGCAGCTTGGCCCCCGGGAGCGCCCAACGTGCTGTGGCAGCCCTGCCCATGGGAACACTCTACACCAAGTGGTGGCTCAGCCACCAAGTGAGTGCCCGTATCCCCTACTACAGCTTGGTTGAGAAGATAACCTGCCTGCTCAGAAGGAGCCCCTGCCTGTAGAGCACAGCAGCCCACGGGACCCACCAGTGGCAGCTCATCCCCTGCTTAGGTGCCCCTCCTTCTTAGCATACAGCAGCTCAGCCTGTCCCCTGCCAAGCACAGGGGTCCTGCCTGTGGTGCGCAACCGGCCTTCCCAGCACAGCGGCCATTCTGAGGTGAGTGCAACCAGCACAGTGGTTGCAGCCAGCCCAGGTGAATGCAGAGTAGCCCACCCACCCAGCTTCCAGCAGGCGGGCTGGATCAGAACACACAGCTCCTGCTCCCCCCCAGCGGTGGCAGGTGGGGTCTGATACTACCACAGACGTGCTGCAGAAGATCGCTGCATCCAACGCCATGAAGAACTGCGTTAACACTTCAGAGCAGAAGGAAAGTGACAAGTCTCCAGAAACCAGTCCTGAAGCCACAGAAATTTACAATCTAAGGGACAGAGATTCAAAGTAGTGTCAGAAACTCGAGTTACAAGAAAACTCAAAAAGACAGTTTGATGAGGTCAGGAATAAAATTAATGAGCAGAAGGAACAGTTCACCAAAGAGATTGAAACTCTTAAAAAAAAGCAAACAAATTCTGGATATGAAGAACACAATTAATGAGATAAAAAATAATCTAGAATCCATGAAAAATAGAGCTGACATCTTCAAGGACAGAATTAGTGATTTAGAGGATAGAAATATATGAAATGCTTCAGGTGGAGGAGGAGAGAGAACTAAGATGTTTTTAAAAATGAAGAAATTCTTCAATAAATATCCAACTTAGGAAAAGCAACATAAGGAGTATAGGTATTCCAGAGGGAGAAGAAAGGGAGAAAGGAGCAGAGAGCTGGTTCAAACAAATAATAGCTGAGACCTTCCCAAACCTGGGGAAGGAACTGGACTGACAAGTACATGAGCCAGTAGAACCCCTAATTACATCAATGCAAAAAGACCTTCTCCAAGGCGTATACCATTAAAACTGCCAAAAGTCAATGACAGATATTAAAGGCAGCAAGGCAGAAGATAATAACCTACAGGGGAACCCCCATCAGGCTTGCAGCAGATTTCTCAGCAGAAACCTTGCAGGCTAGGAGAAGGTGGAATGATATATTCAAAATACTGAAAGACAGAAACTTTCAGCCAAGAGTACTCTATCCAGTGAAACTATCCTTCAGATATGATGGAGAAATAAACGCTTTCCCAGATAAACAAAAGCTGAGGGAGTTCATTGCCACTAGAACTGCCTGACAAGAGATGATGAAGGAAGCCCTTCTACCTGTAGCAAAAAAGCAAAGCTTTACAAAACCTTGAGCAGGGAGAATAAATAGACAGGCAGAATCAGAAAATTTCAGCTCTATGTCAGAATAATTCAGTAAACAATTATAAAAGACAAAGGGAAGGAATACATCAAAAATAACTATAAACACTTCAGTTTAGTCACAAACTCACAACACAGAAAATAACAGTTTGTCACAACAATAAATCAGAAGGGGAAGAGGAAAGGGATGGAACCTGCTTAGGCCAATGGAGATAAGATGCTGTCAGAAAATGGACTATCTCATTTATGAGATCTTTTATACAAACCTCATGGTAACCACTAAACAAGTCAGAGCAGAGCCACAATTCATAAATAAAGAAAAAACTGAGAAAACCATCACAGAAAACTATCAAACTGAAATGGCAGTCAGAAATACAAGGGAAAAGAAACAATGGAGGGCCAGCCTGGTGGCACAGCAGTTAAGTTTGCATGTTCCACTCCGGTGGCCTGGGGTTCACTCCTTTGGATCCTGGGTGTGGACCTACACACCGCTTGCCAAGCCATGCTGTGGCAGGCATCCCACATACAAAGTAGAGGAAGATGGGCATGGATGTTAGCTCAGGCCCAGTCTTCCTCAGCAAAAAAGAGGATTGGCAGCAGATGTTAGCTCAGGGCTAATCTTCCTCATTTAGATTAAAAAAAAAAAAAAAAAAAGAAACATTGGAAATATAGAACAACCAGAAAACAAGAGATAAAATGGCATGACTAAGCCCTCATATATCAATCATCACTCTGAATGTAACAATGGATTGAATTCTCCAATCAAAAGACACAGAGTGGCTGGATGGATTAAAAAACAAGACCCAACAAGATGCTGCTTCCAGGAAACACATCCCAGTTCTAAAGACAAACAGGATCAGGGTGAAGGGATGGAAGACGATACTCCAAGCAAAAGGCAAACAAAGAAAGCAGGTGTTGCCATACTTAGACAAGCAGACGTCAAGATAAAAAAGACAGTGAGAGACAAAGGGCAGTATATAATGATAAAAAGGACATTCCACCAAGAGGATGTAACACTTATGACTGTATAGGCACCTAACATAGGAGCACCAAAGGATATAAAGCAACTATTAACAGACCTAAAGGGAGAAATTAACAGCAACGCACTAACAGTAGGGGACCTCAACACCCCACTTACATTAATGGACAGTTCATCCAGACAGAAAGTCAACAAGTAAACAGTGTCCCTAAATGAACTATTAGACCAGATGGACTTAATATGTATATATAGAACACTTCATCCAAAAACGGCAGAATACGCTTTCTTTTCAAGTGCACATGGAGCATTCTCAAAGATAGACCATACGTTGGGAAACAAAGCAAGCCTCGATAAATTTAAGAAGATTAAAATCATATCAAGCATCTTGTCTGAGCACAGTGCTATGAAATTAGAAACTGACTACAAGAAAAAGGCTAGGAAAGTCACAAATATGTGTGGGCAACATGCTACTGAACAACCATTGGATCAATGAATAAATCAAAGGAGAAATTAAAAAATGCCTGGAGACAAATGAAAATGAAAACACATCATACCAACTGGCATGCAGCAAAAGCAATAGTAAGGGAGAAGTTTATAGCAATACAGGCCCATCTCAACCAAGAAGAAAAATCTCAAATAAGTAAGCTTAAACTACACCTAAGAGAGCTAGAGAAAGAACACATGAAGCTCAAAGTCGGCAGGAGGAGGTAAATGAAAATCAGAGCAGAAATAAATGAAATAGAGACTGAAAAAACAACAGAAGGAATCAATGAAACTAAGAGCTTGTTCTTTGAGAAGAAAAATAAAATTGACAGACTCTTATCCAGACTCACCAAGAAAAAAAGAAAGAAGGCTCAAATAAATGAAATTAGAAATGAAACAGGAGAAATTACAACGTATACCGCAGAAATAGAAGAATTATAAGAGAATACTATGAAAAACTATATGCCAACAAATTGGACAACCTAGAAGAAATAGATAAATTCTTAGACTCATACAGCCTCCCAAAACTGAATCAAGAAGAAATAGAGAATCTGAATAGACCAATCAGAAGTAAAGAGATTGAAATAGTCCTCAAAAACCTCCCAAAAAATAAAAGTCCAGGACCAGACAGCTTCTCTGGAGAATTCTACCAAACATTCAAAGATTTAATACTGATCATTCTCAAACTATTCTAAAAAATTGAAGAAAATGGAGCACTTCCTAACTCATTCTATGAGGCCAACATCACCCAGATCCAAAGCCAGACAAGGACAACACAAAGAAGGAAAATTACAGGCCAATATCGCTGATGAACATAGATGCAAAAATCCTCAACAAAATATTGGCAAATTGAATACAGCAATACATTAAAAGGATCACACACTATGATCAAGTGGCATTTATACCAGGGACATAGTGATGGTTCAACATCCGCAAATTGATCAGTGTGATACACCACATTAACAAAATGAAGAATAAAAACCACATGATCATCTCAGTAGACACAGAGGAAGCATCTGACAAGATCCAGCATCCTCTTATGATAAAAACTCTGAATAAAATGAGTATAGAAGGAAAGTAACCTCAACATAATAAAGGCCATATATGACAAACCCACACCAACATCATACTCAACAGTGAAAAACTGAAAGCCATCCCTCTGTGAACAGGAACAAGACAAGGGTGCCCACTCGCACCACTTCTATTCAGCATGGTACTGGAGGTTTGGGCCAGAGCAATTAGGCAAGAAAAAGAAATAAAAAGTATTCAGATTAGAAAGGAAGAGATCAAACTGTCACTGTTTGTGGACAACATTATTCTTTATATAGAAAATCATAAAGAATCCACCAGAAAGCTATTAGAAATAATCAACAACTACAGCAGAGTTGCAAAATCAACTTAGAAAAAACAGTCGTATTTCTATACACTAATAACGAGCTAGCAGAAGAGAAGTTAAGGAAATGATCCCATTTACAATCACAACAAAAAGAATAAAATATCTAGGAATAAATTTAACCAAGGAGGTGAAAGACCTATGCACTGAAAACCGTAAGACATTATTGAAAGAAATTGAAGAAGATGTAAAGAACCAGGAAGATATTCCATGTGTATGTCTTGGAAGAATAAACATAGTTAAAATGTCCCTACTACCTAAAGCAATCTACAGATTCAATGCAATCTCAATCAGAATCCCAATGACATTCTTCGCAGAAATAGAACAAAACCCCAAAATTTACATGGAACAACAAAAGTCCCCAAATAGCTAAAGCAATCCTGAGAAGAAAGAACGAAGCTGGAGGCATCAGAATTCTTAACCTCAGGGGCCGGCCCTGTGGCTGAGTGGTTAAGTTTGCGTGCTCCACTTTGGCAGCCCAGAGTTTTGCCAGTTTGGATCCTGGGTGTGGACCTATTCATCAGGTGATGAACAGGGTGATGACCTGTTCATCAGGCCGTGCTGAGGTGGCTTCCCACATAGCACAGCTAGAAAGACCTGCAAGCAGAATATACAACTATGTACCGCGGGGCTTTGGGGAGAAGAAGAGAAAAAAAAAGATTGGCAACAGATGTTAGCTCAGGTGCCAATTAAAAAAAAAGAATTCCTAACTTCAAGCTGTGTTACAAAGCTATAGTAATCAAAACAGCATGGTACTGGCACAAAAACACACACACAGATCAATGGAACAGAACTGAGAGCTCTGAAATAAAACCACACAACTGTGGACAGCTAATCTTCAATAAGGAGCCAAGAAAACACAATGGAGAAAGGAAAGTCTCTTCAATAAATGTTGTTGGGAAAATTGGACAGCCATATGCAAAAGAATGAAATTAAACCATTATCTTACACCATACAAAAAAATTAGCTCAAAATGGATCAAAGACTTGAAAGTAAGACATGAAACCATAAAACTCCTAGAAGAAAATATGGGCAGTACACTCTTTGACATCAGTCTTAGAAGGATCTTTTCAAATACCACATCTACTTAGGCAAGGGAAACAAAAAAAAAATAAACAAACAGGACTTCATCAGACTAAGGAGCTCCTGCAAGGCAAAGGAGACCAGGAACAAAATAAACAGACAACCCACCAACTGGGAAAAAGTATTTTCAAATCATATACCCAACAAGGGGTTAATCTCCAAAATATATAAAGAATTCATACAACTCAACAACAGAAAACAAACAGCCTGATGAGAAAAGGGGCAGAGGAGGGCCAGCCTGGTGGCACAGTGGTTAGCTTCTCGAGCTCGGCTCCGGCAGCACATGGTCTGCAGGTCCAGACCCTGCTGCAGACCTCCTCACCGCTCACCAGGCCATGCTGTGGCAGCGCCCCACCTACACAATACAGATGTTAGCTCAGGGACGATCTTCCTCACACACAGAAAAGAAAAAGAAAAACAAATGGGCAGAGGGTACGAACAGGCATTTGATATACAGATGTCCATGAGAAGATGTTCAACATCACTAATTATTAGGGAATTGGAAATCAAAACTACAATGAGATATCACCTCACACCCATCACAGTGGCTATAATTAACAAGAGAAGAAATAACACGTATGTTGGACAGGATGTAGAGAAAAGGGAACCCTCATCCACTGCTGGTGGGAATGCAAACTGGTGCAGCCACTGTGGAAAACAGTATGAGATTTCTCAAAAAGTTAAAAATAGAAATACATATGACCCTTATGCAAAGAACATGAAATCAACAATTCAAAGAAACTTATGCACCCCTATGTTCACTGCAGCATTATTCACAATAGCCAAGACTTGGAAGCAACCCAAGTGCCCATGCACTGGTGAATGGATAAAGAAGATGTGGTGTATATATGTATACACACACAATGGAATACTACTCAGCTATAGAAAAGACAAAATCGTCCTATTTACAACAACGTGGATGGACCTTGAAGGTATTATATTAAGTGAAATAAGCCAGACAGAGAAAGACAAAGAATATATGACTTCACTCATATGTGGAAGATAAACAAGCACATGGATAACAAAAACAGATTAGTAGCTACCAGAGGGGAAGGGGGTTGAGGGGTTCGGCGAAAGGGGTAAAGGAGCACATATGTGTGGTGACAGATAAAAACTAGACTGTTGGTGGTGAGCGCCATGCAGTCTATACAGAAACTGAAATATAAAAAGGTACACCTGAAATTTCACAGTTATAACCCCATACGACCTCAATAAAACTAAAAAAAAAAAATGGTAAGACAGGGCACATACTAGGAGGAAATATTTGTAAATTACATATTTGATAAAGGATTTGTATTCAGAATATATAAAGAACTCTCAGAACTCAATAATAAGAAAATACCCCAATAAAAAATGAGCCAAAGATTTGAACAGACGCTTCACCAGGGAAGAGTATGGTGGCGAAAGCGCGTGTGAACAGATGGTCAGCATCGTTAATCAGCAGGAACATACCAGTTAAGATCACACTGACATAATACTGCATGCCTCTTCGAACGGCTGAAAGTAAAGACTGGCCATGCCAGCTGTTGGCAGGGATGTGGCCGAACTGGGCCTCTCCTGCGCTGCTGCGTGGGGCTGGGGCTGTAAAATGGTACAGCTGCCTTGGAAAGCAGGTTGGCGGTTTTTTTAAAAAATTAAACATGTCTCTAAAATACACCCCATCAGTTCTGCTCCTAGGTATTTACCCCAAGGAGACGAAAGCACACTCTCCTACAGAGATCTGTGCGTGAACGTCCCTCCCAGCCGTGTTTGTAACAGCCCGGGTCTCCGTCCGCGGGAGAGTGGTGTCACATTCGTGCAGTGCACACACTCAGAGGACTCAGCAGTGTAGAGGAAACACACATAACCATGCTGTGTGAGAAACCAGCGCCCTCCCCCGGCCAAAAAAGAGTGTCCTGTATGAGTCCACTTCCGTGAAATTGTAGAAAATGCACACTCATCTGCGGTGACAGAAAGCAGATCAATGGCTCCCTGGGGAGGGGGCCAGGAGGAGACTTTTGGGGGTGATGGATGTGTTGATTATATTGATTGGCGTGGTGGTTTCGTGGGTGTGTACATGTGGCAAAACTTACCAAATTGACCCTTTAAATATGTGCAGCTCATTGTCAGTTGAAACTCAATAAAACTTCTTTTTTTAATTACCTGAGGATTAAACCTTTCCTGCTGTCCACAGGCTCCTAACTGATGCAGGTTAAATCAGTTGTCCTTTAGTAAGTTGTCCTTTGTACCTGGCGTAAGTAGCCGTTACACTATGAGCGGAACAGTGAAGCCTTTCTTAGGAGCCTCCGCCGCACCTGGCTAAGGGGCGACGTCTGCCGGCACAGGACCAGGAGACTTCAAGGAGCCTTTTCTTTCTGAAAGCCTTCACTTCTTCAGGGAGAAAGCATGACTCCGCCCCACCAGCTTTCTCAGCCTTGTGCATCTCTAGTTTGAATTTTTTATGTATCATTGTTTTCCAGGATACAAATGAAAGGTTACTCTTTTATAGGAAGACGTAAGTAACCGGAGTAAGGTGACGTCAGAGTATACAAGTGTCCTGCGAATAGGAGTTGAGTCTGCTGTTCTTTTCTGTGGAGTTGGTTTTGTTTTTGCTGAAGTTGTGATTGCTAGTTATTAGTTATTAAGGAGATCAAATCAGTATACAGGAAGTGAATGACAGAATCTTTTTTTTTTAGGAAGATTAGCCCTGAGCTAACTAAGGGCAATCCTCCTCTTTTGGCTGAGGAAGACTGGCCCTGAGCCAACATCCATGCCCATCTTCCTCTACTTTATATGTGGGACGCCTACCACAGCACGGTGTGCCAAGCGGTGCCATGTCCACACCCAGGATCCGAACCGGCGAACCCCGGGCCGCCGAGAAGCAGAATGTGTGAACTTAACTGCTGCCCCGCTGGGCTGGCCCCAGAATCTTTTTAAGTATAAAAGTAGTGTGTAACTTTGTACATGTGAGGTGTCCAGACTTCACCAGCTTTTCCAGATTTGCTGTTGAGAAACTGGAATAACAAAGTATTACTTGCTAATTAAAGTTATTAATAACTTACTTATTGTACATCAAGGACATGAAGGACAGGGAGGACAAAAACATCAAAAGGTAACCCAAGCCCTTGAAACACCTGTTAGACTGTAGAGTTTTATTGACTTAAAAATAATTTTAGAATAATACTAATAAAAAAGCCTTCTTGGGGCCTGCCTGATGGCACAGTGGCTAAGTTCGCACACTCTGCTTCAGCCGCCCAGGGTTCACAGGTTCGGATCCCAGGCACAGACCTAGCACCACTTGTGAAGGCACGCTGTGGTGGAGAGGAAGATTAGCACAGATGTTAGCTCAGGGCCAATCTTCCTCACACGTGAAAAAGCATTCTTTTTAAGTCACTCTGCCTTAAGAACCCAGACATTCCATTTATTTTAATGATACATCTTTTCTTTAAAAGTTTATTTTTTCATCTCCAAACAGTCTTAACTGCTTGATATTTTATCGCTATTAGCAAAGGATGAGTCTTTTCTGCTATTTTGATTTGGTTTTGTTTTCATCAGCTCTCTGTGTGCAGCGCTGGAAGGGATAATGTATAATTCTGCACGCTGGCCAAGAGGAGCAGGGCACCCATCCTTCCATGTGCCCCTTGGGGGCTGTGTGCCCATGAGCATGGCCTGTGGGGCTGCGGCCCTGGGGCCGCATGGAATATGCTCACTGCTTCTCCTTCCCAGGGTTTCGTTCTCCCTGGAGTTGATCATCTCTTTTTGTTTGTTTGCTTTTTGCTTCGGGACAAGTACTTAGAGAACGCCTTCCCCCTCAAGTTTTCCCTGGGTGTCTAACACTCCCCTCGTTGAGTTCAGATCCGTCCGGCGTCCCATCCCTTTCATCTTTGGAGCTGTGGCTCTCCTCCAACCTGGACTTGGTGGTCTTCAGCCCAGTACCCAGGTCTCACCGTGGGGTCCCCTTTCATCCTCACCTGGGGGTTTCCTCCTCCCTCCTGGCTGTGATCCCCTGTTCTCAAGTGGTGTCATCTTTTGTCTTGGTTTAGTCCTGGTTTTTAGTGATTGCTCTAGTAGCTTCTTAGAAAGGGTACTTGGGAAGGACAATTTTTGAGCCTTTCCATGTCTTGAACTGTCTTTAGCTGTCTCCCCTGACGTGTGACTGAGCCTCCAACCCTAGATTAGGCGTCGTTGTTCCTTAGGGATTTGAAAGCACTGCTGTGCACCGTCTTGCAGTGTTGCTTTTGAGAGGCATGGATCTGTTTTGATTCTGATCCTGTGCTGTTACCGGTTTTATGATCTGTAGAAGTTTGTAGGATATTCTCTTAGTGCCCCAAATGTTTGCACATTCTCAGAGACATACTTGCGTGTGGGCCTGTTTTCAGCCATCGTGCTGAGACGCAGTTTACCCTTTGAGTCTGAAGAGAAGACTCAGATCCATTAATTTGGGGACCTTTCCTTGAATCATCCTTTTGATTTTCTCTGCTCTGTTTTTCTCTGTTTTCTTGTTTTGGAACTCTGCTGTCTGCATGTTGGACCTCAAGACTGGTCCTTTGTTTTATTTTCTTCGTCTGTATTCTTTCCCTTTGGTTTTTTTGATCTACTTTATGGAAGATTACCTCATCTTCCATCTCTTCAGTTGGGTTTTTCCCTTCTGCTGTCCTATTTTTAATTTCAAAGAACTCTTGTTCACTGACAATTCTTTTTTCGTAGCATCCTCTTCTTGGCCCTGCTTTCCTCTGTTAGTTCACTGGAATATTAGTGATAGTTTTTCAGTTGGTAAAACAGTTTTCTTCTTCATGCATGGTCTGTGCTTTGTTCTCTGACTCCTTTGTCTTCAGCGCTCCTCAGAGGTCCAGTGAGAGATCTGGCAGCCCTGGCTGCCTGCTCCCTGGGGGCTGTGGCAGGAGCAGTGAGCAGGGGCCTCTGGCTGGGCTGATCCTGTGCAGAGTGAAGAAAAGCCTGCTCCACATGCTCCAGAGGATGATGCTGTGTGGACAGACCAAGTGTTGAGAACTGAGTTGAAAAGCGAGTCAGAGGGATTAGACTCTGAGTGTGAAGAAATCCTAAGTATATATCTGTTTTGTTATGTTTTGCTTTTCGTGTTTGCTTAAGATATGTTAAAATCTGTCTCCATAAGGCTAAGTAGCTCTTGAGTAAGTATAAGTGATAGGAAATACTCTGTGTAGTTTGATTGGCAACGTTTTTTCTTGGTGGTATGTAAAATAACAGGATAGCTTACCAAATTGATGCTGTCTTAGATTTGACAGGATCCGTGTCTCTCTAGCATGTGGCATGATGTGGGCTGTTCTCTGGTGTCCACGCCCCTCCTGGGGCCTGTCCCCTCCTCTGGTGCAGGGGCCAGGTGGGCAGGCAAGACGGAGCGTGAGCGTGAGACAGACCCACGTCACGTGCAGAGCCTGGGGCGGCTGTGTGGCCTGTCAGCCAGCCTTCTGTCGGCGCAGGTTGAACTGATGTCTCCCTCTGGAAGTGAGAGAGAATTGTATTGGGAGCAGACGGCCTGGAGGAGTGGCGCCTGTTTACAGGATGTGCTCGCTGGGGAAGCAGACTGTCCCCTTCAGCATAAGGTGGTCTGACTATGCTGCACCACCGCCTGGGCCTTGGGTTTCATCTCAGTCGGGTTAGGATGCACGCACGCGACGTGCATGTGGAAGCACAGAGAGAAAGGATTCAGACGAGAGGCAGGTTTTTATCATGGTGTAGGAATTGGAAAACAGAAATTTCCCGTGCATGTTTACTTTGAAAGATGCAAGATGTCAACAGTGCTTTGGGTCAAGCATGCAATGACTGGGAAGTTTCCACCTTGAATCCTAGGTGTTACTCCTGTTTTATGTGGGTAGCAGCTTGCTCCTCCCGAAACTTCTTTTCAGCGTTAAAAGATTTGATTACTTCAAACAGAAAGACAGTTTTGGTATTTTCATTTTGTGTTGGTAGATTTTGGATGGCCAGGCACGTTCATTCAGAGAGTGCCAATGCTTGCCTTGTCAGTGCTTTCTGGTAGGCGGTGGGAATTCAGAAAGCAGAGGGGTCCTTTTCCTCGTAAGCTTGTATTTATGGGTCTATGGTGAAACCAACACCTCACTAATTGTTATGTGCTGTGACGACTCCTGAAACAGGAAGGGACTTGTGTGAATTTCGACAGAGACGGCCAGCCCTTCCAGGCCCAGTGGGCCATTTCCCAGAAGATAGGGTGGGTGGGGAGCAGGAGTTTTGATATTTCCAAGCTCTATTTGCTCAAAATCGGTATAAATGCAATGCTTTCTTTTTGGTAATAAAATACGTTGGGTCGTTTTATTCTCTGACTGGAAACCCTCCAGCCATGTCTTCTGGGTTTTAGGGGGAGTGCCTGTTTGGTGATTTAACCCTTCTTGCTCTGGCCCCTGCCTCCCCCTCCTCTCAAACTGTCCCCTCTGCCCGTGTCCCTCCTTTAGCGGACCGCTCACCCGCCTTCCCGATTCTGCTCTGGCTTGTCTCAGTGCAGAAGAGCCGTCTGATATGCATGAGCGTGTCCCTTCCTCCCCTCATGTTCGCCCGGCACCTTAGACAGCAAACGTTGTGAGGAAGAACGGCGCCCCCAGAGAGCAGACGGTCCGTCCCAGGAGACTGACAGGGTGGAAGGAATGAAATAAAACTATCCACTTCCGTGCGTGCAGGCAGGGAAGAACAGGTGTGTGGTCAGGTCTTGGCCTGCAGGCCTCATAGAACTTCTCCAGAAGCCCTTTCCGGTGTTGTCCCCGGCTTCTTCCTGCTTGCTCCCATAAAGACTTTCTCTGCTGTTCTGGTGCTGACGGCCCTGGCCCTGTGGCAGGGGGCTCCTCCTGTGCCACCCCCAGTTCTGTCAGCTTCCTGAGGCCAGGGACCTTGTCTCATTTTGACAGTGTATTCACAGCACCCAGCACATAAGGAGCACTTCCTGTTTGGGTGAAGGGGCTGACTTCTCGTAACTTCTAGATTCTGCCTCCACAGTCACGTGGATGACCCCCGAGGAGGAGGTCCACTCGAGGAGGGTGTACACTGCCAGACACAAGCAGTCATAATTGTCAGTGGCTTTCTAGAACTTTGAGGAGCAAGCCTTAGACTCCATGCTGGAGTAATTTAGTGATATTGGAATAATTGCACAAATCAGAAAGTTAAGCTTTAATAGACTTGAGTTATGTGAATGTTCTTTCTCTAACAGGTCAAGGGATGTGTAAATGCTCCATTCACAAGGTGCACAGTACACTAGGGCTCGTTGTTCCAGCGAAGAACACCTGGACAAGTGTGTTGTGAATTAAGTATGTGGTGGTGTCTGTTTTTAAGGTTTGTTTGTTTATTTGTTTTTAAGGTCTTGTGGTCTGATTCTTCAATAACATCAGTAACCAAATCTTCCTCTGAAGTGACTGAATTTATTTCAAAGGTAAGGTGATTAAGGGCTCTTACAAAAATCAAAAGGACCTCCTTCCCCAGTGGTTGGTGACACTGCAGAGTGACTTCAGTGGCTCGCTACCTTCAGTTGGCAGAGTGAGCGCGGTGCCAGGAACTCGTGCCTTTCTGCAGCGAGCCCCAAGGGCTGCTCCTCGCGGGGCGTGTGGCCACAAACACACGGTCCTCCACGCCACGGTCTGTGCTGCTTCCGGTTGTTGAGAAGGAGATGAGGCAGAAAGATCCAGCTGCCCAGATGGCTGAGGGCATTTGGTTTGGTTTGGTTCCAGAGGCTGAGGGAGAGGGGCACACAGGAGGCGCAGTGGGCGGAAACTTCACCAGTTCCACCTTTATCTGTTTTACGTATTAGATTTTCTGGTTCATTCTTAAATTGATTCAACAAATATCATTTGAACAAAAGGTTGCACTAAGTAAATACCTCTTTACCTACATATACACCTGTCCATCCATACATATGTACATGCCAGCATGTTTAATCCATGCTTAAGTCCACTGGCCTGGGCCACGGCAGTGACCCACTGTCCAAGCAAAGCGCTGCCTCCTGATCCTCCCCTCTGTTTATGGAACAGCATGTCTGAAGTGTCTCCCTTTTTCATTATAAAATCGAGGACGTGATCCTGTAGGAAGAACTCCGGGTGACGGTCCTGTTCCGAGGCTTGGGCAGGAGTTTGATTGTGTCTGTCCTTGGCCCCTCAGGCGTTGAAGAGCACCACTGTGCCATGCTGTGTGGGATGCACAGCATCCCCTGCAACACTCACAGTCAATTCCCTCTCCTTTGTGCCTGGCCTCGCGTTTTGTAAGGAAGCAGTTTCTCTGGACTCCACTGTTGCTGGCGGGAACTCTGACCTTGTGTTGGTCTTTTCTCTGCGTGTTTACAGTGGCTGATACTAACCTGGCTTTGGGTTCTCTGACCTTCCTGGATATCTGGTTTGCTGTCTTTCATTAATTTTGGAAAATTCTTGTCCATTTTCTCTTCAAATACTTCTTCTGCCCCAACTGACTCTCTCTCCTCCTGGGGCGTCAGGTATGTGTCCTTGGACCTGTGGCATTGTCCACAGCTCTTGGATGCTCATTTTGTTTTCTTGCTCCTTCACTCTGCGTTTCAGTTTGGATAATTTCTGTTTTCACGTTTCCTGATGTTTCTCCTCAGCTCTGCTTGGGCTGCTGATGAGCCTGTTGAATTTGCTGAATTCTTCTTCTCTGGTACCATGGTTTTTTGTTTTTCTTAGCTTTTCCATTTAACATGTCTTTTAAAAAAATTTCCATCTCTCTTCTGGAATTTCCCATTTGTTTATGCATGTTGTCCCCCCCCCCCCCTTTTTTTAACCAAGTCCTTTAGTATGTTAGTCTGGGTTATTTTAAAGTCCTTTTCTGAGAGTTCCAACATCTGAGTTATTTCTGAGTCTGGTTCTGTTGATTATCTTCACAACAGTTTTTTATTCCCTCTACTTTTTTTGTATGTCTTGCAATTTTGATTGAATATTAGACATCATGTTTAGGAAATAGAGAGACTGAGGGAACAGGATGTGTGCCTGGAACTGGGCATGCTGCTCCTCCTGTCGGACCACAAGGGGGTCCTTGAGTTGATGTGGTCAGGAGTTGCGCAGGGTTTGGGTTTGCTGTTGCCGGGGTTACCTTTGCACAGGCTTCAGATGCCTCCCGTGGAGGGCTGCTGGGAGCTAGAGCCTCGAGTGGGGCCTGGAGTGTCAGAAGGTTCTTCTCAGTGGTCTTGCTTCACTCGCAGCTTTCAGCAGTCCTTGTGTGCCTCTGGCATGGAGGGGTCTCCCTACTCTGTTGACCCCTCACCCCCCGGGGTAGACTGCTGTTACTTGTTGCCTGTGGATAGACTTGTAGTGGGGATGGGGGGGGGGGTCCTCTGCCCTCCTGGTCCAGCCTCAGTCTCAGGCACAGGGCCTTTGGGAGGGGCTTTCTCAGCATCCCTGCCCCTCCCTTCCCCAGCAGCAGGATCCTCAGCCCAGAATGGCTTCTTGCCCCTTCTCCAGGGCCAGAGGGGTTTTGCTTTTGCCTCCCCTAGAAGCAGGGCAGCTTTGTCTGTGGCCTGCTACCAGGAGGACTTCCTACCCCGCCCAGAGGCTGGAAAGTATTGCTTCTGCCTCATCCCAGACACTTGCAGTCTGTGCTTGGGCTCTGGGAGCAGGAGCAATCTTGTCCCTTTCCCAGCAGCTTAAAGGGTTTGTTGCCTTGGATTGAGAGAAGGCTCCAGGGAAAGGCACAGGGTGTCCTGCCTGCCCCTAAGGGCAGTGACCCACATGTGTGCCGCCTGTGGAGGCTCTCTCCAGTCTCCTGCCTGTGGAAGAGAGCTGGAGAATGAGGCACACTCCCTTTGAGTCTGGGGCTCCTGGGTGACTGATGTCTGGCCCACACCCAGCGTGTGGGGTGTTGTCCGTCTTAGCCCATCTCTTCTACCTGCTTGTATGGCGGCCACCTGTTCCTCGCACTCTGCCACAGCTGAGACAGTTCATGTGTCCTGTCTCTCCTCAGAGGGGCAGGTCCCTCTTGAAATTCAGTTCATATGGTGGCCTTGCAACTCAGCTCTCTGCTGGACTCAAGAAAAGGTACAATTGTGTGGATTATCAAGCCTTTTCTTGATGTTATGGTGGGGGCGCGATGTTCTTTTGTGACTTTCTACATCCTGAGTGGATGCAGAACCCCACGTAGCTAAGAGGACGGTATATTGTATCAGACCAGCAGATGTCACCATCTAGTGCCTGCCTAGCATTTTCTTAAATGGTGAATGGTTATGTAGAGTGAATTTGACATGCTCCCGGTGCCTCTTCTTCTCTTTTAGTTATCTCAGCTGTACCCAGAAGAAAATTTGGAGAAATTCATTCCTTGCTTAGCTGGCCCAGATTCGTTTTACGTAGAGCGAAACCACATGGATCTGGAAGCGGACCTGAGGTAATGTTCTTTACCCCGCAAGGGCCTGGGGGCAGCCCCACTGGTGGCCCTGCAGTGACTGGTGGCCGTCTGCAGTGTGGGCAGGGCCGGGCGGGGCCGGACGTGAGCTGCCTGGTCATCCAAGGAGCTCTTGAGTTCCCACGCTGCTCTGGATGGTTCGGGCCTCTACTTTGCTTCTAGGGCTTCTCCTCCTGACGAAGGATCTGGTGAATCTTAATAACCTAGGTTTGATTTTGAGAATCTGAGTAAAGGAATTTCAAAGCATATGCCACCGTTTTTGGCAGTCTTATGAAATAAAATCTGATTACTGTTTCTGTCATGTAGTTGGAAGCTGAGCCTGTTCCAGGATGAAACTAGGGCCTAAGGGCAAGTCTCCTCCGCCACTGTCTCTGCGCCCTTGGCCATGTCCTGTCACACTGGTCTGTAGGGTGCAGGAGGCAGGCCTGCTGCCTGGGCTCTGGGACTGTGAGCGGACGGCCGTCTTGGCACCTGAGACCTCGTTGCAGCACAGTGGCTGCCAGTCCTGGGTGATTGTGAGGGTGCTGACTGCATTCATATTGCAGCTCACTGCCTGTATGATGGGCCCGGAAAGTCTTGATTCATGTGGTGTCAACAAGGGGAAGGGACATGGGGACACTGGATCATAACAAGAATTAGATGGAATCAGAGCAGAAAGAACACAGCTCAAGGTCCTTCTGTTTACTTTTTTCTCTAATATCTATTTCTCTTAATTGAAAATTAAAATTTCTCTACCAATTAGTGTTTGGTAATACCATTTTGATGCTGATAAAACCACTTTGTTTAATTTTTAGGTATTTGGCTTCATTACCTTCTCACGTATTAAAAAATGACCATGTTAAGAAATTTTTCAGCACTTCATCTCCCACCCAACAGCTTCAAAGTCCAAGTGAGTTTGTAAAATGTGATTAAGTAAGAATCAAAACATTTTTTTTGTCTGTAAATTTTATGATATTTATTGTAACTTACAGGTCCTGGCAACCCTGCCCTTTCTAAAGTTGGTACCGTCATGGGAGTGTCTGGAAGGTGAGACGTTACCCTGTGAGCAGCGCATTTCAAATCGGCATGTACACAGGCTCCTCTTGATTGTGTAAATAATTGTTTCTAGAGATAAGTCATTCTCGATCTCAGTCTGGAGAGGAATTAGAGATAATCCAATTTATGGTGTCTCCAAAAAAGAAAAGTGGTTCTCTGAGCCACTGGAATTGAAATACCCAATTAAATCTCCTTATTGCAAATGCCAGTTTCTGGGCCTCGCACATTCCAGGGCACTGGAATTTCTGAGAATCTTTCTTTTTACAAGCTCCCACCACAAGGGGCCAGAGTTGCTGCTCTTGAGGTCCTCTGTCACCGTGAGGACCTGCAGAGATTGTATGGTGGTGCTCAGGTGACAAACAGGCCACCTGTCTGGACTGACAGCAGACATGAAAAGGGCTGACCTCACAGAGTGTACACACCCACACAAGTCAGATGATGAGGTCTTCGAAAGTGTGGGCTTTCTTCTGCACCCTCTGGTACGCGTCAGCACGTAGTAGACGTCTGATGTGGTTTTGCAGTTTAGGGAGGAGGGGGCAAGGACAGAAGGTAGAATGCTTTTTTGCTCCTTCCAGCCTTCAAGGATTTACTTTTCAAAAAAGATTAATTTGAATATTACAGATTTGGGAGTCAGTTTTAATTTATGATTAGCAGTATCATCCTGTGATAGAAGTAACAAGGAAAGTAGGCAGCTCAGCCACAGTTCTGGTGGCGATACACACACATGTACACACACATATGTGTACACACATATATATGTGCACACAGATAGATACGCACACTCTCCAGCACCAAGAGATCCAGGCACATCCGTGCACACGTCCACATTAACTTCGGGGGGGGCAGTGGCAGAAGAGGCTCTGATTGGCAGTGGGCGTGGCCTTGGCCGCAGTGCAGGGGTAGAGGCCAGCCCTGGCAGAGCTGCAGCAGTGGTCTTCTGCAGAGGCTGTGGTCTTTTGAAAACCCCGTCTGCTGTCTGTCCCCACAGGCCTGTGTGCGGAGTGGCTGGCATCCCGTCCTCTCAGAGCAGCGCCCAGCATCACATGCAGCACGCGGCCAGCGCGGCCGCCTTGCCCCACTGCTCCCACACTGGGGGCACAGGCTCGGCACTGGCCTACCGGACCCAGATGGACACCTCGCCTGCCATCTTAATGCCTTCCAGTCTGCAGACCCCTCAGACCCAGGAGCAGAATGGAATTTTAGATTGGCTTAGGAAGCTGCGTTTGCACAAGTACTACCCTGTCTTTAAACAGCTCACCATGGAGAAGGTATGTTGCTTCCTGAGCCGGTGTAAAGAATTGGCTTGTTTTCTGAGGAACCTGTCTCCTAACCTCGCTCCTAGAGGAACGGAGCTGGGTTTCTGAACTAGATGTGACGTGGGAGCCCCAGTGCCTGGGATTGAAGGCCTCCTGCGGCATGCCCTGAGCCCTGCACGAATGCTGGAGGCGGGCAGTGGCATTGACGTGGAAGGCTTCCTGCAGCTGCAGGAGAACTGGGACAGGATTGCGTGTAAACAGCTTTTTTAGATAGTGTGGGGTCTCTGCAAATTAAATCCTCTCTGCAGCGTGAAGGACATTATGTCTCCAGCAGCCCTGCACTAGGTAGTGACAGTGACCTCTGGTGCCCAGGCCCCTGTTTCTTAAATGTCCGTCAGTGCAGCCTGTGCGCCTCCTGGCACTCAGTTCAGGAAGGCTGGCTTTACAAGCGGCCTAAATACTTTGGTCCAAGTAGGCGGCTCTCTGACGATCTGGCTTGATGAAAGGTCATATGGCTAAAGGAATAGATGAATTTGATGTCATTCGAGCAGTTCTACCTAGAAATTATTTTTTATAATAGACAGTTTTGATGAGGAGCATTTTTTCATTGTTAAAAAAGTTCTGAAATGTCTTAAGTCTCGTGTCACTGATAAAACTAAATTAGACCTTAGAACTCTGAGCTCCCCCTGCTGGATAAAATGACTTGATGACGTTTATCTGTGTAAAAATTTCATTTATCCGAAAATCTGCAATTGAACCTAGAAATCAAGCTTTTACTACATAATAAAAAACAAATTTTAAGTATATTTGTAATACTCTCAGTTTAGGATTCATAAATCTTAAAAACAACAGATTTGACTAACCTTGGTCATGATCGGTTTGGAAGGTTTTACTCTCCTGTCTGAGGTGAAATGGCTGAGGTCAGCAGTCACGTGTGGACCGTCGTAAGAACCAGGCTGTGGTTTGCCGGCTAATGTGAGGCGGGCTAGGGTGCGGGTAGCCTTTCAGCTCGGACGGCGTCTGCTTTCCTGGATCACTTGCTACCTGACAGAGCTGCTCTTGCCCCTAGAGAGATGGAGCTATTGAGAAAGGAAAGTCGGCAGAGGACTGTCGTGGTGTCTTTGGGAGGAAAAATGGCTTGATGGGAGGGGGCCCGGGGACACTCCCACACATCGCCTCTCTAGCAGTGGAAACTGGGAGACATTTTCTTGAGTCACCTGCACGAGTGGCATGGACCTTCCAGGTGGCCCGTCTTCAAGCTGTGACTGAGGCACCAGGGCCGAAGGCTCAGGCCCACCCACAGCCTGGGACCCTCAGATGCAAAATGAACGTCTCACATTTTGAACTATGGCCGCGAAATCATTTAGCAAGTAAATGTTTTAGTGTTCTCAAGGCTTTTATTATCTAGTTATCTGTTGACATATCCTAGGGGTGGAATGTTTATTAAATTAAACTCCAGGTTCGTTTTCAGAATTCTAATTAATTCTCGACAACTTTGTAATTTGTTTCTCCTATGGAAGTTTCTGAGCCTTACTGAAGAAGACCTAAATAAATTTGAATCCCTCACCATGGGAGCAAAGAAAAAACTGAAGACTCAACTGGAGCTGGAGAAGTAAGTGTGAAATAGCTGTGAAACGTGTGTCGTTATAGTTTCTAACATGCTGGACACATGCTAGGACTTGGAGTTTCGTTAAATCTCAGTGATTGGGTTACTTCTGGCTGCTTGCCAAACCTTAATTAATGCTTTTAAAATTCTACACAAGTGGCTTTGGTTGCTAGGAAGGGCCCTTTATAGTGCATCTGACAAGTCGGGGGTTCTTTTCCACCCTGGAGGGTATTTTGATGGGAATCGCCCTCGGGTGGAATCCGTGCGCTTAAGCAGGGTTCCGTCAGCCGTTACAAGGCTCTTCAGCAGAAGAACGGAACGCTTACTTGTTCGCCTGCTTTCTTACTGCACAGGGAGAAGTCAGAGAAACGGTGCCTGAACCCCTCAGCCCCAGCCCCGGTCACCAGCAGTGGAGTGGCCCGCGTCCCCCCCACCAGCCACGTGGGGCCCGTGCAGGCTGTGAGAGGCAGCCACGCTGCAGGTGGGTGAGGGCTGGCTCCGTCTTGAGGAGTAGCTCATGGCGGTAATTAGACCGCAGATCGCGCCCTTTGCCATTTACATTCTTCAGTATTGACAGTTACTTCTCCGTATTTTAGCTTTTATTATCTCTCCATAGGAAAATGGCAGGGACATTTGGCTTAGAAGCGGGAGACTGCTGACTCACCTGAAGTAGTTTGGGCAAAAGAATTAGATCTAGAAACTACTTTGGGGAAAGAGTAAGGAGTCCACAAAACAGATGAGCATCTCTCTCTTCCCCAAGATCAGGGCAGAGAGGTCGTGGTCAGGTCGTGGCCCGGCAGGTCCACCTTGACTTCTCCGTCATGCTGACTGCCAGCCCTCCTGCTCTCGGGGCCCTGAAGTCTCCGTGATCTGATTGTTCAGCTCCCATCCTCTCCCTCTCCCTGCCTTCCCCCTCTGCTCAGAGAAAGGCTGAGGACACCTGGAACAGCTCCTCTGTTGTTTTCTTTATACAGCAGAAGTATCATGAGTCACAGGAAACCAGGGAGAGAATAATGCCAGTGTGGCTTTTAAGTGGTTATTTGATTAAAAAGGTCGTCTGCCCCTCGGCCTCGTAAAACGGGGCGCCTCGGTGTTTGGGGGTGATTACTTGTGTAGCACTGCGGTGGTTCGGGAGCGCCTTTCTCCTCTCCTCCGGTGTTTGAGTTAGAGAGGCCTCAGAGCGTCTGGCTGAGCATTGTGGGGGCGTCTGCTACGTCACTAGCTGTGGAACCTTGGGCATTTTAGAGCTGCTTAGAGTCTCCGAGCCCTGACTGAATGTGGAAATAATAGTGCCTGCCTCCTTGGGCTTGATGTAAATAAAGAAACCGGTGCGGTAGATGTGCACGAAGCTAGGTGAGGGGGACGCAGGAGACACTAGCTGGCACGACTCCTGTCGGCACCCTGCGGTGCGTCGGCTTGGGCGCCACCTTCAGACTGTCACCTGTCCCTTCTCTGCAGCGCTGCGGGTGGAAGTGGAGCAGCCCTCTCACCAGCCGGCCCGGGAAGGCAGCTCCTCGGAGTGCTCCAGCTCCTCCCCAAGCCCGATGGGGGTGCAGGCCCGGGAGGAGAGCTCAGACAGCGCTGAGGAGAACGACAGACGTAAGGACGCCCGGCGTGGCGTGCGCTGTGCTGCCGCTGCCCCAGCCTGTGAAGCCATGGTGACCACTGTGTTTCCATCCCTAGGTGTGGAGATCCACTTGGAGGGCTCCGACAAGGAGAAGCCCGTGATGCTCCTCAATCATTTCACTTCAAGTTCCGCCAGACCCACGGCCCAGGTTCTCCCTGTGCAGAACGAGGCAGGCTCCAACCCGGCAGGCCACCACCCCTTGCCTCCGCAGATGATGACCGCAGCCTCGCACATCGCACCCATCCGAATGCTGAATTCTGTGCACAAATCGGAAAGGGGCGGCGCGGACATGAAGCTCCTCTCGTCCTCTATGCACTCGCTGCTGTCTCTGGAAGAAAGGAGTAAAGTCTCCGGACCAAGAAGCGGCATCAAAGTGGACAAGAGCTTTGGCAGCGCCATGATGGACGTGCTACCTGCGGCCGCCGCCCCGCAGCCCATGCAGGTCCTCTCTGGACTTGCCGAGAGCAGCTCTGTGTCACCCACCGTCTCCTTTGGTCCCCGCGCCAAAGTCGTCCACGCATCCGCGCTGGACAGGGTGATGAAGCCGGCCCCACAGCCGGCCCTGGTGGTAGAGACGAGCACGGCAGCTGCGGGGACATCGAGCACCGTCTTCCACGTGGCACGGCCACCCATCAAACTTCTGGTGTCGTCATCTGTCCCTGCGGATTCTGCCATTTCTGGGCAAACTTCCTGTTCTAATAACGTGCAAATAAGTGTGCCCCCTGCAATAATAAACCCCCGGACTGCTCTGTACACAGCCAACACCAAAGCTGCCTTCTCTGCGATGAGCAGTGTGCCCGTGGGCCCCCTGCAGGGCAGCTTCTGTGCAAACAGCAACACTGCCTCCTCCAGTAGCCACCCTTCCACCTCCTTTGCGAACATGGCCACTGTGCCCAGCTGCCCGGCCCCCAGCTCCAGCCCTGCGCTCTCCTCGGTCCCTGAAAGCAGTTTCTACAGCAGCAGCGGCGGCGGCGGCTCCCCTGGCAACATTCCTGCCTCCGCTCAGAACCACCACCACCACCACCACCATCAGCAGCAGCCGGCGCCCCAGCAGCCCGCGCCCGGCCCGCCGCCCGGCTGCGTCGTGTGCACGTCATGCGGCTGCAGCGGGAGCTGCGGCTCGAGCGGCCTGACCGTCAGCTACGCCAACTATTTCCAGCACCCGTTCTCGGGGCCGTCCGTCTTCCCCTTCCCCTTCCTGCCCTTCAGCCCCGTGTGCGGCAGCGGCTACGTGGGCGCCCAGCAGTACGGCAGCGGCGCCTTCCCAGTTGTGCACTCGCCCTACAGCGGCAGCGTGCCGCCCGAGCCCGTGCTGGGCGGCCAGTCCACGTTCGCCGTCCCGCCCATGCAGAACTTCATGGCCGGGGCGGCGGGTGTGTACCAGGCCCAGGGCTTGGTGGGCAGTAGCAACGGTTCCAGTCACAAAAAGAGTGGGAATCTCTCCTGTTACAACTGTGGGGCCACCGGTCACCGCGCTCAGGACTGCAAGCAGCCGTCCATGGACTTCAATCGGCAAGGTAAAGGCAGGCGGCGGCCGGCTGGGCCCCGGGGGCGGCCTGGGCTGCGCTGGCTAGCCGTGCGGCGCTGCCCCCACGGAGAGGTGCAGACCACGGTTTACTTCTCATGAAAATCTGAGTAAACGTTCTTTTTAAAGCAAAGAATAAGTTTTTGAATGCTCTTGGAAAAAGTGTGAAATTCTTCATAGGCTGTAAAGCCCCCACAAGGGTTACTTGGTTCTAAGATCGTCTATTCCTTGTTCTAGAGCGTGACTGGCTGGCTGTGGAGAGGGGCTGGCCCGATGGCTCTGTGGTCTGTTAACTCTTGCCACGGGACAGGGGAGCAGTGTGGGTGATTTGATGCCACCCCAGCGTTTAACTGAAAGCATGGGCGTGGTGCGTGAGTTCAGAGGCCACAGGTGGCACTCACTGTCCTCGCTTGTGCTCTCCCCCTCCAGGGTGCCCAAGGCTGTTGGCCATGTGGGTGCGTGATGTCCTCACTCACTGTGCTCCCATCTTCCTCCTCCCCCCTTTCTTACTTGCACTCACTCTTTGTGTCCTTTGTCAAGTTCACTATGTGTCTGATGTGCTTATCACAACAGGTTTGCTCTTGCTGTTTGTTTGGGAAGAAGATTAGATGGGATTGGGAGCATTGGCCCCAGCTCGGTGACTAGTCACTGGGCAACCTTGGAGAGTCATGTGATCTCTGTAGACTTCTGAGGGTTGCTCTAGACCTGTCTGTGCATCTTAGCCACCCGGAGAGCTTTAAAGACAAACAACTCGGACTCAGTAGGTTTGGTGGCAGGTGAGGGTGACTGTGGCCTCTGGCCGTCCCTGTTGATAGAGACAGTGCTGCATCTCCGGAAGCAGTGAGCCCAGAGCCTGTGGTGACAGTCAGGCCTCCCTGCCCTTGTCCCAGGGAAGGGTGCATGTTGGACGGCCCACCAGCTGTGTGCCATCTGAGCCCCAGGAAAAGAGTAACTCTTCAGCCCTTTCACCCCTTGTCTGACTTGGTAAACTTGGAACATAGCGTCGAGTTCGGGGAGTGGGAGCGGGGAGTTGGGAATGGTTAGAACGGGTGGTCTAGATTTCCAGCCCCCGGGTCTTGAGCAGTGACTCTGGACAGCTCGGTTATTTGTGGTACTTGCACAGTGATTCCAATTTGATCTTTTTTTTCCCCTTTCTCTAGGTACTTTTAGGTTGAAATATGCCCCTCCAGCAGAAAGTCTGGACTCCACAGATTGATATTTTTCTCTGGCAACAGAACACTATTAAGCCATGGAGACATAAGGAAAATTAAATACAAAACCGAGAAGTCTAGTTGCTGTTGAGCTTAATATTTTTAATCCAAAGGTGCTTTACTTTACTAGGCTGGATAGAGAACCTAGTGTAGGAGTGCAACTGTTTTATTGCCAAAATCCTAGACCGGAGCTTGATGTCAGGACTCGCCTAGGGTCTCTCCGCGGTGGGGGACATTGGCCACCTCCACCCTTGGTCGCAGTGCAGAGCTCCCGTCCCCCGAAGAGCGTTGCCGGGGTCAGTCCTTCTAGGCTCACACGCAGTTCCAGGGCAGCTACGAGAGTGGACTCGAGAGCCGAAGGTGGGAGTTCTCCGGGTGGAGCGCCATCAGGCGGACTCTCGACACCCCTGGGTGAGGGAAAATGTCGCCCTTGTTTTGTGTTTTGTTTTGTTCCGTTCCTGAAGTGGGTAGGCACTAATCTCTGGGCTTTTTAAGGATTGCACTACCGAAGAATGTAAACCGATGTCAGTCCCTGCAACTCTGGGAGACAAACTCCTGAGGCCAGCCGGTGCAGGACACTCAGAGAGGCCGTTTTCAGAGCGTCGGCACCAGCAGGCTACGTGACTTAGTACACAACAGAGATTTCAGTATTTCTTTCCCTCCTTAAAACACTTGTAGCAGTTTCAGGTTTTTAATTTTTTTCTGCAAATAAATTTAAACTACATCATTAAATAGAAATAGTTACTCGCAACAACTTAATTTCTAAGGGTCCAAGTCCCAGAGAATCCCGAGTTGTCAGAGCTTTCAGAATCCCCTCCTTCCCAGCCCTTCAGTAGCTTTGCATCCTGTCATCTTCCGCCACGAAGGAACCTGGCAGAGTCACGTGGCAGCACGGCCTTTGTGCCTGGGCTCACGGGTGCTGCACGTCCTTAGCACAGTTCGCGAGTTCTTTTCTCTCACACGGACTTCCCAAGGACCCAAGGCTCCCTGCTGACGGATCCGCACTTGAGACAGACGTTTCAACAATAAGACGGTCCTAGAATTTGTGAGCAAAAGATTTGAAATTTTCTCCTGTCAACTTCTTTTGCATTAGGCTGTGTATTAATAGTTAGTTCCATTAAAAATTACCTGGAAAGCTACCATAGAAAGTGGTAAGACTCTGAAAGAGACCACGCCAACAGTACAGAGCTACAGATCTGCAGAAGGCTAGTTCCACCACCACGCGGCTCCCGGCGCCGCCCCCGCAGAGAGAGCGTTTGGGTCTGAAATTTAGGGCCTTAGACCTTCAAGGCTAAAGGGAATTTTCTGCTCAAATAATAATATTAATTTAAATGCTAAAGCCTTCAATATTAAATTATTGATTGGTAAGGCCTTGCCCAGGGATTTTTCCAGTTGATTGTTTATTTAAAAAAAGAAAATCACAACATTCAGACCATTCTTAAAATGGGACAATCAGCCTCACGCAAAATTGGTGTGAATCAAGACTGCCCTCGAGTTGGAGGCGGCGCCACGTGAGGCTTCACGCTGTGCCATCAGGTTCCTGGCTGCACAGAAACTAAAGCAGAAAGTTGTTACCTTTTTTTATGAAAGGCTTTTAGTAGAATTTCTTAGAGTTTTATTTTAGTCGAGTTTTCTTTCTATGCAATGCAGAATTGACAGACCTCTGTGCTCTCTCTCCCTGGTACACAGTATTACGTACAGTTTGAAGCAATGGTGATGCTTACAGCGGCTGTTTTGGGGAATGTTATATTGATCTCTTAAATTATAAACACTACAAAATGTCAAAACAATGAGAACTGACACAACTTTGCCTTAAAGAGTACTAGACTGGAACTCGTCATATATGTTAAGGGAAGACTTGGAGTGTGCATTGATGTTTACCATTTTAATATTTCTGAGGGCCGTCACAGTGGCCTGGGTATGTGCTGAAAGCCAAACTTTTAAATTTTTTGGTTTTTTAAACAAAGAAATATTTTAAATAAATCCTGTTTCAACAGTGAAATTGTTGAAAACTGTCTCATAACAAAAAAAAATCCTGTTTAGGTTTTTTTGTTTTAGTGGTCAGTATTGCGGAATGAAAGTGTCTGTTGTTACCCTTATAACTATTTTGATAAATACTAGAGGTTAGCACTAAATACAACAAAAAATTAGAACAAAAACCTTGATTTGATGTATGACGTTCAAGTTGAGGTACGTAAGTTCAAACATTGTGGCTGTGTTCCAGTCAACAAAGGTCTTAGAAAAATTCCCAGTTGTCTGAAAGTGTGCGTGCAGTGCAACGCCTCCAGCGAGGCCATTCCAGGCTGAGAATTGTAAAAGGTCAATGGGAAACACGGCACACAAAGCATCCGGCTGCTGATCTGTGACATCTTGTCCCAAGTGAATCCTGTCCTTGGACTTGGTGATATTTGCTAGCAGTGTTGTCTCTGGTGAATTTCTCTCCAAAAGTAACCGAAGTCAGTAAGCCTAAAGAGCATTTGCATTTCCTCAGAGGACGTCCTCAGCAGCTGGAAACACATCAGACGACCCTTTCAAAAGCTAGTCATTTTCCTGAAATCGTGGACTCAGTTTCCAAATGATGTGGCAACCAGGTGGGTGTGGCATCAGCCACTTGCTTTGTGCAGTCTGTCATATATTAAAGCTTCTAACCCCATTTTTAATCTCCAAGAATGGGGACAGTAGAGTGTACAGATCGAAGCAGAATACAATGTTGGGATAAAACAGCTATTTAATCTTCTTTTATTTTTTAAGCAAAACACTCAATTTTCTACCTTATTTTCTAATTTTTATTTCATGGCAATACTGAAAATTGGGAATTGTGAAACATTAAAACTCTCAATTGCTAAAAAGCACTGAGGAAATGGGAGCTAGCACTTAGAATAAAGACAAAATTATTTTCTTGAAAGCAGGTATGTGATTGAGTATTAAAAAAAAAAAACCAGCATCATCTATAATCTCCAAAAGGTTACAGGAGTCGCTTGTTAATATAGTAGTTAGTAGGTTCAGTATTTTAATTCACTATTTAGAATTTAGGTCCTTTATCGCAAGAAGTCGACGTAGTTAGTTTACACTACACACGGTGTGTGGAGGCGCGGGAGCAGTGGTAGTAACTTAGCCTGACGTCACACAGCTGGTTTCCCGTCTGGGCACAGGCCGACCGAGGCTCACGCACTCCAGTGTTGCTAGTAAGCACTTGCTGAGCGGGCATTGGGTTGCACCCTCTGCACTCCCTGTCACGTTGTCACTCTTCCTGCTTCCATGGTGGGTTATCGGATGCCTTGCTAGTTTCATACACTGATTAACTGATGGTGTTACATGTTGAAGAGTCTTAAAGGTCGTAAGGGAAACCGTGTCCCTGGCTCGGCTGGGCCGCCGAGCCCAGAGGAGGGGCCTGTGGCACCTGAGCGGGTGGGCCGTCCTTTCCAAAGTGCAGGTGACTCGCCAAGAATGAGTCAGGGGACATGTAAAGCCATGGGGTTCTGAAGAGGCTCAGTGATTGAAAAGTCCCGAGGTTCAGAAAGTATCTTTAATCAACACTTACAAAACTCCTACTGTGCTGGTTGAGGCCAAAGGTCAACGTTACTACACTGTTAATGGAGGGAGGGGAGCACGGGTCGTGGGTCCCGGATGTCGTACCAGCCCCTCACATGCTCAGTTCTTACATGCACAAAGACAAGGCTTTGGTACAGAAACTGAAGACCTCGTGTACTCAAGAATCTTCACAGCTTCTATTGGACATATTTTCTTTTTAGGAATGAAGGAAAATTCTCCCATTTTTGAGCCATTCTTTTATGTCAATTCTACAAAATTGCATGTAACTTTATAAATATTTTTAAAAGATATAGTTTTGTAAATATTTAATATTCTGCTAATTTGATTTTGAATTGTAAATGTCAAGTATTCTGTTTTTGGGGTTTTTATGTTTTATTATACTTTGTTAAAAAGAAAAATTGTACATTTTTAGAATGTTTTTATGAGTAAATTTAATGTACTTAAAATAAAAATTTAAAAAAAAAGCTGTTTCATTTTATTAGGTGTTGGTCTCATAGAATATGAAGCACACATCTTTTCAAATAAATTGCACTTCTTGCTCTCCAAACTAGGGCGTCTGTCCTTTCTGCCCTCTTCCCAGCTTTACAAATGGGACAGACCTGGTCTTAGATGAACGTTTCCCAGCGTGGTGAATGCGCCCTGGCATCTGAAGCGATGACCTCGCTCTGGATTTGGGATGGTGGCAGTCTAACGAGCATGTGCCCACCAGGACTGTGGTGTTCTCGTGAGCAGGGCCAGGCACCAGAGGGAGGATTCTGGCACCTTTTCCCCAACAGAGATCCCCAAAGCCTCTTGGTCTTCTCAGGCCTGTGGTTACAGAGGAAAAACGCGTGCGCATACGCACACGCAGACTTCCAGGCACGGTTAGGGCTCCTGCCAGGTAAATGACAGCAGGCGACACAGCTGGCCCCTCTGGCAGGGAAAGCCTTGCTGTTGGGTCACCTCCAGGGCCTCAGGGTTGTCTTGGAACCACACAGGCCAGGCCTCTGAAGATGGGGACACGTGCGCATGTGCTGAGCAGCGAACTCGGGGAAGCAGAGCCTTTCCCTCAGCTCGTGCCGTTTTCTTCACTAACGTTTCCGTGCCTACTTCAATCTGAGTTGGCTCCAGCATGTTCCGATGAGTAACGCTGGGCACTACGTCTTTACCCGATGCGGCTGCCAGGTCGGTACTGAGGGACCGTAAACCACATGCCTTCTTGACCACACACACACTCTCAATACTTGTTTGACTTTGTTGTTCACTTACAGTGGTAGCTTTTCAAGTGTTTATTCCCACAAAACAACTAGGTCCCGCATCCATCCTCATACTTTGTATTATCTGTAAGTTCTCAGAGGGTTTTAGTTTCGTACAGACAAGACCAGGTGGCAGGACCCTGACCAGGTGAGGAAGGTGCCCGTGACAAGGCAGAGACCTGAGTCGGGTGTCCCTCCACCAGCTCCTCCCCAAGCACAGTGCAACCAGCCTCCGCGCTGTCAGGAAGGACAGGCCCCACTAAGCTCTGCACAGTACAGACAGCAGACAGTCTCCACACAGACCCAGAAAAGCGAGCTTTGATGACAGTTTTTAGTTGTGCCTTTATTCACCTTAGTTTGTTAAAAATGTACTTGTTTTAAAGATCCTATAAATAGAGTGATCACCCACTAATGTGGGATGTAAGTCCCCCTCTCAGCATGGTATTTTTGTTTTTTAAAAAGCAGAATTTCTTACAGGAATCTTATTGATCACACAGTAGTTACAAGAATGTCCGATATAATGGCATATACAGTCTAAACAAGACAGGCTGATTAAGGATTTACATAATGTAAAAATATACATATTCAAAGTTAGCCATGTGGGCAGCGGCATGCAGCTGGAAGAGCAGCGGACGGGAGGTTGGGGGCTGAGGGCCCAGACGCAGTAATATTGCTTTTCCCTCCGTTCCCGAAGATAACTTCCACTAACAGATACATGTTCCACACATCTAAATACACAAGGGTAAATCGTGACCTGCGACACGTAGTCTAAGTGGTCTGTGAGACTCCCACAGACACACGAAATATGAACCCCATGCAGGCAGGAGGAAGCACTGGTCATGTATTCTACTTGGACTTGGAAAATGTTTAACTCTTGCCGCTGACATCTGGAAGAGCGCGCGTCTCCTCTTGCTGTGTTTTCTTCACCATTGACATGCACTTGGTGGGGAATTCTGATGGTGGGTCAACCTAACAGTGATAACTGAAATACTCTTAAAAATGCTGTAACTTTAATAACATATTTTCATCACACACTTAACATAAAACATGGATCATCTACAGCTTTAAGCCACAGGGTGGAGAAAGCGCATCTGAATGGTAATGCTTTTCCTTTCAGTATCCCACCGCTCCCAGCACTGTCCTCAAGAAGGAAACTGATCCAGCCGCTTGCTCATTTACCCAAGCAGGCTCTGCTATGAGCTCTTAAAGAACATCCAAAACAGAAGAAAGGTCGCTCTTTTTCTCTGGGCTTTTTGAGAAACTAAATCAAAATGATAAATTATTCAAGGCTCCTAGTGAGCAGCGGTGCTTTTCTGTGTGTAACTATCTAGGGAACAAATCAAAAAACTCCCACTGCAAGCGCGTCGACGTGGGGGAGACTTATCAGGAATCAGGAACCTCAGACAGCAGTGCAGAGTTTTCTCAGACACCCCCATTTGCCCTGCTTTTTGCCACTTACGGCAAATGCGTTTTGGGGGCCACGCTCGACAGCTTATGCTCGCAGATCCTCCTGGGAAGATTGCTCTAGTTGAGCAGAAACCCTTGCATAAAAGTCGGCAGGCTCTGTGAACCTGGAGAGGAGACTCATGTCTCTGAATGCTCAAATTGCAAATTCCTATTGGAGAAAGAGCATTAAAGTAACTTGAAGGTCTATTTTATTGGCAACTCAGAATGCAAAGTATTTTATTTTTAAACTTCTAAATTTGAAAACAAGACAGCCTAGGTTAAATAATAGTTTTCCAAAGCTGAATGTGCTCATTTGCAGCTCAGTTTTTCTGCTTTAAGTACAAAAAAACAACTTCCTAAAACTCCTAGGCAGGAACACTACTGTTTTGATGATCTGTGATTAGATGAACGGATCGATCTCAGTTGGTAACATCCCTTTGTTTTTCCTTGGTAAGGGTTTAAAAAATTCTAGAACAGACGCATTTTTCTAGTCTTACACTGACAATTTCATCCCAAATGTCTCCTGAGAGGCATATACCATATACAGGAATCCATCTTCATCCTTCTCACTTTCATACACTTCAGAAATCGGTGTGGACACGCTCACCATGCTGTGTCCATTCACTAACAGGAAGAAGGCTTGATTAGCGTTGAGCTGTAAGCGCCTTCTATTGAAAGAAAACAATGTGAAGAAATATTGATACATCAATAACTGGGGAGCGTGTGTAAAGATACCCCCACCCAATCAATATAAAAGCATAAAGATTATCTCTACTATTTCTTCTCATAAAGCACAGGGCATCTTCTATGGATACTCACGCTCAGTGTTAGTGATAATCCCTGACACATGGTTCTTACTACATTCCCAGGTCACTGTTAAACTCTACTGTCTGAACAGCCATTAGTATCTAACGTGAGAAAAACTGTTCAAAATACAATTTACAAACTAAGATCTAAGCTCGTGCAATTTATTACCATTGCACCAAGTCGACATTCTCTGTTACTAATTTTGCTACACAAAACTTGTAACTTTTCTGATTAAGAGACAACAGCTATACTAGATGTTATGATGAAAGAATCAGAAGGGACATGAGATCCAAAAGGTAAGAAATATAAAAACTCAGAAATGAAACACAATTTTATTAAGCTTGTATAGATTTTAATCAGAACTAAAGATTTACCTGTAAGTCTGATAAAGAATAGAAGTTACCCAAAGAAATAAAAAACAAGAAAGGTGATTAAATACCTAATTATCTTGATGAGCTCACTCATGTTGACATGGTCAGGCACAAGGAACTTGGTTTTATCCAGGACAGGAAGCTGCTTCTCCCCCTTGTATCGTTCTATTATCACCTAGAAAAGCAGCCGGAGAAGGGATTTAAAAATAGCCATTAACAATGAAAGCAGATGAAATACTTCCTGTGTTGTAACTCGCACATGCCAAAACGGGGTTTAAAATAGCACATTTGTGGCAGCGTCCCACATGGCACAACTAGAAGGACCCACAATGAAGCATATACAACTGTGTACTGGGGGGCTTTGGGGAGAAAAAGGAAAAAATAAAATATTTAAAAATAAATAAATAAAAATAAAATAAAATAGCACATTTGTTAGTTTCCTCACAGATCTCCTGTCAAGAGCGATCACTTATTAGCTTAGACTCTATCCCTGACAGAACATGCTACGGAAGAAGTGGCTGTCTCCAGGGAAGTGAGCAGGGTGGCTGCAGGATGGGGACAGAAACTTTGCTATATATTCTTTTGTTATTTGGAACCATGACAATATACTACCCAGCCAGAAAAGACCCCAAGCCTTATGAGAACAGAGAGGCTGGTACCAGCTTAACATGTAAAGATTTTAATCTATCTATGTCAATTCAATACCACTACTTCCTGTGACATGGCAGGAGTCCCTTTTTTTGTTTTTGGTGAGTAAGATTGGCCCTGAGCTAATATCTGAGCGATTCCTCCTCTATTTTGTATGTGGGATGCCACCACGTGTACGTCTGCACTGAGCATCCAAATTCGCAAACCCTGGGCCACTGCAGCAGAGCATGCAAACTTAACCACTAGGACATGGGGCTGGCCCCTGAGCCTCATTATCATCTGTTTACTGAGAACTGCAGACATCCCTCTCTAAGTACAGCAACACTCTACCCTGTCACAACAGTGAGAAGCTGAGAGACAGGAATGGAACATCTTTAGGTAATGTTTCTTTAGAAGAGGGAAAATGCCGTCTGTCCATTGTTCCACTATATGGGACCTACCTGAGGTTCTGTGTAAGGCCCTGTAAAGCTGTTATTACCTTCCTTGGTAAGATCGAGGGCTTTATCTACAGGGTGTGTTCAGAACATGATATCCACAAGGAGTGTCAGTGGGTACACGTGCCTTGGTTTAAGTGGTAGCAGAAATCAGAGGCCATACAGAAATCTTGGATTGCTGGCTCCAGAGGAGGCAGAAGTCGTCAGAGAATGAGAAGAAAAATTCAAGACTTTAGAATGCTTCCAATAAAGGAACACACAGGAGCCTGGGAAATGCTGGATAAGACGACCATGGGCCACTTCCGCTCTCATTGCCGAGTCCGGTCTGCCTGGACGGGCGCTGTTCTAGCTGCTCCTGACTCACTATGTGGTGGTGATTGCCATAAAAACACACTCCCCTATAAATGACTGGTTTATTTCTCAGTTTTCTTTTTCTTTTTATTTACTTTTTATTTTCCCTTTACTCTTCTCATGTAGGAGAGAAGATATATAAGTAACAGGATAAGGAATTTAGCTAGATCAGAAAAGTGCCTTCTCAAATGTTTCACTGAGGTAATAGTTCTGGACAGGAACTTAGAGGAAAAGGCCGCCCTTGGGGAGTGGAGACTGGGGGCCCGCAAGCCGCCTGTGCTTTCTCTGTCCAGCCGTCCATCTTACTCTCAACGAGTGCCTGTGGGTCTGCTGCTCAAATCTGTCAGAGTGTCACAAGCACAGACATGGAGGTATGAATATGTGATTTCTGCAAAATGCCTGAAACTACCAGCAGAAAGGATTACTGTGAAGGTACACAGATAATCACATTTCAAAAAGAGGCTGTGGAATAAACCCTGGCAGACTGCTGAGCTGGTTATTTTCCACTGGCTACCACCTGCTAGTAAACATAGTAGGTACTCAAAGGTGAAGAAAAACCTTAAAGTTAAGGAAATTCCCCAGAAGGCTCACCCCCAGGCCTTACATTGACAAGGAGATTGTGAAATTTCCAACCAGTTTAAGGAAAACAGAGAAGGTGTTTTACTGGAGAATCCTGCAGCTGTGCAACTGCTGAGCAGACCCACCTCATTCTCTTTTCTGTGCACCTTACAGCCCAACCCATGGCATCTTTCACCATCTCACCCCACACTTTGGTACGAGATGACCAGTCAGACAGCAAAACATGAAAGCTTCTACGGAATTTAGCAGTGGGGTTTCTAAGTGGTCTGTAGAATTAGTAGGAGGTGAAAACCATGTCCCCAGGATTACGTGTATCTTTCCCACAACAACAAGGAATGGGACTCTCTTTCCACTTTGCACAGGAGAATCCGGCAGCTCCTCTCAGAATGTTATTAACTAGCCTAAGATCACTTAGTAACCTTGAACCTAGGGCCTGGGTTCAGCCTCTGTCTGAGACCCAAAGTTCCTTTTGGCCATCTCTCTCTAGACCTAGAGCCTCTGCGGGACCCTGCTTATGGTCCACCGCCAAAGGCTCTGGGGCACAGCACGCTGCAGGCACAACAAGCAGCCAAGGCCCCGACACACAACCAAAAAGAGCAGCCTCTTTCCTCCAGCTCTTGCGAAGAAGCCAGTTATAAGAGACTTCTCTGAGGCATCCAAAGCTGGGCAGCTTGGAGCTGCAGTCTCTTTGAAATCCTGAGAGCTACAGTCTTCCCACAGCAGCAGTCTTTGCTTCCTTTAGAAGATGGTGGATACTTCCTTCCACTGATAAAACGTTAAGAGTGTTAACACCTCTATCCCTTCCCCCGGCAAATAAATACATTTGATTTGTTAAGTGTGTAACGTTAAGGCAGCAAATTCAGACTTGGGAGGAAACAAAACATGATTAGATTAAAAAAAAACAAAACAAAACGTGTAGATTAAGCTATCTCAATTCTATGGCACAAAATTGGCACCCAGGGGTTGCGTGTCTGAGGAGTCCTGGAGAAACGTGTGAGGTAGTTGCACATGGCAGCACTGCACTGAGCTTGCTCCCTAAGCAGTGCTCTCTTCTGCAGAGTGTTAACGACTGAAACATAGGTGCCTGGGACGACCTACCGGGATTTTGGTAGGATGCTGCTCTCGGATAAGTCGGACATCTTCTACTCTTTGTTCTGCAACAAAAGAAGAGACAGGCATTATTGAGAGCCAAAATGCAGCTGCTTTCCTGCATTTTTACTGGTCACTTGCATATCTGAATTCACCTATTCTTAGCTGTGGCAGAGCAAAGCAGTAAAGATATCCTGCCTGGAACTGAAAGAAACAGCACTAGCAACACTTCATATCTGGCAAAGGCTGGTATGTGAGGCTAAAGGCAACTTACATGGAAACCAACATGAAATTACATGGCTCTACCAGGTGGTATGACATAAGACCAGGAGCACAGAATTCCTCCTTCTCAAGGGTTTGGAACCCCAGGTTCCTAGTGAGAGATAATCAGCAGATTAACTGCATGGCATTACCAATCTTTCCTCCAAGGACTCTTACCACCTGTGTGTTGTGAATTTTCCAGTTTAAGTTGATATAGAAATCCATTATAAACCATAGGTTCTTCAATGCAATTTTCTCTTACTACTTCCAGCTTTTTTTAAAAATCACGTTTGATAATTTGGCTTCCTTTCGAACTTATTTATTTTTTGAGGAAGATTAGCCCTGAGCTAACATCTGCCGCCAATCTTCTTCTTTGTGCTGAGGAAGACTGGCCCGGAGCTAACATTTGTGCCCATCTTCCTCTATTTTATATGTGGAACACCACGACAGCATGGCTTGACGAGCAGTGAGTAGGTCCACACCTGGGATCCAAACTGACAAATCCCGGGGCCACCGAAGCAGAGCATGAGAACTTAACCACAACACTACCGGGCTAGCCCCTAACTTCCAGCTTTTTAATGATATAGTGCTTAAAAGAAAACAAACTGGCAAGAGAAAGGAATATGGAAAAAACAGAGTGCCCTATTTGAGTTTTAAATAGTTACGCTCAGTGCCCAAAAGAAATAAAAGTTTAAAGCACAAAATCTGTTGAATCCTTTTGTGAAAATATCTCTATATTTTCCTCCTTAATATAATCACTTATTTAGCTTTCAACAGTTGTACTAGGCTCTCTGGGTAACACAGGAAACAAACCAAGCCAAGTCCAGTTCTCACTAGGTGACAACAGAATTGAAGAGATATGTCATATCTAAAGCAGTATGTGAACATATGATTAAGATGGCATTAATCAAAACCTTCCAACAGAAAATTAACAAAATCATCTTGATTTACTAAAGTAGAATTCATTCTTATGGTGTCTGCAAATAAATGATCAATGTCATGAATTTCCTGAGAAAATACTTATAATGGTAGCTCCAGAAAAAGATGCTATGACCTATATAAATGTGAATTTATTCCAACATCATTGCCAATTTTGTATTTTTAAAAACATTTTAGCATCATTCTCCATAAAAACTACTGAAATAATTCCCACGTTCAAATATGAATACATAGGTTCTATTTCCATTTTTCCATCCAACATTTCTTTTTTTTAATTAAAAAAAAATTTTTTTTTTAAGATTTTATTTTTTTCCTTTTTCTCCCCAAAGCCCCCCAGTACATAGTTGTATATTCTTCGTTGTGGGTCCTTCCAGTTGTGGCATGTGGGACGCCGCCTCAGCGTGGTTTGATGAGCAGTGCCATGTCCGCGCCCAGGATTCCAACCAATGAAACATTGGGCCGCCTGCAGCGGAGCGCGCAAACCTAACCACTCGGCCACGGGGCCGCCCCCCCATCCAACATCTAAATCAGCTTCTAAGATAAATTACTAAACATATTTGCTTTAGACAAAGAAGGCTGAAGCTCATGGACTCCCACCAGTGCATATTCCTATTCAATGCATGAGGATAAGAATGAATTTAGCTATTGTTAACAGTAAACTCAACCTAGTGGTCCTCATCTGTGATACTGTGATTTATAACAAGAAATATACATTTGGTACAGCACAGAGCTCCCCAAACCCTTGGAATTTCCTAAGTGACAGAAGTGATGAAGAGGTCAGCCCAGTGGTGCAGTGGTGCTCTGCTTCAGGGGTCTGGGGTTCACCAGTCTGGATCCCAGGCACAGACCTACACACCGCTTATCGAGCCATGCTGTGGCAGCCGTCCCACATATAAAATAGAGGAAGACGGGGCCAGATGTTAGCTCAGGGCCAGTCTTCCTCAGCAAAAAAGAGACAGGTTGGTGGCGGATGTTAGCTCAGGGCTAATCTCCCCCCAAAACAAACAAACAAAAAACAGTGATGAAGATGTCAATAAAGACACAAGCCCCGTTCAACCACACCAAAGTTTAGGTTAATGTGATGACTTTCAGAAAGCTGAAAATGATGGGGGCTGGTTGCCAGGGGAACGAACCAAGATTAGAAGGTTGTAACTTTCAGTCCTATCCCTCGACTACCAGGAAGGGGAGACAGGCTGGAGATGGAATTAATCACCAAGGGCCAATGATTTGATCAGTCTCACCTGAGTAATGAAGTCTCCATAAACACCCAAAAAGAGCGGGTTCAGAGAGTTTCCAGGTGCTGGGTGAGTGGTACACACCAAACTCCATGGGGACAGAAACACGCACGCTCAGGACTCTTGTGGACCTCACCCTACGTCTCTCTTCATTCATATCCTTTAATAGCCTTTATAATAATCCAGTAATCTAGTAAGTAAAAGGTATTCCTGAGTTCTGTGAGTCACTGGCAATTTAATCAAACATGAGGGGCTCATATGAACCTGATTTACAGCCAGTTGTCAGAAGCACAGGTTACAACCTGCACTTGCAATTAGCATTTTATTTATTTTTTTGGTGAGGAAGAGCAGCCCTGAGCTGACACCTGTGCCAATCCCCCTTTATTTTGTATGTGGGACGTCGCCACAGCATGGCTTGATGAGTGGTGTGTAGTCCCACACCTGGGATCCAAACCCGAGAAACCTGGGTTGGTGAAGCAGAGGGCTTGTACTTAACCTCTATGCCACCCTGCCAGCCCCACAATTAGCATTTTAAGTGGTGGAGGAGAGGCAGTCTTGTGAGACTGAGCACTTAACCTGTAGGATCTGAGGTTATCACCAGGTAGACAGTGTTAGAATTGAGTTAAATTGTAGGACACACAGCTGAACTCCCTGATGCTCTAGGACCTGTCCCTATGTCTGTCCTACTGCAGAAAAGGTGCTCTACCGTCTAGACTTAGCTGTCAACCCTCTGCACAACAGAAGGCTTCATTTTGTCAGGGTAGATTATTTCAGAGGTTAGGGGAAACCATAATTTAATTAATCCACTCTAGCAAATGAATAACTCTTTAATAGACCCTGGAATGTATTTCACACTTAAAAGCTTATCCTAATAAATCTAAAAAGTAAGTGGGGGCTGGCCCAGTGGTGTAGCAGTTAAGTTTGTGCGCTCTGCTTCCACAGCTCAGGGTTCCTTAGTTCAGTCCCCAGGTGTGGACCTCCGCAGCACTCATCGAGCCACGCTGTGGTGGCATCCCATCTACAAAAAGGAGAGGAAGGCTGGCACACATGTTAGCTCAGCAACAACCTTCCTCACCCCAAAAAATAAATAAATAAAAATAAAAGGTAAGTGGAAACATTCAGACAGAAGGGGAAGACACTTTTTTAACACAAGGAAACAGGTTTATTTTGGTAAATGGAGATGGAAAAAACAAAACAGGCTCTAAATGTGAGGCTTCAAAGTCAAACGATAGCGTCGAAAGTTTTCTTTGTCTTGATTTATTCCCAAAATATGGCCCCCCAAGGAAGACAAAGGTGATTATTTTTATTAAAGGTGAGAAGACTCAGGTATGAGGACAAGTGACTTCCTTAACGTGAAAAGAGTAGCACCAAAGTCCCACAGGAATGTCTCTAGTGTCTCAGCCAGCTGCAGTGGAAATGCAGTGAGCCAGCAGTCACTCAGTAAATTTGGCATATGCTGATCCCTCCCTCTTTCAGAGGCTAACAGCATATTTAACAAAAGCATTGCAAACAACTTAGAGCAAAGGCACATGCGAGCGATTCTTGTACTCGGTTATTCCCAGCACGCTGTGATGACCTGTCTGTCATCTGCCTGCCTCAACAGAGGGCCCCTGGCAGGCAGGGCCCAGTTCTAGTCGTCTCTGTCTTCCCCAGGGCTCAGGCTTGCACACAGAAGATGGCTAACAAACAAACGAAAGCTGTAAAGTGGAAATAAATACTGTTCCAAATGCCTGTCAAGACACACTTCCCCAGATTCCTTTTCCTCCTGTCTCTAAGAATCCTTACAAGCCTTACAAACAGATAAAAATAGAGGATAGGAGTCTAAGGTGTCTTATTTTACCAACATATTATTTGCACAGTTGCTTTTAGATTCCCTAGGGCATTTAAAATAAAACTTTACTTACACACATTTTTCAGGTTTTACCTCACTGAGTGAGATGGAAGCAGAATACATATTTTCCTCAATCTGTCTATAAATCATAAACCTAAGACCCGACCCATCAGTCAGGGACACAGCTTAAGCTCACGGCGTGCTCCACGTGTTCTGGCATAAATGTCACTCTGCAGTCTACTATCAGACGAGCCCGGGCTGTAATTCTAGGCCAACACATAAGCTTCCTGAGACACGCAGCCCCTTTCCTTATTATGGGGAAGCTTAAGACCTAATCTGCCGGTGAACAGTGTGTGGGAAACGGATCTGTCACTGCACAAACCGGGGCCACCCCGGAGGAAAATGATGCGAAACTGTTACATTCGAGGAGGCGGAATCCAAACTTTGCTCAAATACAGCGCGTGGAGTTCACGAGCTGTTTGGAAACATCTGCGAGGACACGCACACGGCGCTCTTGGCTCCGCGTCGGGCCACTTCACCTGCTGGCAGCGACAGCCAGCCGCTGGAGGACAAGCATCCCCGTCGGAAGGTTAGAGGCGCAAGTCCAGACCCCGCCACTAGGCGGACCGCGGCCGCCACCTCTCCGGGCCCCACCCAGTTCCTCCAGCTACAAAAGGATGGGTTGTTCAGGGCGAGCGCTAAGACCCACCGGGACCCTCGCCGCCCTGGCGGAAGGCGCCAGCAGGACCTCGCTCGGTGTTCAATCGGCCTCGGCTCCCGCACTCGGAGCGAGAGCGCTGCCCGCGCGAGCGGGGGCTGCCTTGGGTTCTAGAGGGAGGTTCTCTCCGAAGAAGTGACTCCCCTCATTTACGCGGCCCGAACCTGTGAAAACGGTCGGCGCCGACACTCACGATCACCACCATCAGGAGCGCGCAAAGGCAGGAAGGGATACCTGACGCTTCCCTGCAAAACGAGTCTAAGAGATCTTTAAGAAGAAGGGGCGGGGGAGGCAGGCTAAGGGGGGACCCCCCACATCCGGCGTGCACAGGACGCATCACCGGGGAAAGGGGCCCCACGCCCCTTCGCCCGCAGGGTCCAGGGCACCGCCTGCTAATCCGCCAGGACAGATTCACGTCGCTTTTCCTGCTCTCACCACCTGCTCTCCTTCAGAGGTTTCCCCACAATACCCTAAGAATCCTCTAACCAAAGAGACAGCAGCTCGAGCTTCAGCCCTGAGCAAACGGGCCTCTCTCCCGCACGGACGCGCCGGGAACGCTCAGACGGCGGCGTCCGCGGGGCCCGGGCCGCCGCGAGCGGAGCTGCTCGGCCGCCAGGAGCGGAGCGGAGCTTCTCTCCGTCCCCACCGACGCCACGGGCCCGGGCGGCTCCAGGCCGGCCCGGCGGAGACCCGGCTCGCGGCGGGCAGCGGGATGGCCCCGGCGGCGCCGAGCGCCTACACCTGGGGTCGCCGCCGCCGCCAGGCCCCGCCGCGCTCGGGGACACCGACGGCGGTCCGGGCTGGGGGCCGAGCTCCCCGCAAGCCCCCGCCCGGCCCCAAGGTGATTCAGCACCTCCGCGCCCGCGCCCCGCGGGACCACGGTGAACGCCCCAGGCCCGGCCCGGCCCCGCGGCCCTGCCGGCCCGGCCCTCCGCCAGCCCGCGGCCCTCCCGCCGCCTCGGCCCCTCCGCTCCCGGGCCGGCCCCCGTCAGCCTCCACCGCCTTCAGCCCCTCAGTCCTCCAGGGCCCCCGACCCCCGCCGCCTCAGCAGCCCAGACCCCTCGGCCCGGGCCTCCCGGGGCCCCTCAGCTCTCCGGCCCCGCGGCCCCCGCCGCGGCAGCCCTCCTGGCCCTCGTCGGCCCCCGGCCCGCCCGGCACCCACCGAAGGTGCGGCGCTGCTTGAAGGTCTTCTCCGACGGCATGGCGCGAGAGGCTGGGCGGGGGCGGCGAGGCTGGGGGTCCCGGCTGCTCCAGGCGGCGGCAGCTCCGACTGTGGCGACAGCGACTTCCCTTGTGTCTCCTCAGCCCGCAGCTGCGTCAGGTGACCGGCGCGGCGTCCCGGGAGGCGGGGCCAAGGCAGGCCGTGGTCGCCGCCATGGCGGGCGTGGCGGAAGCGGGATGCGCGTAGCGTGGGGGGCGGGGTCGGACGCTTGCGCGGCGCGGGGCGCGCTCTGCGCATGCGCGCGGGCTGGGGTCGGACGACACAGGTGACAGCCCGTGTCTGGACAGTCTGTTGGGCGCCCCCCGCCCGAGGCGAGAGTCCCGGGACTGGGGAGCCTCGCGCTGCCCGCACGCCCCAGGCACGCGTGGATACGCCTCCCGGCTCAACTCCGGGCGGGGGGCGGGGAAGCCCAGGCGCGCCCCTGGGTCCCGGCCTCCAGTCCCTCCGTGGCGGACGGGGACGCGGGCCCACGTGGCGCCGTCCCGCGTGGCCTAGCCGCCTGGACTTAGCCTCGCTTAGGTGTCCCGCGCTAGGTGCTGATGGCCGATGTGTCTCTACCCGAAAATAGAGTAGTCTTGTGCTCCCGTCCCGTGAGGGTCCCTAGTTAGGGGCGGCTGGTTGTTTCTTAGGTGTTCGCTGTTCATCTCTTTTCATGGGCTTTCCAGATCAAGCACATGTCCGTGTACTTTTCGGGTTATTTTCCTTTTAAGAAGCTGTCCACTATTTCTCATGTTGTCCGAATAAAGAAAAGAACCTCACCTGCGTTGTTTCAGCTTATGTTTAATAAAATCTAACCTTGGAGAAGGTCTAAGAATCATTGTTGGTATCTTATGGCCTTCACATTGGGCAGACTCTTGTGATGCGCAGCCGCAGGTGACTTCTGGACGGCCATTAGGACATGATGATTTATGTGTTGTAAAGTCAGCCATTACCCGTTGCCTGCCCGACGTCACTAGTCTGCTGTTTTCATTTAAGGAGGATTTTCCAGTCTCTCAAGTACTGAATCTTATTTGTATCCATACCCCTCAGTCTTTCAACCACTAACCGGATGAGCAACCTTGGCTAAGTAACCATTTTTCTGAGTCTCAGACTCATTTGTAAAAGGGCAATGATATTTGAGAACTCCAAGTGTTTTGTAAGGAGCAAGTGAAAGTGGCCTGTAGAGTACAGATCACCGTGCAGCGCCTAGATCCCAGTTCAGTTGTCGCTCGCCTCAACGTCTGGGGAACATTGATCTGTATGAACAGCACTGGAGTCTTTGGCTGCTTTTGCTCTTTAATAGCTAATACTTTGAACGATCCCCATACTTCCAGGCTTTTTTTCCTTTTGAGTTTGTAAAAGCCTTTCTTATGTGCTTGTTTGATAAAGTAATTGGATTGTGCTAATAAAATACATTATTATACAAACATACGAAACATACTAACATATTTCTCAAAGTGAGTTTAATACAGCTGGGACGTCTGTCTTTATAGAGAGGCCAGTATGTCATAGATCCTTGCATAATTATTCCCCACTGCCAGAACAATGATGTTAATTGTAGCTCTTTATTCTGCTACTATTTACAAAAGAACAGTGTGTTTGTGCATGTGTCACTTTGTCTCAGAGTTTTTTTCCTCTTTCTGTCACAGTTCTTTGCCGCAAAAATCTGATAGTAAATAGTAAAGGGGAGCACTTAAACAGTGTCTGGTTTCCAAAGTTCCCACGGAAGGTTTTAAGCTCCAAATGTATTATATTGGTTGTTTTGTACTAATTCTGTGAAGATTGAAAAATAAATCCAGTAAGTGTTTATTATACACCTCCCTTCTGCCAAACACAAAATGATCAGTTGTGAAGTGTTAAAAGAGAGTGTGGACTGTGTGTTGCTTTCTTTTCTGGATTTTTATGTTATTGAGTATTGACTGGTGAGTGCTTTCTTGGCTTAATTGCAACTTTGTAAGAAATGGACTTTTCGTTCTCTTGCTGGACAACTGTTCCCAGTGCTGGAGAAGGGAAAAAATCGATATCTGGCATATGGAGGTGGGGGGAGGGGAAGGAGAGTTTCAAGGTCTCCCAGTCCCTCAGGCATCTGTAAAGCTCCAGCAAGTTGCCCCGGGCCTTGGGTTCACTGCCTAGGGAGTAGCCTGAAGCGCTTTGTGTCCCCTGAGATGGGACAGGATTGCTCTGTGATTTTCGAGTCCTGAAATCCAGTTTGCCGTGGCTGTTACAGTTCTGCCCCTAACCTTAATTCCTACTTGAATCTAAAGCCACATATCCCTACGTGTTTCTCAGAAAATCATCCAAAGCAGTTGGCGCGAAAGGTGTCTCATAAACATAATCTCCACGTAAGAGTAGCATATTCAAATAAATAATCTATAAATTGTATGTCAAACATTAATTTATATTCGTATACAAATATAAGAAGCAACTTCATGTAACTTGTAAACAACTGTGCTTGAGTGTATGTGAAACATTTCATGTGCCCCCAGATCGCAGTTTAATAGAAGTTTGATGCAGTGAACAGCATTGAGTGGTAAATTAATATTATTCATGAATTATTTTAAGCGAGTTAATGTAAGTATAGTGTTTATTTTTAAATGAATAACATAAATATTACTCTTCCTTGGAATAATCCATATAAAGTAGAAAAGAACACGTTTCATTTATCTCATGGTGCTTTTAAACTATGAAATAATCATTCTAGAAAGCCAAGCAGTGTCCGTTTTAAATACTTCTCACCTCATTCCTTTTTTCATAACATGAAATGACCATAGTCGTGGGGGAAATAATGTAACCGCTAAAAATTGAATATGACGTCCCCGCATTAGGATGTAACGTGCCTGTAAATCATGCTGTCTAGCTGTCGCTAAGGGTCTGTGAAAGGAGGCATGAAACATTAACCAGCAGGACACAACACATTAGGGTTGTTTTTGCCACACTCAACATGGAGGGCAGGTCACACCGAGAATTAGTTCAGCTCCTCAGACCAGCCTGGCAGGTCCCACCTCAACTCTTTCTGATTGGCAGAGAGATTCCACCCTCGAGGTTGTCTGGGCGACTATTGGCCAGTAGTCCAATCAGTCAGGTGTCATCTCTTTGCTCTTTGGAACAAGTAAACAAACAAGTATTGCTCAAGAAGGGTGCAGGAGCTATTCTCAGAAAGGATGCAAGCAGGCGGATTTTGAAGCTGACTCTCAGTAGATTGCAGTCTTTAGGCTCCTGCGAGGTATTGTCTGTGGCCAAGAGAGGATCTGCCTCTGGTGTACAACTTTAGAAATCAGCAAACTGGTGCAGGCAGGAAAGCCACCAGGAATCACTCATATTACCTATTGTGGTTTCTTACATGAGCGTAACAGCTGATGGAACTGGCTGGCGTTCCACAGGTTTTTTGTTTTCTTATTTTTTAATTCTAAACAAGTTTTAAAGGATGGTTGTTTTTCGAATTCTATCATACATGGGGCTGTTAAGGGATGAGGCTCATTTTAAACCGTGAACTTCTCGGTTAGCCTTTGAATATTTTCTCTTCTTTCCGTTCACCTTGACTGTTTCTTCTGAGCAGTGGGTAAGATGCCATTTTTCACATCTGGCTTCTGAGAACCAGCATGAGTCAAGTTAACATGGTTTGCTTAAGTCCAGGAAATACTCCTTTCCTGACTTTTGAGGCAACCAATTGAAAAATGCCCTGCCCTGTATTCTGTTTGTTTCCTTACGTGTTATCAGTTCTCACTAACAAGAAGTCCATTACTGTAGTCTCACAGCGTTCAGACAAATGATCTCTTCTATCTAGTTTTTCCTCATTTTAGCATGAATGCGTCCTCCTTAGGGTTCTTGAAGCCGGTACCTGCGGGTTACTGTAAATATTCAATAAGAACACGATTACCTTTTGACCTTGTTCCTTGACCTTGTTCTTAACAGACATGGATGAAAAGAAGTTAATCTTGTCAATTTGCTGTTTTCTTGTTTAACCTGAGGGGTGACTCAAGGGTCACAAGGATTTATGAGCTTGTTTTACAGAAGAAAAAGAATGCCTTCAAGGAAGTTAAGATCATCAGATAACTAGCCCCCAGCTGCGGTTGATGCCTAGAAGTCAGATTGCCCTGGGGCTTATCTGGAGTGAAAGAAATAGATTTCCCATTTGTTTCCCCAAAACTCCTCCTACCAAGCCCCTTAGCTCTATAAAACCCTCTGCTTTCTTCTCTTGTTAAGGTGGATTTGAGAGAACCTATCCTCCTGCATTATCGTTTTGCCCAATTTGAATAAGCCTTTCTCCATCTCCAAGAACCAATGTCTCAGCAATTGGCTTACTGTGCATGGGCACACTCACTTGAGGTTAAGAGGTTGGTATCATTCTTTGTAAAGGCTACAGTTCTGTATAAGGGATTGTAAAAGTACTCAAGGACACACGAAGCTCCCAGGGTTCCATGTGGAATAGTTCTCTGCTACACACCGAGTCTTTTCCCGCTGCTTCCTTTCCACCAATATGGATTACCGAAGCTCTCACAGCCATCTTTTCTTTCTGTTCTGTGGCCAGCACTAATTCAATCCCTCAGCATCTTTGTGGGTTATTGTACACAGCCTTCTGTATTACTGCTGTCCAGAATACATAGATATAGATTTTTCTTTTATAGTTGCATGATTCAAATTACGAACATAGTTTAACCATTCTTCTGAAAATGGAAATTTAACCAAATTAGTTTGTACATTTTCATATACTCTCAACTCCTCTAGGAGAAAATTGTATTTTATTAATAGGGCCTAGTAGAGAGTAGATAGATTAAAAAAATAATAAACTGATCAAACTATAACAGTGGCAAGGATCATGCTTTGGAATCTATGGATCCACGCAGAGCATAGCACAGAGGCTAGTGAGGCATTCCGTAATATTTATTACCTTAGTTGATGTATTTTTGTTAGCTGAGATACTTGCTAGCTTGGATCATCATGGTGGTAATCCACCAGTAATCTCAAAATCTGCTTCTTGTTCCTTGATTTTTAGCCTTTTAGCTAGTTCATTTGTTCTGTTTTTTCTTTCAGCAAACATTTATTGAGTAAACATTCACTGATTCCTAATGTGTGTTAGCATATCTATCTCGAGACAGGGAACATCTCTAGTAAGGTTGGTACCGTCATGCAAAATAACCAATAACCATTCTATAGATAAGAGAGATGAGGTGAGTTGTACTTGAGCCAGAGTGAGGATTACAACCCAGGAGGGCCTTTTCCAGAAAGGAAGAAAGCCTTTTGGAGAAGCTTGGTTTTCAGTACAGTCTTATACCTTTTAGAGCAAAGAATATACATTAAACTCACCGAGAATACATGTTCATCAAAGTTTCAGCCATATTCATTTGCAAATTATCAGGTCAACATGACCCTAAGGTCGGGAAAGGGACTAATATGGGCTGGTGTTACCAACAGGGTATTACCGATAGGGCCTTACCAATAGGGCGTAGGAGGGGAAGTATGCGTTTTATCTTAAGAGAAGTAAATGCATTCTTTAATGGTTAAAGCTGATATACAATGTATGTGTGATAGGCCATAAGTCAGCCCTTTTAGTTGAAGCCGAATCAGTTTTGAACTCAAATAGTCACCCCATATACCTAAATATGTGAAAATCTCTTGTCAGTACAAAAGGAAGCACGTGTTTGTAATAAAACCATATGATGGTGCTGTGATAAAGGGACCCTGCTTCCTAGAAGGAGGTGCCATTTGAGGACAAGGAGGAAGGGGATTGGGTGTTTAATGGCACAGCCTGGAGTCTTCCTGGCAGAGCAAAGCAGCAGAGACGTGACAAGGCACTTCCGCTGAGGAAGTGGATGGCTCAAATTGAGGGACGTGTGTGGGGACAGGAGACCGGCCAGACTGGGAGTTTTGGACCAGACTGGGAGGCACTTTATGTGATGGGATAGGGAGTCAATAGGGCAATTAAATATTTTAAATAGGTGAGTGATGCGATGACTCGGCTTCAGTTGACGTGTTGCTATTTGAAGGAAGCGTCCTGACCGCAGCTTGGAGGACGGATTGAAAAGCCGTCTAGACGCAGGGGGGTCAGTGAGGGGATGTTTGTCAATTGTGTGGACCTGAGAGAGGCAAGGTTTGAACTAAGGCATTGTCGTTGCCGTCTGAAGATGTGCTTTCCTGTTTATGGGATTCTGTGGACCAGGCAGGGTCCGCAGTCCTCTTTTCTCCTTCGAGACCTCCTTATGCCGCTGGGAGTGAACAGCCAGGAATTTGTGGAGGCTGGGCCCAGGGTACTGGCAGGGTCGCTAATTTCCTGTTTGATCAGACCCCACACACCACCATAAGCACTGGGGTGGCTTCCATTTAGACTCTGGGCAATTCCTCCAGCACTTCAGGCATTCAAGGAAGTGTTGACCAGGACAGAGCTGGGCCCACCCAGTTATAGACAGACCCCTGTAACCGTATGCACACCCCTGGCCCTCCTCTCTGGAAACAAGGACGGCAATAACAAATTTCTTGTTATCAGGAGCTGTTAAGGTGAAGCCGCTGTCACGAGGCTCTGGGCCTGCCTCCGACAGCACACGTGCCCCGGAGCACAGTAAACATGGTAATTAGGGCACACGATCACCACAGATGACACAGGATGCCACAGCTGGCGTGATTTCCCCTTCGCATTGCAATAAGGGTAGACACGATTGAATGTCAGCTTTTAGATAAAAGAAAGGGCTGAGAGGCACAATTCTGGGTTCCATCTGGCTTAAGTAGTCCGGACGGAGTGCGGCAGAAGTTTGCATCTCTACGCTGGCCGCCCAATCGCGCCTTCTGCGCAGCGGGCCCTCTCCGGGGGTGTCCTCAGTGGGGTCCTCCGCGGGGAGTTCCCAGAGGGGGACCTGGAGGGCCCTCCTCAGAAGGGGGTTTTCCGGGGCGTGGTTCTTGGAGCCATTGTGGGGCGCGTCCTCAGGTCCTCTGGGGGAAGTTCTCAGAGAGGGTCCTGGGGGTGTCCTCTGGGGAGGTCCTCGGGGCCGGCCTTGGGGCCTTAGGGCCATCGTCAGGGGGGCCTCCTACGGATGGGTTCTCTGGGGGGAGTCCTAAAAGGCGAGCTTCTCCGGGGGCGAGGGTCCTCTGGGCCGTCCTCAAGGGGGCGTCCTGAAGGGGGAACGTCCTTGGAGGAGTCCTGGGGAGTCCAGGGGGTTGGGGGCAGTTCTCATGGAGGGTCCTGGGGAGGGGTCCTCTGAAGGAGTCCTCGGGGGATGTGTTCCCGGGGGACTTCTCCGAGAGGGTCCTCTGAGGATCACCGGCCGAGGGAAGAGAGCGCCGCGGAACCCCGGGAGGGCTGCGGGATGTCCCTCCTGGCGGGCGGGGCCAAACCCGAGGTGCCGGCCTTGGGGCGGGACTGGGCTCTCCGGCGGGGCGGGGCCCGGTTCTCGCGCGGGGCGGGGCTCGGCTCTCCCACGGGGTGGGGCTCGGCTCTAGGGGGCGGGGCCCGGCTCCCGCGGGGCGGGGCTAGGCTCTCCCGCGGGGCGGGGCTCGCTCTGGGCGGCGCGTGCGCACCGGCGGCGGCGGCGCGGCCGTCACTCGGGCCGGCATGGCGGTGTGCGCTCGCCTCTGCGGCGTTGGCCCGTCGCGGGGATGCCGGCGCCGCCAGCAGCGGCGGGGCCCGGCTGAGACGGCGGCGGCTGATAGCGAGCCGGACACGGACCCGGAGGAAGAATGCATCGAGGCGGGCGCGGCGGCGCTGTCCGGGGCGGGGGGCGGCCGGAGCGCGGGCCCCTCGCCGCCCCCGCGCTGCTCGCTGCTGGAGCTGCCGCCCGAGCTGCTGGTGGAGATCTTCGCCTCGCTGCCCGGCACCGACCTGCCCAGCCTGGCCCAGGTCTGCACCAAGTTCCGGCGCATCCTGCACACCGACACCATCTGGAGGCGGCGCTGCCGGGAGGGTAAGCGCGCCGGGCGGGTGTCGGGGCAGCGGGGGCGCGGGCTGGAGAGGTCAGAGGTCCAGGCCTGGAGGGGGCTCGGACCTGGAGGGGGCCTGCCATAGATCGGAGCTCCAGGAGGAGGGTCCTACCCGGGCGGGGGCAGTGACCCCGGGGGCCCTGCCGCAGATCTGGGGTGCGGGGGGCGGGCGGGGTGGAGTTCTTGGATGGGCAGGGGAGCTGGCCTCTACCTGGCTTGGCGTGCTCAGAGAGGGGTTGAGGGGTGCCCCAGCGGCGGGGGGCAGGACGCCGCGGAGCCGAGGGGAGTGACGCGAGCTGGGTTTAGGCCAGGAAGTGAGCTGACGTCTGCGGGCATCTTTCTGGTCCCCAGCCCTGGGGGGCGGAGCTGAGGGAGCGATGAGGGTGAACTTGATTAGTTAGGGGAGTAGAGGGAGCCCGAGTGTTTGGAGGGTCCCCTGAGGCGGGGACCGGGTCTCGGGAGAGGTGCGTGGAGCCGAGCCAGGCAGTGCTGGAGGGGATCGATGACCCCCTCAGGGTGCTGGTGGCAGCAGTGAGGGTAGCGAGTAGTTTTGTAACAAATCCTGGGAGGAAAGGTTTACTTAATCCAGAGTTCAAGGTTCTCTGCGTTTAAAGGTTGACAGATCTCTGATGTTCACTCAGCTCTCATATTTTGGTAAAAAGCTAAGAAAAAATCCAAACAATGCAGAACACCAACAGGAAGAAGGTAAAAATCATTAGGGACCCCTGCAATGAAAGATAAGCCACTCTTACAATTTTGGAAAACCTCTCTCTCCATATATGCGTGTAGAGTCATGTGCACATTTTTACTTAAATGGGATCATACCATATATATTCTCGTAGGGACAGTTTAGTATAAAAGCTTCATAGTGTTCTACTGCATACACATGCCACAGACTAGTCCCTTACTCATAGACTTGAAGTTTACAATTTTTCCTTGTCATAAACAGTCCTATCAAGATGGCCTTTGTACATTTTATAGGAATTTATGAGACTTACATGTACCTTTTAGAACTTCTGAGATTATCTTCTTAGGGTGCACCTCCCAAAGTGGGTTGTAGGCAGTAGGATGGATGACATCTTAGATACCCATTGCCCAGCTATTGGGATTCACACCCCCAGGGAGGCTGCATGAGAAGGCCTCTTTCCCCAGGTCCTCCCCAGCAAGGGGTCAGCCAGTCATCTTATCTCTGCTGTAAAGCTCAATGGTCACGACTCGGGATTTGGGGTCAGCAGGCCAGGCTCTGTCTGTCTGCTGTGGGGTCCTGGACATGCTGCTTCACCTTCCCCAGCGTTAGCGGGAAGTGCTGCCCCCGTGGGGTCGCTCTGAGGGTTAAATGAGATAAGGCATGTGAAGCCCTCATCCCCTAAATGGTAGCTTTTGGTTGTGATGCTTCTTGACATTTTTATTTCACCTCTTGTGAATTCCCTATTTGTATTTTTTTGGTCTCCTTTTCTCTTAGGGAGTCTCTTTTTGTCTTACAAATTTGTAAGAACTCTTTGAATATTAGCAATATTAACCTTTTGTCATATATGTGGCAAGTAAATTTCTTTTGACATTTCAAAATAGAGGCAAAGAAAGTTCCCCTTTCTCTTTCTCTGTGAACGCTACCTTCATTTGCTTTGTTTTGCATTTTGTACGCCTGTGAGACCCAGATTCGTCACAGATGTTCCATTGTACTTTGAGGAGTTTCTCCATTAGTTGGCCAGAACCTTGTGGTGGTCTCTGGGGGGTTTGTCCCTGGGCAACTGTAAGGTATGGAGCTCAACTCTAGGAACAGAAGGCTTCTGTGTGGTCAGAGAACTCAGAGGTGTGCCGCAGAATAAAATGAACTGAAGTTAATTCTTAGAATTGCTAATGGAAATATGAAAAGTCCTGGTGAAGCTGTAGAAAGCATGTGGGGGACAGACAGAGAGGGACTCTTCATCCCTCCCTCTGGTGGCCGCAGTTCTCGGTACGGCTTTCCTGGGACAGCAGACAGCGTGATGGTGGAGTCAAGGCAGCTCGTTCACCCAGGTGGCCTGACATGCAAGGAGAATTTTTGTTTTGAGAAATTGGAAAAATGAAAGACAAAAATGATAAAATGGGCATATTCCTAGACACCCCCAGTAAATAACTATTGAGTCTTTTGTCATATTTGCTTTTGATTCTTTCTACCTTTTTTTTAAGAAAACATCTCAGCTAATACTCGAGTCCCTTCTGCTTACCACTTCTGCAAGGAGCAGCCACTGTTGCAGGTTGTTTCCTGGTGTGTACACACACCTGTGCTCATCCCCAATACATAACGCTGTCTTGTGGTGGCTCAGCCTTTTGACCCATATCATACTGTAAGTATTGTGCATCTGCGTTTCTCCCGTCAGCTTGTGTTTTTAAGTTCTGTCCACGTTAATATAGTTAAGTTTGGTTCTGTCTTTTTAAATGCTGTGTGGTGGGTCATAACTTGAGGCCACGCTTTGTTCCTTTGCTTATTTGTATTGTTTTCATTATATGCAATGTGACAGTGAACAAGCTCATATATGTTCCCTTGGACACAGATAAGTTTGACGATTTGTCTAAGGACTCTATGCAGAGGTGGTGTTGCCGGGCCCTGGGCTGTGAGCGCTGCAGTTTTACTACATACTATCCAGTTATTTCCACAGTGATTTCACCTGTTGACACATCTGTCACCAGGCATGAATGGGCAGGTCACAGAAGGTGAAATGCAAATGCTCAGTATGCATCATCACAGTGTCGCCGCCATTGTGGTCCAGGTCCTGTAGGTTATCTCATTCAATCCAACGTCCCCTGTATCCTCTCTAATTGCAACGATCCGTCTTTAGGAATCTGCCAGTCTGGATGAGAAACAGCATCTCATTTTAGTTTGCATATGCTTGAAAACTAGTGAGGATGCATATGTGAAAAATAGTCATTGGCAATTTGCATTTCTTGTATTTGCTTCTCCTTAATCTTTGCCCTTTTTTCCCCTATTGTTATTTTTTTCTTATTGATTTGTGGGTTTTATTTACTATGGATACATTTCTGTTTACTATGTTACAAAACATTTTCTTATAGTCTATAGTCATTTGCTTTTTAACTTCGTTTGTAGTGACTTTTGCGACAGTTACAACATTATCAAAGTTACGAATTTTTAACTGGGTTTAAGTGATCATTGTCATCCCAAGGTTATGAAGATGGTCGCAGCCGGGTCTTCAGTTTCACTAGTTCGTTCCAGTACCTTTAATTTCCAGCTCATCTAGGTGAAAAATTGGATGGTTGGCGATTCCACATGGCATTCCTGGGTGTCTCATGGAGTTAGTCTAATTGTGATTGGAATATACATAAGAATAATCTTGTCTGAGACAAGTCTGATCTTATTTCTCTGAGCCCCAAAACTTCATCTTTCCTGAACTAGACATTTGGTTATGCTGGGTGTTAATAAGGCCAGAGACAAGTCCAGGTGGGTGAAAATCCAAGTGCTTGTGGCCTTGGTGAGCAGGAGGTGGCATCTCAGGCTGCCCGGGGAGGTGGGTCGTCCTGGCTCATCAACTTTCCTGGAAGGGAAGCTCCAGGTCGGCCCTTTCAGGGCTGTAAGGATGGCTCCATCTCTTAGTGTCTTGGAGGGTGAGTGAGACTAATTAGTGGATTTGCCTTTTTCCTACTCAATGCTTACGTGTTTGCTGTCTGTATTTTGATAATTGGATTTCCTAGAACAGAAAACAAGCCAGAAAAATGGGAATGGGAAAGAAGTACCGCACACCCGTGTTTTATTGCTTCCCAGACTTTGGGGCCATGATTGACTTTCAGGCCGAGGATGAGGCCTGCACGTTTGAGGGCTCTTGCTAAAAGGATAGGGTGGTTGTGGGGCAGGAGGAGGTACGCTGGAAACTTAAAATGAGGTAGCTATTTATAACGTTTGATGAGCAGCTCACCGTTTCCAGTGTCCTGGCAATAATCAATTAGCAATAATAAGTCAGTTGTTTTCATGGAACTTTGGCCTTTCTAGCCCCCGCATGTTGGAGCTGGTGGATTAGACATTTTCTAGTGGTGTTTCTCCAGGCGGGAGAAAGTAAGTTGCTACTGAGAAGCCAAATCTGTGCTCCTGCTTTGGGGACAGGCATATGACAGATAGGTGATATCTCCCCTCCTCCTGGAAACCCGGCGAGACCCAGCCAGGCTGCAGGGCAGGCGCGGGGAGGGTGCGGGCAGACGCTGTTTTTGATGCATCATTCCTTTGGCTACGGGCCTCCTGCAGTTGCTCGCATGTGGGGCTATAAATAAGTCATCGTTTCTCAGAGCACCGAGGGTAGAAGCCAAGTACGGTATTTTGCCTTTGACTCTGACAAGGCTTTTCTTGGTTAACACTTCACCGTTTAGCTGGTGAATTTTGAAATGCTAGCCAATTTTAACCTATTCATTTATGCAGGACTTTATCAAATCTACCTAAGGCTAATGAATTTAGAAAATTCAGACCATAGTTCCAAACCAAATATTCAAATAATAACAAAGGATACATTTAGGACACGGGAAGTACTCCTACGTGTGTTTTTTCCCTTCCACACCAAACTCGAAATACTGAGACACGAGGATTTCATATTCAGCTCAGTACCTGCCTGGGTCAGGTTTTGAATTGATAATATATAATTTGCCCACTTCTTCTCTTGATGGTAAGTGTTTTAATGACACATGGCATTATATTTGTATAATATTTCGATGAGTTATCAGTCTGAAGTGGGTTTAAATTCCATCATAATTAGAAACATCCCTTTCCTATAATGTATGATCTTTATGACAGAAATGGGAAATTAAAAACCAATATTTAATTTTGTTTTTGCATGCAGAAGAAAAGGCTGTTTCTGTCCTATTTGATATGAAGTATGAGAAACGTGGCCTTTATTAAATATGGCTGAAATTGGGAGGGCCATCTGGGGAAGAGGTGAATGGGCCAGCTGCTGGTTTTAAAGTTGGCTTCAGGGATCTTTTATGATTCCTGTTAAGCAGTTGCTTGTTGAACCTGCTGATTGGGGTGGCAGGGTGGGTGGCTTGGCAGTTGGATAAACAAACCGTACGGGTAACAGGAACAAGCGTCTCGGCCGCGAGAAGAGGCAGCGTGTCCTCCCCCTGCACATCCAGCGGGATCTCACAACTGTGGGGGAAGCTTCATCCTTCGCTGCCGCTTCGCTGAGTGGCAGGACTGCAGTGCTCTGTGTCTTTGCAAGTTGAATCTCCTATGCTGCTTTATGGGGAAAACTAGTCTTTTCAGGCAGCCAAGTAAAGAGAATAAAGGACAGTGGTGCGTCTGAGGGGGCATTTTTAAGAGTTCCTTTTTTTAACCTTAAAAAAGCAAGCTAGAAAGGGAATCTGGTGCCCAGAAAGCCTTGAGTAAAGATTTCCTCTTGGCCGCATTTAATTGGACAGACTCTGGTGCCTTGCCAAAAAGAACTGACTGGTTGTCAGAGGCGTAGGCACTGGCATTTTGACGGTTTCACTGTGTTTATAGAGTGATTACGGAATGCCTTTGAGGACCTGGGTTGTCTTTCTGGCTGGAAAGGGCATGCAGGTACAAGGGCATCTTCAGGATTTTGGAGAGGAACCAGTGTCCTCTCAAAAACCAAGGCCCTTTCAGGAGATGGCCAGGGTTCGGAACTCGTGAGTCAGCATCCTTTGCCAGTGATGCCATCACTGTCCACCCAGTGGCGAGAGAGAGATGACAGTAAAGCCAGACTCGCCAGAGCTGCTGGGGGAGTATTGGTGGAGGAATAGGGAAGTGTCTGAAATGTTAGAAAAGGCCCAGGCTGAGATGATTGCAGAGTCAGACTCACGGGCTTATCTCCTGGCCTCACCAGTGGGTGGTGAGACAGAGCGGGTGTGTGTGCACTTAGGCACAACGGTGTCTGGAGATGACAGGTGGGCCTTAGCGGGACTGGGTCTCCCCTGGCCAGTGGGTGCCTGTTGTGGGAGCCAGACAGGGGTCAGTGTCCTCTAACTGGAAGAGTGAGGCTTCTCAAGGTTCCCGTTGGCACTGAGACTGTTTATCTTTGCGGGGACTGAACCGGTTGGGAATAAGTCACATTGATTATGTAGGCACTTTCAGCTGCCCTTGGGAACTATTTGTTTAGCTTCTCGAATATTCTAGGTGTTTAATAGGAGCCACCTATGGGTTCTGTCCAGCTTTTGGTTTTTACATTCTTCCCGTCCTAAGATGAGCTGGCTGCAGAGTGTTTTTCCAGATCTGCTACATTATTAAAAAAAAGAAAAGGCATTTCGTGCAGTTACAGTAATAGCTAAGGGAAGCAGCACGCTGGAGGGCGCACAGTGGTTTGGAACCAGCGCTCTCTTGTTGGAGGGGTGTTCTTGGCTGTTCGCTCAGAGCAGCCGTGTCAGGAAGGGGGGCGCTGGTCGCCTCACTCCTCCCTCCCGCCTCACGGAGCCTCCCTCTCCCGCCAGCTCCTGCCCTCCTGCTGTTGACTTTTTTTTTAGCCATGGAAGTAAAAGTTTTAACCGTATTTTATTAAGGGTTATAATTATCCCCGAATTTAGTGCAAACAAAAGTGCAGTTTTCCCAGTCCGTGCCGCGTCTCTGTTTTATTTAGAAAACCGTAGTCGTGAGTTTACAGCAGGTAGGAGACAAGCCGGCAGCGCTCCTCCAGGCCGCACTCCACCCTCCGCCCCGGCGCCCTCCTGCCTGCCAGCTGCCAAGTCGGTCACAGCATCCTTGCCTCCCGCCTCTGCCTCACCTGGCGGTGCAGTGGCCTTCTCGCTGGATCCCCCACCGACGTTTCCAGGTGTGTCTCCACTGGCTCCACCCTCAGGTCAATAGTCCACTCTGGAAGCCCTGTCCGTGTGGCTTTTCTACTTCAGTCTCTTTGGTGCTTCTGTGTTGCCTGTGGACTCCTGCCTTTGGCATTCAAGGCCCTCCAGGACTGGGAGAGAACCTCCCTTTCCAGACTTCCCTTGTGTGCCCACTGACTTGCTTCAGATAGTGCCCTAGGGCTGTGCCTTTCCAGGGTGGCGGAGTCCCCTCACAAGTGGCATTTACTGGGAGAGTGAGGCTAGGTCCCCTCTCACTACAGTCTCCCAGTACCATTGCAGTGCACAGAGGAATGACGCAAGGGGCTGCCCCGTGGCCGAGTGGTTAAGTTCGCGCGCTCTGCTTCGGCAGCCCAGGGTTTCACCGGTTTGGATCCTGGGTGTGGACGTGGCACTGCTCGTCAGGCCACGCTGAGGTGGCGTCCCACATAGCACAACCAGAGGCACTCACAACTAGAATATGCAACTACGTACTGGGGGGCTTTGGGGAGAAGAAGAAGGAAAAAAAAGAAGATTGGCAACAGATGTTAGCTCAGGGCCAATCTTTAGAAAAAAAGAATAATGACGTGAACTTTCTTTGTCACCTTCTGTTCCAGCACAATGTGTGCAGATCGCAGTCCCGGCTGGCATGGGTGCCATCTCCGTTAATCTCCATCTTCTCTTCCAGGGAAGGAACCTCAAGAAGCAGACGTGTGTCCGTTGAGTTCTTCTGTAGGGAGAGAATGGAGAAAAGAGAGAGCAAGCAAACTCTTCTAAGCCTACATTCCCAGCCACAGAGAAGGACTGGATTTCATGCACACTGAGATGTGCTGCGGGCACAGGGGTTGCTGGTAAACCCCATCACACGGTACCAACCTCAGTGGGCAGGAAACGAGTGCTGAGAGGCTGGCAGCCCCTGGCAGTTAGGTCAGAAGAGGATGCAGCTTCCGTGTTGACTTGACTCAGGCCAAGTTGCTGAGCTGTTTTTGCCTCCTGGCAAATCATTTCTTAAATAGCTTTTTGGAAATTTTCTGATTGGAATATTTGAAATGGCAGTTTAATTTTTTTATTGTGGAAACATATACATAAAATAGAATTTACCGTTTTAGCCTTGTTTAAGCGTACAGTCCTGCAGCACTCGGCACATTCACACTGTTGTGCAGCCGTCACCACCATCCGTCGCCAGTGCTCTTCCCCAGCTGAAAGTCTGTCTCCATTACACACTCACTCACTCACTCTCCGCTTTCCCTTCCTCAGCCCTTGGCCCCCACTGTCCTCATTCTGAATCTGATTCCTCCCGGTTCCTCATATAAATAGAATCCTACAGTGTTTGTCCTTTTGTGACTGGCTTATCTCACTCCGCATAATGTCCTCAGGGTTCTTCCACGCTGCAGCAGGTGTCGGCATTCCCTTCCTTTTTAAGGGTGAATTATGTTCCATCGTGTGTACAGACCACATTTGCTTTATCCATCCATCAGTGGACACTTGGGTTGCTTCCACCTTCAGGCCATTGTGAGTAATGCTGCTTTGACCACAGATGTACAAGTGTCTGTTTGAGTCCCTGCTTTCACTCCTTTTGGGTATATACCCTTAAATAGAATAACAGCTGGATCATGTGGTGATTCTATGTTTAGTTTATTGAAAGACTGCCATGCTGTTTTCCATAGTATGCCCACTTAAATTATAAATTTCCTCAAGTTCAGCTCACCCATTTTTCTCCCCCTTCCCAACTTTTTTTATTGTGTTACCATCTTTGGAGCAGACACTTTCAAAAAGAATTCTATAAGCTACCTTGTATAATAGACGAGCGAGGGAACTTTTGTGTGTGTGTGAGGGAGATTGGCCCTGAGCTAACATCTGTGCCAGTCTTCCTCTATTTTATGTGGGATGCCGCCACAGCGTGGCTTGACAAGCAGTGCTAGGTCTGCAGCTGAGATCCGAACCTGCGAACCCCCGGCCACCAAAGCTGAGTGTGTGAACCCAACCACTACGCCACCAGGCTGGCCTCAAGGAAACGTTTGTGGTGACAGCCTGCAACACTACACCCCATACTTAAAAAGCAGCTCTAGGCAGCATGGATTGGCGTGTGAACTTTTCATCTTCTGGGAAAGGATGTGTGCCGAAGGATGGAGTTAACACTTGTTAGCTTTTCTGGAGGGAAGGATATGAGGTGCTGGCAAGTACGCTGGCCTTAAAGGAATTTTAGGGGCAGTTTCCCTGATGACTTGTGGCAAGATTTAGAGAACAAGCAGGGATATGGCATTGCTCTTAGCCACTATTTTAAAAAAAGGCCTTTTCCATCGTGTGGAAATTACCGAATGTTTCTTACAGGAACAGTTGGGTCAGAATGACATTATTCTACTTTGGTGAATTTATTATGATTTTTGGGAACATTAAGAAAAACCCAGAAAGGACTGCTATATTCATTAGCACTACAGCATGGCCTTGTTTTTCTTTTGATTGTTAATGGCATTTTGTGGATGCCGTATCTGGCCGTCGAGTTCATCTGCGTGTGATGTCAGCAATACCCTTTCTTGACACAGAGATTTATGATGATCTGGTCATCCTGGCTAAAAATCTTAGAATCATTCAGACGTCAAGTGATTAGTGAGAGGCAATGCATTATTTTATCTGCTTGGAGTATGCATTGGACTCAAAGACAAAAATCATAAACCTAGCCACCAGCCTTCAGCAATCTGAGCACAGAGAAATGCCTAAGGAACAATATTGATGCCTTGCAAAGGCCTTGCTTGACTTCTGGCGCCATCAGCAACAACAGCACAAACGGCTGTGTGCTCAGGTCTCAGCCCTGTATCTGACTGTTGACACCAAGAGTCAGACTCTTGCCTGCAGCCCTAACACATGTTACAACAGGGCGCAGTTTTTGAAGGAGAAGACCCCTGGCAATCACCCCGCTGTGTTTGCGAGGCCAGCTTAGCCTTATCTGTTACCACATGCCCTGGTAGCATGCTGGCGTGCAGGAAAGGAGCTGTCCTTGCAAAACCACACAGAAAACAAACTGAAGCACCAATCTTGTTATTCGGTCACAACTTCGAAGTGCATCATTTGTACAAGGGAAGGAAAGAGTGTGTATGAGGAGCCAGACAGTAGTGACAGCTGACTGTCACTCAAAGGAGGAGCCACTTGGTCATCATGGGCATCACAGGACCGACAGGAAATGGTGAAGATAGTTTAATGCAGAGCAGAGCTCTGCAATGGGAGCCGGGTAGACCAGTTCTTCCCGTTTGCTTGGCCCACCTTGAGGGTGTGGCTGTATTCACCTGGTCTGTGGGGTCTGCAAGCGTTTTCACAAAATGTGGTTCCTCACATTGCTGGTAACTCACGTTACATGCTGTGTTATCTTCACAGGTTCTTATAACTTGCATAATTCTCTAGGACGGAGTCCACATTCTTCTTGGCAGGAGGAGGAAACAGGTGTTTTTGCCTGGTAATGAGCAAGGCCATGGTGTGAGGTCTTTAGGAGTCTTTCCCTTCACGTCTGTTGTCAACAGTGGAGGGGGGAAAGCAGGGGCCTGGGCCAGCCCCATCAGAGAGAGGTTTGCCGAGGAGTAACCGCCTCACCCCAGGTGGCTTCTTCACCGTGTGTGCATCCTGAGCTTGCTATACTGTTGAAATCCTCCCAGCTATAGAAGCGTTTGGGTTAATATCATCCATTCTGTTGAAAAGACCAGACCTCAGGGAGGGTATAGGCACAACCAAAAGTGATGTGATGAGGTGGACAGTGCTTTGCAGGTACTGCCCAGACTGCATCAATCCACGTTCCAGAGGGACTGCTGAGTTACCAACCTCACCCAGCCTCCGTTTCCCTCCCTGCGATGGGGGCGTAGCACTGGCCTTAGAGGTGGTTGTCAGGATGTCGGGAGGCAGTCTTGGGAAGCCCCAGCTGAATGCCTGCACCCAGTATGGCACAGTGAGTGAGAGTCATGGTGGTCTTTACCGTGGGATCCTAGGGCCCCCCACTGCCCTTCTCATCAAACGCTTGCTGAGCACATGCTATGGGCTGGGGCTGTGCTCACCTCTACGAGGTGTTCCCATCCAGGTTTCAGTTCTGGGTCCCCATCACAAGCATGTGCTCCTCTGTGCCTGTCTTCTCATGGTTAAGTGGAGATGGCAGTAGCTGCTCTCTCATGGGCTGCTGGTGGGGTTGAATGCATTGGTGCCCACAGGAGCTCGGCATGGTGCCCAGCACATGCAAAGGTTGGTACGAGGCAGGTGTTGTCATTATTAGCTCTTGGCCAACAGGCAGTTCTGTATTAGTGTGGATTAGTTCAGTTATGGTGCTTTCCTTTCAAAGCCTTGATGAGACATGAACAAAAAAGGAACTGAAGTTTAGGTTGGGAAGTGCTGGGGGAGTGATTTTGAAAAGTGGGGCCATGGTGGAGCAGGAGTATGTAGGCAGGAGGAAGTGGGAGAGCGCTGTCCGCCAGGGGAGGCTGGGAGGATGGAGAGGTTGGGAGGGTGTCAAGGATCCCCTTCACTGGCTGCTGGTCTAGGGCAGCCCCATGCAAAAGGGCCAGAGAGTGTCCAGCTCCTCCTTCCACTGTCTTCCCTTGGTCTTCGATTGTAGGGCCTGTGACTTCATTTAATAGAATCAGTAGCATGGTGAGCGACACTGGGGGTAAAGGGGGTCTTTCTGGAACCCTGACACCAATGACAATCTCATTTCTATGGAAACATGCATTGTTTCCAGACCACTGGGTTTGTACCACACGGTATTCATAAGCTGGGGATTGTCTAATTTTGGGTTTGTGCAATTAGGCTTTTAGAGGTTATCAGAACAGACAATGCAGATTGTTATTTCGTTGAGAGTGACGTTGTCTAAAAATAGAATAATGGCTTCATTGGTGAATGAGGGTATTGACTGGATGTGGAGAAGTCCTGTGTAATCTCCACAAGGAAAGACAGACTCACTTGGGAGACAAGGCCAAGGCTCAGGCATGCACCACCCTCTTCCGTCTGTCTATTTCTATTGCTTTGTGATTTCTTGACTGTAATTCCCAGCAAATGTTTCTCGTTACAGAGTATGGCGTTTGTGAAAACTTGCGGAAGCTGGAGATCACGGGTGTGTCTTGTCGAGACGTATATGCGAAGCGTAAGTTAATCTTTTATCATCCATCATTAACTTTGTTCCAAAAGCAGACACAGAGGGAGTACCAACAATAGATAATCAATTAATTTGACCCCCAGTCCACAGTTCTGTCAACTTAAAAAGCAAATTTGCCTGTTACTTCATCTCAAAATGAGTTTATTGGGAATAGCCAAAAGAATTGTAACCCACAACTAATATACAACTATGTACTGGGGGGCTTTGGGGAGAAAAAGGAAAAAATAAAATCTTTAAAAAAAAAAAAAGAATTGTAACTGGGATATGCATGCTATAGCAAACGATAGGCAAATCTAGAGAACAAAGGAGGGAGCTGCTTTTATAGAGAAAAGGAGGAGTGGGGAGGGGCTGTTCTAAATGAAAGACCATTGGAGGACTGTAACAGTTCAGGGCGGCAATGGCTTCTCAATGGCTGGGCCATGGCGTTTCTCATTGGCTGATCTGTGGCATTTCTCATTGGCTGAGCCAGGTCATTTCTCATTGGCTGGGCCGTCACGTTTCTCATTGCCTGAGCTGTGGCATTTCTCATTGGCTGGGCCATCACGTTTCTCATTGGCTGAGCTGCGGCATTTCTCATTGGCTGAGCTGTTGCTGGGTGGAGTGAAATCTTCCCTCAGTAGTTAAAGTAGTTGTGCTTCCTGTGGAAGGTGCAAGGTCCACCTCTTCCTGTTTGGTGTCATTGAGGATGTGTGATGGGGCATGAGAGCTCCCCCTATAGGCCGTCCTGACTCCAGTTTAGTTCAGGTTTCTTTTATTAATTTCCACACTTCAATTCTCAGACATCCTCTTGAAGTCATTATGGATATTTTAAAGACAGCACTGGTAGTAATAGCCCTAAATGAGGGGGCGGGCTTTCTTCTCTCCCTTTCTGGGTGTGTCATTACCCTTATTTTTCTGCCCATCACGGGACAAAGGTGTCTTTTATTAGGCATCAGGGACCTTGAGCTCTGAGAAAGGTGGCTGCGCTGGAAACAGCTCTGGTGTACTTCTGTAGGTGTCCCTTTCTCTGGAATCTGGGCTGACAGCCGATGGTAACTGGGAAATGAAGCCGTGACGGCTCCCCTTGGCTCCTCCCGCTGCCGGCGCTCCGCCTGCAGGCCCCACCAGCCTCGAGCCGTCTGCTCAGTCTTCCCTTCAGTTTCCTATGGCTTGTTGAGCCCCCAGCCCACCCCCTGCCCTGGTTCTTGTTCTCTGCTCCTTTGCTTTCGAGAATCGCCAGCGACACTCCCTGAGTGCTCAGAGTGCCCCCAGCCCCATACATTCCCCGCTGGTCTTTCCTTATTGCCTATCTGCATGAGGCTGTGAAGGCTGCTGGTAGTACTGATGTCGCCCGGGAGAGGTGGACAGCACCGTCCCTCAGGCAGCGCCCACTTCTTCACTCCGCAGTGGTGGTGTGGCATGTGTCATTAGCACCTAGGGCTGGGGATTGAAGAACAGAGTCAGAAAGACAATGGTGACCCAGTTCTGTTTGGCCTAAAGTTGACCTGTTGACCTCTCTAAGAAGGACATTAAGTGTCCATCTTACAGCCATCTTGGTAGATTTGGGTTTTCACATTCGTTTAAACTTTCTACCCAGTTCTCCATTGAAAACTTAGACCAGGTGGTGCCCCTTACTAAACACCTCACCCAGGAACGGAGAGGCTGAGCTTCTCCATGGGAACATCTGTGGTTTGGGACTGAGAAGTAAGCAGTGGGGCTGCACTGTGGGTCAGGCTGCCGAGTGTGCACTGAAGTGCTAGAAGCTTCCTTCTGGGGTCTCAGGCTTGTTAGTTGGTGTCACTTTCTGTATTCCCTCTTTTCAGTGGATTTGTTACTCTCAGAGTCCCCTCTGAGCTGCCCCTCCTTCCCGTGGCCACATGCTCCCTGCACCAGTAGAGAGTGGAGTTTCCGCCAAGGAGCCGGCTCTGCAGGGAGATGTGGGGCCGTGTTTAGTCCCTGGATCCACGCTGCTTTCATTGTCTCCTCTTTCCTCCTCCCATCAGTGACTTCTCTTCACACTACGATCCCCTGGCGATTTGGGATTGTTGGATTGGTTAGTGTTTCTGGGTTAGAATTTGCTCATACTTGGGGAGATCTCCTGTCCAAAGGCTGTGAGTTCTTCATGGACCTTCTTCTGGGGACCCAGGCCACCCTCAGCATGCACAGTTCTTGGTGGCTCGGCCATGCCCTCTGAGGCTGTTGCCCCCCTTGCACCTGCTGCTGGCAGCCCTTGGAGAGGGTGCTGTCAGGACCTCTGCTCTGCCACGTCCCAGCCCCGATTCTGCCACCTCTTGGCACCCCCCATTCTCCCCACTCTCCTGTGGGCCTCAGGCTGCATCCTCACCCTTAGCCACCATTCCCCACCCGGCTGTTGCCTCCTGCGGCCCTGTCCTCCTGGGCTTTGGACCCCAGTGCAGGCTGATCTGCTCAAGGCCTCCCATCTTCTCCGTCCCTGTGCATGTTCAGACTTGGGTTTCTTCTCTTGCCTTTGCTCCATGTTCCACCGCCCATGCAGATGTGTCTCTCCAGGGGAAGTGGGTGTAGGAGTCAGTCTCCATTCTGTCTTCTCATCTCCGTGGCAAGAACAGTGCCACTTTGAATTCAGCGAAGCCTAGAGTTCCAGAGGCAGAAACCTGGCAGTTCTCCACTTCTCCCCATCCTCTATTCCGTGGGTGCCCACACGGCCCTTGCTTCACCCTTGGGTCCTCTGTTGTTCACCTAGGGCTCAGTGTCGTAAATCCAGCCACAGCATAGAATTGGAGGAACTATCCTTGCTGTCTGCATTGGTGTAAGAGTCAGAGCCGAAGTCTTGCTACCATGATCCCCACGTACATACACAGAAAAGAAAGCTTCCCTGGCTTTTTCAGATGGCCAGCTGGTTTCTATGAGTATCTAATACGGCAAGTTCTTATCTTCTAATTGCCTTTTGAGTTTGTTAGGCCATTTGATGACATCATCTCAAAGCACCAGGAAGACAGATTTCTCTTTAAGAGTGGTAAACACTCAAAATAGCATCCTGGAGGGAGGCAGATGCTCATGCTGCTAGGTGTCAGGGGACCCATGACACCCAGAGGAGAGCACACATGGGAAATTAAGGCCCCTACAGAGCTCATCTCAGTTGTGGGCACAGGGAGTTGCCCAGGCCCTGTGGGTGGCTGTCCATGGAGGGGACATCTGGGCACAGGTGGGTAGTGACTGCTGGGGAGCAGGAGATGGTGTGACCAGGGGTAAATTGGGGGTGGCCGAGGGGGAGGGGACAAGGGCCATGGCGAGAACACATGTCTATCTAGGGCATGTGGACAAGCAAAGGAGGACATCTGGGGATTACTTTTGACGTCTCATTCTTGGCTCCTTGAAAATGGTTGCAAAATCCAGAGAATAATTCATATTATCCATTATTTAGTATCCCAAAGTGTTTAATCTGCCCCAGCCAAAGTGAGTTTCAGTTTTCATTTTCCCATTGCAGGATCTCTGTTTTTGTGAATTTGCTTTGAAGGCCTTATCCAGGCAGAAATTACTTAGCTTTTGGAATGGCTGGCAGAAGAAAATCACCCTTAGTTCCTGGCCTAGGTGGTAGAGCCAGCCAGTCTTGATTCCGAAGCGAAGCCGTCTGAGTTAGGAGGCTGGCAGATACCGTCCTTAATTAAAACAAACAGACACACGCAGCGAGGACAAACGAAGACCGCGTGTGCACCGAGCAAGCTGGATATCTTAGCTGGGGCACAGGGGTCCCCACATGGTCACCCCAAATACCCGTGAGCTGCGACCTCCGCTCTCCCTCCTCCATGAGCTCCCTTGATCCGTGGCAGTCAGGGGAGGAGAGTGAGCATGGCGAGGGTCCTGAGCTTGCTGCCATCATGCATTTCTGATGCGACTCCATTGATTAAGAGGGAGATACGTCACAACATTTTCTTTCCAGCCAGGCCTGTCCTCTTTGGCAAGTGCTTGCCTCCCAAGGTTCTGCGGGTTGAGCGTGTAAGGGAACTGTATGCTATCCGTGAGGGAGAGGTGGTTGAGTCGTGAAAACTGTTCACACAGCCGTGAAGGCGGAACCATCCTTAGCCCTTTCCCTGCTGTGTCTGTTCAGGTATAAACCCGCGCGTCAAGTCGGGACGGTTCATGAAAATTCTGCCCGATTACGAGCACATGGAGTACAGAGATGTGTACACCTGCCGTACGTACCTCCCGCTAGCTTTTGCTTGAGCAGGCAAGCACGGCCCAGGGCTGCATGGAGAGGGACCTCCAACTCACGGCACGAGGACTGCTTTGGTCCCTAGAGCGAGCTCACCTCCTTGGCTTTGGCTGTGTCTTCACCTTGCCGAGTGTTCTCTGCGGCTGGGCCGCAACCAGGATCACACCTGAGTGGCGGCCCCGTGGCAGCTGCACGTATGGGCCGGGTTTCAACAGCAGCTTTGGGTTGTTGGGTGGTACCAATCAAGATCCCTGTGTTGATGCACAGTTTAACATTTATCGTTTATTGAGGCCGAGAAGAGAGACAGAGTGGAAGCCTTAAAACCTTTCTATTCCAAAAGGAAATGTACTCGTTTCCTTCTAGGCTCCATTAGTCAGTCACGCTTGAGCAGCATATGTGAACTTAAAAAAGTTCCATGCACATGTAACCACACTAGACGAAAGTATGTAGAGACAGTTGTTATTTAGAACCTGACTCGTCTCCTGCTCGGCATTGCTTGAGCTCTGAAAATTTTCCTAAGCCATATTCCATAGGTGATTAATGCTATCTCTGCTTTTTATTAGGGTGAGCTGAGATGGAGAGAATAAATTTTGGTTGATATTAAAGATATTAAAAATAGGTTCTTGAACTAAAAGGTGTTTTTGAAATTTCTCGCAGCACAGGGACACCCTCCTGCTCGTCACCCCAGCCCCTCTGGGTGCTCTACGTGTCAGCATTGCCTGTGTGGGGCAGACCCACTTCTGAGTCTTATAAGTGCACAATTTCTAGCCAAACCTACTCGGAGCAGAAGGAATAGTCATTTATGGAATTTCTCCTAACCCCCCTCGGACTCTGGACACGTAGCTACAGTGTGCTCACTGGTCCCCAATGACTTAGGGGACTGTCCTGGAGTCAGTGTGGAGGGACCTGGGCCTGGGTAGCATGCTTTGGGGTGGTGTCTGAGTACTGTGCATGGCTACTAACACACCCACCTTGTTTGTGTAATCAGCCCAGAGGGGAGCTGCTTGAGTGAAGAGCAGCAGTGAGGGGGGCTTGTCAGGAGTGAGTGTGAGCAATCATGAGGGGCTGGGGGGCTTTGGTTGGACAACAAGGGAGTCAGACGGGCCAAGTTTGAAGTCATTAATTCTGTTCTTTTCCAAACCCTCTTGGAAGTAGCCTCTCTAGAACATTTTGTCATGGTCTGACCCAGCCTCCCTACTTAGCAGTCAGTGAGCCAAGTGCCTTCTCCAGCCCCCGGGAGGGAGCGTTGATGTAGCAAGTATTGCTGAGAACAAGTGATCAATGGTGATGGTGCTGCTGACGGGAACCTACCTGGCGTGGGCTTTTAGATACAAATGGACAAGCACTTAGAGATTCATTACATCACACATCTGTTGCAGGATTCTCCCCGAACAACAGTCTGTCTGGAACTTATCGCAGAGCTAGAATGGAGTTCTGACCCGCCTCGGGGAGGTGTGGTGGCCGGGACCAAGAAGTGCCTGAGTTGTGTTGGAGTGTGTTCTAAGGGGTGGCCAGAAGCTTTCTGTAGCTTATAAGGACAAGTCACGAGTCTAGACTTTCCAACACGTTTCCAAGAACTTTTTTAGCCATGCGCTAGACTTTAGAGTTTTTAGCCATGTACTTTTTTTCTAGACTAGACTTTAGACGTTTTCAGGCCTGTACTGTGATGTCCCCCAGTTGCTTGTAACTGACAGCTTTATAACAGACTTGGTGTCATTGGAGACTGCTGTCCCCTCTAAGGTTTGAGTGCAGTTATAAAAATACAGTAGTTATTGTAGAAAACTTGGAAAATCCTGAAAATATAATGAAAACAACCAGCTGTAAGCACTGGCTGGTTGCCCTTCTCTGTGGACGTGTTTAAAGTGTGACCGGTCTGTTAGCTCCATGGTCTCCCAGAACATCGGGAAAAAAGTTCACATGCATGAAAAAAGAAAACCGGTTTCACTCCCAATTTGGAACCTCTGTATTTCCAGGTGTTCAGTATTCCAGTGCTCCTCGTGGGTTCTAACAGAGGGCAGCTCCGAAGTTGTTCTCTGACGTTGGCCAAACCTTCCAGAGAAGTCTGCTGTGAGGAACTGGGGACCTGGCACTGTTTCTGTCTCCATCATCTACTTGCGCTGTTCCTGGAGCTGTTGAGACCTCGTGTCCCCTGGTCTCTAGAAGTCCTCTGGGCTGTTCTCTTGGACCAGAGTGGATGAACATCTTAGGTGCAAGACACTGTCTTGGAGAGAGGGAAGCCAGCATCATCTGTAGCTGTGGATTCGAACTGTTAGGAGCTCTGTGGCCTCAGATTTGCTATTATTGTTTATTTTTCTCTTGACCGTGTGTTGTTGCCTGATATTCTTGCTGATTTGTGTCTGTAAGGTGTTGGGAGTGTCATGGGGGATGTATTGTCCTCACGACATATCTGACATGTCCGTGTGTGCAAATTGATGGTGACAATCAAAGCACATTTTGAACTTAAAAAATTTCACTCTTCATGTAACCATAGGGCTCTGGGTTTTGAGATTCAAATCTAGAATTCTGGCAGTGCTCCAGATTGCTCTAGTAAATAGAAGGAATTTGGTGCAACTTTGCCCACCACCCGTGAAGAAATGGACAGGCCACTCTAATCCTCTGGCACAAATGACACAGGGCGTTTAGCTGTACAGGATAGTCTGATGGGAAGGCCCCTCCAAAGTCCAGTCTGCCAAGTGGAGTCAAAAACACATCTGCTGGGGTCGGGGGGCGGGTGGGTTACTGAGGAAGGAAGGAGAGAGTTGGGAAGTATAACAATGGGAAGGTGCTCCTAGAAAGGGCAGTGGGGATGCCAAAGGGAAGTGCATCTGAGAGACCCTCTGTTGATTAACTGGCTGAATTCTTATGTGTCTATGGGATATTTTTCCTGATTTTGTTTTGAATATTGATTTTGTATCCTGCAACTTTACTGAATTCATTTATTAGTTCTAACAGTTTTTTGGTAAAGTCTTTAGGGTTTTCTGTATATAGTATCATGTCATCTGCAAATAGTGACAGTTTTGCCTCCTCTTTTCCAATTTGGATGCCTTTTATTTCTTTTTCTTGCCCAATTACTCTAGCTAGGACTTCTAGTACTATGTTCAATAAATGTGGCGAAAATGAGCATCCTTGTCTTGTTCCTGATCTCAGTGGAAAAGCTTTCAGCTTTTTTTCATCATACCATTGAGTATGATATTAGCTGTGGGCTTGGCCTGTACGGCCTTTAATATGTTGAGGTATGTTCCCTCTATACTCACTTTGTTGAGAGTTTTTATCATGTGTGGATGTTGAATTTTGTCACTTGCTTTTTCTGCATCTATTGAGATGATCATATGATTTTTGTCCTTCATTTTGTTAATATGATTAATTTGTGGGTATTGAACCATCCTTGCATTCCTCGAATAAATCCCACTTGATCATGGAGTGCAATCCTTTTAATGTATTGTTGAATTCAGTTTGCTAATATTTTGTTGAGGATTTTTGTGTCTGTGTTCATCAGGGATATTGACCTGTAATTTCCTTTTCTTGTGGTGTCGTTGTCTGATTCTGGTATCAGGGTAATGCCGGCCTCATAAAATGAGTTTGGAAGTGTCACCTCCTCTGATTTTGTTTTAATTACCAAAAGCCACTAAGTGGCAGGAGATACCATTAGTTGCATTTGTGATTTTCTTTTGGACAAGAATGACATATAGGACCACCCACCAGCCCGAAGCCTCAATTCTGCAGCAACAGGTGTGATGATTCAAGAATGATTTTATGGTCTAGCCACGTGTAGTGGGCAGGCTGTCTCGTGTGTGTCTTCTGTAGTTTTCTATGAGTTGGGCTCTCTAAGCATGCCCTGCCCGTGACAGTAAAGCACCTGAAGGGTCTACAACAGTCAACTTATCAATATCTCGGGTCCCAAGCCTGCTGTCTGTACCTGAACCAGTATTATCGTGATGTGATTCCATTTCACTCTCCTGACTGGGCTGTCAGCAGGTGTTTGGAGACAATATGGAGAGGGACTTTGAGCTGGGGATCTTCCTCCAGGCGAGAAGCTGGGGTATACCTGGGGTATAGTGAGCGCCCTGGGCCAGGAGGTGCTCCGGGTTCTGTCCTAAGCCCTCTGTGGACCTCGGGTGCTGATGTCTTAGCTCAGGCCCCTTCATCAGCCCACGACAGGGTCAGGGTGAGGGTTGAACGAGTGCACAAGGGAAAGTCCTTGGAAAGGTGCCACTCCTTGTATCATTCACTGGCATTGCCTTTAAGCCGGCCTCCCCAGCAGGGCCCCAGGCGTTGGAAGGTCTGAACGGGGCTGCCCTCCTGGTGTTGATCCAGGGTCTTCCTGTGACTCAAGTGAGCGCTTTCAGTCTGGGTGCTTCTGGGCTTGTTGAGCCTTTTCAGTCGCCTCCCCTGGACTCAATTCTGGTACGGTTTCACTTTTTAAAGTATAGAGTAGAAACACAGGTGTTACGTTTGCATTAGGAAATCACGTGCCCCTCTCTGGTTAGCGTGCGCGCAGTCCGGCTGCCAACCGCGGTTTCTCTGACTTGTCTCTCCATGGTCTTGGGGGAGATCCCAGGCTGAGTGAGCCGACATTGTGTCAGCAGGAGTACGATCGACTCTTCTAACACGCACAGAGCTTACAAATCCAGGGAGGACTGCTACTCAAAGCAGATGTGCGGGAGGCTGTAGTTTCTTTTCAAAGAGCTATTGCTTTTAAAGCAAAACAGGGAACTCCTCTTTTGAAATTTATTGCCAAGTCTTTGGCATGTTCTTTCAACAGTCACTCGAGGGGCTTTGAGATCAGGTTGATTTTGGAAAGAACCAGACGTGGCTAGCAGTCAAGTTGGGAGACGAGAGGAGAGGAGACAAGAGGGAAGGGTCATGCTGAATGGACCTGTTTAATTTTTTCTCCAATATTTTATCATGAAAATTTTAAAACACACAGAAAATTTGGAAGAATTGCAGTAAACACCCATTTACCATCACCTTATTCTACAGCCCTCTCCCACACTTCACTGTTGCCCATCTGTCCGTCCCTCTGTCAGGCCACCTTATTCTCTGCTGCATTTCAGAGTAATTGGCAGGCATCAGTATGTTTCACCCCTGAACAGTTGAGCATGCATTTCGCTCTTAGAGTTCAGTGTTCGTATACGGTTCTGATCCTGCTTATTACTACCTGTTCAACAAACATAAAACCCATCGGGTTGACCATAAAATACCAAAACTGACTTTACTGTGTGTCTTGCAAACCGACTCAAGATGTGTGTGGGATGAATGGCAGGCATCCTGCAGACAATCAAGGCTCATCTAGAAACGTGTTCTTAGGCTGAAACCTCGGTAACAGTTGGTAGTTTCCCACCAGCTGTCTGCATACTCCACAGGCTTAGGATGTTTCCGGCCTCACTGTGCTACTCCCCATACGCCAGACCAAGGTGCTGCTGTCCCACCTCCAGGTCCCTCTTGACTGTGTCAGCTTGGCCTTCCTTCCTGCAGTCTGGTGCAGTCACGCAGCTTGGGTGCTTGGACACGGTCCCTGGCCCACTGTGTATTAGCCAGGGTTCTCCAGACAAACAGAACCAATTTCTTTATATAAAGAAATTTATCATTAGGAATTGGATCCCACAGTTATGGAGGCTGACAAGTTCCAAGATCTGCAGTCAGCAGGCTGGAGACCCAGAGGAGCCCATGTTTCAGTCTGAGTCCAAAGGGCGGAAAAGACCAATGTCTCGCTCCAGGAAGCCAGGCAAGAGGAAATCCCACTTATTTGTGGGAGAGTCGGCCTTTTTGTACTATTCAGGGAGACTGCATGTTTCAGTTAGAGTTTGATGTTTGAAAAGACTGATGTCACAGTTCTGGAAACCAGGCAGGAGGAGTTCTCTCTTACTCATGGGGGGGTCAGCCTTCTTCTTTTCAGGCCTTCAACTGATTGGATAAGGCTCACCACAATTGGGAGGGCAATCTGCTTTATTCAATCCATCGATTTAAATGTTAATCTCATCCAGAAACACTCTCACCACACACCCAGAATAATGTTTGACCAAATGTTTGGGCCCCGCATGGCCCAATCCAGCTGAATCATAAAATTCACCACCACACATTGCCTGCACCTGGCAGTCAGGGTCCTGCATGAGTTGTAGTTTGCTTGCTCATTCATTCATTCACTCAACAAATGCATGTGCAAAGGAAATTGAAGTGAAGGACATTTTCCAAAACGTTAACCGTGGCTGGTCATCTCTGTAGCAGGATCTCAGGTCACCCCCAGATTTCCTTTTCTCTGGTTGTCTTCAGTGAGTGTATATGCACTGCTTTTGAAAGAAGGGGGGCCCAACTTAAATCTTAATCTATGGTCTCATGACATTTTGAACTCTGTCCCTGTCTCCTAAAGAATCCCACACTTCCTTAGTTCTGTCAACTGATGGGAGGCTCACTACTTTACAAGGGTGCTTGCTCTGGGTCTTCCAAGGGCAAGTTCCTTGTCATTGGAGCCGATTGCTTTGACGCTGGGTTTCAGAATGACCCAGTTGTCTGTTTTATTATGCTTTTTGAAGATATTTTTATTCTTAGCCTGCTTTAGAAACTCGTAGGTAAGATTTCCCAAATGTAAACATTTGCCTTCGTGAGTAGTTTCTTCACAGTTTTCTGCCGCTCACGCCCTTTCCTCTGATTTTCTGTGAGGTGAAGACTGGCTGGCTCTAACACCAAGACCTGCTTTTTCTCTCTTCTTGTAGTGCTTCACCGGTACAGACACATTTTGGGCCTGTGGCAGCCAGACATCGGGCCGTACGGAGGACTGCTGAACGTGGTGGTAAGTCCCAGAGCGCCGGGCCTGGCCTCTTGTGGAGCCAGGACTGATGCCCACGTGGACGGAACTCAGCGCCTTTTCGAGCAGCGGGGCGGGCCTCAGGATGGTGCCTTAGGATGTTAGAGTAATCAAGGGCCTCTCTGCAGGGCACTGTTTGGGAGCCAGATGTTCATCTTCTAAATGAGCAAAGATTCGTTTTACGTAGTTCTCAGCCTTCTCGCTGCATCCTTGGACTCTGATGACGGGATGCAGGCTGCTGTGAGGACGCCTTCCCTGCCCCAGGCCCTCCCTCCTGGACACCGAGGGCCATCGAGTTCACGCCCTCGGACGCTCTAGTTTTGGATTGTGCACTAGTCTGATGCCCTGAGTCAGGGGTCGGCAAACTAAAAGGAAGAAGATGGGTGGAGGCCGCATGGGGCCCTCAGAGCCTCAAACACTCACCCTCTGGCCCTGGGGACCGTAAGGCACAGGTGTGGTGTTGTGGCAGGTGCCCCATCTCTGTGCCCTGAGGCGCTGCCAGCTGTGAGTTGCCGTGTGTGCCTTTTATTGTTATCCAACAACACGTGTGGAATGCTTGCCGTGTGAGTCGGACGCCATCCAGCTCCAGGCTGTGCTCTAGGGGTGCAGCCTCAGGTCACTCACCAAGCAGGCTCCGCGGCATCAGACCAGGCTGCGCTCATGGTGACCGGAAACCTCAGAGCAGAGTCAGAAAGTGGGGCTGTTAGGCCCTGGTTTTAAATGTTTTCTCACCTACCATAGTAATACTGGGGTCAGGGCCGGGTCCTCCAAGGACGGTAAAGCCGGTGGGGAGTGCTTTTGGGGAAACAAGGCATTTCCACAATCTCAGAGCATCTCCCCACAGATGTCTCAGCTTCCTGGGGCCGCCATAACAAATTCCCACTAACTGGGTGGCAGAAAACAACGGAAATTTGTTGTCTCACACTTCTGGAGGCCTGAAGTTCCAAATCAGTACTTTTGTGCTGAAATCAAGATGCTGCAGGGCCCGCTCTCTCTGAGGGCCCTAGAGGAGGAGCCTTCCTGCTTCTCCAGCTCTGGGGGCTCCCGGGCTGTGGCCGCACCTCTCCTTCTCTGCCGTCGACTTCCTGTGGCCTCTTCTCCATTTTGGTGTCTTAGACCTCCCTCTTAGGAGGATACAAGTAATTGCTTTTAGGGCCCACCCGGATAATCCTGAGTAATCTCATCTCAAGATCCTTAATTTAGGGGCTGGCCCCATGGCCGAGTGGTTAACTTCATGTGCTCTGCTTCGGCGGCCCAGGGTTTCGCCGGTTCGGATCCTGGGTGCGGATATGGCACCGCTCATCAAGCCATGCTGAGGTGGCATCCACATGCCACAACTAGGAGGACCGACAACTAAAAAAAATACACAACTATGTACTGGGGGGCTTTGGGGAGAAAAAGGAAAAATAAAATCTTTAGAAAAGATCCTTAACTTATCACATCTGCAAAGTCCTCTTTTGCCATCTTAGGTGATAATGTCACAGGGCCCAGGGATTAGGACGTGGACCGCTTTTGGGGCCCATATTCGGCTGACTGTAATTACCAGGAGGAAAAGGTGCCTTTAAGGGGAGAGATCTGGCCAACAGTGCCTGACCAGGTGATCTCTGTTAACTAACCAGTTAACTGACCCAACCAGGTGATCCCTGTTAACTAACCCACCATGGGGTTGACCACCTGGGTGCTGACCCCAGGCCCTCCTGGTGTGGTGTGAAGGATGTAGCTTTACTTCTCTGGAGCTTCTGCCAAAAATCCACAGCCCAAGTTTCAGCGTGAGCGGCTCTCACACAGACCCCGCGGGGGGAGGCCGCCAACCCTGCCCTCGGCCTGCAGAGTGCTCACTTCACGAAGGCCAGAAAGGCTGATGAGCCACGTGCCATGGTAACTAAGCGCATTCCGTGGTGACCGGTATTGAGGACACCGTCACCCGGGTTGGGAACAAAGAGAGGACCAGGGCCAGCAGAAGAGGCCCAGAGGGGCCAGCTTGCTGGGTGGACGTGAGGGCCGCCTTGGAAGCAGGCGTTCAGCCTGCGGACGCTTGAGTGTAGCCTCGTGCGGTGTTCTCTCCGCCAGGCCGCTGCGGAGGTCCTGACCTGCAGAGGTCCTGACCCACAGAGTATGAGGCCATAAATGTTTCTTGTCTTTGCCGCTTGTTTTCCTGACATTGACACTGGCTGTTGGCCGTTTTCCTGCCTCTTGCATGCCTGGTCTTTTCCACGAGGTGTGGAGATGGTTGTTAAGTGGCTGAGTGCCGGATGACCTTCCCTGAGCTGGTCCGGCTGTGTTAGGCAGGCAGGAAGTTGGCTGAGGCTCAGTCCATCTCGTGGTGGCGTGGGGTAGCTCTGTGCAGCTGGTTTAGAGGAGCCTTTCTTCTGGGCTAGTTTAGCTCCATCTCTAAGGCCTGAGCCCTCTGGGGTCCCCACTCCGTGCCCCAGGGGTTCCATGAGGACCCCCTTCTCTGGCTGCCTGGAATTGGAACATTTCGAGACCTGTATGACCCTGGGAATTGTCCAGGTCATGGCCCAGCTTCATGGCCAGGCTGCAGTGTCGCTGTGGCTCGGTGTTCAGCCCGACCCGGGGCCCCTCGGCAGATCTGGGGCTCTTTCTCTGTGCAGCTCCCTCCTTTCTGGGTCTTTGACCCTCACGCTCCAGCCCCGTCAGCCCCCTCGAACTTGGGTCTCCATTTCCTCAAGTTAGAACACCCCCAAGTTCTGCTGTGAGCCCCTAGGGCTGGAAGGTGCCTCCGGCAGAAATCCAGGGGATGGCAGGGGCCACCTCTTCTATTCCCCTTCTCTGGGTCACAGTCCTGTGCTGCCTGTGGTCCGGTGTCTCGTATTTTGGTTCACAGCAGGTGCGCAAATCCCAGTCCCCTACTCTGTCATAGCCAAGAGGAAGGTCTGGCTTTATGGCTGCTTTCTGGTAAAGTTTTCCTTCTTGTTGTCTCTTCTCTTAGTCCTCAAGGTTTCTGTGAAGTCTGTGATCTCTGGGTCAGTTTCCAGTGTCTCTTTTTCCCCTGGATTTGCAGGTGTGTCAGCCTGTCTCCTGGCATGCCCAAACATGTGGCCACACATGCTGGTCCCCCAGGAAGTGTCCTGGCCTCTGGCCTGTAGGTTGGCAGAGCACCTTGCTCTGACCAGGCCTGGTGCGAGGCTGCATCTCAGGCTTGGTGCGGGCCGGCTCTGCTGTCCAGTCTGCCCATGTCCTCAGGGCATAGCCCCTCATGGTGTCGCCTAAAGGCCCGGGTGCCACCTCCTCTCCAGGCTGAACGCCAGTTCTTCTCTTGCCAGCTTTGTGATACTGCCGCCACTTCCCCTGACTGCTGGGCCTCTTCGCAGCCCCTTTCTGCTTGGTTTCTCTGGGACTTGCCCTCATGATTTAGGATTCAGCAACTGCATCAAGGGCAGAGCCTGCATACTGTGGGACCACGTCTTTAGTTCCCGCTCTTAGGGGGCACCTGGAGCCTGGAGCCCTGGCCTTCGGGGAGCTGCGGCCCTCTGGCCTCCCCTTCTCTGCCCAGCCATAAGTGGTCAGGAGTGAGGGGCAAAGGGCTGGAAGGGCTCTTCAGGATCCTGGCCTCATCTTGGGGCCACCTGCTTGCTCCCTGATGTCTGCAAATGGCATTGCAACTTTCTAGTTCACTCAGTTCTTATCACTGGTCTCAGCTGGAGGAGCTGTTGATATGAGCTCCTTGGTCGTAGCCAGGAGAAAAGGCTTCTTGTAGTTTAATTTTTATGTGCTTCTTGGTCATCAGCCTATCTTCGTTTGAAAAGTAGCTGCTCATTTCTTGGCCCGTTTGAAAAACCCAGGTTGTCTCACTTTGAGAGTTCACAGGTGTGTGTGTAGCGGGTGTGGCCCTTCGCAGCACCCGTGGGCAGGCGCTTGTGCCCAATGTCGCTGTGGCTGGGGCTGCAGTGGAAACAAAGTCGGGTGCCCTTGGGGAGCGCCAGTGCTCTGGTTTTGCTTCCCTCTTCTTGCACACACGCTCGGCGGCCAGAGGCCCGAGTCCAGGGGACCAGTGGCACCCATCGTGTAAGGGCTGTGGGTCTGCCCCCCAGGGGCCTGGGGCCTGGCTCGCCTCAGTGGGGCTCTGCTGATCTGGTCATAGGGGCCATCTGGTGACTCTGGTGGCCCTGTCGCTCTGTATGTTGCTCACCAGGAGCAGCATACTCATAAATATTGCTTCCCATTCTTTATGATTTGGTGGGGACATGCTCTAGGTTTGCTGTATGTAATCTCACTGGGGAAGAGCCTTGCTTTCAGAGGCTTCCTCGCGGGCCAGCAGACAGCTCCCAGCGTGAGTGGATTTCTTTCCTTTTTTTTAGTTGGGGAGGGTGGTAATTGTTTTCTTACTGGCAGTGAGTAATAGAGTAAAAAAAAATGCTGCTCCTGAGAGTAGGGGATAATTAGGGGAAAATGGAGCCCATAACAGCACAATGCCAACTGGCTCTTGTCTCAGACCAATTAGCCACAGAAATGATTAAATTCTCGCCTCCTCTCTCACTGGAGCTGGAAGCTGGGGATCCAGCCTCTCCTGGGAAGGTGGCGACGGTGGGACCATCCCAAGCGGGGCCTCAGAGGCGACTCTCCCCACCACTGAGAATGTGCCACGTGATTGTGCTGGGGACTGCCCGTCCTTTGACCTGACCTCCATCACCTTCTGTCATTCACTGTTTCAGGCACCCAAGGAATAGTGGGAGTGGTGGTGTGAGCCCCCACAGATGCCCACCTCCAGGTTCAAGTTATCGATGGTGTGCCAAGGTCACGGCATCTGTCCCCTCCCTTTGCGTTCGCTTCCAGGCGTTTTAAAGCAAATCCTGGGCCTGTGTCACTTCATCTGTTCCTGCGTCAGTGCGGATCTCTACAAATGTGAGCACTTTCCTGCGCATCCCCCACGTCCTTACCAGGTCCTCCAAAAGGGGCGGTTATTGCTTGGTACTCCTGAGACCAGTCCATGCTTAAGGCGCCTGACTGTCTCAGAACTGCCTTTGACAGCGGGTTTGTCCACATCAGGACCTAGCCAGGCCCTCACATTTTGCCTCATGAAGCTCCCCTGTTGGAAGCAGCACCCCCGTTTTTTCTCAGGTCAGTTGCCCTACTGGGTGTCCAACTTTCTGTAGTATTATGCTTGCTTCTTTCTCGTGTTGTTTGGCTTGTTTCCCCAGCCCCCACCCCCCCATTTTAGAGCTGGAAGTTCTCTCTAAAAGGCTTGCTTGGATTTAGGTCTAACTACTTTTTTCTATTTAAAAAAAATTAAGCTTTCAGCTTTATTGAGGTATAATTGGCCAATGAAATTATAAGATACAGTAGTCCCCCTCATCCACGGGGGATACGTTTCAAGACCCCCAGTGGATGCCTGAAACCGGAGATTGTACTGAACCCTATATATACCACGGTTTTCCCTTTACATACATATGTGAAGTGTGACGGCAAAACTAGCATGGATTTCTTTTTCCTTCTTCACAATTTCACAGATAGAAGATTCCTTCTTCTTTTATTTTTTGAGGAAGACTAGCCCTGAGCTAACTACTGCCAATCCTCCTCTTTTTGCTGAGGAAGACTGGCCCTGAGCTAACATCTGTGCCCATCTTCCTCTACTTTATACGTGGGACGCCTACCACAGCATGGCTTTTTGCCAAGCGGTGCCACGTCCGCACCCGGGATCCGAACCAGTGAACCCTGGGCCACCGAGAAGCGGAACGTGCAAGCTTAACTGCTGCGCCACCGGGCCGGCCCCAGAAGATTCCTTCTCACTGTAGGTCTTAGCAACCTCAGCATACGATTTTTTTTCTTTCCCTATTAAGTTGAGAACTTTTACCTTTTCACCTCCAGGAAGCACTTTCTGGCTTCTCTTTGGCATATCCGAATTGCCAGCATCACTATTCTTGCACTTTGGGGCCATTATTAAGTAAAATAAGGGTGACTCGGACACAAGCTCTTGAACACAAGTCACGATGCTGTGACAGTCTGATGACTGAGACAGCTACTAAGTGACTAACAGGCGGGTAGCGTATGCTGGGTAGATCCGCTGGACAAAGGGACCGTTCACTTCCCGGGCAGGACGGTGCGAGATTTCATCACATTCCTCAGAACAGCTTGCACTTTAAAACTTATGAATTGTTTATTTCTGGCATTTTCCATTTAATATTTTTGGACCTAAGGTAGCTGAAACCGTGGAAAGCAAAACCATGGGTAAGGAGACTCCTGTATATAAAGCGTACATCGTCGTGCTTTGATATCTGTGTACATTGTCAAAGGATTCCCACCATCTGATTAATTAACACATCCATCACCTCACCCTTTTTACCTTTTTTCTTTTTTTTTTTCCAGTGAGAATATTTAAGTTCTGCTCTCTTGGCAGATTTCAGTGATAATGTACAGTCTTAGCAACTATGGGCATTGTGTTTTACGTGAGATAACTACTTTTTAGGTAGCAAGCACTTGGTGGGCTGGGCTGTGCTCCTCCGGGTGCGCTGGACTGGGAGCACCTTGATGCCTGCTGGTCCCCAGGTTCTCGGTGGGAATGAGTGTGGAGAGGAGGGTGGTCCTCGTGGACAGCTGCAGGGTGGGCACCCTCTGCCTCAGCGCCTCATCCTGACCCTTGCGTAGACTTGTGCCCTTTCTGCTCGCCGCAGGTGGACGGCTTGTTCATCATTGGCTGGATGTACCTGCCTCCCCACGATCCTCATGTGAATGACCCAATGCGATTCAAGCCCTTGTTTAGAATCCACCTGATGGAGAGGAAGTCGGCCACGGTGGAATGCATGTACGGCCACAGGGGGCCCCACAACGGCCACATCCAGGTGAGTGCATGCTTGGGGCTCCCTTAGACACGGCAGCCGAGTGCAGGCGAAGGGCTAGGCCTCCCCCATTCCTAGGGCCAGCCTGTATGGGGTGCCAGCTGAGCTTGCCGTGGTATTCCTACCTACAGTTCTGTGCCCATAAAGATCAGCAGAAACGGAGGAAGCGATGCTCTACCCCCAGCCCCTCTCTGCCTTCTTTATGCTATCGTGCTGTGATGCAACTCCTCAAAGAATCACTCACTGGAGCCTCCACTGACTCTGCATTCAGTTAGAGCCATTTGTGCTTTCCAGCCACAATTCCTCACTGCTCCTTTCTCTCCTCTTTGCAAGAATATCAGCTTGAATGATGCTCGACTCTCTGGCACTGGCATGGCAAATGGCCAGCCCGGTGAGCAAGTGTGTTATCTAACACACTAGGAAAGCGCCAGCCCCTTTGTGCTGCTCTGAGAGGTCCCCCTGGGAAAATGCAAATGCCTCTCTCGGATGCACCCCTCCTCTGAGAAGGAAGTGCATGCTCACGGTGGTTCTGAGTTCCCTTCCTGGGATCCGTCACGATTTGGTGGCGTCTTGGGCTTCTGTAGATGAGTGGGGAGCATCAGTGCGGGAGGGGCTCATCATATGGCCCCGGTCTGGTGGGGGTGCTGTGACTGACTCCTTACCCTCTCTCCCTTGTCATGAATGCTCAAGATTGTGAAGAAGGACGAGTTCTCCACCAAGTGCAACCAGACAGATCACCACAGGATGTCTGGCGGGAGGCAAGAGGTAAGCTCGTACGCCTTCTGTTCAGGTGGAGCACCGGCCTGGTCCCTCCTTGGGCACAGTGCAAATGTGAGATTGAACAGTTTGACATTGTTAGCATGCCACCAACAAAACGGCCGTCTCCCATGATTTATCCTAGCCTTGTTGGCGCAGAAAGTGCTTCTGACTCTGTTGTTAGAAACGGTGTGGATTTGTGTCCACGAGCACAAGTTTTTGTTCCCTGCCATCCCTCAGAATGAATGAACCAAACAGAAATGGTTTTCTCTAATTACTTCTTCTTTGCCCCTTTGGCAAGAGTGTATGTGTGCTGCTGGAGGTTTCTTCTTGGATGTGAGTTGCAGGGTGACCAGAGGGCTTTTTTCGAAAGGACCCAGTGGTTGAGATTTCCAGATCACAGCAACGCAGTGGGTAAAGCTGTGAGTCAGACACCCAGCAGTTTCTTAGAGTTTCCTTTCTGCACGAGTAATTTTACACATTACTGTTGAGTTTTAGTTTTCTAAACAGCTAAGTCATACTGCCATTTCAAAATATTTTAAAGAAAAACTTGACCTTTTAAAATATGGGAATCTCATTGCAGCTTTTATTTATTTGTTGGGTGTGCATTTCTCAGGCAGTTTCTGAGTCTCTGATGGCTTCCCCATTAGCCAGAGACCTGCAGGGAGACTCAACATAAACCGGGGGCACCCACATGCCTCTCAGAACCCTCTGGGGGTAGAGGAGGTCCCTCTTAACCAAAATGTATGGCATGTGAAGATGACAGGTAATGGAAATGCTCTTTAAATTTACAACACTGTCATTTAAAATTTCATATACAATCACATATGCAACATTTGGTGATTGCTGTAGTTCACGTTTAAGTGAAAAACGTCAACATATTTTCCAGGAATAGAAACTCCGCAGCTGTTGAGACCTTAACAAGGCCATGTAATAGATTTCTGGAAATATATGCTCTGAGATCAGAAGAAGTTCTTGTAAGCCAGCTTGTGTGTGGGCTCATTGCTTTTGAAATGGAATACTAGTTTTTCTGATTATAAAAGTAATAACACAAGTTTCCTGTGCAAACTTAAAAACACCTAAAGTGAAGGTGAGAGTAAAGGCTTTGTTAGCATCTTGGCTTCGGCGGTTAATCTGCATTTCTCTTATGAGTGAGGCTAAGATTAGTGTCAGCTTTAAGGGCTCCTTGTGGCTCCTCTCCTGTGAAATGTCTGTTCATGTCCCCTGACTCTGTTTCTGTTTGATGTTGCTGTGTTTCTAATTGATTTGTAGGCGCTTTCATCCTATTAGGAAATGAACCCTTCAAGATATGAGTTGCAAATATTTTTTTTTTTTTGAGGATGATTAGCCCTGAGCTAACGTCCACCACCAATCCTCCTCTTTTTGCTGAGGAAGATTGGCCCTGAGCTAACATCTGTGCCCATCTTCCTCTATTTTATACGTGGGACGCCTGCCACAGCATGGCTTGATAAGTGGTGCGCAGGTCCGCGCCTGGGATCTGAACTAGCGAACCCTGGGCTGCTGAAGTGGAGTGCGCGAACTTAACTGCTGCACTACTGGGCTGGCCCTATATCACAAATATTTTTTTGTCATTCATTTTTTTGTCTTTTGATTTGGTTTAAGGTATGTTTTCATCCATGGAATTTTTGATTTCAGATAGTCAGATGTATCTGTCCTTTCCTTGATAGCTTCTTAGTTTGGTGTCATCTTAAAAGCCCATCCCCACTTTGAAATTCTACTTACAGATGAGCTCACGTCTTTATTTTCTCACAGTTATATCTTTGGTTCTTTTGGAATTTATCTGGTTTAAAATGTGAGGTTCAGTGCAACTTTGCTTTTGTGCAGATGCCTGCTCGGTTATCCCAGCCCTGGATATTGAGTAATCCAGATTTCCTCTGTCCGTTTGAAATGCCACCCTGTCCTACATTGCCGTATGGACTTGGTTTATTTCTGGACGTGATATTCTCACCCATGATAAGCCTATTTATGCAGGTGCCACACTATTCTGGTTACTGTAGCTTTATAACTACACATTTCACGTGGTAGCACTAGGCTGCGTGTCTTCCTCTTGTATTTCAGAATTTTTCTGGCGAATCTTGTTTCTTCTTCCATATGAACTCTAGATTAGCTGTTTCCCAGAAACATCCTGCTGGTGTTTTTACTTTAATTGGAATCACATTACACTCATAGATGGGTTTATGGACAGTTGACCCTGGTGTGACGTCACGACGTCCCGTCTAGGAACGTGGTGTTCAGACAGAGTTTGTGTTCCTCAGTGGGGCTCCAGTATTTTCTTTGGTAGGTCTTGCACATTCGCTGTAAGGTGTTTGATCTTTTGCTGCTGTGGTAAATGGGCTCTTGGCTTTCATTTTATCTTCCAACTGGTGAATTTATATTTAAAAGCTCTTGCATGCTAATTTTGTGGCCACCCATCTTACTGACTTCTCTTGCATTTGTAATCATTTTTGAGTTGATTACCTTGAGTTTTCCAGGATGATACTGATTATCTGCAAATAAAGACATTTTACTTCTTCCTTTCCAGTCTCCCTGTCTTTCAGTCTTGTGAACTGTGTCAGCCTGTACCTCCCTCAGAACAGCTCACAGCGGTGGTGAGGATGGCGCCTGGTCTTGTTCGCGGCCGTGGTGGGTGTCGTCATGGGGCAGAAAGATGGCCTTGGGGTCAAGATAGACTTTATTATGTCGGGGACAGAGCTGTCTGCTCGTGTTTCCTTAAGTGGGCTTTGTTTTGTTTTCATTGAGAAGAGATGTGGAATGTACCAGTGTTTCTGAGCATCTGTGGAAACCACGAGGTGGTTTTTCTCCCCCTTAGTCTAGTAATGTGGCGACTTGCGTGAATAGACATCTCACACTGAGCCAGGCTGAGGTCCTGGGAAGGAGTCTCACTGGCCTGCGGGCGCTCTGCGCTGCTGCACGCTGTTTGATCACCTTTTATGTAGGACTTCAGCACTGATGAGTGGACTTGGTCTAATATTTTTTGTGCTGTTTTTGTCTGGTTTTAATAGCAATCTTTTGCTAGCTTCTAGAACTGGAAGCCTTTCTTTTCTCTCTAGGCCTTGGAATAATTTAAACAGAGGACTTGGGACTCCTGAAACATCTTCACTTTCTAGCCGAGTCTTTCAGACCCAGGGAGTGACTTTGGGCTCCTGGGAGAGAGGACAGGCTGTGAGGTGGACGATGCTGTGTGCCCTGATAGTTCTGAAAACTGAGGTGAAAGGCTGAGCCCCGGATTCTGGGCCACCCTGTGTTCTGATGGTTGATGATCATTTTAAATGTTGGCACAAAATGGTACTTCCCAAGGGACCGGAGGACTCGTAGTGACCTGAGGGCTGCAGGGTGGGCAGGTCATGTCTCATCGTGACCTTCAGCTGTCTCCACCCGCTGAGGAGAGAATCCTTTCACTGCCCCCAGCTCATCCGGCCGTCCTGGAAGAGGAGCCTCCTTGGCAGCGTGAGGGAGTGTGGAGGACGCCTGCCCCAGCCCTGGAGGCGTGTGCTCCGGGAAGGGCCGGCTGGTGATGCCTTCAGCCTCTTGCTCATGAAGGAACCAGTGAGAGGCCCCCTCCAGCTCTTCACATGGGGCTCTGCCCTTCCTCAACTCTGCAAGCCAGCCCTTCAGGGTCGTTTATTAACTGCATCCACGGGCCTTGCCCACCCTCCCACCCCCTTGCACCCCAACTCCAGTTCCAGGATTTCTGCCAGCTTTGCTAACCTCCACACGCCAGGTCCACTCTGTCCTGTGCCCTGATCTGGTTCCTCAGGGCTGTGGTGTCCTCAGCCTGCCCCTCACGGGCGCCTCCCATGTGACCCCTCCGTGTGACCTCCCATCGGCTTCACAAACTGCAGCTGCATGCCCTGCATCCTTGTGAGCAGTGCAGCCCTCGGGCCGCCCCAGACTCTCAGTCCCTGGTGCAGACGCTGCCTGGCTTTTCTTCATGGATGATGGGCAAGGCTGGGCTACCATCTTCCCTCCTCACTCCCTCTATCTGGGCCCCCCAACCTGAGGCTTCTGGAAATCTGGGGGTGCGAGGAGGAGCAGAGATGGGGAAGAGAGGAGGGAGGATGGCCAGGCCCCCACCTTCCCCTGCGAGGCTGCCGATGTCCCTTTCACTCCCGGCCAGGCCGTGGGCTGCTGCTTGTGGTGCGCCTCATACTTTGCCGAGCAGAAAGGCTCTCGCCCTGGACTCCCTTTAGTTGGACTCGAGTGGCTTTTATTTTGTTTTCCTTTGTCTTATGTACTTTTTCCCCTAATTACTAAAATGATAGCTTATCGTCATCAAATACAAAGTCATGAGAATCAGGCGAGAAGAGTGCTGACATGGCCCCCACCCAGGCGCCGTCTCCAGGCCCGTTCCCCATCATTCCTGTGCTTTCCTGGGACTGTTGGCTGTATTTGCAGTCTAACTCTGTCTAATTTGGATCTTTAATTTTTTTTAGCTTAACTTTTTCCAGAGATATTTTCCAGTCTCATTAGAATTTTCTGCAAACTCTTTTTAATGCAGCCTAACATTCATCATCTTGCTGCAGTGTAATTGACCATGTGGATGAACCATTCTCCTGTAGCTGCACATGGGGTTTGCACCCAGCTGTTCATGTGTCCCCATTATTGCCCTGACCATGTACTTGTGTGACTTACCCTCTGGGAGTCTCAGTCGTTATCTGTAAAGGGGGGCCATATGATTATCTGCGGACCCCCGAGTGATTTTGGAAGATAGAGTAGGACACTGCATGTGAATGACTTAGCACCAGACCTGGCCAGAGCCACCCAGGAGAGATGTCAGGCATTATTACTGTAACTCTGCTGCCTAAATCTGTGCAAAACCCTTAGCTGGTTTTTGGATCCTACAGAATGGGAATTGCCGGGCAAAAGGTCCTAAAGATGTTCCAAAGGCTTTTCCATGCCGTCAGTTTGTGGGTGAGCCCCCGTCTCTCCGCACTCCCTCTGGCCCTGGGGTTGGCCCTGGTGGAGACAAGACCAGCTAGCACGTGGACTTTGGGTTGGCTCTGATTCTGCCACTTAATAGCTGTTTGACTGTGGAAAGGCTTCTCAACTTTTCCAAACCCCAAACATCTGCAGCACAGGGATAATGTTATCTGTATCCATCTCCTAGGTTGTTGTGCAGATTAAGTAAGATGATGATTGTAAAGTGCCAACACATGGTGAGCAAGCCCTGGGTAAATATTAAACTTATTCTTACATGTTCTAGGCCCCTGGTTTTCTGTGTGCATACATGTCTTATAAGGTAATTTCATAACAAACATGTTTCAAAGATCTTTGTTCTGAGTAATTGGGTCTAGTTGGTATTCCTAATGTCTATGATCTTTTCGTGCAAAGTAAATAAGATTATGACTGTTCACAAGCTATCTTCTTCATGGTATTTAGCCCAAGTCTGATTTCACCATGGCAACATTGAAATCCTTGCTCATTACATTCACTTACTCCCATTTTTATGTTATTTATCTATTTGATTTTTTTTAGGGCCTTTTCTCTCTGAGTTCAGCCATTTAAGTGGAAGGTTTATGATTTTAATGGAAGTTTTTTCTTTTATGGTTATTGTTTCCTGTGTCCTAAAAAACCTTGCCTACTCCCAAGTTACAAAGAATCTTTTTTTTTTTGAGGAAGATTAGCCCTGAGCTACCATCTGCCACTAATCCTCCTCTTTTTGCTGAGGAAGACTGGCCCTGAGCTAACATCCATGCCCATCTTCCTCTGCTTTCTCTGTGGGACACCTACCACAGCATGGCTTGCCAAACAGTGCCATGTCCTCACTGGGGATCCGAACCAGTGAACCCTGGCCCGCCGAAGCGGAATGTGCTAACTTAACCGCTGCACCACCAGGCCGGGCCCCTCTCTCTCTCTTTTTTAGAAGTTTTGTAGCTTTATATTATGTTCAGGTCTGTGACCCATGTAGAATTATTTCTTGGGTATGGTGTGAGGTAGGGATTGTGGTTCATTTTCTCTGTATGGATGTCCAGTTGTTTGAGTACTATTTGTGGATAAATGACTTTCCTTTCCCCATTGGGTAGCTTGGACACCTTTGTCAAAAGTCAGCTGACCAGATAAATGGGGGGTTCTGTTTCTAGGCTCTCTATTTAGTTCCATTGATGTATTTGTCAGTACTTATGCTCATACCACCATCTTGATTACTGTAGCTTTATGGTGAGACATAACGTGAGCTAGTGTGTGTCCTCCAAATTCGTTCTTTTGCAAGATTGCTTTGGATGTTCTAGGTTTTTTTCATGTTCATGTGAATTTCTGAATCAGCTTGTCAGTTTCTGCAGAAAGCCTGCTGGGATTACGACTGGCATGGCTTTGAATCTATAGATTAGTTTGGAGGGAGTTGCTGGCTTAATACTGAGTCTTCTGGTCTGTAGGCACCTCTGACTATTATGTAGGCCTCTTTATACTTCCTTTCAGCAGAGGCTTGTGATTTTCAGAGTAGAGGTATTGCACATATTTTGTAATATTTATTCCTAAATTCTGTGTTTTTTGAAGCTGTTGTAAATAGGACTTAAAAAATTTTCATTCTCCAATTTTCTATTGTTAGTATATAAAAATGAAGCTGATTTTTATATATTGATCTTGTAGTTCTAATAGTTGTTTAGTTCAGTCATGCAGTAATTTCTGTTCTTTACCAGAGTTTGGACAGTAACATATTAAAGCAATTGACAGATCGTAGCTTTTTTTTTGGTAAATTGCTTTTCCTTCTGTTTGTAGAGCTAATCTAGATAATCATCAGAAACAGTATATGGAGTTAGGAACTCAGAGCTGTGGATTAATTATGTTAAGTGTGCAGAATCAAGCTATTAAGCACTAAATATCCTTCACATTGTTTGATTCCATAATAAATTACTGAGGTTTGGGGATGCGGTGTTTTAAAGCTCCCTTTTTACAGATATGTTTATTGAACATACAACATAACTATGAAGGCACATTTTAAAGGGGAAACCCACCCACACCCTCCACCCGCTGTTCCTCTCTCGTTCTTCATCAGCAGCTGCAGAGAGCAGCCCTGGTCAGCCTGACCAGCACAGTTGAAGTGACAAGAGTCCTGCTGTGCTCCTGCTGCCCCAGAAGCCAGAGAAGCAGGCTCAGTGTAGACGCCTCCTGTCCTGTGGTGGACATGGAAGTGAGGCTCATGTAGCTGCTACCCAGGAGCTCTGGACACTGGCTGTGGCCCCAGCCCTGCCCAAAGGGACCCCTGTGATCCCTGCTGCTTCCCATGAATCTGGGTCCATGTGCTGAGGGAAAGTGGGGACCAGAGTCTTCATTGGTGGCACGCCTCCACAGAGGAAGGGAGGCCAGGTGCTGGGAGACCACACACAAGGCAGCTCGCCTCCTGCCCAGCTTCCGTCTCCATCCCATTCACTTACGTGGGACTTGATGTGGGCATGCCCAAGGCATTGCCCCAGCTGTAAAAATGCTGCTCTGTCCACTTGGCGTCACAGTGAGCAGCCTCTTCACGCCCTTGTGTGATGGTGGTTTTCATAGCCTGTGTTCTTTTGGAAGGAATTCCGAACGTGGCTAAGGGAAGAATGGGGACGGACACTGGAGGACATTTTCCACGAGCACATGCAGGAGCTCATCCTGATGAAGTTCATCTACACCAGTCAGTATGAGTAAGTGCAGCCCCGCTCTGTGAGTACCGTGAGCACAGTCCCTTTCTGTGGGGGTACTATGAACACAATCCCCCTCTGTGGGCACTGTGAGTGCAGTCTTTTTCTGTGGGGGTACTATGAGCATAATCTCCCTCTTTGTGGGTATTGTGACTGCAGTCCCTCTCTGTGGGTACTATGAGCACAGTCTCTTTCTGTGGGTACTATGGGCACAGTCCCTCACTGGGTATAGTCCCTTTCTGTGGGGGTACTATGAGTATAATCCCTCTTTGTGGGTACTGTGAGTACAGTCTCTCTCTGAGTACTGTGAGTGTAGTCCCTCCCTCTCTGGTACTGTGAGCACAGTACCCATCCCCTCCTTGTCTGTTCTGTCTGATTTATCATCACCACCCACCAGCAGTGTGCTCTAGTGGGCCTGGTGTGTGCGCCAAAGCCTCGTGCTTGTTTCCTCATGTCTGCCCTGGGAGGCCTGCTTTCTCTGCCTCTCTGTCCTTGGGCCCTGTCCCTTTGCCACGTCACCACCATGATTTCAGGGGTTCCTGTCACAGATGACAGAGCAGGAGTGGCATTCCCTCCCCTTCACTGAGAGTTCCACCTCAGCTGCCTTGGGGCAGCCAGCAGAGTGTGTGAGCACATTAAACTCTGTTGGGATTGGAGAAGGTGTGGGGTGTGCCATGTACCTGTGGGTTGGGATGAGTGTAGGTCAGGAACGTGGGGTGCCCCTGCTCCCCTCTGGCCTGGCAGAAATCTAACCCTGGCAGTGCTAGGCGGCTCTGCCCTGCCTGCCCCCCGTGGTGTATGTGAGATCTATGCTTCTGCCCTGCATGCGTCTCTGCTGTGCTCTCACACTGCCTGCTCCTCCCACAGCAACTGCCTGACCTACCGCCGCATCTACCTCCCGCCCAGCCACCCGGACGACCTCATCAGGCCTGGCCTCTTCAAAGGCACCTACGGCAGCCATGGCCTGGAGATCGTCATGCTCAGCTTCCATGGGAAGCATGCCAGGGGCACGAAGATCACGGTGAGTTGGGGGGGGGGCGACCGTGGAGGGGCCATTAGATGGGCCACGGACTAGCGTGACTTGGGCTGCACCCTGGCTACTTAGGATGGGCCTTGGGCCCACTGACCCAGGAGCTGCATTTTACAACATCTCCAGGGGAGTCTGAGCACTTCCAAGGTGGCATTACCACACGCCTCTCAGCCCTGGCCACACGCTGAGATCCTTGGGGACATTGAGAAAATACTGATGCCCAGACATAGGGATTCTGATTTAATGGTGGGGGGTGGGCTGGGTAAGGGGCTCCACGAGCTCCCCAAGTGACCCTAAGGTGCCACCACCTTGGAGACCCTCTGCGTTACCTCACGGGTCCCTCTGCCCTTCCCAGCCTCAGCAGCTCGTGGAAGCAGTTGGAGGGTGAGCTGAGTGGGTTCCTGAATGAATAGGGCCTGCGTTGCCAGCTTCAGGGGCCACCATTCACCCTGTGCTCCCCTGTCATGTGCAGAGTCGTTGGGGTTTCTGGCAGGCACCCTGAGGTGTCCTGTAGAGGCAGCACCTCTCTGTGCTCCTCACAGAGCATTGTCCCAGACCTCCGTTGCCGGGCTCCCTCTGCTTTGGGGAAAGCGCCTTGAGATGGAGAGCGCAGAAGCAGGACTGTGTCCCTGGGCTCTCTGCCGGGCTGTCAGGGGGCTCATTGGCCCTGTGGAGAACTGCGCCCCAGAAGGTCTCCTGCGGTTCTGGCTTAGGAGCTTTTGTGTTCCAGGCAGCCAGGTCTGGGCTGGCGTCTTGGGCCTGTCCCACCCTGCCTGAGCCTGGGAGGGTCCACGCACTTCCCTTCACCTGTCACCTGAGGTCTTTGAGTGCAGTCAGGCCAGTGTGCTGGGGGCCTGCGGGCTCAGGGAGCTGCCTGGTTACAGCCCTGAAGATCACTTGTAGGTGCTGCCCTTCTCTGTCCTCAAAGATCCCTTCACAGATGGGGCCGCCTACTCCCGCAGTAATTTTTTAAGGGCTTCCAAAATATTCTTACTTGGTAAGGGGTTACCGCCTAATCAGTAGGAATGTCAGAGCAAGCTCCTTTGGCTGGAGGCGGGATCTAGGTCGGAAACCACGCAGAGCATGTTTCTGCTGGTCTCTGAGCCCTGCTGATCAGCGTCCGCTCGCTCCTCAGGGTGACCCCAACATCCCTGCTGGGCAGCAGACGGTGGAGATTGACCTCATGCACCGCATCCAGCTGCCCGACGTTGAGAACCTCCGCAATTTCAATGAGCTCTCCCGCATCGTCCTGGAAGTCCGTGAGCAGGTGCGCCAGGAGCAGCAGCAGCAGGAAGACGGGCCTGAGGATGCTGAGGGCTGCAGCCGGCAAAGCCCCCAAGAGCCCCAGCGGGGCCCTGCCCAGCCCACTGTGGAGCCGCCCGCTGAGAAAGGCAGCGAGCCCGGGGATGGAGGCGCCGCAGCTGCGGCTGAGCAGCCCGTCGAGTCTGGGCAGGGGCAGCCATTTGTGCTGCCTCTGGGGGTGAGCTCGAGGAACGAGGACTATCCCCGCACCTGCAGGATGTGGTAAGGATGCGAGGGGGGGCGAGGAGGGGCTTCAGGGAGGGCCCTGCCTCCCACCCAGCACAGAGATGGGCTGGGGTGGAGAACGGGGTGGGGCTCTGCACCTGGTGGGGCCGCAGGAGCGAACTCCAGCCCCATGTGATATCAGGGGCTCTGTGGCCGGGAGGGGCACGCTGCATTCCTTCCCGGCCGTTCTGTGTGTTTGCAAGGCCTTGCCACAGGGGACCTCTGCTGCATGTGCTCTAGGCTCAGCGGGCATCACTTTGCCTCCCTTGGGCTCTGGGGCTTCTTTCTCTACTCTGGAAGGAACCACAGGCCTCATGCCTAGGGCTGCTGTCCCACTCCTGCCCAGTAGAGCTCCAGCATGGCGGGTGGAGGTGGGGGGCCCAGGCACCATTCCATGAGCTGGGAGGTTCGGGCCGGCCCCTAACTCCTGGTCATCCGTCAAGGCACCGAGTTCTTTGCAAAAAAGCCCTAAGTGTGTTTCAGCCTGATGCTGGTCTTAGAACTTGGCTGTAATGGGTACTTGAAAGTCCTGCCTTCTGAGTTACTGTCAGGTGCATACTGCTGAATCTTCATCGATTATATTTGAGTTGCTTGTTTGTGGACATAACTATCCCAGGGACTGAGATTTTTGTTGGCTGGGGCTGCGTTCTGAAGACGTGTGCTTTGGGTCAGTTAGAGGAGGGCTGCCTGAGACCCTGCTCCTTCAGGTGGTGAGCTGGTCGAGAGCAGTGGTTGGTGGGGAGAGCCTCACAATCTGGGGCGAACCAAGCACGCTGGCTTGTGTGCTCTGCAGGGGAACATCCATCTCCTCAAACACCCAGAGCCTTGCCCGTCGGTGTAGACAGCTCGCTGTGCTGGGTGTTGAGAGCTGAGCAGGGCCCTACACAGACAGGCTTTCTTGGGCTCCATCACCTCCTGGTTCTTAGCTTCCTGCTGGCAGATAGTGAAGGTGGCTCACATGGAACGAAGGGTGTTCCAGGACACCCAGAATGACATGGTGCTTGACTCGGGCCAGTTCACGTACTCCAAGGCCCCTCACCACTCTCTCCCTGCACCTTCCCTCTTGTCTTTGTTCAGTTTCTATGGCACAGGCCTCATCGCTGGCCATGGCTTCACCAGCCCTGAGCGTACCCCTGGGGTTTTCATCCTGTTCGACGAGGACCGCTTTGGCTTCATCTGGCTGGAGCTAAAATCCTTCAGCCTGTACAGCAGGGTCCAGGCCACCTTCCGGAACGCAGACGCACCGTCCCCACAGGCGTTTGAGGAGATGCTCAAGAACATTCAGTCCCTCACCTCCTGACGGCCCCCTCCCCTGCCGGGGTGCTCCTGGGGCTCCGGCCCCTGCGACCTGGCAAAGCAGCAGCATGCACTTCGGACATCTGGCCTTGGACCAGAACACCCACCTTCTCATAGGGGTCACGGCCCAGCCCCCCGGGATGCTTTCTATAGAGTGTGCAACCCAGGCCTGTATAGTTGTCAGTAGCTGATGGGAAAGCTGAGCATGTCTTATAAAAAAAAAAAAGAACAAGAACAAAACTGATTTTGAGGCCAGCTGCAGGGCGTGTAAATAACTGAACTGGAGAAACTGGGTTTGTCCTTGGCCTGCTGGCAGTTTTCTAGGGAAAACAAAATCCTCCTTCAGGGGAGTTCATGAGTAACAGAGTCTCTTGCTGTGGGCTGACATAAGGGGGTCCTCTCACAGGAAGCGAGTGAAAGGGGCCATGGGCCTGCGAGGGACTGGGGTGAGGGCCTCGGACAGGTGAACTTTGCTGCAGCCCGGCCAGGGTGGTGAGGGAGGCAGTGTGTGCAGAAAGGGAGCTCTGGGGGAGTGGGGGTGTCGGGTTTGGGACCCTGGACTGAATTCCTGTTTCTCTACCGACTTGCTTGGATTGTGGACAGAAGCACTTCACCCTGAGCTCAGTTTCCGATTCAGTGAAATGGGGCTAGTGACGTGGGTCACTAGAGAATGTCACCGCAGGCCTGTGAGCAGCTTGGCGGCCTGCGGACACCATCCTGGCCCTGGTCCCCGGGCAGCGCCTGTGCACCTGCCCCGGCCTCTCTCCAGCTTTAGAACCAAGACCTTCGCTGCAGCCACTTCCAGACAGGGCACTCGTGTCCACACCCTACCCCTCCTCCTGCCACACCCTGAGCTGCAGCCACTTGTCCCAGAAGTGAGACGGCTACATCTGAAATGGCCCTGCAGTTATTTACCCAGATGCTGTCCTTGGAAGTGTGAAAGCATCAGAAGTGGTTGCACAAGACGACTTTGAAGCCCCTTTGCAGGGGAGAGGGCAGCTTTCTAGAAAAGTCACACCGCACGCAGGGAGGCACACTTTGGACACCAGGACCTCTTGGGGACCCTTCTGCTGGCATTGTGCCTGTGTTGTGCTGACCCCTGCATTTGGGGACCCTTCTGAGGTCTCTACTGATCTTGGTGTTTCCTGAAGAGCAGAGCCCTAAGTGCACGCAGGCCCCTGAGAGTTAGCTTCAGCTCTCCCTCCAGCGTGCAGACAGCCACCACCCGTCCACCGCCCATGGCGTGGGGCTTCACTGGGGGCAGGGCAGACTTCATCCCCCTCTCAGTTGCTCATCCTTGTGGGGTGGACTGCACTGAGCCCTCATACTGAGGGCGAGGGACCCCAGGGAAGGGGGGCGGCTTTGTGGTGCCTTCATGTAGAGACCAGCCTCAGATGTCCCATGAAATGTGTCCTGTTTTCTCGATTAATTTCTCCCTGACTGGCCTTTTTCTAAAATAAAAAATCCCCATTGCCCTAGCTTCAGTGCATTTGGCAACTTTGAACTTCCTCTGCTTCCTAGAATCACAGAATTGACAAGCTCTGAGGCCCAGCCCCTCAAAGGCAAGCTGGCCCTCCCAGGAGGGAGGTGAGCGGAGAAGGCTGGGTCCCTCCTGGGCAGCCACGGGATGCGTCCACCTGGCGCTATCAGCCAAGTCTCGTCAGAGATGCTCGCCGCTCACCTCCCATCCTTCTAACAGGACCTGCAGTCAGGTTGAGGTGTGATCCCAGTTTCTCTTGCAGGACTGAGCCTAAAAGCATTGTCATCCCTCCCCTCTTGCAGTGTGACTGTTCTTCTCTCGTGCCAAGCATGGCTGTCTCTGAACAGTGATAACCATGGCCATGAAGCCTTCAGGAAAATGAAAATGAAAGACAGCTGGGTGTAGGCTGTTGCTCTCTGAGTTTCACCATTGTTTAAATAAAATCAAGAAAATGCATATTTTACCCAGAGCCTGAGGCTCACTCTAAGGGACCCCATCTCCATCTAGGGTCCCCTGTAGCTTTGTAAAGCGCACATGAATTAAAGATGAGCACTTCTGATTAAAAACCAATCTCAAATCTAAATGATGTAACCTGCCTCCAGTGTTTGGGCCTATACATGGTTTCCACTAATATGACTGGAATAATCCTGGGCTGTTGGCTGCGTCTACATTGGCCCGTCTCTGGTGTCGAGTGGGGCCCCAGGGCCTGTGGGGTCTGTCCAGCTGGCAGTGGCCTGGGTGAGGGCTTGCACAGCGGTCATCCAGAGTCCGTGCTATTTCCCACTCTCACGTGCCCCTAGCCACCTCTAGTTCTCCAGCTCAGTAGGGAGTGTGTAGGTGCCAACCCAGCGCCACTGGCCTCCCTCTACGGCGGAATAGACAGGCAGCTCATCAGGGGAACTTCCAGTTAGTTCATTTGGGTGAGAAAAGGAAAAGGCTGAAAGCAGTGAAGGCAGTGTGATTTTGATACAGACGTCTCAGTGAGGAACCGAATGGCCCAGGTTAAGGACTGGCTTTGCCCGGTGGTGCCGACTGGGGAAGGTGGCAGTGGGCCTAGCAGCGTTTTGGATGGTCTCCGTCGCTGGCACCACCTGCACTTGCCGCTTGGCTGCTGTGAGGTGGGGTCAGTGTCTGTGGGACGGAAGGGCCTCAGGTGCCTCTCCACATACGGGACACACTCTGCTCTCTGCTGCTCGATGGGCAGCGATGTGATTGGAGACTGACTGGAGGTTTCACACAGTCACTGGAGAGTCTTCTGTATCGGGGCTGAGTGTTCACTGCAGGAGGCTGTTGCAGGGGACCTTTCTTCTCGGCCAGGGGCCGCAGGCCTGGCAGTGTCCGGTTACATCTGCTCCCCGCCCTGGCCCAGACCCCCACTGCCTGCTGCTGACTGAACAGGGCTGGAGGCTTTGTGGTGGTGGAATTGTTTCAGAATCCTTCCTTCCTCAGTCCAGACTGGGACCTCCCTTCCTGGCCGTCCCTCTGTCTGGTCTGCTGGCTCCCTGTGGCTGCCCTGCTCCTTCTCTCCCGAACGCCCTGGCCCGACACCAGGCAGCTCAGTGCTGGTGCCTGCAGCCCTGGAAAGTCCTCCTGGCAATGCGGAGGGTGGCAGAGCACACGCAGTGGTCTAACCCCAGCCAGATGCAGGTGGCCTCCATTCCCGCATCATGCAGAAGGAGCTCAGAGGCCGAGGTGGCATGCCAGACTCCCTCCGAGGATGCGGAGCCGTTCACTGCTGCAGCCCAGACAGCCGAACCCCCTCCTCAGCCAGCCAGTCCTCTCCGCCTGACACCACCGAGGGGCTGGTGTTCCATTTGTGGGCTGCCCAGGTTTGCTCACACTGCCACTGTGAGGTCACTCTGTAGTGCTCGTGAGCAGTGACAGAGGTACAGAAACCTCGGTCCCCTTGTCATTTGGTGGACTTGGTCACAGGAATCTGAGAATTTCTCGAGTTCCTTGTGACCACGCTGTCGGTACACACCTTGGTATGTAGGAGAACCGAGCAACCTGAAATCTGACTCAGTGCTTGGGGAGGGCGACCTTGTTAGTTTGGTACCCTCGTATTCTCTTTGCCACTTTCATGCTCTAACTCTTGAGGATGCTGACAGGAGCCTTCTCACGTGACCCTCCTCTGGCTTGAGCATAAAACACCCCATTCATGGTCAATCCCGGTGTTAACATAGCTACCTCTGTCCTTTTATGGGAGAAGATCTAGAATGTGCTTTGACTCCACGTCCTGACAGTGTTTAGAGAGTAGAAACAATGCCGTCAGTCTGCCTGATAGTGTGACTGGGAACGAGAAGGTGGCAAATGACTGGGCTAGCGCTGGGTCATCAGCTGCCTGCAGGCCAGCCTTCGGGGGGCATGGGTGCTGGTGGGGCTCCAGCAGGAAGGCGGGCCCTCTTCTCATCCTTCCCGTGCTCACAGGGAGGCCAGGCAAAACACACGAAGGGCTCAGAACCTTTTGCTTTTTCAGCCTAATTTTACTTTTGGTTTTTATTTGAGATCATATAGCCAACTTGGCGAAGAAAAACATTTATGCTGTTTGATCTTGAAACGCCATGCCCTGGGAAGAGTCCTGGTCACTCAGTCATCCACTGGGGTGTGCCGGGTGGGGCTGGGGCTGGGGAGGACTTGAGGAAGCAGCTGCTGTGAGCCGGGGCCCCGACACTGTCACTGGGCATGGTCACAGGAATGACTGTGCAGGGTTGTTTCTCCATAAATCAGTTTTTGAAACCTTGTTGTGTGCTTTGTTGTTTCTTCTGGGATGTGATTCAGATGCAGGCTGGGGCCTTAAACATCCTGGGCTCTGGATGCAGGAGGGGACACTGTGGGAGGGGGCTGCGGGCTGAGGGAGGGGCCTGGATCGCGGATGGGAGCCTGCGCTTCGCACACCTAGTCTCAACCTGTGAAGTTTTGATTTTCCATCATGGAACAGAGCGGCAAGTGAGCCCTTGGAACTCAGACCCCGGTAGGTCCCTGGATCCCTCCCTGTGACCTCAGCTGACATGTGTCCCCATCCCCATGTCACAAGGTGGCCCTGAGGGAGTGTGGGCCACTGTGGATTTTCTTAGGCTGAAGTCGGTGAGTTTGCCTTCTCTGAGAGCAGGGTAGACAGGGCAGGCGCTGTGCCGTCGCTGGGCTTACAGCTGAGGATCTGAGGTATCTTTTTTTTTTTTTCCTGTTTACAAAAGTAATATTCTTGTAAAAAATTAAAATATTTAACATAGAAAGTAAAAGTACCTCATGTTCCCATCCAGACGGGCCGGGAGAGCTGAGGGGTCGCTTAGCCCCGCTGTCCCTGAGGTGTCACACTGCTGCTGGCTGGAGGGCGGCCTGGGTCCCTTCTCACAGAGGGCTGTGTAGGTGGCATCTCCCCTCCGCCCCCTCAAGAGAGGACTTTGTAGCCTGACCTCTAGTGGGGATTTAGGGTCACTGCATCTGTGCGTGAGCCCAGCCAGCAAGGCGAACGCTGCAAAGAAAGAAAAGCCACTTGCATAAAGTTTTCAGACCTACCCCCCCATTTTGACCTGAAAATCCAACAGTGATAGAAGGCTGCCACTCTGGCTCCTTCCAAGAATATGGTTTTCAGACCCCGCACAGTCGCTGGGGACAAACGCTGTGCTCATGGGGGAGGGTGGGCACCTGGCACTCCCCTTCCCACACCTGCCGGCTCTTGTGCGATGCCCGGGCCCTTCTCTGCCCTGCTCTGGGGTGAACAGGTGCTTCTCGGTGAGCAGAATCAGAGGGGAGAGGCAGCAAACCGCCCAGGACACGCGTGGGGGCCCCACAGGGAGGCCTAAGAAGCAGCTCAGGTGGCCAGGTCCAGCCCTAGATGGTCCTGCTCTCCCCTGTAGGCACGTTTACGTGCCTGCAGCCCAGGCCAAGCCGCAGACCCAAGATGCTCAGGGGGAGCCAGGCGTGACCGCAGTGCTCCTCAGTCCTGAGCCCTGGCTGCTCATTTGAGCGGGGCCTCTCCCCCGGGCCCTCCATCTCCATGTTTGGGGCTGGGTGATTCCGTGCTGGGGCTGTCAGGTGCACTGTAGGGCACCCCGCAGCATCCCTGGCCTCCTCCATCGTGACAACCAAACGCCTCGACGCAGCCAGTGTCCCTGGGGGCAGTCACTCGTGGAGAACCAGTGCAGTACCTGCACCTCCATGCCCCAAACAGGGTGCTGAGCCCTGGGGACACAGCGGTGAACAAGTGGCAGGGTTTCAGTCCTGCGCAGGTTACAGCACGGAGCATCCCCAACGTGGGCTCAGGTGGCCTCCCCTTGACCCTCAGCGTCGCATCAGGGTGTAGTCTATCCCCAGTGCAGTAAAGGGTCAAGGCCGAGATGGAAGTGGGCACAGGTGGATCTGTGGCGCCTCGCTTGGGTGACGCCTGGCCCGGCGCGGCGCTGTGTCCTCACCCATCTCCTTCTCTAACTGGGGGGATATCACTCCCAGAACCTCAGCAGGGGCCCAGGACCCAGGTCTTGGCAATGCTCCAGAGTCGTGGCTCCTTCCCAGTACTGGGGCCACCTCACCTCATGCATTTCCTCTGGCTCCTTGTGGTCAGGAGGTGGCGATGGCTGTTGTGCAGCACTGTCTGCCACTCGGGCCAGTGGGATGGCTCCCCATGGGGTGAGAGTGGGGGCGTGAGGCTCAGGGCCACCAGGAAGCTTAGCAGGAGCGAGATGCCTGCCCAGCCCTGGCATGCTGGACTATGATCTCTGGGGACAGGGTTTGAGCATTCATGGTTTTGCCAACTCCCCAAAGGATTCTGCTGCTGCATAACAAACCTCTCCTTTTCTAGCATCTCTTGGGAAGAGGATTCCTGAGAAAGTCCCTCACGGAACTTTTTAAACAAGTAGCTGTCCTTTGCACTTTAGTGAGAAAGGGTTGAGCTGTCTTTTTTTTTTTTCTTGGTTAGGTTTTTGAGGTATAATTTGTGTTTTTAGTGTGTGTACATTTCTTTGAGTTGACCAGTACATACAGCTGTGAACAAGCACCTTAATCAAGATATAGAATGTTCCGTCACCCTCAAAATCCCTGATGCTGCCCCTTCATGGCTGTCATCCACCCCCCAGCCACCCCTGATCTGTTCTCCATCCCTATAGTTTTGCTTTTTCTGGAATGTCAAATAAACGGAATAGTACAGTATGTAGCTTTTTCAGTCTGGCTTCTTTCATTCAGCAGTGCTTCTCAGCCTTCTTTTTCATTATCATCTCCCTCTAAGGAGTCTTTTTAGACTTTTTTTTCCTAATACTTTCCATGAAATTTTAGTACCACAGATACACTGTTGATATGTACTGTGTGCATTTGTGTGGGTCTGTGCGCATGTGCACACGTGTGTGCTTGTATTCACACAGGCACAGATCACACGGTGCCCTGTGGATAGAGTGAGGACCAGGGCTTGCCCTCTGAGCCCCCTGGGAGCCCCTAGACTTCTGAGCAGGCTCAGGAGATGGCTCGGCTGCCCTGTTGAGACGGGTTGTAAGTGAGGAAGGCGCAGGTGGGAGGTCCCCGCAGGAGGCTGCTGCAGGGGTTCTGTTAGAATTGACATGGCCTGGGAAGTGACCAGAGCCTGAGTGAGGAGTCATGGACGACTAGACTGGGGTGGGGGGAACAAAAGAGAAGAGCTGGGCCTTAGAGCTGATTCTGCTCTGGCCTCTGTGTGCACTGGCCCAAACGGTGGCTAGGGGGCTCCACCTGCTAGTGGCTCAGGCCTGAAGCCCACCTCACAGAGCTGCTGTGACCACTCAGTGGACAAGAGGTGTGTGGATGCTGGCTCAGACGGTAGAGAAGGGAGCCCTGAGCCCTGAGTGGATGGGCAGGCCGGCCCTTCTGCAGGCAAGTCGTCCAGAGAGCCACTGTGCGCACCCCCATGGACCAGGCCTGGGAGGCCGGCGAGGACCTACACGCAATTCCTGTCCTTCTTAGGCTCCCTGCAGGATCCCAGACTGGGAGCTGACCCCGGAGGCTGCCTGAGCCTGGTGGATGGCCTTGTCGCCATGGAGCTTCTCCCGTTGCCAACGTTCCACAGTTCTATTGGAAGCCAGCTTTCCCAGGGCGCACCAGCGCAGCACACAGGCATGGAAGCCCTCTTGTCCTAGAGGACGCTTCGGGGATCTCAGGGAAAGCACTAGGATGTGGGTGCTGGGTGCCCTGGGGGGCGGGGCTGAGATGGTGACAGGCATTTGGAAATGAACAGACACTCCCAGAGCCTGGCTGGCTGGCTTGGGCAGAGCCCTTTCGTAGGACTCTGACGATGGTGAGGATGACAGTGACAATGGCACTGTGTTCCCTGGCAGATCGCAAGACACAGTGAAGAAGGGAAGAGAGGCCAAGATGCTGATGTTACACAGCTTATGGAAGAGGGAACGCTAGAATGTCACTGTCGGAGAGGTGGGGAGCATAAGGGCAAGAATGAAGCCTGTGACCCCAGGAGGTAAAGGTAAGGTTTAGGGCAGCAGAGTCGCACGGGATGACGTCCACCAGGGGACTGGTAACCTAATGCAGGGCCCTCGATGGGGTGAAGTGAGAGTCCTGTGTTGAGGTGCCGTTCACACAGAACACAATGACACAAGTCAGCAGCGCCTGGTGTCACCCGGGCTGGGAAGGGACTGCTCAACCTGAGTGACCTTGCTCAACCTGAGAGATGAGGGACACGAAAATCTAAAAATCACAGTTCTTAGATTTTAAAAATCTTTTTTTTTTAAGATTGGCACCTGAGCTAACATCTGTTGCCAATCTTCTTTTATTTATTATTTTTCTTCTCCCCAAAGCCCCGCCAACCCAGTACATATAGTTTTATATTCTAGTTGTAGGTCCTTCTGCTTGTGCTATGTGGGACGCCGTCTCAGCATGGCCTGATGAGCGGTGCCACATCCATGCCCAGGATCCGAACCAGCAAAACCCTGGGCCGCCAAAGCGGAGCACACAAACTTAACCACTTAGCCAGGGGGCCGGCCCCTAAAAATCACATTTTTACTTAACCTACAGGAGCTAGATTTGTAGAACTCCTTTCAAATGTCTGTCACAGGTCAATTAGGCAAGGTTATCCTGAAATAACAAGCCAACTTCAAAAAATCACAACTTTTTTTAGCAGTACGTGCTTTTGTAGTAACATTCTCAAAGATATGGAGGCGGAAAGGTGTAGATGAATGGGAAGTGGCAGTCCTCCAGCCGTGGCCCTCAGGGGCAGTGCTGTGTGGTGGCTGGGGTAACACTCAGGACAGTGTCCTTTCTGCAGGATGGTCTCTCCCCTGCTCTCTGTTCACCCACAGGGCCTTAGGGGCTGGGCTGTGACCCACCACTTGGGGGGGGCACTGGGCTCTTTGTCTCAGCAGCCAGCTCTGTCAAGTTGCACAGAGGTGTCCCCAATCTGTCCCTAACCCCAGCCTTCCCAATGCCTGGAGAGGGTCAATGACAGCTCCTAACTGTGGGGTCAAGTCCTTGTTTGCAGCGGATGGCAGGCTCCTTTCTTTTCCCTCTGCAAGGAGGTTCAAATCTTTGGGAAACCGAGAGTCTGGAACAAGGGGCTGAGAAAGAACATCCCACACCCCGTCCTGGTGTTCCAAAGCCTGACATCAGCCTTGCCTGCTGCCCTGCGTCCTGCTCCTTTCCCTGCATCCGCCCAGGGTTCTTAAAAGCTTTCGTTAGCACTCACTCGGACTCATGCTGCTGCAGCCTGCCACCCTCACCACACGCAGGGGTGACCGGCGGGATTCCACCTGTGCCACCAGCTCTCCGAGGGCACAGCTGGCCCTGGCTCTGGGCTCTGTCCCAGGCTATGGCACAGATGGCAGGCAGCATGAGGCTTTGTGACAAACCCCTCCAGGCTGCAGGCGACGGTTGGGGGGGAGGCGGGAAGGGGCTGTCTTGGTTGTGGTTCCCCCGAAAGCCGACCCCAAGATGAGAATCTGCAGGTAGGTTATATTGGCGAGATGATCACGGAAACACAGGTAGGCAGGTAGGGGGTGAGGTGGGGAGCGAGGGACCAGTACAAGGGGAATCATCAAGAGGGGCAGCAAGCTGGGGCTCAGTCTCGTGCGGACGAGGGGCGACAGTGTGGAGCATACCCGAGTTGTTCCGCCTGCAGTGTAGAAGCTGGGATACATCCACCTTCCTGTCACTGCTGAGGGCTGCTCTCAGGGGCATTCTTCCCTCGCACTCCTGACCTGCCCCCAGACACGAGTCAGGAGAGTCTCTGGTGACCAGTCGTCAGGCACTGGCAGCCATCAGCAAGTGAGAGCGTTGCCAGGGGGATGGAGAGGTGCTGGCTGCAACTGGCTCCACGGCCCGCCTCTTCTCCATCCTTGTCTAGCCAGGTCGGATGGTTCCCTCTAGTCTGGTGGCTCCTGCTGCTCAGCTGTCAGGCCCTTGCAGCACCACCAGCAGCCCAGTGTGCTCCTGGGTAAGTGATATAAGTTGGCCCCTCTGAGCAGGCGCAGGCCCAGGCCCGAGTGTGTGATGTGGCCAGCGGAGTGCAGGCTAAACGCAAGCCCCACTCACCTCTCAGCCAGGGACCCTTGGTTGGTGAACCCACTGCACAACTGCACCACGACTCCGGGACTGAGAGCTGTTGCTCTGCTCCCCCCTCCCCTACCTGGAGGCCCTGGAAACAAAAGCCAGGCAGAGACTTGGCAGCCACAGGCTTTGCTGGTCCCAATTCCCTCCCCTGAGGCAGTGGCAGCGAGCCAACCTCTGCATGAAGTGGGAAGGGAAAGGGAAAAAATGATCCTGCCACACTCATGTAGTGACAGCTGACCTGCAACTGTTCACTCCGTGCCTGCCTCTCAAGCGCTTTTCAGGCTGTCTTCTCTCCTCTTCTCAGGCTTCCTTTGGGACTTGCCTGATCCACACAGTAAGAGGTAGGGCCAGCACTGGGATTGGGCCTTGTCACTCTGACACTGCGGCAGGGAGCGGGGCTCCTTTGGATCCCCAGCCCTGGAGGTGATGGGTTTGCCCTCCTGGCTTTGAACACTGTACACATGGAATCATACGCACGCTTTGGGGTCTGGCTTATCTGTGTGCTTTGTCCACATTGTTGTGGATTGTGGTTGTGTGTTCTTTCTTATCATCATGTAGTGTTCCTCTATGTGAATATGCCATAAATTCTTTTTAAAATCTTTCCTCCTATGGATGGACATTTGGGTCATTTCTAGTTTGGAACTGCTAGAAGAAAGTTGCTGTGGATCTTTTTGTCCATGTCTTCTGGTGGACATAAGCTCTCATTTCTGTTGGGTGTATACCCACATGAGGAATAGCTTGGTCACAGGGTATTCATATGTTTAGGTTTTGTAAATACTGCCAAACGGTTTGCTAATATGGTTGTATCAATTTCATGAGCAATGTATGAGGGTTCCAGGTGCCACATCCTTGGTAAACTTGGTATTGTTAGTCCTTTTAATTTTAGTTACTCCTTTTAATTTCTTGAGGGGGATGGGGATCATGATGAGCTATTCTTGACATGAAATGGCAAGGCAGTGTCCCAGTGGTGAGGACCCGAGCTTCCACAGGGGCACAAGCCTGTCTTCTACACTACAGCGATATTCCACTGGGCTCAGAGGGATAATGGAGAAGGCAGGGAAGCCAAGAGAGCTCCACAGCGGGTAGAGGTGAGACAGCCATAAATAAAATGCTAGGCTAATGGCGAAATTCCCAGATAATTTTGTCATTAGCTATTAAGAGACCAGTGATGACATTATTTATGCACACGCATATACAGGGGGTGGCGTCTGAAATATTCAGCAGCTAATATGATATGGGCACTGCCCCATCAGCAGGGCTGCCGGCCAGGAGAGCATGCATGTGTGTACTGGCTGGAAGCTCAACCCTGTTCATAGGTCATGACCTTCCTTGGTCATGACCGCAGTTAAATAACGGAGCCAAGAAACCCGAGCAGGGCCTGTCTGTCCATGACTAGAACGTAGCACACTGAGGTGTCACCCGCCCATTAGGGCTAGAGCTGCTTACGATGGTTTGGACAGATATCGATATTAATCGACAGTATTAAAGTCAGCATGAAAATACTGAGAAGTGAGAACTAACTCATTCCAAGAAATACAATTTGGAGTTTGTGATAAAGTAAAGGAACATAGGCAGAAAGCATTTCGTTTTAGGAAAATGTGAAGACTTAAGGCCTCTGCATTTCAGCAACTGTCCCGAGCGCACACGTGCGCGCGGCAGGAGCGAGGGTGGAGGAAGGGGAGACTAAGAGGCAGAGGAAGACAGGCCAGAGAGTTCAAACAGCACTGGGACCCTCTGGAGGACAGCGGTTTTGAATTCCGTGGCCTTTTAAACCCCAGGTTGCTCAAGACCCACGCATTTCTCTAAAAGTCACACTGTGAGCCCATCGGTCGGGTTGCAGATTTAGCAGTGCAATGCGGATCGCCCACTTAGATCTGCATTTCCGAAACACAACCAACGACTTTAAACACAAGTGCGTCCCCAGCACGGCGTGCGATATTCAGAGGTGCTCTGTCCTTCCCGAAACCGGCCCCGAGCCGCCGTTCCGCCACCGCACGGCAGCGGGGAAGCGGACCCACCTCTTTCTCTCTTTCCAGGGGACCGAGGCCCCGGCTGGCGCGCCCTGCGGCCCCGCAGGCCCACCCGTCGGAAATGGTGAGTGGGTTTCCCGGCTCGGGGGAGGGCAGCTTCCGGGGCCGACTGCGGGAGAACCGCGCGAGGAGTCTCCTGCGCCGGGTTTCTCCTGCGCTCCGCTTCAGGTCTATCCAGCCCTGCTGACCCGCTGACCCGCGACCCCGAGGCCTGTGCATCCAGGGGCCAATCAGCCGCCAGCTAAGTGCACATGCCTAGAAGGAAGCGTCTGATTGGCTGAGCGCGGACCAATCAGCGGGGTGGGGCCGTGCGAGCAGAAGCGGAAGGGCCCGATCTCGGAGTGGGGCGAGCGGAAGGGGAGGAGCTTCGGGGGTCGGCGCCTTGCTTGCGTTTGAGAGCGCTCCTTAGCGTACGAGTGGCGCGCGTGGGAGCCAGCCCCGGCTTTCGTCCCTCTCGTCACCATGGTCATCGTCACCACCATCACCACGACCTTATTTGAGCCGCGGCGGGCACTTCCGGGAGCCCTCCGGTGCCCGCTTGGTCTGTCAGCGCTCACTCGCACTCCGAGCGCGTCGTGACGGGCAAGTGCGTCCCCGAGTCTCGCAGGCCGGGCCGGGGACACCACACCTGGGGGAGCCCCAGCGCCCCCGAATCACCTGGGAGAGCTTGTGAACCCCGGTCCCAGTAGTAGCTTGTACCACATAGGACAGGGACCACACCTGCATCGACATAAGCACAAAGGACAATTTATTGTTTTAGTGAGAATGTCTGGGGCGGGTCTTCAGGCATGGATGTATCCGGATGCTCAAGGACTGGGGTCAAGGACTGCTTCCATTTCTCAGTTTGCTTTCCTGTGTGCTGGCTTCCCTCCCGGAGGCAAGATGACCACCAAGACCTCTGGAAGCTTACAACCTCAACAGAAAAGGAGATTCTCTTTCCTAGTAATTTCAGCCCTGAGCCCCAGAATGAGTTTCCTTGGGCCGACTTGAGTTAGGACACCATTCTGAGCCGATATCTGAGAGGAGCTGGGCCTCGGCTTTGGGCGCGGAGTGGGGGATTCGCACCCGCTTGGACTCATTGGACTGGGATGAGTGTCCCTCCCCAACCCCCTGACCCCCCAAACAGCAAAGCTGTCATTACTGTGTTCAGGCATCAGCTGGGAGGGTTGAGCTCATTGACCTGAAGCTGTTGCTGTAATGAAGCTGCAATAATCATGATTGTTATAACAATGAAACAAAAATGTCCCACTCTTCCAGTTTGCATGTTACAAAGCACTTTGACACATCGCCGTCAGGGCCACCAGGCTTCGCTTGGTGTTGGATTCATGCCCTCTGGACACTCTCCATATGACCGACCTTGTAGCAGTTTGTTGGGGGGGAGAGTGGGGAACAGTAACGGTCTGTTTAGCCTCAAATGTTTTGTCATCCCAGAGACAAAGCACCCGGGTTTTTATACCAGGAGTTTCATTAAATGTACAGTTTTCAGAACATTTCTCTTTAGTATTGCAAGTAAGCTTGGGGCGTCTGATGAAGCATCTTAGATGATGTGGTTGGCAGCTCCACGTCTTGGAAGGTTCTCGTCAGGTTGGATGTTCCTGAAGGGCCTAGCACAAGTTTAGCTGGAGTGTGCCAGAAGCAAGTAGATTCGGGAATGCAGGATTCCACAGCAGTCTGACATCTGGGAGCTTGCACACACTGCTTCTGTCATCACTTCCTGCCTCCTCTTGGCCTCAGAAGGATGACCCCTTCTACCCCTGGGATTTAATGATATGGGTCAGTTCCAAGAAGGCTGGCCCAGGCCCTCACCTTAGCACCCCTGCCCCCCCAGTTTACACAAAGCCCAGAACTTTCTAAGCTTTCTTGTTCTTTTTTTCTAGGAGGAGCACATTTCAAACCTTTAGGAAAGAAGTGTGTCTCACAGATCGTGTGGTAAGGAAAGCAGACCGTCCACTATGCTGACACGCCCTGACACGCCCCTGTGGGGTGGGGAGAGCAGAGAATGTGGGTCCAGAAGGAGCATCTCATGAGAGAACGTGTCAGACACAGGAGTCCATGGTTGCAGGGGCATCACCGAGCCTGCAAAATCTCTATATGGCCTCACCCGCTGCCTCCTCTCACCCAACTCCTCATGACACCTTGAGACAGGGATTCAGGCGGCCTGGGAGAGCCAACGCGGCCCCTTAGTGTACCCGCAGTGGGCATCAGCTGCTTCATCTGCCCCTGGAGAGGATGCCTTCCCCTCCTTCCTGTCTGTAGGTGCGATGGGGACCACATCAGATGGATGTGGAAGCCCTGTATGCAGATTGACACAGATAACCACAAAAAGGGCAGTCATGTCCCCACTAGAGCCGGGTGTATTTCCCCATTTTCAGAGGGGGAACCTGAGATTTGTGCACGGTAATTGTCACAAATCCCAGCCTCCTGGTCTGCACGCTCTAGTGGTCCCCCTCTAAACGACTTTGGAGGGTCACGGGGCAGCCGTGGTAGCCTGGCTCTTTCTGAGCTGCAGGAGCTGAGGCCACTGTCCCTGCTCCCGGATGCCCTGTCTCAACCCAGGCTTCCTCTGAGCATTGACTTAGTATTCCAGAGAGCTCCTTGGCTCCCATTGTAAATGCAGCATCACCTTCAACTCTCTTTTCTGGCTCTTGCTCAGATGTGCCCTGTCCCCAGCACTATTCTCCAAGAGGCCGTCTGCTGTGAGTGCCAGACCAAATTCGGGGGCCGTCTGCCGGTGCCCAGGGCTGAGGCGGTGCTGCCTTACTGGGTCCCTCTGTCCCTGAGACCCCGAAAGCAGGTAGGTGACCTGAACTGGGAGTTCTTTACCTGGGTCCAGGGTGAATTTCAGGGGACCAGACATCCCTCAGAGTCATAAGTATTAGGTGAATGATATTTTTAAGTTTCTGGGAGACAGTTTGTGATTTTTTAAACCAGATTTATGGAGATATTATTGACATGATAAACTGCATATATGTAAAGTGTGCAATTTGATGTCTTGAATATGTATGCACCCATGAAACCACTACCACAATCAAGATAACATACATCCCCAGAACCCTAAAAGGTTTCCTTGTGCCCCTTTGTAATGCCACCCAACCCTGTCTGCCCTGTAGTCCCCAGGCAACCACTTATCTGTTTCTGTCCCTATAGATTAGTTTGCCTTTTCTTGAATTTTATATAAATGGAATCATATAGTTTGCACTCTTTTTGTCTGGCTTCTTTCACTCAGCACGGTTACTTTTGAGATGCATCCACGTGGTGGCGTGTGTCCGTAGTTCATTCCTTTTTAGGGCTGAGTGGTGTTCTATTGTGTGAATAGACCGCAGTTTATCCATTCATCCAGTGAAGGACATTTGGAGCATTTCCAGTTTTGTCTACTACAAATAAAGCTGCTATGAACATTTGTGTAGAAGTGTTTGTGTGAACACACCTTCATTTTTCTTGGTGGGATACCTAGGAATGGAATTTCTGCATCATGTGGTAGGTGTATGTTTAACTTTTTAAGAAACTGTCAGCCATTTTCCAAAGTGGTTGTGCATTTTGCATTTCCTCCAGTAGTGGGTGAAGTTCCGGTTCCTCCACATCTTCGCTAACACTTGCTTTGGTCAATCTTTTTAATTGTGGCTATCTTAATAGGTGTGTATCTCATTGTGGTTGCAATTTGTATTTCCATAACAACTAATGATGTTGAGGGTCTCTTCATATGCTTTTATCATCTGCATATCTTACTTGATATGTGTCCATTCAAATATTTTGCCCATTTAGGGAAATTGGGTATTTTTTTTTTAAAGATTTTATTTTTTTCCTTTTTCTCCCCACAGCCCCCAGGCACATAGTTATATGTTCTTAGTTGTGGGTCCTTCTAGTTGTGGCATGTGGGACGCCGCCTCAGCATGGCTCGATGAGCGGTGCCATGTCCGCGCCCAGGATTTGAACTGACGAAACCCTGGGCCACCTATGGTGGAGCGCGCGAACTTAACCACTCGGCCACGGGGCCGGCCCCTATTGGGTATTTTTTTTATTACCGAGGTGTGAGAGTTCTTTGTATATTCTGGATACAAGTTCTTTATCAGATATTCAACTTGAAAATGTTTTCTCCGTCTTTGTCTTGTCTTTTTATTCTCTTATTAGTGTCTTTCAAAGAGCAGAAGTTTTAAGATTTGATGAAGTCTAATATATCAATTTGATCTTTTCTGGATCTTGCTTAGATGTGCCGGTCCCCAGCACAGCATTGGTCATGCTTTCTAAGCATTTCTAAGAAGGCTTCACTTAACCCAAGGTCAGAAGTGTTTCTCCTATGTTTTCTTCTAGAAGTTTTATGGTTTGCAGTTTATGTTTAGATCTTTGGCCCATTTTAAGTTAATTTTTGTATATGGCATGATATGGCCATATACAAGATATGTGTATGATACGGATTGAAGTTCATTTTTTTGCGTGTGGAGCTCCAGTTGTTCTAACGTCATGAGTTGTAAAGATCATCCTTTCTCCACTGACTTGCCTTTGCACCTTTGTCAAAAATCAGTTATCCATATATGTTTGGGTCTGTTTCTGATCTGTATTCTGCTCTGCTCGTCTATCTTCATGCCAGTGCCAACTGTCTTGATTACTGTGGCTTTAAGAAAAGTCTGGAAATCAGGTAACATTAGTTCTCCAATGTTGTTTTTCTTTTTCAAAGTTCCTGATTGTAGGGTCTTTGCATTTCCATGTGAATTTTAGAATCAGTTTGTCAATTTCTACCAAAATGTTCTACTGAGATTTCGATTGGGATCATCTATGTAGATCAATTTGAAGAGGATTGTCTTCTTAACAATATTGAGTTTTCTGACTCATGAACATGGTAATCTCTGTATTTATTTAGATCTTCTTTAATATCTCTCAGTAATATTTTTTGGTTTTTAGTATACAGGTTTTGCTTATCTTTTGTCATATTTATTCATAACTATTTCATATTTTTGATCACTGTTTTTTAAATTCAGTTTCTGATTGCTGATTGCTTGTATTCAGAACTACCATTGATTTTTGTATTTTGATCTTGTGTTGCACAATATTACTAAACTCATTTATTCTAGCACCTCTTTTTTATAGATTCCATTGGATTTTCTACATAGATGATCATGTCATCTGCAGATAGAAATGGTTTTATTTCTTCCTTTCCAATCTGGATGCCTTGTATTTATTTTTCTTGCCTAATACACTGGCTAGAACTTCCAGTACACTGTTGAATAGAGTGGGGAGACAGACAGCCTTGTCTTTTTCTTGATCTTAGAAGACAGCATTCTGGTTTTCACCATTAAGCATGATGTTAGCTGTAAATTTACATGCCTCTTATCAGGCCGAGGAAGTTCCCTGCTATTCCTAGTAGGCTGAGAGTTTTTATCAGAAATGAATGTTGGATTTTTCCTGTATCTATTGAAATCATCATATGGTTTTTCTTTTTTGCTTTAATATGATGAATTGCATTGATTGGTTCTCAAAAGTTAAGCCAACTTTTCCTAGGATAAACCCCACTTAGACGTGCTATATTAATGCTGGATTTGTAAAGTGAGTGGGGAAGTATTCCCTCATTTTCAGTTTTCTGGAAGAAGTTGCATAGACTTGGTATTATTTCTTCTTTGAGCATTTGGTCGAATTTGCCAGTGAAGCCCTGTGGGCCTGCAGCTTCCTGTGTGGAAAGGTTTTTAACTACAGATGTCATTTTCTTCGTGGACACAGCCATTCAGGTCATCCATTTCTTCTTGAGTGAACTTCAAGAGTTAGAATGTGCATTACATCAGTGTTGTTGAATTTGTTGGCATAATATAGTTCATAATCTTCTCCTATTACCCTTTTGATGTCAGTAGACTCTGCAGTGATTATAGAATGTCAAATCTCTCATCTCTTGTTTTTTAATGGACTCTCCAAGGGGTCAGTGGCATCAGGGTGACTGAGTCACAGTGTTCTAGGCAGTGATGATAGCCTCAGTCCCTGCTGGTGGTCACTGTGTCATTCGAAAGTCAGGCAGGGTAAGTAGTATCATCCTCTTTAGCAGGTGGGCAAACTGAGGTCCAGAGAGGAAGAGGGGCTTATCGAAGGCCACACGGTCAGTCCCCGGCAGATCGGGGATTAGAGTCCAGGGCTCTGGTCTGGGTCCAGGACTCGCTTCACTGAGTTGTGCTGCTGGGCATCAGGGAGGAGATGACCCTGAGCAGGGTGGAAGGAACGTAGAAGTCAGGGTGCCCAGCACGTCCCATCGTGGTGACGGCCCCAGCCTCCCAGCTGGTTTCCCTGCCTCCACCCTCTCTAGCTCTCACTGTCCATTTCCGACTGCTGGTGAGCTTTGAAAACTGTGGATTGGGTCCTGTCACTCCCCCGTGGCTCCCCATTTCCCTTGGAATATGGCCCAGACTCCCTGACATGACTCCTGGGGCCCTTCCCGATCTTGCCCCTGCTTGGTTCTCCAGCCCCTTTTCCACTTGCCCCTGGCCTCCTGTTCCATCAGAGGGAGGGGTTAGGCTCAGGTGAAAAGAGACTGATGGGCGGTGGTTTCTGCCAGGGTCTTTGGGAGGGAGAGGAGTCTCCAGGGTTGGTTTATGGCTTAACAATGTCTTCAAGGTCCCAGACTCTTCATCCTTCTGCTCGAGTGTTGGTGCTGTCACCTTTAGTGTCTCCAGATGGTGGCTATGGGTTTCTTTCTTCACTGTGATGCACATGGCAGAAACTGAGTGTTTCCAAGGTCGTCCTTTTTCAGGCGGCATAGAAGGCTTGCTCTCCCATCCTCTCTTTCTTATCGGGGATAAAACATTCCCAGAGCCCCAGCTGACTCTCTTCCATCTCTTTGTCCTCACCCCCAGACCCCTTCCTGGCAAAGCCCTGACTGGCTCATGCTGGTCCCTTGGGACTGAGCTCTTTGCCCCATGGGCAAAATTGGGTTGTTTTAACCAGAGGGAGGAAATGATTGCTGCGTGGGTAACCCGTGAGGTCTGCCCGGTGCAGCTAGTCCTGTTACCCATGTCCTTGGAGGCCTCAAACCGGCACCTGCTGCTCCCCCACCTCCGCCACCTGGCTCAGTGGCCCTTTCTCGGACAGCCTCATCGCCCTGATGTTCTCCCAGCCCCTCTGCTCCCCCACCTCCCGGCGTTTATTCTCTCATGCTGGACGGTGCTTCCTCGTGAGCTGCCATGGGCGGGCCGGGGTCGCGTCTGCCCCTGGCGCGGTGCCGGCTGTGGAGAACACGTGTAGCAGGTGCTGGCGGACTGGGTAGAACTGGACAGCTGCTTGTCTTCGGGGCAAAGGGCTGCAGGTGGGAGGTGCCCCGTGCCCTGGCGGCAAGAGGCACAGAGGTGGACGGGGTCCCTGGGGTCTCCAGGCCTTGGGACTCCTGCTTTGTCTGAGCCTTCACATCCCCTCTGCCTGCAGGGCCGTCTGTGCTTTGTGGCACATTCACACACATGCTGTAGTCCAGTTCTCCTGGCAGAGCGTCCACTCAAAAGTCGTTATTATTTCTTAGAATGTGGGACATGAGCACCTGCTGGCAAGTCGCAGCAGTAGAAGGAGGCATCGCGAGCCTGATTCTCCCTCCCCTGTTGCCCAGCCCCTCCCCCCAAGGCTTCCTTGTGTGTCCTTCCGGAGGTTTCCGTGTGTGTTCTTTCACTAGTGATGGACCACAAGTCGCCCAAACACCCAGCTTGAAACCACAGTCGCTGCCGTTGCTCCTGAGTCTGAGGGCGCTCTGCTGGGCAGCTTGCCTCCACTTGCCCCTGGTCTCGAGGCAGGGGACCTGGCCCAGGCGTGGTCTCCTCGTAGCCTTGGCAGAGATGCAAGAGCAGCTGGAAACCTGCAAGGCCCCTTCGGCCTGGCCCGGAACCAGCTGCTGTCACTTCCTCTTTATTTTATTGCCAGACCAGCACATGATCTAACTAAAGTCAAGGGGTGGGCTCCACCCTGTCCCTCTCCTGGAAGGAACTGCAGAGTGGCAGGGCAAAGGGCAAAGCCACGGGGAGGAGTGAGGAATTGGGGCAAGAGTGTGACCCCCCATAACTCATATACAAGGAAAATTGCACATATATTCTTTCCTTTAAAAATGCAGGGGGCCGGCCCGGTGGTGCAGCAGTTAAGTGCACACGTTCTGCTTTGGCGTCCCGGGGTTCGCCAGTTCGGATCCCGGGTGCAGACATGGCACCACTTGGCAAGCCATGCTGTGGCAGGCGTCTTACATATAAAGTAGAAGATGGGCACAGAGGTTAGCTCAGGGCCAGTCTTCCTCAGCAAAGAGGGGAGGATTGGCAGTAGATGTTAGCTCAGGGCTAATCTTGCTAAAAAAATAAATAAATGAATAAAAATAAAAAGTAAAGAATGAGCTTATATTATTAATAAATAAATAAATAAACAAAAATGCAGATGGTAGCATACCGTACTCACGAGGCTGCATTTCCCACTTAACATCGTGTCTCTGCGTTCATCCCATGTCAGGACAGACAGGTCCACCTTGTTCTTTCTAAAGGCCACCCTATTTCCTCTTGTCTCCTGTCCCGTCATTGATTGTCCCTTATTGACGGGCATTCAGGCTGTTCAGTCACTACAGCCAGTGCTGTGATGAGTGATCTTGTGCTTACGTTGTTTTGCAAACACACCCGTGTCCTCCTAGGATGCAGTCCCAGGAGTGGAATTGCTGGATCAATAACAGTCCATTTTAGACTCTGACCAATGTTGTCAAAATGCTGGCAGAGCCCTCTTTATAGCCAAGGACGCTGAGACTCAGAGAGGCTAAAGTTGTGCCCAAGGGTTGCTCCTGGAGGCTGCCGGGCTCAGGACAGAGCCAGGTCTCCCGCCTCAGACTGTGTGTCTTGCCACGGTGCCACATCTGCCTACAGAGGTGCAGGCGTTGGGTAATAAGGGCAGGAGGACCACCAGGTCCTCGTGCCGCCCGCCCCTGGGAATGTGGTGAGGGAGAGACCGTGCTCCCTCAGCCAGGAGGTTGGGGTGTGCTTGTGGGAGGAATGTAGAAGAGGAGGTCCCCAGGGCCCTGTCTCCCACACTAAGTTGTCTGGGGTGTGGCTCCATCTCCCTTTGGACCTTCTCTTCCCTTCCTCTGTTAGATCCAAAAGATGGTGCGGTTTTGTATCCCCAAAGCCACCAAGTCATGCCTCTGCCTGTGCCACCACTTTGGGGGCCGCCTCCCAGTGCCTAGGGATCAGGCTGCGATGCCCTACTGGGTGCCCCAGGCCCTGAGATCTCCCAAGAAGGTAAGACGGAGGTTCCTACAGCAGCGAGGCCTGAGAGTGAGGGGTGGCCCTGCGGAGGGACCCGACAGGAGGGGGAAGGGTGCTGGGTTCTTTCCTGCCGTGGCCTCCATTGGTGTGTGTGTGGGGTCCTCTGGAAGCCATGGCCGAGGGCAGCAGAGTGCAGGAGGTGAGTGGTGTGTGGGGAGGACCAGCTCAGGTGTCCTGGTGGCTGTTGGGAAGGTGGTACACTGCTCTTTGAAGAGGGCACCTGTCTCAGCTGCCCCCTTCTCCTCTCCTGCCTCCTCCTCCTCTCTCCGCTTCTCCACCTCACTCACCTCCCTTCCTCCTCCTTCCCTGCCCCTCCTCCGTCACCCAGCTCTCTCCCAGTCTGAGCCTCCTGCACTTACAGCCCCCAGCCCTGGCAGGCATGGAGGGAGGGTGCGGGGAAGGACCGTTGCTTAGAGTTTCTGTCCTTGCTCTTTGGCTCTGTCTGGCGGCCTCCATAGCTCTGGGTTCTTGGGTGGCGGCTGCGGGGGCTGGTGGGCCCGGTGTCACCTCCTCAGCCCCTTCTTTCCCGTGCTTCCAGTGTCCTGGCTGGAAGTTAGAGGCTTCCTTCCATCTCACTCACTTTCCAGTTGCTGGTTTTCCGTCATTGAGGAGCAAACTGTCTCCAGAATTAAGACCCAGAGGCCCTTTAAAAGGAGACCATGACTTGCATTCTGAGCCGGCCACAGACCCTCTCGGGAGGTTTCCAGGCCCAACCACAGGCCTCCCTCTTGGTGGATCACCGGGGCTGACACATTTTGCCCACGTTCTTTCTTATAGGTGGTGAGAAGGCAGCAGAGTTTTCAAGGCGTCCAAGGTAACTCAGTGTACACGTGTCTCATCCTCTCTCTCTCCCTAAGGAAGGAGGGGTCTCATGAAGATCACGATGGGGATGGGGATGCTTCTCTCATCCCCAGCCGTCTGTCTCACAAAGACAGCCACAGACCACTTCTCCCACCCTTGCAGTCGCCAGGCATCACTAATCACCCACCATCTCTCCCCCATGAGCCCAGAGAAGCCTCAGACTCTACCAGTCTATCAGCATTGGCTTTCTGGATGAAGCCGGTTAGCAACCTGGAGTTAGATGGTATCTAAAGTGTTTTTTTTAAGCTCTAATTTTCTATAATTCATGACATAGTATGTGTGCGTGTGTTCTATACACATAGATATTCCTGTATTCGTGACATAGTACATATTCCTACATTCATATATTCATAACACGTTATATGTTCATGACACTATATTTGTGCATATCTTCATTTACAGTATATTCATACATTCATGTTTGTGACCTGGTATATACATATATTCATATATTTATGACATAGTGCATACGTAATCATTTGTTCATGATGCAGCATATATTCATGACAAAGTATATTCATATATTTTTATATTTGTGACCCAGTGTGTGTGTGTATATATATATATATATATATTCCTGTACTCATGTCATAGTGTACTAGGAGGTGGCATCTCCACCCTGACTGTTAGTTTCATCGTCTCTGAAATGAGTGGGTTGACTTGCTTTTGAAGGCGCTTTCCCACGCTGATGGCTGACATGCCTCCTTTCTCTGTGTTGTCTGTGAGCAAAGGAGTGGGCATGTTTTGTGGGCTTGTCTCATGTGTCCTTCTTGGCGTGTGGTGGTCAGACTCTGCATAGTGAGTACTGCTCGACTGGGTCTGTGAAGGAGGAAATGGACGACACTGAGAGGCTGGATGACTGACACCAGGGTTCCTTTGACAGGCGGGTGATTTGAACGGCCTGCCCAGTGCCAAGGGGTGCAGGGCTGGGTGGGAGAGCTCTGGGGAAATGCATGGCGGCCACCCAACACACCCACCTCTTCAGGCTGCAGAAGATACGCACAGTCATGCACTGCGTAATGACGTCTCAGTCAACGGCAGTGGTCCCACGAGATTAGTACCACATAGCCTAGGTGTGCAGTTGGCTATACCATCTAGGTGTGTGTAAGTGCACTCTGATGTTCACACAACGACGAAATCACCTCATGACACATTTCTCAGAACATATCCCCATCGTTAAGTGACGCACGACTTTATTTTTTTCCTGAGTATAAAAGTAACACAATTAGGAGCAGCATAAATTGTCACAGTTTTGGTGGCGGGCAATTTGGAGGTTTCTATCAAATTATAATGTATGTGATCTTTAATCCAGCAAGCCTACATCTGGGTAACATCTGTGGACACTCCCACACATACGCTTGTCTGCAGCACTGAGTTCTTTGGCAAAGTACAGGAAGCAACAGAAGCGTCTCTCAGTGGGAGGATGGACATAAGTGGGCGTGGATTTGAAATGTGGCACCTGCCACGTAGAGTACACAGCTGTCAGGGACACAAAATGGACACCCAGACACATTGCGACCTGGAGCCCATATGATAGGACTCCATTAATATAAATTTACAAAGACAAAGCCCTGTGTGTCGGTAGATGAAGGTTGGGCAGAGTGTGTGTGAGCTGACAGTCACGGGGGACCTGTGGGGAAGAGGGTGGGTCGAGAGAGCCTGGGGCGGTACATAAGGAACAGAACAGAAAGCAGGACAGTGGCTCAGCTTTCAGGTCCAAGAGCCAGAGGTCACTTTGTTAAAAAACACTCAGCAGTGGGATGAGAACAGTAGGAGAAGCTGCTCTCCTAACTGATAGTCACACATTTCTGGGTTTATTTTCATTAGTTGTTTTTGGCTTTGAATACTCTGCATCTTTAAGGAAAGCTAAAAGCTCAGTTTATTGTTGAATCGTAGGCATCAACTGATACATTGTTAAAAACCAGCATTAAACTTTACTCCAGTCATTGTTTTATAGTTCAGGCAAATTTATATTAATAATGTTCGGAGCCTCAAACCCGTTCCAGCCCCACAGGTGTTCACAGGACAAGACTGGGAGCGCGAGTCTCTCCTGGGACCAGGAGAGTCAGGGTCTTTCTCTTCTCGAGCTTCACACAGAATGATTTGAAAATATGAGACATTTCCCATGGCCTCAAATCCAGCTGATTGCCTTCTTTGTGTGTGTGTGAGGAAGATGTCACTGAGCTAACATCCGTTGCCAATCCTCCTCTTTTTGCTTAAGGAAGATTGTCACTGAGCTAACATCTGTGCCAGTCTTCCTCTGTCTTATGGGGGACACTGCCACAGCATGGCTTGATGATCGGTACTAGATCTGCGCCCGGGATCCAAACCTGTGAACCCCGGGCCGCCAAAGTGGAGCGCGCGAACTTAACCACCATGCTACCAGGCCAACCCCCTGATTTCCTTTTTGAAGAGAAGATCCATATTTCTGATCTTGTATTTTCCTTGTAAAGAGGGGGCTCATGTGCTTTTTTTTCTCTATGCTTTTGCAGTAGAATTTTTATAAGGAAAATATATTATGTTTTATGTTAATAGTCCGTTTTTATATTAGTATAATTAGAGTGTACATTTTATAGTAGTAGCATGTTAATAGTGTAATAAAAATAAGTAAGTGATACTATATCAAGAGAGTCACAAGTTGACCAAAGCAGTTCTCACAAAAGCTACAGAGTGTCTAGGAAAGGGACATGTTGGCATCCCATTTGTGGTTGTGGTCGGTGATGACTTTTGGTTATGGGACATTTCAAATACCCCACCAAACCCCGTGTTCCCATCACTCAGCTTCAAGCCAATCTGGTTTCATCTGAGCTTCACTCACCCCATCCACCCCACCCTGGAAAATAAAGACAAGGATTTAATGTGGAGCAACCCCAGCTACATATCACATCCTTTCACCCATAAATATTTCAGTGTGCAGCTCTAAAGATAAAGACTCAGAGCACAGCCACGAGGCCCCCTGATCGCCCTGGAAATAAACACCGGTGTTCTCTTCGTCTTCATGAACGTTGGGTCAGCGTCCACACCCCCTGGGCGGTGACCCGCCTTTAACCATGCTATCCTGCCCTGGGCTCTGGAGAGTGCTCCTGTGTGTACAGACTCGGGAGTCACTGTGTACCCACACCCTGTCTGGGGCTTGTTTTGCTTTCTCTGCCTAGAAACCCTCCTGGACTTGTGCTCCCGGTACAACCGCTGGCGGATCTGCTGCGACAGGCACGTCCTCCTCAAGTGGCAGCACCTGCAGGCCCTTTACCAGGATGAGCCGATGGCCCTGGGGAGGGGAGGAAGCCCCCCAGCCTCTCTGCTGCCTCTCCTGCCCCTCAGCCTCAGCCTGCTGACTCTCCTCCAGGCCGTCCTGAGGGTCATGGTGGCCATTCGGTGAGCAGGTGTGGGCTGGGGGCAATGGTAGCCCCGGGCCGGTGTCATTCCCTTGTCTGCTTCATCCAGGGGCTGGCAGGGTTCAGTGGAGTCAAGAATGTGGGAGATCTTGGTTGTAATTCAACAGAATGGTGAGAGGTGGGTGCGGCCATGATTGCTCTTAATGTGGTTATCATTGTCCAGACTCTTGCTCATTCCCGACATACATATCTTCTTATCCCAGCAAATGGACTGGAAGAGCAATCTAGAGAGGTCAGAGCTGATGGGGGGAGCTGGGCATCTGGGGCCTGTCCACCTTTCTTCAGCTCATCGTTGTTCCCAAGTTCTACAATTGCCCTGCCCCTAAAAGAAGACCCGTCCCAATTTCTGTAAATTTCTGTCATGTAGGGGTTGAAAGTGGATCTTAGAGACAGCTTGCCCAGCCAGCCCTCTGGGGTTGAGCACACCCTCGGGCGTGGGGACCTGCTGCCTCTCGCCAGGCCCCAGCCATTGAGGCTCCACTCGGAAAGCCCTTCCCTGCCTGGAATGCACGAGCCTGTCCAGGCCCCGTGATTCTCACCTGGAGGCCCCCTCAACCCTCCCCACTAGGCCTCCAAGGTCACCCCAAGGTCATGGCAGGGCCTCCCCTTACCTGGCTGCTTCCTTTATTCTCCTCCAAGTCCCCAGTCTGCCCCTCCCCCATCACCTGTCCAGTGCTTCCTGCTCAGTTCTTTCCATCACCCTAAATGTAGATGCATGTAAACACACACACACACACGTGTAAATAGAAGATATGCCGATGTGTATCGAATGTACATAATTCAAATTTGCATAGATTGTCTTGTTTGCTTTTTTTTTTTTTAAGGATTGGCACCTGGGCTAACAACTGTTGCCAATCTTCTTTTTCTTTTTTTTTTTTTCTACTTTATTTCCCAACCTCCCCCCGTACACAGTTGTATATCTTAGTTGCAGGTCCTTCTAGTTGTGGCATGTGGGACACCGCCTCAACGTGGCCTGACGAGCGGTGTCATGTCCGTGCCTAGGATCCGAACCCTGGGCCGCTGCAGCGGAGTGCGTGAACTTAACCACTCGGCCATGGAGCCGGTCCCTTGTTTGCTTTTTAATTGTCTCCTCCACACAATTGTAAGAGGAATGGTCTAGAAAATGTCTAGTATCTGAACAGTTGTAGGTGTCTTTTGCCCAGTTTTCTAATTGTTCACTGCAAAAGGTTAGCTCTGTCTGTCACCCCTCATGGCCAGAAGTGGAAGTCCCTCTCCCCTGCATTCTGCTCACCCATTCTCCTAGTGTTGGGTGCTGATGTCGCTCTGACTCCCTGGCAATACAAACCACACCATGATGCACCTCTGCGTACGAGTGCTGACGTGGCCCTGGGTCGCAGCCTCTCTAGGGCGAGTGCGCCCCGGAACGGGCCGGTGGGGTCCGTCAGCTTTCCCTGATCTGTGAACAGCAATAGGGCAGCATCCTGAGATTTTCCATCTCTGCTTTTCATGAAGATTCACCTTTCTTTGTATATTTGCCAACTCGATGTCAAATTTAGTTGGATTCCCCTGTACCCACTCTGAGAAGAGCAAATAAGACACTTGACTGTAGATGGTACATGTTAAGTAGAGGGTCAGGATAGGCCAAAAGGAAAATTGCTGTTGATTTCATAGGAGGTGTTTCCTTCTGAGCCAGGCTCTTAGGGCAGAGGTGCAGGCCCCAACCAGCTGCTTAGGAGGAATATCTTGCCTGGCTCGGGTGTATGCTGGGTGCCCTGTGAGATCTCCCAAACTTCTTGACCAGATTATCTCAGGGTAAGCCACCAGCTGCCCCTCTGCTGGCCTGGCAGAGCCCTGCTAGAGCTGCAGAGGGCTCAGAAGAGCAGGCGAGCGCAGAGCCTTCCGACAGGGAGCCCCGAAGAGCAGACCCTGAGTCAGGCACTTGCCTTCTTGACTGGACTTGTAGCCTTCATTTCATCCGATTCCTTTCACAGCCCTGCAAAGCTGGGACTCTCCAGAAGGAGAAGTGGGCCCTGAGGGGCTGAGGGGCTCGCCCGAGGTCCCACAGCTGGAGAGGGAGCCAGCTAAGACTGCGCCCTGGTGTCGCCTCACTGAACCCCTGTCCTGTCTGGGCTCCTCAGGGACGGCATGTACTGGGGACCAGGATGACATCCCCCTCCACTGTGGGGGCACCCCCACCCCCACCCCACGGAGGTTCCCTGACAGGCCCTGCCAGGGCAGCGTGGTCTCGGCCCAGGGGACAGTTCCTGCTAACTGCCTTTCTCTTTGCTTTCCAGCCAGTTTTTCTGAGTTTGAAGCTGGAATCTTCAGCTCCTGTCGAGAACATCAACAAAGCCGTCAGTCACAATTGAGGTCTTTCCCGGAAGCCGTCAGATCAGGAGGATCTGTGACAGCCACTGTTGTCTAAGATCAGGTTCACAGCCGAGATCCAATCTGAATTCTTTATCATCGGGTGACTCTTGGTTGTAGCGGAGCTGCTGTGAATGCGGGTGAGATTCTGGGGGGAGTGTGGTCAATAAATGTTATTTGTGAAACTCTAAGCTGGCCACGTTTTTAAAGATAACCTCTGATTTTCCTTTGTGGAGGCAGGCCTTGCTCTCTACCTCTGGTGCCTGTGGAGGGGCTGTCCCTCGGTTTCTCTTTCCTCTGTGAGGACGGCAGACCCACTGTGCAAGGTCCTGAAATGGTTTTAGCAGCTGTGTCAGGGGGTCTCACTTTAAGTAGCATAGAATTGTATGTGAGTGAGGTTTTTAAGTTGAGATGTCACTCACATACCATAAAATTCACCTTTCGAAAGTGTATGATTCAGCCGATTTTACTATATTTGCAAGGTTGTGCAACCATCACCACTGTCTAATTCTAGAGGTTTTCCGTCGCCTCCTAAAGAAACCCTGAACCTGTTAAGCAGTCACTCCTCCTTGCCTTCTCCCTCAGCCCCTGGAAACCACTAACCTACTTTCTGACTTTTCCTATTCTGGACATTTCATCTAAATGTAGTCCTATCATACATGGTCTTTTGTGTCTGGCTTCTTTCACTTAGCACCATGTTTTCAAGGTTCACCCCTACTATAGCGTGTCTCAGTGCTTCACTCCTTTTCATGGCTGAGTAATATTCCACGATATGGCTGGACCATGTTGTGTTTATCCATCATCAGTTGACGGACCTTTTGGTGGTTTCCACTTTTTTGGCTATTGTGACTAGTGCTGCTTTGATCATTTGTGTATGAGTTTGTATGTAGGCGTACTTTCATTTCTCTCGGGAATGTACGTAGCAATGCTGGGTCATATGGCAGCTCTGTTGAACACTGTGAGGAGCTGCCTCAGCGTTCCACAGTGGAAAACTGCCCATTTTGGATTTTCTATCCCCAAGGCCTGAGGGTTAGAATTTCTCCACAGTCTCGCCAACCCTTGTTGTTATCTGATGTTTTGATTGTAGCCATCTTTGTGGATGTGAAGTGGTATCTCGTTGTGGTTTTGATTTGTATTTCCCTAAAGACTAATGACATTGAACATCTTTCCTTGTGCTTATTGGCTATTTGTAGATCTTCTTTGGAGAAATGTCTGTTTAAACCCATTGCCTATATTTCAATTGGATTATCTATTTGTTATTGTTGTTGAGTTTGTGTTCTGTGTATATTCTGGATACTAGATCCTTATCAGATAGATCATTTGTAAATATGTTCTCCTGTTCTGCGGATCGCTGTTCACTTTCTTGATGATGTCCTTTGCAGTACAAAAGTTTTAAAGTTCAATAAAGTCTGGTTTTCTATTTTTTCTTAGGTTGCTTGTGCCTTAGGTCATTGGGTCACATCTAAGAAACCATTGCCTAATCCAAGGTCCCAAAGCTTTACTTATGTTTTCTCTTAAGAGATTTATAGTTTAGTGCTTACATTTACATCTTTGATCTACTATTTTGAGTTAACTTTGATCTCTTTTGAGCTAATTTGGTAATTTTTGTATGTGAAATGATGTAGGGGTCCAGGTTCATACTTTTGCATGTGGCTATCCAGTTGTCCCACACAATATTCTTCAAGTGGTAAAATTATAGAAAAGGAGAACAGAGTAGTGGGTGCCAGGGATCTAGGAGGGGCCGAGGTGGGAGAGAAGTGGGTGCGACTATCCAAGGGCACATGGGGCATCCTGGGGTGATGGCAATACCCTGTGTCTTGCCTTCATCAGTGTTCTGGTGTGATGTCATGCTCTAGTTTTGCAAGATGTTACCAGTGGGGTCAACTGGACAGAGGGTGACACAGGATCTCTCTGTATCACTTCTCATAAGTACATGTGAATTGCCAATTACCTTGAAATAACAGTTTAGTTGAAAAAGCAATACAGTTTGCTTTGGGAGTTTTTGAGTATATAGAAACATACGAAGAAATAGAAACCATTTAAATACCCTACTCTGAGCTCACCTTTGTTGTCACCCCAGAGTGAAGGAATAGACTGATTCCCACAGGAACCAGACTCTGGGATGCATGAACTGGGGCATCCACCTGAGAGATGGGGAGAAGAAAGAGGCGGGGAATCTAGTCTGAGGACGACCAGGGCTGTGGTCCGTGGGCCAGGGGCCGGGCCCGTGGGCCGTCTCGGGCTCACCCTTCTTTCTGAGCTGGCCGGCGTGGAGGGCCTCCAGGCTTCCCTTGAGCAGGCAGAGCCGTGTTCTCCTGGGGCACATCTGCAGTGGACCAAGGGCGACACTGAGTATGATTCATGCAGTCATCAGGTATTCATTGGTGCCCAGTATGTGCCAGGCACTGGGGGCAGAGCATAAGAGGAGTGCCAACCCACAAGTTGCCCTTGGGCTGATGGGACATTGTGACACGGGGGATAGTTGCCATAATGAGTGAGGTACTGGTGAGCATGGGGGTGGGGCTGCAGGGGATGCTGACGGTGCCCTGCCAGCATTCCCATGTTGCCCCAGTTCCAGCAGCCCCTGCCTGGGGTGTTCTCTAGCTGAGGAAGCCTATGTGGGACAGGCTGGATGTGCTGAGTAGTGAGGCCCTGGAAGCAGCCCTCAGCAGATGATAGATGGGAGTGTGGACAAACACCAGCCTCCCCCTCCGATGGACAACTCTGAGCTGTGTTCTCCACTATCTCCTGGAGGCCCCAACAGGACTGAGCCCCTACTGCCCACAGTGGTCACCTTCCTGATAATGCCCTTTGTCCTGGCTCCTCCCCTTCCCCATCTCACTTCCCCACTCCCTCACAGCCTCCCTGGATCATATCCCGTAAAACACAATCCTTGCCTCAGGCTCTGCTTTGGAGGGGGGGAACGTAAGCTAAGACAAGGCATGCCAACCCAGTCTCGAGGGTCAGGGAAGTTTCCTGGGGGAAGGCCATCTGAGCTAAGATTTGAAGATGAGTCGATTATCCTGGTGATGAAGGCTGAGGACAGAGTGTCCAGGCAGAGGTGCACGTTGTGAAGGCCTGCAGGTAGCAGTCTGGTGTGTTCTGCCCGTGCAGGAAGTTCATGCTTCGGAGGAGACAGCAATGGAAGATGGAGCAGGGGCCGGAAGGTGGGAGGCTTTAGCGGTTTTTAAAAGGCCACAAGTGCGTCAGACTTGCATTTGGGACAAGCCACTCGGCTGAAGCAAGTTGAGTAGAGGGCGAGAGTGGACACAGGAGACCGCTCAGAGGCTGTGGCAGAAAACCAGGCGGGGGACGGCGGTGCCTGGACTCTGGGGCCTGAGGCTGGGGTTTTACTCCAGGGACGGAGGAGTGTTTGGCCCCTTCATTCGGAAACCTGTTCAGACACCCTCCTGGGGAGGGATGTGGCCACTTGTCATTGATGCAGTGCCGCCATGGCCCACGTTGGGCGTGCTGTGTGGCTGTCAGGGACCTGAGCCCCCGCGCTCCTCTGCCCGTGTGTTTTCTTGAAGCTTGACGTGCGCCACGAGAGGGCGCTGTGTGAAAGTCTCATCTGGAAACCTCTCAGAGGAGCTGGAGAAGGTCAGGACAAGAGGCGCTCGGTCACCCAGGTCGCCCTTTACCTGTGCCTCCTGCTGCTGCTGCTGATCGCCTTCTCCAGGTGGGGCTCTGAAATCTGCCGCCTTCTGGGCACAGTGTGTTCCAGGCAGTGTGAGAGGCTTTGGGGAAGATGCTCCTGTGGTCCATGGCACCTGGACTCAAGTCAGGGAAGAAAACCCCTTCCGCATCCTCCTCCCCTCCCCTCCCTCCTCTCTCCCCTGCCTCCTCCCTCCTTCCTCTTTTCTTCTCCTCTTCCTCGCCTCTTCCATCCCTCTATCTCATACCATTTACTGAGCAATCACCATCCAGCCCAGCCCCATCCAACAGAACTTTCTGCAATGATGGAATATTCTAGATCAGCAGGATTCGATACAGGAGTCTCAAGCCACATATGGCTATTGAGCACTTGCAATGTGGCCACTGCAACTGAAGACCTGACTTTTACTATTTATTCACTTAAATTTAACTTTAAATAGCCACATGTGCCCAGTGGCTAGCGTATCGGATGGTGCAGGTGTAGCCCTGTGGCTGCTGCCTTCAGTGAGTCCTCCTTGGCCAGCTGACAGCACCCTGGGACCCAAGGCTTCATGGCTTTCCAGAAGGTTCCCTGAGCTTGGTTACAGTGTTTGCTTTAGACATGCTGATCTGCTTCTTGTCTTCCTGAATCTTGTTACTGCTGTGAGGGTGAGGGCAGTGGGCTCCCTGGTGGACCGTCTTCGTCCTGAGCGCAGAGTAGGGCCCAGGCATGCTGAAGGCTCACAATGGCCTGCCAGGCGGGGGGACCAGTCACTCGCCCCTCGTGCAGATGTAGAGACCTAGGCCCTGAGAGGGAGGCCACCTGCCACCTCACCCACACCACGCAGAGCCAGGTCAGCTCCTGGGGACCTTGGGGACCTGGAGGCCGTTCCAACCAGGCCTTGTCTTGGGGGAAGTGGTGTCTCTGGTTTTCTGAGAAGAAGCCTGTATGCTGCCCGCTCAGGGCCCAAGGACACCAGCCACTGGAGGAAAACCATCCTTGGAAAAATTATGCTGAGAATGTGGCCAAGCCGCTGCCATGCATGAAAGCAGCTGCATGCAACTCAGAACGAAACTGAGAAGCACCTCGACATTCATCGATGGGGGTATGCCCCCCAGCACCCACCCCTGCCGAGGCTCTGGCCCGTCCCCTCGTCCCTGTCCCAGATGTGGCCCTGGCTCAGACCTCTGTCCTCAGTGTTGGTGGGTGATGAGCAGAGACAGGACAATGGCATTCCAGTACTTGGGGGGAGCATTTGGAGCATAGGGAGTGTGGGGGACAATGGGACACATCCTAGGGGCGGGGTCTTGCAAGGGTTCCTGTAGTCGGCAGGTTGAAGCGGAGAACAGAAGGATGCAGCAGGCAGGGGGAAGGTTCGGGCAGAGGGAAGAACAATTCCTGGGGGAGGGGTGGTGCACAAGATCCTTTTGGGGCTAACAGTGGTTTAAAATGTCTGGCTTTTGAGAGTGCACACGAGGACCCCCAAGCTATTGGTCAGCGTTGGACTCCTAGGACTAGAAAGGATCCTGCGAGAGAGTTTCTTTCAACTTCTGGGAAGTCCCCTAAATTCTCCTTCCAGGAAAAGTCCTTCACAGCCAATCAAGAACTGGTCCCTTCGCAGTAAACCCGCTTCCCCTGGCGTCCAGAACATCGGTCAGCATCTTCCTGATGCGATTCCCGTATTGGATGAGTATCTCTTAGCCCTGGACAGAGTGGCCCCCGCTGGTTGTTTCGGGTGTGGGGTGACGGGCTTTCCCGTCCTCTGAGAGCTGTCAGCTTGCCCCTGAACGGCTGCTGCTCGAGCAGCTGTGAGCTCTCCACCCGCCCGCGCGGTTAGCCGGGAGATCACGGAGGTTAATGGTGCTTTCATCCTTGGCGGCAACCAGGCGCGCGCCAGCCAAGAACTGCGTGTCTGAGAGGAAGCAGTCTTGGATCCCTCCAAAGCTGCCGGAGCTGCGGTGGGTTTCAGGCTGACACGTGGCTCCAAGTGCTGCCGCTCTCGACCTTTGGCCGAGGAAGTAAACAGTGGCCAGGCTTTGGAAATCACACAGGCTGGAGAACTAGCATCCAAGCCACCCAGGGCTGTGACTGTCCTGTAAGCGACAAGTGTTTCTGGGTCAAGGTTGTTTTTTTCCCACCGAACTCAACAGTTTGTCTGCTTTGCTATTCATTACTTGTTCAGCAGCCATCTTCCCCCCACATATGTCAGAGATGAGGCCATGGACATCTTTAGGGGCCATTATTCTGCCGACCACAGCTCCCTTGAAGTAGCCCTCCCCAAAGTCTTGCACAGCATATTCACTTACGTGAATCTTCCGGAAGGTTCTTACACTCTAAGCCAGAACCTCTTCTGGCTGTACCTCCTGTGAGGGAGGCTGGGAGCGCAGACCGTATATCAGACAGTGATGCTCGTGCTTCACACTGGGCTCTGTTACTAAGGAGACGGGAGACTGGATGCTGGGCAAGTCTCTGCCCAGTTTAATCTTGACAGCTGCCCAATGAGGCAACCATTTCACATGCCTCCTTTAAAGATGGGGAAACTGATCCTCAGAGAAGTTAAGGAACTTGTTTTCGTTCACACAGCTGGTAAGAAGCAGAGCCAGGATTTGGTAAGCGAGCAGCGCCACCTCCCATTCGTTTCCTGTGTACCGCCAGGCGGGAGGGAAGTATTGCCCTTAGATCCATTTCACACGAGAAGCCTCAAGCTCAGAGAGATTGAGTAACTTGTTTTCCGTTACACAGCTGTAAGTGGCAGAGCTGGGATTCAAAACCGCATTTTCTGACCCTGCTTCTCTTAATGTGGCCATGTGGGTCCCAATTCCAAGAAGTCCCTATCCGTTAACTTTACCGCCCATAATAAACCCGTTCCACACACACTGAGCATGTAAGCACACTGTCCTGGGCTGCGGCCTGGGGCGGCTCGAGGGGATCTCCCGGCTCGATCCTTGCCTGGGCCTGGTGTTCTCTTCGTATCCCTGTCATAGACTTGGGGCCTGCTACAGTTGTCTCTGTTTACTGTTTGCTGGGATGATCCATCTCCGCCGACTAGACCAAGTCCACTAAGTTAGCACCTTGTACGTCTGATGCTCAACGCAGAGCTTGGTACACAGTAGGCACTCAGTAGCGGCTGTGTTGAATGCAAGAGTGTGTGAGTGAGTGGATTCCAGAGCTCCAGCTTCCACTCTTGTCTGTGGAAGTGACCCGTTGACTGGGCCAGGTGGCCAGGAGCTGGGCACTTGTGTGGCCTCGGGAGGGGGTGTCAATTTGCATTTGAGGGACTTGGGGGGTGTCTTGTGGGCGCCAGATGCACCACCTCCCCGTAACCCCGTCCTGTGCCTGCTCAAGTCTCTGTCCTGCTTCCTGGGATGAGCTGGACTCGTGCCTTGTCTGGCTTCCTGGGACCTATGGGCTGACCTGGGCTGGCCCCACATTGCGTCTTACCTGGGAGCAGGTGAGAGCCCCAGCGGCTTGGCCAGGCCACCGTGGCCACCTGGAGAGTCTGCCCAGCCCAGCCCAGTGCCAGTCCTGGGTGGGCGTCCTGGCCGGCTCCACTCTCAAAGAGCTCTTCAGTTACCCATGCTCTGAGACCCAGGAGCTGAGAGGGGCCGTGGGGACACCTAGTCAACCACTTCATTTGTAGATGGGGATGTTAAGGTCCAGAGAGGGCAATGATACATCCAAAGCCACATAGCAAGCAAGTGGCAGATGCAAGACCTGAACTCAGCTCTCTCATGTCCCAACCAGTCACCTTCCACTCGATAACCTCCTTGTCTCCAGGTGCCTCCTCTCACTTCTCTATGGGCTGAGCTCCCTGAGACACCGTGTCCTTGATCCTTTCCAAGCCTCCCTATTAGAGGAATGGCCAGTGGGTTTTATTTCACGTGGAGTCAGTTGTGCTGCCTGGGCACTGTGGGGAAGACTAAAGCTCATGGGGGCCCTTGAGGAAAAAGCTCTGCAATCAATTAATGATGCCTGCCACAGGCCCAGGCTGGGGCTCATGGGTGTGAGTGTCATGGATTTTTCACTGTTGTCCTAACAGCCCTCACTGTGCTTGGCACACAGTAGGTGTCTCCTAAGCACCTGTTGATTTTGGGTATCCACTGTTTTCTCTGGTGGGTGACCCACTGGGGGCTCTGGGAGCCCACCAGAGTGATTGGAAAGTTCCTGTTTTCACTTTTGCCATTTCCAAGAGAGCAGCCCTGTTCAAAGGCACCGTTTTTATGTTAAAATAACAAACCTCAGGTTGATCCATGAGCAGTGGAAGGTGGTGGAATTCCGAAGGAGGCCAAGTCTGCATTCCAGAGTTTGGGGAATTTTGTTGTCTCAGCACCGGCCGGGCAAGTGCATCCTTTCCAGACATCCCACATTTGAAGGGGGGAAATTCCAGAAATTTCAGGACATCCAGCTCCCTGCTCCCAGGTGGGGAGCTGGGGCTGGGGGTGGGGGTGGGCGGCTGGGCTGACATGGTCCCAGCTGCCTGGGTTTGCCCCTTCCATTGCCAACGGCATGGGCTTTGTGGGGGTTGGGGGCGCCAGGCTCCAGGGTGCCCTGCCAGGGTCAGGCAGGTCGTCTGTAAAGTGATTATGATCCCAGTCTCTCACCCGTGTGGCTTCACTGGTGTCAGCCTCTACCCCGTTTCCACCGTCTGAGCCTCCTCCCTGTCCCAGCAATGCTGTGTCCTCCCTCCCCCTTCCCTCCCCCTTCCCTCCTCCTTCCCTCCTCCCTCTCTCCTTCCTTCTAGAAACCACTTTACATAGAAGCATAGGTATATGAATCTGGAAATGTTTAAAAAGGCAAAGATTTTCTAAAATGTGAACACTGCATCGTGGCTTTTCTTTGTTCCGTGTTTCCTGTAAACTCCTGCTGGTCTAGAGGTTTGACAGGTTGGGGTGTAATATTCCGTGCAGGGCTGCTTCCTCGGCAGGGCGTTGTGCCCCCCGGGGCATCCTGTCAGGAGCTTCCCGATCCTGGTGGTCCCGTTCTTCAAATACTGACCACTAAGCCCAGGTGGGGCAGCCTGACCCAGTGAAGGCCCACCTAAGGGCTTTAGCATCCCTTGATGAGCAGCGACTAGATTCTTATTTCATGCGATGTACGGATTTAAAAGTATTAAATTATGTATTTCATCCCTGAGACCTCCTTTAATTCTTAGGATTCTCACATTTAATTCTTGGAAGATGAGATTATTGTTATCCTGTTTTTGCAGAAGAAGAGACTGGTGCCCAGCGAGGGTCTGTTGTGGCTGCCCGTGGCCACATGGAACCACAAGGGACCACACAGACCACAGGGGCCACAAAGGGCCACAGAACCAGGATCTGTCCGAGGACGCGGTGCCGTTTAATGCTGCCACTTCCCAGCCTATGTCTCAGCTTCCCTCTTGCTGTGGGTTCTGTGGAACCCTGCCTGATGCTCTCGGATGGTTCCGTAAGTTCGGCCCCAACAGCCCCATGCACACGGGGTGTTTCCACGAGAGCTGGTTGTGCTTGTGAGTCCTGTCCATCATCTCAGTGACATTTCAGTGTCCCTCTGGGCTGCATGGGACGCACTCCGTACAGACACAGGTGGAGCAGACGTTGCTGAGAGGCCACTGTGGGGCGAGCAGCACACGGCGGGGCTTGGGTTTGCCCCCTCCCCACGCCTGCGCTGGGCGTTACTCCTCCTTGAAGTCTTTGCGGCCTGACAGGAAAACCCGTTGTTGCTGTGTCACTTTAATCAGCGGTGTGTAATTAAGACGTGAGCAGCTCTGCACGCGTTGCTGGCCTTTGCACTGCCTCTGCTCCGCATGGGCTGTCCATGGCCTTCCCCCATGCTGTGGACCCCACGTGGTTCCAGCTGAGGACAGCTGACACTGCCAGTCACCCTGTTAGAAAACACACCAGAGCAAAAGAGCAATGTATCTTTACCTTGAATGTCCTTGGGCTCCAGTGTGCTGTAGGAGAGGGTTTCTGTTTTGGGGTGTGGTCTGGCATGGGGCTGAGGTCATAGACATGGTCATGTGTGAAGCACGGAAAGTCGGCAAGGCGGGAAACACGTCATGCTCTGACCCATGTGCTCTGTGAGTTGTTCATGCTTATGAGTTGGGAAAACTATGAGCAAACCCTCGCATCCCTCTGATTTTCATCAGTTGACAAAATTGGTGACTGAGACATGCATTTCATAGACGTTGCTTTCTTCTCCATCATGTCTGACTCTGCAGAACATTGAAAGACAATAAAAATACAAGCGAATAAGTGCTCAATTGAGTGGTGTCAGGCTAGGAAGAAAGACGAAGCAGAGTAAAGGGATGGGTGGTGGTGTGAGCGGGGGGCCTCTCTGCAGAGGATGGAATGGGGCAGGTCTGGGGGAGAGAGTGCCAGGCAGAGGGGCGGCAGGTGCAAAGGCCCTGAGGGTGAACATGCAGTGAGTGTGAGGAGCAGCAGGAGCCCTGTGTGGCTGGAGTGCAGAGAGAAGCAGACAGTGCTCAGGAATGGAGGCCTGGAGGTGGGTTCAGGCCCCGTCACGAGGCCTTGACGCCCAGGGAAGGACTTTGGCTTTATTCTGACAGCTGATCGGGCTTGGATTTGAATGCGCTCCCTCTGGTGGCCGAGCTGAGAACTGGCCGTGAAGGGCTGGGAGGATGGGAACGAGCCTGAGATCCTGGTGTGTTTTGAGGATGAAGACAACAGGATTTGCTGATGGATTGGTGGGGATGGGAGAGCAGGAGAGGAGGCACCTGGCAACCTGAAGTTGCCATTTCCCGAGCTGGGAAGGTGGGGAAGGAGCAGGCCCGCTGTGGGCAGGGCTGAGGAGCCACGGGGAGACGGCAAGGCTGTTAGAACCACGGGCCTGAGGGAAGGGAGAGGTCGGTGCGAGCACCTGGAGCGTGGGTGTGGGTGGGGAAGACGGACGGAGGTGGGAGGGGGCCGGCTGCCCGCCCGCTCCAGGTCACCCGGGACACCTGCAAACAGGGCGTTCTCTCCACCCGGAGTTCTGGTCACAGATGCTCACAGAACACATGCCCTGCAGAAAGACCTGTTTCCCTGGAGCTGCCAGACGGTCCTGGTCACTAAAACAACTCCCTGTCACTCCCACGTGATCCAGCATGTGCCACAGCAATGAGCACATATTCTGAGGTCACAAACCGGGTGACTCTCAGCCCCACGACCTGCTAGTGGTGTGTCCTTGGGTTGGCTGTGTCACTGCCCTGAGCCCCCCCTCCACATCTGAGACATGGGGATGATTTTATTACCATGTGCATTGCATTTCCTGAGGATTCAACGAGATAATGCGAATCAAGCACTTGGCAGGGGCCTGGCAGGCAGAGAGCCCTCAATAACTAGTGATCCCCTCCCCTCCCCCACTTCCTCTCTCCCTCCCCCACGTCCTCCTTCCCCTCCCTCACCTCCTCCCTCCCTCCCCCACTTCCTCCCTCCTCCACTTCCTCCCTCCCCTCCCCCTCCTCCCTCCTTTCCTCACTTTCTCCCCCTCCTCCCTCACCTCCTCCCCTTCCTCCTCCTGCCCCCTCTTACCCCCTTCTTCTCCCCTTGCCCTTCTTGTCTCCTGGCCATCTTTCTGCCGTCAGTGATCCTGTACTAGAGGCGCTCTCTCCAGCCCCAGAGGGCCGCCTGAGGATCCCACGCTCTGGTTCTCTTGGTGTGGAACCCTTTCTGTGCTGAGCTGCCGAGGTCCTTGCCTTCCTGACAATGGGAGTTGCCTTGTCTGCCTGCCCCCGGGGCTTAGGGCACATACCTTGTGTTTGCACTTGACTCCCAGCACTTCTTGTTGGGCTCTGGGAAGGCTTGTTATTGGGGTTTGAGAGCGCCGGGTGTGAGCGAAGGGAACGCTCTGCGGTGGCCTCCCTCTGTCCGGAGCCACCTTCCCAGGGCGCATCCTCCATCGGAGGGAGCCAGCAGCTCTTCCTGGTGTGGGCCATCGGGAGCTCCGAGGGTTAGACACCAGCTGTCCACCTTCTCCCAAGCCACCCAGAACGTGTGACAGTTACTGAGAAGGGAGTGCCTGGGGAGACGTGGGGTCAGGTCCTCCTTTGTGCCTGTCCTTAGCCCTTGTGTAGCCCCCTCCATCCTGCAATGTCTACCAGAAGTGGAATGTGAGCCACGTGTATAAGGCGAAGTTCTCCAGTAGGCACATTAAAAAAGGGCAGAAGAACAAGGGAAGTTAACTGCAATCATGCCTTGCAGTTAACTCAATTTGTGTAAAATATCCTTTCAACTTGGGGCACTGGCCACATTTCGAGGGCTCACTGGTCACAAGTGGCTGCCCTTTTGGACCGTGCAGCTCTGGACACCGCCCCTTGTGGGTGGGTTGGGGATGCTCTGTGGCTCGACAGTCTAAACGTCCTAAATTCCAACCCAGCCTTTATCTCTCACTAATTGTGTGGCCCTGGGCAAGTTTCTTAAGGGCCGACACCTCAATTTCCACAGTGGCAAGATGGGTCCACAAATATCTGTGTCCTGCAATTTGAGGAAGGACTAGATAATGTGATACGTGAAAAGTGTCTGTGGTGTAATAAACATTCAACCTGCTGGCTCCTCCTTTGCTTCCAGGTCAGTCGAGTCGCGGACTCTGAGCTGGAGGGTCTGGATGGAATCCTGGTTCCATAGCTTAGCGTGTGCTTTATCTGTGCCTCAGTTTCCCCATCTGTAAAATGGAAATAACAACGGTTCGTACCTCATGAGGTTACTGTGGTGATTAAGTGAGTTAATGATTGTAAAGCAGTTTCAACGGTGCCTGGCAGGTATGTGCTAGGGAAGCATTTGTTAAACAAAATCAAATAACTGTCACGATAAAAGCAGTCAACAAACCGGGAATAGAAGGAAACTAGCTCAACATAGTAAAACCACATGTGAAAAATTCACAGTGAACATCATACTCAATGGTGAAAGACTGAAAGCTTTTCCTCTAAGATCAGGAACAAGGTGAGGATGCCCACTCTCATCCCCTCGTGTGCAGCATCGGCACTGGAGGTCCCAGCCAGAGCAATCAGGCAAGAAGGAGCAATGGAAGGCGTCCAAATTGGAAAGGAAGAGGCAAATTATCTCTGCTCACAGATGATGTGATCTTATATGTAGAAAATGCTAAAGATTTCACAGAAAATTGTTAAAACTAATAAATGAATTCAGCAACGTAGCAGGATGCAAACTCAACACATAAAAATCAGGTGCATTTCTGCACACGAACAGTGAACAATCCAAAAAAGGAAATTAATAAAACAGTTTCATTTACAATATCGTCAAAAAATAAAATACTTAGGAATAAACCTAACCAAGGAGGTGAAAGACATGTGCACTGAAAACTCCCAATCATTGCTGAAAGAAGTTAAAGAAGACGCAAGTCAATGGAAAGACGTTCTGTGTTCGCGGATTGGAAGACTTGGTATTCTTCAGATGTCAATACTATCCGATTTAACACAATCTCTTATGAAAATCCCAATGGCACATTTTGCAGAAATGGAAAAACGCATCCTAAAAGTCGTATGAAATCTCAAGGGACCCTGAATCGTTTCAGTGGGGTAAATGAAAATGTTCTGGAGATGGATGGTGATGATAGTACCACATTATGCATGTATTTAATACCCCTGAACTGTGCACGTAAAAATGGCTAAGGTGGGGGGCTGGCCCCGTGGCCGAGTGGTTAAGTTCGTGCGCTCCGCTGCAGGCGGCCCAGTGTTTCGTTGGTTCGAATCCTGGGCGCGGACATGGCACTGCTCATCAAACCACGCTGAGGCAGCATCCCACATGCCACAACTAGAAGGACCCACAACGAAGAATATACAACTATGTACCGGGGGGCTTTGGGGAGAAAAAGGAAAAAATAAAATCTTTAAAAAAAAAATGGCTAAGGTGGTAAATTTTATGTTTGTGTATTTTACCATAATAAAAAAAAGAAATGAAAACAAATAGCTGAATCATTGGTATTCATCAATGGTGTAGAGTATTTGGTCTGTGTGCTCACGGTTGTCCTCAACTCTGAGCGCTGTGGTCCATGTCTCAGGCATTCAAGGGGACCTGAGGAGTGGGATCCAAGACAACACGGTGGTGGAGTTGGCTAATCTCCAGGGCAGGAGGATCCTGCTGATTTGTTCTACATGTTTTACGAGGTGCCTACTATGTGCTGGGGGATGTGCCAGCCCCTCATGCGGTTCTGACACCCAGTGTGAGGCCTCTTAATTGGCTTCAAATGTAGCTGCAGTCTTCCTAAGCCACTTAAAGATCCAGGGTAATGAGGTGTCTCAGTCTCAATATTTGTTTAGTGCTTTATTCATGGGCAAAAACAGTGGTAACATTAATTTCAGGGGAACTTTAATGATGTATGTGTTTGCTGAAGTCCCCAGCTCCCGACCCTTAGGTGCTAGATCTGTTTGAGGCCATGTGAAATGTTTTGCGTCACTTGCAAGAAAGAAAAAAGAGCTGCTGGTTTTCCTCAGGAGAAGAAGAGGTATTTCACAGCCAAGCCTTGCTCTCCTGTGTAACATTTGTCAGAGACTGCAGAAAGCAAATGCATGGAAATTTCCATTACTTCTCCTACAGGAAGGAGTTGGACTCATTGCATCCAGAACAATGGTCCTATTCCTCCATTTGCTAATCTGTTCATCAATCCACCTGTCCATTCATCCATCCCTCCATCCCTCCATTCCTTCATCCTTCCACCCATCCACCAACCCATCCATTCATCCTTTCATTCTTCCATTCATCCATCTATCTATCCACCTATCCACCCACCCACCCATCCACCCACCCACTCACCCAGCCATCCATCCATCCACTCACTCATCCACCTACCCCTATCCACCCACCCATCCGTCCATCCCTCCCTTCACCCACTCACTCACCCACCTACTCACCCACCTATCCATCCATCCTTCATTCTATCCTTCTACACATCCATCTATCCACCCACCCAGCCATCACAGGCTGAGGCCCACTCCATTCTGCCAGCCCTGGTGTCATTTGTGTGCATCCAATCAGCTGGTTGAGTCCAGTGACTTCACCTTTCTGAGCTTCCATTTCTTCACCTGTCAAATGAGACCGCATTGGTGACATGTTTATCCCAATGCCTGGCCTAGAGTGAGCAAGCATTCAGCGCATGTAGCCAAAGCCATCATCAATAATAATAATAACATACTCCGAAATAGGTGCTGTTATCACCCCGTTTTACAGAGGAGGAAACTGAGGTAGAGCTCTCTGGCTCTGTTGCCTCTCAGAACACAGATGGGAAATGTGCAGGAGCCTGGCTGGGCTGGACCCCTGGGACTGCCCCTTACTGCCTGAGTGACTGTGACTTCTTCTAGATCCCTGGGGGTCCCTGAGGGCCCAGTTCCAAGGGCTTGCCTGGGAGGAAGCCAGAGGCTTTAATTTTCTACCTCTGGAAACAGTGAAAAGATTAAAGACAAAAAGATTATCACTTCATTTACTTTCCTATTAGAATAGCGACTTTCCTTTCCATTCCCCTCAAACCATTCCAAACAAAATTCGCTCAGGGTTTCCAAACTCCCTCTTGCTTCTGTCTTCCCAGGTGAGAGAGAAGCCGATTACGACCCGGTCCAGCACAGATGGCCCCTGTTCCTGCAAGCCCAAATTCTTCCTTCTTAAATAAACTTTAAGACCCTCTGAAACGAGCTGCAGGGCTGACACCCCGCCTTTGATTCTTGGTTGAGTCTCTGGAATATGAACGAGGCCCAAGCCTGCTAATGAGCTGAAATAATTACCCTGGGCGAGGGGAGGTGTTAACGTCTTAGGTGTTCACCTGCCAGTTGTCTTGGAGCTAGTGAGAAACTTAGTGTCCACTTCCCCCGTTCACGATCAAGTCGCAGCCTTCCCACCCTTGTCAGGATTGCTGGCCCTGCTGTTGGTCCTAATTGATGGCAGCCACTTGACTCTGCATCAGAGGAAGACGTGGGTGCCCCCATCTGTGCTCCTAGATGGTGTCCTTGGGAACAGACCTCAGACAGGTGGTGGCAGGCAGCCTCTATGGCTCTGTTGTCTCACCTCCAGGAATTCACACCCTTGTGTAGTCCCCTCCCACACTGCACCAGGGTTCATCTCTGGGACCAATAGAACCCGCTATATCACCTCCAAGGTTTGGTCATAAAAGAGTCTTCAGCTTCCATCTTGGTACCTCTCTCTCTCTCTTTCTGTCTCATTCTCTTTTGGGTCCTTTGCTCTGGGGAAGCCAGCTGCCATGTCATGAGCAGCCCTCTGGAGAGGCCACATGGTAAGGAGCTGAAACCACAGCAGCCGCATGAAGGAGCCTGGAAGCAGATCCTTCTGCCCAGTCAAGCCTTCAGAGGCCTGTAGCCCTGGCCGTCAGCTTGACCACCACGTTGGGAGACACTCTGAGTCACAACACCCAGGTTAGCTGCTCCTGGATTCCTGACTCAAAAACTGTGGGAGATAGTAAACACTTGCTGTTTTAAACTGCTAAGTTTGGGGGAATTCGTTATGCAGCGCTAGATAACTAATACACATGTCCTGTTCCTGCAGGAAAATATCTTGGACCTAGTGAGAGCTGGGGATGTTCACTCACTTAACGCCCACCCAGCACGTGGGGAAAGGGTTATGTAAGAAGATGCTTCCAAGAAAGGAGCTAGAGAGCCTTCTCTGCTGCAGTGATTAGTGACTATATCAGAATGCTTTCCTTTTCTGCAATGTAAAAGGGGAATCGAAGTGGACTGAGATCTTTTGAGTGCCAACAATAATGCTAGTTACTATTCAGTTTCTCTGCCTGCTCCACAGACTTTTAAAACATGCATGATCTTAATTCACCCTGCCTTTAACAGTTGACGTAACTGAGGACCAGAGAGGCACAATGATTTGCCCAAGGTCACACAGCGAGGTAGCGAGTGAGTGTGGGCTCGACCCAGGGGTGTCTCTTTGCAAAGGGGTAAATCACAAACAACAAATGTGGGAGGGACAGAGCCTCAGAGCTTGGAGGTGCTGAGATTCTGCAGACTGTGATCGTGTTCTCAAAAAAACGTCAAATTGAGACAGAATGGCAAAATATTTTTTCCCAGATGCATGAACTTATAAGAAAAAAATCTTAAAAGACATTCAAATGGAATCATATTTAGTCATACATTTAATAAATTGCCTGCTTTGGAAAGAAGTGAATTCCATGAAGGGAAAGCAAAAATTACACAGAAAGATTCATGCCTGTCGATATTAATACCGTATCTGAAGATGGGAACTGGGATGATCCTGGAAAATTGGGCACCGTGTGGTTGTCATGGTTACATATTCCCATGAGCACTAGGAACAGGAGTTTCAGTTTCTCCCTCCTCCAGGTGATGCTGCTGGCTGGGTTTCAGCTCCTGGCTGTTCCTGTGTCCATCAGACTGTGTTTTTTAAGTAAAGCTTTTATTTTGTAATAATGTTAGATTTATTGAAAAGTTGCAATGATGGTGCAGAGAGTTCCTGCATCCCTGCACCCAGTTTCCCCTAATACCTTATGTAATCATGCATTGCCGGAACTAGGAAACCTACACCCTGCTGTTGTCGAAACTCTAGGCATCTCAGATCTCACCAGGGTCTCCACTCAAGTCCTCTTTCTGTTCCCGTCTTCAGGTCAGGATCCCACAGGGCACGTCTCACCCTCCTTCTGAGTGAACTGGAATTTGCTCTTAAACCTTGGGCTCTAGAGCTGAAGTCCTGCTGGAATCCACTCCGTGCGCCCCTGATAGGTGGCAATCCAGTTACTTCCTGTAGTTTAAGCCCATTTCCTCCAACGGTGTGGAGCCTCATGGTAGATACGTTTCATCTTCTGAGCCAACTCTGATCTGTCGATGGGTCTGCCTGGAGTGGTGTGTCAAGAACATGAATGAGACCATATCTGATCTCTGTGATCAACTAGCAATGTCTGTCCCAGGCATGGGAGCAAAGAGGGGTGATGCATGCTGAGTATCTGCCATCTGGCACCAGAACGTTTCACATTTGAGTATTCTGCCCCTATGTCCAGGAGGGGAACCTATATTTGAATGTTGGATTATGAAATGGGGTGTTTCCACCATCCCAGCCACACTTAGCCATAGAGTGGTGGTGATGATGATGATGATGTCAAAATAGCTAATTACCCTTTATTGAATGCTTCCCGTGCCCCAGGCACTGTATTAACTGTGTCCTATGATCATCGCACTTATTCCTTACAACAGTCCTGTGAGGTGGGGCACGATTGTCATTCCTGTCCTACAGGTTTCCTTGCAAAGGAGCCATGTTCTCCAGGCAAGGCAGGGGTCGCCAAGCCCTGGCCGCTCAGAGGTTCTCGGCCTCCTGCCTGGTCCCACCCTCCTTCTCCTACAGTGCTGGTCAGCGCCTGATCAAGTGGTCCGTACTGGGCTCTGGCAAGCACAGTGTTCCGTGGGACTTATTCAGACAGGTTTGGGGCAAGAGCACGGTTGGGTGCAGCTTCACAGAGGCGACAGGTAGGGAGCGCCAGGTGTCCACGTGCCCAAGAGAGTTTCTGCCTGATTCAGGAGTTCAGAAACTGTTTCCTTAAATGGGTAACATTTTTCTGTGCCAGTGACACAAATTAAAATTTGGAGTTTCAAAGGAAAAATTGCCACACCCTTAAAGGAACACCTTCATCGCTTGCAGAAATAGATCTTTTTCCTTTTGGTGGGGCCAGTCCTCAGCAATCTGAGCCCCTCCCACCTGTGAGACCCACCTCCCTGAGTCCTCTCTTGGCCCCACAGCCCAGCCGGATGGCCCACCAGTTTTTATTTCCAGCCTCCTTTCCTTCCTCTCTGCCAGGAGAGCCTTCCCCACCTCCACTTCTCCCTTCCACAGTCCTTTCTCTTGTGGATGCTGCTCCTTGGGCCCCATCTCATCCTTCTCTGTACCTGTCTTCCTGCTGCCTCCAGCCTGGAAGCCTCCAGAAGGCGGAATCGTGTGTCTATGCTCCGGGTGCTTAGCTCAGTGCTTGGGGTAGAGGTGGTGCCGGGAGGTTTGTGCACAAATCAGTGTCTCTTGAAAAGTAAGCAGGTCTGTAGCGGAGAGGAATCTTCCATCTTCCAGCTGCTTCTCCAGAATTGCAGGAGCTCCCTAGGCAATATCTGTGGCTGGAGCAGTGATAAAAACATGCCACATCTGTCGCCCTCTTGCTGCACTGCGGGCAGAACATCTGCCATCCTGGTTCGCCTGCACTGTAACCCTTGGTGGGGGTGGTGGTGGTTTATCCCCTTTTAGAGAGGAGGGTATGGAAACTGGAGTTACTTGCCCAGGGCCCCAAAGCCGTGAGGAATTGTGGCTGATACTTAAACCCAGCAACGCCCCAGAGTCCAGGCTCCCAACCTGGAAGGATCATTAGGGCCGAACGAAGAGGGTAGTGGGCAGGACGGCAGCGTGCGGGCAGCCTCCTCCCCCTCCCCCTCACTGTGTCCCCACTGCCCATGGGGGTCAGCAGCCCAGGCCGCTCTCTGCCCATCTCCTTTAGGCCTTTCCCCTGTTGCTGGAGAGTTGCAGCTTCACGGAGCCAGCAAACTTCTTAAAACCCTATTGTGGGGGCTGGCCCCATGACTGAGTGGTTATATTTGTGCGCTCTGCTTCAGCAGCTCAGGGTTTTCCAGGGTGCAGACGTGGTACCACTCATCAAGCCGTGCTGAGGCGGCGTCCCACACAGCACAGCCAGAAGGACCTACAACTAGAATATACAGCTATGTCCTGGGGGGCTTTGGGGAGAAGAAGAAGAAGAAGGAAAAAAAAAAGAAGATTGGCAACAGATGTTAGCTCAGCTGCCAATCTTTAGGAAAAAAAAAACCCTATCATGGAGACAGAATAAAAAGCAGTTACCTAAAGCTTTGCAGAAATCTTCAAAATGTATTAAAACTACCCCACCCAACATAAATTGCTATAAATGTTGTAAAGAGATAAAAACAAACTTTTCATAAATTGCAAAATTTGGTAAATTCTGTGAGTTAGTTGGTCGTTAAGTAGACTTATTTGTGGGGGAGGAGGCGTGAGGCCAGCTGACCCGTCAGTGCTGCTGCTAGCCCATGCAGTGGGCCACTGGATGCCACCTGTGGGGGACTTTCTGAGGGAGGGTGTAGAAGGAACCTAGACATTGTCCACTGGAGATGGAAGGAGTGAGAGTTACCCGCTGGCTCTGGCCCCCTGTTGGTGAAGGGCAGGGTCACAGGGTGATACATCTTCGGCACGTTCGTGACGGAACGGGCTCCTGGAGCCAGTGGCCGAGAAGCTGGTCAGAAAGCAAGACATGCACCGTGCAGCGAGGCAAGGTACTGCTGGCTGCATCTGTGCACGGTTGCTGCAGAAATCGCTGGAGCAAAATGGTGGGTGGAGCGGATGGCGTCTGGGCATGAGACGTCCATTAGGCAAGCCTCAAAGGCCCACTGCTCTTCCCCACATGTGCCCTGGGCTTCCCGCGGCCTCCTTTCCTCGGGCAGCTCCTCCCTCTGAGTTGGGTACCAATCCTCCCATGCAAAGTGGAGAACGAGTCATTCCCTTGACCAACATCCCCTTGAAAGATCTTTCCATGGGCTGTATCTGCCGCTCTCAGCCTAGGATTTGGGCGCGAAGCCTAGTGGAAATTGTTATTCTATTAGATTTATTGGAGTCACAGTGATGTTGTATTATCTGATGTTAGATCTGCTGGAGTCGGAGTGACGTTCACGTGTCAAGGGCAGGTTGGGGAATATTTGTTGGCCCGTTTGCTGCCGAGTTTGTGTGTGGTTTGTACATCCATCTTCAGCCAGACTTCTTAGGGTCTCCCGAAGGTCAGACGCAGAAGTGCAAATGCTCATCACGGGATAAATGTGCATTACAGATGTGGGGGGATTCAAAACGCCCTTTTCTCGACATAAGCTGTTGGTGGTTCTCCTTGTCCCTTCCCCCAGCTAAGTTTATTTTTCCTGACTGCCGTTCCTGACTACACTCTGTTTGCCTCACTGACAACTCCTGGGAGGGGGCCCGAGTTTCTGGAGGTGGAATGGATTATAGATGATATTATAGACCAGGACTGGAAGATACAAAGCTCGTTGGCGGTTGGCCCATTCCCTGTGAGCCCCGTGTAGGAACCTACGCCCAGCCTTTTGGGGGGCTCTGCTCTGGAGGAAATCCTAGCTCTGTCTTATAACGAATGGGATACCTGCTACTGGACATTCACTCATTCATTCAACAAACACTTCCCGAGCACTTGCTGCCTGTCAGGTACTAGGTTCACTGTCGCACATTTGTGATCTCATTCAGCGCTCTTCCTAACCCAGGAGCCGGGCTGTCTCCTCATTTGACAGAGGTGGTTGGTTTGGTCAAAGAGATATGAGTAAAAATCTCCTCTGACCCCTACTTTTGTGCTCTTTCTGTAATGCATTTTATTTCTATGTCTGGCATAAACTCCACAATACATAGTTATTATATTTTTATTAAACAGTAGTGGTATTTTGTTTACTGTCCTAGGGTTTAGAATATACATTTTTACTTTTTCACCGTCTATCTTCAAATAATATATCACTTCATGTATCATGTAAGAACTTTGTAATAGTCTGCTTCCAATTCTCCTATCTTTTGTGCTGTTGTTCTCATACGTTACTTTTATTTATTCTATTAATCCACAATCTTTTGCTTTTTTTTTTTTTTTTTTGGTGAGGAAGAATGGCCCTGAGTAACATCTGTGCCAATCTTCCTCTATTTTGTACGTGGGACGCCACCACATCAGGGCTTGATGAGCGGGGTGTAGGTCTGCTCCCAGGATCTGAACCTGCGAATCCTGGGCTGCCGAAGTGCCTGAACTTAACCACTACGCCACCAGGCCAGCCCCTAATTTTCTTCTATTTTTGCTTTAGACACTCAACATTTTAGAGTGATTAAAAGGTCTTTTATACTTACCTTGATTTAAACAATTTCCAGAGCTGATCATTTCTCTGTGTAGATCCAAATTTCTGTAGTTTTTCATATTCCTTCCACTTGAAAAACTTACTTTAATGTCTTTTAGCAGAGATCTACTGGTAATTGATTATCTCAGATTTTGCTTCTCTGAAAATTTAAAAACATTTCACTTTCATTTATGTAAAGCACTCTTTCCCGGGGGTAGAATTCTGTGTTGACGGTGATTCTTTTCTCTCCGCACTTTAAAGATGGTGCTTCCCTCTCCTCTGGATTGTATAGTTTCTGATGAGAAGTCTGCTGTCATTCTTGTATCGGTTCCTTAGTTTCTTCGGCTGCCTTTAAGATTTTCTCTCTGTCTTTGTCTTTCAGTATTTTGAATATGATCTGTTTAAAAAAATAATCCTGCTTGGGGGCCTCTGATCTTTTTGGATTTCTGACTTGATAACCTTCATCAATTTTGTAAAATTCTCAGCCAGTATATCTTCAAATATGTCTTCTAGATTGTTCTCTCTCTGTTTTTTTTTTTGCCTTCTGGGATTTCAGTTACCTGTATATTACACTATTTATATTGTCTTCAGTGTTTTTAAAACTCCTCATCATTGTCATTATCCATGGTCCTCCTCCCTTCTCTGTCCTCTTTGTTCTCTTTCTCTTCCCCTCCTTCTTCCCATCTCTAAATTCTGAAGGTCTGATTCGCACCAAGGGGACAAATGCCATCTGCCTGGCACTGCCTGCAGAGGGAGGCAGCCCCTCTGTGCCCTGGGCAGCGTGGAGAAGGGCATGACTGAGGAAAGAAGGACTTCCTGCTCCCCTACTTGATACTGTAAGTATGTTGTCTATTACCTGATGATTCAAAGTGTGGTCCGTGGACCAGAGCAGTGGTGTCCCTGGGCATTTCTTAGAAACACAGAGGTACAGCCTCACCCCGGACCCATTGAATCAGAACCTGCAACTTAACAGACCCCAGGTCATTTGCATGCACTTTAAAGTTTAAGAGGCACTGCCTGCATGACCAGTGAGGAAAAGCTGGGGCAGCAAAAGCAGCAGGCATGTACAGCAAGCAACATCTGGTGCCACCTGGAGCCGTCAGGTGGAAGGTCAGAAGGTCCCCAGCAGCCTGTGGAGAGGTTTCTCGAGCTGGGGCCGGCTCCATGCCCAGCAGGGCTGTGATCCAGAAGAGGCCCCCTCCCATTGCTCCCCTGGGTAGGGGGTTGTCTGTTCACTTTCTGATAGCATGCTTTGGAACTTTCAAATTTTGATCAAGTCCAATTTAGCTATTTTTTTTCTTTTGTTGCTTGTGCTTCTGGTGTCATATCTAAGAACCTATTGGAACTTCCACTGTCATGAAGATTTACTCCTATATTTTCTTGTAAGAGCTTAAAGTTTTAGCTCTTACATTTAGCTGCTGGATCCATTTTGAGTTAATTTTTGTGTTTGATGTGAGGTAGGGATTCAACTCCATTCTCTTGCATGTGAACAGGCTTTGATTTCTTTGTCCAAAGGATCTCTCTAATTATTGTGTGGAGAACAGACTGTGGGGGCAAGAGGGAGGCAGGCAGACTCACTTCCCACTGTTATGTGATAATCTGTCTCAGAGGGCCACTATTAAAGTTAGAGGAAGTGATTAGAAAACCACCACTTGACAGTGTCACAGTAATGATTTAGGCAAGAGTCATCCGTGGATGCTAAAACTGGTGGGCGCAGGTTTCTTGAGTAACATATTTACAGGGTCTCAAAGAACCTCCCCCCAAGACACTTATGGCAAAGGGTAAAGAATGAACTTTACAGTGAAGAAACCTGGCAGACACCCCTTTGATCAGTAGTAACGTCACCATTAATGGACAAATTGACTTCCTGGGCCTCCTGATAACGATGCCCCCAGAAGAACACAACATCCCCGGACTTCCTGCCCGGAATGAGTGCCCTGCGTAGAATAGTGGCAAAGTATCAGACGACCCCGTCTGAAGGGCATTCTACACAATGGCTGGCTGAGAAAGACCAGAAAGACTGAGGAACGTTCCAGATGAGAGGAGACTAAAGAGATATGACAACAGGATGCAATGTATGGTCTGGGATTTTCTTTGGTGTAAAGGATGTTATCAGGACAGTACATGAAAGCCCAGTTAGGTCTGAGGGCTCGATAGTGACATTGTACGAAAGCGAATTCCAGATTTCGAGTTACTCAACTGAGCACTGCAGATGAGAAAGAGTGTCCTTGTTTTAAGGACACACACACTGAAGTCCTTACAGGCTGAAGGGGCATCGTGTCTGCACGACAACTTGCTCTTAAATGGCGTTGAAACAAAGGTAGAGAGAAAATGAAAAGGCAGCTGTGGGAGAATGTTCACGCTGGAGGTGCCGGGTTAAGGATACACGGGAATGTTTTATACTGTTCTGAGCTTTTCTGCAGGTCTGAAATTGTGTCCAAAAAAAGGACTCTTCCCTCTTAAAATGCTCAACGTATCTGAGAGCCTCAGGGAGGGTCATGGATAGGCATTTGGTGCATTGCTCACACCCCACTGCCCGTCTCTCCCACCCCAGGGCCCCTGCATGGTGACAGGAATGATCTTAAACACCAACCAAGCACCTCCTGCTCTTGGCACCCCTGCCATGGCCCTCATGTCGCCCCGCCTTGGGGTTTGCTGCCTTTTCCCCGAGCTGCTGATAAAAACAGCCGCGTCTGTGGGGTGTGTCCTGGGTGCTGGGTATTTTCAACCTTCACATCGACGCTGCTGTTACTCTGTTCTACAGATCAGAAGATGGAGGCTCAGAGACGAGGTGCCGAGTCCGAAGGCAGGTGCGTCCAGCTCCGCTCTTGAGTGGCCTCCTCCCCGTCCCCTGCGTCTCGTTCTCTTGTTCCTTGTCTTTCTTCCCTGCATCAGCTCTTTGAAGGTGGGGCCCTCGTGCTGTTCTGTTCTGTTCCCTGATGTATCCCGAGACCTGGCTCAGTGCCTGCCCCGTGACGGGAATGCAGTAAATGTCTCCTGGAGGAAGGACCATCATGGGGCTTAGTGCACTTAATACGTGGGCGTTGGGGTTGAACGTTGCTCAAATTCTGCTTCTGTTACTGAGAAGCTGTGTGACCTTGGGTAGATTAGTTAACCTCTCTGGAACACAGTTTCCGAATCTATAAATGCAGATTCTACTCCTGCCGCCCTAGGGGTTGTGGTGCAGATCTACTGGCGCGATGCACGTAAAGTGCTGACCGCAGTGCATGGCGCTGCGTGGACGCTCAGGCCACATTCACTGAGCGAATGAGTGAATGAAAGTTTCAAGCGGCCTGGATCTCTGGGGGCCCAGCTCCTCCTATAACAGTGTTTATTGGGGGGTATATGGAGGGACTTGCTCGGTGACTTGAACTTACTGCAACAGACTATGTGGGACTATCATCTATCCACTTATTTGTGTCTCTGTGTAAGCACTGGGTGGGTGGGGACCCTGCCCCGGTCAGGCTGTACCCCCAGCACGCCCACAGCTGTGGCTCACAGCAGGCAGGCCTGTTTGCTGATTGACTCATGTCGTTTCTCTTCATGACACATTTATTGGGGCTCCCCCTGGGCCAGGCCCTGTACTGGGCTCTGAGCACCTGCCCGTCCTGACTCTCTCTGCCCCACGCCCCGATTTCTTCCCCTGGACCCCCAGCCCGGCTCATGGATGGGCACCCGGGGCCCGGTTGCCTTCCTCCTGGAGCCTGCGCTGGGCTGCTCTTCTGGGTGCTGCCATCTCCTGGCTGAGGAGGCCGGTGCCCTCTGCTCATGGGCCCGTTTGTACCTGACCTTTGAAACGTGCTCAGGCAGCCCCGGCCGTCTCCGTGTTATCGCAGCTCCCGCGGCAGCTAAGCGAGCCCAGGGAGGCCAGTCCAACCTCCTTCCCTCGTGGGCACCCCGTGTCCACATTCGGTTCCTCCCCTGATTGGGACTGAAGAGGCTGAGCGGCTCAGGAGGCCTGCTCTGGGACACCTCCCCGCTGGGCACTGGCTGTCCCACACCTGCTGGCCAGAAGGTGGCACTGTCCCACACTTTATGGGCCCCGGAGGCGAAAGAGAGCAGAGAAATTCCTGTTTTATCCCCAAAATGCTACTTAAGATCAGGGGAAAGATCGTGGGCATTTGGATCAGTTATCTGGACGAAAAGAATCCTGAAAATAAAGCGATGAGTACAACCTCCCTTCAGGTTCTGATCCGAGTTCCGTCACTCAAGGACCATCCCAGAGGCGAGAAGAGAGGTGCCAGCTCTGCCTGGAAATCCCGCAGGAGAGGCCGGTGGGGCTGAGCACCCGCTTCTGCTTTTCTAAGTGATTGGGAAGGTGAGTTCTGGGCTGTGCCCCTTGCTGTGTCCCTGGCAGGTCACAAGAGCGCTCTGCGCCTCAGTGTCCTCATCTGAGAAGCGGGGATAAACAGAATCTCCGGGCGCCAGTGTGGGGAGGTTATGGGGTGATGAACATAAAGCACGGCCTGTGCCTGTGGTCTTGGTGGCGCCTCTGACGCACCCCTGTGACCGAGGGGCCTCTGCTGGGGAATGCAAACTCTCCTTGTTGTCTTGGGAGGTGGAGCCGACGTGTGCAGGCCCCTACTGTGCACAGGAAGCTGGGAGGTGAAGCCGACGTGTACAGGCACCTACTGTGCACAGGGAGCTGGGAGATGAAGCTGACATGTACAGACACCTACTGTGCATAGGGAGCCGGGAGGTAGTGCGAACGTGTGCAGGCCCCTACTGTGCGCAGGGAGCTGGGAGGTAGAGCAGACATGTACAGGCACCTACTGTGTGCAGGGAGCTGGGAGGTAGAGCAGACATGTACAGGCACCTACTGTGCGCAGGGAGCCGAGTGTACCAAGATGAATACCCCACCCTGTCTCTCGGACCTCACGGGGGAAAGTGTGTGATCGTCTTTCTGGACCTTCCGGCCGAGGTGCTGCGGGCGCACGGTGGGGGAGGGATCTGATCTGCCGGGGCGCCATGGCATAGCCATCATGGAGGGGGTGACAGTTAGGATTCCTTCCGGGGGGACCTGCAGGAAGGGCATCTTGAGCAGAGGGCACAGCCCAGGCAAAGGCGTGGAGACGGGGAAGCCCCTGAGTGGCCGAGGGTGGGCCAAGGGGCAGTTTGGAGGGAAGGTGTGTGCAAGGTGGGTCCACGTGAGTGTGGACTTCACTCCAGGCCTTTGATTCTGCCTGGGGCCTTCGGGAGGGACGTTTGAGCCAGGCGAAGAAATCCCTTGTGGCTGGGGGACGAAACCAGGTTGCTTCTGTGTTTGTTCTCCCGACACGTGGGGAGAAGTGCCCTGGAGCCGCCCCGGGGTTCTTCTCAGAGCCCGGAGATCACGGCCTTCACCGTATAAACAGGGAAGACGACCCAGTTCCTGAAATCTCCTCTCCAGTCGCTCACCTCCCGCTCCTTACTGCTGTGTCCCCTCCTTCTCAAGGCCCAGGTGCCTCTTCTCTGTCCCTCTAACGCCCTCCAGCTCCTCACTCAGCAAAAGCCTCCCGTGCCTGCCTCTGCATTTCATCTCCAACCCGCAGAACTCGCAAGGATGCAGGAGGTGGGCCCACCAACTCACCTTCCTGCTTTCTCTGCTCTTTCCTTACCCTCCTAGGCCCCCCACAAGTTGAAGTTTGTCAAAGCCCATTTTGAATCTCCTAGGTATTTTTTTTCTTTTTTGATGAGGAAGAGTGGCTCTGAGCTAGCATCTGTTGCCAATCTTCCTCTTTTTTTTTCTCCCCAAAGCTCCAGTACATAGTAGTATATGCTAGTTGTAGGTAATTCTTCTATATGGGACGCTGCCACAGCATGGCTTGATGAGCATGCATAGATCCACACCCAGGATCTGCATTGTGAACCCAGGCTGCAGAAGCGGGGAGCACGAACTTAACCACTACAACACAAGCCGGCCCCCTCCCAGGGTTTGATCTGGAGGACCATGTAAACAAAGGTGAGAACTCAAGGGTCGCTGTGGCTTATGGTCCCTCTGTTGTTTCTCTGCAGAATGCGCGCCAGCCAACAGCAGTCGCCATTCTTAGGGGCTCCAAACACACGCACGTGCCGCCTCGCAGCCCCTCCTGCTCTGATGCTGGGGACGCTCCGCCGTCAGCCATGGCAGCTTGATTTACTGTGGCTGGGACAGCGCCAGGGCTGTTCCGGCTCAAGATGGGGCGTCAGGCCTGCTATCTGTGTCCCGATGGGACCAGGAGCCATCCCACCGGTGGAAGCACCCTTGAGTGCCAGTGTTTCAAGGTGAAGAAAGGGGCCTGGTGACTGTCCCTAATCACGGAACCCTGTCACGGAGTGCTGGGGGCACGGGGCCCAGCGTCGGCCCCGCAGAACAACATTTGGGTTTTCACACTCGACGCTGAAAAGCCATTAAACGGAAAGGAAACCGGTGCCCTGCCCGCCAGCCGCCGTCCCGGCCCTCACAGTGCCGCTTTTGTTCGGGGTCCGGAGTGTAAAATTGGAGTGGCAGATTGTCGGCGCGTCCATTGCGAATTTCCTGGCTTTCATCAGCTGCGCCACTCAAATGACAGTATTTAATCCCAAATGTTTCCTTCCCTTCCCCTGCCCCTCCGTTTCATAAACCAGGGGGCCTCCCCCCACACTCGCAAAGTAGACTCCGCTTCCATTTCTTCAACCAGAATGAAAAGTATATTTATGATTTTTCTCTCGTATATTTGCAATTACTCAAAACCCCCCTGAACACGTTCCGGGCGGGGCCTTGCCCAGGAGAACTCGACTTCCTGGGTTTTTGTGTAACGGGAGCATCTTTTTGCTAACGTCTCCGCCCCCGCTAACCGTTTTATGAGGTCAAATCACACATTGTACCTCCGGGGGCGGGATCCTGGAGCGACCCGTCCATGCCATTTTATTCTGTGGGCTGCGGCTGGGGTTACACTGCCCATCAGTTGAGTCAGGCAGTTTTTCTATCATTTGGGGGTTTTTCATCGTTGTTATTTTATTAAAGAGTGATTCGCCCTTGATAGGAGAATTCGCCATCTGAAATTTAAGACTTGAACTTTCTTTCTGTTGCTTGGTAACTTTGTAGGAACAACCACTCAGCAGGGTGGCCCTGGTGAGACAACCGCTGAAAGGTTTCAATACCATCGTGTGTGCATTTTCCGATGGATACACATCCACGTGTGGATAAAATCGTCGCTTACATTTTGCGTCGTGCACTGGAGCATCCCCGTAACGTTTCCTATAAAGCAGGCAGCATGTGGTCCTGTCTGTGACGAGGCACTTTGGGGTGAGAAGGAGCAAGTGTGACACCTGCTTGTGTCTCAGCGGTGGCTGTGTGGAGTGCGCAGCCCCGAGCCGGGTCTGACGCCTGAGTCGGTCTGATACCTGAGTAGGATCGGATCTCTGGCCGAGATCCCCGTGGGCCGTGTGACAGTCAGTTTGACGTGTGGACTCAGCCAGGCTGTGGTGCCCAAGTCTTTGACCCCACCCTAATCTGAGTGTTGCTGAGAAGGCTTTGGGCAGATGTGGTCAACCCCTACGACCAGTAGCTTTCAGAGACCCGGATAATCTGGGGGGGCCTCACCCAATCAGGTGAAGGGCTTAGGAGCAAAATCCGAGGTTCCCCTGAGACGAGGAATTCTGCCTCAAGACAGAAGCATCCGCTCCTGCTGGAGTTTTCAGCCTTCCGCCAGCCTTACAGGTTTCGGGCTTGCCCGGCCCGACAGTCCGGCGAGACAGTTCCTTAAGACGGATCCCTTTCAGAGCTTCTCTCCCCTGTTGGTTCTGTCTCTCTGGGGAGCCCTGATCCATACTGGCTGAGACCCACAGGGATGTCAAGCCTGAGCCACGTAAGAGGACAGCAGTCTTGGCCGCTGAGGGTCTGCGAAAATCAGAAATGAGCTTCTCTGGCCCTCTCTCGGACCTTCTCGGAATCTTGAGTTGTTTTCCAAGGAGTGTGTGTGTGTGTGGGGGGGGCCAGTGACATGTGACATGGACGTGCAGGACACGCATCACCGCATGTGCGCCTACATCAGGTGAGACCGGCTACACACCTGCGTTCACGGCCATGGGCGGGGGGTCCCAGGAGACGGCTCCTCTGGCGGTGGACTTCCGGGGTGGACCACGGGACTCCTTATGGACACGGACGGAATAATACCGATGAGCCTGGAATACACACTAGGGGTTTGTAGTGCCGTGTTGTGCAGCAGAGCAGAAGTCGTCCCGCTGGACTCCCACTCACGTCGCCCACCCCGGCTTCCCACGAGCTTGAAGCAGAGCAGGCTGTTGGCTCTTCCGGGCTCAGTGTGCGAAGGGCTCAAATCAGGACCTGCCCTTCCAGTTCTGGGGAGCGGATGCCTTGATGCAGGCGAGGCCCTCAGGAAAGTGCCCCACTGTGGGACACCACGTAAGGACATACGCTTTCATTATTCAAATGACCAGTTCCTGCCCTACCACTGGAGTTGGGCTCAAGCCCCAGCACCACCACAAACAAGCTCTGTGGCTTTAGGTGAGTTCTTTGACCTCTCTGAGCCTGGTGTGTAGAAGGGAGGTGAGGAGCCCATAGGCTCGCTGTAGTGATTAAGTTAAAAGTTGGAAGAACTGGGGGCCGGCCCGGTGGTGTAGTGGTTAAGTTCTGCTTCAGTGGCCTGGGCTTTGAAGGTTCAGATCCCGGGCGTGGACCTAGCACTGCTTGTCGTGCCATGCTATGGCAGCGTCCCACATAAAATGGAGGAAGATGGGCATAGATGTTAGCTCAGCGGCAGTCTTCATCACGCACACACACACAAAACAAAATGATGGGAGAGCTGTCTGGTATGCCGCCCAGCCTGTAGGGAGCTCCCAGATGTCAGTGTGCTGCTGTGCCGGGCACTGCATGATTTGTGTGTTGTCGGGGCCCGACCCGGGTGAGGACAGTGAGGCGCCAGCATGCACAATTGCAGGTAGTGCCCGCCGGACCCGGCACTTGCATGATCCTGTGTGTGAGCGCCGCCTCAGGCCGTGCACCCTCGGCACCTCGCTCCCCTCTCCCTAATCCTGGCCCCCACCCTCCCGTATAAATGCCGTTCCAGCTTCGCCAGGTAAGGGGTGGGCCCGCCTCACAGGGCAGGACAGAGGCCCGCAGAGACGCCAAGCCTGCCCTGGCACCTGGGGTGTGAGCTCTCGGAAGGTGGTGGTGGCCCCTCGTTCGTCTCACGAGACTGCATCCGGCGCCCAGCACCTAGTGGGTGCTCCATTACTGCTTACAAACATGGAATAAGGGAAGCAGAAGCCGAGGGGGATTCAGACTCCGACATGCTTTCCCACGATGGAGGCCGGGTGCTCCAGCGGCCATCGGCAAGGGGGTCCAGCGGAGGGAGGACTGAAGAAGCCGCTCTGTGCTCTCCGCATGGAGAGCCTTGTCAGGAGGGACCGTCTCCCACTGTGGGGGGAGCACACCTTCAGGATGGCCCTAAACTAGGTCCGGACAGAAGGCCACGTGCCGTAGGACCCCATTCACATGAGTGTCCAGAATAGGTAACTCTACGGAGACAGAAAGCCAGGAGTTGCCGCGGCTCGGGGGAGAGGGGCGGGCAGGGCCTGCCGATGGGTTCGGGGTTTCCTTTTGGGCTGATGCAAGTATCTTGGGGCTAGACAGAGATGATAGACGCACCGTCCTGTGAATGTACGAAATGCCACTGAATTGTACACTTAAAAATGGTCAACGTGGCAAATTTTATGTCATGTGTATTTTACGCCCCCCCCCCCCCCAACACACACGCTGGATTCAGCAGGACTTTTGGAGTGTATGTGACAGAAACAAGATTCAGATAAAAGGTGAGTTAAGTCGGCTCAGGGAAGTGAAGGTGGGGTTGAACAACCAAACTCCAGGAAGGGTCTCGCACACTCATGACTCCACTCCATCTTCATTTCTGCCTCTCTGCCTCCATCTCCATCCTCCATCACTGCCACCAGCTGCCTCCACCTGGTGGGCAATATGGCCACCGAGACCTCAGGTGCTGGGGCCGGCCTGAGTGCTGGGGGCTCCTCCAGGACCATGGCAGCTTCTAATGGGACCACGTGGTTAGTTGGGGGGTAAAGCAGCCCCCAGAAGACAGCTGAGTGTCCGGGCTGGGGGGCCCAGCATTTCAGAGCCATGCGCCCCACATCATTGGCCAGTGGGTGGCCGGGCACCACGTCTCCACTCTTTTGGAGTAAACGTCCCTCAGCAAAGTCACGTCTTCTCATGGGACTTCCCTCTCTGTGTCGTCTTCAGGCTCGTTTAGAGCGACGATCGTTTCCTCCCCTCCAAGGCCTTCCACGGGCTTATGGAAGGCGGGACTCGGGCAGAGTTCACCAAAGCAGCGCAGGCCCCACCTGGGGAGGTGTGGGGAGGGGCGGGGGGCAGGGAGGAGCCGGGCACCCGGGGCAGTGGGGCTGCGAGGCAGAGAGGGGGATGAGGAGAGTGGGGAGATGCTTCCCAGATCAGCCTGAGTGTTCGCGTGGGGTCAAGACAGTGGAGTAGGCCCCCACCGGGCAGTCCCTATGGCCTGGGGGCTATCTCTGGGCCACGGAAACTTACAGTTTTGATCCTCTGAGCTGATGTGACACCATGAGCGTGGGCGTGAGTGTGGGGCGGGTGTCATGGGGGTCCACCAGTCACGAGCAGAGACGAAGGGAGGGGTCTGGGCGGTTGCTTTTCTAGTTGCTGGAACATCTGTTCAGCTTTTGACTCGAAGCCAGAGGGAGATCTCCCTTCCTGATCCCCAAAGATGGCTTCCCTCCTGTTCAGGAGAGAGATGGTGAGAGCTCAGAAACAAACAAACAGAGAGCCCAACTTCAAACGTGGCTGCTGGCCTGGGGGGTACATTTCTTCCCCAACCTTAATTTTGGGATTAATTTGTTTTAGAAGTTCCTCTGCTGCTGTTGTGTGTGTGTGTATGTGTGTGCACGTGTGTGCAGGTGCTTGTGTATATGAGTGCAAGTGTGTGTGTGTGTAAGAAAAGAAACACTAGGGAGAAAACGTGTCCTGTTCTTCTGAAAGCTGCTGCTGGCCTGGGCTGGCCGTCTGCATCTTGAGGAGAGCGCTCACTTGCGGCAGCTTCTCTCCACCACGGCCTCCGCTGAAGGAGCCTTCGGAGGAGCGACAGGGCCTGGGCGACTCCGAGCCTTGTTCCCATGGTGGCTCCGTGCCAGGACTGTCCTCACCTGCGCATTGTGAGCATTTTATTATTAACCCAAAGTGATCTTGCTTAATAAAAACACAGAGGCAGGGGCTGGCCCCGTGGCCGAGTGGTTAAGTTCGTGCGCTCCGCTGCAGGCGGCCCAGTGTTTCGTCGGTTCGAATCCTGGGCGCGGACATGGCACTGCTCTTCAGACCACGCTGAGGCAGCATCCCACATGCCACAACTAGAGGAACCCACAACGAAGAATACACAACTATGTACCGGGGGGCTTTGGGGAGAAAAAGGAAAAAATAAAATCTTTAAAAACAAAAAAACAAAAAAACAAAAAACACAGAGGCAAAGGCTGGGAGCTCTCCGATTTCCAGCTTCGGCCGCTTTATTATTATTCATTAAGACATAATAACGCACTGTGCTGATTGTTCCATTGGTTCCCGCTCCTGGAGGTGGGGAGTCAGTGCTGCACGGCTTTCTCCTCCAAATTTATTAATTTTAATTTCAGATTATGGGTCACCAAAGACTCTTTTTCTTACGATTCTTGAATTCTTGTGATTCAGTCGCGGGTACTAGTCATACATGAGTCTCGTTTTTGTTTTTCTTCTTTTTTGTGGGGGCGAGTTCTTTATTACTTTATAGATTATAGATTATACAAGCCATGCAAAAATATATTTCCAGGGTTAAAGATTCGAATGATTCTGAAGTTCCGAGCAAAATGGGCTGCCCCTTCGCTCCACGGGGAATCAGCTAAACGGTGGGGTGTCTCCTTCCAGACGCCCTCCGAGGGGCTGACCTATGTGTCTGGATAGTAAGACTTCCGTCGTCTCGTGCTGCATCCGTGGAGCAATTCTGTGTGTATTCACTAGTTCAACTAATATTGCTGAGCACCTGCTGTGTGCCAGGAGTGATGCTGGGAGTCGCGCATTCAACAGTGAGCAAAGATGGCCCCGCCATCACGCAGCTCACAGGCGGCGGGCGTGATGTGCTGGGACTCAATTTTCCCCTCCCGTTTAACAAAATATCCAGGTCTCCTCTCATGGCCAACCTCATACGCCTGCCCTGTAGTCTTCAACTTCTAGAGGTAACAAAATTCTAGAGGAATTTTCATGGGCATCAAACTGAGTTCCAATTGATCTGCCATCATGGAATGAAGCAATGAAGGTCTTTGTTTGCACCTCTTTGTGCACCTGGGTGTTTTACAAAATTTCAAGAGTCTTTGGATGGTGAGACACACAGGAGACCCCCAGATAGAGGAAACTCCCATTTGAATACTGCGTGATAGTTTCCAAAACAGTCTCCAAGTACAAGGTCTCATGGAGTCTTCACTACCAAGCTGGGAAGCAGGTACTGATAATTTGACCATTCTACAGATGTGGAAGGAAACCAAGGCTCAGAGAGGTCAAGATGCAGGCCCAGGGTCACACAGCTCTGAAGTAGCAGGGCAGAGCCTTGAACTCAGGCTTTGTGATGCTTATCCGAGAACTCTCCATTTCAAGATGTCTGGAATCTGGCTTCTGTACTCAAGGTGTGATCCGTGCCCCACGCGAATATCTCTGGGGGTCGTCATAAATCTGAAGAGCAAGCGCATACGCATCTCCAACCCTTGACAGAAAGTGTTTTCTCTTCGCCTCCAGTAGTCGGTTTCATACCTGGAGCAAGGGCCCTCTCCTTTTCCAGGGGTGCTAAGCCACGACTCCCTTGGAACGTTATAATATCACAGTATGGACGATCTCCAAACGTTCCTCGTCTGCATCTCCCAGCCCTGTCGTCTGGAGAAGCGAGGACCATTCCAGAGAGGGAAAGACGGCCTTTGAATCATGTTGTCAGGCACGTCACTCTGCTTGAGTTATTTTTCTTGAAGGCGAACACTTTTCAATAGTCCGAGGCCGGGGTCTGTCACTTGCCAGAGCTCTTGACGTGTTGCTGTTTTAAAAATTAAGCACATGGAGTTTGCAGAATGGACACGGCCTTTCAGGCTTTTAATTTAAGGTTTAAAAAGTGCTTTCACGCTGTGATCCCCGGGGACAGGAAAGGCTGTTTGTTCTTTCCCTGGGCCTCCAGGAAATCTGGCCCTGACCACCTACGGGAAACTAGCCCGAGACCTCAGCGTAGCTGGGAGGCCACAGCGCCTTCTTCTGCACCTCGGCCCACAGTTCGCACTACATAATCTAATCTTTCAAGGATCTTTTCCTCTGGAGAGGCAGGGAGCTGAGTAACTAAACAGACACAATGCTGCTAATCCCTCCTTCCTGGGGCTGAAGGCTTTAACTCCTTGCCTTCTGTTTAAGGCCGTGAGCTCAGAGCGGGCTGCTGGGATCCACAGCAGAATTTTATAAAAAGCCTTTGGTTTTGTACTCTGCACCAGCGGGGTAATCATAGCTGACCCTACTCAGTGTCCCTGGTCCTACTATGTGCCTGGCACTGCTCTGAGCACTTTAAATAGAATAACTTGGTTACTCCTACCTACCCTGGGAGGTGGGTACTATTACTGTGCACAGAGATGTTAAGTAACTTGCCCAAGGCCGCACAGTGAGGAGGGAGGGCAGCTGGGATTCAAACCCAGGCCAGCTGCTTCTGAGTCCATGCTCTTGACCCCTGCGTTCCTCATTAAAGAGGAAGGGTTCAGAAAGACTCTGAACTGTCTGCCCAATTTCATTCATTCATTCATTCATTCATTCACACACTTGCCCAGTCTGTATTCAACGTCTGCCGTGTGCGAATGCCAAGGTGATTGAGACAGAAGCACTCCTTGCTCTCCCAGGAGCTGGCAACCAGACGTGGAAATGAATAAATCCAGAAATAGTTATGATGCAGAGAGTGGAGGGCAGCAATAGCTGTGCTGGGGCTGGAGGGGGCCAACAGAGTGAGGGGGAGCCTTAACTCAGAGGGAAGCGGGAGAAGGTCAGGGGAGGTTCTCCAGGGGGTCAGGAGGAGGAGGATGGGGCATTTACCAGGAAGGGATGGTTATGGGTGCACTGGGCGCACAAGGTGACACATGCAGTGCCTCCTGGGAAACCATCTGGGGCGTGGTGGTCAGTGTAGATAGCTGTGAGAGGAGCAGAGCAGAGGCAGAGAGGAGCCAGGACTTGGTTAGCTTAGCCTGGGCAGGGTCTTAATTAGAATCTCTCAAAAAAGCAGGCCAGGTGAATAATTCTGTTAGGCCTGGTCCCTCAGAAGCTTAGGAACCAGCATTTCCAGGTGCTGGGGTCGGGGGGCAGTCCCTGCTAAAACCATAGGATGTAGGACTCTGTTTTTGCAAAACCAGCAGCTCTTACCTGCTCATCGCAATATCTGCAGAGTGCCCCTGACAAAGGACTCTCCACAGCTCAGGAGCTGTTGCCGTGGGGCTCAGCCAGCTTTGTCTCCCTCCCCACAGGGGACCCAGGGGCTCCAAGTAAAACCCGACATCCCCCCAGGACACAGGTCAGGGGCAGGTTCTCGACCCTCGTCCATCACAACGTGACTATGGGCTGGTGCAGGATGTGAGCAGTTTCCAGCTGGTTCCATTGCAGTGGCGGCAGACAAACCATCCTTGCATGTTTGCTCTGCAGCCCTAGCCTGGGACAGCCCACGCAGGGACCCCAGCGAATGCCCCTCTCTTCAAGCCTCAGCTGAGATGTTTCCTCTGGCTCAGCAGAGCCGATGCTGAAAGCACTGTTCAGCCAGCTGCGTTCAGAGGGGCTCCGCAATGGGGGAACGCAAAGATATCTGGAGCTGGAAATAGCTGTCCGCTGTTTTGAAAGGTGCAAAGTGTTTAAATAATTGCTTCCAAACGTGGGGACCTCCTTGCTCCCCTTCACCTGAGCTCCACGTCAGCGTCCTCCTGTCGAAGTTCTCCGTCTCCTCGCCTCCATTTCCTTCGCCCTTTGCAGCCTCCTCTCCCACCCCCTCCTCTCTGGCACTTGGACTGAGTTCTAAGGGCGCCTCATTAATGACTGGGATTTCTCGTGACTCTTTCTGTCTTCCCTTGTTTGTTTTCAGGCATTTCTCTTCAATAACCACCTAGAGAGGGGCCCTGTTTGTTTTTCTTGCTTAGTGTCTCCCGGCCAATCCGTTCACCAACAAAGGCTGTGTGACCCTCAGGCCGAGCTGGGTGTGAAGGGAAGTGGAGAGCTCTTCACCGGGGGAGGCTTCCAGCAGACACACCTGCTCCTGGGGAAAGGGGCCCATTGAGAAAGGCTGTTTTCGAGGTGATGGTGCAAATAAAAATAGCTCCCCTTTATGTGCCAGAATGGTTCCCGTTTCATAGATTAGGAACCTGAGGTGCAATTAGTTGCTCAAGGTCATGCAGTATATTATGCAAATGAATCTGAATCTGCGGTCTGTCCAATAGAAATATAATATGAACTATGTGTATCATTTTAAATTTTCTGATAGCCACATCATAAAGAGCAAAAGTGAAATTAATTTTAACAACATACTTTAACTCAACATATCGAAAGCATTACCCTTTCGACATGCCATCAAGATGAAAAATCTTGATGAGTGCTATGGCCTGGACGTTTGTGTCCCCCACGTTCCTATGCAGAAGGCCTGGCCCCTAGTGTGGTGGGATTTGGGGGGCGGGGCCTTCGGGAGGTGATTACGGTTACATGAGGTCTCGAGGGTGGGGCCCCCATGATGGGAGCAGCGTCCTTAAACGAAGAGGAAGAGACCAGAGCTCTCCGCCGCGGGAGGACGCAGCCAGCAGTCGGCCACCGCGTCTAACGCAGCCTCCCCGGTGGAAAGCCGCTTGTCAGCCATCGGTTGGCACACCGCTGCGCTTGTGCCGAGCGGACGGGCCGGGCCTCTTGATTTTGAGGGAGGAAAGCTGGGGCAGCGTGACAAGTTCAAGTTCAATTTACAGTCTATGACTGTTTCAATATATTTTTATAATCGAGGAGGTAGAGTTCATTTTGGACCCTTCCCCCGTCAAAGACAAAGGAACAAGGGGTTGTACAAGCCTTGTTCTCGTGCTTTTGCTTGCTTAGAGCGACTCTGCTTTTTCTTCTCTAGAACTTTATTATGTATTTTAATAGCAAAAAATATTACATTGGAACAATGGGAAATATGGAAAGCATATCGTAAAAATACTAAGTTGTCCTTAGAGGCAAATTTGCACACATGTGGATTAGCAGTTTGTATAAAATGTATAATGGAACTATATTGTTTTCGATGCTAATGAAATACATGAGTCACTGAAAAGCTTTTTTTTAAAAAACATAGCTTAGTTCTTTATATGAACTTGCTTTACCTTGGTTTACAGATTTGGAAAGCAAGAAAGTGGGAAAACGTAATGAGAGGAAAAAAAGGGTTAAAACACACTGCTTGGGCCCGTGGTGTAATGCTGCTGCGTTTTCACCGCGTCTTGGGAACGGGAGGTTTCTTTTTCTTTCTGTTCATTTATTAATTTGTTGAACAAACATTCGAGTCAGATCCTGAGCTAGGAACAGGGAAACCACAGGGAACAAGAGCGGTGTGGCCCCCGCTTGCCCAGGGCTCTGGGTCCGGGGGGAGGCACGGAAATGTTGTTGAACCACAGTGTGGTGGAGTTACAAGGGGAAGTGCAGGTGCACGGGAGTTTGTAAAAAGGGGGCCTAAGCCAGAAGGGGGATGGTGTCTGGCCGAGGGAGGTCGGCCCTGGGCATTGACGCTTGTGCTGGGACCTAAAGGAGGAAGGAGTTGGCCAGGCGAAGAACAGACAGGGACAAGGGTGTTGCAGGCACAGGGAACAGCATGTGCAAACACCGCAAACGTCAGGCAGAGCTCTTCCTCCAACGTTCCGTGTCCTTTCTACCAGAACTGACTTAGTCCACGGCACCCAGCCCAGTCCCACCCACGTCAGGGGTCAGCGAACTACGGCCCGAGGGCCACTGCCTCTTTGTATCAATAAAGCTTTATTGGATCACTGCCGCGCCCATTCCTTGATGGTTGTCTGCCTCTGCTGTCGAGTCCCGACAGAGCTGAGTAGTTGTGACAGAAACTGTCTGGCTCAGAAAGCTGAAGATGGATACATGACCTGGTTCTTTACAGAAACAGTTTGCCAACCCCGATCTAAGTCAATCTCGGGATCCTGTTCCATTACAGCTGGTGGGGGGGACCTGGGTTGTGGAACGTCAAGCAAGTCAGGCGGCTTCTCTGAATCTCACTTCCTGATCTGTGAGCACTTTGTGTACATTATGTCATTTAATCTTCACCACAGCCTGTGAGGTAGGCACTATCGTTATCTTGAAACTGAGGAAAAGAAGGAACAGAGAGGTCTACTAACCCACCCAAGATCACACAGCTTGAAAACAATGGAGCTGGGATTGGAATCCTGTCTGGCTTCCGAGTCTGGGTCTTAATCTCAGACCCCTGGAGTCGAGGGCCGGTGGGAGTGGGCAGGAGGAGGGGAGCTGTATGGATTCCTGTGGATCTCTGGTCCGAATTAGCGTTCACGTTTGCAGAATGAGCTCGTCCACGTCCCTGTTCCTGTTCCCTACATGTGTAGCATAGAGTGGGGGTTAAGCATGTGGGCTCAGAGACCCAACTGCCTGGTTGACATCCCAGTTCTGTTGCTTACTGGGCCTCAGCTTCCCCATCAGTCCAGTGGGAAAATAACCGACGAGGCTCCTGGAACGGTGAGCGGCTGATAGGAGTAAGTGCTTCGCGCTTAGTAGTTGCTCAATGAAACCAGCCATTCTCCTTCACTCAAAACCAGCCTTTGCCCAAGGGAGAGACACGTCTTAACTCAACCGTCGTGAGTCAATTATTAAAAAAGAATTGAGTGGAGGAAGTGAAAGCCATCGCACGGGATCCAGTCCGGGGGGGCACCCTGCATGCATGAGTCTGGTTTTATCTTTCAATCTTGACAAGAAAGGAGCTTTGGTTATTCCTAGTTTTCAGACGAGGAAGACGAGGCTCGCAGAGGAACATCGTCTGCTCGGGGCCCCTGGCTGTCGAGCAGCGGCGGGCGCTCCCAATGGAGCCTGTGGCCTGTTCTCCGTGCCCGTCTGGGGTCTGCAGCCGGGCGCTGTGGCCAGCCCCGGTCCCACTGCAGAATCCATGGTGATTTTGCACTCTCTCTGCTAAGAAGTGGAAAGCCAGGCCCGAGGAAATCGCCTAGGACCACAGGGCGAGTTTACATGGGGCCCGGGTCATCCAGGCCGAGGGTACTAGCTCAGGCCTCGTATTTTTGGCCTATGAATTTCCACTGAGTCAGTTAAAAAACAAACGGATCTGTGTAAGGGAAAAGGCTCCGAGGCAGGGCATTTAATTACTCAATGACTTTTTTTCTTTTCTTTTTTACTATGAAAATTAATTAAAAAATAATTTTGAACATGTATGGCTGACACTCTGCCAGGAACATGTAGTGCGTAAAGTTATTCGTCTCCATATCGTGTGTTCATAAATCCCAACTGGTCATCTGTTTTCATAAGACCGTTTGGAGCCCACCTTCGGGGACTTATTTTTTTTTGGCCAAACAAGTTAAGATTTGTAACTTTTCCTTGGGGAAGAAAATCCTGACGGATAAATATACACATACACATATGTATCCACATATGTGTTTGTATGTGATACGTGTATATATATGTATGCATGTGCATGTGTGTATGTATAAATATATGCATGTATAAATATATATGGAAATTATGTTGATACAGTTTTTAAACTATCTTGTAGTGAGGGATCAGAAATAGCTAAATATCAAAGACGGAAATACTGGCTTAAATACTGACTTTTCACTCATAACCTCTGATTGACATCAGAACTGATTTGAACTTTTGGGTCATTTCTTTCTTTAAAACTTTTCCCACCTACTTTATAAGGCTCACCACTCATTAAAGAAATGCACCTCCATCTCTTCAGCTGCTCACTCTGGCCCTCGTTAAACGTGATGCATTCTTTCCAGTGTATATATATTTTTATGTGTCCCTAGTTAGTACATGTAAGTGCAATTTTGTATTCTGCTTTCTTTTGCTTGAAATGATATTGTAATCATTTCCCCAGGTATCCCACAGTCTTTAAACTATTTTTTTGTGGCTGCATAGTATTCCATCTGCTGGATGCTGAGGTTAATTAACTATACTCCTGTATCTGAACCATGATATTACCAAAAAAACACAGCCACGAGCAGCATTGTGCAAAAACTTTGTTCCTGAGCACCCAATCCCAGCAGGCTCCACCCATGAGCCTCTATCACCCCCTCCTGGTTATTTCCTCTATCGCACGCTCATTAAAATGGCTGCCCTTGCTCACACGTCTGCTCTCCCTCTGGAATGAACGTGTTGGGGAGCAGGTCCTGTCTGCCGGCCGGTTGGGGTGTCCCTGCCCTCAAGGAGGCCCCAGTCACAGCCAGTCGCTGCCTCACGTGAGGCGTCAGCCAGGAACCTGGACACCGAGCCTCATGACCTGGGCAGAAATCCACCTCCGGACACGTGGAAACTCTACTCAATTGTCTGCAAATCTCAGAGTGCTCTAAAAAATAGTCTCTTAAATAAAAAAGGGTTTGTCCCAGTCTGTTCAGGGTCTTAAACAAAGAAGAGCCAGTTCAGATCTCAAACAAAGGGGGCATTAACAGGAGAAAAGCCAATCTAAAATATCTGTGACAGATAGGCCCAGGGGAGACTGGACGGATGTGTCGAACTCTTGACCCTCCTAACACACCTCACGGGCTCCGTCCACAGCGCCAGGGCCAGGCATCCGGAGTGGTCACGGTCAGCCTCATTTAACTCCAGGATTTGAATGTCCGTCCTTGTCCCCAGCCTTGTTTCTCTGTGTGTACGAAATGCCTTGCACACAGGAGCATTATATGGTGTAAACATTGATTTGGAAGAACTGTCTGCAGTGTTAGTCGGCCGGGCAGGACGGGTGCGTGGCCTGCAGGCCGAGGGCAGGAGCTGGGGCTGCACCCCACATGTTTCCAGCGCCCGCGAGGCGCCCTGGGTGGAGCACAGGCTGGAGAGGGCCCTGCCTGCGCAGCTGGACGAGCACCTCGGATGCCCAGAATTGTCGAGAAAAGCCGTGCCGGGGGTCTTTGCGACCAAATGACGCTCTTGGTGACTTTCATCTCAGCTTCGAATGGCCAAGTAGAAAGAAAGGAGGGTGGAGGTGGCCCCAGAATTTAGAGGAGGGTTTGCTGGTGTCCCGCTAAGACCACTAATACTGAACATGTCACCATTTGGACACGCGGCCACACACTGCCCCCACCTTGGGTCCCCTGGAAAGATATGTTCAAATCCTAACCCCCAGTTCCTATGACCTTGCTTGGAAATAGGGTCTTTGCAGATGATCGAGTTAAGGTGTGGTCTCCAGGGTGAGCTCTGATCCGACGCGACTGTCTTTACAAGAAGAGGAGGTTAGGACACAGACAGGCACAGAGGGACAACCACATGATGACGGGGACGGAGACTGGAATGACGTGTCTACACGCCAAGGAGCACCAAGGATTGCCCGCAACACCAGAAGCTGACAATAAGGTATGGGACAGATGTTCCCCACAAGTGTCAGGGCAAGTGGCGCTGCCAACCCCTTCATTTTGGACTTCTGCCTCCAGAACTGTGAGAAAATAGATTTCTGTATTTTAAGCCCCGAGTTCATGCAACTGTGTTTGAGCAGCCATAGCACACTCACACACACTGCAGAATTGATCACTGACATTTCGGGCCTGCCTCCTCACCCCGTCTCTCTGCAAAGGGCTCGTGTCCATTGTGGTCACTGCTGGACCCCACGTGCTGGGCACGTAGCAGGCCCTCACTGGCCATTTGTAGAGGGAGTGAATTCTCAGGTCAGTGTCACCACTGCGGAGCAGTCTGGGGGTCCTCGTGAAGCTGGATTTGGAAGTCTTGAAGCAGCACTGAGAGGATGCTCCGTCTGCCTCCCCGGAATCCGTGTACCAGCTCATCTCCAGCTCCTCCACGCGGAGCAGAAGGCAGCGCCCGCCCCGCGAGCTCGCACGGAGAGCAAGGCCAGCTCTTCTTCCTTTGGTTTTTCTTTAGCATTTTTTCTCCGCCTCGTCCATACTCATTACTCTGGGTTATCTTTTTGTGGCTCAGAAGCCCCAGAGCGAGGAGAGGAGGGAAGACACACAGGAGAAAGGAGGCGATGGAAGCATTTTTGTGATGCACCAAGAGGGAAAAATAATTTTAAAACAGAGACACCAAGATCCGACAGGGAGCGAGCGCCTCATTGTTTTCAAAAGAGTGAAGACGCTTGCCTGACACCCTGGTCCCCACCAGGCTGTGAGCTCCCTGTGGGCAGGAGGGACCCTTCCCCACCCACAGGGTGCCTTGTGCTGGACAAAGCCATGGCCTTGGAAACAGACGTCCAGGGTTTCGGCCAGGCCAGGCCTTCCTCCTCCTGCGTGTTTTGGAAGGTGGAGAAGCATGTGCTCTGGGGAGCTGCGGACACTCCAGGACCAGGGAGACAGCAGGACGTGCCTGGGCCCTGGAGGACTGGACCTTCTCACACCTGGCTGGACACGGTCAGCTCCACAAAGCAAAGTCGTGGTCCTCATCTGCCAGGAGGCTGTGACCTCCAGTCCTCACCTGCTGGGCTTGGTGGCCTCTTGCAGAGACTCCTGCCAAGTGTGGGTTTGCGGACAGCCAGGAGCAGCCCCGGTTATCTTCTCTTTCCTGCAGCCCCAAGGCGGAATGGGAAGGAAGCAGCATGCAGCCGGCTCCAGAGGCCGAAATGCAGGAGCAGGTCCCTTCTGGGCCCAGGGAAGTGATGGTCTCATGGAACCCTGGAGACCTGTTTGTTTAATCGATCATTCAACAAAGACTTATTATTAAATATTTTTTGCATAATCCACTTGTCCGACATCTATTTATAAGGCACCTGCTATGTGCCAGACGCCATCATTAGTACCAGGAATTGAACAAACCCAGATCCTTGCCTGAGTGGGGCTGACTTTCAAGCGATTGATGACACACACACTGAAGTGGCGCTTACATGTGTATTCACTCATTAATCCTCAAACAGCCCTGGGCGGGGGCTGTCTAGTCATCCCCACCTTCGTGTGGCGAGGAGGAGTGGCTTGCACAAGATCACAGAACCTTTGAGTGGTCTCCAGTTGAGGGCCGTTACAAACAGTGCTGGATCTAACATAGGAAGCTGCCCCTGTTCACCTGCTGCTGACCCCCAAACCTGGTGATTCCACGTGAGCCAGCTGATGCATGTCTGTCGTGAACATGCGCCCGCACCTCTGTGGGCAGACAGCAGGGATGTAGTGACGTCATTTTGAAGGAGGAGGCGGAGGGGGTCTGCGTTCATGAAGGAGACACTCTCAATTTGGCCTCTCTCAAGCTACGAGGCCGACTGTGGGTGGGCTGGGCTGAGAAAGAGCTTCTCCATCCTTTGTCTCTGATGCTGGTTCATCTTTGAGGCTCATGCGGTGTGTGAATGCGAAATGGACGTCTTGAGTTTAGAGGCCGAATAGGAACAGAATCAGTGATTTGGGGGCTGGAGGAACAGCAGTCTTGGGGGGGTTCTTGGCAGACCCCCGCCCCCACCCGGTGGCCCAACCGTGCAGCGACGCCCCCACCTCACTGTTATTGTCACACAGCCACTTTTACTGAACGTGGCGCGAAGTTTACCGGGCACGTCTGAGGGAGATGTGGCTGCGATGTGGTGCTTAACGGCTCCGTCTTCGGGGCAGACTCTCTGGGTTTGAATTTCAGCCATGCTGCTTATTCACCAGCTTTGTAACTCGGGCAAGGTACTTGAACTTCTGCGCCTTAGTGCCCCATCTGTAAATCGAGGCCAATGACAGCTGTTAAGGTCTGTGGAGTGTCCAAACTCTGCCAACGGTTTGCCAAGCATTATTTCCTCTGAGAGGAGCACTATCAAATTATTTGCCCAAGGTCATACGGCCATTTGGTGACAATGGTGACGTTTAAACCCTTGTCTGAGTTCAAGTACCCCTTCCGTGCTGCTCTGACGGTCAGGAGGTTCTGGGGAGCCCTGCTGTCCGCCCAGGTCCCTCCTCAGCTTGTTCCCTCAGACCAATGCTTCCCCCCCCCCCCTTCCAGGCAGTTACCAAACTTCATGAAAAACGGTGAAGAAGTGAACTTTCCCCAGTCCCCTCCCCCTGACTTTTGGGCCAGGTGGAAGACGCTGGTCACCGCCCATCCCAAACCTTTCCCTTTTCTTCTCAGCCTTGGAGCCCGGCTGACTCTGGTCTGGAATAGCATTCCTCTTGGCCACAGGGGATGAACCCTAACTGGTTTTAGCCACTTACTGTAATACCATCCCTTTTTGTCTGGAATTGGTTTAGGGGTGGGCAGCTGAACATTTTAGAGGCTAGGAGACCTGAGGGGAAGTTTGCTGGAGGCTTCTGAAAAAGATTCCCCTTCCTGATATCAGACGGAGCCATGTAAGAGCAAGCCATTCCTGTTCCTTTCTGTTTTGGATGTATCATGCAATGCTTGGAGTGTAGGCAGCCATTTTATGGCCCTGAGGGGGAAAGCCAAGGGTTGCCAAGAAGCCTGCCTAAGATTACTGACCTGCCAGATTAACGGACTCCACTTCTGAACTTCTAATTATGTGAGCCAATTACATATTCCTTATTGTTAAACCCATGTTTAGCTCATCTTTTCTGCTGCTTAGAGCTAAAATCATCCCAGCTATTGTGGGTGGGCTGCAACCCCCCCATCTTTGTTGGCTGCAAGTCTTACCTGTGCAACCAGACTGTAGGCTTCAACCCAGTCTGCCAGATCTGCTAGAAGAACAGGCCTCTCACACCCAGTCCTGGGCTGCTGCCCGGAAATCCCTGGCCCCCGGGAAGCACAGGTCGTATTTATTCTGACAATAGCCACAGAGCCACAAATGCAGGAACCAGACCATTCCCCAGGCTGCATGGTCAGTGCCGTCACTTCAACCGCCCAGAACTTCCCCTTGTGCCCACAGTCCTGCCCTGTCCTTCCCCCCAGGTGGAGCTGGCTATGGCTAGACCAGGCATCCTTTGTTCCTAGCTCTGTTTGCCTTATGTGCCACTGGCTCTTTCGATCATGGTTTCATGGAGGGGGCTCTGTGGCTGAGGCCTGGGAATGGGGCCTACGGCTCAGTCTCTGCTGGGCCCTTTGCTCCGAGTGGTGGCGTGGGGCCGTGTGCTCAGCTCTGGCCTGACCTGCATTCCCCCAGGGGTGACATCTCCGTAGCCACAGGGAAGTGTCAAAACTGGGAAACTGACGTGGGAGCAACACTGGCCTCCAGATGTGGTCCAGATCTCACTGGTCTTTACATGTGTGTGTGTGCGTGCGTGTGAGTGTGTGTGTGTGGTTCTGCACACTTGATCGCTGGTATAGATTTGTGTCACTACCGCCACCATGGGATATGGGGCTCTTTCACCACCAGAAAGGAGCTCCCTGGAGCTACCACAGGAGAGATTTCTAACACTTGAAGTGTGGCATGTGGTTAGAAAACGTTCATCATCAGAGAAAGACTTCTGAGTATGATCTCCACCAGTCGGAAATGGGAGACTGTCTCTTTCGACTTCTCTGCCAATTCTGGTTGATTGCTTTCTTTAAAAACTCTCTTGGGGCCGGCCCCGTGGCCGAGTGGTTAAGTTCGTGCACTCTGCTTCAGCGGCCCAGGGTTTCGCTGGTTCGGATCCTGGGCGTGGACATGGCACGGCTCATCAAGCCATGCTGAGACGGCATCCCATATACCACAACTAGAAGGACCCACAACTAAAAGAAATACACAACTACGTACTGGGGGGCTTTGGGGAGAAAAAGGAAAAATAAAATCTTTAAAAAGAAAGAACTCTCTTGACCTTCTTCTGGGGCCATCCCTAGAGAGCTCCTCTCTCTTCCCCAGTTCTCCTTAAATTTTGATTTTCCTAAAATGTCTGCTTGCATGTCGACTCAGGTATCCATATCTTGTTTGCTAGGTTTGTTATGAGCAATTTGGGACTGAAGCCTGTTTCTTTACACCCCCCATAGTGGCTGGGACTCCTGGTTGTTCAATAAATGGCTGAAGGAGTGTGTTCTATGAGGACAAAGGGCCCAACCTACCATCGGAGGGCAGAAAATGCAGGCTCTGAGGTCAGAGCTGCTGGGCTCCCCTCGTGGATTGCAAGACAACTGGCTCCCCTCCTGGGAGCTGACGCGTGAGGATGGAGCGGATGCCGCTTCCCGGTGCCGTCCCCCAGGGGGCGCTCGGCAGGGCCTCAGCCTGGTCCACCAGGGAGGGCTCGTCTGTGCAGCGCGCAAGGACCCAGGGCTCCCTTGGGGTGTTGTTCCCCCAAACCAAAGGGTGCTGTCCTCACTGCGTGTTCCTCGTGGGAATTCAGGGGCCTGGAGTTCCTCTCTGCACAGTGTAGTGTGAAGACCGAAAGAAGAAACGAGGGACATGGAATGAGGAGACGACACCCTCCCAGAGCTGAGGGGGCCTCTGCCTGTGTGATGCACGGATGCACAAATGAGGATTAAGTGTCCCGACCCGAATGCAGCCTGGCGGACGTGTCGCTGTTTGCCTTCCGTCGATGCGGTTGATTGTGTCAACACGCAGCGGGCTGCTAGCTGCCTCATTTTCTGCTCCAGGCAGCTGGGGGCTGGCTGCCCATCTCCCACAGCTCTGACTGAAGAGAAGTCTCCTTTGCCTTGTTTCTGAAAAAGGGGTAAGAAAGCGTCGGTTGGAGTTGCTTTTCCTCTTGGGATTTTCAAATAAAATCAGAGCCTAACCCCTCGTCTCATAGCAATTTAGTAAGGGCTGGGTTAGGACGTGAGCGACCCATTTATGAACACTGGTTAATATTTCTCTATAGAAAGCTACACTATTTTCAGAAGCATTGCAGACAAACATCCTAAGAAGACTTAGCAGGCTCAAGATGTTTACCTTGGACCCGAATCTTATTTCTAATTAACCAAGTCTTCAACACTCCATCAGAGAATGCAGCTACCTGCCAAATGTCACACCTAAGGGGAAAAAATATTCCCAATAAAATTTTCCTTAAAAAAAACCACTCGCATTTACCACTAAGACGTTCTCCACATATTTAAATCCATCCTTCTCCGTGAACACACAGAAAACTAATGTTCTGGACCCCACGTCCATCTCTGTGCGCCCCAGATTGTGGGAAAGCCATTTCACTCGACATGAAGTTTTCAGCAGACACCAAAGCAGCGGTTTGGCGAAGACGGAGGGGCTGGTTGTGCGGGCGCCCGGCGTCCAGGTTTCCTGGGCTGCAGACACACGTTCTTGTGACACCATGCGTTCTGTGGGGAAAGTTTAAATGATCGTATTGTTGAAATCCACCTTGCAGAGCAGCCGCCCGCACAAAGTAAAGCTGTCTTTCTCTCTGTTCAGACAGAGACTGGTTCACCGAGAGGTGGCGGGGTTTTCTCCCACTTCGATGTCCCGCAGTTTGGGTTTATTTCGAAGTACGGGCTTTTTCTCAGACGGCAGCTTCCTGGGGTCGGACTTGGCGCTCAGCAGGGCTGGGACTTTGTTCTGTTTATTGCCCCTCCCCCGATGGAGCTGGGGACCAAGGAGGCTCTTGTTGATTATTTATTGAATGAAAAAATGTTCCTTGAATAGGTGTGACAGCTTGATTTGCCAATAATTTTTTAAATTTTAGCTGTCAAGATTCTTAGCATTTTAGAGCATCTGTACGACTCCAGCAAAGATACCTGGACACACACACACACACACACACACACACACACACACACAGTGTTGACTGTCGTGGATCAGCAAGTAGGAACTTAGCCTTTTTTCTTTTTGATTTAGCTCTTAGGCTGTCCTGAAAAAACAAAACCAAAAAACTCATGTTGGGGAATTCAATCTTGAGCGTGTCATGTGGTTTGTGGGAACCAGGCGCGTTGTGAAGAAGGGGGTGATGCTGTAGAGAAAGCCCGGGTCTCAGCTGCACGCCTTCCAAGCTGTGCGGCCCTGGAAAGCTCTCTCCCCTCGGTGGGCCTCGATCTTCTCCTCCGTGAGACGGTGGGAGCGAGGTCGATGCTCTCAGCAGTCCCGCTGGTTCTGGCATCCTGGGCTGCTGGACGGAGAACGGATCCTCAAGTTCAAGACTCCGAATTACAGAGGTGCTTCACCGCCTCTGCCTGGCAGTTCATAGCGGGAGTAGCACAGGACGTCCACAAGGGCGACTTCACATTTCTGAAAGGTTGACCAGCGATGTATTGGCTTTTTTTTTTTTTTGCTGGCTTTTTGGGGAAAGTTCATATTTACTTTTGCATTTCTCTTGCAATTGACTTTTTGCTAATAAGTAATTTTGTTACTCGTTTTGGTTTAAAATCTGAGAGAGCAAGTATTTACTTATTTTAGTATTTATTCTTTGCCAATTTTCAAAAGAAATTTGAAATGACTTATTTAAACATAAAATACAAAGCACAAAAACCATCAATCCAGAATAAAAGGCAAGAGTGAAGAGAATAAAGGTACAGAGGTAGAGAGAAATTACATAAAAAAGTCCAGACCTAGGGAAACTATAGCAGCTAAGCACACAACTTAGCTCTGAGCCTCCTAGCACCCAAGGCAAAAAGAAAAACTAGGAAAGCATTGTTATGGATGTTAAATGTAGGGAAGCAGAAATCCAGGAGGGGGTGATAGTCCTAGGTTGCTTCACCAACATGAGCCCTTAAAAGTTCCTGGAACGTGCTTGATCCCAGTCTGAAAGGGAGATTTTGTGAGAGTTTGGAATCTTTTGCTGAAGTTCAAATCCAAGAGGCTGAAAGTTATTGCCTTTAGTTCCAAGTGATCATGAAATGTTGAAGTTTGCTGGCAAAACTGTAGATGATATTTGTTCTAGGAATTAAGAATAATCGATTCTTAGGGGCCCGCCCAGTGGCATAGTGGTTAAGTTCACATGCTCTGCTTTGGCGGCCTGGGGTTCGCAGGTTCAGATCTTGAGCATGGACCTAGCACTGCTCATCAAGCTGTGCTGTGGCAAGCGTCTCACATATAAAAAAATAGAGGAAGATGGGCATGGATGTTAGCTCAGGGACAATCTTCCATACCAAAAAAAGAAAAAAAAAGAATAATTGATTCTTACGATAAAAATGATAAATACATTTTACTGAAAGAGGGCACGTGATATGGAAAACAAACAAACATTGTTTGGAGGTAAAAAGACCTGGATTTGAATTGTGGCTCTGCCAAGAATCTCTGTGTCTTAGGTAAGGTCTCACAGCCTCTCTGGGCCTCAGTTTCCTCACCTGTGAAATGAGAGGATTAGCTAGGCTCCTTTAGAGCTCAGATAGGATGGTTCAGCTCGTGTGACCATAACGGGTTTCAGGAGGGGCATTATTTTTGTCTTCTGCAATCAGACCAGCTTGTGGCACAGCTCTTGCACATCAGAAATCACCTTGAGACCTTGATCTTCTGCTCCCTCGAAAGTAAAGCGGCCTCCTTTTAATCAAACCTCTTGGCAGAAAAAAGATCTTTTCTCGTCATGCGGCATTTTTCCAGCCCGAGCACATTTCTGCGATCTGAGGCGGCCGCGTCACGCTGCTGGTGAGGTCCGCCCAGCGTGGACAGGCGCGACCGCGGCTCTTGGGCTAGATCAGAGTTATCGCCAGGCTGAAACAGGCAAAGATGCTTTTCCAGGAAATTGTCCTCGGGCAGAAACGTTGCCGCTTTCACTGGGGGGAGAACATGGTTTCAAATACTGGCTTTTGTTTTTATGGAAAATGGTGAAAAATTTGGGGGAAAACCACAAAACCTTTTGCTTTTATTGAAACCACAAAAATTGATTAATTTTTTTTTTTTAAAAACCTGGTTTTTGCTGAGAGCTGAAGTTTCTGCTTTGAAAGGCTTTACTTTCCTTTTCCTTTTCTGAAATATGTCCTGAGAGGCTCATGAAAGGTCTCTCTGTTAGCTTGGCCGAGCCGAGCCCCGGCGCCCGAGGCTCCATACAGAAGCATAATTTTTGTGCCCAAACGCTGCCTTTTAGGGATGTCTTCACGCTCTGATCTCCAGACACTGGATTAACTCTTCCCAGGTTTCCAGGGGAGCATGGTACCCATGAAGCTGGTGAGCATCCCCAGGCAGTCCCACAGGTGCTCGATAAAATCGTTGAACCCGACTGTCTTCCCGGCTCGTCCCTCTGCATTGCCTCTGCTTCCTGCACTCATGGAAAACTGTGTGTGTAGATGCTGCCTTTGCCAGTGGGGGCCCGAAGGCGGGTGTCATGAATTAACTGGTGCCCTACCTGGTGGCTGGCGTGGGCTCTTCCTGGGCAGGAGACGAGCTGTTCATCCCAGCTGTAGGCTGCCTCTGGCTCTGCCCGCATGGGACGCGCTGCCGGCTGGGTACCACTGCCTTCACACGGCATTTAGGTTTTCTTCGTAAAAGCAGCTGGGGAATTCTCCTGTGCCACCAAGAGGCAGTTGGTTTCTGGTCACCAGAACAGTCTTAATGCCAGTTAGAAGGGGCAGGAACCAGAGGCCTCCTGGAGGCAGCCTTGGGGGTCCCCCTAACTCAGCTCAGAGGCGGGCATTCGCACCCGGTGTGCTGCAGGGCCGGCGGAGGGCGAGGGGACTGGGCCTGTGCAGGCTTCCACCTCCCCCGTCTCTACTTGCTGATGTGGCCTCTCCCTGAAGGGACCTTCCATTCCTGGAGCAGGCTGAGGGGGTCAAATCCCACTTGCTTGCTGTCTCCTCCCGGTGGCTTTGTTAGGGCTTCTGGAACTGGGCTTCTCCATCTGTCAGATGGGGACAATGACAGCAGCACCACGGAGATTTGTTGTGAGGGTTGGATGGAACAGTGCCGGGTACGCTAAGTGCCACCTATTAGCATTTACACATTATAGAAATGATTATTCCTACCCTCCCTGCCTACCCTCCCTTTCATTTGTAAAACAAAGTCTTCTTTCGTTTGACAAATGAAAAGATTGCAGAATGAAAGAACTGAAGACAAATGTAAACAAGCGATTATTAGTGATCTCGCGCTCTCCTGAGGCAGCAGTTCTATCTGGCTCGCATGCTTTATCTGCCACTGTGACCACTGAGCAACATCAGGGTGCGCCACCACCACTGAGGAGAGTCAGTGTACCAGGCCCCGGTGAGGGCTCCCAGGCACGGCCCATCAGTGGGCCTGGCTCTGGGGGACGTTAACCCTCTTTGCAAACAAGGGACCTGGGGGTCTGAAAGATGAGCCTTCTCAAGGTCAACAAACAGAAGGTGCAAGAATCTGAGCCCTGACTTCAAAGCCTCTGGGCTCATCCAGAATGCTCTCCTCCTTCTGGGCCCGTATGTGAGTTTTAAACCAAGAGAGTTGCATTATGGAAAAGAAAAAGGAGGGAGGTTTCAGTCGGCAGCGTGGTTCCGGTCTGTCTTCACGGCAGGTGAAGCCTGTGGGAGGCTCCGTCCCAAGCCCCGTGGGAGAACCTCCTCCGGCCTCACAGAGGTGTTGAGGGATGGAGCCGAGAGCCCACCCTAGATGGCCTGCAGAGCATGTGACACAGTGTGACAGGCCCAGGAATCAGGATCCCAGAGCTAAAATCCCAAGTCACGAGGAAGTCCAGGAAGAGGATTCCGTAACGCTTCCCTTCTCTTCCTCATTGAGGTCACTTCAAGCCTGAAGAGACCCTCAGAGACTGGATGGACTCCCAAAGCCTCACCCCTCCCCATTCTATTCTGGATTATTGTTCTTCAAAACACAGCCTGCTCATTGGTCCCCGGGCAAGCGGAGCAGTGAACAGGCAAGCACGGCTCTCCTGCTCATTGACCTGTAATTTCATTAGCTTTTAAATTAACGTAAATATTGTGTGAGCCTGGGCTTTTTGGAACAAGCCCTCGTTTTGCTCTCTTATCTGATTCTCTCTTAAGAAAACACCTCATTGTTCAGATTCAGGAAGAACAAGTTCCCCCACCTCCAGCCCCCCCAACTCTTCATTTTCCTTCATTCTTTCTGTCCTGTTTAGCATCGGGTAATCACAGAAACATGTCTGTGAGCTATTTGCACATCTGATAATCAGATTTTCTCTTGTTCACGACTCTCTCTCCATCTGCTCCCACACCCGCCCATCTCGGCCGCATCTGGAGCAGCCCCCTGCGCCTCCATGCCCAGCTGGCTGCTCAACCATCTCCCAGTCACATCTCTCTTTTCCGGTCCCGGGTCCTGACACGCTTGGTCATAAAGTCCTAGAGTCCTAAATCCTCATCATCTCTGGCTCCTCTCCACTCGGATGGCCACCGTGGAGCAGAGCTGTCGTCTCATGTCTGCCCTTCTGGTTTGGTCACATGAAAATATAATTTTCAAAAGGTAAAATTGTGACCCTCATGCGAGTACGAGATGAACACATGCAGAGATTTCTGTGGGTCACCGCTAAGTCGGTGAGATGTTAAAGGCGGCTGGAAGGACAGCGTGGAGAACAGACAGGCCTGCGGCAGTCAGGAAATCGGAAGCGAGTTTCCTAACAAGCACACACGAGTTTCTATCTTTAGGGCAACAAAAACGTCTGTTCAGAATCCTCTTTTCCTCTGGGCGAATGAATTGTATCTCTCCAGGACAGAATTTATTTGCGCGTCTGTGTGCAAGAACGGTTTCCATTGCTGCGTCCTACGATGACGACGCATGGAGTTGTTAAGGAGCCGCCTCAAAACCCACGGCGACTCCAGAGCCCTCACTAGGCAACTCCCAGCGTTCCGGCGAGGACCCATCGATGTCTCAATTCAGTCATCAGTTTCGTTGATTCTAATAATATCCAGTAACCCTTTTTCAAAGTGTTTCACGGCTTTTCTTAACATTCACTTTTTATTTAAATCTATTCGGAATGTTCCCTTGGGAGGACTGCCATTTCCAACCGTCCTTTTCAGAGACGCTTGGAGAAGGCAGTCAGGAAAGGAGCCGGGGAATCACCGGTTCAAGGTAAATCTTCTACAAATGACACTGTTGTCCCGGAAACTCTTGGCTCCGAGACCCCCTGGGGCTTCCTATCGCTTGCATGGTAATTTGCAGATACTCCCACGTGGCATTTCAGCTTTTCCACAACGTGGCTGTGATATATGTTTAAATGGTAAAATAATACAAGGCGGTGGCAAACTATTCGAAGTTTACAAAACCGTCTAAAGGGAGGAGTGTAAGCTGCCTTCCTCTCCCAAATCTCCAGCATGGAGACAAGAAGGAGTAACTGGTTGACAACCATTGATTCCAGGCTGAGAGTCGGCTTGAAGTTTGTTTGAAAATTGCTTAAGGGCCGGCCCGATGGCGCAGCGGTTAAGTGAGCACATTCCGCTTCGGCAGCCCAGGGTTCTCCGGTTCGGATCCCGGGTGTGGACATAGCACCGCTTGGCAAGCCATGCTGTGGCAGGCGTCCCACGTATAAAGCAGTGGAAGATGGGCACGTATGTGAGCTCAGGGCCAGTCTTCCTCAGCAAAAAGAGGAGGATTGGTGGTAGTTAGCTCAGGGCTAATCTTCCTCAAAAGAAAGAAAGAAAGAAAGAAAAAAAATTGCTTAAGCATTTTATCAAAAATGCCAGTTTCTTCACAGAAGGAGGTTGTAAATGACATTGTGTAAGAAGGTTCTGTCCAAGACCAGGTTTGGGGCAACTTCTCATTATCATCTCTCTAGAGATTTTCTTGATATATAAAATCATATTTATATCTACATCTACATCTATATAATTTTAAACATAAATGGTATCATTTTCTACCCATACCAATTTTTCAATACTATTTTTTCATGTTAACCAAGCGTCCCTGACATTGTTAGGCAGAGAATACATTTAACATATCTCAGAACACTTTTTGTGTTAGCAGAGATGTATCTACTTGCGCTGGCTCATGATACAGAGTATCCCGTGGTCTGGGTCCCCAGTGACGTATTTGACCACTACAAACTCCTCCAGTTTACTGTCCCACAACATGACTAATCCAGATTAATCCAGTCTCTTGCCTTAAAAACATCTTACCCATTCCTGCTAATATGTCCTTCGTCCACTGTAGCAACATTCAAAATACAGGCACCAACCACCAGGAGAGAGTGAGCAGGATGCATGTGGCTGGCCCTGTCGGGACTAGTGAGTACCAGCCGGCCTCCGCCTGACGTGCCCACCCCTTCCTCATACCTGCGCCATCCTTTGGGGCCTGGTTCAATTTTGACCTTCCTAGGAAGCCATCTTTGAGGACACTTACTAAAGTCTAATGTCCAAAAAGTTAAAACTACTTCAGATATCTATTGACCACCTCACTAGTCAGGGAGGCAGTAAGAAGACAGACGCTGTGTGGATGCTTGCGTACCGTGTGCTCCTGGGACGCTGGTTTCTCTCCCCTGCTCTCTCCCTCCCTCTCTCCCCCTCCCTCCTTCACCCCTCCTCCACTTCTTTCCATTGAGAATTCTGTGCTCCAAGCCGTGCAATAGGTGCTGAGAAGTCAGCTGTGAGTAGGACAGAAACAGCCTCTGCTTGTTGGAACTTCCAAGTCACGTTAGAGAATTGAGCACAAGTGTAACTGGAACATCACAGACAGAGGTCAGTGTCCTAAAGAAAGAGCACGGGGCTCCACGGGGGAGCGAGAGGGGTAGGGCTTTGAGGGGGCCTGTCCTCGGCCATGAGCTTCAACATGAGACTTAGAGGGTGAGGGGGGGGAGCGCGGAGGCCTGGCCACGCGGCAGAAAGGAGCCAGCGAGGGCGGGATGGGCAAGGCTGGGTCACGCAGGCCCTGAGGCCACCGTCACGAGTGTGGATTTCATTGGACATTCAAGGCGGAACACAGTTAAGCAAACAGCAACCTGGCCTATCTGGGCTACATTTGCGGGGTGTCTTGTAGGTGGCAACAGACTGTAGTGGTGAAAAGTGGGGGCTCTGGAGGCCTATCATGGGTTCAAAGCTGGCTGCATCTCCTACTGGCTGTGTGACCATGGCCAAGGGACTCCACCTCTCTGTGCCTTTGCTTCCTCATCAATAAAATGGGCAAGATAATAGTACCTACCCTTTCAGGATGTGTGACTAACTGAGTGAACCCCTGCCAAGGGCCTATAGCAGCTCCCGACCCATAATACACTCTGTATGAGTCCTTCTCATACCATCTGCCATCACGCAGCTTTCCTCAGAAGGGCTCAAAGGAGCAGATTCCAAGTTTAACAGGCGAAGTGAAAGAGGGGGTCAGCAATTTGTCATGACAATCTGCCCAGCGCCCCCCTTCTCCCTGTTTCTGTGGCTGAGGCTTGCTGGCTGCGGCAGCCTGCTGCCCCAGAGTCTGGGTGCTGAGTCTTGTGTGTCGCTGTGGCGTGGGGACGGGATGTTAGTCATCTGGCGGGGATGTGGCTAAATATAAGATAAATATTTTTCTCCGTGCTGGTGAGTTTCCCAGGGCCGAGGATGGGGAAGCCAGGGACAGGGCTGAGAGTCAAGGAGAGTTCTGGGGCCTCTGGAGTAGAGTTCTGGGGGGATGATGGAAGGTACGCTCGGCGAGAGTGGAGATGGAGAACTGAGACTTGGGGAGTTAAGCTCCTTGAGGCAGAACTCAGGTGGACGCCGGAGACCAGACTCCTCGCCTCCTCCAGCGCTTACCTGAAACCAAGCTGCGCTCAGTTCTCACCTGCACCTCACTCGCTTTTCTGCCTACAGCCTTCCCACGGCTGCCCGTCGCTGCTGCAGTGAGAACAAAGATTCTTTCCATGGCCTCCCCGCATTGCCGAGCACCTCCCTCCTGCCTCCCAGCGGCACCCACGCCCTGGCCGGCTCCCTCCAGGAGCCCCCCTCGCCAGTCCAGAAAGCCTTGCGCTGCCGCCTGGGGGCCTTTGCGTGCTCTCTCCTTTGCCTGGGGACCCTTTCTCCATCGTTTGCCTGGTCCATTTCCACAGTGTTCAGATTTTAACTCAGATGTCGCCTTAGATCCCAGGTCAACTTCCCCCATCGCCACCCCCCACCATGCATTACAGGTTCTCGTCACCATGACCCTTTCTTTCCTGCTGCTTCCAGAGTTGGAATTCCCTTGGTGTGCTTATCAAATTCCCATCTGTCTGCCTCTCTGTCTGCCTCACTCTCGTTGGGACAGCGATGTCACGAGGGCACAGACAGGGTCTCTTTTGCTCACGATGGTGTCCCCCCATCGAGCACCATGCCTGGCGCACAGTGGGTGCTCAGTGTGTGCTTTTTGACTGGCTGGCTGTGGGAATGGCTTCCAGGAGGAGAAGGAGCAGGGGGGTGGCTTCCTGAGGGAGCCTCTGTCCATGTTTACTTGGGTGGGGGGCGGACATTGGACTGTGGGTTGGTCGCTCAGATTCTCTCACTCAGAAATTTGGGACTCGGGGACCCTGCTCTCTAGGGTGGCTTCAATGGTGCTGCCATCGCTCAGGAGCTGCAGGGCAGTCATGTTCCACTGTGAGCATAGAGAACCAGAGGAAGCAGGTCCGGAGTCCCGGAGCAGAGAAGACACCCACACAAGAGCACAAGGAGCGTTATAGGAGTAATCTAGTCTGGGGGGTAGGGGGAGAACGAGAGAGAGAGAGAGAGAGAGAGAGAGAGAGAGAGAGAGACTGAGAGTGTCTGCCCTCACTTCTGAAGGCCCTTTGTTCAGCCTCCATCCCTCTGAGTCCTGAGGGCCTTGTGAACTGCCCATGTCACCTTGCAACAAATCCCTCTCTTTGGCTCAAGCTAATTCAAGTCAATTTCTGTCCCCTGAAACTCCCAGGGGCTTTATCAAGATCTGTTTGCTCCTTAAAACCAGACAATCAGGTAGCAGGCACAAGGGGAGGCCGAAACCCAGATCCCCTCGCACGCAGGCCATAGGATGGGCGAAATCCCCCCTCCTCTTGCACTGCCTGGCACCCAGCACCGAAAGGGGCTGCTTTCTCCCTGAAACGCAGCCCTGGGCCCCAGAACTCCATAAAGAGACGGGGCAGCCCGACCGGCAGGATCTTGACACATATTCCACCCAGGAATGGTAGGGACTCCTTGGAGGGGGCGGGTCTCCTTCAGGGTCCTACTGGGACCAGGCTGCCAGGCCCGCCCCAAGAGCTTTTCTTGGCGCTGACTTTCCGATGGGACCTGTGTGGCTGCTCCGAGCTTCCCTCCAGGATGCGGCTGGCTCCCCCTCAACATTTACACCTTATAAACCGGCCCCATGACCCACTGGGGCTGCTTGTGGGAGCCGACGCACGGCCCCTGGTAATGCAGAGTAAATAACCAGCAACGTTTCCTTGCACTTTTCCAGCTTTCCTTCGGTCTCTGAAGAAATAAAACAACGAACTTAATGGCGTTCTTTAATCTTCTGCACCAGTGGCTTTCTTTATAAGGTGTTATACAGAGTCCGTGTAAATCTCAACTCTGAAATGGGGTCAGTGTTTCTCGACAGGTGCTGGGTGGGTTTGGGGTAAGACGGGCCCACCCCCTGCCCCCAACCTCCTGAGCAAGTACAGAAGCAGAGCTCACTCTCCGACACAGCTCTCTCACGTACAAGCCAGATAGTGCGCAGGGCCAGCTGCACGGTCCCTTTCTTCTCCCACACCCCGTTCTCACCCCAGCTTGATAGAAATTAGGTAAAAAGAGGGCTTTATTGAAAGGATGAAGTCAAAGCCATGGAGAGGGTAGTAGTGGACCTGGGTCTCTGGGCCAGCTCAGCCAGGGGAGCATGAGAAATGTCTGTCTCTCTCACATCCATCTCCCTCTTCATGTCATTCTTTTTTCTCTCTCTCCAAAGCAGCTTCCTCCCCATGGGGGCAGACGTGAGAGCAGCTCAGCCATCCACCTGGAGGCTCTTAATGGTCCCACAGGAAAAGGGCTGCTCCTCCCAATGACTGTGAAAATCTCAGGGAAGCACGCTGATTGGGTCATAAGTTCTCCCCTGGGCCAATCAGCTGTGGCCATGGAGGTGGAGTCACGGAAGAATATGGCCACACCCACCAGAAGCAGGAGGTAGAGGGAGGAGAGACGGGCGGTTGATATCAGGAGGTGGGGTCATGCCTGGAAGAAAGGAGGGACTCTGGGTGACAAGTCTAGAGATTCCACTGTGTGCCCCAACATGGTCCTGCATCCTGGGGCTTGAGGAATACTGGAGGGTACAGCATCTCCAGCTGGCCCCTCAGTGGCTCAGGGACCCCAATGTCACCTTGGCAATGAGGGCATGGATGAAGGGACCAAGGGTGGTAAAGACCTTGTCCCCATCCTCATCTCAGCCTTCCTGGACCCCATTACTTCCCAACTCTCCTCATTGTCTAAAGGACTATCTAAGCTTGGGCTCCTGGTATTCTTGCTGTGAAAAGGCCCAGGGGTCTTTAAGGTCCCTTCTTGGTCCAATGTTCTTGTCTCAGGTCCTGATGTATGAGTCGTTCTTTTCGCCCACTGCGCCTCATGTGTGGGCTCTGATATTTACACTGCTGGTCCACATGCCTTTATCTACAGTGCCCAAATCTCAAAAGATCTGACCACTGAAACATGTTCCTAAGTTTCCTGCAAACTAATTGGGTGGTGAAGCTTGACCTGAAACTCATGTGAGTTTATTAAGGTCTTTATTTAATCCTACCTAGTGGGAGATGTTCATGTTTTGCTGCAAAGTATCAATATGCTTGACTGCAGGTGCGGCCCCAGACCCTGCAGGAGTGTTAAGAAAACACATGGTGTCTGCCTCATTGCCCCTCTGAAATCCCCCAGCTTTGAGCTCTGAAACACGTGTGGCCCCAGACGTTTCAGATAAGGGATTGTGGACAGCGATAGTCCTGCGTCCTGGGTATAGTCCTAGAAAGCTTGTGTGGGGTCAAAACCTACCACTTCTCCCAGGACAGCCGTGACACAATGCAATAAGACAGAGAAAGCCCGGAGCTGAGCACTTGGAGAACAGTCATTGTCCCATAAGCGCTAGCTCTTAGCATTACAGGCTGTCAAATCTTGACGACACCCTCTGTGGCTTGGGTTTCGTCACCATCTCATTTTACAGGTAGAGAAGCTGAGGCTGGGAGAGGTGAAGTAACCTTCCCGAGGTCACAAAGCTGGGAAGCAACACCACCTGAATGCAGAACAAAACGCTTCTCGCCACCACGCTCCTGGCATGCAGTGCCCCGGGGGCTGCTAACCCATCACTGCATGCTCACTGGCCTTCAGCCCCAGCGCCTGCACGTCATGGTTCTCAGCAATGTACACATATTCCTAACCCAGTTCTGGGACCACCCCGGGAAGTGGGTGGTCTGGCTTCCCCATTTGCCCTGGGTCACACTCAGAAAGGAAGGAAGGCTGATTAGACGGCTGCGGTGGTGCCCCAGGGTCTGCGAGCTCATCGCTTTTCCTGAGTTGCCTCGGAGTGTGGAATGAAACACCTGTGTAAATAAATAAGCCCCTCCCTCCATATTCCCCACGGTGCTTCCGTCGCCAGAGCGCTCTCCCGAGGAGAGCACCATGGGAAGGCGGCATTCTGTGGTAGGGCGGCTCAGACAGGTCGAGGGACTAGGAAAAGGGCAACTGATAGTGGGGGCGTGTGCCAGCTCCTCACGCTGCTGGAGGCTGTGGAAGTTTGAGGGAGCTGGAAGCAAAGAGCTAAGGCTGACGAAAGCTTCCTGGGCTCACCACGACCTCGTGCATCTGCTCTCTCAGCCGAGGCTCAGTGGGGAGGGGCTGGCTTCATGCCGGATGGTGCACAGGAGCGAGCTCCAACACACCACCACATAAACCAGTGGTGTATCAGCACTGAGCCTCCACGCAGGCAGCATCACAAAATGGGAGACGAGGGACTCTTGGTGGAAGAGCACACCATTGCTCCCAAGCAATCGTGCCCCAAACATCAAACCTGAACTTGATGGAGCCTATTGACCTAACCACCAACTTACAGGTAACACAAGGGACAGAAGAACAGGTTAAGCCACACCACGGGGATGCCACCAGCCAAACCCGGACTGCTTTCTTCAATCTCTCACTCTCTCCATACGCATGTGTGTACCCAGGGCAAGTTACAACGACTCTGTGCCTCAGTTTCCATGCTGTTAGATGGGGATAATAAGATCACTTATTTCAATCCATATATATGGATATATGCACACATGCATATTTATACATACGTATACATGCATATGTATATATCCATGTGTGTATATACACATACATATGTGTATATGTATATATATGTGTGTATATCTATATATATAGAGAGAACGAATAATCTGTATAATGACAAGACAAAAGTCATGTCAAACGATTGTAGTTTGTGACCCATATTTGGATTCTGATTCAAACAAATTGTTAAAAAGTGATTTATAACGTTATGAGAAATAGAAATGTAAGTTGATCAGTGACCAGATATTTGCTGATACTTGCTGTTTTTTAGGTGTAATAACAGTACTAGGGTCTGGGTGGATAGGATGGAGATGAAACAAAAGTGGCCAGGAGTTGATCATTTTGGAAGCTGGAAGCTGGTGATGACTACCTCGGGGTTAATTGTGCTGTTCTTTCTATTTTTTGCATACGTTCGAGTTTTTCCATAACAGAAAGCAGAGAAAGACTCTGCTCACCCACCTAAAGTTTACTTGCTTGTGGAAGCACCTCAAGCAACGTAAGAGCGAGTAAGACACGAAGCTTCCCATTCTTCCAGCTTGTCCCCGTCCAGGTAGCCACTGGCCGAGAGTTTGACGTATCTCCTTCCAGAATTTCCACTGTCTACATAAACAATCACACGTATTTGTACGTTTTTACACAAATGGGATTATGCTATACGCATGGGTCTGCAACCTGCTTTTTTCACTCAACAATATATCACGGCCGATTTTTCAGGTCGTAGCTCCATTCCTTTCTTTTTAACTACACAGGATCCCTTTGTATGGATGTACCATAATTTATTTAACCGTTCCCTCTGGGTAAACTTCTCGGTTGACTTGAGTCCTTTTGCTATTACAAGCCGCGCTTCGGTGGCTATCCTTGCACATATATCTCAGCGTGTTTGTGCGAGGATTTACGGAGGGTGAATTCCTAGAAGGAGAATTGCTGAGCTGGAATGTGTGCTGCCCAAATGCCCTCCAAACAGAGGGTTTTCTGCCAACAGGAGTGCGCTGACCCGTGTCCCCGCTTTGCCTCGAAAATGCTATTGATTTCCCCCCCGATCATGTAAACGATATGTGCATTTTGAAGGAATTTGGAAAATGCAGAAAAATGAAAGAAGACCATACGCATCCGCCGTGCCCCCACACTTGGGCCCTGTGGCTGTTTATTTAGACTGTCTCCAAGGTTTTGCTACCAGAAGCCAAGCTGCAGTGAACATCGCTGTGTGTAAATCTTTGTCCACATTTTGCTCATTTCCTTACAAGATATTCAGACAGCAGGAGGCATCGAGTCAAACCCTTTGGCTAGCTTTAGGATTCTCGCGCTGTACCGCCAGCACAAATACGAGAACGTGTGTGTGAATTTTGACAACCATGACTGACGTCACGGAGATCTCGTGTCCGTACGTCTGTCCAGCCTTGAGTGTTCCCATCACAGAGCCATCTTTTTCTCTGTTGTGCGTTTGCAGGAAAAGGTCAGATTGTGTCCTCACACTTTTTCTCCCTTTGGTTTGTGATGCTCAATTGGGGTTATGGATTAATTACTGATCAATGACGCAGACCCCGACCTCAGGCTGCCTGCGCTCACAGCCTGGCTACGCCTTACGGCTCACCTTTTCGGAGCCCCGGTTTCTCCTCTGCAAAATCGGGATATCACTGTGTCTATTAGGAAATGAGGTGATCCACAGGAAGCACTGGGCACAGCATCTGAACACGGAGTGGGTGCTGGGCTGTGATGACAATGATGCTGTCTGCAAGAAGAACGTGAGATTGGAACTTTGGAGTGTAGGGTACAGCTGAGAAGATGAGACTTGGAAAGAGAAATTAGGCTACACATAGGCACTTAGGGTTATAAGAGAGGTGCTGATGAAGACGGTAGGTGAAAAGGAGGGAGAGCTCCCTGAGGGCTTCCTGGCAGAGGTGGCAGTTGGGCAGAGCCTTGAAGGACAAGCACAGGGAAGCAGGAGAATGGGGCCAGGCAGCAACACGAAGGATGGGGGGCAGGGTGTGCTCCTTCGCCCCCACTCAGCCTGTCAGTGCTTACACTGGGCATCCATCACCCTAATGAGGGCCGAGGGGGAAGCCGGGCGGAGGCAGGAACTGCTGCCCAACAGGAATAAAAACACTTGACCCTCTGGCGGGGTGAATTCAGTCTCACTGGGCAGTTTTGTTTTGAATAATTAACTAACATGGCTGGGGAGATTTCATAACAAAACGGAAAAATATGGAAAAGTACTTTCCAGCGGGAGAAAAAGAACGAGAATTTTTTTCCCAGTTCCATGAGCACCATCAGGAATAAACCTCATAAATGTTGGACAAGGTCTGGGTTTCTCGGAAGAACCTGAGGACTGAGTGTGAGAACGTGAAGAGCGGGCAGTGGGCAAACCGCAAGGCGGCGCTGCCCCTCCGGCCGGGTTGCGGTCCAGGATCAGCAAGGCCGCCCAGAGAAGGCTCCTGGCAGCCAAACACAGCCGCGGAACTGCCACGGGGCCGGCGGCCCTCCCCGGAGAAGGTGCTTGGGCAGGGGGCCGGAAGGCAGGGAGGCCACCCCGGATAGCGGGGGGCTTGCTGGTTCAAACGTCTCAGGGCCGGGATGTCGGGCAGGATGGGGATGTTGACAAGGCCATGAGCAGAAATCAGGGGACACATGGAGCTTTCTGGAGACATTAGGAGGTTCGGTGAAAGGTGAGGGTGGTGAGTGAGGGCTACAGAGGAGCTCGTAGGTTCATCTGTAAAGTAGGGTGGTTCAGGGGGTCAGAGGACCAGGGGAGCCGGTATTGAGTGTTTAGCGTGGTTTGAGACAAATTCCTTCACCTCTTGAAGCCTGTAAAATGGGTACGACAACTGCCAGCTCACAGTGATAACAGATGGATAAGGGAGCGTCTGTCAGGCGCTGTTCTCGTCGTCGGGTGCTGTGTGGAAACCGTCCCCAGAAGGGGTCTTAGGACAGCCACCCTTGCGGAGGCTCGTGATTCCGCGGGCGGCTGGGGCTCAGTGGGGCGGCTCTGCCACTGTCTCCTGGGGTGTCTCATGCACTTGCCCCGAGGTGGCAGCTGGGGCTGTGGCACGACTGGCTGTGCAGCTGGCTCCCCAATGTGGTCTCTCTCCATGTGGCATTTTGTTCTCCAGGGTCTCTTTGCACTGCCATCTCTCCCGCGGGGTGGCCTGGATTTCCTGCAAGGAGACTCAGGGCTTCGAGGGCAGGACGTCCTGATACATGGCCTCAGAGACCCAGACGTCACTTCCTCCATGTTCTGTTGTGGCGCCGTCACAGGCCCAGCAGAGTTAAGGGACCAGGGCACAAGCTTCGTCTCTCACGGGAGGGATGGCTGTGTGCACAGGGTGTGGCAGAACCGTCTGGGGGCATTTTGGAGATTACCCTGCACCGGGGCTTCTCCTGGGGGGTGACGCACAGGTCCAGGCACCGGGCCTTTGGCTTGTTAAATACTGAAATTATGCCACGCTCGTTACTGAATAACCGCTGCTGGGAGGCCCCCGGCATCCTCCTGTTGCCCTCACCATGCCCCCAGGATCACCCCTCCCAACCTCCTCGGGGTCCAGCCACTAAAGGTGGCCTTCGGCCGAGCGGGGCCCCCTGAGACCTGCTCCAGTGCGTGTGCCCGTGTGCCTGCAGCTTGCTGCTTTGCTGGATATTGTGAATATCACTCTGCAAGGCATGCTCTCTCTGGCTAGTAAGTGCTCAATACACGGGAACTTCTTTCATTGTTACTAACGTTGTTTTGTGGTTATTTTAACACGGGGGGAGTCTAGAGATTGTGCCTTTGAGGAAAAGGAGGATAAGCGTGCCGTCTCCAGAAAGTCAGCACCGTTGAGCTCTCCTTTGGAAACAGCCGTAGTTGTCAAATGAGAAGATCGACTCTTCCTCCTGGATTTTCTCTGTGGTCAAGGGAATCAGGGCCTCACCCCGCAAGCTGAGAGGGCAGCGTCAGCACAGACGGGACCGCTGTCCCGGTGGCCGTGCCGCAGCCTCCCTCCTGACGGCGCATCCTGGGCGAGCCGCTGGTGCAGACCCAGGCTGCCCCGTGGCCCCTACTTCCTGAGCTTGCTGACAGAGCCGTCTGTACAGCGCGCCGTGCATTCCAGGCCGTCTTGACTGCGGGGCCCTTTCTCCCGGCCCAACTTCAACAAATACAGACAGACCTCGCCATCCGGCTCTCTGCAAGGGCTGGCACCACGGCCCGTGATGCTGGGCACGGGAGTCGCTCTGGCCAGGGCAGCAGATGTGGGCTTTCTGAGCAGCTCCAGCTCCAGGCGCGGGAGGAAGGGGCCTGGGGAGCCGCCACCGTGGGGGGACAGTAGGTCTGGGGGCCAAGAGCCGGGCTGAGCCGTCCAGGGGCAGCGGGCTCTGCGGGGGTCTCCCCTCCCTGGCGAGGGTGAAGTCCTTATGTCGGGCAGCTCATTGGAATGTCTCAGTGCTCTCTGCGATTCCCACGGCCGTGGCCCAAAAGCGACCTCCAGGCAGATGGGAAAATCCGCCTTTTTGTAGGAACATGAAAAAGTCTTTGAAGACTGCTCGTCTCTGCATCCTGTTTGGAAATGTAGGAGGGCCTGAGCAAATGGAAAGCGCCCGTTCCGTTAGGGTATCAGGTCTGGAGTAGAGAAGGGTGGAATTTGGGCCTTCCTTGGAAAGTTCACAAGAATTAAACCTGTTTAGAGAACAGTTCCTGTGGAGGATGGCTAATGCCTGGAGTGTGTTACCAAAAGTCTCACTTTTCAGAGATTTTTATAGAGAAAATAACCTCATTGTTTCAGGAGACCGATCATGTGTTGTTTTCTTATGGGGCGTTTACATCATTTGTTTAATCCAGGAGCCCCAGCCCTCAGCCACGGCAGACATTTCTGATCGATCCACAGACTGGAGATTTAGCCTCAGAACCTTTCTTAACACAGCTCTCCATTTCCAATCAGTAAACACGAGTGGAAACCCTCCTGCCGACTCTGGACTCCACGATCCCACGTTCATCACCATTTGCGGAGAAACGCTTTAAACATCACAGTATCCTCTAACAACAGCAACACGTACCTGAGGAACGCCATACCGCGGATGCAGCCTCACACGGTCCCGTGTCGCCGCTCTACCCACAAGAAAACAGACGCCTGAGTCGGCCAGGGTCCCTCAGCCAGTGAGAGGTTCTGGGATGCGGACCTGGGGTCCCCACCTTCCTAGTCTGTGATCTTGTCATTGGAGGACGTTCTCTAGACCATATTCCACTTGTCTTACAATTATGCCAAAGGTAATGAAATTTTTGGTTTTAATGGTATTTTATTGGCTTTAATTTATTGTAAAATACGTTAATTGGCTCTCAGGCATTGAAGTAGTTTATTTTAAAATAACAGTGTTTTGCGGCTTTGAAGTGGTGGGTTTTGACAGTGGTCGGTATGTCACCCCGTGAGTGGGGACCTCAGGTCTCCGATGGCAGGAGGTTTGCTGAGGCCCCGTCTCCCTTGTTTTCAGCTCCTCCTCACTGACTCGCCTCCTCTTTCAGATGAAAGTGTCATAACTCGAGTTCTCAGGCCAACGGCCCCTCCCGCGCTCGAGGCCTACGGCCAGTCCACGGGGAAATTTGGCAAGAGGAGGGCCAGTGCGCAGCTGCTGTATCGGAGGCTTTCGTTGTGCACTGACTTTCTTTCGTGGGATTTAAAAAATTACAAAAATAGTGGCACACTGTCTCAGTAGCTCCAAGCATCACAGGGAAATTTAGGAGAAAAGTTTATTCGTGTCATGCTTGTTCCTAGGGGTTCCGTGGCTGCGACACGTCTCCAGCCCAAGGACACGCCTGGGCGAAGGGGTCAATCACGTGCGTTGGAGTTTGCGTGAACCAGACAAAAGGGCAGTGGGCGGGCTCTCTCTAAAACCCACCAGAGTGGGATGACGGCGGTCAGGTGCCGCCCACGCCCCCTCCGGCCTCTTTCTGCGGAGAAGGAAGGTGGAGCGGTGGGACGAACTCTGGAGCTGGACTCAGGCAGACCCAGTTCAAGCCCCACTTCTGCCACGGAGCAGCTGGGTGGGCTTGGGAATGTCGACCCCTCTGCGCCTCGGTTTTCAAATCTGTGCAGTGGAGCGATGACAGGGGTTGAATGAGAGAACGGCCACAAAGGTCCAGCATGGTGTGCATCAGGTCTCAGCAGAGCTGGGTTAGAAGGGGGGAGACGGGGTCTTGCTGACGGGGGAGGACAGGAAATGGAAGAGCCCGTTTCCCTTTACGCATGACGAGCCTTCTGTCGGTGCTTCGAGCCCAGAAGGTTGAGACACTCAGAGCACCTCGACTTCTAGGCTGTTTCCATGAGAAGCCGAACTCCGCGGAGGGCGAGCAGCTCTTCTGCATCTCAGCCTTTCTTTCGAAGGGAAGTAGACGTGGTTGCTGTCCCGAGAGGGCTGCTGTCGCCGTCTGCTGTCGCGCGCTTCTGGGCTGTGCCTTGACTGCTGTTGGCTTCATCGAGAAAATGTCCAGAATGGGTTTATTTTGGCTGAATTTGCTCTGATTGAGAACAAGAGCCACGAAGTCTGAGAGCATCAGGTTGGAATCATCGGCTCTGCTCCTTGCGGGATGCACCTGGGGCAAGCACCTCCTCAGTCCGAGCCTCAGTTTTCTTCTCTGTAAAATGGGGATAAAAATACCTCCCTCAGAGGGTTGCCTGGAGGACTAGTGGGAACCTGTGTCTGCCCGCGGTACTTAGGGAGGTAAAGAGCCAGAGCAGATGCTAGGTCACGTTACTCAAGAAGCCAGCATTTCCATTAAGGCGAAATAATGGAGAGATAACATTTTGGTGAAGTTATAATGATATCTGTAAGGAAACTTGGATGAGAACCTCTTTGAGGAGCAAGCGCTTTTGTTTTTTCTTGTTGAGGAAGATTGGCCCTGAGCTAACGTCTGTACCAATCTTCCTCTATTTTGTATGTGACATGCTGCCACAGCGTGGCTTGATGAGAGGTATGTGGGTCCGTTCCTGGGGTCCAAAACTGCAAACCCTGGGCTCCTGAAGTGGAAGGCATGAACCTAACCACTGTGCCACCAGGCCAGCCCCAAGGAGCAACCTCTTTTCAGCACTGATTGTCTGGGTAGAGAAATTCCCCCTGGAGGAGAAATTTCCAGCATTTCTAATGCTGTCTGGGGGCTGCAACTGAGGATGAGAAAGAGGAAGGAGTGCTTTAACTAGACCGTTGAGGGCAATAACTCACATTTGCTGAGTCGTTTTAGAAACACTATCATTGTTTTACCTCGTGGAATCCTAACAAGGACCGTGTGAGATGTGACCTCAGGGACCACACTCCTAGCCTCTCTGCTTTCCTGCCACCTGGTTTTGTAGGACACTGTCCAAACTGCATTTGTTTTCACTTGGCTGAGGATGGAGGGTAGGGCCGCTATGTACAGTTACTCAGGTTGTGCACTGAACAACCCTAAGGGCTCCATTCCATCGCAGATATCATAGATACGGGGGCTTATTATGACACTTTTCCAGCAGATGGTAATAAAGTGACTTGTTCCAACAAAAAATATATTGTGACCATTTTCTGACAGATTGAAGAAGGGGCGCCTTTTCCAGGTCACACCAAAGGTCTTTATGAGTTAGTAGTGGCACAGTTATTGGGTGGAGTCACTACCTGCTCCATCTGGAGGGAGGGAATCTGTATTCTAATGGAGAAACTGGGATTGTTACATTATCTCTATGTCTGGTAGCAAAGTGCCTGCAGTCAAGTATGACCTTGCTGGCAGGCATCCACAAGAGGATGGTGGTTAAGAGCAGAGATCAGAGCCAGTTGGCCTGGGTTCAAATTCCAGCTCTCTCACTTACTAGCTGTGTGTCTTTGGGAAACTTGCTTAACCTCTCTGTGCTTTAGTTTCCACATCTGTAAAACAGTGACAATGACAGTACTCATCTCACAGGGCTGTGATGAGTCTCAAATGAGTTTAATCTGAATAAGCTCCTAGAACAGCGGCTGGCCTGCAGTAGATGTTAGCTGCTTTTTAAGGTGGCCGAAAGCTTTTCTCACAGAAGGGTGGTCTTGCGAACGTGAGCTGACCCCAGTTTTCATAGCTTGACCATCACTTGTCAGTTCCTGCATTTTCTTGGAGGAGGAGCGTTGAGAATTGGGGCACCCTTCAGGAGGAGACCAAGATATTTTAGCTCCTGCTCTGTGTTCAAAAGAGGACTGAGTCAGTGCACTTCGGGCCCGGCAACCAGTGCCTAACGGCAGTGACTGCACATTTTACCACCTAATCCTCCTGCTGGAATTTCCTAAAGGGTTTCCTAGATTCTATCCTGATCATTAAGTTTGCAGTGTTTAAGAACAGAGGTGTAGGAGACGCAGGCGCAGCCTATAAAACACCCTCGCGCGGCCTTCAAATGGGAACGAGCCCGTTCACCGGGGCTCCAGCTGAGTTTATCTTGTGTGTGTGTGTGTTTTAATATCAAAAGAGCTGTAGAAATAGGTAATTGAGCAGGAAGTTGGCCAGGCCAGCGCTCCATACCACGCGGGCACTTGTGAGCGCTGGCACAGCCTCCGGAATTTGATCTCGATTGAAATATAGTCATTTTTCCACCTGCAAAAACAGTTTTCTCCAGCAAACCCGGGAGTGGGGAGAGGTGTATTCCCTCCTGCCCTCTCCGGCCGGCTTGGATCCTTCACTCTCCATTAGGCCCCGTGCCCTCATGTCGATGCTCGTGTGATGGAACTCCTGGAAAAGGGTCCGTCTGTCTGTGTTTGCCCCGGCATTTCCCGTCAGTCTGCGATGAAACGAGCCATGTGAAATGGAACTCAACATCGCTGCCGTCTTGCAGAATCACCAGGACCTAGGCGGTCTTAGCGAACTCTGGGCAACGCACACGTGAATCTATTTCAGTCCGTGTAAGAGGAGGATGGACTTAGGGCGGCAGGATGAAGACACCTGGAGAGCTCAGCATCACAGGTGTGAGCCAGGACCTAAACAGGCGGGACACAGGACATGGACATGGGCTAGCCTGGCACCAAACCCATGCCTTCCCAGCTGTGGGACAAGGGACAGGTCTCATAACCTCTCTGAGCCTCAGCTTTCTCATCTACAAAATGGGAACAATGATTTTTCCTATGCCTCTGAGGGTTTTCATAAGAATAAATTAGAAAATGCCGATAGAATGTGGAAGATTAAATGTGTGTGGTCAGTGCTCGGTATGTGTTAGTCATTGATGATGATGACGATGATGATGGCGTTGATGGCGGTGATGTTGATGACAATGGTCATGGTGGTGGTGGTGGTGGTGATGACGGTCATGATGGTGATGATGGAGGTGATGATGGTGGTGATGGTGGCGATGATGGTGATGAGGATGGTGATGTTGATGATGATGGTTATGGTTGTGGTGATGGTGATGATGGTGATGATGGTGATGATGGTGATGATGGTGATGGTGGTGATGATGGTGATGAGGATGGTGGTGATGACGTTGATGATGATGGTGATGATGGTGGTGATGCTGTTGATGATGATGGTGACGGTGGTGATGATGGTGGTGGTGATGGTGGTGATGTTGGTGGTGGTGATGATGATGCTGTTGATGATGATGGTGACGGTGGTGATGATGGTAGTGGTGATGATGCTGGTGATGTTGGTGGTGGTGATGATGATGGTGGTGATGATGATGGTGATGATGATGATGATGATGATAAGTATTCCTTGCTGGTCTGGATACTTTGACTGAATAGATGGTTGCCTTCTAGGATGATCTGAAGGAACTCAGCCACTCCCAAATGTTTTTTCTGCTTATCACTGAAATCCCGCCATTGATGAGCTGTTCACTGGGACTCCGCCTTGCACCCTCTCCATCACTGCCAAATTTACCAGCTGTCCCTTTATGATTTGTATCTTTACCTGTTGTTTAAGAAATTCTTCTCAAAATTCATAAAGCTCTTCTCCTATATTTCCTTCCAAATGTTTTAACAGTTTGCTTTTCATATTTAGCTATTTAATGCATCTGGAATTTATTGTTGTCTGTGAGGAGAGGTGGGGGACTTAATTTTTGTTACCTCGTAATAGGATTCCCGCATGGCCGCCTGTCCAAGAAGTCCCTCAGTTTTTCGTAGTTGGAATGATTGTCTGAGTATCAGATCTCTTTCCGTGTTCTGAGACATGAACCAGGCAGTGAGATGGGTTAGGGATTTATTGTTTGATCCTAGGCTGAGGGAGTCATTTCACAGTTTGTCATTATTCAGCTACACTGCTGGCTTCTTCCCCCATCCATCCATCCACCCCACGCTCCCTGGGAGTCAGTGAGCTCCTTCAGTCTGAATAGTCACCTCCACGTTTGATTTTAGAAAAATTCTAGGTGTTGTTTCACCTAAAAGTGCTTCTCTCTCCTTCTCAATTTTCTTCTTTAGGAACCTCGTTAAATATTTATGGAAACTTCTCATTCTGTATTCCATGTCTCTTAACTCTCCTTCACGTTTCCATCTCTTGAGTTCTGTGAATTGCGCTCTGTGTGATGTTTTAGCTCTATCTTATAACTCACTAATTTTCTTTTTCACTGGGTCTAACCTACTAGGCCAACAGAACAGGGATGGTCATGTGGGGGACAATGATATGAAGCATAAGTGGAAAACTTCAGCGCAAGCAAGAGCTTGGAGCCAGGCATGACCTGGAAAAAGAAAGAAGCTATGCCCACTTCCCAGAATCCTGGAGAGAGGTCAGACATGGGGCCCCAGGCACACGTGTGATGGGAGCTGAGCCAGGGTCAGTTGAGTGGAATCTGGTTACCCTGGTGTTTTCCAGAATTCTGTGATGTTTGACCGAATGTTAATATCCAGATGTTCATTTTTCATTCATGGTTCTTTGGAATTTTCTCAGGAAATTTAAAAAAATGATGGTTTAGAATATTTCTGTGTTTAAGTAGTGGATTGTTCTTGGAGAGCTTGTTGACAAAAGCACTTCCTTTGAATTTCAGACTGGAACATCAGCTTCAGAGATGTTTGGGACCAAGGATTCTTGCTCAATACACCTTTGTGCTCTACAACCTTCCTTGTGGTGTCCAGTGCAGGAAAGGCAGAAAACTTCCCTTGGGCTCTGCTGTGTGACTTGTTTGAGTAACTCTACCTCTCTGAGCCTCAGTTTCCTCATCTGTAGAATGGGGAGACTAATGGAACTTTGCCTGCCTTCCAGGAGTACACTGAGGGTCACCTGACATAGTCGATTTGAACGTGCTTTGCAAACTGTGAAGTGTTCTGGATGCTTGTAAGTCACGTGTGAGCAAGCTGTGGGGAATCGTCTCTCCATCAGACGCGTGTGTTTGATGTTGGCTTTTAATCTCAAACGGCCAAGAGAGGGGAGCCTTGAATGCCAATGGGATTTGAAACTCCTTCAAGGGTTCCGTATACTTTCTAAGTTCCAGGTTGGCCGAGATTATGCAACGGCTGTGATGAACCCTCCTCCTTTCTGGACTCATCAAGGGCTCATCACTTGTCCCATAGGCTGGGCAAAATCTTGAAGTGACACCATGTTGGGGGTTGCGGGAAAGATGCCTTACAAGTGACAGAATCTAATCCTTCGTTCCCACGAGGAATAATGATAATGGTACCAGCTTCTGCTTGCCGAGTCCCATCGATGTACTAGTCGCTCTACATGTGATGACTGCAGAGTAGGCACCTGGTGCCCACTTTACAGATGGGGAACTTGTGGCTTGGACAGCTCAATAAGAAGGAAACTTCTCTACGTCACAAAATTTGGAGGTGGCAGAATTGAGAGTGGGATCCATGCTCTTTCACCCAAAGTCCATGTTCCCTTTAGGACGCCATGCTGGTTTTTGCTTTCCGCCAGACAACCAATCAGCTCACCAATCAACAAATGAACAACCATCCACCCAACCAATAAAAACCAACCAATAATTAATCAATCAACTAACCATCCATCCATCCAACCAACCAACCAACCAGCTAATGAACAACCATTCACAACTAATCAATAATTAGTGAACCAACCAACCAACTGGTTAACAACCAGCCACCATCCAAGCAACAACATGCGTTGCTACCAGTCGTGTGCTCAGCACTGAGCTTTGGGACGGAGAGAACCCCCTGTCCCATCCTCAGGGAACTGCCGGCCTGTGGGAAAGCAAGGACCACGGTCCTGCTCACAGCACCAGCCCCAATTGTCTGTTCCGCATCTGCCTCCTCAGCTGGGTGGGACTTCCCCAAGGCGAGGGTGACACCTTGGTCGTCCTTGTAGAGTTAGAGCCCAGAACAGGAGCAGCACATGCATGCACACATTCACACATGCATGCACACACACACAACATGGAATAACTCAGAACACTATGGAATGAATGAAGGAGTCTTATCAGAAGTGGCTCGGAGGGTCAGATCCATCTCAGAGGGTTTGTGCGAAAGGAAGGTTAGACGATGCTCTGGTCTGGAGAATTCCCTGCTGGGTGGAGCAAAACAAATACTTCCAGGGACGCTGCCTTCTGCTGAAGAGCTCTCACTGGGCCCTGTCCTGGACGGGGAGCACGCCGTGGCGGAAAGAGCCCCAGATTGGGGTCAGGGGTCTGAGCCCAGCTGAGCCACTAACACCTTGGGTGGCCTTGGACGCCTAGCCTCAGTCACCCCCCCTCCACCGCCGCTCCCACATTTTATGGACGAGGCCACTGAGGCCCCAAGACCTGAGTTCGCCCCTCTCCAAGGCCCCTTCCAGCTCTGGCATTTCCAGCCTTTTCTGGCTGCTCATTAACGGAGTATTTTCGTTTTCCAATCCGCATTCCAGCCTCCTCCCGCGAGCCTCGACCCCTCTGGCAGGGGAGCGGGCACTGTGCGCAGTTCTCTGGAACGCTCCGGGGACCCTCGCCCGTCTCCCACCGGAGCGGCCAGAGGCTAACTGGCAGGCACGGTCGCCTCCCGTACGGGCCCCGCAGACGTGCGCTCGGGGCCGGGGAGCCGGCGCTGCCGGGAAGCACGCGCTCCATCTCTCTGTCTCTGTTACAGGCCCCGCGGTTCACCGTCTGCTCGGAAATTGGGTAAGTGTTTTCTTACCCAAACTTGAGTAACCGCCGCTGAAATGTATGGTTGGAAAGTCTTGGCTCTCAGAACAGACCACACAGTGACTCGCCCGGTGAAACCCAACGCCCTGGGCTTACTCGGTTTTACCTAAGACACCGCTACAGGAAGAAATGGGTTTGGAGGCGATGGAAGTCTTTCCATCCATTTCTGAGGGGTTTTATTAGCAGGAGGAAGGCAGAGGGGTGTCGGTGTGGCTCTGCTTCTCAGCCTGGGCTGGGCGTGGGGGCAGGAAAGCAGGTCCGAGAGGGGGCGAAGGGTGCTCCCCAGGAGCCTGTGGGCCCTGGAGGCTGGCGGCGGCTGCCTGCTGCGTGTGTTCCGTGGGATCCGGAGCCAGCGAGGATTCCAGCCCCGGCCCACCGTGTCTTGTGCCACATTCTGGCAGGCTGTTCGACATTCAGTGCGGGCCCCATTTTTAATCAGCCTCTTTCACCCACACAAGCCAAGAAAAAGCTGTAAAGTCAGAAGGAACGCTGGCATCTGTTCCAGGCCTCAGAACAGAGCAGATATTGTCCCGGCCGCGCAGTTCTCGGCCGCCCTCATTCTTGTCGACCACACAAATGGTTCCAGTCAGCTTCCAGAGGCTGTCCGTGGCGTTTCAAGATGTTTGCTCGCTGCCTTCGCAGGTCAATTCTCCTCCAGCCTTGGAAGTCACCTTCCCACCCACGCTCTCTGCCTGACACAGAAGGGAAGATGAGGCGGGAATTGCTCGTGTGTGTGTGTGTGTGTGTGTGTGTGTGTGTGCCATTGACAGATTTCAATTTTCTAAGTGAGCTGAAATGCCCTCCTGAGCAGCCGCCACCCCTGACCAAGGAGATGCCCAAGGAGAGGCCACGGGGCCTCTGCATTATGTGGGGAGTGCTGGTGTGGGCGGTTCTCTCCTCGGAACTCGGGAAACACGGCTGCAAGACCACGCCCCACCTCTCACGTGACCCTCACCTGTTGATGGGGCCATGCCCGCCTTTCCACCCTGTCCCCGGGGGCTTGGGGCTATCCCGTCTGAAACCCCTTTTTGGGGCTGACAGTGGCTGTGTCATTCACCTTCTGCAGAGGACACAGGGCCTCAAGGCCATGGGGGACTTAAGACGTTTTCCTCTTTCATCAGATTGTGTGGAAGCTGAAGGCCTTTTATGCCGACCTTCCAGGGAGCAGGTTAACAAGGCAGAAAGGACAAGGGTCTCGTTGCTACTGAACAAAGTCAGGTTTGTTGACACAGCAGCAGCCGGGACTCGGAAATCAAGTCCCACGACAGAGGACTGGCCTCCCCACCCCCACCCCCCGCAGAAAGAGCTGTCTGTGCAAGAAGGTAATCATTCCCAGTGGAACTTTCTAGATTGGAGGCTTCACGTCTGATCTGTTTCTGTTGAGTGATGGGAACAAATCTGGAGAAGCCCTCGTGGTGGGACAAACACGTCGTGCTGTGCTGAAAGCTGCCGCTGGCCAGGCGTGGTGCTGGAGACCTCCGTGTGATGTCTTTTCATAGCCTTTAAGGCCCTTCCTTTCCTGTGGGGAAAGGAACGATAAACTTCGATTTCCCACCGTGCGTTCGGCCAGGAGGGTAAGGTGTTGGCTCCCTCCCTCCCCCCGGGCTCTGTCGTCAGCCCGCTGCTCTGACTCAGAGACCAGGGTGTCTGATGTAGGCCTGGGGTGTCCAGCAGACATGCCCGTGACCCCCAGCCTAGAGATTGCATAATGAGGGAGAAAGGTCGAAACCCTCCCCTGCCTCTGTCGTAGGCTGGCCTTCTGGAACTGGACACTGAGACAGAGGTTGGGAACAGGATTGTTTGTGTGGTTTTTCTTTTGGATTAATTCTTTGGCGGGAAGGCAGAGGACGCAGGACTGGGCAGAGGGAGACGGTGAACTGCTCTGTGGCCTGGCACAGCCCGGGACGGTGTGATGGGGCAGTCGACGTGAAGGCTTCGTCAGAGTCCACACGGCCTAAATGCCCAGGTAGACATGCCGGCAAGGGCTGGCTTGGGCCAGGCGGCTCTCTGCAGCCGGGACAGACCTCGAAGGGGCTGTCAGCTAGCTGACCACACTCCCCGCAGCGGGCGACCTGAAGGCAGTTTAATTCTAGACCAGTGCTCTCTAACTGTGCCCTCGGACCCTGGGAGTTCTGTGATAAAGAAAGACCCGTGAATGGTTTCCAAATTGCAAAACATATGTCTTTATACCTGAAATAAAGCCACAGCCGAAGGTTGCCCTTGTCCGTTCTAGACGTGATGAGCAAACGTTAGCAGTGCGGGCTGCACGATGGCAGACGTGTCGAGGACGGAATCGCAGACACGTCTCCAGCCGGGGACTTGGGGCCAGTCACGTAGCTACTTACCCACTGTCCCTTGACCAAACTCTGGTCAGGCCCCTCTGGGCTCTTTCTCAGCCGGGCTTTGACCTTGCGCAGGCCCTCAAGAGCCAAGTCTTAGCAAGAACCCTGCTAAGTCAGTTTAGCCAGAATCGCCCAGCCTCCATATCAGGCTGCCTCTACATCCGCCCAGTCCTCGTCGCTCCCCCACCCCGGCCGGTCTGACCCCCCGGCCCGCCTGCAGCAGGAACCCTGTTCCGTCGGTTTGGCCGGGACCCTCTCCCTCACCCCTGAGGTTTCTCCTATTAATTTTCCATCCATGGACCCCCACCTGCGCCTTGGCTATAAATTCTCACTTTTCCTTGTTGAATTCAGAGTCGAACCCCATCTCTCTTTCCTCCTGCAAAATCTCCTTGCAGTGAGCCCTAACCGATTGTGACAGTCCTGAATAAATCTGCCTTACCATTTTAACAAGGGTCCTGCATCGTTTTTTCTTTAACCTCATCATCCTCACCATCATCCTCCCTACCATTCTCGTCGTCACCACCACCCTCCTTTCCATCATGGGAGGATGGATCGGACAGCTTCCGTGTACAGAGGGTGGAACTCCATCAAGCAGGGCCGAGGCCAGAGCTCACCGGACACAGAGCCGTCTGACAGTCAGACCGTGACAGTGGGTGACTCACTCAGCTGCCTATTGTTGGCGGCAGGTAACGTCCACGATTGGAATTGGGGGTGTGAGGAAATACGGCGTGGTGAGCTGTGACGGAATGCCTGAAGATAAGCAAATCCAAATTTTTACAGAACAAAGTTTGGCCAAACAAAACCCACACGAGGGGCGAATCCAGACCCCGGCCCCCACATTTGCACCCACCGGCCTGGAGGGCTGCGTTCTTCAGATTCAGTGAGTTTCCTCATCCCGGACAGGGAGACACAGACGGTCGCCTGTCACGGTGGGGAGGTCATGGGCTCTGGGGGGAAGGTCATGGTTTGGGAATCAGACGGATTTGGGTTTGAGACCCAGACCGCGACATTGGCCGTGTCAGTCAGTCAACTTCTCTGAGCTGCCGTCCTCTCCTCTGAAAAGCGGCAGCTGCGTTCGTGGTCTGTCCCTCCCTGCCTTCACCTGCCCCCAGCGGAGGACACAGCTGTGGAGAGCATCGGCCGCGCCAGCGCGGGAGGCACGCTCTGTGGGGGCTTCCTGGTCTTGTAATCGGCTTTACAGGATTCGTTGCCGAGACAAATTGCAGTCTCTATGCTCTTTCTCCTCCCGCTCGTCAATGCCACACACACTCATCTCTTTCTCCTCCTACAGCACACGCACACATTCACACACACACACCACCGTCCGTCCTGCAGCTCCCGTCATCTGCCTAATTCCAGAAACGCCCTCTAGCTCATCCTTACGCACATTCCTGGGGAATCGTTTCCTGCCTCCTCTGGAAGATGCCTCATAACATCAGTTGAGAAGAATGAACTTGACCCAGTGGCTCTCAGGGGCCCAACTTTGACCCCGTGGTTTGCCGGCTCCGGGCCTTTCTGAGGAATCAGACTCACCCCAGCACCTAGCCTGCAGGCCACCCAGTGTTCACCTCCTCTGCAGGAAGCCTGTGGGTGGGCTCCCTCCCATCGGGCTGCTCCTGCTCGTCCTTGTTAACCCCTTGTTCCTGTAAGGGAAGAACCGAGGAGGGAGTGTCTTCTCTCACCCAAGGCTGCGTGCACCCCAGCCTCTCTCCTGGGGGCTTGGCAAGAAGCCCAGCTTCTCCAGCTCCGCCTGGGTCTCCTGCAGGAGAAGCTCAGCCTGCAGCCTGGCCTGGTGCATCGCAAGCCCTCCATAGATACCAGCTGAATAGATGTCTTCCCCTAAGGAGCGGGCTTGTCCACGCCTGTGCTTCTCAGTGTCACGGGCATGCAGCGGTCATCTGCTGATCTCGCTCACACTGCCTCCATCTCTCCTTTGTTCCCTTTGAAGGAATCACCTTCCCTCCACCGCCAGCCCACCTGGCTCCCGTGGGCACGAGACCCGGGGTCAGCGGTGAGAATGCTGCATCCTTTGGGACCACAGTGATCGATTTGGAGATGTCTTGTGACACAAACGTGTCTGGTGAAAGCCCTCGATGAGGGCTCTTCTGCTGGAACATGGCGGAGGAGACACTCCCTGTGTCCTGGGATTGCCAAGCCGTGAGGATGTGAACTTGAGGCTGCCCGAAGCTCCTTGCCAGCCCCGTGGGAGAACCTGCCCCAAATGGAACCAGTGCGGAGGAAACAGCCGAGGGAAGGAGAGAGCAGGACCTGGGGACGCTGCTGAGCCTCTTGGTCCGTGTGAACCACAGCACGGTCTCTCTAGTTAGGAGAAGCAAGTAATTCCGTGATGGACACGAGCCAGCTTGAAACGGGCCTTTGTGATGTGTGACCTGAAGAGTCTTAACTAATGCAGGTCACGGGTTGAGGGATGCTTGCAAATCGACTTAAATTTCTTTAAAAAGTCAGATTTCAAACCAGAAGTTTATGACAATAGCAACAACAGTCGCAATAGCCGGCATTCCCCAAGGGCTTTATCATATGCGAGGAATTATACACAGGGGTTTAAATGTTTTTCCTGAATAGATCATTACTGTGCTGTGCACACCACTCCCATCTCTGTCATCGTCCTCATCATCGTTATCCTCACTGTTAGGACTGAACATTTGTGTTCCCCAGATTCACGTGTTGAAGCCGTAACCCCCAGTGTGATGGTGTCAGGAGGTGGGAGAGAATTAGGTTTAGATAAAGTTGTGAGAGTGGCCCCCCCATGATGGGATTAGGGTCCTTATGAGAAGAGGGAGAGAGAGCAGAGCTCTTTTTCTGTCTGCCAAATGAGGACACAGCAAGAAGGCAGCCGTCTGCAAGCCAGGAAGAGGGCCCTCACCAGAAACCGACCACGCTGCTGCCTGATCTTGGACTTCTCAGCCTCCAGAACTGTGAGGCGTATGTTGTCTATGCCACCCAGCTGATGGTGTTTTGTTATAGCCATTCTTACTGGCTAAGACAATCACCATAAGCAGCAGCAGCAGTATCATCACCACCATCGCCATCATCATCGTCATCATCATCATCACCATCACTACCACCACCATCGTCATCACCACCACCATCATCATCATCGTCATCACCATCGTCATCACCACCACCATCGTCATCATCACCACACCTTCATCATCATCATCACCATCATCATCACCACCACCGCCATCACCATCATCACCATCATCATTACCACCACCATCGCTGTCATCTCCATCATCACCTCCATGATTCAGGCTTTGCATATTCCCACAAACACGCATTCTCTTTCACCTCTCTGCTCCTTTGCTCAGTGGCCTCTTTAGCCTGATGACCTCTCTTCATGTGGGAGGTGGTGGAGGGAGTAGGTCCAGGCTGGGGCTCTGGGGTCAGGCTGCCCAGGTCCACGTATTTTGTATTAGCTGTGTGCGCCGGGAAGGTGGGTTAGCCACCCACCTTGGTGGGTGTCCTTGTCCTCACAGCGGGATGATAACAGGAGTCTAATCCAAGTGCAGACGTTAACATTCACAATTATGAATTATTTCAGGTGTGCACACCTGTGTCTTTCCTTATTTCTCTATACTTCAGACTTGTCTCTTGAGACTCCACTTCCACTGAGCACCTGGAGATCCGATCTGCCTGTTCCAAGGAACTCTGTCACATCTGGTCCAACATTCTCATTTTGGAGAGTCCATTTCCTCTGCATCCCTTCTCTTTTTTCCCTTTTCCCCTGGGGAATCTAAGTTCCTGCCAGAGCTTATGCATCCTTCTAGCATCAGAGGTGGGCACCTGGACCGTGTCTCATTCTCTGTCCTTGTTGCCTTTTCCTAAATGTAACTGCTGAAGTATTTTAAAAGTTGAGATGACATTCACGTAACATGAAATTAACCATTCAAAAGTGTTAATTCAGTAGAATTTGGTATATTCACAGGGCTGTGCATCTACCTCTATCAAGTTCCAGAACATTTCGTCACCCAAAAAGGAGACCCAGCACCCTTTAAGCAGTCACTCCCTATTTCCCCTCTCCCCAGGCTCTGGCAATCATTGGTCTGCTTTGTCTCCATGGATTTACTGATTCTGGACATTTCACATAAATGGAACTGTGCTGATTGGTGACCTGCTTCTGTTATTTAGCATAATGTTTTCGAGGCTCTTCCACATTGTAGCATGTGTCAGTGCTTCCTTCCTTTTCATGACTGACTAATATTCCACTGTGTGGATAAACACATTTTGTGTATCCATTCTTCTCCTAATAGACATTTGGGCTGTTGCCACCTTTTAGCTCTTGTGAGTAATGCTGCCATGAACATCCGTGTACAATTTTCCTTTCAATTCTTTTTGGGTCTGTATCTAGGCGTGAATTGCTAGATTACGTGGAACTGCTATATTTAACTTTCTGAGGGACTGCCAAACTGTTTCCACAGCGACTAAGTCATTTTACATTCCCACCAGTAATGTACACCAGTCATGTTCCCTTTCTCCACATCTCCTGAGATCCTTTTGCATGTTCTGTTTTGTAACCATTTTAAATCCACATTATCTGTGCTCAGCTGATTTCCTGAAGTCTTACTGGGTGTGTGGGCTCCTGGGGCTGCCAAAAACAATCACACAGGTTGTGCACTGCACAATCCCAGACACCATTCAAATATTAGTCATTGCAGATTTGTATACACATTATGTCAGCTTTGTAGAAAATGGCAACAAAATGTCTTGGGGAAGGGAATGTCGTTTTCAAATTTGCACAGGGGTGCCCTCTGGGCCAGCTGTGGTGCTATACAGCTGGATCCCACAGATGCCCAGCCCCATCTCCCCTTCTCCCCTTCCTACTCCCGCTGACCTAGAGCTGGCACTGTCAGCCAGCTCTCCCTCTTGCTGTTCCAAGACTCCATGGCAATGACTGCCATGGCACCTTCCCCCGCATTGCCCCAGCTCCAGGTTCTTGGCTCAGATTAAAAGTTCAGGAGAGGTGCCATCTCCCCAGCTTTTGCTTAAATAAAAAATGCTTCTAAACCTCGTTAGCCCCTCTCTAATTCCTCTCAGGTCTGCAAGGAGAGAGCCAGACCACGCATCCCTGGGGAAGCAGCACACTCCCGGGTAGGGCCTGATCTGACTGTCTCAGCAGGCTTGCAAGCAGGAAGGGATGTCCGTGCCTACCTGCAGACTAGGAGCTGGGGCTCAGAAGGGGAAACGGCTCGCTCAGAGCCTGCCGGCGAGGAATGCCGGTCAGTCTTGTTTATTGTTACCTCGGGCACTAGATGCTGTTGTAACGACAGGTTCTCACGCATCTCTTCACATGGTGAGCGTCACCCCCGTTTCACCAGCGAGGAGGGTTGAGGCACTGGGAGGGAAGGGGACACACCTGGGGCCCGGCCCGTACAAAGTGCTGACTCTGCTCTTCTAACCTGAACGGCGGCCAACGGGTCGCCCTCGGGCCGTGGGGCACTGGGACACCCCGGAGAAGTTCACTTGCATTTTAGGTGCTAAGCTTAGTGTCCAGAGGTAACCGAAGTTCAAGTGCGGAGCCCTGGGCTTGGTTCTTGTATTGAGAGAATGTTGAAAGGTGATTCCTGAAGGGCTGGCGACGTAATTGATGTGGAGGAGAAGACGCATCTGGCCTGGCGAATAAACTGGGGCTCGTACTGGCTCTGAATTTTGTGGCAATATTGTAGCTTTTTATTCCCTAGCAACACTGCACTCTGGCAGGCATTCAGAATCTTGTCATTTCAGGCTTTTTACACCAAACTGCTGCTCTCAGTTTCCCAGGGAGTGTTGGTCCATGTCGCTAAGATCTACTTGGTGAGACCTGCCAGCTCCACGGTGCAGACTTCTTGCTCCCCCAGGCTCGCCCTGAGCCTGGAAGCAGCCCACGTACTATGTCCGTGGCCCTGGTGGAGGTGCGGGGTACAGAGCAGAGGCGGGGGGCCCAGCATCCGGCCTCACGGTACTTGCATTCTCATCTGGAACAGCAGGACAACCAAGAAGGGGACAGAGACAACTAGGGTAGTGATAAAGGTGTGGTGGAGTCAGCAGGACACCGTGATGCAAAGTGACTGGGGTGGAGTCTACTTTGGGTGGGAAGGCACCTCTGAGGAGATGGCATTTTCCAGAAAACTTCTGGGACAGGAAGGAATCAGCCGTAAGGGAGAGTCTGGGAAGAGCATTCCCAGAAGAGGGAACAGCATGTGCAAAACACTGTGACGTGGGAAAGAGGTTGATCTGTTATCCTCATTTCACAGATGAGGAAACTGAGGCTCAGAGAGGTAAGGTGGTAAGGTCCAGGTCTGGAATTAGGTTTTCTGTTTCCAAATCTGGGGCATTCTCTGCGATCCCAGGCTGCCTTGCTGATGGTCCGAACCACAAGTTAGAAGGTCCAGATGCAGCCTTCCTGTAGGCTTGGCCCATGCGGTTCAGTCCGATGGTTACAGATCAGTCCTCAGAGGGCACCAAGAAAGGGAAGGCGCCGTGTGGTCAGAACCAGGACCCCTTCTTACACGTGGGGGATCCAAGCTACTGAGCATGTTTGTACAGGAACAGTTTGTATCTCATCACACGGCATTGCCTTGTCCCCCAGGACTCCAGGATGCTCTTCCATGTCAGGGTAAAGGGGGCAGTTGCTTCCAACTAGACATCACTTTCTTTTCCTGACCCCTTGAACACGGTCAATTAGGGCTGGTACCACCCCAAGCGTTGCCTGGACATACACGGTGTGGATGTTTCCGGCTGTCACAGTGACTGGGAGGAGCTATTGCATTTAGGGGCTGGGGACCAGGAATGGAAAATGTCCTGCAATGTGGGTGGCAACCCTGCACCATCCGGGACGGTCCCACCCACGATGGCGGGGTGCCATAGGATTTTACCCACAATGCCTGCCCTTGCAGCACACGCGGCTGCAGACTCGGAGGCTCAGAGCCTGCCTCCAGGGGCTTCACAGAACTCTCAATCCCGCGAGATGGGCAGCCCTGAGGCCTCTGTCAGGCTCGAGCGGCCCATTTCTGGGAGAACTTCTCCCTCGCTGGCTTTGCTTGGGTTTCTCCTCCATGCTGTTAAGATTCCTCAGGCTGTATAATTATTACCACATTCTAGGCTCAGCACTAAACTGGCTGAGCAGGAGAATTATGGTTATGCAATTTCCAGCAAACGTGAATTGTCTCCATTTTGAACAGGGAGGATCTCTCCCCTTTCCCTGGATGTCGACTGATGCAGTCAGGGTCATACTGCCCTGAGTCGGAGTCACATGGCTCGGGGGACGTTTCTCTTCATTGGCACAGGGTCTAGGATGGGGGGCCACAGAGCTCTAACACTGGTCACGCCTTCCTCCCTTATTATTTTTAAAAAATTAACATCCACTACAATTGACTTTGTTTTTGTTGTCCAGTTCTGTGAATGCTAACACACGTATAGATTTGTGTAGACATCATCAGAATCAGGATACAGAAGAGCCGCATCACTCTGAAAATCTCCCTCTTGCTACCCCTGCGCAGTCACGCCCTCCTCGCATCACTAGCCCCTGGGACGTCCTGTCATCCCCATCATGATAACTGTGTCTCCTCCAGAGCATCGTGTCAATGGGATCACAGAGTATGCAACCTTTTGAGCGTCGCTTCTCTCACCCAGCGTAATGCCCTTGAGGTCCAACCAACTTGTCGTGTGTACCAGTCGTTCATTCTTTCTTCTTTCTGGGTAGTATCCCACTGTTTGGATGGACACGTTTGGTTTATCCATTCACCAGCTGAAGGACATTTGGGTTGTGTCCAGTTTTTGGTGATTATGAATGAAGCTGCTATGAACATTTGTGTGCAGATTTCGTGTGGACGTATGTCTTGATTTCTCTTGGGTACACACCGGGAGTGAGATTGCTGGGGCATACGGTAGGTGAACGTTTATGTTTTTAAGAAACTGCCAAACTATCTGCCAGGGTGACAGCACTGCTTTACGCTCCCGCCAGCGATGGGCGCGTGTTCCCAATTCTCCCCGTCTCCACCGGCGCTTGGCATTGTGAGTGTTTAGAATGTTAACTGTTTTAGTGAGTGTGAGGTGGGATCTCAGTGTGGGCTTGATTTGCATGTCCCTAGTGGCTAGTGACGTTAGACACCTTGTCACGCATCTATTTGTCATCCATGTGTCCTCTTTAGTGAAGCATCTGTTAAAGTCTTTTGTTCATTTGTGATTGGGTTGTTTGCTCCAAAGATAAAAATGTCTTTGAGTTTAGCTGACATTCAATGAACTGCATACATTTAAATCGCGCACTCTGATGTTTTGACACACATTTCCACCTATGAAAAGTGCACCACCATCAAAATAATGAAAATGTCATCCTCCCCCGCCCACCCTGCCCAAAAGTTTGCTAGTGTCCTTTGTCGTCTCCCTCCCACTCCCCCTGCCTCATCCTCAGGCAACTACTGATCCGCTTTCTGTCACACACCTGTGTGAATTTCCCAGTTCTATGTTAACGTGCTCATCTTTTGCCTGGCTTACTGCCCTCAGCCTGATCGTTTCCAGACTGGTGCTGGTTGTACAGTGCATCAGTTGTTCACTCTCTTTATCACTGAGCAGTATTCTAGCATGTGGATATACCACAGGTTGTCTGTCTGCTCATCTGTTGACGAGTATTTGGGTTGTTTACAGCTGGGGGCTGTGACAGATGAAGATGCTGGCGACATTGTGTATACACCTTTGCGTGGAAATACGTATTCCTTTCCCTCAGGCAATTACCTAGGAGTGGTGTGGTCGGATCACATGGTAGACGAGTCTTTATATTTTTAAGAAGCTGCCAAACTGTTTTCCAAAGTAGTTACACCATCTTGCATTCCCACCACCAGTGCAAGAGAGCTCCCCTTTCTCCACATTCCTGCCAACACTTGGCGTGATTGGACTTTTTGTTTTAGCCATATTGTGAATACAGTGAGTTTTCTTTCTTTCTTTCTGGTTTGTATGATCTTGTCTTATTGCACTGGCTGAAACTTCCAGGACGATGTTCAATATGGGTGTTGAGAGTAGATATTGTTGCCTTATTCTCAATCTCAGGAGGAAAGTGCCCAGTCTTTCAGCATCATAAGTACGATGCTAACTGGAGGGTTGTTTTTTGGGGGAGGGAGATAGATTCCTTTTATCAAATTGAGATGGTTCTCTTGTATTTCTAGTTTGCAGAGAGTTTTTAAAAAATCATGAATAGATTTTGAATTTTGTCAGATGACTTGTCTCTATCAATTCACATGATCGTATAGTTTTTCTTCTTCAGACTGTTAATAAGGTAGATTATATTGATTGATTTTTGAGTAGTGAACCAGTCTCGCATTTCTGGGGTAAACTCCACCAAGTTGTGGTGTATTATTCCTTCTCTATATTGATTGATTCAATTTTTTAGTATTTTGTTAAGGATTTTTGTGTCTATGTTCGTGAAGGATATTGGTCTGTAGATTTTTTTCTTGTTAACTTGCGTTGTCTTTGATGTTGATATCAAGGTAATGCCAAACTCATAAAATTAATTGGCAAATATTTCCTCCTCCTCTATTTTTTTGAATAAATTGTATAGAATGGTCTTATTTCTTCTTTAAACGTTTGATAAAATGCATCGGTGAAACGCCCTGGACAAGGAGACTCCCTTTTTGAAAGGTCTTAAACCATGAATTCAATTTTTAAAATAGTTTTAAAGCTATTCATGTTATCTATTCATCTTGGGAGAATTTTGGTAGTTTCCAGTTTTTGTGAAATTTTTCCATTTTATCTAAATTGTCAAATTTATAGGCATAGAATTGTCATAGTATTCCTTTATTACACCTGTGATGTCTGAGGGTCTGTACTGACACACTTTCTCATCTTCCTGATATTAATGATTCGTGTCTTCTCTCTATTTTGCCTCATAACTCTTGCTAGAGTTTTATCAATTTTATTATTTTGGAGAACCGGCTTTTCATTTCATTGATTTTTTCCCTCTTATTTTTCTCTTTTCAATGTCCTTGATTTCTGTTCTTATTATTTATTTTCTTCTGCTTGCTTTGGTTTATTTTTCTCTTCTTTTTCCAGTTTCTAAAGACAGAAACTTTGATAACTGGTTTAAGCCCTTTCTTCTTTTTTTTAATATAAGCATTAATGCTATAAATTCCTCTCTCAGCACTGCTTTAGCTGAATTCCACTAACTTTATGTCTTGATTTTATTCTCATTCAATTAAAAACATTTTCTAATTTGCCTTGAGAGCTCCTCTTTGACTCATGGATTATTTAGCTGTGTATTAATTTCCATGATTTTGGATATTTTCCTGTTATCGTTCTGTAATTGATTTCCACTTTAATTTCATTATTATCAGAGAACATACTTTGTATGATTTCAATTCTTTTAAATTTGTTAAGGTTTGTTTTTGATGCAGGAAATGGTTGTCTATCCTTGTGTTCTGTGTGCACTCAAAAAAAAAGTTCCTTCTGCTCTCGGTGGAGTTTTATAAATTAGATTCAATTCCTGACGGTGCTGTTTAGTTCCCCTGCATCCTGGCAGATTTCCGGTCTGTTTCTTCCCTGGAACAGAGAGAGGAGTGTTCAATCTGAACTGCAATTGCCAATTTGTTTCTCCTTTCAGTTCTGTCAGGTTTGGCTTCATTGTTTTCCTGTAAGTCGTGTGTTGTTTTTCTCTAGCCGCTTTCTGGATTTTCTCTTTGTCTTTTTCTTCGAGCATTTTGATTATAATGTATATGGGTTTCTTTGAGTTTATCCTTTGGGGTTTCACTGAGCTTCTTGAATCCATAGGTTTTGCTGTTTGACAAATGTGAGACGTTTTCAGCCATTATGTCCTCAGATATTTCCCTGCACTGCCTTCTTTCTCCTTTCTTTCTCCATTCCTAGGACATGACTGCTAGACCTTCTGGCACAGGTCCCTGAGTCCCTGCTCATTTGTTCTTTCTGTTTTTAAAATTTTGTTTCTTTTTCTTTTTGTTTCTCAGACAGGATGCTTTCTATTAATCTAGCCTCACATTCAGTGGCGCCCTCTTCTGCTGCCTTGATTCTGTAATGGAGCCCATCCAGCGAGCTTTGAAATTTTGGTTATTGTACTTTTGAGTTCTCAAATTTCAGTTTGGTTCTTCTTTACACCTTTTCTTTCTTTGCTGAGACCTCCTGTCTTTCCATTCACTCGAAGAGTCTTTGCCCTTACTCCTTGGAGCCTTATTGTAATAGCTGCTGCATCTTTTTCTGATCCTGCTAGCATCTATGTCATCTTGCTGTGGGTGTCTGCTCCTTGTCTGTGCTGATACAAGTTGAGATTTTCCTGTTTTTTTTTTTGATGCTGAGTAATTTTCATTTGTGTCTGGGACATTTTGAGTACTATATCATGAGGCTCCAGGTCTTGTTTAAATGCCACAGATGACTCTGCTAGTTTTGTTTTATTGGGCGAACGATCTGGTCGGGTTCAGGCACAAGTTCCCACCCGCCTCTGCGAACTGTGGTCCTAAGGGCAGTTCAGTTCCCAAAGCTTCTGCCATGCCAGTCAGTGCTGCCCCGTGTGTGCACCAGCCGGTGGCCCGTCTTGGACCTGGGCAGTGCTTTATTCTGTGTCCAGTCCTCAAGGTCTTAGGGATGCTGTTCAGGGTCAGATACATATGTGGGCACACAGTTTAGGGGTGAGCCCAGGAGCTCATGAGCAGCTTTAAATGGTCCCTTTCGTGACCTCTTCCCTCTCTATGATCTCCTTGGCATCTTCTGGTTCCCTGGCTCCCTGCGGGCCCTGCATTCAGAAGCTGGGACTTCAGTTACTCCGCTCTGCACACACTGCTCATGACTGCCAGGTCTGGGCCAGGAGGAGCAGCACAGAGAGGTTAAAAAGTTCCTGGAATTCGCCCTGATCTCCTGGGACCATGGCTTTTTTGATCAGTGAGTCAGGTTCTGCTCCTTCTTAAGTTTTAGTGGCTGGTGGGTCACTCCAGTGGCTGCTGTCATTACCTAAGCCACAGGATTGTCCTAGAACCAAGTGCAAGGGAACAGAGGAAAATAAAGAGAGAAATGGGATTTTCCCAGCTGTCCCCCATCCCCGCTGGGGTGTTTGTGCTGTCTCCCTGTCTCGCTCTCCCTCTCTGAGCCCGGTACCTGTGTCCAGGTGTCAGGCCACTTTGAGTCCAGACTGGGGATGTTGGAGGAAAAAACAGGAGATTTTCTGCCAGTCTGGGGATACTTTGAATTTTTCTCTAATCTGCCTGCTTCTTTTTACTCGTTGTGGCCCTCGCGTGGCTGCCCCACACGTTCTGGCCAAATGTCATAGCTGGACGAGTTAGCGCATGGCTCCGTCACCGCAGGACCCCTCGTGTTGACCTCTTACAGCCGCGCCCACCTCCCTCCTGCCCCACCCCCCCCCGTCCCGCCCCCGGTAACCACTGCCCTGCCCTCTATTTCTAAAATTCTATCATAAATGGAATCGCATTGGCTTTTTCCACTCAGCAAATTCCCTGGAGATCCGTCCAGGTGTTGCTGTGCCGGTGGCTCCCTCTTTTCTCTCGCAGGGTGGTGATCCATGGCGTGGGTGTTCCATGATCCGTCTGTCCACTCACCTGTCAAAGGGCACCTGGGCTGGTTCTGCCTCTTGCTGTTACAGATAAAGCTGCTGTGAACATACCTGGACAGACTGTATGTGAACCTGTTGGCATTTCTCTGGGATAACTGCCCAGGAGTGCACAGACCCACGTGGCAAACATCATCATTCTTTCCACCTTACAGGTGAGGGAGCTGAGATTAGGGGAGGTGACCTGCCCAAGAGCACTCGGTGAATGCATGGCAGGTCAGTCTGGCATGCGGGTCTGTCTGATCTGGTTGAACTCCTAGTGTCCACTCATTGCCCCCTCTATGCCTATCTTAGCCCAGATCTGGCCCTGAGGGGAGGCAGGAGATGAAAGCCTCAATCACAGATGGCTGTAGCACCCTCTCAGGGTCTCCTCCTCCATCTCAGCTCAGGTCATCATCCATGCATCCTTCTCTCATTCAGGTTGCAACTCAAAAGTCTCCTCCTCCGAGAAACCCTCCTGGTGATTCTGGCTCAAGGACCACGTGGGCATATGAAACAAGGGGCCTCGTTTCAATGGTGTCCACAGTGCTAACCGACCCGTCCTAGTTATGTGTGGATGGGCCTTTGTCTCCCCTCCCTGACGGGAGCATGAGTTCTTTGCAGGCTGAGTCTCATGCGCTCATGTGTCCCCCATGCTTAGAGCAGTGCCTGGCACACAGGAAGTGCTTAATAACTGAATCCTGACTGACAAGGTGGTCTAGAGAGAGGAGTTCTGATGCCATGAAGTCTGGAGCGGCTGCTCGGGACTCTGAGAGGGTTTATTTCTGAGATTGAGCCCAGGAGTGACCTTTCAGTAATGTGGCCCCAAGGGTGAGACTCAGGGCCCTGGGAACCCCTCACTTTGTGCAAAACGTCATGTGTGGTCCCACGCGGTCAATACCCAGTATTTTAACCATATCTCATCATTTGCAAGCCTCCCCAACCCACCAGGGTCCTCTTTCATTTTCATTTTCACCTCAAAGCTCTGAGAAGTACCATTCTAGCCGAAATTGCATCAATGTCAGGCCTTTGGGCTTTGGAAGGGCCGTTCTCTGTAGTAATTGAGCCATGATTGGTGCTTCATTTCCAACACATCGTCTTCGTCCCGGCATCTGTTGCTAATGGTCTTGGAGAGACAATAAACCGAAGGATCCCTCGCTTGGGTCCTAAAAGGTGGCCCACAGCTCAGCAATGCTGCCAGCACTGAGGGGGCCTCGTCTACCCCCGAATGGCGGGCTTGGGGGGAGACTCCCTTCCCAAGGCCAGTTTAATCGACAGGAAACAAGCCGGATACAGCATTTCAGTTCATTGGGAAGAGACAGGAGTCCGTGCTGGCCCAGGGGTTAGGCAACGAATGCCTCCACGGTCAGAACAGGCTGGGCTCTGCTGCGGTGAGAAACAACCCCGAGCTCCCGGCCGCTGAGGACAACGTGTTGATTTCCTGCCTCTGCAAAGTCGACCGTGGCTGGAGGGGGCGCCCCAGGACACTGCCCCCTGCAAATTTGCTCAGCGTCCGGGCTGCTTTGACCCAGAGGTACCTCCAAACCAGCACATGCTTCCTCGCTGCTGAGGCTGGGCAAGGGAGGGCTGAGGAGTGGGGAGATGAAATGCTGTCACCCAGAAGGGACAGCATCACTTCCACTCCCATCTTACGGCCAGCTCAGGCGGTGTGGCCACACTTAGCATCAAGGCAGTTCTGGCCCATGGTGAAGCCCACCTGCAAAGCCAGCTGAAGGTCGAGGAGCACAGAGGCCTGGGTTCAAATCCTGCCTCTGCCAGTTGTTGGTTTTGTGCCCCGGGTGAGCTGTGAACTCTGCAGGCCTGTGGCCTTGGAGGAGGGGTCCCGTGGGCCTGAACGAGTTAAACCAAGTGCAGCACTGAGAACACACCGAGTGGACTCAAGAAGTGGGAGCGGTGAGAATTCTTACTGAGACGGTGAAGGCAAAGCAAGGGGATTTGTTGACTCCTGGGAAGAGCGGGTGGGGAGCTGGCTTAGAGGCACCCAGCGCTGGAGACACGACCCCCCATTGGATCTCTGCCTCTCCCTCCCATTTCTGCTTCTGGGGATTGGTTAATTCTCTCAGGATGGCTGTCCCCACGAGGCTCAGTGTGAGACTGCAGCCTTGTTACCAAAGAGGACTCTCCTCTTCTCCAGACCCACATAGAAAAATCCTGGGGAATACCATGACAGCTTTGTCACACGCCCATCACTCCACCAATCACAATGGCCAGGGGGCAAAGTCCTACAGTTGGCAGCCCTGCCACCTGTTGGGAGGGGCCACTCCTCAAAGGAAGCAGTGGGTTGGAAGAAGGAGGAGAAGAGGTGCTTGGCCCTTAAGAGGACCCCAGATTCAGTGAGTTTGGTTCAGCTAATAGGCCCACCTCCCATTGGTGGCTCTCTTGGACCCCCCATCTTGTCAGAAGTGCCCTGAGGAAGGGTGGGGCTCTCCCTGGTCATGTCATCCCTGTCAGTACCTCACAGATGTAGATTCAAATTGCAGCCTGCCCTTGCAAGCTGTAAAGGGGATGCTGGAGCCCAGCCCAGGCATCCATGATGATCTGTGAGATTCTGTAGCAGCCGAGACCACGTGGTGCTGTGGCCCCTCATCCTGGACCCGCCCGGCTGGGTCATGGGTCAGGGCTGGGGCTGCTGGAGCATCTCTCGGAATCCATGCTGTCAGCTCCACGCCCGGTACCCGCTGAGCCCAGGAGGAGAGGAGGTTGTGTGCAGCCCCACCCAGCCATCGACGCCCGGCCCGTGGTGCAGGTCAGACCTCGGCGCTGGGAGGGGAGCAGAGCCGCTGAGCGGGGTCCGGGCAGCCTCTGAGCCCCCTGCTGCTGAGCAGCATTCCAGGACGGGGAGAGGCTCTTCAGCAGAAGTGGCAAGAGGAGGCTCCGGCAGGAACGGGAGTCAGGACCCGGGGCTGTCCTGGAAGAGCAGGGCCTGGGGACTCCCGGCCCCCAGAGGGGGGTGTTGGGAAGACGGCCTTTTGGGAGTACTTGTTGAGCGTTGACTCCATTCAAAGCCACTTCTGGATCTACCAGTACCGGCTGCGGGACCTCAAGTATGCTGCATCGTCGCTCTGAAACTCCATTTTCTCGTCTGTAAAATGGAACCACAACACTGACATTTGCAAGTTGCTGTGAAGCACAAAATGGAGAGTGTGTGTGCTGAGAGAGGCTTTGTCAGGACCCGTTCGAGTGCACAGTGCAATCAATGGCTTGGCTCCCTCTGCCTTCTCCTGTTTCCTTAGGGCTGTGGAAAGTACTCAGATCGTCTCTTGAACTCTGATCATTAGGGGTTTGTTATCACTAACGATAAGTTGTAACAGACACCTGACACCCTGAAAAAAAATACAATCTCGCTTTTTCGAGAACCAGTGGGATATGAGACTCACCAGCCCTGAGCAGGTAGCTGGTGGGAGATGGTCCTGGTTATTTTTCCCAGTTTTCTATATTTAGGCATTAACACCCCATCCTCAGGAAGGGTGCCTGGAGAGGACTGTGGGCCCTGGCACCAATCCTCCCTCAGCCCCGCTGGGACCGCCTTCTGAGCAGGGCGCCCAGGGAAGCTAGCAGACACTGCGAGGCCACAGAGGCGTCCCCATGACAACTCTTTAGCTGTTGTGTCCTCATGGTTTCTGCTTTCCATTTGTGGCCCCCTCGATGCCAGGCTGCCCTGTGGGTGTGAGGTGTGAGAATTCGACCCAGGAGTTCCAGCAGAAGTGTTTGTGGGGTGTTCGTATTCTGTGCCTTGAGCCAGCACAGTGGGGCTTATGGGAAGGATAGAGAACCTGCCAACTAGGAGCTTCCACTCCAGTTGTGGAACAAGCCACACCTGCAAGTGGCAGAATCCACCCCCACATGCCACAAGAGGCATCAGGAAAGTAGGGGGACAAGCCCAGGAAACGGAGTCAGCTGGGCCTGGATTCGCATCCTGGTTTTGCACTTACTTGCTTTGTAACCCTGGGCAAGTTCCTTAACCTCTCTGAGTCTATTTCCTCATCTGGAAAATGGAGGTAGGAATATACATCTCAAGAGCAAATTGAAACCCCAGCGAAGTGTATGCATTTCTCACCTCTCAGACTGGCCAAGATCCCGAAACGGCATAACTCACCATATTGATGAGGTGCAGAAATGGGCATCTTCATCCATTGCTGCTGAGAGGTTAAACTGAGACCATCTCTAGAGAAAGCATCTTGGACATACCAATTGAAGTGTGAAAAACACATATCCTTTGATCCAGCCATTCTAGTCCTAGAAATTTGTATTAAGGGTGTGTTTACACACAGAGGGAATGACTGCAAAGATATATCAGTTTCAGCATTGTTTGTCATGGCAAAAAAAAGGGGAAGCATTGTAAATATCTGTCAATAGAAAACGTATTAGATAATTGATGGTCTAGCCGTACAATGGGATATTGTGTGGCTGTGCAATAAAATGAGGCAGAAATTTATGTACCGATGTGAAAGGTTTCCCCATCTTCCCCCTTCGAGGTCTTCGTGCTGCATCCCGCAGACTCTCATTTTGGCGGAGGGCTCCCTTGTACGCCAATTACATTCCTTCTCAGGACCCTGCACGCCTCCTCATTCTGCCTCAGGGATTTCTCCAAAGCTGCAGCCGGGGAGGGGGGGGAGGATCACCTCCTAGCAGGCGTCCCTCCACCTGAGAGGGGATGGAGTCAGTCCTCACCGGAGTCCTCGCCGGCTGTCTTTTGGTAACTCAGGTGACTCAGAAAGTTTCTCAGAAGCTCCCAGGGGCCTTGAGTCCCAGCCGCCTGACTGGGTCGTGGGAGGAGCTCAACACGAGTTCGCTGAATTGCACAGTTTGGCGATGTGTTAGTTGTTATGGTCATTTTTTATCTATGGCAGGTGATCCAGATCTTCTGTTGTTGATAATCATACAAAGTTTCCTTTTAAAAGATACACTTACTTCAGTTTAAAAAGTAACGGGTGAAAGAAGTGAGACACAAAGGGCCACACTGTATCTGATTCCATGTATATGGAATGTCCAGAGCAGCAAACTGGTGAGACAGAAGGCAGATCGGTGGTGGTTGGGGCTGGGAGAGGGGAACGGGGTGACTGCTGATGGGTACAAGGTTTCCTTCTGGGGTGATGAAAAGCTCAGGAACCAGACAGAGTTGATGGTTGCATGCTATCATGAATGCATGTAAGGCCACTGAGTTGTACACTTTAAAATGGTTAAAATGGTAAATTTTATACGATGTGTATTTTACGACAGTAAAACAGCAACGACAACAAAGCGGTGGGTGGATTCAGAGATGTTAAGTAAATAGCAGTACAGCTGCGCTCGTGTAGGTGTGATCCCAGTGGGGTGAGAGGACGGCTGAGGTTGGGCGGACTCGGCAGGCCATCTCTGGCGGGTGTGCCAGCTTCGAGATGCTCCCGCCCCGCTGTGCCTGGCCGTGCCAGCTCCGTCCTGTGGTTTCTAACTGGACTTGCTTTGATCTCCGTTCACGGTTTCTTGTTGATGTTCCGACACGGCAGCCCTGAGCGGGGAGCCCTCTCTGTGAAGCCCAGTCTTGAAAGCTGGCCCTGCCTCAAGCCAAAGGAAGGTCAAAGCAAACAAGATTTATTTGCACGGAGGAGCCAGAACCATGTTTGCTGTAACATCAGGCATCAAATGATGATGTGGTCCCCCCCACCGTGGAAAAATACTTCCATCTAGTTTCTTCTATTAATAACGGCGGTCAGCCCGTAAAAATTAATGTGTCAACCGCCCGAGCATGGAGCCATCTCAGGGGGCTTTGATCGCCATCCTCGTGGCTGCTGGCCCTCAAAAATGTTTTCACTCCATATTTTCCCTTGATGGGTTTGCAGGAAGGTAATTAAATTATTAAAACTTTAATTGCCTTCCTGTATATAATTATCGCCTGTTAAAGGACACTTTTTATTCACAGGCTGAAAAGCCCTATTTTTTTTTCACTTTTTCTCTCCAGAAATGACCTTGCTATGCGTGTTCAGAACCTCAATGTGTTGTGGGATTTTTTTCTTCTCTGTCTTTCATATTGGTCAGTTTGAAAGGGTGCTTTTTGATTCTGAGGATGAAGACGGATGTTCCTTCTTTCCCCTCCTGGTCCCCAGGCCCTTCCTCACCCGGCCCATGTACGGAAGAACCAGTCATGGCAGATGGGCCATCTTCCAGGGGGTCCCCAGGCAGAGAGGCATGATCGCTTCTTGCTAGGGACTCTGTGTTCCTTCAAGGTATTTTTTGATGGCCTCGCTCAATTCCTTCATTTTACAGACAAGAAAACTGAAGCTCACAGAGGGAGCCTGACTTGCCCTGGATCACACAGGAGTTAGGCAACAGGGAACGCAGCCCAGGTCTGCTCTGGGGGAGTCAAAGACACATTTTGCCAGCTAATTTTGACCTGTGCATAAACATCTCTGTTCATTTTGCTTGTCCTTGATACCCAGCAAAGTGCTACTCTCCCTCTTCTAACTATCTCTTCGTGTCGCCCTTGCCATCTTCACAGTCCTTTGGCAGGAGGAGCAAGCAAAAGGGATCACAGCAGCCACAGGGTCCTATGACTCTTTCAAGAAACTTCTGCCCTTCCTGGCTGGCTCCAGGGACCCAGGTCCACTTAGTACAATGGTTCTCACCCTGTCAGACCCAATGCCTCCTTTTTTATGATGAGTATTCTACAACACCTCCTTTCTTATCCTGAAATGGAAGTCACGTCGCATAACCCATCTACAAACACAATTTCAAAAACAATGCCGCAACTCTTATACAAAGGAGGGATGGAGGGGAAGTTATTTATTTAAAATACATGTTCCAATACGAGAGTGCTCGGGCTCGCCTCTCCCGGAAGGCTTGACCAAGTGTCCAATGCTTCTCCCCACTTAGCATTAATGCGTTTGGGTTTTAGAGAAGATACTGTTCCCTGGCATGTTGTCAAGCTCTTCTTTTCATTCTTGAGACTTTTGAAATCTGGACCAAGTCTGTTTTCTTACGGACTCAAAGACTTGTCAGGAGGACGAGAGCCCCTGAAGGAGCCGCTCTGAGGGCCGTGTGGATGGCTCAGACACCACCTGGGCTCGCCAGCCCCCGCTGGGATCGGCTAAAATAATTTTTAGTAAGGTTTTGAATCATGCACATTGTAGTCTTCCCTTGATTTATATGGTGGTTGCATTCTTGGAAGATTCAGGAGATGTGAAAACCATTAAAAAGTGCCTTATATCTGTATGTAAAAGAGTCATGTTCCAGGCTGGGAAAATTATAAAATCGACTTTTGTCGCTATGACTGTCAGAGCTGTACAGGACAGGGGCAGTTCTCGGTTGAACGAGGCTTTCCGGCCCATTGCAGGAGGCCGGCCATCCCTTGCCCGCACCCCTCCCATCAGTGCTACTAGCGCCCCATGCACGTCTCAACCAAATACACCCTGAGTTTTCAAACGCCCTCAAGGCAGCAGCCTCACCCTCACTGAGAATTTCTGGTGTAATATTACACAGTGCCAGGAATTTGGGTAGCAGGAATTAAGATGACAATGTTTTATTTTATCTCATGATTTTGTGGGTCGGGAATCGGGAAGGGCTCAGCTGGGTGGTTCTTCTGCTCTGTGTGGCATCCGTGGAGGTCACCTAGTGATATTCAGCCAATGGATGGGCTGTTCTGGGATCCAAGGCAGCTCTGCTCACATGTCTGGCACCTTGGCGGGGGTGGCTGGAAGGCTGGCTCAGCTGAAACTGTCACCTCTGGTGGCCTCCTCAGTGTGGTGGTCTCAGAGTGGTCGTATGAGCTCAGGGCTCCCAGAGGGCATGTCTCTAGAGAAAACACAGTAGCAGAAAGCCTTCTTAGATCTAGGCTTGGGCTTCCAACGTGTCTCCCTGCCATGTCCTGTTGGCAACCAGGTCCCCAGGGCTGGCCTAGATTTGGGAGGAGAGGAGTTAGACTGGCTCTCAGTGGGAGGAGCAGCAAAGCCCACATCTGTCTCTGACGGGTCACGGCCCCTCCTTTTAGGCTTTCGTCTATAGCATGTGGCTGATTTTCTCACTATGGCCATCACATTCTAGCTCATCCTTTATAACAGAGTTAACAGCCACCTGCACGTCTGCCTTTAAACCAAGCCCGAACACATGCATTCGCACTGCAATGTTGCAAGCTGGCAGCACCAGCCAGCTTTGTCCCACAGGCTCACTGAGCAGCCAGTCTGGCACCCAGTGAAAGCAAGTCTCACCGCAGAGTGACAGCTACAAGGGGATCCAGCCGGGTCCAGGTGACTTTCCTGGGGACCCCTGAAAAATGAATACCCAGCATGCGTCACTCTGCAGGAACCTGTCACACTTTGGGTTGTCTCTGTTGGGAATCAGATGTGTCTGTCATGGGGTCATGGCCACCCAGGAAGCTTCACTGACCCAGGGCCACCCAGGCAGGGGCTGGAGACGCTGCGACACAATAGGAGGCATTTTCTTGTTTCAACAGCTTTACTGGGATGAAATTCACCTACCATAAAATTTACCCATCTCAAATGTACAATTCAGTGGATTTTAGTAGGTTCACAATGTTGTGCAACCATCCCCACCATCTAATTCCAGAACATTTTCATCACCCCCGCAAAAAAACCCCTGTGCCCATTAGCAGTTACTCCTTATTCCCCCTACTCCAGCCCCCAGGAGCCACGAACTCCTATATCTATGAATTGACATATTCTGGACATTTCATGTAAGTGGAGTCGTGCAATATGCAGCCTTTTGTGACCAGCTTCTTTCACTCAGCATAATGTTTTCAGGTTCCTCCATGTTGTGGCCTGGATCACTGTTCGATTCCTTTTCATGGCTGAATAATATTCCATCATATGGAAATGCTGCCATTCATCCAATGATGGACTGAGGCATTTTGAGGGATGACCCGCCACTAAAATGGGTGCTGGTGACCAGCTTGCTGTGGACCCCGTGTGTGGGGCCGACGTGCTGAGGCCAGGAGTGAGAAAGGACATCTGGTCCAAGTGGTCCATGCGCCCACCACAGCCTCCATACCTCTGCACTTTTCCCTGAAGCATGGAGGGAGGGGTAAAAACCAGCACGCAAACCCAGTCTTTATTATTTCCCGCCTGTTCTCCACTTATGAAAACCTGTGCCTGGGCCCCTCGGTTCAAAAATCAGGACTGAGTGTTTAATTTCAGAGGATGTGGGCCCCAAAAGGAAGAATAATATAGATTTCGGTTTTTTCCCCATTAGTCTTCCATATAGGTATATATAAAGGAAGATGTAATTCATGAAAGTTATTTTGAGAACCAGAAGGTCATGAGATCTCTCTCTGTCCTCTGTCTCTCTCACACACACACATATACACGCTTATGCACTCACACACACATGCACACACACCCATGTGCACACATAGACCCTGCCACATGTCCAGATCACGCACACATGGGAAATAATGATGCAGCTGACAATCCGTCCAGACGTGCCAGGCTCAGAAAGCTCCATGAGGCGCATTGCTGATGGTGGTGTCACAGGGCTGGCAGTTTCGTGTGGGGCCTCTGTGTGCCCTCAGCTCACGACAGTGAAGGCCACCCACGTCACTGCTGGTCTGTTACCCTCGGCCGTGATGTCATGCTCTGTCCCAGTGAGCAGTGCGATGTGTCCTGCCCCCACGGGCGCCCTCCCAGAGGCCCCTGGCCTCATACAGGGCTCTGTTTCTCCAGGAAGATGATTTGTGTCACAGGCCCGGAGCCTCGGCTTGCCCCGCACGAATGTGGGGTGGAAAACCCTGTCACAATGGGCAATGGGCCGGACCGGGCCGGGAGGGAGGAAGCGTCCTCCGCAGGCCCGTTTGCTCTCGGGGTATGATTTCAAAGGTCCCTGTTTTGAAATTATGAGACCACCGAAAAAGCATGCCCAGGCCAAAAATGACTGTAAAAGGTAATAATTGTTAATAACTTGGCGTCTGCCTCGTCATCCGAGCAGCGTGGTTTTGGCAGACATAAAGGACAACATTGTCAGCAAATAGGAACGCAACAGCCAGCCCATAAAACCGTTAACCACACCATAACTAAATATTAAATGTGAGTTTTTAATTCAATTTGTAGCTTAAATAAGGATCTTTGCACCAACGTAGAGGGGAGGCGGGCATGCGAGGCTCGTGAGAGACATGAGCCACAGAGCTCCCAGCCTTCTGGCAGCAACCTTGACCCCACGATCCTAGAGGTTAGCCCCTGGCGTTTGCTGGACGTGGCAGGACACTTTTAATGAGGAGCCATGTGGTCAGAGGCCAGGGTGCCCAGTAGGGTCCCTGCTGCAGGTCGGCTGGCAGAGCCGTCCTCGCCGCCCCACTTTTGGCTCCTCAGGGCCTCCAGGTCAGCTGTCCCTCCTAGGTGGGCCCGCCTGGTGCCAACCATAGCGGGGCTTTCTCTTTACATGGGTTTGTGGCCTTGACCTTCAAGCTTCCCCAGAAGACCCCACACGGTTTCCTGGGGCGGGCTTCCAGGCGTTATGGAAAGAAGGCTTTTGCGCTGGGGGTGCCGGCAGCCTGCATGTGTTGCTGGTCTCAGGGGGCCTCGGAGGGGCAGCCTGCAGATCCAGCCCGCCCTGACCGCACCCCTCCAGGCCAGCCATGGGGAGGACTGCCAGACGCGGCGAGCTTCTGCTTAAGAAAACAACTCGCCTCTTTTTCTCCCATCAAAACTACATCTTTATAGTACAAAATCTCGACAACTCAGAACATTACCTCTAAGAAAATAAAAATTGTGTGTGACCCCAACACTCAGGGCTAAATCCTGTTGATGCTTTGGTCTGCCAGCTTTCATTCTTTTTAAGCACAGATATATCCTTATTTTGCAGCAACTATAGGTGCCACGGACGGGCTGCCCTCTGCTCACCGGGGCTGTGTGACTGCCTCGTGTGACGGGACTCCTCGGCCATGGGGACCGCCGTGCGGGCACACGTTTAAGGACCCACTAACCGGCGCACCGGGCGGCTACTCAAGGTCGCACAAGGAGCATGCGGTGAGGTCGGGCTTCGAGCCCAGGTTCCCGGATCCCGAAATTCGTCCAGTGTCGCGTCTGCCGATCCCTTAATCCCACGGCTTGTTCAGGCCGGCCCAGCCCTTAGTCATGCACGTGCTGTATTTACTTGCGAATTTGTCCCTGCGGCTTCACGGGACCAGCGAGCAGATGGATGGGGGGGCGGACAGACGGATGGACAGAAGCAAGGGTGCGTGAGTGGCATTTTCCAGCCGAGCCTCCATGGGGAGCCGCACGGGTGGGCATTTATCACGTCAGGCCTTCACCCTGGACAGCCAAGGGGGCACTCATTGGAGGAGGCCTCTGTCTGGAGAGGCCCTTCCACACCCACTGGTCAGGGAGACTGACCCCGCTCCTCCAAGGCCACCTCGTCCTGGCCCTGCTGGCTCATCCACCACTGCCCCGAGGGGTATGAGGAATCCTCCCAAGGTGCACGCCCTCCCTCCCCAGGGCTGGGACCCACAGACCCTCCAGCCTGAGACCCTGTGTGTGTGTCTTTATCCATCCTCTATGCGTGTACCTACCCCAGTCCTTTACATCCTGTGATCAGAGAGTTGTATTTGTGTTTTTCTTTTTTATGCGTTAGTGACAATTGAAACAAAGAGGGCTTTCTAATTAACCCTCAGTTCACTAGAAAATCACTTCTCTGAAGCCAGACAGCCTGGATTTGAATCTCGGCCCTGCCATTCAATAGCTGTGGGACCTTGGGCAAGTCACTCAACCTCTCTGAGCCTCAGCTTCCTCATCTGTACCGTGAGGATAAGAATTGTTCCTACCTCACAGGGTGGTTGTGAGGACTAAATGTGGAGCATGTAGAACAGCTCTCACTATTAATTAGCAGTTGCTTGTTAGTTACAGTATTAATTATCTGTCAGTTCAGTAACGATTACTGATGTTGCTAACGACTGTGATGACTAACATTGCTCTGTGACAGTAGTGTTCTTATCCAGCTGCGTTACCCTCCAGACTTTACTGTATCCTACGTTCTTCCCAGCACTGGCTTGAAATGAATTTCTGATACAGAAAAGGTGCCTCAAGTTTTATTGTTTGAATACGTAATTCGAAATAAGGAAGAGGCAGTGTCCTGCTCTTGCCCTGGGTCCCCCCAGTGTAGACCCTTCCCAGGCCTCAGGCCTCCATCCCAAGGTGAGAGCGCCCCCAGGCCTTCTGGTCCCAGGCCTTCCCCAGGCCTCGGGCATCATGACTCATCTCCCAGGGCTTTCGCAGAAATAGAAGCGAGTGTTTTCTGACGACCACTTTCTGAAATCTGTGACCTCTGTCCAGGCCTGAGACTTTGCTTTCTCACATCTGTGCAGGATATTCATGAGGAAGGTTCCAGATCGGAGACAGAATTCTCCAAGTGGGGAGCGAGCGCAGGATAGGAGCCCTCGGCCTGGCTGTTCCCTCTGGCTGCTGGGGCTGGGGACCAGGTGCTCGCTGAGCAGATGGCTTGTTCTTTTGGCACACGGGGTCCTGGGAGGCTGGCTCCCAGCTCCTGCCCCCACGGCCATCTCTGCTTCCTCCCCCGTCGGCTCTGCCTCTCCACATGGCTTGCTTTTCCAGGCCAGGACTTTTGGTGACACACCGAACATTGAATCACGTGGTCAGTTATGATGGCGTCTTTCCTCCTCCTCCCCAGACAATCCTGACATTCCAGCTCCCAACTCCTCTCGGCTCTGTCGTCCCCCTGCATTGCTGCCACGCTGGCCCCGGCCACCACCGCTTCCAGCCTGTGCCGTGTCAAGGCCTCCAGTCCTGTCGGCCCGTCAGGCAGCCAGAGAGGCCGGGGAGGTTTACAACCCATAGTGGAACACATCACCCTCCCACCCCAGCAAAGTCTTTCCCTGGCTTCCTCTTGCCCTTAGGAGAAAGTCCAAATGCCGCCAGTCTCCCCACTTTCATCCCGTGCACCCCCCGCCTTGCCCACAGCCTCTGCAGGGCCCTCCGTCCCCCCTTGGACCCGCCACACACCCGTCCCTTCTGCCTGGGATGCCGCCCCAGCTCTTCCCACAGTGGGTTCAATTTATCCTTCACGCTTCAGCTTCAAGGATGCCTTTCCTCGTCGCCCTGTGTGGGCCAATCCTCCCCTTTCTTGGAGCTTCCCTGTCTCACCTCCACTCAGTTTCTTGGTGGCATCCATAGCGCTTTGCATCAGAAGTTTTTATTTGTGTAATATCCGGCTTCCCCGCCAGACTGTGAACCCTGCAAAAGCAGGGATTTCTGTCTTTCGCCGCTGGTGCCTCTTCACCGCCTGGCACGTGACTCATGATATTTGTTGGATGAATGAACCAATGAATGAATGGACGTTTGTGGGGCTCACCCTTCCGTATGGGGCTGATCTTTGGATTGGATTCTAGCTGCCCAGAATGTTCTTGTGGATACTCAAGAGGAAAAGCTCTGGGTGTCCCGTCAACCACACGTCTTGGCTCCGACCTCTCACCTGTAGCGAGTTCACCTGGGTCTGTTGCAGGATTCCTCGGGCAGACCCCATAGCCAGGGCTATGTCGTGGTTGATGGACATCAAGCAGGAGAGCTGGGAAGGGCGTAGAGCACAGTGGCGCTTGTAGCTGGTGCCCTGAGAGCCCCTCCCTCCACACAGAGTCGCCAGTGGTCTGGGGCTGTGTGGGTGCCCACCGTGGGGTTTTGGCTCACACTGTGCCTCCTTTCTAGAAAGCTCCTGGACCTCTCAGACTCTGCTCTCCCAGTGCCCCCACCTCACAAGGCCCAGAGGATGCCCACCACTCAGAATGCCACCTGGATTCTTGACTCCTGGAGCCCTCCCTGCCTGAGTGCCCCTTGCCCATCTCGGTGGGGGCAGTCCCCGCCCCCTTCCTGTGGTTGAGATGTGGGTGGAAAAGTGTCTTTCCTAGAAGGGAACACCAGCCTTCAGACGAGACTTCATTTCCCCCGCCATTCCATGCCTAGGTATACATCCAAGAGAAATGAAAACACGTGTCCACACAAGGACACGTCCAGGGATGTTCCGAGCAGCGGTGTTCGTAATGGCCAGAGTGGAAGCAACTCAGACACCCATTAGTGAAGAATGGAGAAACAAAGTGTTGTCTGTCCATACGATGGAATATTATTTGACTATGACAAAGAAGGAAGTCCCAATTCACGTCACAGCATGGATGTGCTTCCAAACATTATACAGAGTGAAGGAAGCCAGACACAAAAGGTCACAGAAATGTCCAGAATAGGCAAATCCACGGAGACAGAAAGTAGCTTGCTGGTTGCCAAGGGCTGTGGGGGAGGGGACTGGCAACTGCCTGCTTAATGGGTGCAGGATTTCTTTTTGGGGGTTGAAAATATTCTGGCCTTAGGTAGTGGTGATGGTCGCACAGTTTTGTGAATACACTAACAAACCACTGAATTGCATATTTTAAAGAATTTTACGGTATGTGAATTTTCCCTTAAAAACCAGAATCCAGTTTTTCTTATTTTAGCCTGACCTCGCCCCCACCCCCGCTTCCCCCAATCTTTGCTGGGCACCGTGTGAACTGTGAGGCTTTTGTTTTTGCTGGTGAAACACGTCCGAGGTGTTTTCTCAAGACTTGGCAAGGAGGTTAAAACCTTACACTGTGAGTCCGAGGGCCCTGGGAAGGCAATGCCGGCAGAAGGAAAGGGGACCAGCTTTTACTGTGGCGGAGGAAGACACAGGCGCAGGCTGCCTCTGACCACGGGGATCCGGCCACAGTGTCCCCACCAGGTGCAGGGCAGGAGGACAGCCTGGGGATGTCCCAGTCTCTTGCTGGTTCCTGCAGGAGGACTACGTAAAGGGGCCCGCTGGCTGTTTCCGTGGTGGGGAGCAGAGCGTGGGTAGGGGGATCTGAGTCTAGTTATCTGTGCCTGTGGCCTCTGCAAGAAGGCCCATGACCCCTGGGCTTCCTTCAGAAGCAGCTGAAAATGTGAACAGGGAGACAAGTTGCCAGCCTGGTTCTCTGCTCCACCTTTCAGGAGCTCGGAGAAATCCTGGGCCTCAGTTTCCCCTTCTTTCAAATGGGGATGAAAATGATGATGGTGATGCTCCCCCATGGGGCTGTAATGAGTTGAGACGAATCAAGCCCTCCCCGCAAGGTGCTCTGGCCATGGCGGCTGTGACGGTCCCACCGCGTAGAGGCTCTCGGTGCATGGAGAGCAGCCGCCAGGGCAGTGATGGTTAGCTCCCTGGGACGAAGGTCAGGAGGATGCCACTCGGTTCCCATAATTTCATCACCTCCTGGTCACTCAGCCATGAGCCCTGGAAGGGCTTGGACCTGGGCTCAGGTGACCCGGGGTCCACTCTTCCATCAGCCTGGAGGAGCGAAGTGGAGTGCTTCTCTGCCCGGAGTCTGGGGGCAGGCAGACCCCTCAAATGGACATTGGTTTATTTTTGTATTAAATTAACACATTTGAGCAGGCAAATACTCCCCTGGTTCGAAAATCCAGCTGAGTTGAATTCCCGAGCGCATGCCTCCTGTCCCTGTCCATCAGCTGGCCCCTCCGCCTCTTTGAGAATGAGTGTCCATCTCTCTGCATCCTTCCAGCGCCCCCGCAGGTGCCTGCAAGACACAGCGTTTAAGGAAGCAGAGCCTAATTAAAAACAGCTTTATTGAGGTCTATTTTACACATCATAGAGTTTGCCCGTTTCAGATATACAACGCAAAGATTTTAGTCACTTCACGTCTTCCGAGATCAGTTTTCGAACACTTCCCCCCCGCAGTGAGACCCCTCATGCCCATTTGCAGTTAATGTCCCAGCCCCTGGCAACCACTAATCCACTTTCTCTCCACCAGTTTGCCTTTTCTGGGCATTTCATCTAAATGGAATCATGCAATGTGTGGTCTTTTGTGCCTGGCTTCTTATCACAATGTTTTCAAGGTCAAGCTTATTGTAGTGCGTGTCAGCGCTTCACTCCTTCTGATGGCTGAATAATTTTCCATTGTGTGGATGGACCACATTTTGTCTATCTGTTCATCTGCTGATGGACACGGGTCATTCCTTGCAAACAGATTCTTATTTTCTTCTCTTTCTTATACAAAGGATAGCATTATTTTTATATTTATGTATGACCATATACAAGAAGACACGCGTGTGTATATCTATATGTATACATATGTGTGTGTGGATACATGTGCACATGTACATATGTGTGTGCATGCACAGATACATGCACACCTATGGTCTTGCATCCCGCTTGCTTCCTTTAACAATACACACAAGGTTCTCCTTTCATTCCTGCTTTGATGTTGATTTCATGCTGCATTGCCCAGCTGTGGGCACGGCTCAGGGAAGTGTCCTCTGTCTTGATCCCTGGGGAGGGCACACAGCATCCGTCCTACTCACTGGCCTGGGTAACACACGAGGTAGTGTTGTCTTGTGGATATGACACCCCAAGCAGATGGCGAGCCCGGGAGGGCAGGACCCAGGAGCCCGCCTGGCACACGGAAGGAGCTCGGGGGCTTGTCCACCACCGATTAAAGGAAAAATACTCCCCAGCCCCCAAGCACGCCCCTGAGAGCTTTCCCTGTGCCGGCTCTTGGCTTCTTCGCGGGTGAAGGCAGTAGAAGGCCTTTGTCTAGTCGGCAGCTCCCAACCCCGCTCCCGGCCTCCTCGCCTGGCTGTGCTGCAGACGTGGGTGATTCCCGGAGAACGGACTCAATAGAACCAGCTTCGCAATGCTGTGAGTTTCCACTTGAGGTCAGAGTCAGTCCTGGAAGCCCCCAGAAACTCGGTGGGGAAGGAAGCAGAAACAGGCCCTCGGTCCAGTGGGTGCTCCTTAGGCCTGCTCATAACCAGGATGGCGATGAGGACGAGGATAGGAGCTCCATTGGCCGAGCACTGGCTGTGCCAGATGCTGTTCTAAGAGCTGTGTGTGAACCGACCCGTCTCTCCTGCCCCAGGACTGGTGAGGAGGGTGTCAGTGTGAACCCGTTGTCCAGGGAGGGAGACTGGATGCTCAGCGAGCCCAGAGCTCAGGCTCCTCCCCACCCGCTCGCTCCTCCAGAGATGGGGCTCCTGTCCCTGGGCCTCTGTGCTTTGAAGTAACAACAAGAAGAAGCATGATGCCCAACACCATGGTGCCACCCACATGCCCATCTGGCGTCGAAGGCTTTGCTGCAGACCAGACAGTGCCGCACGTGCCCATTGCATAGAGAGACAAATGAGGCTGGGCTGGGGGGAGCACGAGGCAGGATTTGAACTCAGCGTGGGTCAGAGGTCAGCCATGCCCCGCCATGAACTTTCGGGGGCAGCACAGATGGAGGGTGGCCGTGCCGCAGCTCAGCCCCTGGAAAGCTCCGGTTCCTGCGGGGGCTCTGGTCAGCGAGGGGGCAGGCTCCTGGCCCTGCCCTCCTGCCCTCCCTCCTGGCCCGGGGCCCAGCACTCCTGTCTGTTTCCCAGACAGGAAATATGAATCAAAATAACATGACATACTCAGCCACAATTAGAGCTGTGCTGTGAAGCTGGGCGAGCGCTAACGAGGAGCAGGCCTCTGCCGCCAAACCTGCCAGCATGCCCTCCTTGCTCCCCCTCCTGCCCCCGAGGCTGGCCATCAGCGGCTCGGAGGAGGGTTGAGGAGGGGGGGTGGGAGGCCCTGGGCGCCTCACTTGGCTTTGATGCAAGGTGAGCTCTGCGAACACCTGGCTTGCCCTGGCTTTTGCTGGGATCCTGTACTCTTTGGAGTCCATCAGAAGGTTTCCTGTGAAGGTCTCTGGCCGTAAGAAGGGGGCTGGCCCTGGCCCCTTCCAGCTCAGAGGCTTGCTGAGATCCGGCCCCCCCACCCGGCCTCGTCTCTGTTGTGTGTTTTTCTAGGTCTGTCGCCTCATCTGCTGCTTCTCTCTTGGTCAACTCGAGTCTCTCTGTCCCTTTCTCTCGTCTCTGCCGCTCTTTCTTTCCTGTCTTCATCTTCATGTCTCTCGTTCTTGTCTCTATTCGTCTCTTCGTCTTTCTCACCTCCCCCTACCCCATTTCTCTCAAAGGAAAGGACTCCTGAGAGAGGAGGAAGCTTACAGCGACTGCGAGGACGTCCCCTTCAGAGCCCGCCCCTTCCTGTGACCTCCCAGCTTGCACCCCCTCCCTGCACCCCTCTCTCCCCTCTCCGTGCTCTCAGCCCGCCCCTCCCTCCCAGGGACCCCCCAGAAGCTCCCCTCCTGGAGGTGCTCTCGCCCTCCCTGCGACCACCCCTTGCCGGCTGACCTCCGCTTCCCTGGTGGTCTTCCCTTTGGTCAGCTGGGTGGAAGGTCACGGCTGTAGGAGGAGGGCCCGGGGTCTTTGAGGGCATCTAACTGGGTGTTCCCCACATGAGGGCCTTGGACCCCTAAGGACCCAGAGGCCGCCCAGCCCTGGGGGGTGGGGTCTGAGCAATTCCCTCCTCCACTTACTTTCCACATTCCCTCTCACACGCGTCATTCGTGCTCCGGGGGAACACAGGCACGCCAAGCATGAAGCGCAGCCCAGCGGCCCCTCGCAGAGGAGCGCACTGCTGGTGTCCGATGCAGCCAGCAGGAGACGTGTCTGACCCGAGTCATCCTGCTTCCCTCACTCGGCAGCAGAGTTTGTGATGAAAAGCATGGTTCTTTGTGATCAGACGTGGGCCAAGTCACTCAGCACTGTTCCGCCTCAGTCTCTTCATCTGTTAAATGGGTACAGTGACAGTGTTGAGGCCTCGCAGGGTTCGAGAGCGCGTCAGGCTCTGGTCCAGGTCTGTAGAAGGGGCCCAGGGAATAGTCACCATGGTGTGCGTGTGAGGCCCGGGGCTGGCTGTGTGCACACACATTAGCTCACGGGATTGTCACAACAGCCCCCAGTGCAGATGATACACTATCCTCTCCTGGAAATAAGAGATCAGGCTCAGAGAGGTTGAGTAACTTGGCCAAACTCTACCATTGTGAGCTCGTATGCTCACTCATGCTTTTACGCAGTTATTTCATGAAGGGTGCTAGACACCGACGGCACCACGGTGAGTGGGGCAGGTGTGTTCCCTAACTCGAGCACTTTCAGTCCAGTGGGGGACAGATATTTCACACCCTCACGCAGAGGACTTAAATCATATGACACAGGGCTGCGAGCTCATCTGACCTGGCCTGGGAGTGACCAGGACTTCCCTGAGCACATGGCCATTGTGGTGAGATTTGCCAACTGAGAAGGGGTTTAGAGGTGAGAGAAGGAAGCACCCCAGGCAGAGGCGATAGCATGTGCAAAGGCCCTGGGGCAAGATAGAGCTTACAGTGCTTGTGGGAATGAGACAAGCTCTTGGGACTAAACAGTGAAACATGGAAGGTCAAGGCTGAGGAGCTTGGCTGAGGGGCTTGCAGGCCACCAAGAGGAGGTGGTCTTCCCAGGCCAGAGTGCCCCGGCCTTGTGCCGTGGCTCACAGCAGTACCAGCACAGACACTACCACAGGGAGCATGGCACACCCCCAAGCTAGTTGGGGAGGGACTCGCCAGAATCTCTGTCTTCACAGATATTTCCTGGGGGAAACCCGGCTCGCTCAGGGTGCCTGGATCGGGGATACTCGCACACTTTATAGGTCAGAGCTTCACCTTTATTGACTTTTAAATGGCTTCACTGAGTTGTAATTTACACTCGATGAAAGACACCCATTTTAGGTGTATGATGGAGTTCAACTCAGCAACGAAAAAGAACAGCTTACCTACGTGCCACTACATGGCTAAACCTCAAAAACATTATGCTAAGTGAAAGAAGCCAGATGCAAAAGGGCAGGTGTGCGATGATTCCATTCGTATGAAATCTCTAGAAAAGGCTACATCCTTAATTTGAAAGATCTGATATGGAAAAAAATCAACTGGGTTTGCAATCCATTCTTTTTAGCCGAAGACCTTTTTTCTTTTTTTAAAGTATTTGTCCACAATATAAAATGATGTGCAATGAGATTCTTTAAAGCAGTTTCAATTATTATGCATATTAAAATAGTCATAAAAATTGGTTACAAGTTTATTTATTTATTTTGGTGAGGAAGACTGGCCCTGAGCTAACATCTGTGTCAATCTTCCTCTATTTTGTATGTGGGACACTGCCACGGTGTGGCTTGATGAGCAGTGCTAGGTCTGGATCTGGGATCCGAACCCATGAACTCTAGGCTGCCAAAGTGGAGCGTGTGAACTTAACCACTATGCCACTGCGCCAGCTCCTGGTTGCAAGTGTTTTTAAACCACCTGCTTCTGCAAACAAAACGTCTCTTTGACAGTGATTATTAAGAGCTTGAAGAAATCATCATTAAAATGTCTCGACCAGTGGTGCGTGCTGTGGACACCTTGTCTGGTATCCCCTCGGCCCCTCAGTTCACATGAAGCTCTGGCAGAGGAGCTTCAGGGAGCTGGCAGCCCCCCACCTCAAGCACCTGAGTTTCTCTTCTGTTCTGCTTGGGAACTTTCTGTGGCACACGGGAGCTTGCTTCACTTTCACCCAGGTGTGACTTGGAAGTAAAGAGATGGCACATCTTTCTCCCATGGGAGGGGGGAGGGTGGCAGCGGGGCATGGGAGAGTGATGAGGGTTGGTGGAGAAATGCCCCTGATTCCATGCCCTCCAGAGGGGCAGTTCTGTGTATAGGTTCATGTTGTCTGCAAATAGAGATAGTGTTACTTCTTCCTTTAAAATTTAGATGCCTTTTCTTTCTTTTTCTTGTCTGATTGCTCTGGCTACGACTTCCAGTAGGATGTTGAATAGCGGTGGTGAAATCAGACATCCGAGTTTGCTGCTGATCTTAGGGGGAAGGATTTCAGTCTTTCACCATTACGGTGTTAGCTGGGGGGTTTTCATAAACATCATTTACCCTGTTGAGGAAGTTACCTTCCCTTCCTAGTTTTCTGAGTGGGTTTTTTTTTTTTTTCATGAAAGGGTGTTGGATTTTGTCAAACGCCTTTTCTGTGTCAGTTGAGATGAGCATGTATTGCCCCCTGCCCTGTTCTATTAATGTGGTGCATTACACTGATCGCACTCCATATGTTGAACCATCCTTGCCTTCCTAGGACAAACCCATTTGGAAATGGTGTATAATCTTTTTAGTATGCCGTCAGATTCTGTTGGTTGGTATTCTCTTCAGGACTTTTGCATTACTATTCCTCAAGGACATTGGTCTGCAGTTTTCTTTTGGTGGCAGTGGGACGATTCTGGAGCACGTTCCACCTGGTTTCTCAGAGATCTCCAGTGGGACTGAGTCCCATGTGCCCACAGTGGTCCCCATTTTTGATGCACCCCTTATTGCTTGTCTCCTTCCTCTGTTTCGCTCTCTTCTTTTCTGACTTGTGCTTCCCGGGGTCACCCCCTCATAAATTACTTCCTTTCAAGTCCTCACATCAGATATGCTTTGGGAAGAAAACTAAGAGAACCCAGGCTGGTGTGTAGCCATTTCAAGCATAAAACCTAATTCAAAAAATTATGTTCTCAAAAGCAAGATCAAGAGCTTACTTTAAAAAAGTGACACTGCCTTTATTTGTAAGTTTTATACTCTTTGAATATTTAAACATATTCCCCAGCTTTGAGTTTTATTATTTTTTTCCTTAGCATAAATAGAAAATAAAAAGAAAACACGGTAGTTTTTTTTTTACACCAAATCCAACATAGATGTTGCCCACCTCCTCTTGATGGTCCCTTGTGGGCTGCACAAATGTTACCATGTTTGATGGATGCTGAGATGGCAAAGAGCTGGGCAGGAAGCCCTGCTTTGGGCAGGGGAGGGCCAGGGGGTGGTGGGAGCTGCCTGGTGTCTGTGTGGAAGGAGTCACAGGGGACTTTGACCTTGTTTTCTGTTTGAAGGTGGGAGACAAGAGTAGCTCAGGGCTAGACTCCCAGTGCTGTCCCAGAGGCACCCCAAAGGAATGAATAACAGCCCCTCTCTGCTCATCCACCTGACAGCCCAGGAAGTCCCACTTTTCCCCTTAATGAAACTGCCACTCACCACAGGTAAGAGAGCTGATGGTTGGGCTCAGTTCATGGGAGACCCTTTCCCCTCCCTTCAGGTTAGCCCTGGAGAAAGCCAGTGAGCGAGAAAGCCGCCATTGCCCCAGTTATCCAGAACTGCCTCTGACTGTCTTATACACAGGCACGGACGCGCACGCAGAACCTGTCCTCAGCTTTGCTATGCAATTCCTGTATTTTGTAGCCATTAGAAGCCTGGGTCTGGGAGCCAGCCAGGCCTGGGTTTGACTCCCGCCACTTAACTTGCTGTGTTTCCTTGGGTAAGTCCTTTAGTGGCCTGAGGCTCGCTTTCCTCTTCTGTGAAATGGGTGTACTTAGTTGCTGGGGGAATTATGGGGAGGAAGCCATCGGGCACTCTGCCCGGCACCCAGGAAGCACACGGTTCGTGGACTGACTGACTAACCCAGCACACATTTGTCGGACACCTATTCCATGTCTGGGTCTACTTCAGGTGCTGGGGACACAGCTGTGAACAGAGCCTCACTCCAGTGTGAGATGCAGAGGGTGAACCAGCTTGTCATAGAACATCAGTCTAATTGCCCATTTAACCTTCGCGGGAGCTTAATTAAGGATGTTTAGTCTGGGCTGCTGCACTTGACTCGTTAGGTCAAGCTCATGGCCTTCCCTCCAGCCCATCAGCCGCCCAGACAGACAGGCTTTCCCAGGTGTCCCCCGAGAGGAAGGGGAAATGGTGGGTTTGCTCGGTGCTGCCCAGCCCATGGTGGCTGTGGGCTGACCAGAGGGCACTTGTGGGGGCGGGGGTGGGGAGGACAGCTGCCCCCAGATAGGGGCACAGGGCCCAGGATGGGGCAGAGCTGGACACAGGCTCGGATGGTTTCCTAGAGACAGTCTGACTGTGGTGTGTGCGTGTGTGAGCGTGTGCCAGGCCCCGTCCTTGCTCATGCAGTCGGGGATCAGAACTAGGGTTTACTCAGCGCTGTTTTAGCAAATCGAGGTAGGGAAGATGGCACACCCAGTGAGATCCCAGAGACCCTCACATACAGGTGTTGGCAAATGTTCTCTGTAAAGCACCAGAGAGTAAATATTTTAGGCTTTGCTGGCCTGGGTTACAACCACTCGTCTCTGTCGTGTAGCGTGAAAGCAGCCACAGACAATATGCAAATGAATGGGTGTGGCGGTGTTCCAATAATACTTTATTTACCAAAAGAGATAGCGGGCCAAACTGGCCTGAGAACTGAAGTTTGCTGATCCCAGATCTAGCAGAACTTTCTAGATGAGGCATTCAGACAACTCTCTTTCCACCACTCATGATAGCTCACAAGCTGCAACCCTTCTGGGGCCTCCTTCCCCAGCAAACTTGAGGTCTTTTTCAAAGCCAAGTGTCATATTTACTGTAGCATTTGTGTATTTCTTAACCATTTCACATGTGTAAACCGAGGAACCATTTTTGTTAGCTTCCTATTGTTTGTTTTTTGACACGTCACTGATGAAGTTTCTCAGCCTGGTGCTCCTGAATCCATTTTTTCTCATAAGCCCTGCGGTTTTTATTCGGCAGTTTGGCCCAGCACAGGATTTCAAGGAATACATACGCCGTGTTATAGAAGAGCTGGATGTATTTGTAACCCGGGCCTCTTGCGTTCTAGGCCAGTGTTTTTCCACCTGCATTACTGTGTCAGGTAGGGTTGGCTTGGCTTTGCTGCAGTCACAAATAAACCCTGAAATCTCAATGGCTCTTCCCATAAGGGTCTGCTACTCTCTCGCACAAAGTCCAGTTTAGGTTGGTGACTCTCCAGGGTGGCTGCCTCTGTGCTGCGACACAGGGATCCAGGCTGCTTTCTGTGGCCCCGCCCCCTTGTCATGTGGCCTCCATCATCACTGATAAAGTGGAGGAGAGACTGGAGGATCTGGGGGCATGTTTCCTGGGAGTAAGTGCTGGGATTGGCTTAGAACACTGCTGCCCACTTCCCATTGGTCAGAAATCAGTCACATGCCCCCACTCAGCTGCAAGGGAGGCTGGGAAATGTAGTCTTCTTGTGTGTCCAGGAAGAGGAACAGGATTTGATGAGCCCATCACAGTGTCTTGGTCACATCACCTCACCCCAATTCACTCACCTTTCAATAATTCACTGGCACTTTATGCCAGACACTGTTCTGGGCTCTGGGGATATAGCAGAGAAGAGTAAAAACAAAATAAAACAAAACTACAGAAACAAACCCTGCCTTCATGGAGGTTGCATTCCAGGGGTAAACAGATAATACACAAATAAACCAGTTAATGTAATGTATGTCCGCTAGTGACATGTAGCTATGGAGCAAAAAGAAAGCATCAATGTGGAAGAGAGAGTGTTGAGGGTGTGGGTGGCGTTACAACCTTAGATAGGATGGTTGGTCCGGAGCCATCTCTGAGGAGGTGGCATTTGAGAAAAATCTTGAAAGAGGTTTGACAGGGAGCCGTGTAGAAACCTGGGTGAGAGAATTGCAGCCAGACTAACAGTCAGGGCAAAGGCCCTGAGGTAGGAACATACCTGGAATGTTCCATGAACTGCAAGGGGGTCCGTGTGGCTGGGAGTGGCTGGAGGGGCAGGGGGAGGGGGAGGCAGGAGCAGATGAGATTAGGGAGCTATCAAAGGGTGGGTTGCCGACTATTCTCAAGACTTTCAGTTTGAGACCCTGGAAACTCGTGAGATTGCTGTACTTGAACCCAGGATACTCTGTTCCACCTCCGGGTTCCACCACTGACCTCTGGCACCAGGCCGTTTGATAGATGAGGAGAGCGGGCTCAGGAGGTCAAGGACTCCCATCTCCCAGAACCTTTACAACTCTGACACGAGAAATCAGTGGTTATGCGCTGGGAACTGCAGTTCACTTGACGGTCACGTGTAGTGAATAGCGAGGTTGTCTAGGAGGTGGACCCAGGAACCATGGGGTCCGCGGGTGACCCCTTGAACCCTTGCTCTGGCCGGAAGTTCTGTGGTTCGGATGCTCTATCTGAAGACAGCATCCTGCACGCTCATCTAGCGGTCCTGGATGGCGCTGTGGGCCAGGTGAAAACACTCTGCTGTTTTTCCCTCTGTGGAAAGGGGGCAGGCCGGGAAGCAGCAAATAATTAAATTGATGTCGACATTTATTGCTGTGAAGGCAGTAAAAGCATCACATGGCTTCCTCATAAAAAGTCATAAGGCCTATTTACAGTCCCACATTATTTTTCTCGTAATCTAAACCAGCAACTTTCTCTGAGGCTCCTACATGTTTAGCTGAGAGCTTTATGACATGAAGAACTGGCTGGGGAGCATCAAACCCTCCCTCTTCTGACGGGGTTGGAGGGAACTTGGTTTGTTTGCGTTCATGGGTTTTATTGATTCAGGGCAAATATCTTTTTTTTTTTTTCCTGAGGACGATTCGCCCTGAGCTAACATCTACAGCCAATCCTCTTCTATTTTTTCGTATGTGGGGCACTTCCATGGCGTGACTGGTCAGTGGAGTAAGTCTGTGCCCAGGATCTGAACCCACAAATCTGGGCCACTGAAGTGGACTGCAAGGAACTTGAACCACTCTGCCATGAGGCCGGGCCCAGGGCAAATATCTTTAGGCCATTACCCAAAGGGTCAAAAGCCACAATCTTGGCATTTCATGGGCAAAAGGCAGCCATGAACCCAGCAACTCTGAACCAACAACATTCCTTCAGTTGTCTACAATGCTATCTCATAGTTTGAGGCCACTTGTCAACTTTCTTGAGATGTGTTTGCATAGGGTATGAATTAGGGTTGTTTCTTGGGAGGACAAGTAGATTACATGTATCAAAATTTAAATTTCATGTGCCTTTTGATCCAGCAATTTTCTGTCTAGGAATCCACTCTGCAGATGAACTCAAACATGTGCCCAAAGACCCATGAATATTGAAATGAGTATATTTCATTTGAAATAGTCAAATAAATATGTGAAGTCAATATTGGATATTGAAAGGGTGAAACTGCTGAAAGCCAGTGAAATGTCTATTGGTAGATGATTATCGATAAATACTGGTACATATCTAACAGCAAGACTAGGTAGCCACTAAACAATTGGGCGTGGTTTGTGTTCTTCGAGCACAGCATGATCCCCAAGGTGCAAGGTTAAGAAGTAAGATACAGAAGACTGTGTTTAGAATAAGCCCATTTATCTAGATTTAAAAATACATATCTACACTGGTATATGCATAGAAAAATTCTGGAATGATGCACAAGTTACTATTAAAAGTGGTTCTGGTGATAAGGGAAATTGAAGGTCTTTAAATATGTACATGCATTACTTTTTCATAGCATAGTGGAAAATGCATCCACTTCCTGTGAAGGTGACCACCAGAGGGAATCCTGGACCTGGAGTCAGACCTTCTAAATCAGGCTGCCCCACTTGCTGCCTGTGTGATCTTGAGCAAATGATGTTTCTTGGGGTCTCAGTCTCACTGATTATAAAACGTTATCACCTCCTTGGCAGGGTGGGTGTGGTTTAAGTAAGGCGATATTTTCTGAAACTTAGGTGAGTTGTGACGCACCACCCCACGTTAGGCAACCCTTTTATTATTTCATTTTTATAATGTATGAATTTGGGGTGTTTTTGGTTGTTTTCATTGTTGTTGTGAGAAATAGAAATGGATTTGGCAAACAAGAAAACAAAGACACAAAAGAAGAAAATTTAATTGGAGGGCTATAGCAGGAGCACAGAGGAGGAGCTTGACAACTAGGTCTTGGAAAAGACTGGAAGGAGAGCAGGTCTCTTACTTGGGCACCAAGGAGCAGGATCCACTGATGAGATGAGCAACCTGCAACCACTTCTCTTCGTTTTCTCTGCTCAGAATCCAAAGGCCCAGGACAGAGACTGTGATTGGCTGACGTTGGGTCCTGTGCCCACCCCCAGGCTTATGGAGGGTGGGGCAACTTGATTGACAGTAGGATTAACTAATGAAGGAGGAGGAAAATAGAAAAGCAATAACCAAAAGGAAGAAAGATGGATTCTGGGTGGGCAAAAAGCCACAATGAAACATATAAAATAGTAGCTATTCTTTCACAGTATTGAATTGGTCACACAGGCTAACCGCTGTAATAAACAACCAGTGTTTCAACGGCTTCATAAATGGAAGTTTATTTCGCACTCACCCTCCCCTCTGCTGTTATTGCGTCTTGGTGGGTGGCTCTCCTGGTCTCTGCTCCACAGTCACTCGGGGACTCGGGCTCCTTCCTGCAGGCTCTGCGTCTTTCACCACATCCTCTGGGTCTGGACAGCAGACAAGGGAAAAGCTGAGGGAGGGTAGGTGCACTTATGGACCAGAGTCTGGTCGTGTGGCCGTACCCAACAACAGCTGGGAAACTGTCTAATTGTGTGTTCAGGAGGAAAAGGGAAAAACCTGGTGACGAACTTGCCCGGGTCTGCCATATGTAACACAACATAGAACAAGTCACGTTATTGTCCTTCCAGCCCCGAGGGCCTGTGCGTCTAACACTCTGACCTACGTGCAGTCCTTTCTCCTCCCTGGACCTCATTTTCTTCATCTGAAAAATGAGAATGTTGGAGAAGCGACAAGGTTTTTAAACTTTCTTTGTCCCGGATAAACTTCTTCTGTTGAGAGCCACTGCAGAACCCAATCTTCACATCAAACAGACAGCTGCAGCGGTGGGGTGCAGGCGAGGGCCCAGAGCCCCATGTCTTCTTCCCCGCTCCCTTGCTCCTAGGGCTCGATCGTAGATCCTGGGGCTCTGGGGATCACGCGCAGGCTGTTGTTGGCCTACATATCCTCCAGTTAGGACGTGACCCAGCCGATCTCTGGACGCTTTAGGGAACTTTCAAAACTTCACTGTGTTCTCACTTTGGAAACATCTGAAGACATTTGAAACCAGGGCCACTTGGCCTCCCTCCCTGGCTGGCCCTGCGATGTGCCTGCTCCCTGCTTAGAACCACCTGCTTGGCGCTCCAAACCTCCCTCTACCACAATTTATTTTCTTACCGAAGGGAAATGTTTAGCATAATAAATCGTGCGGTTCCAGCGTTCGTTGCCTGAGCCATTTCCATGAAAAGGGGCTCCTGAGCTGGTCTTCAGACCGGGCCTCACTGCTGGCAGAAGCATCCATCCCTGCGGTGGAAAGGGGAGCCCTTCTCTAGGACTTTCCAAAGCCAGAGGCACCGAGCAGGCACATCTGCTTTGATTAAAAAGGAAAAGCATCGAGGACGAAGGGGTGCTATCGCCTTACAGGGTGGGGAGACAGTTCCAAACCACGTTACAGATTTTGTACGACAATGATTTTGAAAGGGAATTCATATAATCCTGGCGATTTAAACATTAACGTTTCAAAGCTCTAATGGGCCCAAAATAAATATATACATATTTTCCACCAATTTCAAAAATAATCATCCTAAACCTGAAACGACTTTAGTCTCATTTCTTGAACTGGTTCACTTCCTTCCCGAAGCGGAGTAGGGTGAAAGAATCAGAGCCGAGAAGGGCGAGAACGCCTCGCGGCCCGCACTCGCTCCAGGAGCCTCTGACCTTCCACTTGAGTTGGATTCAAAACAAAAGTTTTACTTCATTTAAAACTGCTTAAGTCAACGTTTTATCCTCCTGGAGATGGCATAAACAGTAAGCGAGTTCCAAAGGACCCAGGAAATGGCTCTTTTGGGGTTATTATCTTTAAAATGGGCCAAGAATTTCCCAAATCTTGTATTCTCAAGTTCCCTTAGAAATAAATGCCTCCATAAACAGGCAATATCTGCACCACCCGGGCTTGTCTTAAACCCAGCTGGGACCGGACTTCGCACTTTGTCAACTGACCTATCTCCAGGTCTGGAGGGAGGGAAGGAGATGCCAATTAAACAAACGAAGGATGCAGTCTTCTCCCAGGTCCTCTGGGACCCTTATTCCTGGTGGTGTGTCTCTGCAGACACGTCCACACTCTCTGGGTTTGTAGAGAAAGAAGCTCCAGTTCATGGAGGAGTTCGACAGAGGTTTCACGAGGAGCAGCTGGAGCACCTTGATAAAGTGTTCATGGGTCCTCGCTGGGGAGTAAGGTGGACCTGAGCTGATCCCGGGTCCCGGCTGGGGAGTAAGGTGGACCTGAGCTGATCCCAGGTCCCGGCTGGGGAGTAAGGTGGATCTGAGCTGAAGTCCCAGCTGTGCCTCTCATTTTCTCTGTGAACTTAGACACGGCAGAATCCAAGATACTAACAGTCATCAGAGGCATCTTGCACGGTGACGTAACGCAGGTAGAACGTTGAGCTTGGAAGGCAGACGTGCTTGGCCATCATCAGCTTCTGTGATCTAGGAAGCAGATGGAAGGGTTCTGCCATCACTCAGAGAAAGGAGAGGTTTAATTCAGAGCATTGGGTGCTGTCACTTGTGCTCAGGTTTGCCGCTCAAGTTTGGCAAACCGGGAAGTCACAGGAACGGTAGGACATCACAGCGGCCTGGCCTGCGCACTGAGGCGGGAGCTTGGTGGGGACCCCCAGGCAGCTGCTGCAAACCCTTTTATCTGCCAGATCTCACCTGTCTGCCCACTGGGGCCAAGGCAGCGATGTCTTCAGGCTCTCTCCCACTTCTCAAATCTTGTGTGGGTGGCTTTCGTTGGTGGAGTCCAGTCTAGGACAAGCATGGTGGCAAGGGGTTCTGGGAAACGTAGTTCCCTATCTTCCAGCCCCGCAGTCTGAGGAATAGGTGCCGAGTGGCCGTCACTTCTGGTGCTGAGTGGGAAGCTTGACCATTGGCATTTGAAAATAAATCATAAACCACACAAGCGGGACCAAGGTGAAAACTCAAAATGGCTGGAAACGTACTTCAGAGGCTCGGATGTCAGAGGGAGAAGCGCTATCGGGGGTCAGAAATTGTCACCGCGGCCAAAGGTGGCGGCAGTCTGCCTCTGACACCAGTTATGGGACCTGGAAAATGTGGGGACTGGGATTGTCCCCACGAAGAGAGAGAGAGAGAACCTTTGTCGTTTGGTGCGCAAATTACCAGCCTGCCTCCCCAGCTCTGCGGAGCAGCCCCCGCCTCAGGGGCGTCTCCCTCCTCTGAGTTATTGTCGCGCACTTTGTCTAAACCACATGCCAGTCCCTGTCCCAGTGGTCTGCTCTATAAAGTATCATCTTCCTAAACAGAGTTTTTCAGCTTTTTGAGGGCAGGGAGCATGTCCCCAAATCTTCAGAACCCCCAAAGAAATGTTCCTTAAAAATAACAGAAAAATATATGCTTATTAGAAAAAAACCTGGAAGACACAGAGAAGTGCAAAGAGGACAGTGCGGATCTTCTGTGGTTGCACCTCCCAGAGGTGTGCTCTGCTAATGTTTGGTGCCACACTTTCCAGTTTTCCCCAATACTCACCCTTAAATAAATGCGGGATGGTTAACACACTAACAAAAAGTCGCCGAGCCCCTGCCGCCTGCCCGGCGCTGACTGCGCTCTTCATCGCTTAGGCTCGTCGTAAACGCACCCATCGACTGTCGTTGGGGGAACGTGTTCCCTTCACCGTTTTCGAGGTGGAGGTAGCCTTCCAGGGCTCTGGCCTCCTCGTCTTCACCAGCTCTTCCCTGCGGTCAGCTTAGACACGTCCCCTCCCCCACCGAGGGACCCCACGGGTAGGAGGCACCCCGTCCTGACCCTCCATGCCATATGCCGTGTGGGGACAGACTCCCCCAAAGGAGGCCTGGCAGCAAACATCGATGTAATTTGCTCATCCATAAACCGACTGAGCTAGAGTGAGGTTCTCACATCAGCTCGATCAGTAATAAAAGTGACACGTCCATCGCAGTTACCTGGTGTATGTGCCAATCTCTCTATGGTCCATGCTTGGAGTGGGAGAAAGGGGACTGTTTATTGAGCCCTAGGCACCACGCTTCCTGTTCACACACCTTATCGAATTAGTCCTTAGATGACAGAGCAGTTGGTGTAATTGTGGCCGTTCTTTTAGGGCAAGAAAATTAAGGCACAGAGAGGTTAGCCAACTGTCCAGGTCACACAGCTGGGGAGTGGTGACATTGGGTTTGTCCCAGCTCCGTCTGTCTTTCTCTCTTTTGTTAAACAGCTTTATTGAGATAGAATTCACATACCATACAGCTCATCCATTTAAAGTGTACAATTCAACGGTTTTTAGTGTATTCACAGATAAGTGCACCCATCAGCACAGTCACTTTTAGAACATTCTCATCACCTCACAAAGAAACCCTGTCCCCTCTAGCTGTCACTCCTATGTCCCCTTCCTCCCTCCCCCCACCCCCAGTCTCAAGCAAGACTAATCAAGTTTCTGTCTCCATGGATTTGCCTATTCTGGACATTTCATGTACACGGAATCAGACACGATGTGGTCTTCGCGTCTGGCTTCTGTCGCTCGCACGAGGTTTGCAAGGCCCACACTGCAGCACGATAGTGCTGCACTCCTTTTCATGGATGAATGATGTTCCACTGTGTGGCTCCCCATGTTTTGTCGATCCTTTGCCGGCCCATGGAGCCTGGGCTGCTTCCACCGTTGGCTAGGCTGGATGGACTCTGTCCTTCTGGACATTCTCTGCCTGCCTCCCTCCCAGGGGGTCAGTGGCTTTAACGGAGACGACACGGATGGCAAAGAGCCGGAGCTGCTTCTGCCTTCTCAGACAGGCCCTGCCGGCAGTCACTTTCCCAACCTGCAATTTAGGCTCTGCACGCGGAGAGGGGCGCGGCCCGGGCCCCCCGGGGCCAGACCACCAGGGCGGCCTCAGCTCAATTAAAGTTGTTATTCCCTCAAAGAGGGGGAGTAAAGAGTGGGTTCAGAAGCAATAAAAACAGATGTCACAGCCCTCTCCTCCTCCAGGAAATCGCCTCCGGGGAGCAGCGTCACTGCCCTGCTGGACCAACCCCAAGTGACACTGTGTTGTGATGTGGCCGCCAGACGGGAGCTCTGGTTCCTTTTGAAGCAGCGAGAGGTCCAGGAGGCTCTGGGAAGAGGGAGAGACGCTCCTCCAACCCCGAGGAGGCCCCGGTGCCTGTCGGTCAGGGAGAAACATTCCCTGGGAGAGGGCCCTGGCGGGGCCGCCCGACCCTGTGCCCCTGGGGCCCTGAGGTTCACATGTAATTGAAGTGGTGGCCTCCCAGAGGGAATCTGGCCCCCGCTCGGGATCCGTGTTCCTGGAGCCTGTGGTGAGCAGGAACGACCGAGTGACCCACGTCGCCACTGTGACCCATGTCGCCAGAGGGGTTTGCTGTGCTCAGCAGCAGGGGCGTCAGGCAGGCTGTTTCTGGAATAATCACCCCGCTCATTACAGGCTTCGGATGGGCTCCCAAGGGTCAGGCTGGGTTTGTGTGCCCATCTTGGGGGTCAAGGAAAATGTGGCCCTTTCAGCTGCGTCAGCTAAAGAGCAGCTCTGGGATGGCGTCGCTGCGCCGTCGAGGACAGGAGCGAACTTGGAAACACAAAGTGAGTCTGGGAAAGGAGAGGAGTCGATGAGGGAAGTAGAACAGAGAGGGGCTGCTGAGCTCCTGTCTCCTTCTCTAGGTGACGGCAACTTATAAACACAGAGGGGCCGTTCAGGGGAAGCACAAGAACAGCACAGCTGGGCGCCAGGTACGGTGATCCTAAGAAGTGCATGTCTTTATCCTCTTTCTACGCAGGGAGAGCTGACACTCAGAGTGGTTAAGCAACCTGCCTGAGGTCACACAGCTGGCTGGTAGCAGAGGTGAGCTGTGAGCCCAGAATGTGACCCCATAACCCAGCTTCTGATTACTGCATCTTGTCAGGGAGCACTGCGAGCTGCTTCGTGGCCCTCCCTGGTCAGGGTGTCGTGCACTAGGAGGCGGGGGTGGGGGGGGGGTCGTAGGCTGGGAAGGGCCTGCACTTTCCTCTGCTCCAGAAATTCTTCTTTTTAAAAAAAAATTGTGGAAAATACATATGACATAAAATTCATCATTATAACCATTTTTAGGTGTGCAGTTCAGTGGCGTCAAGTACACTCACATTGTGCGGCCGTCACCACTGTCCGTCTCCAGAGCTCTTTGCATCTTGTAAAGCTGAAACTCTGCCCCTGTTAGATAGCAACTCCCCACCCCCTCCCCCAGGCCTGGCCTCCCCGTCCTTCTTTCTGTCCCTGTGATCTGACCCCTCTAGGGCCCTCATCGAAGCCACTAAGTTTGTGGTTACTTGTTACAGCAGCAATGGGGAACAAATACGCTCTTCAATTCGCACAATACATTCCAGGGCTTCTGAACCTTCCGGAATCTCCATCAGGGGATTCCAGAGTGGGACCTGCTGACTGAGGCCGGCGTGTCTGCCTTCACATTCAAGGGCTGTGAGGACACATGTCCTCTCACCTCACAACAGCCTTGGGGCTTGGCAGGTGGACGGCCATTTTGATGGAGGCGAAAGCAACCAGTTTAGGGGTCTCTTCCTCATTGCGGCATCTTCAGTCAGTGTTGGTAATTTACATTTTCCATGGGAATGTCCAATTCTTCCACACATTTGAGCTTGTGTTAAAAGTTGTGTGGAGGAGTCTCTTATGACTTGTAAAGCCTCCCCCTGTTGCGTGGTGTACGTACCTTTCTTGTTCTCAATCTTTTTAATTTGTGCTTTCCCTTCTCTTTTCATTGATTATACTTACCAAGAGTATGTGTCTATTTTAACCTTTTTTTTTTTTGAGAAAGATTAGCCCTGAGCTAATATCTGCTGCCAATCCTCCTCTTTTTGCTGAGGAAGACTGGCCCTGAGCTAACATCTGTGCCCATCTTCCTCTACTTTATATGTGGGATGCCTGCCACAGCATGGCTTGACAAATGGTGTTTAGGTCCACACCCCGGATCCAAACCTGCAAACCCCGGGCTGCCGAAGCAAGGCATGCAAACTCAACCGCTGTGCCACTGAGCGGGCCCCTATGGGTCTTTTTTAAACAGCCTGCTTTCGGTTTTATTTTAATTTTTTTCCCGAGTGTTCCTGTATCGCAAACATTCCTGACTGTTCGTGTTCCCCTAATGTAAGAATCCAGAGAAATATTTTCTCCCCAGTCTCAAGATGTCTCATTACTTAAGTCCTAGAAATAAAATAGAATCTCAGTACGTATTTCAATTGAGTCTGAGTTCTATTTTTGGTGAACTATGACTCTGTGGTGAAAAATTTCTTTCTTCAGCTGCTTTCTCACAAAACTTGGCAGCAGTCTCCTCGAGTCTCCTGCACTGGGTTTTGCAGAGATTTGTCTTTTTTGCCTGAATTTCAAGCATGATACATGGAGATTAATCCTCAGCTTTAGGGCTTAAGTTCATCTGTCAACTACGTATTCTGTTCAGTGAAGCTGGCAAATAGCTTCTGAGGAAGTTGAGGACACGGTGACACACTTTAAGCACAGAGGGACTTGGCGCTCAGGACCCTGAGACGTCGCGAAGCCGGCCTCGCTCTGCTCTCTGAGGCGGAGACCAGAGCCCCGGGCTCCGGGGTGCAGCCGTGGTCTCCGAGGCTCAGTTAATCTTCCCGAGGGAAAGAGCGCCGCATTGGGCAGTTCCGTTAGCATCTCTCCCGCCGCGGATGGCCAGAGGCGGTTATGATGTACTAGCGCGAGAAGGGGTTGATGGAGGGAGCGACTGCTGAGGAGAGGTGGGCCCTGAATCCAGAAGGCGGAAGGGCGTCCACGTGGCATCCAGAAGCTTCCACGGTTGCCCTGCCCCAGGCTCGGCGTCTCCTCCAGTTACCCTCTCAGCATCTTTCCCACCTGCGCACTCAAGGCACAGTGGAGGGTCTGAGACACACGCCCAGCTAACTCAAGAATGGCTCTCAGAGAGACCAGCATCCCCGCCTCTCCCACGGAGCATGGTTTTCTGCTCCAGAGCTGTGGCCGTTTCGGGACAGGTAGAATTTGGGCTTCAAATGCCCGACCAGCTGCCTGTGAGTCCCCACTGACGGAAAAGGCGAACAGAGGCGAGGATTCAGGGGCCGAGTCCTGACCTGCGTGGCCCCGGAGGTTTGGGATGCTGGGCCCTGGGAGCGACAGCTCAGCGAGGCTGGTGGCCAGGACCCTGCACGCATGACAGCCCCTGCTGCTGTTGTCAGCCTTCCCCTTCTCCCAGCAGACCGAGTCCCCATGGGTACATCCCTCCGTGTCACCAGGGAGGGGGAGCAGACCTCCCGGGTGGGGTCTGGGGGACGCCCTGGTCGTCTGTCCTGGAGGTGGCTTGGCGAGGGGAGCCCTCTGCCTCTGGAGCCGCCGGGGGCAGGGCCGCCTGCAGGACGGTTCACATCATCAGTCACCTGGGCTCCGGCCCGGGAAGGCGGGGCTGCTCATTCTCGCCGTCTTCTCGGCGCCTCTGGAGCAGCGGAGGCCCGGAGACCTCTTCTCTCTGCCCTCGGCCCCCAGGCCCCCTGGTGAAATCCAGGGGCCAAAAGTCTTGGATATTTTGAGACTCAGTTCCCACCTTTAGAAAATGAGGGCTGGTCTGGGGGAGGCGGAGAGCATGGCCCGGAGACCCTCACTTGTAGAAGGCCTGAGCTCCAGTTTGCCCCGAGGGTGTCCTGTGAGGGACAGAGTCTGAGCAAGAACAGCTTCTCCTGTGACAAACTGTAAGCTGCCAGCTCCCGCTGGGGCCGGAGAGGGGCACAGTCTCTCTCTCCCTCCAACGGCCCCACTGCATCTGGACCAGACTGCAGTCTTCTCTACTGGCCAAGAGTTTGAGCCTTTTTTTTTCCTTTGGGGAAGAAGATTAGCCCTGACCTAACGTCTGCACCAATCTTCCTTCACTTTGCATGTGGGACTCCTCCACAGTGAGGTTGATGAGTGGAGTAGGTCCACACCCGGGATCTGAACCCGTGAACTCAGGCCACCGAAGTGGAGCGTGCAGAACTTTAACCACTCCGCCACGGGGCCAGCCCCTGAATTTGAGCCTCCTAATAACGGAACGTATCCCAGCCTGGGAGGTTTTATTTTAACATCCTAGAAAATGACTTTAAGCGGCTCCTTTCTGCAGAACGGCTAACTGAAGCCTGTGGTGAGGAGGGCGTAGTCTCCCCCAAAGACGTCAGGATCCCCCGACGCCGTGAATGTGAGCTTATCTGGCACAAGTGACTTTGCAGATGTGGTTAAGTCAAGGATCTTGAGAGGGGAGATGGTCCTGGGTTACCCAAGTAGACCCGAAATGTCATCACAAATGTCTTTTTAAGAGGGAAGGAGGGAGAGGGAAATCTGATGCAGAAGACAAGAAGGCCATGTGGGAGCGGAGATGGGAGCCGCAGGCACAAGCCAGGGAACCCGGCGCCTCTCGAAGCTGGACCAGGCCAGGAAATAGTTCTTCCCTGGAGCCTCTAGAAGGAACTAGCCCTGCCGACACCTTGATTTTAGCCCAGTGGGGCTGGTTTTGAACTTCCGGCCTCCAGAACTGCACAAGAATAAGTTTGTGTTGTGTTAAGCCGCTGTGTCTGTGATGATTTGTTACAGCAGCCACAAGGGGTGAACATCCAGGGAGTCGGGGGAGGCTGCGGGTCTGTAGGAAGGAGGAAGATGCCCCAGGGAGGTAAGGTAAGCAGAGCCACCCCCCTCCGTGGACGGGGAGACTGAGACTCAGGGAGAGGAAGCACCTCATGCAAGATCGCACAGCTGGTGGGCGGCCAGCGTCTGCACATGCTCCATCCCATGTGTGCTCCAGTCCACAATGCTGCCCGCCTCCTCTGAAGAAATGCATGGAACGGCCTGAGGGGCCCCCTTTGCCTAGAACCTTCCACACAGTCCTTCTGGGATCCTCAGGAGCAGGGCCAGCCTCCAGCGTTCACAGCCTTGGGGCTGCAGGGAGGGAAAGAGCCCCCACTGCCGCCCACCCCAGAGAGGAGCCAGCTCCCCACCCCGGAGTGTCCAGGCCCCACCAGGTGAGCTGAGGATGTGCCCAGGCATCGTGTGGGGGCGACCTGGCCTCGTCACACCCACAATCTTGAAACCTCACTGGGGTGTGGATCCCAGGGTGGGGACTAGAGTGAGGCCAGAGAGGCGCCCAGAGCACAAAGCTAAAGCAGGCCACTCGGAGGTGTTGACCTCGCATCCCACGACCCCGAGGGTGGCAGCCCCTTAGACTCTGCGCCCTGGGCACCTCGCTCCCTCCACTCCAGACAACTCTGCTAGCTGCTGCCTCCAGAGTCCACATCAGGGCCCCAGCCCCAAAGCAAGAGCTCTGCACTCTGTCAGGGGGCCTGATCTCCCCCTTCCTGAACCTGCTTCTGCAAAGACCCTCCAGTGCCTCCTCCCTTTAGACTTCCCCGCGGCCCTGCATGGCTGAGGGTGTGCGGTGTGTTGGCGTGGTGCAGGCAAGACGGACAGAGGTAGGACCTGACATGGCCAACAGGAGGCAAAGGGGAAGGAGAGAGACTGTGGAGGAAGAATTGCAGACAGTGGCTGCCTGCGAGCCTTCGGTGTGGGAGACGCTGGTGTTCAGAACAAGAATGGGGCCAGGAGGAGCTGGCTTGAAGGGAGCCGGGCTGAGGCAGAGCAGGCCCTTCGGCGTGTGAGCTGTGGGGCGGCCAGGAGGAAAGAGGGGTGCTGGATGAGTTGCTCACGAGGGTGCTCAGGCCTGTGATACAGCTGCGTGCAGGCACCACTCGCATCCTATGTTGCTGTTGGGGGTGACATACCCTCCGTGGGGGAAATTTGGTCTATTGATCAAAATTACAGATGCACATGCCCTGTTCCCAGCAATCCTACCTGTAGGACTTTTACCCTAAGACTAGACTTGTACACATGCAAAATGGCACATGCACAGAGCTATCAATGAAGCATCGCTTGTAACCTTAAAAGATTGGAAATAACCTAAATCAATTAAAATTATGTCAATTAAAAAATTGAATTATAATATATCCACACAAGGAAGGAATGTGCAGCAAAAAAAGAAAGAGAACATCCTTTATGTACCAGCGTGGAATGACTTGCTGATGAAGATGGAGATGATGGTGAGGATGATGAGGATGATACCAATAACAGTACCTACTATGTGCTTGGAACAGTGTTAGGCACTTTATCGTGGCAACTCGTTTATCTAAGATATGTTGTAAAGCGGACAAAGCAAGATGTAGGATTCGTGAATGATCTCCTACCATTTGGTAGAAAATAACTTTCCAGAAAATGTCTCCAGAAGGAGATATAGAGACGGGGGGTTGGAGGGGGTGATCGGGGAAAGGTGGAATGGTGGCGGGCAATTTTACTGGATACTTGGTTGTTCCTTTTGCATTTTGTGTCACGTAAAACTTCTACCTATTAAAACAAATCTAATTAAAATGAAAGAAATCAAGTAAGGACCACTGAATGAACTATTACTTTGGAGGGAACCATAAAAAAAGCAATTATCCTCAGCAAGCTGTGATCTCTGTCAGCCACTTTCCCTTTCAAGTCAAACTGTTTTCCCCTAAGTGGAATTAGGTGATGTTAAAAAAAAGAGAAGAAAGAAAGAAAGCAAAGGAAAAACAGAACTCTCCTTCTTAGTCTCTCTCCTACAGCACAGAAGTCTCCAGCACTCTGTTTTCCTAAGGACTTTTTAATGGGCTGCAACATGACACCCAACAGCTAAGGACTTGGCCTCAGAGTTCGGGGGGCTGGTACCATTGAAATACTGAAGAGGGAATTTGTACTGGCACGTTATTCATGAGCTGTTGTGGAAAGTATATCGGAGTAGCTAAGTCAGGGGGCTATGGAGTCAGACCAACCTAGGTTTGGAGGCTGGTTCTAACAGACTCACTAGCTGTGTGACCCTAGAGAAGTGAATCCACATTTCTGATCCCAGTGTCTTCAAAGGTAATGTGGGAAGAAGAATAGTGGCAGCCTCCTAGCGTTGCCGTGGGACGTGGTTGCTGATGTTGATGACAATGACTGCCACAATCAGACCCGTTGCTATGCTCATCCCCATCTCCCTGAAGGTGGGATTTCTCTTTGGTATCTAAACAAAATGCCCCTTGGGTCTCATGCTTGGACAGGGCACAGAGTGTGGAAGTGACACTCTGGCCCTGATGTTCTCATCTGAAGCAGGGTGCCGTCCTGGTGGCCTCCTGCTGTGCTCTTATCTTCTGGTCCAGAACAACCCTCCTTCCCCAGCCATCAGCTCACTCAGCCGCCGTATTTGGGTCTTTCTCGGTTCTTCGCAGCTGTGCTTGTGTAGGCCTTCTAAATATTTGCCTAGCACAGCCCAAATTCTCTTGCCCTCCTTCCCTGCTCGCTCCTGGGATGATCGCACAAGGGAGCTAGTTAGCACCACATTTTCCGTGGCAGCCCACTTTTCAGAACATGTGCTGTTTAATTTGATATTCTTGTTGCCACCCAAGCATGGAGTCCCTCCGGGCTGGGCTGTGTTCATTTCACTGCTACACTTTACATCCGTAACCCCGCCGTTCCCAGCGATGGGGAGAGAATTCCAGGGGATCCTGCCATTATTGCTTTGTGGAGAAAGGGAAAAAAAGTCCTTCAAACTTGAAAGAGCCAAACTGAGTTACCGATGGGAGACTTTTATATAATGTTTAGAATATTATGCTCACCTATGTACTATCTCTGTGGGTCCAGGAGCCGAATTTAAATTTCCTCCGGAGATTCCATCCCTCCCGCGCTGCAGGGGCAAGCACAGCTGCAGGTATTCGTCAGTATTCATCATCCATGGCTGTGTAACAAGTTATCCCTAAACTTAGCCACTTACGACAACAGTAAATGGTTACTGTCTCACAGTTCCTGAGGGTCAGGAATTCAGGAGCAGCTGAGCTGGGGGCCTCTGGTTCGGGGTCTCTCACGAGGCTGCAATCAAGAGGGCGGTGAGGGCTGCTGTGTCACCTGAAGTCTTGACTGGGACCTGGAGACCCACTTCCAGGACAGCCCCTCACATGGCTGTAGGCAAGAGTTCTCAGCTCCTCGCCGGCCCCACGGGCCCCTCCAGTGCTGGGCATTTTAGGTACAATGTTGCAGCCAATCTGGATTGGGAATTGTATTTCTGAGTTTTGCTTTTTTTTTTTTTTAAGTAACTTTTCTGGACATAAACTGTGAAATCTCTCTCCCCCGCAGTGTGCAGCCATGGACGTCTCTGCCCGACTTTCTGGAGTCTTACTTTTACTTTTCAGCCTGGCCCCCTGGTCGCCCTCTAGTATCTGCACAGCTTAGGGTTCAGTTAGTGAATTTGGCTGAGGTGGTGACAAAGCCTGGAGCCAGAAGGCTTCCGTGGTGTGCGGGTGGATCTCTGTGGCTGGGGAGCACGTTCGTGGCTCCGTCAATCCTCAAGAGTCCTTTGCTTTCACTGGCCAGTGGGCTTCTGGGTTTCGTTTCCCAGACAGGCAGGGATGCGGGGACATCTTGTCCTGACCTATGCTGCTCTCATTTCCCGGATCCTGAGCAAACTGCTGGCTGCCTTGCTGCTTGTCCCCATGAGCTCACAGCCTCTGGCCACTGGAGCTGGGGTTCCCCTGCGTGTGTCCAGCTCACCACTGTTAGCTGACCCCCACCCCCAAATCGAGTGTGCCCCTCTAGCAGCCCAGTGCTGGTTCCCAGAGCCAGACCCACGCAGGGAAAGCCACATTTCTTGCCCATGAAGGGGGTGGGGGTGTGGGATGGCAGCAGCTCTGGGCAAGAAGGCTGCAGATGCCACCCTTCTTACCCCAAACCAAAGCCGTTTTTCAAGAATAGATTCTTCTCAGTTTGTGGTCTGCCTTTGGTCAATGCCCAGAGCCCTGACCTGGTTGTTTGTAATAATTGTGTCCAGTTTTACACTTGTTTTGTCCAGTGAGAATTTGCCAGTCTCTTCACTCTGCTGTGGGCCCTGGTCTGCTCATGTAGTGACACTGGGCCACGTGGCTTTTAAGGCCGCTGACCTTTCCCAGCCTCTCTTGGGTTAGGGTTCATTCCTCAGCCAGAGGTAGGACCTAGGACCAGCTCCCAGTGGGCAGCTGAGTTTCACCATGTTGGCTCCTTGTAGCACATCTGGAACTCCTTCCTGACGACCATTCTACAGGGGCAGGGCCTGTGCCCTCCCTAGGAGTGGAAGGGCCAGTCAAAGGCCCAGGAAGGGACCACGGGCTCCCTGGTGGTCAGCTTCAGGGGCCTAAAGCTGAAAATGCTTCAGAGGTGCATCTGGGTGTCCTGGGGCTGCCATAACACGTGACCAAAAATTAGGGGCTTAATGTGGAAATGCGTCGGGGTCAGGTCATCACCATCCTATCCCCACACTGGGATGGCTGCTGTCTCTGTAGCTGAGAACTCTAGCAGCTTCTCACTGCCTCTGTGTGCTTGCCCTGATCGTGGACTTGTAGGATCAAACTCCTGACTTAAGGGAAACATCTTCCGGTAATTTCCAAACGGTGGCACCGCTGGCTGGGATGGCAGCGAGGTATGAACAGCGGGAGAGAGCCTACCCCTCACTGGCCGCTTTCTCTGCCTGGTCCCAGTGCCTCCGCCCCAGTGTTGTGCATACAGTAGATGCTCAATAAAATTTTCATGACTGGTTGAAAGTTTGCAAGGTCAGAAAATATAATCTGTAAGAACAAGTGTGGCCCCAGCTGTGGCCACTGGAGCGTCACCAGGACAAGAGTCCAAGCAGATGGATGCGGGTCCATACAAAGTCCTGCGTTTGGGTTAAAAGGCCAGTTGCCAGAGCACGAGATGAGGGGGACTGGGCTTGATTGTGAAGAAACTGCAAACTTCAGATGAATGAAGAGCAAGATGCTGGGACCTTATGGCGGCCCTGGTCGCACTGACGACGGCAAGACTAGCCTGCCTGACGTGAAGTTCCCTGAAGTCCACCGACTGTCAGTCACCAAGATGCCCATTAATCCACAAGTTCTGGGGTCAAATCAGCAGGCAAAATGCGACAACCCTGTGCCCCTCTCGGTCGTTCACATTTACAGGGCCCCTCGGCCTGGTAAAGTCACTGAGAAGGCCCGCAGAAGACGCGTTTAAATTTGTTTAACCCGGCCCTTCCACACTTGTTCGGCCATGCAGCCTTTTAGTACCGTGATGCCCGCAAACACCCCGCAGGACGCGTCTCCATGGAACCCACTTTGGAGAGTGTTCACTCATAAGGAGGACACTTTCAGGAGGGGTTTGGAGATGAGGATGAATGGTGGTTTGGGACCAGGGGGTCCAGAGGCTGAACAGCAGAGTGGGTTGGGGTCCCCGAAGGTCGGGCAGGGGGCCCTGCGGGGTCTGAGAGGGTAAGCTATGCCATCCGAGTGGCCGCTCAGAAGTCGGGGCCTGAAGGGTTTGGCTGTGAATTTGCACCCCATGAGAGAGTCAAGGGCACCCTGAAGGGAGCCCATACCTCGTCTATGCCTCATTGCCAGCCAGTGATGCCAGGAAGCCCTTGTCACTCTTGGCTACTGCCAGGTCCCACATGTTTGCAATTGCCCGGGTCACACCCGGGGAGCAGCTGGCAAGACTAGTGTGTGCTCAGGAGGTGCTGGAAGGTGGGGCAGGGTGAGGGCCCGAAGGGAGGGGCATGTCCACGGGCCAGGCCGGAGAGAGGCTCTCTGCTCACACCCCCCGCCCTCGCCTCCAGGGTCCCTGTAAACACCCTGGGCCTGCCCTTTGCAATCAGGATGAGTACATGCATGGACACCTCCGCCCAGCCTTACATGCTGGGCCCACAGCGGGGCATGGAACGTCCGTGTTTTGGGAAGCCGCGGGGGCCTGTGAGTTCCCCGGGGTCCCTGCAAGGGGCATGTCAGAGCCTGCGTGATGGAGGGCGGCCTGCAGGCCCCACCCCTGCTCAACCGGAGCCCAAGGAATCACGGCTGCGATGATCACAGAGCGCCCCAGCTGGAAAGAAGCCTAGAGATTCCTGTAGTGCAAAATCCCTCACTTGGACAGTGGGGAAACCGAGGCTCGGAGTGGGGAGGTGCTCGCCCGCAGCTGAGGCGGGCCTGGGACTCCAGGTCTGACCCTGATTCCAGGGCTCCTTCACCCACCCAGGGACCACCTGACCACCTGCAAGTGGAGCGCTGGGCACGGCTGCCTTTCCTGGTGTATGTCGGTGGGGAGGGCGGACGATAGGCTTGTTACTTAAAATCCCCTCATTTTTAAAATAAAAGGGAAACAGTGACAAACAGAATGGTTCTTCTTTTCCTGAGTTTTAAAAACACAAAACAATTTTTCTAGAAACCTGATTATCTTGTGTAATTTTCATTATTGCTACCTATCCAATTAATTTTTTAAAAAGGCTAGCTTTAAAAAATGTTATTATGGAAAATTTCAGATGTGTACAAAAGGAGAACAAAGTTCTGTGACTGTCACCCAACATTTACAACCAGCAGCTCACTGATCTTATTTCCTGTACTTCAACCCACTACCCCCAAGCCAGGGTGGCTTTGAAGCAAATGCCTGACGCTGTATCTTTTCATCTGTAATTATTTCTGTAGCTACGTATCTCTGAAAGATAAGGATCTCTCTTTTTTTATTAACTTTTTTTTTTTGGATGAGGAAGATTGGCCCTGAGCTAACATCTGTTGCCAATCTTCCTCTTTTTGCTTGAGAAAGATTAGCCCTGAGCTAACATCTGTGCCAATCCTCATCTATTTTGTATGTGGGACACCACCACAGCAGGGCTTGATGAGTGGTGTGTAGGTCCGTGTCTGGGATCTGAACCTGGGAACCCCAGGCAGCGGAAGTGGAGCATGCAACCTAACCACTGCACCGCCAGGCTGGCCCCCTTATTAAAATGTTTTTGTTGAGATAACTGTAGATTCACACACATTGTAAAAAATAACACAAAGAGATTCCTTGTACGCTCAGGATCTCTTCTGTTAAACATAACCAAAACATTATCACACCTAAAATATTTAATGATGATTACCTAGTATCGTCCAATAGCCTTACAATGTCTACATTTCTCAAAGGGCTTATAACTTTTCAAGTTTGATTGATTAACTTAATTAATTAACTAGTTGTCCAAGTCAACATGTGTGTCCAAGTTGAGTCTCCAAAAACTAGTTAATTAAAAATCTGAGCATCTTTATTGAGATATAATTCACATGCCGTATGATTCATCCACTTAAAGTGTACAATTCAGTGATTTTTTAGTAACTTTTAATTTAAAGTGTAATATGAGTCCATTGTGGAAAACGCCACCAGTCCTAAATTGTAGAATGCTGACATGAAGCTCTCTGTTTGCAGGCATCTCTATCCAGTGAATGCTTCCTTTTATTATACAAGTTTAATAATAATCATAAATAGTATTTGCATATAGAAGACAGATGGGCAAAAAAAGGGGAAAAAAATTTGCCTTAAATCCTATACTTAGACAGGACCACCAAATCTATTGCAAATTTGTCCCCCTCCCCGAGGGTGTTCTCCTTTTTTTCAAACATAAAGTTTGGAATTTCTTACAGGTCGTGTGCTCGCCCGAGGCTGTGGAAGGCTGCTTGCTGTGGCTTTCTCTTTGCTGGCGCTCTGAGTGGGATCCGAATGGCAGCCAGGGGTCTTAGGACAGATGCCATGGTTCCCAAGTCATCTGTGGAGAGGGTTCAGGGGCTCGGTGAACCTGGATGGAGAAATCTGGCTTCTTTCTTTTCTCTAATCTCTAACTGGGATTTGGCATTTCCTCCATTATGGACAAAGGTAAAGAGCCAGTAGCACTAACAGAATCTGTGACTTTGTTGCAATAAAATCCCAGGTGTTTTCTCATCATGGTGCAGTCATGGCTGCTACTTTGAAATGTAATTTGAGCTCTGTGTTCCTTCAAGTTAAAGAAGCTCTGGAACTGTCTGTGAGATCCATCTTTCCCAAAAAGCACATAGACGACTATATCACAGTTAAAAATAGTTTGACAGCTGTACTTCAATAGAAGTGTTTCTTTTGTAGTCCTGCAAATTTGATGTATTTAAAAGCATCCTAAGAAGGGGCTCGTTGGTTTCGTAAGACTTCCAAAGGGGTCTTACTTCCCCCTAAGGTTAAGAACTTCTGCATCAGAGAGAAACGATTTTCTCCAAGTCACTGATAATTTACTTTTAATTTTTAATTTTTTAAAAATGAGGGCCCCTTTGCAGGGCTCGATCGCCTCTGGCTTCCCAGCCGAGCCCTTTCTCAATTTTCAGGGCCAAACGCACACCCGGCGCCAGGGGCTGGGGAGAGAGGCAGCAGGAAGCGAAGAGCTTGGGATGTGTCTGCCGCAGAGGGAGCTGGGCAGGGCTATTTTCGATGGCTGCCTGCCCTTTTCTTAGATGAGTACACAGCTGGTTTTCACAGTGCTGAGCCTGCCCTCCCGGAGGGATCATTCCAGGAGACGATCCATCCCACGTGCACGTGTCCTGTTGCCCTCGAACATGGGCGGGATGGAGTATGGGCAGCGCCGCCCCCCCCCAACACCGACAGGACAAGGAAAAGCCCAGCTCCCCCACATTCATGAGGCGATTCGCCCGCCTCTTTGCTGCTGGTGGGGATGAGCAGAAGCCTCGTGGGCTCTGTGAGTTTACAAGGTGGCAGGTCAGAGAGGCGTGGAGGAACAGACACCGCGCTGCTGCATACACCTCCTCTGTGCCGGGAGGGGCAGCGCCTTCCCGTGTGTGTCCACGACACACCCACACGAGGGCACTGGATGCTTTATGCCAGCGGAAATTCTTACCCAGGTTTTCTGCCACCAGCCCCAAGCCTGTGGCTTCTCTGTTATAGCATAACTGCTGTTGTGCAGGAACCAGCTAGTGTGCTCACCAGTGCCCAGCCCAGAGGTCCAGGAGAGCAATGGAAAGCAAGGCAGGATCACTCCAAAAGCAGACCGCTAGTGGCTCTCTAAGCAGGAATCTCCCTATTGCCCATGGCCAGGCCCGTGTGTTGAGAGTTTTCTGCATGCCAGGCCCTGTGCTAAGCGTTCGCACCCGTCATCTTGAGAGTTCCATCGCTGAAGCTGCTCCGTGGAGGCAGGGCGCCGTGGGCACTAGCACGGACTCCAGGCTCACCTCCTGGTCCACAGCCCCACTCTGCCACTTATTAGCTGTGGAACCCAGGCAACGACTTAGTCCTCTGCGCCTCGGTTTCCTGATCCATAAAATGGGGACACCAGCCTGCACAGGGTTCCTGCAGGACTCAGATGAGATGCTTAGAGGAAGCGTGGTCACAGCGTGTTAGCGTCTTCTGGTGCTGTGACAAAGTACAGTTTGGTGGCTGAGAAGAGCACGAATGAATCTCTTACAGTTCTGGAAGTCAAAAGTCCAAAATGGGTCTCACGGGGCTAAACTCACAGTGTCGGCAAGGCTGCTTCTTCTGGAGGGTCCAGGCGAGAACCTGTTCCCTTGCTTCTTCTAGCTTCTAGAAGGTGCCTGCATTCCTTGGCTTGGGGCCCCTCCTCCGTCCTCAAAGCCAACAGTGTTGCATGTCTCTGACTCCTGCATCTGTCATCACGTCTCAGTCTCTGACTCTCTTTTGCCCCCCTCTCCTGTGTTTAAGGACCCTTGTGATTGAATTGGGTCCATCTGGATAATCCACGATGCTCTCCCCGTGTTAGGGTCAGCTGCTTAGCAACCTTAATTCTCCTTTGCCGTGTAAGGTAACATGTTCACAGTTTCCAGGGACGTGGACGTCTTTGGGGGAGTCAGTAAACCCCCAAACCTGTGATGTCTTTGGGGGCCAGTGCGTGACTGTTACGCCTAAAATGTTTCCCATTTTAGTGGCGACCACTGGGGGCTCCCCTGAAGGCAGGGGACTTCAGGAAGCCAAAGTCATTCACTCGTTTGCCAAATGCTGAGGCTCAGGCATGGCGTCGGGCTCTGGGAATGCACCGCGAGTGAAGCAGATGCAGCGCCTGCCTTGTGGAGTTTGAAGTTAGTGCTGAGAAAGGATGGGAAAGGAAACAAAAACTTCACGCTCAAGTCTGATAAGTGCTCTAGAGGAAAGACAGGGGGCCGTGCTAGAAGTTACTGGAAGGGGAGCTGGCGCCGTCCGGGAAGGCCTCTTCGAGCAGGTGACATCAGAGCTGTGCCCTGAAGGGTGACAAGGATCCAGAGATGAAGGGGAGAAGGAGAGGTGGACTTTGCAGGTAGAGGGCAAAGCTTCTAGAAGGGCCCAAAGGTGAGAAGGGACTGGGTGTGAGGAGAGTCCAGCACAGCTGGAGCACAGTGAGCGAGGTGCATGGAGGGAGGTGGGCAGGGGTCAGGGGTCATGGAGTGCCTGGCCTCCTAGGCCATGGGGGCGAGTTTGCATTTCATTCTAAGTTCCAAGCAGGGCTGTGGCCTAATGCAGGCTGGAGAGCCGCGGGGAGGGGCGCTGTGTCTGTGTGTCCGTGCTTCTGTGGGGCGGGAGGATGGACCCCTGAGCTTCTAGGATTCCAGCTTGTCAGCACCAAACCCTGCCTGGAAGCAGAAGGCTGCAGCTAGGTATCACTTTCTCCCTGGTGATGTTCTAGGTAGAAACCACCTAGTTGTCCAGACTCTGCTTCTGTGGTTCACAGCACTGGAGGCTGCCACTGCCCAGCCCTCGGCACTCACCTCCCGGTCCATGCTGGTGACTGTCTGCAAGTGCCCTGGATTTCCCACCTGACAGCATCTCTCAGCCCACACCTGGGCGGACCAGAGATGCTGGGGGTCCTCAGTCAGCGAGGGACAGAATTGGAGGATAAATACCCCACCCTTACTCCTTGAGGGGGATACACCAAGGCGTGTTCCACACCATCGCCTCGAAGTCCCCGGCAGGACTGAGCCGGTCAAAGATGAAATGGTTAAGAATTCCAAGAGGGTGACAGCAGAGCATTAAACCAAGTACGGGGCCCTTCTGAGCAGCCGGCCCTGGGCGACTGCGCAGGATGCAGTGGGGTCCCCGCCATCTTTTCTTACCATTATTCTGCTTGCTTGTTAGTTTTCATTGTTCTTTTATTTTTATGAGTCTTGGCTTCAGCTGGTTGAGTGGGTTTTGTTGCACAGCAGGCAGGTGTGAGTAGTTCAGAGGTCCCCTCCTGGCGGCATTTTCTGTTTCAGTGGAGCTGCTGGGGGAAAACCCCAAAGCGACTCTGATGGCGGGAGCTTCAGGAAGGCCCCTCTCAGGAGCCCTTGTGCGAGTGAACCGCCAGGCAGCTCCGTGTCTGGCCCGAGGGTCTGAGGGTCCTGCTCCCACCCTGCGGCCGGGGGCCCTTCCAGCCTCTAGACCACTATGCCTCAGTTTCCGGTTTTTAGTGAGACAGTGTATCTTTCTTTTTTGTTTTTGTTTTTTAAAAGATGGGTACCTGACCTAACAACTATTGCCCAATCTTCCTTTTTTTTCCCTTTTTCTTCTTCTCCCCAAAGCCCCCCGGTACATAGTTGTATATTCTAGTGGTGGGTCCTTCTAGTTGTGGCATGTGGGATGCTGTTTGAGCGTGGCCTGATGAGCAGTGCCACGTCTGCACCCAGGATCCAAACTGGTGAAACCCTGGGCCGCCGAAGCGGAACGTGTGAACTTAACCACTTGGCCACGGGGTGGCCCCACGTGTACGTTTCTAATAGAAAGAAATGGGTCATGGGGAAGGCAGCGTTTGGTCCAAAAGCTCAAGGCTGAAAACTCTCAAATACGACTGGTGCTTCCAGGGTTCCAACTGCGTAATTCAGAGAAAATAACCCGAATTATGGAAAGTGTTACCCCAGTGCCTGGAGCTCAGCCTGGAGGCTGCTGCAGGAGGCCAGGGAACCAAGTTTGGTGGCCCAAAGGATGGAAAATTATGACCATAAAGAACATAAGAGGGAATTAAGAGGGGAAAAAGCACTGAGTGGAGCAGGTATAGCAAACGGGTTTCGTTTTCTTGCACAAACTCTGATTGATTGGTAGAGACTTTCCAGAGGCCCATGATTGACTAGTGATGTCTGATGAGGACACACAATGGGAAGAATGAATGGTAAGTGATTGTCATTCTTTTTTGTTAAAGGTATGCTTTTTTTGGTGAGGAAGATTGGCCCTGAGCTAACATCTGTTGCCAATCTTCCTCTTTTTTTTTTTCTCCCCAAAGCCCCAGTAAATAGTTGAATATCCTAGTTGTAAGTCCTTCTAGTTCCTCTGTGTGGGATGCTGCCACAGCATGGCTTGATGAGCGGTGTGTAGGTCTGTGACCAAGTTCCGAACCAGCAAACCCTGGGCCGACAAAGCAGAGTGCACAAACTTAACCACTCAGTCACTGGGCTGGCCCCCATGATTGTCATTCTTTTTTTTTTTTAAGACTGGCACTTGAGCTAACAACTGGTGCCAATCTTCTTCATTTTTTCCCCCCTTCTTCTCCCCAAAGCCCCCCAGTACATAGTTGTGAATTCTAGTTGTAGGTTCTTCTGGCTGTTTTATGTGGGATGCCGCCTCAGTGTGGCCTGATGAGCGGTGCCATGTCCAAGACCGGGATCCGAACCGGTGAAACCCCAGGCTGCCGAAGCGGAGCGCTCGAACTTAATCACTTGGCCCCAGGGCCTGCCCCATGACTGTCCTTCTTGAAAGGAGATTTCTCACTGGTGTGAGTGAGGTTTTTGCAACATTCTCTGTAGCTGGAGAGGTGGGCTGTTGCCCCTTTCACAAGGAGAGCTCCAAGTGCGAGCACAGGAGACGAGGAATAGTTTCATACCCTAGCCTCTCAGTTTGCTCTTTTAACCTCTCCTCTCTGCCTCGGCTCTTCCCCAGGCTCACACGTCTTCCCCTCGACCCTTCCATCTCTTGCAGCCCCATTTCCCTTGGCAGTTTCAGTTCTGCCTCCTCCCTGATGCCTCCGCTGGTGGACTCTCTGGACCCTTCCCACAAGGGAAAGCATCCTGCATGGCCCTGGTGCTCGTCCTCGGCAATGCTGTCATGTCTGTGACATCGTTTATCCAATGTGATGGCATACACGCAGTGGCGCATGTCCATCCTCAGATTCAGCACCGTGCTGGTCACCAAAGGGAGACCAGAGCGGCTGCCCACTGGTCACTTCTGTAAAGTGGGCCTGCCCGCAGCAGCACCCTCAGAGTGTGTCGCCAGAATCAGATGAGAAAGAAGGCCCGGGTCACAGCACAGGCAAGGAGGAAGCGCCTTGTCCGCATCCTCTGTTGTCGTGGAGCCATGAGGTTTTAGCACAGGACTCGACACATCGTAAATTGTGCTAGTAACAACTGTGTTAATAAATGCTGGTAGGTGGAGTATTCTCAATTTGGCCTGCCCTGGGAAGTCTGGGGGAGCAGTCCTCTGAGCTCCCCCCCATTTTGAGGCTAATTTCCCGAGGAACAGGGACCCACGAGGGAGAAGAAAGCTCTGTTTGGTAACAGAAAATACCCCAGCCCACCAGCCCCGCAGAGAGACGTCTCGGTGGTGGTGGCTCACCAGCTGGTGGGGAGACCCCGGCCTGGGGAATGTCTTCTTTCCATCCGTCTCTAGGAGCTATTTCTTGCCTATCAGGACATTGGGAAGGCGGGCAGGGACAATGGAACTCGTTGTCCTGCCTCCCGCTGCCTTGGCCGCCCCGACAGAGTTCACTCAGTGTGTGATCCCCGCGGCACACAGAGCCCGCGGCAGCTGCTGAGGAGGAGAGCTCGCCCCCTGTGTCGGGGAATTGGAAACAGACGGCTGGATGGGCCCACGTGTCCCAGGTGGCCCCTCCCTGGGCCCCGGACAGGCACCGCTGCCATCACCTTCCCTGGGAGGTGACTGAGAGCACGTCCCCACTGCCAGGCTGGCGAGGACCAGGATGCTTTTAATGATGAGGCTGCTTGTCAGGTCAGCTCACCTGGGAGGACAGGGCACCCACCATGTGGAGCCCTTTTCCTTCTCGCCTGTTTGCAGGTGTTGACATTCATGTTAGTAGCAGAGGCTGCTCTCTGTGGCAGTGGAAAACAGCTCCAAGTGGGTTCAGGCTGGAGCTGGAACTCAGTAGAAAAGGGGCCTCAGGAAGTGAGCCTGGTCCTGTCCCAGGCTTCGTCAGTAACCCCCGCGTGGCCCTGGCCTCGGCACTCCCCGTGTACTCTGGGTCTCAGGTTCCCTACCTGTAATATGAAAACAAGGTACAGAAGCTGTGCTGGGGTTCCATTCGGGGGCAGGGAGGGGACTGTCTCCCCGAGAGGTGATGGAGGGCAGAATGCTGGAGGGGGAGACATTCAGGGAGAGTGCGAGCTGGCAGTCCCTCCCTTGATTCCACAGCTGAAACCCCTGGGAGGCAACACGATACCCTGGCTCCCGATGGACTAGCTTGGGAAGCCTCCAGGCGGGATCTGAGGCTGGACGCTGATAACCTCCCTCCGCGGCTCTAATGCAAGGCGGTTTGAGGGCATCTTCTTGCTTTTTGGTTTAGGACTCAAACATCGTAACAATTTCATCGCAGTTTTGTTTGCTCACCGCTGTCCCTGCACCGTCTGACCCCCGCTTCTTCTTCCTCCCCCGTCCTCCATCTCTGTGGGGCTTTGGCTCCAGGCACAGCCTTGGGTTGAATCTGGGCTTTTCCATGTCCTGATGGGGGGCCCTCTGTGCCTCAGTTTCTTCACCTGTAAACTGGCTACACTCAGCAACCTAACTCACAGGGTGGCTTTGTGACTAAATGAGTAAATGTAGGGCCCTTGGCGCCTGGCAGAGCCCAGGCTACCTTGTCACCAGGTTGCTCCTGGAACAAGCTTCCTTGGTGTTGGCTGGGCTTGGAAGCTGCAGGCGGCCAGTTCAAGCCGAGATGGAGAGATTGAGAGAGAGTGAGGGAGCGTGAGCACAGCAGAGGATGTGGCAGCAGCTGCTTCTCTTTGTGAGAAACCTTTAGGATGGCAGCTTGGGCAGGAAGGAGGGAGGCAAAGCGGGAAATGCAGGGGTTTCTACCTCCTCAGGAGTGGGCGTCCATGGGGCAGCCCCCGCTTGGCTGCAGGAAGTTGGTTGCAAACTCCCTCATCCTTTGGAGCCGGGGTTAGCCTCACGACTGTGGAGTTTCGGACTGACGTGGACTCTTTGTCATTAGCAGCAATTATTATCGTTTAATAATAATGATGACGGGGCTGCGCCTAGGATGTGCGGGGCTCCAGGCAGATATTTTTTGCAGGGCTCTTATCTTAACGATCTGAATGACTCTGAATCAGACTGTCAGCACCTTTCTAGTGGCCTGGTCTTAGTCTTACGCTATCCTGTGTGAAATAGACTGCGTCAGGCGGCAGTGCCAGGCCTGGCCCTAGAACCCGGGATGACCATAGGTGCAAGTCCCAAAACTCCTCAGGGCATCTGGTCCACCTCTCGCACAGGGTGGAGGGCTGGAGAGGGGGAGGGAACGGGGACCGAGGGCCCCACTCGGGTGTCCCACGTGAATGGCACTGCCCACCTGGCTGGTCCCAACCACTGGAGGGAGTTTAGAAGATTCTGAGGAGGGTGCTCCAGAGTGTGGGGCCCTCTGAGGTGTGGGTCCCAGGGTAGGGACCCTGCCTGTTCAGGTGTAAGAATGATGTGATGTTATAAGTGTATATCATTAAAAATGATATGACTTGAACTCTGATGTTTAGGACATTAAGGAACGTCTTTGTTATTTGCTGGTCACTATATTAGTTGGGTTAGACTCAGGTATGAGCGGTAGAAAACTGGAAAAATGGCAGCTTAGACATGGCAGATGTTGATTCCTCTCTCACGTGCTGGGAGTCCTGGAGTGGGCTGGTGGGTGCCTCTGCTCCACAGTCTTCAGGGATCAAGGCTCCTTCCCGCTCACCACTCTGCTATCCAAGGACGTGGGTCTTGTGGACCAAGATGGTGGCCCTCACGTCCATGTTCCAGACAGTAGGATGGAGGAAAATGCTCTTTTGTTCCTCTGCCAGAGTGGTACACTCTGCATTGTTTTTTTCGTTTTTGTTTTTGGTGAAGAAGATTGACCCTAAGCTAACATCTGTTGCCAATCTTCCTTTTTTTGCTTGAGGAAGATTGTCACTGAGCTAACATCTATGCCCATCTTCCTCTATTTTGTATGTGGGATGCTGCCACAGCATGGCTTGATGAGAGGTGTGTAGGTCCACACCCAGGATCTGAACTCATGAACTCCAGGCTGCTGAAGCACCACCGGGCTGGCCCCTGCATCATTTTTAATTAAACGGGCAATTAAACTCGATCAAGTCCACTTTGCGAGGGTCTGATTCGATTGCTCTGTCGGAATACACACAATCTCAGCCGTCTGCAGGAGAGCCTGCGCTCCCCGCTCTTGAGGCAGCCTTGTGCTTCCGAATCCCCAGAGGGCTCTGCCTCGCTCGTTCCCACACTCCCTCTCCTCCCTCTCCCGTCTCTGACTCAGGCTCTCTCTCCCTTGCCCTCTCTCTCTCTTGGGTGTTTATGGTTTGCTCTGCTGGAAAGTCCTGGCAGTGACCCTTCCACCCTGCGGGAAGAGGAGACCTGGGGGCGGGGGCTCCGGAGGAAGGAGGAGGGGTGACAGGGCGGCCACCCACAAGACAGGAAGGAATGTCCCTCCTCAGCCCTGGGCTTGCTCTCCCTCCTGGGGCTCTGGCTCTCACATTTGCTTATTTCCCTTCAGGGCGTGTGAGTCAGACCGAAGCTCACCTCTTTCTGTCCTCCTCTTCTTCCAGCCCCCTTGCTGCCTCGAGGCCCAGCTCAGTCCAACTGAGTGCCTATTTACTCAGCACCTCCCACGTGAAGTGTTTAGGATTCTTTCCCTGGGAGACTTGGCCAGAACAAATTACAGAATCAAAATGTCCGAGTGTTGTCAAGGCTTTTGGGCTGGTTGCCAATCTGCTTTCTACTCCCATGGGTAGGGCACAAGGCCGCTGTTTTTACCACATCCTCACCAGCACTGGGTGTTAGAAGTCACTGTGTTTTAAAAGATGAACGCTTGGGAGACCTGTTCATCTCACAGGTGGTTATCCTCCGAGATGAACAGACTGAGCGCTCCCAGGTCTCGGGCGCAGAGGTGAGGTCTGGCTGAGCAGGGCTCCGGGAGGGAAGGCAGAGGGGTGAAAGAGAAGGCAGGGGAGGCAGAGTGTGGGACAACAGTCGCCCTCATGCTCTGCTAGCTGCGGTGTAGACTGGTGAAACCTTTTGAAGCTCAGGCTGGTCCTTTCTGCTTGTGCACATTGAGCCCGTGCATGCTCAGTGTGGTCGGCAGGATGCTGCCCCGCCCTCAAAGACATCCACTAATCCCCCAAACCTATGAATATGTCACCCCACAGAGCAAAGGGGACTCTGCATATGTGATCAGGTTCAGCCCCTGAGGTGAGGAGACTATCTTGGATTACCCGGGTGGGCCCCATGTCACCACAGGGTCCTTAGAGGAGGTGTGATAGGAGTTAGAGGGAGAGAAAGAGCTGTGACCATGGAAGTGGTTAGAGGGATGCGGCCACCAGCCAAGGGATGCTGGCGCCTCTAGAACCGAGAATGGCAGAAACACATTCTCCCCCGGAGCCTCCAGAAGGAACCAGCCTTGCCCACACCTTGATCTTAGCCCAGGGAGACCTGTTTTGGACTTCCGACCTCCAGAATAAATTTGGGGGTGATAAACTTGCGGCGTGTGAAGCTGCTAATTTTGAGATACTTTGTTGCAGCAGCTGCAGGAAGCTAAAGTAGCCAGCAGTTCTGCTTCTGTGTATCTATTTGAAGCCAGTCTCTGGAGGCCCCTACCGGGGCGTGGATGAGGGCGCTCCCTGGATCACCGGTTGCGGAGGGAGCCAGAGACAGTTGGTGAGACCCTTGGGGAGCGGTGGGCAAGGGGGAGGCCCTCTGTGGAGCAGGCCACAGGGCTTGGGGACAGGAGACTGCAGGGGGGACCCACAGTGCTGAGCGGGAAAGTAAGGCCACATGAAGGACAAATGAAAAACACAAGCACGTTCTGAGAAGTCGGGACAGTGCGGGTCTCTGGGTTGAGCAGCGCCTGGGAGGGGGCCCCGGGGCTCTGCACGGATGCTGGAACACTTCGTGTTTCAGTCCAGCTGCTGGGTGCCCGGCCGTGTTCAGTTCGTGACAACTCATCAGGCCTGCACTTCTCAGTATGAATATTATCCTTCAATTAAGAGTTTTGTATAATCCATATAAACAAAACAGGGACACACACCTTTCAAGGACGCCTTCAAGTCGTGAAGCCGCCTGTGGTGGGAAGGGTGGGAGTTGGGGGCGGGGATGGAAGAGCGTTCCATCCGGATCTGTGATGCTAACGCACCACCGAGAGCTGAGCAGCCCGAGGTTTCATGTCCAGGAGGAGGAGGAGGGGCCTCGCTGGAGCCCATGTGCGGTTGAGCTGGGAGGCCCATGGGAGCCCCTGGGGAGCGGATCAGAGGTGCTGCCTGCCCTCCCATCCCGGGAACGTTCAGATCTGGCCATGGAAGTTCACACCCCAGGTGGGGAGCTCTGTGCACGGCGCAGTGGTGTGGATGAGGGTGAGACCCCTGTCTCTGCCCTAGGCCACCCTGTCACAGGGAGGGTGACCTGGCCTGAATTGGTGGTCCCAGGAGATCTGAAAGGGTTCCTTTGTCTCCTCAGCATGGGCAGAGTGCCAGCAAAGGGCCTGACTCCCTGATTAAGATGCTCATGCTGGGGCCGGCCCAGTGGCCAAGTGGTGAAGTTCGTGCACTCCGCTTTGGCAGGCCAGGGTTTCGCTGGTTTGGATCCTGGGTGCGGACATGGCACTGCTCATCAAGCCACACTGAGGCGGCATCCCACATGCCACAACTGGAAGGACCCACAGCTAGAATATGCAACTATGTACTGGGGGGACTTGGGGAGAAATAGCAGGGAAAAAAAAAAGATGCTCATGCTGTAATCGGACCCGTTGGAGGCCTGGTGTCCAGGCCTGCACACTGATGAGCTGGCCCCAGTCAGCCATGTCCAGATGGTCATCCCCCACCCAGGAGGGCCAGTGAGCTCAGGCTGGGAGCAGCAAGCCCAGCATCCCCCCAGACCCCGGCTGTCCCCCTGCCAAGGCCACCTGCAGACTTGGGAGGTGAAAAGCAAGTTGACTGAAACGTCAGCCTCAGCAAAGCCTCAGGGGCCTTCAGATAAACACAGCAGTGTGCAAAGAATCCACAGGGAGGGGTTCTGGCCTGGAGGGAGGGGCGTTTCGGGCCTCACTCTGAGCCGAGTCAGGACCTACCCAACCCCAGGACAAATTAAGGCCATCATCCACCGCATCTCCGTGCCATTTTCGGTCCTGCCAAGGTCTTGCAAGGGGAGGTGGCCCTCGACCTTGGAGCTGCATTTGGGGAGGCCATGGGTCCCCTCCCAGAGCACAGGGCTTCATGGAAAAATCGAGCCCAGGAGCTCACAGAGGAAATTCCAGGGAGCGTTTGCTGACGGACGCGTCCTGGAAGGCAGCTGGTTACCTTGGCTGGGTCCCAACACTCTCCCTCTCCCCTCTGCCCTGCCCTGCGCTCCCCAACTTCTCTCCTCCCTCAAACGAAAAAAATATCACAACCCGAGAGAGAGCCCTGAAGGTACAACCAAATCGACTGGAAAGACCCGTACTTACTCAAGAAAAATGGCAAACCCTTAGCGGGTGAAATCGCCAGGAGCTTTGTGGACGCTCGTCTGTCTCTGGTTAAAGGCAGGCGGTCATGCTCTGGGGGCCACACACACATTTTTTAAGCGACAATCGTTTGAGTAGTTACAATGTCCCAGCACTTTCTTTTTATTGAGGCATAGCTTAAATATAACCACGTGCACTGACGCGAAGCACACAGCTCGGTTAGTTATCATTACATGGGTGTCCCCATGAGACACACAGAGCATTCTCAGGCCTCCCCAGGCCCCCACATCCTCCCTCCTGGTCAGTGCCCCCTCCCCAGCATCAGGAGACCCATTTCTGCCGAGGGTGGTTTTTCTGCTCTGGAATGTCATATCCGTGGAGCCACCCAGCACGCCCCATCCCGTGTTGGCGTCGTTGGCTTGTGACATCCATCCGTGTGGCGGGCCATGGCAGTTGGCTCTTTTCTATCGCTGGACGGAATTCCATTGTGTGAGCGAGCCCCGGTGTGTTTACACGCCCCCTGCAGATGCACATGTGGGTCGTTTCCAGCTTTTGGACACTTTGAATAAAGCTGCCACGAGCCTTCTCGTGAAGGTCCTCTGGCGGCTCAGCTCTTTACCCATGTCGCAGTGTCACGATAACTCCTCCACCCAGCACACACACGGTTCTGAACATCCTCACCTCACAGACGGGGAAACCTGGGCTTGACAAGTCCTAGTGCCTTGTCCACAGTTCCAGAGTGAAGAGCAAGGTCGGGACTCCAACCAGATCCACAGGCTTGAGACCCAAGCTCTTAGCAGAAGACATGGCCTTTCAGGGGCAAAGTGGCTGAGGACCCCAGAGCTGCGAAGCTCGGGAGGCTTGTCCGGGCTGAGGGTCCCCCTCCTCCCCCTGGCAGAGGGGCACCTGGCCTGTTCCCCACTCCCCCTCCTCTCTGGCCCGCCCAGGCCCAGCTGTGAGCTCAGGCCCGAGGGAGCCCCTGACAGCTGTATTAAATGTTCCAGGGAAACGCAGGCTCTGGGGGCTGCAGGGGCAAAGCCCTGCAAATCCTGTGACAAACAGCCCTAATCTGGTGTTTAATGTGGAGCCTGACGTCGACCGCAGCCAGCGAGGGCGCCGGCTTTGGGAAAGACGACCGGTGCCAAGGCTGGGAGCGCGCATCTGGCCCTCGAGAGGCAGTCGGCCCGCTGAGCTCCCAGCTGAGCGTGGCGGAGGCTGGATGGCCTCACGGCGGCCGCGTGGGCCTGGGTGGCTGACCCCCGGGACTGTGAGCAATAATGAGATAATCCATGTGAAACGCCAGCACAGCCCCAGCGAATGTGAGCTGGCTTATTGTTTCTAATTGTCCAGAATGGGGGCTCATGGTCTGAGCAATCTATCCCCCAGGTCTGTTATCTGAGTTCCTTATCTGAGCCCCTGGGGCCCAGCTCTGTTTCGGAATTCAGAATCTGTTGGATTTCAGAATGTTAAATCATTGCTTATATTGTATCTCATTAGCAGCCCTGTGGGATCCTGGGAGCTGGGTACTGCAACTTGGTGCAGTTTCTGCAGCCGACGATGTGGGACGCGGCTAGGACAGCCCCCTGCTCCACTCTGCTTGGCTCTCCTGCCAAGTGAGCCTGCTGCAAACTGTGTGTGTGGGGGGCACTTTTGTGATCTGGGAACTGGTGATGAGAGGCTGGGACACCTCCCCTCCTGTCCTGTGTGGCCATGGGCAACACATCCCCGCCGGGGCCCCGGGGTGGTGCAGTCCTCGTGGCTGTGAGGTGGATGAGTTAGTCTCAGAGATGTGCTTGGGGCAGAGCCCCCTGGAGCAGACCCTCTGGAGGTGCCCTCCATACCCGTGGTGTGGTCATCCTTGCTCATACGAATCCTGGTGCTGCTCATTCCTGGCCCCCACCTACTGGGTGCTCACTTAGATGTGGGGGGGCCTCATCGAATGTGCCCCACCACCTGCAAGTTCAGCCGCACACTCTCAGCACTGGGTGTGTGCGTGTGTGCACGTGTGGTGTGTGTGTATATGTGGTCTGAGTGTGTGCGTGGTGTGTGTGTATGATGTGGGCGTGACTGTGTGTGTGTGTGATACAAGTGTGTGTGGTGTATGGGATGTGGGCGTGACTGCGGATGTGTGTGTTTTGTGAGTGTGTGTGGTGTGGGTGTGACTGTGGGGGTGTGTGGTGAGACTGCACAGTAAGTGGCAGCCCTGACTCAGACTCGGGTCTGCCCAGCTCCGAGGGCTGCTCGTAACCCCTGTGAGTTCCGGTCATCAATTGCTGTGTGACAAACCACCCCAACTTAGTGGATTAAAACAACACTGTTTGTTTGTCTTTGCTCGTGAGTCTGCAAGTTGGGCAGGGCTGTGTGGGGACAGCCGGGGCGGCTCGGAAGCTGGAGGTGAGCAGACGGGTGGGTGCTGGAGTCACCTGAAGGCTCGTCCCCTCCCGGCTCTGGCGGGGGATGCTGGCTGTCAGCGGGGACCTCCGTGGGGCTTTGTTGGCTGGACAGTCAGTGCTCAGTGTCCCCTGTGGCTGCCTGCGCTCCCCCAGCCTGCAGGCCGCCTTCGAGGTGTACAAGGTGGAAGTGAATGGTGTTTTTATGGCTTATGCTTGGTGGTCATTTCCACCATACTTTCCTGGTATAGACAAAGTTCCCCCACATTCAAGAGGAGGGGACACAGAACCCGCCACTGGGTGGGTCAACGTTGCATCCACAAGAAGAGCGTGTGGCATGGAGCAAGTTGTGGCGGCTGTCGCTGGAAGACACAGCCCGCCACAGGAGCTCTGTTGCCTGCCTCAGACGGCCTCCTGGCTCCCCTGGGAGACTGTCAGGTCCCCTGAGTCTTAACGTCTCTCCTGCTGAGGCGCCGACCGCCATTTGCTGCCCAAGAACCGGTGGTCGTTGCTAGCCTCAGGACATTTAGGCTACAGAGACTTAGTGGCCGCCTTATTAGCGGTAATCCTCAAAAAATATTTTAAATATAATTTTATAATATATTGATTTGTAAACATGGATATTAATTTCATATAATTATATTTTATTACTTATTTAGAATAAAATTTTCATATCTATATGTTATATATTTATTTTTATCTTAAAAATATATATATATATTTTTTAAAGATTTTATTTTTTCCTTTTTCTCCCCAAAGCCCCCCGGTACATAGTTGTGTATTCTTCGTTGTAGGTTCTTCTAGTTGTGGCATGTGGGATGCTGCCTCAGCGTGGTCTGATGAGCAGTGCCATGTCTGCGCCCAGGATTCGAACTAACGAAACACTGGGCCGCCTGCAGCGGAGCGCGCGAACTTAACCACTCGGCCACGGGGCCAGCCCCAATCTTAAAAATATTTTATAAAATTATATTTTTATTTATAATTTTCTATAACAGTTTTAATATTTTGTATAGAACAACTTGTATATCATAACTATAATCCTATTTATAAATGTAAACTATATCTATTTGTATATAAACATTTTGTAGTAATTATAAAACTTACCACTTTAGTTAGTAATATAGCGCCTCTAGTAATCCTATTGGGAGCGTCTGTCTACGTGTTGGCTTTTCAGTGAGAACTCCGCCTCTTCCGAGAGGGAGCATTTGCTGGGGATACTTTTGGGGGATATTTCAGCACAAACGGGAAGAGTTACTGGCAGCGAAAAAGGAGCAGTTGGAAGATGTGACAGCCGAAGTCACCCGGCCAATGAGTTATTCCAGGTTAGAACGGTTAAGAGAGAAAACAACTTTACACAGGCTCATGGATTGCCTAAAGGCAAAGGAGCATACTATCCACCTTCATTTTCTAAAAAAGCCGTGGGCGTCAGAGCTGGAAGGAAGCCTGGGCACCAGGTAATCCTGCGCATCCTAAACTGGGGCGTGCGCACCCCCAGGTAGACAGGGTGGGCAGAGAGCTACAGCGGAAACACACCAAGCTTTGATTTTTCCGAGACGCCAAGTAATCCAAAACATTTTCAATATTCAAACAAACATGGGTATGTTTTGGAGTAGAATGTAAAATCTCCATGTATTTTTAGGATAAAACAGAAGACTTCAAAGAAATTCCATACTGGCAGCAGCCTGGCTGGAGCGAGGACCACAGATGCCTCCCGTCCAGCCCTCCGAGGTCCGAGCCTACTCTCTCTGCGCTGGGGGGCGTTTGGGGGCCGAGCCGAGAAGCGGGGTGCCAGCTGGCCGCTCCTACTGCGAGCTCTCGCCAACGCTCACTCCTCGGGCAAGAAGTGCTGAGAAAAGAGAGAGAGGAAGAAGACGACGGGAGGAGGTTGTTGCAAGTCAGTCTCCTCCAGCAGTTGGAGCTGCTGCCTCAGCCCCCGCAGCGTGCAGCCTCAGACTAGAAACAGGGCCGGTTGGAATCACGGTGTCTCGTGCGTGTTAAAGACCCTGGCTTTCAAAAAAGACGAATGCAAAGCATCTCACTCATTATTTCTATTGATTACATAAAGAAATAATATTTTGGGTATATTGGTCAAATAAATACATTTGTTTCTTTTTACTTTTTTAATGTGTCTATTACAAACTGAAAATTATTCATGTGGCTCGCATTGTATTTTTATGGGATGCATTGGGCTAAAGTATAAAGTGACTGCTAATGTGATAGACCACGGAAGCCTGTCCTTCCCATAACGTCTTGGGTGACTAATTTTGGGCAAAACAGGCTGCTGAAAACACTGCTTTAGGAAAAGTTTTTCTCTTTACTGACCAGCAAAGAAACACTGGCCCTTCCCGCCTCCACCCTTCGGTTGACCCCGTTCTGCTGGGAATTCCCACTTCTCTTGACGGTTCCAAGCCAGCCCACCCTACAACACACAGCTCCAACCTCTACTGGGGAGAGCATTCTCCATGCCGCATCCTCCACCCAGATCCACAGATAATCTCTGCTTCTTGAAAGTCTTAACAAGCTCACTCTGTCAATAATTAACATGATAAATCGATGCTTCAGTCCCCAGTACTCTTTATTCTCTTAAGTAGTTAAAAGCAGCAGTGACAGGGCTGTTTGTTGTTTCTTCAGGATGTTGCTCGCAGCCTCTCGTCGTTCAGGGGAGGCTGGGAGGGTGAGGCACTCGCTCAGGCTGGCGCTGGAAGTTGGCGGGAAGGCCAGAAGCCCCGTTGTGCCAAACTTCTTCCCAGCTCTCAGTTCCTTCAGCTGCATGGGGCTGCATGTCCCCATTCTTTCCCACAGTCCAACGTCCCATAGCAGAAACTACTATAGAAACACCAAAGCCCCCACCGATGCCTTTCTCCAGCTACAAAGGCCTGGATGAGCCAGATTCGTGCTTAGCCTTTCATGAAGCCAAGGGTGTGAAGTGACTCCATTCTGGTCAATAAGCCAGAAGAAAGTCAACAGAGAGTTTCAGGGAAGAGTTTTCTTCCTTGGTAAAGAAAAGGAAGTCATGTGAAGGATCATGTGGAGAGATTCTTGTTTTTACTGCCCTGGCTCTGCTCTGCTTCCTGCCATTGAATGTGGTTGAGGTGACCGGCGTCACAGCAGCTGTCTTGGGACCATGAAGTGGTACCCTAAGGGAGAAAAGTTGAGGATGGCAGAGCAGAAAGATGGAAAGAATCATATGAAGGATGACTTGATTGTGTTGCCAAGCCAATCCCATGGCTACCTACTTAGGGACTTATTAAAATATGATACAGCTTCGTGTTTCTATCGTTTAAACCATCCTTAGCTGAGCATTCTGTTCCTTGCACCAGAATGCCTCCCAATTCGTATGCTCCCCACATTATCCCACAGAGAAAGAACTCACTCAACAACTAAAATATGCAGTGTAAATTAACCCTACCACGAAACCAGAAATGGGTGTTCTCGCCTTCACAAAGTGTTGACCAACCTCACTTGAACAGTCTCAGCAGCTAGGGCCAGGCCTGGTGGCAGGTGATCAGCAATGTCCCATTTAAGTGTCCTGACAACTCTGTGAGCAGGCGCTCTTACCACCTCTCCTTTACAGAGGAGAAAACTGTGGCTTGAGAGGGTGACGTCATGTGTCCGGAGTCACGGGGCCGGGACTGAGCCGTGGGAACTCAAGTCTGAGCCCAGCTCTCATGCGCACTTGACCTGAGCTGCGTGTGTGTCTTTCGTTTGTAACGAGGCCGCCACATACCCCAAGCCTAGCTCCTCTCCAAGTAATTCCAATGAAACCGTGAAAAAAAAATAAAGAAAACAGAGAGAAGACCTGAAGTGCCATTTCTCAAAAGACACGTCTCTTCCGCTCTCCCAGGCGGGCTACCTACTGTTCATTCGTCAGCTGTTGTAAGCTTTTCTCTCCTGCAGGTAGGCAGTTGCTAAATGGACAAATCACGTTCTTGATCTGAAAATAACACATGAAAGACACAAAAAAGAAAAAATATCCAGCAGGTTCATAATCTCTCCCTTGTGAACAATAAACAAAGGAGGCAAGAAGGTCACAGTAAAGACCGGAGGACCAACCTCCCAACATAAAACGCACTCATCAGAAAAGGCGAAAAGTGTTCGTGGAAAGGAGCTTCGTTCTGCTGGAACTTAGCTTTAAATGAGTCTGCTCAAATTGGGTCTGGCCTGGGATAAGCTTGTGGAAGAAATCAGTGTTCTTCAGAGAGAGGAGGTGAATTTGCTCCTCCAGAAAATAACCTAATCTTACAAGCATCTTTCGCAGTGTGTGGTCTCTGTAGAGAAACAGATGAATGAAAGGGAATCTTTTCAGCCAGTGTTTCAGCATTTTCTTCTGTTGTTGGTACAATCAGATGTCGTGAGAACTACCTTCTCCAACATCCTCGGTTCCAAGCAGAATCACGGATGAATTTCTTTTAAACACTCAAAAAAAAAAAAAGAGCCACAGACATAAAATATTAGAAATAGTTTGATTTCTCTGTGTTGTGGACTGAGCATAACTTGATTCCAGACAGACTTGATGACAATAATACTATTTTTAAGTGCTGACTATACGCCAAGCATTGTGAAAAGTGCTGCACGTGCATTAGCTCGTTACAGCCTTGCAGAAATCTTGCACGCTGGTTCCAATACTCTCCTCATTTTACAGATGAAGAAACTAAAGTTTAAACCCCTTCTCTGAGATCACGCAGCCGATATGGGAAGAACTCAAATGGAATTTTAGGTCTGCGTGATTCCCCAGCCCTTTTCCCGAACTGCTAGTCTATTCCGAAATGAGGCGTCTCTCTTGGGGTTCCTACAGGAGCAGACCCTGAGACAAGGACTTAGATGCCTTCATTTCTCATGGATATGTACGTAGGAAGAGAATTGTTAGGCTACAAGGTAGCTATATATTTAGTTTTGTGGAAAATGACGTGCAGTTAACCAAAACAGTGGCACCATGGACCCTGGTAGTGCAGACAGGTCCAGTGGCCCCAATTGATACCATCAGTCTTTTTGGATTTTAGTCATTCTGATGAGTGTAGTGTTATCTCAGTATTTGCATTTTCCTAATGAAATGTGATGTTTAGCACTTTTTCATATGCTTTTTGACCATTTCCATCTTTTGTGAATTGCCTCTTTCAGGCTTTTGCTTATTTTTTAGTTGGCTATTTTTTCTTTTTCTTATTGATTTGTAGAAGTTCTTTATACATTCTGGATATAAGTCCTTTCTCAGAATGTGCATGGCAAATATCTCCTCCCATTTGTGACTTCCTATTTTACTTTTTAATGGTTATCTTTTGATGAACAGAAGTGTTTAATTTTGACAAAGTCCAATTTACCAGTTTCCTTTTTGGTTAGTGCTTTTTGCATCCTGCTTAAGAAATCTTTGCCAGTCCATTGATTTTTAAAGCAAAGGTGCCGAAACGCCTGGCCTTTTCCTTGAGAGTGTGAGTGCGGTCGGCATTCGCGAAGAATAGAATAGCTTGCTTATTCGCTGGCCCCAGTGCTCACCATGGATTCTCACTTGCAGTGTCCTCAGAGGGAGCCCTCCTGGGATGAGGCCTTGGGGAAGAGGCGTAGCTTCTGGGTTTTGGATGAGTGGGTGAGATTCCCACCTCGGCTGGAAAGTACATCCATTTGGATGAAAATTCTTTTGAGGAGAGGTTTTGCTTCATTTTCAGATACAAAAGTGGAAAGTAGTTAGGTTTCACTAGAAAAGTATGTCTTTGAGCTACTGGAGTTTTCAGACACTGTGTCTCTGTTTGCAAAATAAACAGTGAAAAGACGAAAGGGGAGAATGAATTTTAATGTGCTCCTTTGCCGGGAGGGGGCCGCTGGCATTCTTTGTATTTCATTGCTATGCAAAAATGAGAGAAGGAAACCCAAAGCCACCCGTCTTGTGAAAACAGGGCCATGTTTAGACGGCAGCCCTCCCAAGGTTATCCCAGCGACAGCTTTTTTAAGGAGAAGAAAAGTTTGCTATGTAAGAACCCAGAGTTCTCTAACCATAGAGCTGGGGTTGGTGGAAGAAGGGTCTATGCCTCCTTCTCAGTGACGCACCCTCAGGCTTCAAAAGAGAAAAGGAAAGGAGGAAAGAAACTGCAGAAAGCCCAGAGGCCATTTATTGTCTTCCTCCCCGCTCTCCCTCCTTGTTTTCCTCTTGTTTTGCTCTCTCCACCTGTTCCATCCTCACTGAGTAACGTCCTTTGGCCTCTGGCCTCAGTTTCCTCATCTTTACAATGGGGATGATAATGCTGTCATCTCACAGGGTTGCTGGAGGAATGGCCGAGTTGGTCCATGAAGGCTGAGAGCCGTGCCCAGCACAGAGTGGCGTCCAAGAAATGCCAGTTGTCATTGTCACCATTACTGTTGTATCTTCAACTCAAGAACGGGTGAACTCTATTTTGTTACACCTTTTTTGGGGGCACCTTTTCAAATTACACGCTATAGAGATTTGATTTGTCACAAGAAAATTAACTCTTTATCTTGGAGTTTTGTGACTAATCCTGAGGCTGACGTTTGACTTGACATTTTCCTATTTGATTCTTGGAACTACTTTTCATCTATAGAAATGAACCACAGCCACCTGCTTATGACTCTTTCCAGCAGTCAAACTGTCTTCCAAGAAACACCAACATCCAAAAGCAGGAAAAGTGTTGAGAAGTGGCCAGTGAGTAGGTGCCGACACCAGACAGACCGAGGCCTGAGTAGGATTCCCTTTTAAGAATGTAAACAAATGAGAAAAACGTTGTTTCTTTTCAGTTCCGTTTTGTGAAATGCTATATATAAAATAGAGGTAGGAAAGAAAGGAAGAATCTGGCTAAAGCATTTTTGTAGGACATTTTGTATCAATGGCCTGATTATAAATATTAATATCTTCAGTTTATGGATGAAGAAACGACTGAGAGAAGTTACAGGACTTACTGAAGAACCCACAGCCATTTAAGGATGGCCTGGTGGGAAGTTGCCAACATATCTTGTGATTTACCTAAGTAAATCTAGAAACCAGATCTTTTGGTATGTAAGGTCTTCTGACCTTCTAGAAACTTCCAGGATGAGATGTGATCAGAGTGCAAGGCTTGCTCCTCTTCTGGGAGTTTCAGGACCCTCCTTGGACTGGGGAGGGTCCACAGATCAGAGCTGGGATTACGTAATCTCTCTGCCTGGGCCCCACTGCCGGTTCTTCTTCTTTGGGTAATGCATCCTGAGCCTTCTTCCCCAGTTTCCTTCCTTGCAGTTGAGTCAGGCTGTCCTCACTCCTCACATTCCCGGGTCAGCCACTTCCCCAAGACCTATCGATAACCAGTGTTCAGCCCCGTGAAAGCATGTGTCATCTCAGGGATGCACACATGACCCATGGTCATCAACAAGGCTGGCTACAGCATTTTGGCTGGAGGTATTGGGGATGTCACCAACACAGAAGAGCTGGGCCACAAGGTGGCAAAAGTGAAAGGCCGAGCCTTGATGACATCGTGTGAGCCCCTGTCGCTGAAGGAGTCCAGGCCAGTACTGGGTTTGACCTGGATAGTTGAGCCGAGGCTAGAAAGAACACCACGCAGAACTTCCTGTCACCGTCTATCCTGCAATAACAAAGTTCTTAAAATGAAATTTAAAGTGCAGGGAATGCCACGCTTTAGAGAAAACCCAGGCAATGTACGGGACCATCCCAAGAGGTCGGCGATGACAGTGGGGCAGCGGTGGACTCTGCCTGGGTCTGGCTCTCCGCCTCCTGGGTTAGGATCAAGTCACTTTCTGACGTCGTTTCTTCAGCTGTGAAACGGAGACCACAGCACCCCCTAGAAGGGTCATTTCGAAGATTGGATGAGAAAATGCTTGGAAGGTTCATGGCTCGGAGAGCTGAAGAAGTATTTGCGGGGAAGAGATGACTTAGGGGCCAATCAGCCAGATGAATCCTATTACTACTAGTAAATAATAGCGATAATAACGACTGCCACCAGTTGCTGAATGCTCACTGTTTCAGTCAGCTCTTACTGCATAACAAGCAGTCCCAAAACACAGCAGCTGAAAGCACCGTTTTCTTGGCTCGTGATTCTCCGGCAGTTAGGGCCCGGCTCCGCTGGGTGTTTCTGCTGGGCCTGGCTGGGCTCATTCAGGCATCGGTGGCTGTCTGCTGGGTCAGCACAGGGCTGGCTGGTCTGTGCTGGGGCGAGCTCAGCGTGGTGGCCCTGGCGGCCTGTGTGGTCCCCATCCTTCCGCAGACTGCCTGGGCTGATCTGCATGTGCGTGCCAGGCTCCACAGGGACGCTGCGAGAGCTCTCGAGGCCTGGATTCAAAACTGTTGCACCACAACTCCTGCTACACTCTATGGGCCAAAGCAAGTGACATATCAGCCCGCGTTCAGGGGGTGGGGACACAGACTTTTCTTTGAGGCGGGGGTGGCAACATCTCATGTCTGAGGCCATGAAGACCCTGGGCCACTTTTGTCCGTCTGTCACATTTACCTTGGTTCACACGCTGTTCTAAGTGCTTAAGACACGTTTCCTCCTTCGGTCATCCTCTTGGGCAGCTGTGTTGCTGATGCTGTTGTCTCTATCAGCCCCAGGTGTTTGGGTGTGTGGCTGTGAGGGCTCAGCGTGTTCTCAGGTGAGCATGGGGAAGAGGGACCGACACCCGAGCTCTGTTTACGTAGCTGAGTCCTGCGTGCCTCCAGCCCACTGTGTCCTGTGAATGACAGGACAGGTACAGGCAGCAGCCACGATCGGCTGAGGGCTGGCTGGGAAGTCTCACAACAAAGTTACCCGTGCCAGGACCACGGTTGTCTCCATTTTCCAGAAGAGGAGACCGAGGCACAGAGAGGTAAGTGCTCTGTCCAGGGCACACATCTAGAAAGAGAGGAGACGAGACCACCTGTGCTGGACGTCTTCTATTCGCCCGCCTTCCCCACCTGCTCTCTGCCCCAGGAGCCTGACTTCTACACGCTGCATCAATGGCCTCCTTACTCTCCGGCTCCTGCTTCGGTTTGGCCAACAGGAGGCATGGCAGGGCCCAGAGGGCAAGAGGAGCCAGGTCGGAGGATTTGTTCCCTCAGCACTCTTCCCGCCAAGCCCCTCCAGCGGTGGCTGCGGCCCCAGTCAGGTGACCCCGAATCTGCGGCTGCCTCCTCTGCACTCTGGTGCCTGTTCCTCCTCCTCTCTCTGCAGCCCTGCAGGTGGCACCACCCCTGTCTCACTACCTGGGGCTTCTGCGCGATCCCTCGTTGTCGGTTTCCTTAAATTCTGCCTACACCTTTGGCAGTCCCTTTGTTAAACTTTCCTCAAATTCCCTCCTCCTTTTTTTTTTTTTTGAGGAAGATTAACCCTGAGCTAACATCTGCTGCCAATCCTCCTCTTTTTGCTGAGGAAGACTGGCCCTGAGCTAACATCCGTGCCCGTCTTCCTCTACTTTATATGTGGAACGCCCGCCACAGCATGGCTTGCCAAGTGGTACCATGTCCACACCCGGGATCCGAACCAGCGAACCCCGGGCTGCCAAAGCGGAATGTGCACACTTAACAGCTGTGTCACTGAGCTGGCCCCTCAAATTCCCTCCGTTTATGTACCATCTGAATCTTGATGGGACCCTGAGTGAAACACGAGCTGACTCAGCACTCTCTGTTTAACATTTATTGAAAAGGGGAAAAGACTAGAATACTAACGACTAAAGGGCTAGGTGATACCCAAAGCTGAACTCCTTGAATGATGAAATCAAAAGTCCGAGATGAAAATGAGAAGAACGTGGTCACCTCCATGCTGGCCGCGGGCAGGAGGGTCTGCTTGTCTCTGGACGGACACCGAGCGTTGAAAGCTGTGCCTGTGTGTCTTCCAAAGAGCTTGGATAGCATTTTAATTAACTTGCCTGGAAATTAACATACTCCCCTTTTTCCGGAGCCAGGCTCCAGAAAAAAGAATATCCTATTGTAGGGAAATGCTTCCACAAATCAGGGCAAATGTGGCACTGGAGACAGAGGAGAGAGGGACATACTCATATATAGGTGTTTTATATTCTGCTCTTGTGCAAAACTTTAAATATATATTTGCAAGAGGCATTTTCCAGACCGGCAGCCAACAAATCCTGAGGACATTCTGAGTGAGGTTGTTCCTCTGTCTCCAAGAGATATGTCACAGCCGGCACACCTGTTTGTGCTGGGTTGTAGGCAGAGGAGAGAAAAGTCAGATCAGGCCCGGGGTCCGGTCCAAGTTCTGCCATCCACTGACTGTGTGACCTGGGCCATGATATTTCACCTCTCTGAGCCTCAGTTCCCTCATCTGTCAGCTAAACCAACGTTCAAAGGGGAGGCAGGCAAGGAGGGAAAGCTCCCAAAGCCCTCAGGCCCCCTCTCCAGAGTCCAGCCACAATCTTTTCCACTGGGTGGTCCCTGGCTGGATCGCAGCAGCGAAGGGGACCCTCAAATTCTCAGACCTGCGCTTTGCCCCGAAGCAGTTGGAACAGCTAATGGGCTGCCCGCGGGACTGCATCTTCTTATGGGCACGTCAGGAAGTCTGATTTGCAGCAGGACTGAGAGGACGTCTCTTGGAAGAATGCGTTCAAACCCGACTCTATCTCTTGTTGGCTACGTGCCAACTCTGGGGAGCCGCCCTCACTTCTCTGATGCTGCCTTTCCTGGATGGTGGAACAGGATGAGAACGGTTCTCTTAGAAGAGTGCTGGGAGGGCTCGATGAGATGCCACACACACAGAGCCCTCAGCCACTGCCTAGCACGCAGTGAGTGCTCAAAGCACGGCAGCAGAAGCCGAGCAAAAGAGAGAAATATGGACTTGCAGAGCCACCAACTACTGACGGGCGCCTGCCTGCTGGGCTGTCCACCGCACTAACGGGCAGCAGAGGGAGGAGTGAGGCAAACAGTCTCTGCATCTGGGAGAAGAAAGGCATTTTATCAGCGACACAAATAACTGAAGAATTATAATTTTTAATAAGGTAAGAAGGAAACAAATGAGAAGCAGGAGAATCAAGGACAGGCTCCTAATTTAGAGAGGGTATAATCGAGACAGGCAGTGGCGTATAAGCTTGAGATGGTGTTGGCCAAGGTGATGGCAGCCGTCGCGCAGATAACCCCCCAGTGTCAGTGCCCAACACAACAGGTGTCTATTTCTTGCCCGTGTGACACTCCATTGTGGATTTCCCAGGCATCTTCCCACGCGGTGGTTCAGGAACCCAGGCTCCCTTGCTCTTGGGCTCAGCCGCAATGATAATAAAGAGGTCAGCAGGTTTGCAGAATACAAGATCCATCTACAAAAGTCAGTTGTGCTTTTATACACTAGCAATGAACAGTCTGAAAATGAAGTTAATAAAATAGTTGCACTGACAATAGCATCACAAAGAATAAAATACTTATGAATAAGTTAACTGAGGAACCACAAAACTTCTACCATGAAAACTAGAAAACATTGTTGAACGATATTAGTGAAGACCTAAATAAGTGGAAAGAGCCTATGTCTCTACCCTGGACATAGAGAAATAAGGTACACGTATGAAAATGCTTCCTAGCTCATAGGATAGCTTGGGGGTATTCAGCGATGCATTGTGTATGGCCACATGTATACAAAGACTATGTATGAAAAGTACTTTTCAGATCATCGGACAGCTGCGGGGGGAGTCAGTGATAAAATGTATATCTGGACCTATGGAAATAATATTTATGTAGGAAAGCTTCTTCCTACATCCCAGGAGAGCTGGGGGTTCAGGATACGATGTAAATATGAACATATGTGTACGATGTTTTTCTATGGAAACTTCTCGCTAGATCTTAGGAGAGCTGGGTCTCCAGCGACTCAATGTACCTGACGCTACATATGTAGACGATGTACGTGTATGAACACTGTTGCCTGATTCAAGGGCCAGCTGGGCGGTCAGTGATACAAGTGCATCTGGACACGCCCACACGATATGTGTGCACAGAGAGCGTGTGCACAGTATAACTGAAGCATGACAGTTCCTTTCCAGTGCAAGCTTGCCCCCGAATTTCTGATTGTTTTAATAGTAATTGACATTGATTGAGGGCTGACTATGTGTTAGTTACTCTTCTACGCTTTTTACCTCTGTTATCTTGTTTATTCTTTCCCAGAAACCTTTGCAGTTGCTCTTGCAGCACTCAAAGGCTCAGAGAAGATAGGTCACTTGCCCAAGGTCACACAGCTAGTTATTGGCAGAACTGAGACTTGAACAAAGTCTGTCTGACTTGCAAGCTCCTGGCTCCAGCTGAAAGGACAGAATTGTTGTCGCTGTGTGCCGTGCTCCCTGCTTGAGTTCCAGAGGAAGGGGAAAGTGCTGGCCGCCTCTGCCACATCTGTGGGACATGGAGCCTTCACCCCCACCCCCCACCCAACTATGGTCACTCGTGAAGTATTGCCCTGGGCCCACAGGGCTCTGACCGTGAAGGTGAGAGTGGCACCAGGCTGGCCCCCGCCTACCCGGTGAAGCTCTGGAGCAGCCTGAAGGACGACGTCCCGGGGTGGCCATCAAGGCCTGTGGCTCTTCCTCAGGGCGCGTGATGCCTGGGAAATGCTTGCTGTGAGCTTCCCCAGAGATCGCCACCTTCACAGAGCCCTCTGTGCAGGCGGGCGTGTTCGAACAAAACAGAAAACGAGAACCAAACTCCGAAGAACTCAGGCCCAGGGGGCTGCAGTCTGTGCCCTCGTCCCGATTTGCCTTCCTGTGAGTTAAGCTCAGGGAAAGCCAGTCCTGACAGCTGTCCCGGGGGTCCTGATAGAGCGGGAGGAAGGCGGCACCACGCTGCTGGGCGCCCCCTCCCGGTCGGTGGTCACAGCCCTGTGAGCGCTGCTGTGGGGGCAGAGGCGCCCGCCTGTGAATCTGGCGCTGCCTCCGGATGGTTGAGCAGCCTGGCAAACCTCGCTTCTACGACCTGAGCACCCTCACCTGTGACACGGGGCTAATCGCCATCTTAACACTGTGTGACACAGCCGTTGTGAGCATTGAGTGAAATCTAGAGGGTTCCAAGAGGTTGGCACACGGTGGACAACTGCTTAATGAATACTTTTCCTTCTAAATGGTTAATACATCAGCAGGAATAAATATAGATGACCTTGGGCAAGGGTGCTGGCCTCTCTGTGCCCCACACCACACAGGGTTCCCCTCTTTGTGTTCTAGAACACACACTCTCTGCACGCTGGGACTCATCTTTGTTGTCCTCGGGAATGCACCCTTTCTAAGCTCTAGAGGGCAATCGTCTTTATGTTCTAGAATGGTGATTCTCAGACTGTGTGCTTCCTATGCAGACTCGGGGTTCTGCGGCAGGGACCTGGGGTCGTCTCAGAGAGCATGGGGCTGCGGGCCTGTGGGCTGAAGGTTTCTCACCCCGCCGGGGCGGCTCTGGTTGGAAGATCTGTTTCACACGCTGGGAGAGATTTTATTGGATGAAAATGACCCGTTCTGGGTTATGGACTGAAGCTGCAGGGTTAACATGTTCTCTGAGCGCCAAGACACCGAAGTTGGAAAATCAGCAAGTTGCAGGGTTTCGGTTACTCTCAGAAGGAGTGAAAGAGGGGCGGTAAGCAGGGGGTCGGCTGAGCCGTGTCCGGGGGGTGTCACAAGGCAGTCTTTGCATTTACCTCTTGGTGCCACCAAGTATCCACTTACAGGGTTAGTTCTTGGAGGCAGGGTGGAGAAAACCTTTGCTGGGTGCTCACGGGTCCCTCACAGCTCTCAAACACGTGAGAGCAAGGCTCAGCTCAGAGTCATCAGAAGGCAATTGTAGCTAACTTGGTTTTTTTGTATTTATATTAGCTTATTTTTATAGGAAAATGATACTAGTGTTTCATTTGTGGCAGGGGTATGGTATTTCCTCTTAAAATAGTTAAGCAAAAAGTGAGTCGATTTAGAGAAAACATCAAGTTGACTCAGGCAAAAATCACCGATGGATGCTGCCGGCAGGAGTGAGTTTGTTGGGAAGGGCCTCGGCCCTGCTCAGTGGATGCCCCGGGGGTCACTTCTTAATTACAAAGGAAAGAACAGGTGCTCATACAGAGGAGAGTCCTGGGGGCCCCCACCTTGGCCAAGTGACCAAAATCACAGCACCATTCATGGGATAGATGACACCATGGGCCCCTGGAAGGATGCCCCAAGAAGGACACAACGTCACTTCTGGAGTGTTCCTGCCCAAAATGCACAGCCTGAGTCTGAGGATGAGGAAACATCAGACTAAGCCACACTGAGGGACATTCTACACGACAATTGGCCCGTACCCTCCAAAAATGCCAGTGTCATCAGAAAAGACCAGAGCATGTCCCAGATTTAAGGAGACTGATGAGATGGGACAAGCCAAGAGATGTCACATCACCTGGGTTGGGAAACGTTGCTGTAGAGGACATAGTGGGGACTCGTGGGGACGTTGGGATATGAACTGTCCATGTGAGACAGCAGCCTATTAGTGACAACCTTCCAGAGTGTCATCATCGTGTCATGGTTTGTAGGAGAATGTCGTTGTTCTCAGGAGTTGCGTACTGAAGGGGTGTGGAGATATGGTGTCTGCAAACAACTCTCAAAAAGCTCAGCCATAATGCATGAGTGTGAGCGAGTGTGAGGGAGGGAGAGAGAACCCTAACGTGGCAACGTGTTAACAGGTGAATCCAGGTGAAAGGCATGTGGTTCGTACTTGACTTGCAACTTTCCTGCAGGTTTGACATTTTCGAAAATAAAATCTTTAAAAAAAAAGACAAAGCACACACCCGGTAACGAAGCGGGGTGTGTTATGAAGCGGGGGGTGTGCATGGGCTTGAGGTGGGTGCAGCACTGCTCAGTCCTGCAGCCAGGAACAGCTCTCCCCGCTTCTCCTTTGAGGGTGCCGTGCCCACCAGCAAATAAACTGCGTCCAGATATTCCACCAAATAAAGCGCGTTACAGTTTAGCTGGGAAAGCAAAACAAATCATGAGATTCAGCAAGTACCACACAGGGGCCTATAAACGTGCAGGTTCCTCTCGTAAACGGAGCCCATGAGAACACATTCTGACTTCCTCCTTCACCAAACGCTCTTGTAACTCAACAATCTCTCGGACCCGGTTCTTTTCTTTGTTCTGCCCTCCCCCTGCCCCTTCTGGTGAGGTTTACTGGTGAGTTCTGTTTGGTTCTTGCCATCCTGCAGTCAGAGTTTCTCCAAGTGCCCGTTGTTGTCGCTGGCTGTCTATTTGTTGTATCTCGGGCAGAATAAACAGCCCCCTGAGAGGTCTGTTGAGTTTCTAAGGCGGTCCTTGTGAAAGGCTGAGACCCCGGCTGCAGCCTGCAACCTTCGACAGCCAGGCAGCCCCAGAGCAAAAGACACCTGTGCCTGGGCCTTGAAATGAAGCCCGAACACAATGTCCTCTGCCATGAGCACCCAGAGAGAGCGGCTGTGTCTGTTCCTGAGCCTGGCAGGGAGACGGGCCACCGGCAGGCGCTGTAACCGCGGGGTGCGCCATCCTGTTGTGCGTGGGCTTCCAGGAGCAGCTACATATTTGGAAACGCCTTAGAAAGAGGTTCAGGTTACCAGGGATGTGGACCTGGGACGGCTGCGATCAGCTTCGAGATCCCTCTCTCAGCTGCACCCGCTTCTGCTTTTCCTTCCTGGGTGCTGACTCCCCTGCCCTGGCTCGGGCCTCTGCAGTGGAGAGGCCGGCTCAGGAGTCAGCACTGGGGCTCCTCAGGAAGTCAGCTTCCAGTGTATTGGGGGATGGACGGCTCTATATCTGCCTCCCAGGTGATTGACGGATGTCGGGGAGGCTAGGCGTCTGAGGTGTCTGTGGCTAGGAGTACGCCTTCGATGTCTCAGCTGAGTTTGCCAAGGGAAAAGGGCCTGGGGTTTTTCTAGGACCAGCTCAACCACTTGCTCTGTGCCCTTGGACCAGCCGCCTGCTCTCTCTGGCCTCTGTAAACTAATGTGGTTGAACTGGACTGACGGCTTGTCCAACCACGTCCCATGAAGTGCAAAGGATTACAAACCCATAATAGGGTGTTGTGAATGGGTCTAGTTCCTCTAGGGGTCCACGGAAGCTTTCTAGGAGTTACATGAATATGGGTAGTTTTAAGAGAATCAACTTTCAGAGAATTGAACTTGCCTGCTTTCCTCTTCTCCTCATTTTTTTCACCTCCCCCTTCGCAATGCTCTTCCCATATTTTATTGGTGAAAAATATAGAATTTTACTATGATAAATTACTCCCAAGGTTTAAGACAAAAGGGGGCTTCAGGAGTACATGATCTCTGAGGGTGATCCTCAGGGAGGCAAAGTGAAGAGAGCTTTCCTACGACATTTTTAAGCCTTATTTTATCCAGGCGACAAAATCAAGGGAAGTCTGTATTCCTTGCCTTTCCATCCATCCATATATCCATCCATCATCTCTTTCTATCCATCCATCCATCCGTCCATTCATCCATGGATCCATCCATCTATTTACCCATCCATCATTTCTTTCTATCCATCCATCCATCCATCCATCATCTCTTTCCATCTATCCACCCAACTGTCAATCTACCCCTCCGTCATCTCTTTCTATCTATCCACCCATCCATCCATCCATCCATCTATCCATCAGGCTATCTGTCCATCCATCATCTCTTTCCATCTATCCACCCAACTGTCAATCTACCCATCCATCATCTCTTTCTATCTATCCACCCACCCATCCATCCATCCATCTATCCATCCATCAGGCTATCTGTCCATCCATCATCTCTTTCCATCTATCCACCCAACTGTCAATCTACCCATCCATCATCTCTTTCTATCTATCCACCCATCCATCCATCCATCCATCCATCTCCATCGATCCATCAGGCTATCTGTCCATCCATCATCTCTTTCCATCTATCCACCCAACCATCCATCCATCTATCCATCAACTCTTTCCATCTATCCACCCATCCATCCATCCATCCATCATGTGTCTTTCTATCCATCCATCCATTTGTCCTTCTACATTTCTATTTAACTAATATCTGTCTTCTATTTATCTTAGAATTAGAATTCCCATATGAGATGATTGTTCTTGGCGGCATCTATTAACACATGTATTTGAATGGACAAAACAGAGACGATTTGGTTTTCAGTTGGAAAGGACGACTGATTTGAGTGGTTGACTGGAGGACTAGCTCTGTCCTTCTAACGCACGGCCGGCATTTCCCTTACGTTGAATCAGCTCCATACGCTTGCAGCTCTACGGTTTTGATGAAACATATGGTACACACTATGCTGAAGAGAACAACTGCTTAACTCCTGATGAGAAACTTAGAACTGGATGTTGCGTGCTTGCACAGAGGCACCGAGAACGCAGCAGCTACAGGGGAGGGTTGAGCACAGGGGTGTCTGTTGGTGACTCAAATGCCACCAGAAGGATTGTTGTTAGCAGTGTGATTTTCTCACGGGGTGATTATCCTTGGGAAAGTTCGGAAGGAGCAAAGTACAAGCCTCCCTTGATGTGCACAATAGTTACATTTCCGAGAAATTTAATGCACATTGGAACATTGTATTTATGCGTAAAACCAGGTTACATGGACTCAGATAATTATGAATGGGATTTTAAAATTCGCAACAGTCCAGGGTGTATTTGAAAGTTCTGTGGGACCCAGGACAATTCAGCACTGCAAGCTGCTGAATCGGGAGGTAAGTTGCTTTGCAGCAATAAGAACTAAACACCTACCGTGCGAGGCTTCTGAAGCGGAAGGTTACAAAACAGTCGCCTGCTTTGGGATGCCTTTTACCAGATGGGAAAAGTGGAGCTGGGAGAGGGTAAGGACGCTGCTCTTCTCACACAGCGAACGATCTGCAGGGCTGGGTTCGGGGTCAGCGCCCCCTCCTGAGCCCGCGCATCCTCCTGAGCAGAGCTCTTGGACCCCAACACGCACTGGGCTCCCCGGGGACCAAACGCAGCTTCCCAGTCTGCAGGGCGGGGTGGGCCCGAGAACACGCGTTTCTGACAACCTCTCAGACTGAGGTTTACATTCCAGGGGACCACCTTCCAGCCCATTCTGGGGAAATCAGTCCCCAGGACAAACCTGGGTTTCCTTCATGTCATAAAACCCATTTCTATTATTTTTTCCAGCTTTATTGAAATGTAATTGACATACAACATTGTGTCGGTTTAAGGTGTGAAATGTGATGATTTGATACATGGGTATGTATAAAGGATCGCCACAATAAGGTCGGTTAACACTTCCATCACCTCACATAGCTACCATTTTTGTGTGTGTGGTGAGAACATTTAAAACCCACTTTCTCAGCAACTTCTGAGTGCACTACACAGTATTGCTAACTTCAGTCACCACGCTGCACATTAGATCCCAGAACTTATTCTTCTTAAAACTGAAGTTTATACCTTTGGCCAATGTCTTCCCATTTCCCTCACCCCCAGCCCCTGGCAGCCGCCATTCTACTCTCTGCTTCTGTGAGTTTATAAACCCACTTCTGACTTGGGGGATCCCAGGGCGCCGAGGGAGACACTATTTTCACACATCTCACACATTTCCCCACAAAATGGAGCTGTCGCGGCTTATGACAGGGCCCCAGGCTGATTCCGTCAAACCCTGTTTCCAATCAGGTTTAATAGGCAGGCGGGGGAGTGCTCCCCGAGATCGGGAGGGAGGGCGCTTTGTCAGTAACGATCAATGTCGACAGATGGACGCTGCACAGGGCATGCCTGATGGGAACCACATGCGCTCTCAGGGACCGTCTCCAAAGAGCCTGTGGCATTTGCGTCTTTGCTGCTCCTGGCGTCCCAGGGGCTGGGACTTTGCCATCCTGTGGGCTGGTGGGATTTGCTGTTTTCCTCACATGTGGAGTGCCAGGTAGGCCAGAAAAGAGCCTCCCAGTGCAGCAGTGCACGCCTGCCCACAGCCCTTCTAAATGGCGCTGTGCCACGTGCCATTAAGGCAGCGAGCCCTGCGGGGGAACAGACTTTTTAGAAGGGAGACTGGCTCAACTCTGTCCTTGACAAGGGCCTACCCTGAGCTGAGGAGCTGGGCAAGAGGCAGTCCCGATGTGGAGAAATCGGAACCCTCAGGCATTGCTGGGAGGGAGGCAACATGGTGCAGAAGTTCCTCAGTCATTTCAATGCAGAGTTTGCTTCTGACCCAGCAATTCTGCTCCTGGGTATATCCCCAAAGAAGTGAAAACAGGTGTTCAAATACGAACTTGTACAAGGATGTCCATAGCAGCGTTATTCACAATAGGCAAAAGGTGGAAACAACCCAATGTCCATCAACTGATGAATGGACAAACGCATGAGATCCATCCACACAATGGAATATTATACAGCCATAAAAAGGAATAAAGTACTGACGCATGCTGCAGTGTGAATGAACCTCAAAAACATAGAGAGTTAAAAAAGCCAGTCACAGGGGCCACATACTGTATGATTCACCAGAATAGGTCAATCGATAGAGACAGAAAACAGATCAGTGGCTGCCAGGGGCTGGGGGTGGGGGGGATGGGAGTGACTGCTGACAGCTGTGGGTTTCCTTTTGGGTAATGAAATGTTCTGGAACCAGATAGTGGTGATGATTGCACAACACTATGAATGTTCTAAATGGTGAGAATGGTAAATTTTATGTTATGTGTATTTTTCCAAATTAAAAAAAGTTTAAAAAGAAACAATTCTTACCATAGTAGACACTGCAAGGGAGCATTTCCCATTGACAAAGGCAGAGTTTGGACTTGCTTGCTGTGGGCGTCCTGTTGACAGCGGGGTTCCTTAGACTTAGGAGGGGCGTTGGAGGCACCCCCAATGCTAAGATAAAGCTCTGATCACAGACGGTGAGTACTATGTACTATACACCAGGTGTGGATCTAAGTGTCTAGGTGCATTATCTCTTTTAACGCACACAATCACCGCCCCAGAAGGAAGGTTCTATTTTATTGTCATTTTACATCTGAGGAACCCAAGGCACAGAGAGATCAAACAACCCACCCTAGGTCACAAAGCTAGTGAGCTGCACAGCTGGGATCTGACTGAGAGGTCCACTCAACAAAGATCTGTTCAAGCGTTGCTGTTGTTGAAGACAGCGAATGTGTGGCAGAGTCCTGGACTGGGGCTCCGCGGGCCCAATGTTGCTGGCAAGAAGATGTCACTCTTGGAATTACCAAAGTGTCGTGCATTGTCAAGCTGAAGAAACTGCAGACAGCAACTCCCTTAGCTTTGGTTTCTTCTTCCAGGAGACAGAAAGCCCGGATCTGAGAAAGCCAGTGACCAAGATGGCGGCACTGGGTCGAGGACAGGTTGGGGAGGGGAGGCAACCAGCGCTGCTCAGTCATCCTCCCAGTGGATCAGTGAGAAGGTGCTGCCATCCCTCCTACTCTGTAGGTTCGGGAACAGAGGCTCAGAGGGGCAACAACACTTGTGCAAGGTCACGCAGTCAGAGTCTAGTCTGACTGAGGTGGGAGCGTCTGCTCTTCACATTGTGCAGTGCGCCTCTCCTGACTCCGCCGGTGATATTTTGTGTCCTGTTTCTTGTGCTAAACTAACATATGCTCATGTGGAAAATTAAAAAATACAGAAAGAAAAAGCCACTTAGAAGGAAACAGAGATCACTCATCACGTTACTATCCAGAGAAATCTACCATTACCCCTTCGATATATTGCCTGCTATTTTTGTCTATGTTGATGCGTAAACACACACATGTTCATCTATCCTTACAAAATTAAGATTGTATAAACATACAGTTGTTTCATACTTTTTATTTAATATTTTGCTATGTTTTCTATTGTTTTTTTATGGGAAAACTTGATTTTTGATATCTGCCTGGTCTTCCATCATCTGCATCTTCTGGAATGTAACTGTCCCACTGACGATGGACGTGGAGATGGTTTCCTAGTTATTGCTCTCAAAATCAACACTGCCATCATGGTCCTTTGACATAAATGTTGTATTTGCATATAGTAGATACTCAATTAAAATTTGCGAGTTAATGAACGATGGATGACTGAAGGAATTTCTTTAGGATGGGTCCTTGATGTACACTTGCTTGGTCTAAAATAGATTGTCCACAGCTCCAGCTTGCCCATATAGATCCTGTTTCCTCCTGTTTTCCTGATGTAACTAGTAATGGTACTCCCTGTTACTCTCAAAAGTGTCCTGATTTGCAGGACGAATCATAAGGTCATCCTGATCAACTGGTATGAATCTTTTTGAGGTTCTTTGTACACATTGCTAAATTGCTATACAGACGTATTGTACCAATTTACACCTAATCTGTAATCCATTCGTAAAAGAAGGGGGCTTGATGAAAAAGGTCTTGATGAAAAATTTGGGAAATGAGATTAACCTTGTAAAAACGGAATTAATGTTGTGGAACTCAAAACTATCTTGTCTATTTTCCCCCTAAATTTTCATGGTCTTAGAATTCACATAGGTCACATGTTGAGTTTGCTATTTATTATTAAGCATTTTAATAAAAAGATATTCATTCTAACGATTATAGCGTTTGGATGGGAGCAATCACGATCCGGAAGCTGTCTGAGTTTGAACCCCAACTCTATCCCTTGCCATCAGCTGTAAACTTTGAACAAGTCCCGTGACTGAGTCTCACTGTCTTCCTGGGCAAAGTGGAAATGGACATATGCTCATTTCAGAAAGTCACGAGGATTGGACATCAGTGTTCAAGCCGGGAAAGCCAGTCTCATGCTGACTCTATCCAAATCCAGTCTTTTGCCTGACGAGCCCTTCACCCCATCCATTTAGCAGGAGTACCTCGCCCTTTCCTGTTTTCCACGTACTTGTTGACTTCTCATTCTTACGACATTCCAACCTGGTCCCAGAGCCTGAAGGAGTTGCCCTGCTGGGTTAACTTATTGGAGGACTAGTCAGGCACCTGACAGTGGTGAAAGGCTCCTTGCTTGTTCAAAATGCATCCCACGTGCAGGTTGTCCCTGTCTGAACCCCACCCTTTCAGGGGGTTAGCCCAGTGAGTCGTGGCCGAGAGGACTGCAAGATTAAGAACATGGTTGCCTAGGAGATTGTGGGCAGGGCACACCTCAGATTGACTTACCCTGTAGCGAGAACGGAATGTCACATTTAGGGAGCTGTGGTAACTCCTATTTCCTCACCCTAGCAGGGCAGTAGCCCTGACACAGAGTCTAGTCATGATCAGCTGGACATGTGAATTTTGAGATGGTCCCTGGCTGACTTTCGGATGCCAGAGGCCAGGGCAGTTCTAATGCTCAGGAGTAGGCTGTGGGTGGTGGTATTGGTGGGTGAGGAAGACCACTGAACTGCCAACTCTCCTTCTCAGCCCAGGGAGCCAGGGGAAAGACGCCAGGGGAATTTGACCATTCCCATATTGGCTGTGGTCTCTTGTGTTTTGGTCTGTGTTGGCACCGGGGGCCTTCATTTTGGCTGAGCTGAATCAGGAACCCTGAAGTCAGAGGCAGGTCGTGCCCAAGGGAGCAAACACATGTTCTCCTGGAGGCTTGTATGTGCCAGCATCCTAGGAGGCAGTTTCCTGGGACACTTACATACAAACTTATCTGATCCCATAATCGATGGCTTAGCCACTTCTCACGGGCCTGACACTGTCCCAGAGTGGGCCTGAGTTGTGCAGACTTCCACAGCTGTGGGAGTGACCATCTGCTCCCTCCCGGAAAACAGGAATTTTCCTTTATCCAAATGAAGGAGTGACTAAGCCAGTGGCCAAAAGGGTGTTTGCACTGGTGGAAAGAGGAAGAATGGCTCATCCTCCTGGAAGTGAACTCAACCCCCTCATCCAACTTCTGATTGCACAGAACCCGGCCAGCTCCAGGGCTCTCAGCGGAATCCCCTCCTTTGGAACTTGGACTGGGGATGGACTCCAACTTGAAGCCGGCATGGAATACTTCCTGGGTCAAAGGGAAGGCGGAAAGAGCTCTCTGTGCAGCTCAGAAACAGGCATTTTGACAATTTAAGCGAAGTGAGTGGAACCCTGGCATTGAATTTCTCTTGGATACCATGGCACCTAAAAACATCAAGGAAGGGGACTGAGTGAACATGGAGTGCGTTTGGCTATAATGAAAATGTTCTGAAATGACCTTGGGAATGTTCTAGCTAAACCCAAATTGGGGCAGGCGAGAAGCAACCCAGGATAGAATCAGCCACCTAGACCTTCCAGCTTCTACTCATGCCAAGCGTAACCTGGCCAAGGGCTTCTCTTTTACAACACCAGAAAAAAATTACCTTGGTGATTGGATGGGGTAGACATCTTCTACTCCAAAAGGTAATTGTGAAAACACAATTTCACTGAGTCTTCATGTTTCTGAAACTAAGCAGGGAAACTGTGATGAAAGTGTGTCCTCACCTCCTGCTCCATTCCTCCCCCAGGGGGACAAGGTGGTGTTGTCTCAGAGCCACCAAGTCTGGGAAAGGATTTACACACAAATGTGAGCCTGAGTTGGAGCCAGAGCCATCGTGCCAGGAGCGTCTGCTTGGTGAGCGTCTCTACTGCTGAGGAGCCCGCTGGACGTGAACCGTAGTGACATTCCTCAAGCTGGTGTTTCACAGGATATGATATAAGTATTTCCACACCATTTCAAACCTTTGTCACTTTCCCCCAAACTTGACTTTCCTCCTTCCTTCATTTGCAGGAGTTGGATTTGTTCCCTACTTCACAGAAGCCATCAGGTGGGAAACTCAACTTGTGCTCCCAAAGAGGTTCTGGCAGATTGTTTGATTGTGACACAAATTCTCATATTCCACATTCCCAGCCCCCAGCTGGAGCACACTGCCCTCTCCAGGGACTTTGAACTTGGTCACCTGGCCTGCTTTGACCAAAGGAAGGTGGGCAGAAATGACAGGGCACAGTTGCAAGAAGAGGCTGTGAGAGTCACTGTGAGTCTTCACTCCACCTTTCTGCTCCTGCCGTCTGCCACGAGAAGACCATGCCCAGGTATCAGGTGCTCCCTGGAATCAGGGACACATGGAGCAGACTGAAAACTGAGCCCAACTGAACTCAGCCAAGCCATAGACTCAAAAGTGAGAAATAAAATGTCCATTGGTACAAGCCACTGAGATTTTGGAGTTGTTTGCTATATTGATTATCCCAGAAAAACTTGACTAATACAGAAACCAACCTATACACACCAATATTTATTCCATTGCTACTCCCTCCTGTTACAACGAAGAACGGTCCGTTCTCATATCTAATGCCCATCCTTCCACTTGACTTTGCATCTCATCTTCTTGGGAATCTTAGTAATCAGGAGCCTCTTCTTTCTCTTGTAACCTCCTTACCATTTACTATTTACTTTACTTTACTATTTACTTTTTAAATTAAAATAGTAAAGTACTTTTATTTACTTTACTATTTACTATTTACTAGTCCTTCTCATCATTTTAAGCATGACCAACTCCCCTGACTTTCATTAGGACATGGAAAGCTGAGAATTGAATATAAAGAGAAAAACTTAAAGGCACCCAAGGAAAAAGGACACGTCACGTACAGAAGAGCAGAGATTAGAATGACGGCAGAGTTCTCCGCAGAAACTGTGCAAGCCAGAAGGCAATGGAGTGATATCTTTAAAGGGTGGAAAGGAAGAAAAGGATTAACCTAGAATTCCACTTCCGGTGAAAATTATCTTTCAAAAATGGAGGATAAGTAAAGGCAAAAAATGACAGAATTTATCATCACTAGACTTGCATTACAAGAAATATTACAGGAAGTTCTTCAGGCAGAAGGTATATGAAACCAATAAGAATCTTGGATCTAAAGATTGGATAAAGGAAAAAATTAAAAATCTTGAAAAAAAAAGGGGGCCGGCCCCGTGGCTGAGTGGTGTAGTTCGTGTGCTCTGCTTCGGTGGCCCAGGGTTTCGCCTGTTTGGATCCTGAGCGAGAACTTGGCACTAATCATCAGGCCATGCTGAGGCAGCATCCCACATGCCACGACTAGAAGGACCCACAACTAAAAATATACAACTATGTACCAGGGGACTTTGCGGGGGAAAAGGAAAAAAAAATAAAACATCTTAAAAGATTGAATAAAGAAGTGAAAAGCACTGGGCACGGCAAAAAGGAAGAAAAATGTGAACTTTATTTTGTCTTGTGTTTAATTGCTCTAAAAGATATTTGAGTGTCTAAAGCAAACGCAGTCACAGTGTCCAGTGTGTTATATCATATATGAGTGAAACGTACGACAGGAGCGAAAACAACGTGAGGGAGGGGCTGGGAGTACACTGTGTAAGACTCTTTACTCCACGTGAACCCATACGAGATTATTCGAAAGTAAGCTCTGATCAAACAAAGATATATATTGGGTAACTACTGCATTTTTTAAAAAAGATATATAAACTTGACCAATTCTCTCATGTTAAGAACAAACATTCATCAGCCCCACACCGTCCTCCAGCTACCCCCTGATCACCCCACTCTCCTTTCAAGCTACCTTTCTCAGGAGTATGGCCTCTCACTACCTGCTGTGTTCATTCTCTAACCTTCTATAGACTCTTCAGTCAATTGCAATCTGGCTTCCACTTCCATTGTTCTAATCAAACAGCTTTTGCAGAAGTCACCAACGACCTTCACGTCACCATATCCGGTTAGGCATTTTTTGGACCTGACTTCGGACCACTGGCCACTTTTGCCGCTGTTGGCCACCCCACCCTTCTTGAAACCCCCCTCTCTCGGCTTCCATGGTGTGCACTCCCCTGGTTTTCCTCCTGCCTCTCTAGATACTTCTGCTCTGTTCTCTTTGCACGTTCTGCTCCTCTGTTTGACCACGAAATGTTAGGATTCTTCGAAATTCATTTCTAGGCTCATTTTACTTTCTGCTTGACACTCTGTCCCCAAGTAAACTCATTCCTACCCACAGCTTTCATCGTTCCCTTTACCCAGAAGAATACAGCTCTGTATATTCACCCTGCAGCTCCCCTCTGAGCTTAATTCATATTCTAAACTGCTTAACTGTTGTCTCCTGTGCGCATCTCAAAGGTGACTCAAACCTCAACATGTCCAAAAAAGGGTCATCCTTTCTTCCCTTAACCTCATCTTCTTTGAGGATTCTCTATTGTAGAAAATTCTACTCCCGCCATCATTTATTCGTTTAAAAAATTGTTCGTTGAGCACGCACTTTGTGTAAGGGACTGAAGATCTGACGAACCACGGACAAGGTTGCTGTCATCAAGAAATTTATACCCCAGTGAGGAGAAAACGTTAAGCAAGCAAAGAAACAAACATACCACCTCACGTCAGGAAAGGTGGGTGCCATGAATAAAACAAACACCTGGCGAGGGTAGACTGGCAGCTAGGGTCCGTGGGTGGCTGTATCAGACCGAGGCTTCAGGGAGGACTTCGGGAGGTGAGAATTGAGCAGAAACTCCCATGCCATGATGAAAAGGCCCAGAGGAAGAGAAGAGGGGAGAGCGGGTACCAGGGCAGCCGAAACCTACGAATTATTCTTTGCTCTTGGCTCTTCCCCAGCAAACTTCATCATCATGGACTCTTGAAAACTCTCATTTCTCCTCACCTCTGTTTCCACCCCTGGTCCAGAGCACCCTCACTTCTTAGACTGTGGTCCCAGCACCCACCTGGTCCCCACGGGCACCCTGCTCTCCCTTCGCATCCGTTCCCCACAAGGCAGCCGTAGTCATCTCTTTGTAAAGCAAGTCTATTCATATGATTCCTCATCCTTCTCCCCTGCTTTTCCACTGTGCTGGTGTGAAAACAAAGGGTGGAATCTCATTTTCTTCCATCTGAATATGGGCTGGCCTTGGGGACAGCCTCAGCGAGAAGAATGTGGCAGAAATGATGCTGCATGACCTCGGAGTGTAGCCTGCAAGAGGTGACACGGCTTCCATTGGGTTTCCCCGGGGACAACCGCCCTTGGAATCCGCCTCAGTGTAGGCAGGAAGCCCAGGCTGCGTGGAGATGCCGCGTATGGGTGTTGTAACTGGCAGGCCAGCCAGGCCCCAGCTGGCAGTCAGCACTGATCAGCAGACGTGTGGGGCCCAGCCTTCCAGCCCACCTGCCTGATGCGGAAGTGGAGCAGAGACAGCTGCCCCCGCTGAGCTTCGCCCAGATTACAGGCTCATGAGCAGAATAATTATCACTGTTTTAAGCCATTAAAGTTTGGGATGGTTTATTTCACTGTGAAATAGAACCAGAACATCTGCTTGTCAGTTAAAAGTATATTTATAACCTGGCCTTCCACCAAATGCAAGTCTGATCTCGTGACACCCCATCCCTGCTGCCCAGCGACCCTTCCAGCCACGTGTAGCTTACAAATTGTGACAGATCCCTGCCCAGACCATCATGTTACTAACTCTCATCCCACAGAACCCTGTAAGCATCCTTTCCTGACTCCCCAGTTTGAGATTCACGTAGTTACTCTCAGTGTGCTCTCCCTTGCTCATCAAACTAATAAACCCGACATGGTTGCCTGTAGCCATGTGTCTGGTGGACCTGGACAGGGGGCTGGAAAGTAATAGTGCACAAAATGGGTACTATGGTTGCTAAGAGTCCCGTGTTCTCTGCCCCATCTCCTTTCCAGCCACATCTCCAGCCGTACTCGTCCTGACTCCTTTGCCTCCATTTTCCCAGCCTCTGCTGGTCCTCAAATCTGCCATGTTCTCTCCTCCCAGCTCCTGAGCTCTCGTGGAGCTCTCTGCTTGTATCGCTCTCCACGGCTTGAATAGTTACCACCTCCTCCATTGATTTGCACCACCAACATCGCTTCCTCAGCAGGGAAGCCGTCCTGGATTTCTCAGGTCAGGTCAGCTCTGACGACTTTAGGATCCTAACACTTACTACAGTTGTAAGTGTACTTCTGTGTGTCTGAGTTTATTGATATCTATTTCTGTCGCTGGACGGAATTCCAGGAGGCCAGCGGACGGGTCTGCTTTGCTCACCACTGTGCAGCATGCAGTGCTCACAAGATGTGCAGCACCTTGTTGCCTAATGCGGCAAACTCGTGTCCACCCAAAGTGCAAAAGCCCGACCTGTGCCGGAGATGCCGCGGGACACGGGTGAACAGGTGCTTTCACAGGAAGAGCTCTCGGAAGCCTTGACCCTCTGTGAAGCAGCTCTGTGAAGAGTGCTGGAGGAAGCAGCATTTCCCAAATTAATGGAATGCCGCCTCCGGGTGCCCCGTTCCCGCCACTGGGATCTTCTGCACACGGCTGGAAGGGAATCAGAGCCCAAACTAGTCCAGGGGCAGCGAGTGCCGCCTCTGGGCTCAGACGTGACTAAGATATGAATTAGGGGCTGATCCAGACCTATGAAAATGCAAAAGATGGTGACACCTCGGGCTGGCTGAGGTGTGGGGACACGGCCACTCATAAGTTGCTGTCGTTGTGGACATGGCTGCAAGTTGGTGAAGGAACAAAATCTGGCATTTGTCTCGGAAATTTGAAATGCACATAAAAAGTGACCCTGCACCCCGGCTTGGAGGAACCTCATTTGCACAATCACAGCACCAGGGTGTGCTGACACTGTAGGATGTCTACCACGGTACACATAGTGGCACAAAGCTCGACACGACGGGGGTCCCTGTCATTAGGGGGGTGGCGGCTGGATTGGGCACATCCAAAATATTGACTGATGCGCTCCTGTTAATGGGTTAATATTAACAGCCCTGCACGTGTTGGTGTAGCACACGTGGTGTGTCAGACAGCAAGTAGTTGAGTGGCCTTGAAAATAAGCAATACATGACCCACGGATGGGTTGCCAGGGTCAGAAGAAGGTGTGGACGAATCCTCATTGCCCCACGGGCCCTGCCTGCCTCGTGCGGTGGGGCTGGAGGTGAGAGAGACAGACGGAACAGTGCAGGCTGGGGGAGAGGCAAAGAAACACTTGTTCCCGTAAAAAGGAAAGAGAATAACGCAGGTGACGGCGGGGAAAGTCATTATATTGTTGATCACATTAATGTGGCTGATAATTTGGGTGGGGAGAGAGTTTGTTGGGCAAGAAGAAAAGGGGGTTCTGTGATGGTCTGGCCCCTCAGTTCTGAAGGGGTGAGGCCCTGGGGGCGTCCCCTTCATCTGCTCACAGCGTCCAAGGGTCTCAGTTGTCATGGGTCTTCTCTGACATTAGTAGATGGTGGCAGTAGGGCCTGCCAGGTCACTTAAGATGCAAAGTCCCAGCTCAGCGGGTGACTGTCATCTCCTGACTCGCTCTGCTGCTGTGTGGCCCTGATCCGGTTTAGGTAACACTGTTGGTTTCTGGGCCTGGCATTTTCCACTTGTGAATTCCCTTTCTAGGCCGCGGTGTTGTTCGTCCTGCTTTGCGTTTGTTTGTGGTGGTTACGCTGAGTCCCGCGGCTCCAGCTGAGGCCCTGACTGATGATGGAAAGGAAAGGGACCGAATGCAAGGAGGCCAGGCCTGTCGTGCTGGCCGCCAGTGCGGGCTGATTGTCATCCTCGTCACCCTAGAAGTTTAAAACGAAGTGAACTAAGTGACCCCGACTCCCCCCGGCTCTGGTCCTGGCTCCACGGGGTGCGGCGTGCAGTGTGGGTTGTATCCTCCGGTGTGTCTGGTGTGTACTCACCCGCGGTGCCAGGCTCTCTTGTGCACGAGTTTACTAACTGCATCACTGTTTATAGTTGCAAATTTGATACAGTAAACATTTTCTTATGCACCTTTACCCGTTGACGAGAACATGTGCTGGGCAGTCGGGATAAAGGCCCCCTGGGATCCTGGAAGGACCGTGCCGAGGGGAGAGACTGCCGAGACCCCAGGGCAGGGACAGTGCTCATTGCTAAGGAGAAGTGAGTGAGGATGTGGGGGCACGGCTGCTCTGCTCTGCCCGTCGCTGCAGAGGCCGTCACACACCGTCACACAGGCGCCATAAACCAGGTGTTAGGGTCCTGGTTTTGCTGATGAAAGAGCTGAGGCTGTGCAAGGTCAGCAATTCACTGCAAAGCAAGAGGCACAACTCAGATGCCCAAGCCAGGCGTTTCTGACTCCGAGGTCTGAGTGCCTGCCCCACCTTGTTCACACAATTCCTCATGGATTGTGCTGGAAAGCTGTCCATCTTCTCATGGAAGTGCCCAGACAGAGGGACTGCACCTCCAGGGTCAACCTGTTCCAGGCTCCCCAGGAGAGGGTGGGCGCTGGAAGACAGCGCCAGAGGCCGCCCCGTCCTCGGAGTCGGCGCATTCCCGCATCCTGGTGCCCGCTCCTGTGTGATTTTTGGCTGAGCTGAGCCTATTTTCATCACAGTCTCCTCTGGTTCCAGCATTTCAGCTTGGGCTTCCTGTTTCCTAAAACAGTTCTGGTAAAGAAACAAAGGGAGTGAAACTTTTTCCCCTTAGCTCTTGGGTTTTCATAACCAGCCTCAGAAAGAGGCGCCCCTAATGTGGCCTGGGCTGACAGGAGGCCGGTGGAGGCGGGGCCTGGCTGTGGGCTTCAGACCCCAGCTCAGCCGCTTCCTAGCCATGCAGCCACCGAGACTCGGCTCTCTGATCTGTAAAACGGGCGTGCGATGGCACCTCCACAGAGGGGCCTGGCGGAGTGTGGCGGGTCATCTGTGTTAACCCCTGTGAGGTACTGAGCCTGGCCTGTTGGAAGTCCCCGGTAAACATCAACTGTGACAATTACTGCTCATGCATGGTTAGTACCAGCTGAAGTTTATTTGTCAGTGCCAACCACCAGTTAAGAAGTGCCATAAAAACATCCGTGCCTCGGTCTAGAGGACACCGCAGAGGAAGGATGGGGATGGGGTCAGGTGTGCTGGGCATCCTTCATCCTCAGCACCTCTTGACTGCTGCCCCCCAAAGCCCCCAGCTGCACTGAGTGTTAACGAGCCTCTTTGCTTTGGAGCGTGTGTTTTCTGCAAGACATCCTCTCTTCCCCTGTCCTCCTAGCCCCGTGAAGTAGGAATGAGTCTGAGGGTGAGGCGATAGAGCCAGCTTTAGAGGTCTGGAGATTGGCTGGTGCTGTCTGAGCCAGCAAGGGCCAGGAGAGAGGCTGTGACTCACATCGCTGGGTCTGATGCCCCCAGACCTAGTGCTCGGAGCCCCTAATTGCCCAGTTCCTTGGGGGCATCGGGCAGTGGATTCGCTCCCTGCACTCCTGCGGCTGGATTTCCGTAGCGCGCGGCTCAGGCTGCTTGTGAGTTCACTCCAGGCGGAACGGAAACCGGCACAACCCACGGATTCACGGTGTCTTTCTCTCCGTGCGGGTTTGAGATCACGGGGCAGCCACCCCCATAAAGCTCCCGCAGAGGAGCCAAAGGGCAGGAAGCTGAGTTTGTCCTGTCGCCACCTGGTGGCGCCACCGCGGCTGCAGGACCCAGCCGCTGCCGCCTGGACTCACGGCGTGTGGCGTGCGGGCCGGTGTAGATGAGGCCATCTGCACTGTGGCCCCTCCCAGCGTGAGGCTGCAGACCCTTGCGGACCGGGTGGACAGGGCGTGTCTGGCTTACGAGCACCTCTCTCTGTCTCTCTGTCACTGTCTCTGTCTGTCTGTCTGTCTCTGTTCCCCCATCTCTTTCTCTCTCTCTCTCTCTTTCTCTGTCTCTATTTCCTCACTCTGTCTCTCTCTTCCTCTCTCTGTCTCTCTACTCTCCCATCTCTCTTTCTCTCTCTCTGTCTCTGTCTCTCTCTCTTCGTCTCTCCCTCCACCTCTCTCTCTGTCTCTCAGCAGGGACAGGCCCCTCTTTTTTGTCAAGGCTGGTAGTGAGGACCCCATTGAGGCAGCAGGCCCCCCCAGGTCAGCCATCACCTCCCAGTCTGCACCTCAAGGTGGCTTCCTCCTCCGTAATCTGTGTTGGGTTTGCAGACCCATGGGTGGGCTCAGCCCTTCTTTCTGCCTGATCTCAGAGGGCAGGGCCAAGTGATCCTGGTGACCCTGGTGGACAGGCTGACACTTGACTGTAAATTGGATAGAACCGGCTGCGAAAGGAAAGCAGGTTTTCGGTTTATTTATAGAGATCATGATGCTACACTCAGTGCAGTGGGACGTTGGTGTGAAAATAAAAAATGAACGAGAAGACTATTAAAATAACTGGCTTTTCTCGCTGTGACTGCAGCACAAGAATCGGGCCACCTCTGTCTGCTGAATCCGGTCTCAGAGCCTGTCCCTCAGGTCCGGAGCCAGCACAGAAGGGCCTCCGATGGGGGAGACCAAATAGCTGTGTGTGTGTGTGGGGGGGTTGTTTTGTTTTGCACTTTCCTACTTTTTGAAAGTCCTTTCCCAGGAAATACCAAATGGGAGGAGAGCAGGCAAAGGAAAATTCCTCCTAGCGCTTCAGCAGTGAGGTTTCTGTTTATCAGTGGGCTTCATTTTTTGCAGTGGTTTTAGGGTTACAGAAAAAACGAGCAGAGAGATGGAGTTGCTACCCCTGTCCTGGCCGCTGCCTCAGTTTCCCCACCAGTAACATGCTGCGTTGGTGTTTGGAACATTCGGTGCAACGACGAGGCAGGATCGATACATAGTTATAAAGTCAAGTCCATAGTGTACTGGAGGGCTTGCTCTTGGTGATGTCTGTTCTATGGGTTTGGACAAACGCATGGTGTCACGTACCCCCCCTTACAGTGTCAGCCGTATGAGTTTCACTGCCCCCAAAATCCCACAATATTTTAAGACAACTTAAAAAAAAAGAAATCGGAGCTGTCCCAATCTCAGAGCTACATAAATGTCCTCGGAACTGGGTACCCGACAAACACGCACATGAGACCCCATCCTCCACAGGCCGAGCAGGGGCCGGCCGGAGGGTGTGTTAGGGGCCACCGGAGGCTGGAACCGGCTCAGGAAGGAGTGGAGAATAATATGGGGGCCCGTAGAGATAATCATGTTAGTGTATGTTCTCATCTTAGAAGAAAAGGAAAGGAACGTCCTCAGGCAGGCGGGCGCTGGCCCACGGAGGAGGGCTACACCGCCCTCCTGGATTTAGGAGGGGAGCTTTTGGGGTGCGAGGGGCTTACTGATTCTCGTTTACAAAGCATCTGCTGTTGACGTGTTGCCACATGGGCGACACGTCTGCTGCCGGAATGTGTCCTCCCTCCCCGGGCAGCGGCACGGTGCGAACGCAGAACCGCCAGCAGCCTTTGCTCTGGGATGGAGAGGTGACAAATCTCTCTTGCTTTCTGTGGGTTCAGGCGAAGTGAGGGGTGGGCTGGCTCTCAGGTCCACGTGGCAGCGGCTCACTGAAATGGCACTTGCCGCTCCTGGAGCATCTTCCGGGAGAGCCAAGAAGCCTCGGCTTGTGCTGGCCTCTGTCCTAAAATAGACTCCCACAGTCCCCACTTCCAAAGTTTAGGGCCCCCGGTGGTGTTTGTGTGTAAATGAGACCTGTCGCGTCTGCGTGTGCCTGACTCACGGCTCTAACTCATTATAAGTTCTCTCCTGCGAGGCGGGGGCTCTGCGGTTCCTGGGTGCCGGTGCCTTCCTTTCCCACCCAGAGACAGTCGGGCAGCGTCCAGACTGTTCTCCAAAACCTCTCTGTGCTTTGAAGACATTCATCTCTGCCATTTTTCCTTCCTGCACTCCATGGCTTTGGCGTTGAGTAAGACGAAGAAGCCCGAATTCGTAATTCGTCCCTGAGACCCTGAAAACACGCACCCCTGGCTTTCTTCAGACAGCGGCTGCCTGTCGCTAGCAGGTCAGCTGAAATCAGACATTAGGGATGCAGGGTCTGTGGGGGGAGCTGCTGTTGGTGGCCAAAATGGTTCTAAATATTAAAAATAGGTTAATTTACTATATTCCCTGCATTTGCCCTTCCAGCTGAAATTTTCCTCACTTTTTTTCCCTTTCACTTTATTAGGTTAATAAAACTCCGTTTTCAAGCATTTCGCTGCCCCAGGAGGGCAATGAGCCCCACGTCCAGTGCATCAAGTTCCTAATGAGTGGCCCTGGAGGCGGCAGCCCATCCATTCCAGAAGTTCGCTCTGCCTCGTAAAGGTGAGACCCACGGGCGGCGGCACTGTATATTTGGTCTGTTGGTTTCCCAAATTCTCTTGCCAGCTCAACTGTCACTTCTCGGGATTTATACGGGGCCGACAGCACCACGGGGCAGCTCCCCTCTGCAGCGGAACCCTCCTCCCCTGCCCGCCCCTCACACACACCACACACTACGAGCCATAAAATAATGTTACTGCAATAAAATGCAATAGAAATGTGTCGATGCCAGCAGTTTGGAACATTCCAGCAAAAGGGCTGTGGGAAATGCCTTCGTTTACATTAAGGAGGGAAGCGCTGGCAGAACAGGGGATAAAATAGTGTGAAAAAGGCTTTTAGTAAGAAGAAATAGTCTGGTATTTAAAATAAATAAATTAAAAATAAAATGGTGTGTGTGTGTGTGTGTGTGTGTGTGTGCAGTCTCTAAATTCTTTTTACACATACATTTCTGCTTTCCCTGGTTCATTTTTGGTGTTTCAGAGAGAGACTGGTGAAGAAGAAAAGTGGATGTCACTGGCCGTCCGGGCCTGGGGACTGGGTCTTGTGTCTTTCTAGAACATTCTTCTTTTTCTTCACCCTGCAGTCTCTCTTGCCTTCGCCGAGTTGTCAGGACTCAGCTGCTCCAGGCTTGGGGCCGTGTCTGCCCCGACATGGTTGGAAGACCAGACTGAGCCCCGAGAGCTCCAGGTACCCACATGAGCTGGCGGCCGGGGAACCAGAGCGAGGCGGTGGGTGGGGCGGGCGCTGGGTGTTGGGGTGCCCCCGACAGCCCTGCCTTGTAGGCTTTTGTAATTAGTGTCCTGGTTCCTCTTCTCTGGTCGGAGCCTCCAGGAAACAGCTCGCCTCTAACGAACGGCTCTCTTGCGGGGCATGTGCTAATAAATGGCTCCATGCGCCCTCTAACTGCTTCTACCTCTCCTTCCAGCTGCCCGCCGTGCCTAGAGTGTGGGAGGGACGGCGCATGGAGGGGAGGTGGTGCTTCCTCTGCAAGCAGTAGGGGGACAACGGGACGGCCGTCTTGCCTTCCCGGGGGTGTCCGCTGCGCTTAATCACCCACTTGGCCACCAGGCCAGTGAACAGACCCCATCCAAACAGTTGGCTGGGACCTAGGGGACTTCTTTTAACCCCTGGGATGAGGAGCGATGAGACCTCTCCCAGGCTATGCGGGAGTGGTAAGGATGGCTGTCGGTCTTCTGCAATCTCCTTGCACGTGTGGAGGAGGAGGATTCTGGAAGGTGTCTGAGGTCGAGTGGAGCGTCCGTGGCTGGCTCACCCACGGGGAGACTGGCACCAGCCGGCACCTCCGTTCTTCAACGTGAGGAAGACACAACGTAAATTGCATTGCCCTCAGCAGTGACCTCAGAGTGTCCCCACACCCCAGAACTTGCACCCCAGCCTTGCACACTCTTGCCTGTTCCCGCCAGGCCCAAGGATTTCTCGGCCGTGTCGGTGCCTTAGAGTCCGCATACGGGAGGCCAGGAGCAGCCGTTTGGATTGGGGCTCGGAGGGAGCAGGCCTGGTCACGCCCCTGAAGCCCCTCCACCGGGGGCTGCCCTTTCGGGGTCTCCCCGGTCCCATCTCCAGGCGACAGGGGCCTGGCTCCTGCGCACAGGTTCCCACGAGGGGCTCCCCTGCTCCCCCGCACGCCCCTCTTCCCGGGCCCTCGCTGAGCATTAGATTATCTTCTGAAAATATACTCTGAAGGGTCTTTGTTTTGTTTTATTTTCACTACTTGACACTCTTGAATAAAGGAGGCCATTTGTCTTTTAGGCAGAAGGATTTCAACAGTTAAACTGCACACTTTGAGAGGATTGAGGCTCCATGCGCAGAGGTAGTTTTGATTTTTTTCGTCACGAGTTTATTCTTGTCTCCGCTTCCCCCTTAACTCTGCAGCTTCTCCCCCCCCCACCCCCCAACTAATCCTCCATCTGCAGTGCCCTCCAGCCCCCTCGGGTCCAGCCCACCTCCAGCTCCGCAGACTGAAAGGAGCATTCACGCCCGGGCCATCTGTTTGTTTAAGCTCACCCGTGTTAGTCCATGTTAAATGCAACAGAATGGAGAAAAATGTAATTCTCTGTCGGCTTTTGATCAAAGAGAGGACTTTAAAAAAAAAATTCAAGATGGATTTCTGAAGGACAATGTTATACACATTCTGTGTGTTTCTGAGCTTCAGTGTTTAGTTGATTTGGGGGGAAAAAACCCTTTTTTTAAATCTCTTTTTGATCCCAGGGAGAAAACACTCTCACAGACACATCTCGGCACCACAGACGTTGCAGGACGGCACTTTTCCCCAGGCTCCTCAGCTGTGAAGCGTAAGGGTGTTGCCTTTAAATGGATCAACAACGCGAGAGAATTTGAAAGACGGCCCAGCAGCAACGTGCAAACCCTGTCTTGCTTCTGTGGGCATTCAAGGCAGCGTCACTCTTGTTTGGGGCTAATTCAGGACGAGGATGCTCGCCCCCGCTCAGAAACACGCACACGTCCACGCTCGCTCCATCCATCTCGGGTTCGCGACCAGTCATTAAATGTACAATCTCCCCCACTCCCTCCGCTTCAGAGCAAATGCAAATAAAAATCGCTTAAAATGGTTAACATTTCCTGTCACTGAAGGCATTCGTTCGAGGTGGGGGTCGCTGAGTTTTAAAGTGTATTTTCATAGGAAGACTCAATTCAGACCCGTGGCAGGAACTCAGACCGTTTGGCAGAGGGAATTTCGGGGTTTTCGATAAGCCTCCATCCGTGGCAGTCAGTCGAATGATCCTTTATATTCTGTGGTTGTAGGAGAGAAATAGCCAAATTCGAACTTAGATTAACCTGGGGCCCAGCTCAGCTCACAGGAAAAAATTAAAATATGTTCTCTCCCCCCACCTTCTCCTTCCCGCACTCTCTTTTCCTTTATTGGAGAAAAACCCCAAATTTGGTGTTTTAATTTGTGGTGTTTCCTCTATTGACTGTTTAGCTAGTGATTTTGCCAACTTCCTGGATGTTCATTTCTGATTCTGCACAAAAGAGCCACATTTCCTTTTGAAATCAGGACCAGGAGACAGACAGCTGCAGACACTGGAAATTGTGAGTACCCGGTCTTTCTCCTGCGCCTCTCTGACCCCGTTCGCCCGCCCTGTCCTGCCTCTCCTTTCTCTCTCTACCAGTTAACTGTCCCTGGGGCTCCCCGCCGGAGCCCCTCCGGTCAGCCCTCAGCGCCATTCCCCACTCTTAGGAAAAGAGACTCTACAATTTCTACACAAACATGGGGAAGGAAGGGCGGGCGAGCGTGCTTAGCAATCGCAGTGACTTCAGTTTTCATTTTAAGGCTCCGAAAGATGGAGAAAGTAAACAGGAGCAGGCTGGTTTATTTCAGGGGCGAACAGTGAGTCCCTACTGAATTTGCCTAATAAAGTGAATTTTTAAAATATTCCTTTTCTCATTTCATTCCAGCAGAAAACGAGTTTGCCTTTATAATGTCCAGACCTTTCAAACTCTATTGAGTGAGAAATTAAGTTACAAAATGTAAATACTTTGGTAGATACACATATATATGAAATGAATATATATCTGTGAAATGAAGTAATTTGTGACTGTAACATAACAGTGAACCTGACTTTAGGCTCCTAGGACGCTTAAAAATTTTTATGATCTGTAATAAAGGAAAGTAAGGTTCAGCGAGAATGCTTCTTTTTTAAAATGGGGGAGTTGTGATACTTAAAAAATTTAATTGTAATTTTCATTGAACATAAATTGTCTATGTTTTTAAATCTCCCGAGCATCTTGTCAAGGATTTACAAGGGAGGATTGTAAAGAAAACATATGTTAATATTCTGGGCCACAATTGACTTCTTTCCTTTCCATGAAACTATTCCAAGGGGTATGGGAAATTGTAAAACAATGTTGTTCTCTCAGGAAACAGATACCCTGACTTTAATTACCAAGAGAAAGCAATTAATGCTCAAATTTCAAGGCAGATCCAGTGATCAGCGAGGAGCAGGAAGGAGGGAAGCAAGACACTTATTTGCATAAGAAAATCCAGAAATCGACATCAGGCAGATGTATAATCGGAATGTGATTATATTTATAAGGAAGAGTTACATAAACTTCAAAAATGGTAGTTGTTTTGCTTAAGTGCCTGAAAAAAGAATTTAGAATAATATTTGGGTTATCCCAGTTTTGTGCTCTTGTGTTCGAGAAGCCTTGTTAGGTTAAAGAAATCCAAATGCGCGATGTGTGTGCGAGTGTGTTTGTGCGAGTGTGTTTGTGTGCGTCTCCTCTACGCCCCCAGCCCTGAGGAAATGCGGGGAGAAAAACGTGAGAGCTGACCAGTGCAAAAACCCCTTCTCTGCAGAAATTTATAACTGACATAAAACTCTTAGAAATTAAAAATAGCACTTCCCTTACTTTTTTTCCTTTTTGTGGGGTTATCGCGGGGATAGGGCGATGGGCTGGAGACACTTTTCAAAACTGCTCCAGACCAGAGGTGTGAAAAAAAGGCTATTGCCACTTTCCTGCACTTTTGATAAGAGCGTCTTGTTCTTGTTCTCGGTCCGTGAAGCTGTGTCATGGTACATCTTAAATATATTTTCTAGGCTTTCTAATTTGCATTGCCGAAACAGAAACCTTTTCCTTCTCAGGGAGGGTCCCCTGTTGTCCAGTAGATGGCGATGTTACTTCTAGAGTGATCATGGGGGTGGGGGTGGGGAGGGTGGTTTAGCCCGAATCGTGTCAGGTCCCCCCTCACCTCTCTAAGAGGGTGACCAGTGAGCTCTAAAGGGAAGAAGAGAAACTTTCTGAGGCCTCGCCTGAAACGTGCCACACCATCCAGGAGTATTTAAGTATTTAAGCCAAATGTTAATTACCAGTGTCTCTCCCTTGACGGCGCCCAGCTAGAGTTCAAAGAAATACTTCCCGGAAATGTTCGAGATAAAGAAGGAAGAAGCTTAGCCGCTATTTCAATATTTTATCCATTGCCTGTCTATGTTTTAAGAAATAAAAGATATCCTTAACGATCTTCCTATAATAGCTATGAAGGATGTACAGGTTACAGTACTTCATGGAATTTTATATGCGTACAAATGGCCAATTAAAATCAGGAATGTGCACATAATGATATTGGAGTCTCCCCTTCTCAAAAAAGTGTCTCCTTTTGTTGTGGTGAACGTATGTGGGAACATCCACCCTGGATGCTGTATTTCACTGTATCAGCACCTGCTAAAATGGTATCACCAGCTTTTTACAGCTTTTAAACCACCTCCCAGGAATGACTGCAGGATAACCCCTCCTCCGCTCCCACTGGGAAAAGTTCCTGCTTTATTTCAAAAGCAAACAAACATTTTTCTATCCCCATCTCTTGCTAGAGCGAATCTCAAATAATGATGAACACATTCGTCAACATATTTAATGCTAAAATGGTTTTCAAACATTTTAAAACATGATTTCCACGTTTTGATCCTTCAAGGGAGAACGCGATGTGTTTTATGGAATAATTTGCCATAGCATTTTTTTAAATTTAAACAGAAATAGTGCTCATGTTGACAACTATTTTAAATAAACTGAGATTCCGCAACAGCAACAAAAAGATTTCTTTCTTTTCCTAAAAATGATGCTATCATTTGTCCTTGGAAAAGAAAAAGATGCAGGGGAATTCATTTGGCTCCAAATGTAAAATACTATTTTAAGACACAGAAATATATAAACGGGGTACCGCACACCGACTTACTGCAGCACGTGTGGTAGTAATTAATCATGTATTGTTCTTTGAAAATTTAATTGAATGACATGCCAACTTTTATACCTGTATGTATTTCCAAACTGGGAAGTGACCCACTATTCATAACTCAAGTCTGCGTATTAATAAAATGATCGTGCAAAAAACCAGCTGTTTAAATAAATTCTGTTCTGCTTTAAAGATTTTGCCCTTTGGGGAGAGAGTCATTTAAGTATTGAGTGGCAGTGACCAGGGAACAATAGTTAAAATGAAAATAAATCTTCCTGAAACTTGTTCTAATTTTCTTGAGCAAGATACTAACCCATAAAAAATAAACACTGTTTATTGAACCATGTTTGTATCAAGTGAACCTCTGTAAAATGATACGACGAAAATCTGAACTTGCCCGTCCCCAGCACTTTGTTTCCCCAGCAGAACAGGGAGCGCCATTTGAGACACAGAAACTGAAGAAAATAAAATTAGTCATTCTGGAGAGAGACCCATTCAGACTTGTGCAGGCCCAGGGAGGTGATCGTATTAGAATTAACACAAAAAAATGTGTGTCACTTGGCACCTTGGCTTACGGGATAATTTAATTACACCACCCATTAATGTTGACTTACATTTCTGCTCCGGCCAACCTTCTTATGATCTTGTTTATTTCCAGAAATCACGTTTGTGACAGCTCTAACAGGCCATTCAACAGCGAACATTTTCTCATTTAGTTGAAAATATTTCAGGTTTCAGAAACCCAGCAAGGAAAAGCACTTTCAGACCATGTATATGAATAAACTTGTCCGGGGCAAGATTTTTTAGAAAATGAATTCAACCAGCCTATTTGACCAATTTCAGCCTAAAATATTTTTATGTTTCGATTTGCCAATCAGGCTGATAGGACCTCAGCTGAGGCAAAGATTATTGCCTCTTCTGGGCTATATATATTATATATATATTTTGCTTTGTTTTGTTTTTGGTGGAAGGGTATAACGTGGACTGGGTACCATCTTTGCGCATGGGTTTACAGAGATGCACGGAAGCCTGCGTTGCCAGCCAGCACGTCGGACTGACTGCACACAGCACCAGCTGGAGTGACGGCCCTATTGTAAATTCCTAGTCCTGTATTTGTAAACTTTCCGTTTTCTGTTTTTTGAGAAGTCACGTTTGATCTCCGCCAGTGAAGGTGGGGGGCATATTTATTTCTCTCTTAACAGCTGAATGCAATCAGGGTGCTTATTTTGTGTTGTGTTTTAGTTAAAAGGTAAAAGAGAAGAGACAAACACACCCAAACAAACCAGAAGACGCATTTAGTACCCAGTCTCCCATCCCGAGCAGACAGTGCCGTCAGCGGGGGAGTCGTGCTGGCGGGCACCACGCGTTTCCCCGCCTCTCCCGTGAAATTCCCCTGGAAGGAGATGGGGAGTTGTGGGGATTCCGTTTAAGGGTCAGCTAACGTGTTTAAGCTGCGTGTCAGGAAAAAGGAGGCTGAGATCCTTTGTGCAAACAACCGCCAGAAACGCAAACGCCTGCCTGTCTCTCAGAAACGAGCTTGCCCAACGTCTTCCGAGGGGTCTGGAGAAATGAGCACTTGAGGCCACCCTTTCAGTGGCCTTGCCGTCACAGCCTCTGTGGGAGGCATCCAGGCAGGAGCTATGCGAGGGCCCAAAACATTCCGGGGTGAATCTCCTCCAGGAGAGGGTCGGGCACCCAGGTCTGTCCCCGGGCTGTGGCCGAGCCTGCTTGGTGAGGAGACGGAACGCATCCCCGTCCCGGCAGCTGTCGCATGTCCACAGAGCAGGAGCTCGCCCAGTTCCACAGCGCTGGAGGCCCAGCCTGGACACGGGCTCAGACAGTGCCCTGCTGCTCTTACACGGCAGTGGCACGCCCTGATGTCCCCATAGCACCACACTTTCTTGGAATCCTAATCTCGGACACTCGGTCATTTAGCAGATTCCTTACTTTTCTGAGGTGTGAGTTGACTGTCTCCTCCACCTGGAATCTGGGCGTCATGATCGCTGCATACTTACAACAAGGGTTGATATTTATCCAGAGGCTGCGATGGGACAGGTGTTGCCTGGGATAACAGGATGGCGCCTCCCAATAGGTCGCTGGGGTAGGGAGTGTCATTATCTCTATTTGACATTCAGGAACTGAGTCCCCGGGAGGTTGGGTGGAACCCCCAAAGTGCCACAGCTCATGTGGCCTGGTGGGGAGGACTGGGCATCTGAATCCAGCTAGCTGGATCACAGACCCCACTTTCTTAACCAGGGCCTCCGAGTGCATTGCTAAATCAGTGTTTGTTGAGTGACTAGATGAATGGGTGACTTTGAGAGGCAGTGGGGTGTAATGCCCGGAGTGAAGTTTTCAGAGCAAGGCAGATTTGGGTTCAAAGAGGGCTCCACTCCTCATTTGTTGTGACCTTGGCGAATGCCTTAAATTTTCTGAGCCTCGGTTCCTCCTACATAAAATTGAGCTGGTCATCTTCCTTTTTCAGACTGTGAGGCCTTAAGGTTGTGAATGAAGAGGCTGGGACCATATAATGTGCTGGATAAAGACTGCGTCACCACCGTCTCTGGGCCAGTTCCCGGAAGCCCGGAAATAAATGGGCAGATGGGCTGCCCGGCATCGCATCTCGGCCACCTGCGACCTGAGCGACCCTGGGTAAGTCTTTTGGACTTTGCTGGGTCTTGGTTTTCTTTTCTGTTTCTGCCTCAAAGGCTGGCAGAAGGAAGGAGAGCCAGGCACATAATAAATACCAAGCACACGTCCGCCCGGTGGCCCCACGAGGGCGTTTCCACATCCCTGTGGCGCTCTCTGCTCATGGCTGCCACGGGAAGCGGGGCCCACAGACCAGCAGTGTCAGCACGGCCTGGGAGCCTGTTGGAAATGCAGAGCCTCAGGCCCCACCAGCCCTCCTGAGCCAGAACCAGGGCCTGGCGCACACTGGCCTGGCCACTGGAGATGCGATGCCCTGGAGCAAGTGGGGGACAGAGGCCACCTGTCTCTGAGGGGGCTGTGGCCCTGGAGCTCCCTCTCTGCGAGCTGCCCGCCCTCAGCCCCTCCCTCATCCTCCAGCATCTGCTCTGGCCGCAGGGGCTGCATTTCGAGGCTCTGGGTCACCCCGCTTCTGGCAGGGTCTGGGCTGAGAGGCACAGGAGAGAGGCCAGAGGGAGGGCTGGAGGAGGGGGGGGGTCCCTCCCTCCCCCTCCCCCCACCGTCTCCTCCTCCCAGCTTGCTCTCAGCAACGGTGCTGCTCGCTCCCTGGGACAGGCCCGGGCCAACCCTGGCTGCTCTCTGTCCCTCCAGCCCAGGGGCGCTACCTGCTTCAGGACAGTGCTTGTCCCCCGGGCTCTGCTGGTTGCCGCTGAGCTTTTCCATTGCCAGAGCAACAATTTCCACGTATTGAATTCTCTGTTCTAAATACTCAGCGAAGTTTCTGTTTTTCTTGGTTGGATCTTGTGTTCCACCCAGGCTCACGCCGCAAAGGGTAGGGGTCTTGGAGTCACATGGTTTGGACAAGTCCTGCTGACTTGTGCTGCGACCCTGGACAAGTCACTCTTCAGACACCCAGGGAGGAACCGGGCTCAGTGAGGCCCCTTCTCGCCCACTCCGAGGCCTCCTCTGGCCCTGGCCCAGGCCGTCCTGGCCCGCAGCAGCTGGAATGCATGAATGGCCTCAGGTCTTCACCCTTCCCTGGTCAAGCCCTTTGCCGAGGGCTCTGTTGCTCCTTCTACCAAGAGGCGGGTAGATTTCCTCGTCCCCGGCGTCTGGGTTTCACCATCTGACTTGCAGTGGGATGTGCAGACATCGTGCGAGCAGAGGCTTGGAGAAACACTCACCTGTTCCCACTAGCCATCCTGCGCCTCTGCCGTCAGCGTGAGAAATGCGCGTGCTGGCCCGAGGAAGGACGAGAGGTACGCAGAGGGAGTCGCCCGTTCACCCCAGCGGAACTCATGGCTGCGTGAGTAAGTCAGCCCAGCCAACGTCAGCAGGGACACCTGGCTGACCGCCCCAGATGCACCAGCAGTAAATGCCATCCTCACACGCCCCGAGGTTTTGTGCTTTTCTCACGCAGCATGAGTGTGGGAAGAGCTGACTGATGCATCATCGCCAGGGGGATGAGCAGCTCACTTCCTATTGCTCCAGAGGCAGGAGATGTGGGATAAACTGGCACTGAGAACAATGTGTGTGGAGCCAGGCAGACCTAGACTGGGATTCCAGCTCTGCCCCTTCCTGATGGGTGTCCTGGGGACAGTCGGTGTTTCTCTGGGCCTCGGTTTTGTCCTCTTTAGAATGTGGATAATAATAGAACTTACCTCATGGGGGGTGTAGGGATTGAGATGATGTATGTAAAGTACCTAGAACATAGTTAGCACTTAGTAAATGTGATCATTATTATAAGCAGAAGTAATGATAACACTGTTATAAACAACCACCACCACAATCCAGCCTTTGACTTCCTCTCTCCACTCCCTGACACGTGCCCACAACTTGTCATTCCTCAAACTCTCTATGTACTCTTATGCCTCAGTGCCTTTGCACATGCCATTCCTTCTCCTCCGACTAGTGAATCTCCTCCTTTCTTCAAGACCCCACTTAAGTGCAGCGAAAAACTGAAGGTTGATTATCTGAGCATTTCACTCTCCCTCCTGTCCTTTTTGGGTTGTTATATGCAAGAGCATATTTTTCCTTTAACTCTGGGTCATCTTGGGTTAGCCATCTCTCCGTTGCGGGGTGTGAGAGTTCTCTCACACCTGGGCCCACGTGATGAAACTCTCACGGTTGCATTTCCCCGAAGGTACGAGATGTAAGGCCACAGCATTGTGGCAGAAAAAACACTCACGTGGCAACACGAAACTTTGCTCTGCCAGATCTCCAAACACAAGGCCGCCAGGAAGCCCCGGCACTCACCGACTGTTCGGCTGGCCGGCCGCTCAGCGGGCAGCGGATCTTCATGGAGCAGCTGCTCTGCGCCAGGCCCTGGGGCGGCTCTGGGTTTACAGCTCTGAACAACAGTAAGGTCATTCCGTGGCGCCCACAGTCCCTCGGGAGGACAGACAGGGCCTGGGCCGCTGCAGGCAATGGGGGAGCTGTTTGATGGGGCAGTGGGCGTCTGAGTGGAGATGTGAGGAGTCAGCCTGGAGGGGGGCGGGGCAGGGGTATCCCAGGCACTGGGGAGGGGGGCTGGGACCTCCCAGTGGGCCAAACGGGAGAGTGGACTGTGAGGGGCCGTGCTCGGAGGGCCTGGTGAGGCCAGAGCACAGAGGCCAGGGCGGGTGACTGTGCAGGAGCAAGCAGGTGAGGTCTGGTCGCCCCCATTCTGCAGACGGAGACACCCAGAGCCTCTCCTGTCCTGAGAGGCATCTCCATTAGCCACCACGTGGGGAGGAAAGGACAGGTCCAGGGGTGCTGCACTGGGTGTCACATTTTGGGAAACCTGGAGGCTGGTTTCACCAAGGAGATAACCAAATAACTAAAATAAAATAAACAAATAAATAAATAGTGAGTAGAGGCAGCTCACTTTCTGGCGTCGCCAAGAAGACAGAGAACATTGTGATTGGATGGCATTGCTGTCAATCACCTCAGATAGGCAAAGGGGAGGCGGGGCCCTGGCCTGGGTGGGAGTTGTTTCCATTGAGACTGGCTCTAACCCCTTGTGTTTGCTCCTCAAAGATGCGGGGGTGGTGGCAGCTCCTTAGGTTCAGATGCACGTGGGTAGATCAGTTGGGAACTTGTTCAACCGAAAACGACAGCGGGGCTGGTCGTCTCAGGCAGGGGAGGCTGGAGGCAGGTTGTCGGGCAGGGACCCCGGCTTCATCCATCTTTTGAGCTCTGTGCCTGTAGGCACACATGACAAGGTGAGCACCACAGCTAGGAGGCTCATGTCCCAATCCAGGAAGGATAGAGTGAAGGGGGAAGACGCACTGTCTTGTTCTGCAAGGACTGTCTTTCGGCAGCTCACCTCCACCGCGTTGGCTGGGGCCATGTCACCTGACCACTCTCCACCGCAAAGGAGTCTGGGAAACTGCATATTTTCAGTCGGGTTCATTGCCAAGCCAAATAAAACCGGAATCCTGTCAACAAGGAGGAATGGGGTGGAGAGCAGATGTGGTCCGGCGACCAGCAGAGGGCCGAGACCGGCGTGGGTCAGGGCTGACTCCTGCGCGATGCTCCCTGGATGCAAAGATGAGAGTGACACTTCTCTTTACAAAAACCCTTCTGATGAGGTGCTTCTCTCTTAGCATTCTGAATATTTCACTCACGGCCTCATTATAAATAAAATGAATTAATGTGTTTCTGCGAGTTTGGAAAATAAGGAATCGGTGTTTTTGGCCAAGACGTCCCTTCAGGTAGGTAGCTTCTTTTATAGCTGTCATTTTACAGAGAAGGAAACTGAGGCACAGAAAGGTTGGGGGATTTGACCAGAGTTACCAGGGGGTGAGCATCAGAGTGGGGTGTGGACTGCAAGCGCCCGCCCGCCCCATAGCCCTACAACCCCAGCCTGTGGTGGTGAGGGCGCCCTGGGGGAAAGGCTCAGGGTGGCGCCCCTGGGTGCATGCGCTTGCTCAGGAGGTGGGTGCCGGCCCTCTGCATCACAGCCCTGGGGTGCCCACTGCTTCCCTCCTCTCCTGCTGCCCCCATGCCTCTTCTGGGCTCCCAGGTGACCCAGGATTTCCTGCAAGTCAGTTCTGTGAGCTCAGAGCCTGGCCCCGGGAGAGAATTCTCAGTGCTTCTGGCTGAGAGCCTCCGCCTGCCCTCGCTGTGCTCTGTGGGGCCGTGGAGAGAGCCCCAGGTGTGCCATCAGCCAGGTGCTCACACACACCCAGCTCCACACGTCTCAGCATGGTGGGCAAGACGCCGAGTCTCCCTCCGTTGTGTGAGTGGTCAGCTCAAGGCCCCTCACAGGGATGTTGTGAGGAACGAAAGAGGAAAGTGGGGCCCAGGGAAAGAGCACAGGAGCTGTGGTCACCATGGCAACGCACGCCTAGGTACAGGCCCTTGGGTACCATGAGGAGGCATCTATGAGAGTTATCATCTGTGGTCAGCATGGCAACGCACGCCCAGGTGCAGGCCCTTGGGTACCATGGGGAGGCATCTATGGGAGTTATCATCTGTGGTGACTACGGCAACTCACAGTCAGGTACCCTTGGGTACCACGGGGAGGCATCTATGGGGTGTGGGAAGATCAGCCCCTTTCTCGTGCTGTCACTTAATCCCTCTCAGCCTTGGATTCCTGGCCTGTATGTGAGAATGTTCCCCAGACTTCCCGCAAAGGGTTACTGTGAGTACTAGAAAGAAAACCATTTTGATAGTTCAGTTACTGAGCACTGGTCATCAGCCAGGACCTCTGCTAAACCTCTCTGGACCATCTCTTTCATACGTCCTGGCATCAGACCACACTTGCAGCCACGAGGAAAAAATGTCTGCCCAGCTTCTCCAGCTCTTTCCTGCCCAGCGAGCCTCTCTGGCCCTGGTGCCCTGTGCCCGGCACCAGGAGGCGGGTCCCAACCAGCGGCCCGTGCCTTCCCCGCTCACGGTTGATGCACACGTCTGTGAATGGGCAGGGGCAGTCCGGCCTCGTACCGCAACTCGTTCCTAGAAACCCAGTGGTAAAATGGGTGACAAAGCAGATGGGGAAAATACACTTAGAAATTACGCGACTGTAAAACTGTGTTCCTGAAACAGGGCTGTCTCTCAACGAGTGTGTCACTGATGGACAGCCCGCCAGAACCCAGCCCCACGTGGGGGCTTCACCTGGAGAAGAGTCGCCCCCAGCCCTGCACGGGGGCAGCTGGGAGCACATCCATCACCCCAGGGACCCTCCTTGACTGCAGACAAGCGCACTCTTCTGTCCCCCGAAATAGCTTTTTTGTCTTAGATCCACTTTATGATACACGTGGAGTTAGCAATCAGGCTCTCTTTGTAGCATATTGAGGGCTTTAAGGCATTATCTGGAGGAAAACGTTTTCTCCAGAGAACTGCTCGAGAACTCTCGTCCTCCTATAGCTTGCTTTCTCGGATGAGGGCCCAGAGCCTTCCAGAATTCATCTTCAGACCTCAGGCTCCTGTCCCAGGTGTTGAATTCACGTTCTTAGCTGCTGATGCTGTTTCTCTGTCACGAAAGGAATTTTGAAATAACAGCTTCCCTAGAGGACACAGGTGCCCATCAGGAGTGTGTTCAGCTTCAAGTCACACAGAGGTCATTGGCTCATGGCTCCTTCCTCCGTCTTCCACGCCAGCAACGCTGCATCTCTCTGCCCTCCTTTTGTCATCACTTCTCTTTCTCTGATCTCCTCTCTACCTCCCTCTTCCACAGTTAAGGACCCCCTGATTACATGGGGTCCACCCAGATAATCCAGGATAATCCCCCCATTGCAAGGTCAGCTGATTAGCAACCTTGGTTCCATCTGCAACTGTAATTCCCCTTTGCTATAAAACCTAACACTTCACAGGTTCTGGAGAGTAGGATGTGCATGCTTCTTGGAGGACATCATTGTGTCCACCACATTGCCATTACCTGGCCTGTCATGGTCTCAAGATGGCTGCTGCATCTCCAGACATCACGTCTGCGTTCAAGGGAAGAAAGGAGCAGAGGGTTTCCGGGACTATATCAGCTGGGTCTGTGCTTTTTGTCAGGAAAGCAAAAGCCTTCCCAGAAGTGTCCCAGCAGACTCCCTTTACATCTCATGGGTCACAACTGGGGCATTTGGCTGCCTCCAGCTGCAAGGGAGGCTGGTAAGTGACACAGTAGGCTTCTGGCCTCTAAATAAGGAGGCAGTGAGGGAGAAGATGGGCACCGAGCACTCCAGGAGGCACATCATCCGTGTCTGCTGCAGCCCCCTCTGAGCTCCCGAACTTATTTCAGCAAATCCTCACAGACTGGGCCCCAGGGGGCAGGAAGCGGTGGCCTCCAGGGCACGTCTGCAAAGCTTTCCAGCGGAATGTAGTTGACTCCCAGGGTCTTCTGGGGTTCCTACAAGGGAACTTTAAAGTCTGCCCCTGGAACTGTCGGGGAGGCTCCAGGCCTTGGAACGGGCTGTCCTGGGTTCTAGCACCTTCTTGACTTGAGAACGAGAGACACCGTGTGCAAGGCGCCCAGCACGTCTGGTTGCTGCTGGGTGCTCAGTACAGCACAGGTGCCACCCGGGGCAGGCGTGGGACCATGGGCTGGTGTGGCCGCGGGCCGGCCCGAGATGCAGGAACTGTTCTGGCCTCCACACGGCAATGGAGAAGGGGGTCTGCCCCGGGGCTTCCATTTGATGGGCAGTTCTGTTCTTACCAAAGGAGTCATGCACATATCCAACAGGGTGGCCTCATTAGGGGTTGTTAGCACATCAATGCCCTGTGTATTCTGCCTGGACACCCGGGACACAGCTCTGTGTTCCTGGCTGGGTTCTAGGACCCCTCACTGTTGATTTCCCCTCAAAACACACCGGCTCTACCCGAACTCATTCAGCTGACCTGGAGTTCCAGAAACAAATCTGGGGGCAGTGTGGGTCCCTCGTAGAGGCAGGAGCTACTGAGTACCCACTAGGCGAGCCCCTCGACCCCCACATGCCTCAAACAGCATGGTGCCTCCTCCAGCCCGTCTGGACACCACGTCCTCGAAACAATCTGGGAAATAAAACCAATTTGACTTACGCTTTTCAACTCTCCATCCACTGGTCACTGTGCCGCCATCCTGTGGGGACACAAAGAGGGACATGGTGAGACCCCACCCTCAAGAAGGAAAGGGACTCACAGAAAGAGAGAGAGCTCCCGAGTGTCAGGTCCTGGCACTGTGCAGGCGCTCTACTCCCATTAGTAACGCTGGGTGACGTTGGGCAGGTGACTTAACCTCTCTGAATCTCAATTACCTTGCCTTCGAGATGGGGCGACTAACAGCACCTCCCTCCTAGGGCCACTGTGAGGGACCATTGTATGGAAAGTGCACGGAAGGCTCCTGGCACGTGGAACGTGCTGTGCGGGGCTGGCTTTCACTCCTGAGCTCACTATCATTTCTGATGTACACTCAGCATTGGGGTTGAACCGAACCTCATGGCACAGCCCCACAGAGTGAGAATGGAATTTGAGTCAACTAGAGTCCTGCCTTCCAGGGGGCTCTCAGAAGGAGCCTTCCGCGGCAGTGGCGAGAGTGGCCTCTGGCTCCAAGCCCGGCCCACCTGGCTCCATCAGCTTCTTCTCCAGGCGGCACACTGGCTTCCTCACTGAAATGATGGAGCTTGTGCCAACGCCGGGGCCCAGGACCACAGGGACGTGCTGGGGACACGGTGGATCCTCCACAGACGCCAGCGGTTGGTCTGCACGCAGGACGGCAAGAATCCTGGAAGAATTCGGGAGGTAGTTCCCACCCACAGCCCCATTTGCAGGTGGGGAAACTGAGGCACAGAGAAGCCCAGGCCCCACAACCAGTGCGAGGGAGGGCGGGCTTGCAGGAATGGGCAAAACAGGTGACTGGGGTCCCAGCTGGGCATGAGACCCCCTACCCCCAGGTCCCCTCCGGAGTGGGGGAGGCGGAGGGGGGCGAGAGCTCCCCAGCAGCGAGCGAGCCCGGGCATCTTTCTCACGTTCCTGGAGCTCCTGCCCGCCCGCCCCGCGGTCCCCAGGGGGAGGCAAGAACCTGGGAATTCTCTTATCTCTGCCGAGCAGGATGCGGCCTGTGTTGTGTCCCCACCGAGGTTTCCAAGCGCCGTGATGAGCTTGCAGATTTCGCGGGCGATTGCTTGGCGCCCTCTGGTCCAGCTTTGGGGGGGCTGTGGTTGTTTGCCAGGCCCCTCGCCCGCGGCCGGGCGCCCCGTGTCCCTGGCCTCTTCAGCTGCTCCCGGGCCCTGGCTCCTCGCTGGCAGGCCCGTCCCAGGACAGCGGTGTGAAACGGCAGGGGGAGTTCCTGCCCACGGGGCCCTTTCCGCCCATTCTTTGTGGCCGGGGAGGGGGCTGGGGGGGCGGCAGTGCTGACGCTGTGCAGGCAGCCGGGGCAGGGGAGGCCTGCCTGTCTGGGCTGGGCTTCTGTCCTCCCCGATGCCACCAGTGCCACTTCTGAAAGATGCTCTACTCAGCCACGGGTGGATGGAAAGGGAATTAATCTGGTTCTGTGATGGAGTGTGGGCAGTGGTGCTCCATCTCACCTCTAGTGACCGTGACTTCAAAACGCAGACTCTCAGGCCCACCTGTTTCAGAGTCAGGCTCATTAGGACTCGAGTGGGACCCATAGTCCCTCATTTCCACCAGACCCGGCTAGTTCTTCCGACATGGCATGTTTGGGGAAACGCTGGCCTGGCAGCTTGGGCCAGGCTCTGGAATCAGGCAGGCCGAATTTCTCCTTCACGGCCACCCGTCCTGGTCACTGTGCATCTTGGAGCTTCTCAGAACCTCAGCCTCCTCCTCTACTGACTGGGATGATGTTGTCTCTCTAACAGGGTTGTTGGGAGGAATCCCAGGATGCTCTGCACACAGCAAGCACAGAGAGGGTGTTCGGAAAAGGAGGAACGCTTACTGTCAACACTGACGTTCAAAGATGTCACCCGGGCAAAGTTTCTGATGATCGCAGACCCTGGGCAGACCACACTGAGCTGACAAGGTTGCAGTCCGAAGCAGAGACCTTGGGTGGTTTATTTATTTATTTATTTTTTGAGGAAGATTAACCCTGAGCTAACATCTGCCAATCCTCCTCTTTTTGCTGAGGAAGACTGGCCCTGAGCTCACATCCGTGCCCATCTTCCTCTACTTTATATGTGGGACGCCTATCACAGCATGGCGTGCCAAGCAGTGCCATGTCCTCACCCGGGATCTGAACCGGCGAACCCGGGGCCGCCGAGAAGCGGAATGTGCGCACTTAACCGCTGTGCCACCCGGCCAGCCTCGTTTTAGGTACCAGTGCTCTTTGCCGTGGAAACTGCCACACGTTGGCAGATGATACAAAGGACTCAGCTTCCCCACTGCCCCTGGGTCCAGGATCCCTGCCTCAGGAAACGCTGAGCTGCTGGGATCCTCAAGCTGAGGGCCTCGGGGCCCCAGAGGGATTGACTTGTCTCAGGACATAGCGAGTAACAAAGGGACTAGGACAAATGCTTGAGTTTCCCATGAAGAAAATTTACGACAAGGAGAGGGCCCTGCAGGACCCCTCAGAGGCGCTCCCATCTGACGGGACCAATGAGCTTCCTTCTGGAAATGTCTGCAGAGGTGACCTCAGGCATCTCGTCACGCAGAGAAAATGCAAGCCCAGGAGAGCTGAGGAGTCGGGGTCATTGTTCCAGCTCTCATTCAGCTCCGCCCCGGGCCTATCACGTACCTGTTGTGCCTCAGTTTCCTCCTGCCGGAGATGGGGGTGTTACCAGCCCTTGGAGGCCTGAGTGAGATATAGTGTAGGAAGCGCCCAGGGCGCACGGGGCCGGATGCGCACTGAGAGTCAGCTGACGGCGGTGGTGGGGTCTCTCACAGACGAGGAGAAATTGCTCACTTGCCCAAGGACCCCCGCTGACCAGTGGTGCAATCTGGGCACGTCGGGAGAGCTTCACCGCCATCATATCAGCAGTGGGCAGGGCTGCGGGGACAGTGGCAGAGGCCTGGGAGGCAGCCGGTTCCCGGGCCGAACCAGCAGGTTCTCGGGGGAGGTGGTCCTCGGACGGGTCTGCCCCTCCGTTTATCCAACTCCTGCCGTCCTTTCCCAAAGTCGGCATGGAGGGGAACCCGGCGGGGCCCTCCGAGTTTGGGGCCCTTGTCTTTTGTGAACTTTCCACTTTGTCACAGGGACGCCCCCCCACCCCAGTAGCCCCTCATCCTGGGTTTCTGTTGACCGGAAGCGGGAGGCTGCAGGCTTGGAGCTGGGCTGACGCTCATGGCGTGTCTTCCCGACGCAGGACTGCAGTGACCCGGGGAACGCGGTGGCCCCCGGGTGGCCTCCTTCTGCCCTCTTGAGGCTTTTGTTTTTTGGGCAGGAACATAGACACACGTGCACACGTTCATTCACACGCACACACTTGCATACACAACACACACACGTGCTCATGCACCCACCCATTCACATACACATGTACACATACCAACGCACATTCACACACGTGCACACATCACACACACACATACACTTGTAAGTGCACACATGCACATTCATTCACATGCACCAACACACAGGCGTACACACGTACACGTTAACACAGGTCACACACTCCCCCACACATACACACACCACTCTCAGAAGGAGACTGACTTTGGGCCTTAGAAAGCACGTCAATCTATTTCCCCATCCCACCACCCCCAAGCTCGTCCTTCCTTCGTCTCGGGGACAGGGGTGTTTAGGGGCGTTCGATAGGTCTGTTCCCACTGAAATTCAAGTTCTACTGCTGTGTGACCTTGGTCATTTTGCTGACTGTCTCTGATCCTCAGTTTCCTCCTCTGTAAAGTGGGCACGGTAATAGTCCTTACCTCATAGGCTGTGTGGAGACAGGAAAGCGTCTGGGAGAACAGGTGGCCCACCCAGCCGAGGCCCCCGAGGTCGTGAGCACGTCTGAGCCGCATCCCGGCTGCTCTTTCCCACCGGCTTCTCTTCCAAAGCCTCATCCGCGTCACCAGCCTGACGGTCGTCTGGTTTTGCTGGAGCCACACGTTGAGCAAGTCACTTCGTCTGTCTGTGTCCTCCTGTGGTAACAAATGCGGTCTCATTTTAACTTGGGGATAAACAGGGCCCTGGACCTCAGCGGCAGGTCTGCGGAAAAAGGCTTATTGAGGAATGGAACTGGTGAGGTTCATTTGTTCGCATGTGGATGGCGCCTGCCCCCACCAGGCACAGAATACACCCCATCCCTGCCCCCTGGGGCCCATGTTCTGGGGGGTACGAGCAAGTGAGGAAATGAGCGGTTACGATGCTGTGCGACCTGCATCCCCAGGTGCTGACCACCAGGGGCCAAGTGGCTTTCTGGGCCTGGGGCAGAAGGGTGAGTCAGACAGCTCCAGCCCCCATGGGCAGAGACACGTGGCCAGGGCAGTCGCAGGGGGACGCGGCTGTGGCAGAGGTGAGGACAGTGTGGGGGTGCAGAGGGACGCCTTCAGTTCCGAGCCGGCGTCCTCCCAGTGAACAAGGGAGAGTGACACCTCAGGCTACAGAGGGGCCGATGTTAAGGCTCAGAGGCAGGAGCTGTGAGGCGCATCAGGGGCTGTAGGTGGCAGCTGTGGCCGTGGTGTAGGAAGAGGTCCCTGGGGGACAAGATGGGTCTGCCATCGAGCTCCCTGCTAGCAGACGCTTGGCTGGCCCAGAGGGTTCTAAGACAGGTGGCCTTTTTGTAAAAATCACAGGTGGCTTCTGAGTCCTAGAGTTGTCACGAGGAACCCCCAGCTCATGCTGAAACAAATTTGTTACCTGCCAGATAATGTCACCATTGAAATGCACCACTCGCCTCATTCAAGGCCTTGTTCCGCAGGACTTTCTATCACAGAATTTTTCACAGAGTAGGCTCCCCTTTCCGGGAGTGTGGACCAAGAGGAAACCTGCCCCAACTGGGCCATTTTGGTATCTCTTTACATTAAAAATTCGTACCATTTTTGCTTTGCATTCCAGATTACAGGCAGAGGTATTTTAAAAAGCCATTGTGCCCCTCCCACTATTTTAGCAAAAATGGTGATTTTTCCATGCATTGTATTTATTTTGGGACTTCTTATAGTCTCTTCGTTTGAAAAGCCAAGGTGACCTTAAGGTGATAGATAGCCTGAAATGCAATCTCAGCTCCTAAATGTCAGTCATTCACACCTTAGTAAGAATGGCAACACAACCTTAGCAGTAGGTTCTCAATGACAACATGAGATGAGACCGTTAAAACCCAGGATGCCTGTAAGGGTCAGGAAGAGGGAATACTGACGCCCTAAAAAGAGTCAAATATAATGAAGGAGGCGGAACAAAGACATTTTGCCAGTTTCCCTCTTGGGTCGCATTCTCTCGTAGTTCTCTGGTCTGTGGTCTGTTCTAACCAGAACCTGGCAAAGATCAGGGACAAGATTCTCCCATGGAAACTTCTCTCCCTGTCCAAGAGCTCGAGTGTCTGGTGCCTCCTCCATCCCCGGCTGCTCCAGCCCCTCACGGAGAAGCCTTCTGGTTTGCCCTTCTCTTTGCCTCTATCCACTTTCTTCAGTTTGCCAGGGCACTGAGAACATTGGCGTGGGGGGCTGTTCTTGGAATAATCGGCATCTTCCAGACTCTTATACAAACCCTTACCTGGGTTCAAATCCCATTTCTGTCCCTCGCCCGCTGTAGGACCTTGGGCAAGTTACTCAGCGTCTCTGGGCCCCAGTTTTGTAATCTACAAAAAGGGGGATAAAACCAGCAGCTGGGCTATCGTGAGGATAGAGCAGTGAATGCCTGGGAAGTCCTGGGCATGGTCCCTAACATGCGCAATGGTAGATGTATGTTAGCTCCAGGACTGTGGGAGGAGTTGCCCCGTGCTGGGAAAGAATCATTTAACTTTTCAAAACAGACGGTGCAGTTTGATCCTCTGCAGTTCTAGATGGTTCTTCCCTCTAGCAAAACCTTCACCAAGGAGTTATTCCAGCTCGAGTGTGTTCGAAGGGTCTGAGTTGATATAGGGCTGCATGCAGCCTCGTGGCAGCACGGTGATCCCCACACTGGTGCCCACCTGTCGGTGCTGTTTCGGGGGGCAGCACTAGAAACAGCTCCTCCCTGGGGGGCTGCCTGGGGGCAGACAGCCCTAAACAGCAGCCTTGGGGGACACGGTCGGCTTTGAGCCTCCGGTTTGCCAGAATTTGGCTCCTGAAACAGCCCACCTGAGCTTTCGAGCTGCCTGGCCCCCCCCCAGATGCACTCCCGGGCCTCTCAGGGCCTCTGTGATCTCCCCAGGCAGTCCTCCAGGGGGGCTGTGCGCGGGAGGCCCCTCCGTTTGCAGTGGGACGCATGCCATTTGTCAGTGGCGTGGGGTGACTCGCTGGGCACCCCTTGAAGCGAGCTCGCAGAGTTCAAGGCTGGTCGCCCGGGCACTCATTATCAGATCTAATTGTGGGCTCAGATTTCACAAACCGGGGGGCTGGGCAGGTGGAGGACAAGCGGCAAAGGTCACGCCTAAAAGCTTATTAAACCGCTGGTGTGAAAGGTAAGACCATCTGGATGCCATTTGACAACTTAAGTGGCAATTACACCGTTTGGCGCAGGAATTAGCGAGAACCGTGGCTTGAACTGTGGCAGGGGGGTGGTTCGGGGGCCGTCCCATCCTAGCACGTCGTGGTCCTCACCCCCACCGTGGCTGGAGGCTCTGCGCCGAGCTCTCCGCACAGACGGCGGCAGCGGGCATCCCCGGCGGGCAGCCCTCGCCCGGCCCTCAGCCCCGATAACCAGGAACACCTGCTCCCCAGCGCCCCCGGCCGGGAAGGGAGGTGGGGCGGCTCCCAGCAGCATTCCACCCGAGCAATATGGAAGTGTTTAAGCGGGGTTTGCACCAGGCAGGGTAGCTGAGATCTGAACCTTTAAATTACAGCCATTCCCGGGGCCGAGGAAAAGTAAATAAACAGTTGACAGCTGCAGGCAGCTCCACAGAGAAGGGGCATCTCTGCTGATTGCCAGACGAGTAATTAAGTGGGGAATGTGAGCCCTCGCGTCAGGGGAGATGATAAAGGTCTGGGGCAGTAAATCCACCCAGCTCCGGAGGCCTCTGCTTAACCCTCGCGGGGCCAGCGGGGGTGCGGGTGAGGGCCTGGAGGTGAGAGCCTGGAGGCGAGGCCCGGGCAGGAGCCCGCGCTTGGGACTGTCAAGGGCTCCCACCACTAAGTGCCAGGAGCCGCCTCGCTGTGCCCTGATTAGGGCACTTAAGTGAGGGCATCTGGATTCTCAGCATCAAGGCCAGCAAGCCCTTCCAAACAGGTGCGTGCGGGCTGCGCTTCCTGACCCCTCCGGGCGGAGCTGTGTCCTCCCATGTTCTCACGCTGATGCCCTGACCCCCACGACCTGGAATGGGACTCTGTTTGGAGATGGGGCCTCTAACGAGGCGATTCCGTTAAACGAGGGCACTGGGCTGGCCCCGATCCACTAGGACTGCCGTCCTAATAGGAAGAGGAGATCAGGACGCAGAAACGCACAGAGGGACGAGCACGTGAGGACCCACGGAGAAGACGGCGGGGCGTCCACCCGCCAAGGAGAGGCCTCAGGAGAAACCCACCCGCTGACACCTCGACCTCAGACCTCCAGCCTCCAGGACCAGGAGGAGAGAAATCTCTGCTAAGCCCCCAGCCTGTGGGCCTTTGTCACGGCGGCCCGAGCTGGCCGGTCCCCTAGGTCTGCCCGTGTGCAGAGAGCGGCATGTGCTTATATTAAGCACTGACAGTGCCGGGGTGGATGGTCCGTGCCAGGTCCCTGCGAGGTGTGTACATTGTGTATGGCTCCTTGTGCTCACCAAAGCAACAGACTTCCCACTTCACAGATGTCGAAACTGAGGCCCAGAGAGGCTGAGCAAATAGCCCAGGATCCCACGGCTGGAATGTGTGGAGGGAGCCTGTGTCTGAGAGCTGGGCTCTCAAACCTGGCTGCACAGTGGAATCGCTTAGGAAGTCTTAAAAAGCACCCCAACCCAAGGGGATGAGAACCCAGGCCGCAGTTTTCAAGGGGCCCCAGGTGACTTTCACAGAGAGTCAGGGTTCCAGACCACTGCTTTCTACACAATTCCACTTGCTGGAATTCTTTTTGAAAAAAGTGATGGCTTAGCAGGGGCTCAGGGCTCCTGTGTCACCTCCCATCTTCCCACCTTTCCCCTGGAGGAGCCTGCTCCAAGGTGACCCTCACATCCACTGTCAATGAGCTTGTGTTTATGGGACTCCCAACACAGGCCTGGGTTCAAATCCAGACTCCACCACGCGCTTGCTGTGTAACCTCAGGAAAATCACTCGACCTCTCTGGGCCTCAGTTTTCTCGTGTAAAATGTGGATAATGAGAGGACCTACCTGCTAAGATTGTTATTAACCGAGCTAACGTTTGTAAAGTCCTTAGAACAATACCTGGCACATGAAGGGTGTGAAAAAAGTGTCTGTTAGAAATAAAGTAACTGTCTTGTATATTTACCCCCAGGTGGGGAGATGCTGGGTGGGGGTAGGGGTGGGAGACAGAGGCTGAGTCTGAGTGAGCTCAGTGTCTCCCCAGGGCACAGAGGGGCCTCAGGGAATTTCTGTGGGAGGGACAGAGCACCCTCGGTCCAAGGTGTCCACTGCCAGCGCCCCCCCCCACCCCCATGAGGGGCATCCCGACCTCGACTCGTTCTGATCACAGGTAAACCATGACACTGGGGTCTGGAAGTCATAGGGGGATGCGCACAGCATCTGTGGTGTCATCGCAACATGGTTTTCTCAGTGGAGAAAGAGGAGGAGCGCGAGGCGCGGGGTGGCACTGGCCTGCGTGGGTGCTGGCCGGCTGGCAGATGAGCCTCGTGTTGTCCTGTATTGTGTGTCTTCCCCCTTTTCCTCCTGCCCCGAATGTGTGCCCCTTTTGTGATAAAACATAGTCGGTTTTTAAAATTTTTTTTAATTTATTTTTTTGAGAAAGATCAGCCCTGAGCTAACAGCTGCCGCCGGTCCTCCCCTTTGTGCTGAGGAAGACTGGCCCTGAGCTAACCTCTGTGCCCGTCTTCCTCTACACGTGGGACGCCTGCCACAGCGTGACTTGATGAGCGTTGTGTAGGTCTGTGCCCGGGATCCGAACCCACAAACCCCGGGCTGCTGAAGCAGAGCACTCAAACTTAACCGCTGCACCATCAGCTAGCCCCATACAGTTATTTGTTTTTGAAGAATGATATAAACGTTGGCTGAGTCACCGCAGGCAGATGCTTCCCTGGGGCAGGTTTTAACACTGCCTGGACGTCCTGCGGCCCGGGAGGGCTGGACGCCCCTCTGCCTCGCCCGGGGAGCACACGCCTGCCTGTTTCTGGCCTGTGGCCCTGGAGAGGACGGGTGTGTGTCACTCAGCTGTGTGTCTCTGGAAGCCACTGCAGGGGACTGGGCCACACGGCCTCTCTCGAGGCGCTGGTGTTGTGGAAGCGTGGGTCCGGGCTGGTGGGGCCTTGGGGACCTGCTGTAGGACACTGGGTCCTGAGGACAGCGGCAGTGGGTCTGGGCCCCTCCTGTGGGCACCAGAGCCCTGGGTTCACTCCCCGCCTGCCACGTGGCTGATAAGCTTGTGTGCCTCAGTTTCCTCTTCTGTAAAATGGGGTAATAGCATAGCCTGCTTTACAGAGCTGCCGGGAGGATTAAACAAGTTAAAGAGGTAACAGCAACTGCCGCTTAGTTACGAGGCTCTTTTTATGATGGGAACTGCTTTTCTGATGACCACTCTGAGCCGTCTCCACTTGCAGGTGGGGACGTGGCGCTCAGGCAAGCGCATCTCTTATTCAGTCCTGCAGCCACTAGTTCCAGCTCTGGACCAGGCAGTGGTGCCTGACAGGAAACAAAACAAGATTCCTGCCCTTTTGAAGTTCTCCATCTCCCGAGGGGGCAGCCGTCAGTCAAATGATCATGCAGACAGATAATCGCAAAATCCGGAAGCTTCCAGGACGGGCGAGACCAGGGAGAGGAGAGCATATAGCAGGAAGCCTGTTGGAGACCAAATGATGGGATCTGAGGGCTGTGTAGGAGTTGGCTGGGAAAAAGGAGAGGAACAGTATCCCAGGCAGAGGGAACAGCCTATGGGAAGAACTTATCCTGTCCAGAGAAATAAAAGGGGGGCGCTTGTAAGGCAGCTGGGATGCAGAGAGGGAGGGAGACGCCGCTGCTGATCGTCTCCCACCATCGACTCCCCCCCACATAGTAATGAAATGTTTAATGAGGTCCACAGGAACTCGGAATGTGCACTGCTTTTCCCGGCCTCTGCTGCAGCTGTGATGGGCATGGGACAAGCCCCCGCCAATGTGATGTGAGAGGGGACACGTGTGTCTCCATAAAGGGATGGGCGGCCTTCCTCTGCTCCCTTTTGTGTCCTCCCAGTGGCTCCATGCAGACAGGGTGATGGATTGTCACAGCCCCCGTGGGTGGACCCCGCAACTTACAGGACAGAAAGAACCCCGGCGGTTTAGAGGGCGGAACTCAGAGCTGCATGTGAGAAACAAATTCTATGAACATCTGGTTTCCGCCACTGACATCTTGGCTTCTGTTGGGTGCAGCCGAGGCATCTCGTAGCCCAGGGCAGGCTCTGCTGGTGGGGCTGGAGGCCGGGCCGGGAATCCCCCCACACCGCTCTGTGGCCTGCTCTGGGAATTCCTCCTGGCCACTGAGCCTCCAGGCCCACCCCAGCGCTCCTGGAGACAGTGCGAGCCATGCAGCATCCTCTTAAGTGGCTCTTTTACTTAATTCGGCCCAAGGGATCTCCAGTTATGTGGCAATAATACTCTTGTCTGATACAGCCTTCTGGGTCAGGACACAAACTCTGATATTTTCCCTGAGACCCACTGGAAGCCGACGAGAGGCTGGGGGACCAGCTGACGGTCCCACGGGCCGCGAAGGGCAGAGCCAGGGCTTGGAGGTGAGCGCGAGGCCCTGGTCCTCTCGCGGGAGTCCTGCCTGTGCTGAGGAGGGCGTGGGTCGGCAGAGATGCTCCTGCCAAGCTGCAGATGCTCCACTCTCTTCTCCCCACCTTCCTGGCCGTCCTGCTGGCAGCGGCCTGGGGATCTGCACCCGGCGAGAGCGGGAGGCTGGCGTCCTGCTCGGCAGAGTGGGAGGAAGGAAGGTCCCGAAGGCCTTTGCTGAGCTCTCCTCACGACCCTCCTGCACACTGGCCTCTCCTGGGATCAGTCCTCATGCCAGTTTCCATCCGGGTTCCTGCTGCTCGCCCCTGGAGAGCCTTACCCGGGCGGCTGCGGGCCAGCCGTCCTCACTGGGTGCTCTTCCGATCTTCACAGCCCCTCGGAATGGACGCTCCTGACTTCCTCGTCCTTTGCATATGACCCCACTGCCTCTGCATGAGGCCCCCCGCCCCGTTTGCTTGGGGTTCTTGGCTGTGTTTCTGATGCTGCCCGGCAAGGCACAGGCTGGAGTCGGGCTGCTCCTCCTTCCCATGGAGACCTGATCCAGTTACCGGGGCCGCAGAGTCTGGGAGCACGTGGCACAGGCCCGAGTGGTGCAGGGCCGGGAGCTCGCTGTTCCTCATCCTTGTGAGGCCAACCCCTTTGGAAATCAGAGGCTCCTGGGGGGCCTGGTGACCCTGGGCAATGGCCCAGGGCCACAGGACCTGACCTCATGGGGCACATCTTGAGGGGGGAAAAGTGGAAATTAGGAGGACAGGTGAGAGGAGAACCCCCAACACTTGCAGAGCCGTGGGGTGTCTGTGCCTCAGCCTCCTGCCCCACTGATGCTCCCCACGGGGGCCTCGCCCGGAATTTCTCTTCTGGGACAATGACTCGGTTCCTCCTTCCCCTACGAGGCCTCTCCCAGCACCGCTGAGCTGGCCTGGGACCCCCTCTCTGCTCGTCTGGGTCTTCCTCCCCACTCGGGGCAGGAAAGATGTGGGGGAGGACAGTGGGCTCTGGGTTTAGAAAAGCGTGCCCAGGGTCCTCGGGTCTGTGGCTTACAGGTGGTGAGGGTCAGGAGTCGCTTACTATCCCCGCATCCCGGTGTCCATGTGTGTAAGAGGGGGATCAAAGCTAGCCCCCCACAGCTGGGGTGGTCTGGAGGATGTCGGGAGATGTGGGCAGAGAGGAGGTCCTGCAGGGCGTCCGTGGGCCTGGGAAGGGTCGGCGCTGGGGCAGGACCAGGTGTGGGGCGTGGGCAGTGCTGGCTGTGTTACCTGGGGGGCCTGGTGCAAGATGGAAATGGGGCCCCTTGTTCAAAAATCACGAAGAATTTCAAGTTGGCAGCAGCAGCGCATCGAGCCAGGTGTGGGGTCCCTCCGAGCGGGGCGCTGTGTGCCATCTTACACTCGCTGGAGTCCCTGGAATGCTTACGTCACGGCCCACGGAGAGCCCAGGAAGAGGCAGGACCCCTCGGATACCTGGAGGTCAATGGCTGGTGATGAGCGTTGTTTGTCCACTCCGGGGACCTTTGCGTTTCCGCCCAGGATCCTGAGTCCACAGTGTCCAGAGACGTGACTCTGTAATGGTGGAGATCCGCCCGAGGTGGGAAGGCGGCACAGCTTTTGGACAGTCCCCCTTGAATCCTGCCCAAGGACTCCCAAGGGTCACAACCCCTTGTAACCAGAAACAGCTGATTCCTGGTTCTGGGTTCCAGAGCGGGCGGCAGTCCAGCCCGGTGACGTCAGGCCAGGGAGGCCGGCTGACATCACTGTGACAGCGGCGATTTTCGTGGGAGCGGGTGTGGGGCGTAAAGCTGTCATCGCAGCAGACATCTCTCCATGGCCCCCTCACGCTTGTCCCTGTGGTCTCACCTGCGAGGCCTGGGCCTCCGTGACCTTGGGGTCCGTGGTGACCACTCTCGTGCCGTGGGCGAGCCTGGGGCACTGTGGGCATTTTCGTGCTCTCTGCGCGCTGCCACTCGGTGCCAAGGGTGCTTCCAGGTTAAGTCTCGTTAAGGTAATAAATGGGATGAAAAAACAGTATTTCACTGTATTTTTTCCTGGGGCGTCATGACAGATTGAGGGTCTATGGCTCGAGGCGTGCCGGCTGGTTCCAGCTCCTGTGACCCCGAGGCAGGAGAGCAGATGGACACGTCGCAGACTTCCCCTGCCCTGGCCTGGCCTGACTCCAGGGCCCCCGGCCTCCACCTGCTGGCGGCGCCTGTGGGAATGTCACCCCCCGCAGAGGAGCCCAGGCCCATCTCTCCTGCCCTGAGAGCCTGTTTGGCCTCATGGGTCCCAGGGGAGCGTGTCATCCAGTTGGCAGGCTGCCGGGCCCACAGCTGGCTGAAGCACATGGGGAACAGGCCGCTTCTTCCTCCGGTGCCCAGGATGCGAAAGACCCCTGCGGGTGGGCATGTGGTCCCCTGGCCCCTGACTGGTCCATCGAGAAGAATGGCTGTTTCTTTACCATCTACTTGCTGATGCTCAGAGGAGCCAGGCTGGGTCCCTCCTTCCTGATAATGATGATAAAATGGTGGTTATCTGCTATCCACCCTCACTGTCCAAACTCAGAAATGAAACCGATTCAGGTAGCAAGGGACACCTGTAACTGTGATAAATACGACACTGGTGCTTGCTCTTGGAGACCTCATTCTGTGCCAGGCGCTGTATGTATATTATCTAAGCAAATTTCCTAACAGCTCCATGGAATAATAGCAATAAAACGCCCCACGCCTCCTCTGTGCCTCTTCCAGGAGCCTGACATGGAGTGACTCTCAACCCCAGTGACAGCCCTACGAGGGAGATACTTAATCATCCTCACTTTGCAGATGAGGAAATGGGCCTCAGAGGGGTTAAGTGACTTGCCCAAGGTCACACAGCTGGTGTGTGTCCAGAGCTAGAATTTCACCTGGTCAGTCTCCATCCAGAGTTCATACTTTAACCACTAACCTTTTCCGTGTCTGCAGCATTCAAGCAACATTTGGGGCAAGACCATGCTGTGGATCTTATTACTAGAGGCTGGTGCTCAGATGGGAAAAGAGCGTATTCACCGGGAGGCTTCCTGGGGCCAATGGCGAGATGGGAAAACCCCATAGCCTGCCTTTAGATTTAAGCAAAAACAAGAAAAACAAAAAACGATCCTCCCGTCAGACCATTAGATGACGTTGGTGGATTTACATCCTACTACTTAGCGCATCAGGTGCTTATCCAGCACTTACTCTGTGTGGGGTGCTGTGTTAAGTGCTTCACGAGTATCAACTCACCAGCACCTGTTTAACGGGAGGTGAGCTCGCCTGCCCAAGGCCACCTAGTAGGTACGATTAGTGGGTCCAGGATTGGGATCCAGGGGCACTCGGAGCCCCGTCTGCAGAGAGTCTGCCAGCCTGGACCAGGGGCTGACTTTGTCAGCAGGAAGAGGGCACCCGCTGTGTGGGGTGCGACTTGTGGGCTGGGGTGGGCGGGCCTGGCGGACCCCTCCCCGGGGGGCTGTTTCCCAGGGCCTGCCACCGTGCCCTGAAGACTCACTCCCTGACGGAGAGGAAAGACGCGGATCCCGCCTGCCCCACCGGCAGGGGTCGGGAGAGGCCATCGGTGCCACGTGAGCAGAAACAGAAGCTCTCTTCCTCCTGGGACAAGTCAGTCTGCACAGCCTGGCCTCCTGGGGTCTGGATGTGGCCATTGACTGACTCACATCTGCAAGTGAAGTGTGCTGGTGAGGCCCCCAGGAGGCGGAGGAGGGCAGATCCACAGGATGGAAGGAGTGCGGGCCCCGAATGACTCCTTGGAGCAGAGCACTGCCCTGATCCCACAGGACATGAGGTGAGCAAGAAGTCAGCTCTCCCCGTGCCAAGACTCAGAGTCGTCAGAGCACGTCGCCTGTCCCGGCTGACGAAACCACCCAGCACCTTGGTGCGTGCGAGAAGGAAGATCTCAGACCCCTTCCCGGCTGCAGAGTCTGTGCCGTTCGGTTTTGTTGATATTTAACTGAAAATAACAATGGGATCCAGGAAGCGGGGGAAGCAGTGTTTACTTCTCCAGCCACATCTCAGTCCTCCTCTCCCCCACTCCTTCTCTCTGATTGAAGGGGTTCCTCTCAGTCCCTCCCATCCAGACGGCTCTCTCCTGCCTCAGGGCCTTTGCACAGGCTGTTCCAGCTGCTCAGCTCTCTCTTCCCCCACATCCACACTGTAGTGCTCATCCTCTGGACCTCCGCTCGAATGCCCCTTCCTCAGAGACGCCTTCTCTGACCCCCAGTATGGGGTTCAGTCCCCCACTTTCACGCCCCACTCTGCTGGGCACCTGCGTGCTCTGTGAGCTCCTGGAAGGCAGGAACTGTGGCTGCCCTGGTTACCGGCAACCAATAGATCCTGTTAGAACCCTGTCCCCGGGCAGGGCAGTCACACTGGGAACAGCTCCCTGCTCCCTCGCCTATTGCTGTGTGTCACACCAGCCCCAGACTCAGGGCTTCTCTGTCCAAGGCCACGCGGCAGAGCCCTGCAGAGTCTGTCCTGGTCCCTTCTCCATCCTGGCAAGCTGTGCGCCTCTCTATGTACAAAACCAAGAGGAGGGTCACATCTTCTCAAAGCCGAGAAACACATTTCTGTGTCCCCTCCGTCCGAGTGTCCCTGTAATCGGAACGCATCTTGTCACCGAGGAGCACGAATAGCCAGTCTCTTTTCTCCCTTAAAAACTCTTGGTAAATTGGGGATGGGTCACAACTGGCGTTGCCCTAGGATGGATGAAATACGTACTCACGAGGACCACTACCCATTGGTGGCCCTCTCTGTGCTGCTTTAATGGCCGTTTTCTCACTCAACCTTCACGAACACCTGCGGGGAGGGCTCATGGGTGAGCAGGTGTGGTTTCCATGTTACAGGTGGGGAAGCGTACAATCAGAGAGGGTAAGTAGCTTCCCCAAACTCACACAGCTAGGAAGTGGTCGATTTTGAATTTCAACTCAGATCTGCTGTGGGCTGAATGCTTAAACACGAGCAATGAAGAATTTTTCGTAAAATGTAGCTATGAAACGTCAGGCGTTTTTCAGGAGCGCGCTGCTAACGGCCTTACGTGCTGTATCAGTCTGCGAGGGCTGCCGTGACAAAGAACCACAGCTTGCAGGGTTCTAACAGCAGAAGTTTGTTTTCTCACGATTGTAGACGCCGGGAAGTCAGAGATCAAGGTGTGGGGAGGGTGGGTTTCTCCTGAGGCCTCTCTCCTCGGCGTGTGGACGGCTGCCTTCGCCCGGTGTCCTCGCGCGGTCGTCCCTCTGTGCGTGTCTGTGTCCTGATCTCGCCTCCTTATAAGAACCCCAGTCCTAGTGGCTTAGGGCCCGCCTGACCTCGTCTTAACTTCTTATCTCTTTAAAGACCCTGTCTCCAAACACGGTCACGTTCTGAGGGTCAGGGGGTTAGGACTTCAACGCATGAAGCAACCCAGCCTGTGACATCTGCTTTCTCTCTCTTCCTCCTCACCCTGGGGAGCTCCCATGAATCTATTTCTTATCCTGTTTTAACAATAAGGAGACGTCTGTGTTGGAAACAATCAAATCATTTGCAATCAAACCGTCTCTCCCTCTGAACAAACAGAACCGCTCGTCCTGGTTGTGTGGGTGCGGTGGGGGATCCGCGCCGGAGCTGGCTGAAGAACCACTGTGATGATGTTCTTGTGTCCACCGTGGGTGAGACCAGGAGGCTCTGACAACAGACATGCGGCTTTTCCCTCGTGGTGGTGGCTCTCAAGGGCTCCTTCCTCGCACGTGCAAACACACCCACCCCCCCCCCCACCCAGTATTTCCCAAAATGCGTATGGAGCACATCCTATGAGAGCAATTAATGTGCATCCCATGGAGGGAGGTTTTTTTTCAACCAAATACGGTTGTGAAGTATTACGTAAACAATATAGAATAGACTTCCTTGCTGCAGGATTTCTTGGAATCTCTAATACGCTATGTGACGTGTGAATCTCTCAGATGGCGTTAGAGCAGGGGTCGGCAAACTTTATCTGTAAAGCACTGGCTACCAAGTATTTCAGGCTTTGTGGGTCACTTGATCTCCATTGCACTACTCAACCCTGCTGTTGTAACCTGAGAGGAGCCGTGGACAACATGTAAGTGAATGTGTGGCCCTGTTCTAATAAAACTTTATTTACAAAAACAAGCAGCAGGCCAGAGTTGGCCTACAGGCCGTAGTTTGCTGGCCCCGTCTTGGAGATGGAGTTTTTTCCAAATGTATTGGAACGTGGAGTTCTTTTTTCAAGAAGTGCTCACGTTCCGCAGATCACACTCTTCTTTCCAACAACCCTTGGTGCTCAGTTGGGCGCCTTCGCACTGTTTCATGTCCACCCTGTCTGTGTCGACGTCCCCGCCTGCTGGGATAGTGTTTTATGACGCTGGCCCCTGGACTGAGACGAGTCATCTAGGCTCCAGGCTTGACCCTAAGGAATCTGAACCACCTTGGGCTGGAGGATTCCCCAGCGAGGGCCCTCGCGTGCAATTTTTGGGACTTTTGGGTTCAGCAGAACTTGAGACACCTCGCCACGTGTGTGATCACGGTAGGTAGCAACTCCAGAGAAATTGTACATTACTGAAAGGGTTTTTCTTTCTTCTTTCAAACGGGTCGTTTCTGCCCATCCCTCTGGCCTCTGTGTGGGTGTGGAGCATGCGACGGGATGGGGAGAAAGGGGCCCGGGGCCCAGGGAGCATTTGATAAAGCTTTACGCTTGTCAGCTGCTTTCGCTCACATTTGAAAACTGCTTAGTCTTTGTCTTTAAGCTGGTGGCTCTGAATTCGCTTTGGAAGGAGAGTTTTGGAAAATGGGGAACTGTGTGAATTAAGACGGACATGGATATAGTCTTTCAAGGTATGAAATTTGTGCTGACTTGGTCCAAAACACAACCGCATCTGGTTATGTCTGGTCTCGACTGCTCCAAAAATGTCCTAAATTCCAGACAACCTCTGGGGCTTAGAAATAAAAGTCATTAATCCTGCATTTGAATTTAATATTTGAAATTTTATCCTAATCTTTTTTTTTTTCTTCCACATGAATTAACTTTTGAAAAGTTGGAAAGAAACATGAGGTTTTTTTTTTTTTTTAGGGAACATTCTTAACAAAAGGGTATAAAATTCAACTGGGTTTGACCTTTTGAGTTTAGCAGATTTTCCACCTGGTCTGAGCTGGAGGAAATGGGCTTCGCAGCGGGAAGGCTGCTTCTCCGGCTGTGGAAAGCGCTCCTGCGTCCGTTCTCGAGGCGGTGCGCTTCTTGGCTGAGCCATGCTGTGGGTTCCTCGCTGACGGTTAATTGAGAAGTGCTGAGCTGGAGCGTCTGGGTGGATAGCCCATTCAGAGCACAGTCCCAGCCAGCCCAGGGTCAGAAATATTTGAGCCCCCCTCTCCCCACCAAAAAATGCACATAACTCTGCAGGAATCTCACACGTGGGTGGACACATCTATCTTGAGTTTCATCCGCTCGGGGCCAACTTCTTTCTGGCACGAAGGGTGCAAGCTTGGAGCACAGACCCAGCCACCGGATATTTCAAATGATTTGGTAAAAGAATCTGGGAAAGGAGGGGCGTCTGGGAGCCTGATGGGCAGGAGGTGGGGAGCAAGAGGGAGAGAAGAGAGGGGCCCGTGGGAGGCGGGGACGGGCCACCCCCTTGGAGGGACGGGGGTTTGGGGTGTTGGGACTCTTGGAGTCTGGGGCTTGGGGAACATGACGGTGACTTCTGTCACAGATGCTGGGGCCTCCTATGGTCAGAAGATGGGGATCCTTCAATTGGAGTCATCGCCCATCCGCTCACGAGGGTGTTGGGGAATTCTGGCAGCCTGCCTTTGAATCCTGGCTCCATCACTGAGTGACAGACTTTGGGCAAATCATAGAACCTCTCTTAGCCTCAGTCCCCTCAGGTGTAAAATGGGAATAAAATAACACCTTCCTCGGAAGGGCTTAAATGATCTCATGCCTTTCATGGTCAGTCCGGGGCCGGGTACCCAGCAATGGGCTTAAAAAGCAACGCCCTTTTCTAAGTAGAGAATATTTTTATTCTTGAGTTGACTGCCTTTGCCAAGGCAAAGGAGGGCCGGCCCCACCCCCTCCCGCCACCGCACCCCCCCACCCGCCCTCTTTGTGACTTGTTTTTCCTTTCAAGGGTGGTCTCTGCTCCCTGCACTGTGATGTCACTGCCTAAAAATGCCGGGCGCAGGCGTGGGGAGGCGGAAGGGGCACTGGCTGCGATTTCTCCCCGGCCAGCCTTGTGCTCCCCAGGGGCAGCCCTGGCCGTGGCTCAGGAGCTCCAGCCTCCTTCCCAGCGGAATTTATGATTCCCTCCTCAGCCGGAGCTGGTTCACTCCTCCAGAAATAAACCACGGCCGGCAGAAGGCACAGGCCTCAGCCCCGACTTTGTGTCTCCTACCCGATGCATCGAGCGGCCCACGAGCCTGGTAGAGGGGAGCTCCCTGGTAGACCTGGGTCCAGGGCTACATTTGCTGTCAAACAGCTGTGGGGCCTTGGGCTGGTCACTCAACCTCTCTGGGCCTCAGTTTCTCCAGCTGGGAGAGAAGGGATCTAGACCAGTGGATTCACAAAAGCTCAGCTGGGTCACTGATCCTACGTTAAGCAGGTGAAATGAATGTTTCTCAAGGTTCAGGACTAAGGAGAGTGTAGGTGACACACGCATGAGTATTTTAAACCTTTATTTAGGGGCTGGCCCAGTGGTGCAGCGGTTAAGCACGCACATTCTGCTTCAGCGGCCTGGGGTTCGTCAGTTTGGATCCCGGGTGCGGACATGGCACCTCTTGGCAAGCCATGCTGTGGTAGGCATCCCATGTACAAAGTAGAGGAAGATGAGCATGGATGTTAGCTCAGGGCCAGTCTTCCAGCTTAAAAAAAATAAAAAAAAAAAAGGAGGATTGACAGCAGATGTTGGCTAAGGGCCAATCTTCCTCAATAAATAAATAAATAAGTAAATAAATCTTTATTTAAGGGATCATGCAGGACAGGGGAAAGGTGAGGTGGGTAGGGTGCTGGTCTTGGATGCAAAATTTAAGGGGCGCCAAACAATCCACGGTCATCAAGATAAATACGACTTGAATGCAACATTTAAAAAATCAAAATGCAAAAAACATGTGTGATGAAAAGTTTTAAATAAAGGCAAGATCAATATTATTTTGCCTCAGTTTCCAATGTTTCTCACGTGTGTAATTATGCATCATGAAAACATTTCTAACAGCTCAAACCCGTGACTTCACAGATGCTATTGCCTAGAGAATGACCACATTAGAGTTTAAAAGGAGAGCTTCTTAAAGAGAAGGCAGAGTTTTCTGGTGTGTGTGAAGGTGCTGTGTAGGCACAGTAGAGGACCGAGTCTGGGAGTGGATGGGGGCGGGTGGGTGGGTTGGTGGAGCAGACCCCAACTAACCCTTGAACCCCCACCCCATGCCCGGGACGCCATGCTTGCATGGTGAGTGTCCACCCCTTTGACCTCAGTGGACTGTCCCCGCGGTCCGCCCCCCGAGCCAGTACCTTCGGGGGCGTCCTGGGGTCCAGGCTGGGCTGGTGTCCTCACTGTGGGACATGCGCACATTTGTGTCCTGGGCACGGCCCTGCTTGGCTCTGTGGACGGAGGCACTCACAGAAAGAGGAGACACGGCCAGGAAACAGCCAGGAAGGGTCCCGTCCAGGCTCCCAGCTCCTGCGACAGCCCTGCCCTTGACTCCACGGACAGCCCTGTGTCTTGCCAAACACCCCTCCTTTGGCATAAACTTGTTGGATTGGGTTTCTGTCTCTTAACGAAAACATCTCCATGGATGGTCTGAGTCCTTTTTCCTCATCAGCTACTGACTATGCGCCCTTGGGCAGGTCATTTTCTCTCTCTAGAAAGTTCCCTGCTGTGTCAATTGGCCTACCATCTTGGAAAACAGAATGTGAAGTGTCGATTGACAGAGGTGAGGCCGAGGCATTTTAATTCATTCATTGTTCAAATCAAATGTGTTGTGGGCCGACTATCGCACTGGGCATTCTGTAGGGAACAAGATAGGCCCACATCCTCCCCTCACAGAGCCTCCAGATGCAGAGCCTGAGACAAGAATTCAGATCTTAGGGAGGGAGGCCCTGGATGCTCCATTAGGGGGAGGGGAGGCCAGACAGAGCAGGGGAAGGCCCCATACAGATCACATTAGCAGGAGGCTCACTGTTATGGGCAGTGGGGCTGGTCCTTCATGGGCCCTTGAGGAACCCGTAGAGAGCCCACCTCAGGGCTGTGCTGCCTGGTGGAGCCTGGTCTTCTTGCTGGTCACAGCTAAGCATCCCGGCTCCCAGGCACCGTGGCCAGCCTTGTTTTCCAGGCTGTCATTGAGTCGTCCTGAGGGTGGATATTTGCCTGTGGTTTGGAGAGCAGGAAAATGAAATATCTGTGGACAGAGATGTTTGGGAGGCTGATAGCACTGGAGTTAGTCTGCCAGAGTCCCGGAGGAGACCCACCCGGGGCTGAGACGCACTTCGGGGCGGCAGACCCTCCGTGCTTCTGTTTTCTGCAGGACATCCTTACTCCCAGCTGGCACCTCCGAGTTCACGCCGTCTTCCTTCTGCGTGAAGGATGTGGAAACCAACACTTCCCCGGGGAAGTTCTGGCTGAGGGGATGAATTCTGGCTCCTTGGTTTCTACAGGATTCTCTTACCGCCCTTCCGGTCGCTCCAGGATGACCACAATCCGGACACACTGTTCTTTTCAGACCCGCTCTCCCACCGCTGGCCGATGGGAAGCCCTCCAAACCTGGAAGGTGGGCCTTCTCAAAATCCCCAGGGGGGCCCGAAGCTGTCCCTCATCTTGCCTGGAAGGTAGTCCTTTTTTCCACGCGAGCCATCCCAGGGCCACGGACAGTCTTTTCTGGAAGCTGCTTGGGTTCTGATTTGTCTCAGAGTCTCTGCCGTTAGACGGATTCAGTGCACCTGGTCTCAGACGGGGCTCTTTGATTGTCGCTAGAGTAATCTTGCTTTTGTGGGGTGGGGGCATTTTTTTTGACATCATTTCCCCTGGAGAGTCAACACTTTATTCCGTGGTAATCCATGTGTCACGGGTAAAGCTGACGCGCCTTCCTGGCCCGGGGACGATGTGTGACCCAGATCTGGCCACTCTGAATCCTCCACGCACCTGCTCCTCCACGATAAGCGACACAGAGATAGACGTGGGAGCCTCCCAAGCCAACCTGGTCTTCCCCAGGCCTTTCCCAGGGCCTTTGGGACAGATGTGATCCCTTCTCCAGGACCCACGCTTTGTGGACCAGGAAGGCCCGGTGTTGCCGAGGATCATTTTTAGGTGAAAGCAAGATCGAGACAACCAGCGTGGAGAGGTGGAGAGAGAGAGATTCTGGATGCCTTCAGTCAGATCCAAGGACCCGAATGTGACTGAGACCAGACCCTCCCATTGATTTTCCAGTGACGGGAACCAACGAATGGCCTTCCGGGTTAGGCCAGTTTGAGATGGGTTTCTGGCTCTCTCAAGTAGGAGTCCCAACCAATTTGCCAACTGGGAATAAAAAACAAAAATGGGGTCATCAGAGGAAGTTGGGGGCTGATGGGTTCAGAGGAAGAGCTAAGCATTCAGACTCCAGGAAGGAGGGATCCAGTGAGCATCAGGCATCCTGGCCCCAGGGACGCAGGGAGTCCAGGCACCTGCGTGCGGGCTCCATTGGATTTCCACTCCAACGCAGAGTTCCAGGGAGCAATTATCCAAGTGACCCAGCTTGGGTCCCATGCCTGACCTGTTGCTGGAGAGCTGGGTGGACCCCACGTGATGGGGGAGCAGTCACCGCCCCCGGAGGAAAGGTGTCTTAGGATGAAGAGAAGGCTGAGCAGTGACAAGTGCAGATGTCCACCGCAGCTCCGGAAGCAGCAGATGGCACGGGGCCATTTTCTCTCTGGTTCGATGAGACTGCCCTGGGGTGCTTTCGCTCGAAGGCTTGGCGGAGGGGCTACCCGTGGGGCGGAGGGAAAGTTGGCTTTTGGAGTTAGACGATGGAGATGGTAACAATGCTGCCTCTCCGAGCTCCCTGGGCGACCCACTGCAAACTACGCGTCAGTGCGTTCCTTAGAAGTACCCATTTCCACCCACACTACAGAGGTGCCGATTATGACCGTCTCTTGTCCTCTCATCGCCATGGTGACTTTGGGGACACATCAGGTGAGGCTAACTCGCCACGAGAAGATGTCCTGCTGAGGAATGCAATTCCGTCTTGACCCAGGGGACCTCGAGTTTCAGAGCCTGTGCACCCTCTTTGAGAAACGTGGGGACCCCGGTCTCTCTTTGACGTTAACTAAAATTCAGACGCTATGATAAAACTGATCAAGAAGACGGGGCTGAAAGAGTCTTTGTTTTCAAGCGGCAACTGACATCCATGGCGATCCCAACATGCAGTTGTCTTTTTGAATTATTCCTGAATCATTCGTGAAACCTAATTTTTGAATAAAAAGGTATGAAAAAGACTTCCCTCAGTTTTCAAGTGTTACCGGTAATGGGCATGCTGGGGTCCAGCTCCCTGGGCTTGGAGGTCAGACTCCATCATTGCCAATTATTTTCTGAGTCAGTTTGGGTAAGTCCCTGTACCTTTTGAGGCTCAGTCTTCCCATCTGTAAAATGGGAATAGTAAAAGCCCACCTCATGAAGGTAAGTGTGTTAATGCGTTAGCAATTATTAGAACAGCTTAGCACATATGAAGTGTGCAGTAAATCTCAGCTATTATCACTACTCCCAATTAGTAAAGATCGCGACATGTGTCTAGCACTTTAAATGCCTAAATTGTGTGTGCTGTCTCTGGAATAAGCTACATCCTGAATCTGAAAAGGTCTCCATGCCCGGGTCTGAAGCCATTTATAGCAATTCCTGTTTCCACTGTGGATTTCAATTTTGCTGATATGGAGGGAAAATTTCTAGCCCTCTGCTGTATAAATTTAGTTAACGTTTTATTGCTCAGGCCACTTGTATCACATGACTTTTGTTTCTCATTAAGTCAGTGAATGAGATTTACTAATAAGCCAAGTGAAATCTAATTAGGGCAGGGGCCTTTTCCTGAAGAATTAATTCTCCTGTGGACCCACAGATGTTCAGAATTCAGGGTGAGTAATGCAGAGCGTGTCCTCTGCTGGGAACACTGAACCTGGCCCCGCTCGCTTTGCATTCAGCACAAGAGCTGGTATAATTTTCATAGATTTGTTTCCTGAAAATGAATATTAGTTGCCTCAAGGATCAAAACCAAAAATAGATATAAAGGACAATGGAATTGCCTTGGCAATGAAATACACGTATTAGATGCCACTTTGCAATTCATACTCAATGGGGCTATTATGAAAACGAGAAGAGATGTTTAGATTAGTGTTAGGGTTTTATTTCCTTTTTAGTTATTTAGAAGTTCTGCTTCCAAGGCATGAAGGAAGTTTATTTACTTCCATCAAGCATCCTCACATTGTTTACACCTGTGCAGCTGTGTTTTCACACACAGCGTGTACCTGCCGTGACTAAAGTTACTGTTGCTCATTTCTAGGATTTGTCGCTCCTCTGCTGACTAGACAGAGTCCTGATTTTTTTCATTCTAGATTCTTGCCCTGACTTTCTCTGTCCTGACGTCAGCAGCCGTTGATGCTCGATGCCTTCCCGTTACTTCACAGGGGGCTGCAAAATAGCCACGCTCCAATCCTATCCTTTCGTCTTCGCTCATCAGCTGGAGGAGTTTATCCAGCCCCGTTCCCCTCATCTGTCATTTTACCTGGAGTACAGTCCCTACTGGAAAGGGGGACCAACGACTGACTCCTTCCTTTATTTACCCAGTTCTGTACGTGATAAACTGATTCCCTGTCATTCTCAAAAGGTGATCAGTTAGGATTTTTTTTCTTTAAATCATTATGACCTTGTAGATTTAAACAGAATTACTGAGGGCCAGCCCCTTGGCCAAGTGGTTAAGTTACTGCGCTCTGCTTCGGGGGCCCAGGGTTTTGCCAGTTCAGATCCTGGGCACGGACATGGCACCGCTCATCAGGCCACGCTGAGGCGGCGTCCCACATACCATAACGAGAAGGACCCGCAACTAAAATATACAAATATGTACTGGGGGGATTTGGGGAGAAAAAGAAAAACAAAAAGAAGATTGGCAACAGTTGTTAGCTGGCATGCCAATCTTTAAAAAAAATAGTAGAAATAAACAGAATTACTGAGTTTCAATGTTGCAATTTATATATTTTTTTATGAGGGGATTTGAGAAGGTTCAAATCTAGGCTGCCTCACCCCCATTTTTCTGAAATAAAATAGAGCAGGGCGAAACACCTGCGAGAGGGTAAGCCCCGTCACGGAGAGTGTCCGACTCTGGTCAAGCGGCACAGCAGGAAGAAGCACCGGCAAGAACCAGGGCCTTTGGGGTCAGACAGCCCGGGCGGCACCCTCGCTTCTGCATTATCGTTTCTGCGACTTTGGATGGCTCGCTGCCCTCACCTCGTCTCAGCTCCGTCATCTCTGAATGGGGGGAAGTGTGTCCACTGCAAGGGGAGCTGTGAGGACTAAATGGAGGCCTAAATGCACGGTGCCTGGTGTGGGTGGATGCAGTTGCCCCCCTAGTCCCCAGGGGGTCAGGATCTGGAGACAGAGCTATACGTCCTCCAAGGTTCCGTGAGCCGGCTGCCACGAGGCTGTCCCGACCGCAGTGAGGTTTGCAGCCCCGCCTCTGGTTCTCTCGGGTCTTCTGCTTTCACCCGGACAGTCAGCCTCGAGGAGGTCTCAGCTATTGTCTGGGCCTCTACAGAAGGAAATGGACATGGATCATGGGAGGTTGCTGCACCGCACGCCCGGTACTGCCTGGCGCCACGTGCTCGTGGGCACCGCTGCCGCGTGCAGGGCTGGCTGTCTCTCGGTTAAACTTCTCCTGACGGCTACACTCACGTCTTTATTTTTGCCCGACTGCCTTTGTTGTTGGAAGTATTGGGTCATCAGAAGCCACTGAGGTCACCAGTGAATCTGTCCTGTCCGACCATCCTTTTTTCTTTCTAATTGATACTTCTAATCTGTTTATCAGCAAAATAACCAAGTTCGTCAGAATTGTGTCTAATCTGAAAGCACATCAGCACAGACTGGCTTTCGGAAGGGTGTGAATACTGTAAACCTCGTGTGTTGTAGTATGCAGACCTGTGCTACGCATTTCGGGGGCTCAGAGACCTTCCAGCGTTCGTTCCTTCATCTCAACTGAGTTCTGGATGTTTGAGCTCTGGATAACTGAAAGCCCTGGTAAGTGGTCGGTCAACATTTTGAACGACCCTCCAGCCACATGGACAATAAAAGCGTCCTCAGGGGTGAGAGAAATATATCTCAGAATCGTAGTCAAGACCATTAGCAACTTTGTTTACAGCCAAAGGGGAGAATTCCTTTCCCCAGGGCAGAACTGAGACCGTCCGCTGGACGCTGCCGGCTTCCGACAGCGCCACCAGTTGCGATTTTTGGTTTCCTGGCTCGAGTGGTCCAGGTGGACTGGATTTGCTCCATGACTGGCCAGTGCCCTCTTCACTTGGCTGGACTGCAGGTTCAAGTGCGCGAGGCCATCCACGCGCTAATGTGTCGTCCCTGCAGTCGCCCCCCGGAGCCTGTCTGGGGAAGGGGCTGAGCTGCGCTCCTCCGCTCCCGCGCAGTAGAAAGCGGACGAAGACTTCCAGGGTCTCCTTTTTTTTTGTCACGATCGAGACAGAAAGGTTGGCCCCCTTCAGAGCCATTATTCATGCGGTTGTTGCATCGTCTCCCTCCCCCACCGAGCTGAGAGTGCCGGGGTCCGTAAACTGTGTCTGTTTTGTATGAAGCCATGAGGACACCTTTCCCACCTGTGGTCGGCAGAATAACAGCCCCCAGAGACGTCCGTGTCCTACTCCCTGGACTTGTGATATGTGACCTGACGCGGCAGAAGAGATGGGGAGCTGGTCCTGGGTTACCCAGGTGGGCTCAAGTGTAAATAATTCCAGGCAGCACGAGATTTCCAGCTGGGGAACCCAGGTGAGAGGGTATAACGAGGGGTTGAACCCAGTGTAGGGGGCGGGCAGGTAGCCCCAGGAGACTTAGGTTCCAGGTGTGACATGGAGGGTGATGGAGCCAGCCCACGAGGGAAGGGAAGGAGGAAGGTGCCAGGCAGAGGGACCAGAGTGCAAAGCCGGTTTAATTCTCAGAGGAGCCGGATGAAGTGGTCCAAGGACCCCGAGTATAGAGATGAGAAAAACTCAGAAAGATGAGTGCTGTACTGGATTGAAGAGATTTCTCACTCTCTGCGTCAGGAGCATCCGTGTGTGGGATTACTCCCCTTGTCCTGAGCATCCCCAAGGGCGGAGCCGGGACTCCCAGTTTCTTACTAGAAGGGTGACGAGATCGCCCTTCTCATGAGTGAAGAGATCACTCACGGGCAGTCGGGGCCCTCCCCAGAGCCCAAGTCCAGCTTCACACCCTTGGAGCTTCGGGAAAGAAGCCCTGTGGGTGAAATGAACCGCATGAGTCTGCTTCTAGCCAACCAGGGTCCAGAAATATCAGGGTCCAGTGTCTGAGTGCCGTCACCTCCGAACCCACAGAGTCGGGCAGAGGAGGCTCTTGAGCGGACGGGCGGATAATAATGCCCTGGCTTCTCAGAGCTGGTGTGATGGGCTTATCAGCTCACCAGCTCGCCAGGGCTCATGCGCTGTCACCTGCAGCCACAACATGAGCTCCACAGTGAGCCCCAGAAGACAAAGTACCCCCCAGCTGCTTCAGCCACGCAAGGTATCTGTCTGTCTGCATTTTCCTTGCAGTTACTGAACCCTCTGGCTCGTGTCTGATGCTGGTTCCAGGTTGATTTTCATTAAAAGGTTGAAACCTAATTTATCATTGAGCAATTTTCAGTTTGTGGCCAGTGTCAAATGGGAGCCCACCCCCCCGCAGGGCCTGGTGGTCGGGACTCACACCCACTCGGGATGTTCAATATGCTGTGCGCTGCTCAGTACAAGCAACCCAGTCAGAAAATCCTCATCTATTGTGTTGCTCAGGCCTCCCGGTGCTTTAAACCACGAGCATTTTGAACCACACCCCGCGTTCCTGGCCAGCACGGCTGCCTCCCGCCCGCCCCCTCCTCGCCTATGGCCAGCCTCGTGCTTATATAACGTCAGGAAGGGACTAATGGACTTTCCAGGGCTTTGGGTCGTCCCTGACTTCATTCTGCCTTTAAAAAAAAAAATTGGGGTTAAATGCACGTAACATAAAATGGACCATTTTAAAGCAAACAATTCAGCGGCAAATGAGTGCAACCACCACTTCCGTGTAGTGCCAAAATATTTTCGTCACCCCAGAGGGAGGCCCTGTGCCCATGAGCAGTTGCTTCTCATCTCCCTCCCCCCACCCCTGGCAACCACTGACCTCCTTTCTGTCTCCATGGATTTGCCTGCTCCGGACAGTTCATGGAAGTGGCATCATGCACTGTGCGGCCTTCTGTGTCTGGCTTCTCTCATTAGGCACGTTTTCGAGGTTCATCTACATCATAGCATGTGTTGGTACCCGATGCCTTTTCGTGGCTGAATAATACTCCATTGTCTGGATATACTCCAATTTGCTTTTCCAGCCATCTGTTCATGGCCATTTGGGCGTTTCTATCTGTTTGGTTATTATGAATAATGCCACCATGAACATTCGTGTATGAATTTTGCTGGAGAACCTGTTTTCACTTCTCTTGGGTCTATACCCAGGAGCGGAATTGCAGGGTCCCATGCTGATGCCATGTTTAGTTTTTTGAGTTGCCTCCAAGCTGTGAAGGCTGGGGAGAGCTTCCCGGGGGAGGTGAAGTCTGGGTTAGGACCCAGAGTAGCCACAGGGATCCCAGGAGGCCATGAGATTGGACAGCGCAACGCAGGGAAAGTGGCAAACCCAGCGCCCGGAGGCTCGCCCCACACCTTCAGCTGTCTCCCCCACACTGCTCCCTCCCAGTGCCAAAGGCACCAGGGTCTGATCGCATTCAGGTCCCCCTGCAGGACCCACTTGGGGGCAGAGATGATGGCATCCCGGAGGAAGGAGGTCTGCGCTCCTTGTGGGGCATCAGGCCACCCAGGGCTCTCACTGCCAGCCCGTGGCGTCCGTCCAGGCTGACCAAGCTTCCCACCTCTGCTGCACCATTTCCACCCAATCCCACGTTGGAGCCGAAAGGCCTTTGGAGCCCCATGGATACGGGCTCCAATCCTGACTCTGCCGTTTCCTTAGCTGTGTGGCCTTGAGCAAGTCTCTCCACCACCCTGGCCCTCAGTGTCATCATCTACACAATGAAGAGAATCATGCCAGGAGGGGAGAGCTCACCCGTGCTGACCCTCCTGAGCACTCACTCACCAGGGGTGTCACAGACAGTGACTCATTTAATTCCCACAGCTCTATTGTTACTATTATCATCTGTGCTTTACAGACGGGGAAACTGAGGAACAGAGATGTTAGGACATTTGCCCAAGGCTGCCCCGCTTGGCTAGCAGCAGAGCTGGGCTTTGCACCAGGCACCCTGGCTGAGCCTTCTGGCTCTCCCTCCGTACGGCCCCATCAGAACCGTCAGCATTCGCTGTCGTAATATCTTCTGAAGTTTCCACTCAGAGGTGGACAGATCAGGATAATAAAACTGTCTATCACCCACCCAGCCCCCAGAAACCCTGCTCCCATGGCCAGGCTGCCCCTCCCACATGCCCAACCACTTCCATTCTTGGTTAATTTGGAAGCAAATCTCAGACACCCTGTCATCTCATCTGCAGGTATTTCAGTCTGTGTCTGAAAGATGACAGCATTTTGTGTGTGTGTCCTCCGCTCTGCACTGTGTGTTCTTTGCATTTCTGAAACTTCAAGCACGGGCCTGACCCGGAGACAGGGCTTCCTGAGTGTTTGTTGAGTGAATGAGTGAGCGAATGGATGAGTGCCCAAAGCCAGTTTTCTGTGGATCTCTGTGTGAGAGGTCGCTCTTAGTTCTCCGTGAGCTGATCAGCAGCCCTCATTTCCCTGTGCCTGGGAGAGCCGAGACCTCCCTGGAAACGCGGGCCTGGAATCCCTCAGTGGAAGTAGGTGACAATTTATGACATGGATAAGCGCTCATAAGCCTCAAAGAAAAATACCATGTGTTTATGCAGGGCCTCAGGTCCAGCCGCTCAGAGGCTCTGCCGACTAGGTTGGGAAGCTGCTGCCCGACCGGGGCCAAGTTGGATGGAGGCTCGGAGAGCCAGCCCACCCACTTCCCCCAGCCTGCCTGTGGTGGGGCGGGAGGGGAGTGCCCGTGTCTGTCTGGAGGGGTGGCCACCTGCGTGGCCCGAGTTGTCCGGCCAGACTGTGTCCCCACCCTCAGCAGCTGGAGGGAGCATGTGGGGGCCCCTCCGCCCCGGGTCCTCTCAGGGAGGGCAGTGGAGGGCAAGACTGGGGTATAAAGTGGATCTTTCTGGCCCAAAGGTCTGCCCTGTCTCCGTTCTTCTGAATTCTGATCACTCGTGCAGGCGCCCCTGGCTGCTGGCCTTGGCCGCTGTCTCTGGAATGCGTCTCCGCTTTGCTCTCTCAAACCCCTTACTCCGTGCCCTTGTCTCATCCAATTCTCTGACCCATATTGGCTCCCACTGCTCAGTTCAGGCCAGGAGTCCCAAATTCCCAACACATGTGCATCTTTCAGATTCAGGAACAACATATAGAATTCCTGGGAAAATGCAAGAATTCCTGAAATCATAAATTACTCTCCATTTTCCACAACACTTTATTTACGTGATTTAAATAAGAATGAGAGAACGTGATAGCAAATGGTAAATCATGTTTCTGTGATTGGATCATATGAAAAGTGCCAGAGTTTCTTCTCTATTAAAAATATAACAAATGCATGGTTTATTATTGCTTTAAATCAATATATTTTGACAATACTTATTATGTAATTCAGTAATTAATAGTATCTCACATTAATTTGTCCCTGATTCAGACATTTGCTAATGGAACCTATTAAAAGGAAGACGCATTAACGCAAAATAAACGTCAAATAAAAATCATTTAAAAAATTGAAGCACCACCAATATTTAGTCATTAAAACTTAATCTTAATGATCAAATTTGAAGGCACACGCCCATTAACGGCCTCGTCTGAAGATCTCGATGTTTGTTTTGTAACAAATAATCCAGATGTGGAAAAATTTATTTTATTTATTTGGCGTTTGCATTGGTTGGATTGCTGACGGGGCGTCCAAGGGCAGCTGTAACTCGGGCCTTAGGTGCGTGTTGTCTCCTGTAAATTCAATTCTGTTTTCAACGGTGAGAAATTTTGTCTGCTGGCCTGATCGCAGTGTTGCCGTTGAATTCCGCTTTTGCAAATTTAAATCTGAGATCGGTTTCTGGTTTCACTTGGAGGCTTCTCCGGTGGTTTTCGTTGCTTCTTCTGTTTGCATTTTTCCGCTGAAGTATTTGCAAAGATCAGTACCCCAGAGCCAACATTCGAACGCCGGAAACAACGCCACGTCCAGATCTTCTAGAAACGTTAACAGCACTGCACAGAATCACAAGTCGAAATCGCCAATTTAGACTTATTTTTCTTCCATAAGGTTGTTATTTCTTGGAACACCACTCACAGGGCTTGAGCAGCGTATCCAACGTGTGTAAACTCACGGGTATTTGTTTTGTTTGCAGGAATGACTCACCCCAAGTTGCAGAGCCCGAGCGCACAGTTATAACACGATGACAGCTCCCAGTGCGCATGACCAGGTGGGCACGACTTCTCTCCTCCGTGTCCTGCCCTGGTCCCCAGAAATGTTGACTTCACGCCTGGCGATGGCCCCTCACCTGCACTGCCATCTCACAGCTGGATTGCTGCCACAGCCCCCTAGCTGGCGGCCCCCACCCCTGCCTTCCCCCAGCAGCCCGAGTCCTGCGGGGTCAGACGGGCGTAATGCTCACACCCCCCAGGTGAGAACAGCGACGAGGTGGATGGGGCACACCCTCCTAAGTCTCTAAGCTTTTCAGCTCCCTCCTCCCTTCCTCCTTCCCTTCCCTCCTTCTTTCTACATTACTAGACTTTATTTTTTAGGGGTGTTCTGGGATTACAGACAAGCGAGCAGAGGGTACAAAGAGTTCCTCTAACCCTCCGCCATCGCAGTAGCCGTACTATTCACATCTTGTGATAATGCGATACATTTGTGACAAGTGAGGAACTAATATTGATACATTATTGCTAGCTAAAGTCGTCATTTACATTGGGCTTCACTCATGGAGTTGTACATTCCCTGGGTTTGGACAAGTGCCTGATGTCACGTGTCCACCCTTACAGCGTCCTACAGCAGTTTCACTGCTCTAAAGATGCCCTGGGGGTGGAGCTTTTGAAAAATGCCATTCTGTATCTAAACGCCCTAGCATGGTGCCTGGCACCCATCAGACGCTCAAAGAAATCCTGCAGATGCCTCCGGGGTGGGGGGAGGGGGGGCTTCCTTACCCGCTTTGGACCCACCAGGACCCGCCCCCTCCACTAAATTCCCCCTTCTCTCCCCCGCCCTGTGCAAGCCTTGTCTGCAGAAAAGGGCCATGCAAAACAGGAGCATTAGGCTGATGTTCTTAAACAGCTTGAATGCCACCAGGGAGCGGCCCCTGCGACTCCCCAATTCAAAGGGCCACTTGTGCCGCTTGTTGACTTTGGGTTGGTCATTAACTGCCCTACTGGGTCCTGACATCACAGCTCGTAGGCTGAGCAGCTCGGCCAAAGATCTGCAACTGATGATGGAGGGCACAGAAAACAAGAAGTGGCAACAGGGGCCATTGAACTCAAGCGGCACGAACAGCGATGAATGATGCTGTCAGTTCTTCTGGGCTGCTTGTCCAGAGGTGGCTGGAATTTGGGTCCTCCTGGCTTCCCGCATTCTTTTCCAAACGAATCGGCCCAGCAGGAGGCCGTTGGCATTGGCACCGAGATTGTCGTAATTTTAGGTGCAAACAGAGATGAGCAAAGTCATCTGTGGGGATGGGGGTGGCGGGCATTTGTTCAGTCACCCACTGCTGCCTAACGGGCCACCCCCAAATTTCATGCCTCTGAACAATGATTTTGTGTTTCCTATGACTGTGGGCCGCCCGGGTGCTGCTGCTCGCTCAGTGTCTTGGGGTCACCCACCGGCGGCATTTGGGGCAGCTCTGCAGGACCTCTCCACGCGGTTGGCCTGTCCCGCCTCCTCGGTGTCTCCTCCCCAGCGCATCTCCTGGGGGCCTCTCTCTCCAGCAGGAGCACCCCTGCTTCCTCACAGCATGGCCGCAGGTTCCAAAGGCCACACCCCAGTTGCAAGTGCCCATCAAGCCTTTGCTGACATCACATTAGCGAGTGTCCCATTGGCCAAAACAAGTCGCCTGGCTGCACCCCACATCAGCCTGAGGGGATGATTGAGCAGTGGGGGCTGGCGAGCGGGGTTTAGTGCGGACCACTCGCATAACCAACTGCCACAGCTTCGAGCCCCCCAGGATGCGCCTGGATGGAGGTGACGGGGTCCGCTTTCCTGGCACACCAATCAGCTGCCGCCGTGGTCTCCCTCCAGTGCCGGCCTGCGGGTCTGCCAGCTGCTCCCTCTCCGGGAGCCCCGGGCCTCCTCCAAGCTCGCCGGCAGGAAAGGGGGGGAGCTGGGCATACCTCCCACGAAAAGGTGCCAGCCCCGGGTCTGCAGTGTGCTTCTGGTGACAGTTCTCGTCCCAACAGTGACGACTTCCACAGGATTCCATCACGAACGGCAGGGTCCCTCTTCCTGGCTCTGGTCACCACCCCTCGGCCTGCTTCTCACGATTCACCAGGAGCCACTCGGGCAGCGGTCTGTGGCTCCGTCTGCCGCATCTGCGGGGACCCTTGCCCTCCAAAGGCCCAGGGAGCCCGGGGAGAGGCAGGAGCAGTGCTTCTGCACTTCTGTCCCCAGACCCTGCGGCTGTGGGCTCTCAGTGGCGTCGACGGATGGCAGCCCTGTGCTTCCCGTTCCTGATTCTCAAATGCAGTTTTTACTCTCTTTTGCATTTGAAAGTAGCAATGCATGTAGTTTCTCTAAACAGCTGATTTTCGGATTCCCGATCCCTTGCAGCAACAGATGCACACACAGCTCTCAGCCCTCCCTGCAAAATCTGATGGAGCAACAGTGTGAACTTGTCTCTGTTGTGGTCTGGGGGAAGCTTGACTGAGGACCCCCCAGGGGACACCAGCTGGGCCCAAGCAGGGCCCCCAGGAAGCAGGGCCTGGCTGAGGTCACTATACCCTTAGTGTAGGTCCAGAAGTGTGATCTGGTCTGGGCCTCAGATGTGCTCAGACTCTGGGCTGACTTACACTAACCCGACTCATGAGAGAACGGTGTGTAAACCAAGATGCCAGAGTGCCTGTGTGTGGTGAGGTGGGGGCCATGGTGGGGCCAGATGTTGGTGTCAGCTGGTCCATGCTTTCCCTCCCAGGATGGAATGACTCCTTCACGTCAAGCCCCCAGCTGTGCTGTGGGCTGGATGGTTACGTCAGCCCAGCCAGCACACTTTCTCCCTGTAGGAAAGCTACATGAGAGATGGAATTATACTCAGAAGGTGGCTTAGTCAGGGTGCAATCCCAGCAGGAGAGTGAGTGGGATGATCTCCAGGGTCAGTGGCAATGCCAGTGCAGGGCTGGCTGGACCTTGGCTGAGGCCGTGTGGACGTCTGGGTTTGAGGTTGGGGCCAGACAGAGTGGAGTCCTCATTGCTGCTCAGACCTGCAGAGCTGGTGGTCTTGGGCCAGCCCCTTCAGCCCTCTGAGGTTCTGTTCCTCATAAGTAGAATCAGGATGAATGCCCCACTCTGCAGGGCACCGCACCCCCAACCACCCTGCCAGCCCTCTGTCCTAGGAGGCCAGCCTGTGTGGACTCCGTCGTGGGACCCCTGACTTCTGCTTCTGGGGGCGTTTGGCTCATGAGGGGCCTGACACAAGAGGGAGGGAGGGAGAGAGAGAGAAGAGGGAGATGGGGTGCTGACTCCTTAGCTCCCTTCCTGTGGGGGGATGTCCCATGAGCCAGGCGGCCCTCCCCAAAGGCCACGCATCTCCTCATGAGCGGTCCCCTCCCCACAGCTCTTGCCTTTGTGCTCCGGTAACCACAGCAACCACTCCCGGTCTGATGACCAGACTCTCTTCTGGGGTCAGCAAATGCTGGCCGGGAAGGGCCAGATGCTCAATATGACAGGCTCTGTGGACCACATACCCAGGCCCTGTGGTCTTCTTGTTTAAACTTTTTACAACACTTTACAAACGTAAAAACCACCCTTAGCTCCCGTGCTGTTCAATAACAGGCCGGGGGCCCTCGTTGGCTGGCTCCCGCCCTCGGTCACCCTGGCTGTCCGCTGCCCCCTGCCTCCTGCCACCCTGGGGCGGTGAGTGGCCCTCACAGCAACTGCCGAGCCATCATGGCATCGAGTGTCAGGGGATTCTCCCCGGGTGAACCCGGCCTCCAGCCATGGCTGGGGAGGACTGACCGACCACGGGTGGGCCAGGAGAGCTGGCTTCCAGGGCCCCCAAGGCAACCTAGAAGGGAACGGCGCAGGAGCCATGCCACGCCGCTCCCAGGGTGGCCGGATGGTGGCCGGGTCCGTCCTGGGGAGCAGGGCCCACCTCAGTCTGACGGGTAGGTCTCAGGTGCCATCTGTCATCTTCAGTTGCTCAGACTCCCCGCTCACGCAGGCAGCCCCACCTGCTCCGTCTGTTGACCCTTAACCCCTGGAGCCAGGAGGGAGGTTTCCTTCTTCCCATCTTGCCAGAGCCTCCCTTTGATGGGGGAGTTCCTGCCATGTGAGGCCTAGTCTCCAGGTGTGATGGCTGCGGGTCCGGCCTCCGGCGGGTTGGCCTCTGGGGCACGTGGCGGTGCCGCTAGGAAGGACGACGTGGTGGTGCCAAGCGCTCCCCTTCGGGGCCATGTGGCTCCCATGTCGGGCAGGCCGGGGCTCGCCACACCCCTGCGGGCCGTGGGCCTGTCCTTCACGCGGGCGCCGCTGGGGCTGAGTCACGTTTCTTACACCCTGCTAGTCAAAGGCACGTCCGTCATCCGTGGTGCCGGGTTGGGGATGCTTGTCGCCTGACATGAGCGGTCCCACCAAAGTCCTGACGAGACCAGGAATGCAATCGATAGATCAAAGCTCCTTCCGTCGGAGGGGGAGACGTTGGCAAGAGAACAAAGCCTTTGTTTAAACAGGAGTGTCAGAGATGGTGTCACGTAGGCATTGCGCGTCTTAGGGAAATACCAGCTCACGGTTTCATGTCAGGGCTCAGCGAGGCCCGAGGCCCCCATGGTTTCTTCTCTGCTTCCACTGGGCCATTTTCTAGCCTGAGCTGTGGCTGAGGGCTGTCCTGCTGCGGGGACAGAGGGGGGATCCAGGTGGTGAGGCCGTGTGGACGTCAAACAGGAGTCGCAGCAGCTGGGGTTCACCATCTGTGTCACCGTGGGCACATCGTGTCTCCCCTCACCGAGCCTCAGTTTCCTTACCTGTCACACGGTGATACAAAGAGCGCCCGCCTTGTATGGCATCTGGGAAGTTTCCAAGAGATGACAAACTCTAGGGGGTAAAGGACGCCCTCATCCTTCCTCATTGTTTTCCTAGCTCAATAAATGTTCAATAGAGAGAAGAAAGACATGACAGGAAGTTGGCACTTGACGTGGATTGCTGTTATTGCTGTTGCTACTGTTATTATTTCTTCCACGTTCACTGAGAACCCCATCGTGCCCTCGCCAACACGTGAAGCCGGGTTGGCACTCCAGGACAGAGGGCAGCAAGCTACGGCATGTGGCCACATCCGGCCCTCCACTTGCTTTGTCAATAAAGCTTTATTGGAACCCAGCCACACCCACTCGTTTATGTCATGTCCTTTGTGGCTGTCTTTGCCCGGACGGCAGAGTCGAGCCGTTACGACAGAGACCACGGCACGCAGCCCACGCTGTGCACACTCTGGCCTTTTCCGGAAAACATTTGCCAACCTGGTCCAGGGTCTACGGCCAGGAAGAGAAGAGAGAGTGCAGCATCTCTGATCCTCTCCCTCTGAGAACAGTGACCACTTAGCCCCGAAGCCCTGGCAGGGAGGGAAAGTGAGGGGAAACCACGCCCTGTGTGGCTGAGGGGAGGGAGGTGGGGAGCCCTTCCTGCTTATTCTCTGCTGAGGCAGGTCCCGGACTGGCTGGAAATTTCTCTCAGGTTCCACCACCAGTCAGTTTTTCTCAGGGCTCGTCTGTGGCGTCGGCTGGAAGAAATCTGGGGAGAGAAGCCAGAGGGCCACCCGTCACTGGTGGAGAGCAGTCACCAGTCTGTTCAAACCCCTCCAGAAGCCAGAGAGCTCACGGTGGCCTGGAGGGTCTGCCCCCTGGACCCTCCCCCTCTGCTGGCTCCTGGCCCCGCCCCGCCCTCCCCGACTTTGTTTCCATAGACCCATCGTGTGACACGCCAGGCATTTAGATTATTGACTATTTTACTGTAAAGTTTCTCTTTCCCCAACTGGACTACAAATTCCAGAAGGGCAGGCACTTTCCTCTCACTCTGCTCACTGCTGTCTACCCGACCCTCGCTGGGGCCAGGAACAGCACCTGACGCGTAGTAGGCGCTCGTAATTGTGTGCGGAATGAACGAACACGATGAGCTCATTTCAGCCTTTCTCCGGGCCCCACAGGCTCCGTCCGGGCCTCCAGCCGCCAGCTGAGGGAGCTGGAGCCGCTTCCCTCGGGCTCGGGTGAGGTATTAGGAGGGGGCCTAACTGCCCCATCCCCGGCAGGGGCAAGGCAGACGGATGCTGATGTCCCAGCCTGGCTCACGGACTATGTCGTCCAGGCTTCGCGGGGTGTCTGCCAGCTGCCCCAGAGCTTTACCAGCCTGCGTCCTTCACTCTCCGGTGTGCAGCCCCTCCCCCACTTGCCAGGGGGCTGGAGCCTTTGCTCCTGGCGCCCTCCCGGATTTTCCCTGCTCTCGTTCTCTCCCTCCTGGAAGGCTCCGACGCCAGGCCTCTGCTGCCAAGCAGAATGCTTCTCCTGGCCTGCCGAGGGGGTCAGCCTCTCCTCCAGCTTGCCAGGTCACAGACTTCTGTCTCCGTCGAGCCACCCACAATGATTCCGACACACAGGAGCTTGGAAGTGTCATGTAAAATAAGAAATATAAGCCACGGTGACCCTTTCTCCAGAGGAGATGGGGAGAAAAAGCCTACAGTTCAGGAAATAAGAGCCAACAGTATTTCCAGCTGGAGCCTTATGGACTCCATCTGAGTTAGGTGCTCGAGCGAGGGGACGCCACGCGGGCGGCTGGGCAGCGAGGCCCTGGAAGAGGCGGGTGTGCACTGGGTTGGGAATGACGTGGAGGGAGTGGGGACCTGGCAGGCCAGGGATGTCACGGTGAAATGGGGCGATGGAGGGAAGTTTAAGGGCACAACCACAGAGGTGTGGGTGGCTGTGTCTACACAGCAGGGGAAGCTGAGGTCCCAGCATGTGGATGCACAGCAGAGGGCGAACCGAGCCCTTCCCCTCTCTGTGGTGGCACCAGCATTTCACTTTATAAATCACTTGTGGCTAGCTCAGGCTTTCAATAGCTATGGAAATACATGAAATCTTGATGACTAAAGGAATATAGGATGCAGAATTTTAGTGGAAAAAAACTCTAGACTGGAAGTCAGGAGCCCTGGGTCCAAATTCCGGCACAGCAGTTCAGTGTGCCAATTATTTCTAATTTACGGCTGCAATAATTGAGGTTCAGAGATGGTAAGTGTCTTGCTTAAAGTCACACAGCTTATATGGTGGCATGGAGGATTTGAACTCAGACTCTTCAGATTAAATGACAATCAAAGGAACAAGACACATCAAAAGAGCCTTTAATCCCTAAGGGCCTCTGACCCCCGACAACCCTGTCACCTCTTTTGGTGGAGAGAAGGACCCGAATTGCTCACCTCGTCTTGCTCTGACCCTGCAGGAAAGGTCACGAGGAGCCTTCCTTGTTGTTCATGGATTGGCGGGATGGAGACCATGAGTTCCTTCTTTATGGAACCGAGGCGTCCCTGGGAATTTTTTTTTTTTTTGAGGAAGATTAGCCCTGAGCTAACATCTGCTACCAATCCTCCTCTTTGTGCTAAGGAAGATTGGCCCTGAGCTAACATCCATGCCCATCTTCCTCTACTTTATATGTGGGACGCCTACCACAGCATGGCTTGACAAGCGGTGCGACGTCTGCACCCGGGATCCGAACCGGTGAACCCGGGCCACCAAAGGGGAACTTTGCGCACTTAACCGCTGTGCCACCGGGCTGGCCCAGCCTGGGAATTTTTTAAAACAACTTTACAGAGATATAGTTCACATATCCTAACATCCAACCATTTCAATGTACAATTCCATGATTTTAGTAACTTTACTAAAAAAAAAAGTGGTGCAACCACCACCGTGGGTGGGTTTTAGAACACTGAGACATTTTTTCCTCTTTATAAAATTTTTAGAATCTGCTTGTCAATTTCTGTAAAAAATAATAAAAGCCTGCTGGAATTTTGGTAGGGGTTGCACTGAATCTACACATCAGTTTGGGGGAATTGCCACTTTGACAGTCACGCATCTCCCGCTGGTGAACACGCCCGGCCCCCGTTTACTCAGATCTTCTTTGATTTCTTTCTGCAAAGTTGAGTAGGTTTTGCTCTCCAAGTCTTGCACTTTTTTGTACAATTTCTTCAGAAGTGGTTTATTCTCGTGATGCTGTTGTGAGTGGAACCGTATTCTTGGTTTCCTCTGTGGATTTTTCGCCGCTAGAGCGTAGAAACACAGCTGGTTTCTGTGCATCGACCCTGTGTCCTGTGACCTTTTGTATTAGTTCTGGGGTGTGTGCATGTGTGTGTGCATGCACACGCGTGTTTGTGCCCGTTTCTTAGGCTTCTCTATGTCCAGGATCGTGTCACCTGTGAGTAAAGTTCTTCACTTCTTCCTGCGTCAGGATGTCTTCACCCCCTTTTCTTGCTGGACGGCAGGCCTCCAGGAATTTGCAGTTGCACCTGTGACAGGTGGGACCGCTCGGTCTCTGCTGGCCGTTGGCTTCTCCTCCAGCCTGAAACTCACAGCGAGGTTTCCAGCCACCCCCAGTCCCACCCTCAGAGCCTGGTGGCCGCTGGGTTTGCATCCTGGCTTCATCGTTTACTGGCTGCGTGACCTCAGGAAAGTTATTAGCCTCTCTGTGCTTCCACCTCCTTGTCTTTACAGGGGGGTGGTGACGCCGCCGCTGCTGCCTCCCAGGACCGTATGTGTCAGGGTGTGTAATAAAGCGGTGCCCGGCATGACGTCGCCCCTCAGTCTGTTAGTTCTGAGGTGGAGTGAGGCCGTGTCGAGAACTTCGGGGTCTCGAACCTTATCATCTTATTCACCCTCACTCTGTTGGTGGATAAACCGAAGCCTGAGAGGGTCGGCGCCCCGCCAGCCGGAGCGCTCGTGATGTCTATTAGCCCAGCCCGTGAGGCTCAGGGTGGCCGGCCCTCCTGGGGACTCCCGCTTGGACTTCATTCCTGGTCTTCACGGCCAGCTCCCCCCTCCACCCACGTTTAACATGGAGTAAACTGCAACACAGAAACACCATTAAATTACAGCCGTGGGGGTACCTTTCCATCCGGACGGGGGCTGGCCGTGTGCTGGGAAGGCCATGGCCACTGTGGGCTGCCCCGGGCTCACTGCTCCCTGGATGCTGCTCCGCCGTGAGTCGCCCGCTTGGCCTTGTCCCCTCAGGGAGCTCGCAGGCTCCTCCCCCCTGGCCCCGAGTCCGGGCCTGACTCTCATTCAGGGTCCTTGTGGCCTAGGGCATGTTGAACCACTCTGAGCCTCAGTTTCCCCACTCGCATAAGCACGAGTCGACCTGCCTTACGAGGTTGTTCAGGAATGACACACATCGCGTGAGGCCCCCAGTGGAGAGCTGGCTCCACTCGCATCGCTCAGCTCTGGCTTCCAGTTTGCCTCCCCCCGCCCGGCCAGCGCAGGGCCCAGTGTGCAGCGGATGGTACACAGTTGTTAATGGGATGGAATGTGTTGTAATTAGACCTTCGCTCCCCTGAAACTGTGATTTCAAACAGAATGGCCAGGAAGGCCTCTGGAGGCAGTGAGCCCTGGGGTAGGACCTGAAGGGGGTGAGGGAACTGCATGGGTTTCGGGGGGAAGGACATTCTAGGAGAGGGGAACGGAGGAGAGGAAGGAGAGGTGGCAATATGGCTGATTCCTGTGAGTGAACTGGAGGGAGTAACAGGAGATGAGGCCAGGGAGGTGAAGGGGGATAGATCTTTTAGGATGAATCCCTAAACTGGAGCTCCCAGCTAATCAAAAGGGAGATACTTCACCCCAGAGCATCTCCAGGTAGTTGAAAGGCCAGGAGGGAAGTGGGGCGGATGGAGGAGGCACCCAGAGTTCTCTGCCTGGGGTTATGCATGAGGAAGAGCAGTGCCTGCTTGGAAACTTCTCGGGATCAGGAGCATCAGGAATGGAGAGAGGGTGTGGGGAAGCTACTGCTCCCACAGGGGCCTTGCTGGCTCGGGACTTAGGGGAGCAGAGGAAATCGAGCCAGCAATTCCTGGTAACACAGCAAGAGCTTGCAGCTCCATGACACCCTGCACCCCAGCCGCCCTTGCGTTATGGGTGCCAGGTGGGAGCAGGGGAGCCTTTCACCCCGGAAGCTGCTGGAAGAGCACCTGAGGTTACGGGGAGGGGGACCCTGGCGGGCTCGTGTAGACCAGAGCCCCTCGCCTACAGGAGGTCCACAGCTGGGGCCGCCGGGCGCGTGTCGTGCACAGTAACCTCCGAGCGAGGACGGAGGGAGGCTGCAGTTCCCCTCCCGCTGGAGGACAGGCCCGGGGCTCCACCCTCTCGTGGAGTGTGTGCTGTGCTCCCAAGTGAGAGACGACCTAGTCTCTGACCCACGACAGGCCTCCTGCCCGTCTGTCGCTCGGTGCTGCCCGTCAGTGCCCGGCTCAGCTCAGCTCAGCTCAGCACTGCCCCAGACCCCGCCGGCCGCCAGGACTTGGGACAGCCGGGGAGGGGCCTGCATTAGTTTTCTCTAGCATCTAAAGGGACATAGATGAAGTTCTGTGTCTGTTTGGACATTTCCGTGACAGAAGGCAAGGACGGGTTGAGGGTGCCCAGGGTGCTGTGGGGATGCTGAGCCGAGAACCCCGGCACCAGCAGTGCTCTCGGAGGGCTTTCTGCAGGAGGTGTCATTGCAGCCATGCCTTGAAGGAAGCACAGGGGTTGGGGACCAAGAAGAGGGGAGAGCCTTCTGGGAGGCTCTGAATGAGCAAAGATCCGGCAGTGAATCAGCAGGCGTGCTTGGGGTAGACGGTGTGGAGAGCGCATGGGAGTTCTGCAGCATTGGGAGGAGAAGAGGCGGGCAGCCCAGGTCATACGCATTGCCCTGTGTACTGGGAAGAGAAGGAGGGCGTCTCCAGGACGGGAAGGGCCCAAGAACAGGGATGGCCTGGGGGTTCCCGGTTTAGTCCATCCATCAGACAGGAACCAGCTCCCCGGGGTAAGTCTGTCCCTGAGGGGAGTTCCTGGAGGTGGTGAGTGAGTGACCCCAGGCGTGAATGGAGGCCCTGGGAGCAGCCTCTCTCCACGGTTGGCTTTTAGCAGCCCAGACGGGGCAAATCACAGCATCATCTGTGAGTGTGTGAGAGTGAGAACATGTATGTGAGCGTGTGCATATGTGTGCACTGTGAGTGTGCACGCGTGAGTGTGCACACACGAGTGTGCATGTGTGTACATGTGCATGTGTGAGAGTGAGTGTGTGCATGAGTGTGTGAGTGTGTGGCTGACTGACGGAGAAGCCCTCAGGATGTCCACTAAGGCAGAGCCCCAGGGCTGCTCCGCCGCGAGCTCTCCCTCCGCGGCCCCTCTGCTCTGGCAGCTGGATTTCCCCGCCCACCCAAACCGGGCATTGGTGTAATGAATGCGGATTCAGAGAGAGTGCTAGAGAGGAGGAAAAGATGCTGGAGCAGTGAAGGAAAGAGAGGGGGTGCAGAGCAGGGGAGAGCAGGAGAAGGACAAGGAAAGGGAGAGAGAGACAGAGAGAGACAGAGAGACAGAGAGACAGAGAGACAGGAGACTCGGGTGCCCGTCCTGTCCGGCCCTGCCAGCGCCGGGCCCACGGAAGGCAGGGCGCCCGGGCGGGTGGAAGTGCTCCCTGGGGTGGGAGCCTCTGGCCGGCTCTCTGAGGCCGTTTGTCAGGGAGAGGAAATTGGTGGCTGGCTGAAACCTGAGCCGGCGCAGCTGCAGCGCAGAGCCAGCCTCCGTCGGGCACACAGGCCCCTCAGTGCCGGCCGGCCGTGCCAACGCCGTCCACTGGTGGGGGCCTGCGGTCCGGGGGCGTGCTCAGGTGGGGCGAGGCTGGCCAGGGAGGCTGACGAAATGCCACTGTGGGAGGGGGTGGGGCTGGGGGGAAAGGACTCCTTTGGCGTCTGAGGAATAAAGAGGTTTTTGTGCTGGAGCAGGCGACAGTCACACAGCCCAGTCTCCACAAGGTGGAAGGACAGGGTCACCTGCCTTTTGAGTTTGGACTCTGTCAGGAGGTGTGGATTTTGGCCCACTGCTGCTTTTCTCCTGGAGAGATCAGAGTTACGGCCTAAGCCCCTTGGAGACCTGTCTGTCCTGGCTGGGGCTGGGTGCCTGAGCCCCCCAGCTGGACTGCAACACATGCCCAGGGCACGGCTAGAGGTAGAGAGGACAGGACGTCCAAGGGCCCTCCTCCCACGGGGGCCTGTGGCTCCTGCATCCTCTAGGCTGGACGGGGCAGTGAGAGGGGACCAGCTCCCACGTCGCCTCCTGCTCTTGGGGAAAGCAGTGGGCGGGATGGCACCGGGTTTTTTCCAGTGTGTCCGGCAGGCCCAGTGGCCTCTCCCAGCACTGTGGGGTCTCCTCATCTGAGGTCTTTCGTACCACCCAGAGCAGACCCACCAATGCCTGACGGCATATAGATACCCCAGGTCCACATTCCTTGGGAGGGAGCGTTCTGAGATGCAGACATTACTCAGGTGTGGTCAGAAGAATAACGGCCCATCAAAGACACCCCCGTCTCACCCTGGAATCTGCAAACATGTCACCTTACATGGCAAAGGGCAGTTAAAGTCACAGATGGAATTAAGGTTGCCAACCAACCGACCTTAAAATAGGCAGATTATTCTGGGTTATCTGGGTGGCCCCAATGTAATTACAAGGGTTCTAGAAAGTGGAAAGGGGAGGGAGCCAGTCCTATGGTGTAGTGGTTGACTTTGGTGTGCTCCACTTTGGTGGCCCAGGTTCGCGGGTTTGGATCCTAGGCATGGACCTACACCACTTGTCAGCCATGCTGTGGAGGTGACCCACATGTAAAATAGAGGAAGACTGTCACAGATGTTATCTCAGGGCTAATCTTCCTCAGCAAAAAAAAAAAAAAAAAAAAAGAAAATAGAAGAGGGAGACAGAAGGAAAGGGCAGAGAAATGTAGCCTGAGAAAGATTCAACCTGCCATTGCTGGCTTGAGAGATGGAGGAAGACGCCACGAGCCAAGGAACTGGTGCAGCCTTTAGAAGTTGGGAAAGGCAAGGAACAGATTCTCCCTGGGGCCTCCAGAGGCCCAGGGCTGCAGACACCTTCATCCTAGCCCATGTGGGACTCGTGCCTTACAGAACTGTGAGATAATAAATGCGTGTTGTTCAAGCAATACACTTGGGGTGAGCTGTTCTAGCCGCAACAGGAAACTCCCTCACATCCCTAGCTCCCCAGGAGGAACGAGCCCCCGCCGCCCTGGCCGGCACAGCTCCTCATTGCTGGTCCTTTCTTCCAGCTCACCTCCCCACTCTCGGCCAGCACTTCCTGGGCCGCCTCCCAAGGGAACGACTCTGCCTCCAATGCTGGCCCCCAGGCCTGCTCCCGGGGTAGCCCGGCTGCCACCTCCTGTGCCTCCGTCAACGTCCCTCCATTGCTTCTCTGCACACCCGTCTGTGCTGGCTCCCTAGCACAGCTGCCCAGACGGTGGCGGTCACGTGCTCAGTGAACGCCCTCACCGTTCTAGTTCTAGTTTGTTCTGCTTTGTTAAGGGGGAGGCGTCAGGAAACGGTGGGTGCTCACTTGGCTAGACCAGCAGAGATGGGGATGCCCATCGGCAACCCGGGCTGCCGCTGCTCTTCAGCACAAGCCCTGGAGGAAGGCAGGGTAGCAGCAGCATCCGGTTTACCGACGAGGGGATGGAGGCACAGAGAAACGAGGACCTTTGTCTCCGGGCCGCCCAGCTAGGAAGTGGCAGGGCTGGCGTCGGGGCCAGGTGCTCAGGCTCCTCCGTTTGTCTCTCCACAAGGATGCTGCTGCGGGGGTCTTCACCCCAGGGGCGCTGCGGGGGGACCGAGGGCGGTCGGGCCATTCCTTAATAAAACGTTGGGTTGCTTTTCTGGGTTGTGTGGTGTTTGTTGTACTTAGTTTGTAAACTTTAGAGTTAGTTTGATTCCTTTTCTCATTCCAAGTGAATATTCACTTTCATACCAAATTTGGTCATTTTGTGTGTATTTCTCTTCTTAACGAAGATCCTCAAAATTGCATGACTTAAGGTGCCCCAGAACTTAGATTTCCACCTGCACCCCTTCCCCGATCCATGGTGAGGGGGCTCCGAGCAGGACGTGGTGCCGCCTGAGAGAAGCGTTGTGCAGCAACAACCCAGCAATGACAGCCACACAGCTGCAGAGAAAACAACACAGCAACAGTGACAACACAGCCACAAAGAAAACAACACAGCAGCAACGACACCACCACCACCACCACTACAACCCAGAAATACAGCAACAAGGACATGGACACGGCAACAATGCAACCAACCACCAACAATGCAACCAACCACCAACATTGCAACAATGACAGCAACATGGCAACAAAGAAAACAGCCCCAAACAACTACCCGACAACTCAGCGGCAACAACATATCCTCCTCCTCAACAGAACAGCCACAATGACCACCGCCCAACAACAGCCCTGCCACGCGGCCCCCGCCCCAAGCTACCTCATGGGACGGACATGGGACGGAGGGGGTCACAGGCACGGTGGCCTCCATCAGTGGTCTCCATCAGCTGCAGGGTGGCAGTGGACTGAGAACTTCCCCAGGAATCCAAAGCTTCTGGACCAGGAGACCCGCTTCCCGTCGTCCACACCTCATTTCAGCTACAATTTGTAAGATCTAAACACCTTGCTGTGGGCTCATCTTTTCTTTCTTTTTTTAAAAACAATTACATTCATTTTTAATGCACTTTATTTTTTGGAGCAGTTTTAGGTTTACAGAAAAGTTGAGCAGAGTGCAGAGCATACTCATACGCCCCTCCTCCCCCTGGGTCCCCCATTGTCACCTCATTAGCGTGGTACCTTCGTTACAGTTGTCTCCAGCTGATGGAGATACAGTAGACACGTAACATTGTGTACGCTTAGGTGCCCCACGTGAGAATATGATGCACGTATATGTTGCACTGCGATCGCCACGCCTCAGTCACCTCACATAGTTACATTTATTTTGTGGTGAGCACATTTAAGATCTACTCTCTTAGCACCTTCCAAGTGTACAACACAGCATTGTTAATTCCAGTCACCACATTGCCTGCTATTAGATCCCAGAGCTTTGTCCTCTTATAACTGGCAGTTGGTGCCTTTGACCAACATCTCCCGTTTCCCCTGCCCCCGTCCCTGCCAACCACCATTCTACTCTCTGCTTCGGCGAGTTTGGCTTTTTTAGAGCCTGCATATGAGTGAGATCATACAGAATTCGTCTTTCTCTGTCTGACTTATTTCACTTAGCATAATGCCCTCCAGAATCCATCCGTGTAGGCGCGAATGGCAGGATTTCCTCCTTTCTCATGGCTGAATAATATCCGATTGTGTGTGTGTGTGTGTGTGTGTGTGTGTGTGTATAAATGTGTCACATTTTCTTTCTCCACTCATCCGTCCACGGACTCCAGTTGTTTCCACGTCTCGGCTGTTGTGCACAATGCTGCAGTGCGCACGGGGCTGCAGACGTCTCTTCGAGATCCTGATTTCATTTGCTTTGGATATACGAGGTGGGCCCATCCTGCGTGTTAACACTGTTCCGCTCCACTGAGAACAATGGGATAAATTCATCTAGGCCAGTGTTGCACCCAGGCCACCTCAAATACCAACCCAAGCATCTTATTTGAAAGTTTGATAAAAAAAGAAACTCCCAGATTGCTAAGTCATAAGCATGTTCCTTACCTGATAACAGCCTGTCTGTTTGGGGAAATCACTGATCTTTTCCCATGCTCTTTAATTAAAAAAAAGAAAAAAGTTAAGAAACAGTATTCAGAAATACCTAGTGAAGACCAGGTCGGCCATTTAATGCCAAACACAGAGCTGTGTCCCCATCTACTCTCTGGTCTGCCTTGCTGGTTCCCTCCGGGAGGACGGACAGCGGTGGTTCTGACCAGACCTGCCCCATCTCCTTCCCAGCCACTTCCCGCAGGGGACATCGGTTTGCCAGCGATGCGGATCTGTTCAGGTCCGTGTGGCTCTTGGCCAGTAGCTTCAATCGCATTGCGGTCAAGGGGAGGTATGTTCTGTGAAATTCGCTGCAGACAGTGGCCTGGGGGCTGTAACTCCTCACAGCGTGTTTTCAGAGCTCTGTCATTTTTCTAAATGAACGTGGCCAAGCAGATGAAAACAAAAACAGGGCGAATTAGCAGTGTGCGCTGAAGCCGCCCCTCAGCTGCCGGGAGGGAGCAGGCTGTGTCCAGAGGAGACCTCTGTGTGGGCAGACCACGGAGTGGCACGGGAGGGCTCGTCCCCAGCCCCGGGGAGGCGGCTCGGCATTTCCCCCGGGAGGCCCTGCGGTGGGCAGTCGAGGTGCTTTCTCTCATTGAACTCTCTCAACAACCTCTCAGACCTGGGAGGCCCCTATTCCGATGACCCCACTGTAAAGACCAGTAAACCAACGTCAGAGCGCTCAGGGCCTTGCCCACGGCCACACGTCTCAGAGGACCTCAACGCGCACGAGCACATTCATTCAAGGCTCTGGAAAGTCCTGCAGGAGCAGCAGACAGAAAAGCCCGCTCGTGTCTGGAATCCGGCGTTTCCTCACGCTGGCGCCACGTCAGAGCTGCCGTGCAGAGGAACCGTGCACGGAGGCCAAGGTGGGCTCGGGTCCACGCACGGGGACAGTCGCCTGAAGACCCATCAGAGGACCTGCACCCCTAAGCGTAAAACTCCCCTGATCCCTGGAAAGCATCTGGGACGGAGTAAGTGCTCGATAAGCATTTTTTGAGTAAATGAGTGAATGATTGCAGTGATGATGTGCGGGTCTGTCTGCACCATCTCACCTGGATGAGACGACCCCTCCCGTGATTTTCCCAGCAGTCTCTAGTGCTGGGTAGCAGAGAGAAATCCTCTCACAAATCAAGGGAGTGTAGCCTGGCTGCTCCAGTGGTCACAGCTGTGGTCGGGGACCTCACCTCCTTCCTTCCTGCCACCACCCTCAGCCCCTTGCTTTCCAGCTCCCAGTCGGTGCAAGACTGTGGCGGTGGCTCCCGGCTCCACTCCCCACAGCAGCCTCCAGAGGCAGCAGGGCGGTTCCTTTCTGTGAGGGAGCAGGACCCTCCCTGCCCGGAGCCCCTGCAGACCCCTGTCGGAGCCCCCAGCGGGCCACCCACGGGATCGAGTCACCAGTTCAGCTCCAGCCCCAGCCCCCGCTGCATGGGAGGCCGTGCAGTGTCTGCACTGTCAGCCTCTGGAACCCCTAAGGGTGAGGGGGGATCAGAAATTCCACCTCTAAAGCCCTCAGCGCAGCACATGGTCTGTGCCATCTTGACGACTAGTCTTGCTTTGCAGGCGGCTGTTGTTTCTCAGTCCCTCACCAGTGGACAGATGCTCATGGAGCGTGTAGCACGTGCCGGAGCTGTTATCATTGCGTCACTCATTTGAACTCACACAACCTGTATAACACTGCGACGGGGTAGGTCCTGTGGCTTTTGCTTTGCAGAGGGGGAAACTGAGGCCCAGAGATGCTAAGGCACTGGCCGAAGGTTTACACATGGCTGGGCGGTGGGGGCTAGATTCAGCCGCGAGCCTGTTGCCCTCCCCACTGGGCGGGGCCACCTCCCTGGCTGACCACGCGCGTCCCTGGCTGCTGTGTCCCCAGTGGGCGTCGCAGGGCCAGGGCAGTGGACATCGTTCCCCCGAGGACAACCCCGGACGGTGGGCGGGCGAGCTGTCAACTCCGTGCACTGCACAGGGGCCCGGAGGCCCTGACGAAAATCCATTTAAGAAAATTAACCCCGCGGCTCTGCCCGCGCCGAGTTCGTGGGCGGCAGGGGCTGCGAAGTTCTTAAAAGGTGCGAGGGCAGATTAATGGAGTCCATATGCCTGGAATTGAGCGGATCTTTGTGCTGGGTGGGCTTATCGTCAAACCTCTTAGGATAACAAAGGGGGGGACAGTTCAAAGGACCGGCTCCTCCAGCCACTGGGCCCTCACGGGGGCTCTGCTCAGCCCTGCTGAACAAATATCGTCTCCTCCTGCCCTGGAGCCCAGGCCTTTGTCTGCACTTTTTTCCTTTCTTTTCCCTTTTACTCTTTGACAGCGAAGCAGGGCGTTTGTGGGAACCATCCTGTAAAAGTGCTGATTTATAACTCCATTTGGAAGTCAAACGATCTTTGAGGATCCGTACCTGGGCATGTGGGGGCCGCGGGCAGCAGCGGGGCGGCGGGGGGGTGGAGGGAGCTGGTCCAGCCTGCCCGTGGGGGAGGCGCCTCCCTCGTCCACACAGCCCTGTTGGGGAGGAAGATGAAGCCATCACTGGAGAATGTCCTCTGGGCCGACCAGCAAGTGGGCTGGACTCTGGGCCGGGGCCCCTGTGGGCTTGAGTGACGGCGAGCTATTCCTGGGCTTGTTCTGTAAAGGACTCGTCATCCCTCTCGTGCAAACGCCCCAGGGTGGGACACGCTGGTCTACACTGATGTCTACAGCGCCTGAACGGTCGGACAACAGCCACCTCGCTGCTCTGTAGCTGCAGAGCTTCTCCGAGCCGACGCCTGAGCTGCGATCTGCGCTGGGCGTTACTGTCCCCTGGTTTCGACAATGTGTTTGAGTCATGCATCCTCCAGGCTGGTAAACGAGCATTTCAAGACGCCCAGTGATCCAATATTTAATCAGAAGTGAGCGAGGGCTTACAGAACGCCCACAGGGCCCAGGCTTTTCACTGGGGTGGGGGTAGTGATAATAGGAGTGATAGCGGTGCCTGTTTGCACTCGATTCTGATGAGGGCCCAGTGTTTGGAATTGTCACCTCCTCCGGGGAGCCTTCCTGGAGCACGCTGACCTCAGAGTTGACTTTTCTCTCTTCCTTGCCCCACACCCACCAGTTGTCAGATCCCGTTGCCTCTCCTCCAGGACATATTTCAGGTGGAAGGGCAGTGGCCCAGTTCAGGGGAAAGAGTACGCCTCTCTGTGCCTCAGTTTCCAAATCTGTGAAGTCAAGGAGGGAATAAAAATCTTCTCGGGGCCGCTGAGAGAAATGGCGATGGAGGCTCTTGGGTGGATTCTGGCCCCGTTGGGATCCCTGCGTGGAGTGGGTCTCAGCATCTGCTGCCTTCGCTGCCACCTTTCCAGGGAGCAACACTCACTCGGACTGTTACGTTTTATCTCTTGGGTTTGTTGCAAAACCTTTCGAAGATCTTCTCCCCAAATCCAGCCTTTTCCTTCTCTAGTCCCTCTACTCCGTTCCTCCCTTATCTTGGGCTCCCCAAATCTGTGCCCTGGGGAGCTGAGGGTTCTTTGGGAGGTGGTCTAGGGCGCAGGAGTGGGTGTGGGGGGGGAGCAGGCTGCGTGGTTGAGGTCACTGGGGACAATGGAGGCTCCAGCGACCAGACCTCCTAAGAAGCTCACAGGGTACCTCCCGGAATGTCTGCTCACAAGATGGGGACAGGAGTATCTGTCCACTGGCTTCCTTCCCTTGTTGGTCAGGCGTCAACCCCTGACGTCCTCACAGTGGGGGGAGGCCAGGCGGCACCTCGCGCAGCCTCCGTGGCGGAGTGAGGACCTGCAGCCCGCGCTCGAGGCAGGACGTGGTCAGCACGAAGGGGCTCGAAGCCCACAGGGAGTGTCCCCCGGCCGTGGTGAGGTCGGTGGAGAGGCTGGGGGATGTGAGCTGGGGCAACAGCTGTGCCTGCTGACTGATCTCGAGGCCCTGGTCACATCTTTCTCCTGCTCATAAATCTGCGGGTCCCTCTTCTCCATTACGTTCCACAGGGCTTGTCAAAAAGAGCCGCTTGATCCAGCGAGGCTGAGAAATGATGTATTAAGATGCTTTGGATTAGATTCTGTACTGCAGGACTTGTCAGAACCTTGATCCTATTCACGAGCCTGAGACTTATCAAGAAAGAAGCAGGGGGTGAAGCTTTTTCCTAGACTTCCTGATGACGTTGGTGTTTTCCAGTCTTATTTTCTACCACTTCTCTTCCCACATCCTCAGCTCTGACCAAACTGGTTCTGCTTCATGCCCCTTAATTTCTGACCTCTGGGCCTTTGCTCATGCTGTTCCTTCTCATGGAATAGCATTTAATCTCCCCAGTGAACCTACCCCCCAGCCCCTGTTCTAGGATCTTCCACTCGTATCTGATATCTCTTCTCCTCCTGAGCCACATGTGATCCAGGGAAGGATTCCCATCGGCCTCACCAATCTTTCTTTTTTTTTTTTAATTAATTTTTTTCTCACCAATCTTTGGTTGATTCCTTCTCTAGCAGTCAGGCTGAATGACGCTGTGCTGCGATAACAAACAGCTCCAAGATCTCAGTGACATCAACACAGCAAAAATCTCCCACTCCAGCCGTGCCCACGGCAGCTTCAGGCGGCCTTCCCAGGTAGCCATGCTCCACGCCATGACTCCGTGCTCCAGGCCAGCTCCATCTTACTGCTCCATCGTTTCAAAGGGGAGGAAAGCGCCTGAGGGCCGCGTGGGAGAGGCCCCGCCTGCTCTTCACTGATTCAGCCGGGAAATTTCCCACGTCACCGCGGCTCCCAGACCCACCAGAACCAGGTGCACGGCTGCCCTCCCCAGGGGCAGGCGGGCTGAGAAGTGCGGTCTTGCTTGCGTCCGGGACAAAGAGAAGCTTGATTTGTGCCCACTAATACTGTTCAGCACGCCCGCTTCCCTCTCCCTCGCCTGCAGTGAGCTCTGGCCGCAAGCTGGATGCCCGGCCCCAGAAGGAGCCCTCATCACGCTTACTCGGTGGTGGGTGAGTGCAAGGGGACCTCTCCTTGTCTTTGGAATTCGGGGCCCTCCCGGCTGGAACCGCTTACTGGGCATTTGAACACACATTGTCTTGGCAGAGCTCTTGGGGTGTTGCATGTGGTTCAGATCTAGAACCAAAACGTGTCCCGGGAGATGCTTTGTGAAGAGACGTTTCCTTGTCCAAAGAACTGGGGAAACCCAGCAATCCTCTCGCTACTTCTGCTAAAATTGGGGGCTGGACTAAATGATCTCTGACATTCTTCCTGTTCCTAAAAGTTGGGGTGTCATGATTCCATTCAGCAATTCCTAACCAGTTTGATTTCTGGGTGATTAGAAAAATTCCCTATTCCCTTTCCAGATTCTCTCTGCTGACCCACCGAGATCTCTCAAGAGTACCCTCTTCCATGAGGAATTAGGTCCCTGGGAGGAGATATACATTGTCTCAAATTCTTGCTAGAGTATACATGACTGATAGAAACAACCTTGCCAGAGAACAGTGTGATGGGAGCACAGGGTTCAAGGAGGGAGTTGCAGCCGCCTAGATAGGGGAGAGGGTGGCCACTCACATGCTGGAAGTGGAATTTGGTTGGGTCATTTAAAATAAATGCCATTTACTTCATTTGGGGATGGAAAAGTAAGGCAACTTAGCGTTGGCGGTTGCGAGCACAGAGCCGGAGCCGCCAGCTCGCCTGTCCGTTAGCTGTGTGACATTGGCCAAGTTATGTGACATCTCGGTGCCTCAGGCTGCTCATCTGTAAAATGAGGATTATAATAAAATGGAGATTATAACAATACCTAGCTTATAGGGTTGTTGTGCATATTAACAGAATTAATACACACCAAGCCCTTGGAACTGGGCCTGTTTTACAAGCTTCTTCACTATAGAAAAGCAACTAGAAAAGGCAGCAGAAGCTCCGAAGAAAACAGCCCCCTTTAAGGTGCCACTGCTGGCAAGGACTGTGTATCTTTGTATTTATATTTTACCCGGTAGCTGTGGAAATAGCGTGCTCCCTGTGGTTGCACAGGTTGTGCACTGCACAGCTCCGTTCACAGAGGTGAGGCTGAAGTGGCTCCCCCTAGAGATGTGCGGTGTACACCGTGTATGCAACAGTGACAACACCCTCCATGACAGCTTTCCCCTACTTTTTAAGCAACCCCATATTTCAAAGAACACGCATGAGGTTCTGCCCTCAGAAGCCTATTTGGCACTATTGAGGCTTTTCTAGGTCTTGCCACCTCAGGTAATGCGAGGCCAGGGCTCTGGAAGAACAGAGCCGAGAGGATTTGTTATTACTCTGCCCAATTAGTCTCTGATTAAAGGTTTAAAAGGCTTAAAAAGACGGGACTGAGAGGGGAGTGGAGGAAGAGGAGGCAGAGCCGGCCAGACGTGTTTATGGGGCAATAAAAGGATGTCATGTTCGAGGCTCTGCTAACCGTCTCCACAGAAGCCGACCCTCCTGCCAGCTAATTCAGGGCGTCGTAAATACTAATGCCACAAAGGGGGTCCTGGGAAGCCCCGGGGCCCCATCTCCCAGAATCAGAGCTCGTTACACCCCCGGCTCGGCGCTCAGCCCCACCGCGGATGCGGCCCCACATGCGGGACGCGGCGGCCTCGGACCCCACTTGGCTGGCTGCCCCCGCCTCCCCTGCCTCCTCTGCATCACCTGCAGCGGCCCCGCGGGCGGCCTGTGGCTGGGACAGCCTGGCGAGGACCCTGGTGGCAGGTGGTCCCTCTGCCCCTGCCACCCGCGCACTCCAGCGCTGGGTTGGGGTGGCCAGGGCATCTCAAGAAGCCCCGGAGAGCAGGAGCCTCCGCGGAAGTTGCACTAAGCCTGCCACCTGTGTCGCCACATTTCACCGGGGCTGTGGGGGGCGGGAGTCCCCACTTCACAGCGGAGGCCCTGAGGCCCCGACATGCTGAGCCGCCTGCCCCGGGCCACAGCGGGGTGATGGAGTGGGGTTTGGACCCGGGGCCTCTCGTAACCTCGCACCCACCTGCCCTGGGAGCCCCTGTTCTGGAGGCCAGCACCCCACGCCCCCGACCCCGTGCACATGCACCCCATGATCTCACATCCGAGTGTGTCCGCTTCAGCTCCAAGAGGCACCCTGGGCCCCCACATGCCCTCCAAGGTCCTTCTCCTCTCGCACAGGGGTCTGGAGGGCCGCCTGAGGACAGGAGGGGCTCCCCGGACGCGAGGTTTCTTCCCTTCGTGCCTCAGTTTCCCTAGATCTGAGACGGAGCCGGCACTGCCCCCTCCCACGGGGCTGCTGTGAGGATTGGCCAAGAGGGTGCCCGTGGAGCAGCAGAGCAAGGGCTCCCCCAGCACCCCCCGGCCTGCCCCGCCGCCAATCTTCCAGCCTCCCCGCTGCGCCCCCTCTAGCCGAGCCCCTCCCCGAGCCGCCCGGGCCACGCTGAAGTCGTGGCCTCATCACGTGGCCCCCAAGGCTAAAAATAGCACAGGGGCATCTCCAGGTTTCCCGATGACCTCCGTGGGTCCGGTCAAGTGTACGTGGCCTCCCTAAGCTAATTAGGCCCGGCCTCTGACCCCTGCACATCTGTATTTGGGTTCAGGGGGCAGATGGGTCCCGCTCCCTCGACAGCCAGATGAATGCATTGGTGGCTGCGGCCTCCCTGCTCGGCTCTGTTGGGGGGCTGTCTTCTGGGAGCTGCTCCTGGGGGCCCTGTCTCTGGGGTTCCTGGGGCAGCCGGCCAGTGGCACAGGGGGAAAGGTCTGTGGGGGCCGTCATAGTCCGGGGTCTGTGTAGAGAAGACGGCCCCAAACCCGGGTCTCCTGTCCCTTTCCCTCTGCCCTTGGTCACCGGCCCAGCTCGGTGTTGCTCTCCTGGAAGAGAATGGCCAGCTGGGTCAGCGATGGCCACCAGGATGCTGACGAGGGGAGCTGGTGCCAGGTTGGAGTCCTCTGTGAGCTGTACTTTGTGGGCATTGCGTCGGTCTCCTGGGGCCGCGGGACCTCAATCTGGGTGGCCGACAGGAAGGTGTCCTCTCCCAGCTCTGCAGGCCCGACGTCCAAAGTCAAGGTGTGGCAGGGCCGTGCTCCCTCCGGAGGCTCCAGGGGAGGCTCCTTCCCGCCTCTTCCCGCCCCTGGGGGCTCCAGGCGTCCTTTGGCTGGGGCCGCATCCCTCCATCTCTGCCTCCGTCGCCACATGACCTCTGCTTGTGTGTCTCCCTGTCCTCAGTCGTTTGATTAGGACCCACCCTCATCCAGTACGCCCTTATCTTAAATGATTAGATCTGCAAAGATCCTATTTCCACATTAGGTCGTGTTCTGAGGTTCTCAATAGATGGGAATCGTGGAGAGGCTGCTCAGCCCGGCACGGGCATTAAATCTCTAGTATTCTGTTCCCATTTTCCCGAGGAGGACTGGGTGTTTAGATTGGTGAAGCAGCCATCAAAGCGACACTTGAAACCCATTGGTTCCGGGGCCCTTGTCCTCAGCCTGCACACATCCCGGGGGACCCCAAAGGGAAGCCTCCTTGTAGCTTGACACCAAAAATGGAAGTTCTGGGAGACGTCAGCAGCCAACAAAAGGGGCAAGGCCTCGAGTGGGCAGGAGGAGGAGCAAGAAGGGGAGGGCAGGGCCCCTCCTGGGAGCTGCTTGCTCTGCTGGGTGCTGGTCCCTGGGAAACAGACAGGAGGGGGCGTCCTGGCACGAGGGGTGGCGAGGTCGGACACTCTACGGGCGTCCAGGGGACTGGGTTTCAGGGAACTTTCATGGTTCGATTTGAGCCGAAGGCTGAGATGAACATCATTGTCAACGTCAGACGGCCCGTTTATGCTGCTGTGGAGAAACGGTGCCTGGTGGCGTGAGCCCCAGGACCCGCTGTCCGTGGATGGAGCCACAGCGTCCCTTCCCTCCTGGGCTCCTCAGTCTCCCCATCTGTAAGGGGTAGAAACATAATTCCTGCTTCATAGATTTGTCATGCAAATTCATGTATCCTTCGCTATGTGATCTTGGGCAAGTTACTATCACCCTGTCCTCAGCTTCCCCATCTGCGAGATGGGGGTAATAAGAACAGACAGACCTCTTGGGCTTGTGGCAAAGGTCCATGCGTTCACACTAGGACACAACGAGTGTGCTGGAAATGAGGACCCCAGGACACTCGGCACCTAAGGGGGCGTTCCTTTTCTGTTCTGTTCTCTCGTCTGATGGTCTTTCATGAAGCATCTGCCTTGGACTTGGCCTCATGTGAGGCCTGAGGGTCCTAAGCGCAGACGCAGCCGCTGCTCAGGAGGCCTCAGCCTCTTGGTCCTCAGAGCCGTCGGGGAGGAGGCCCAGCGCTAATCGTCGTCCCATTTCTCAGACGTGGGAACTGGGACGGGTGGGGGCAGGGGGTATCCCTCTTTCCGTGGGGCTTCTCAGTGTTCCCGTCTGTAAAACGGTACCTGCATCCCGGACGTGTGGCGCGAATTCAAGGAGCTGATTCACGCAAAGCAAAATGGGGCGGGAACACAGTGGGTGCTCAATAAATAGGGCCTGCTCTTAGCTGCTATGGGGCAGCTGGAAACCAGAGGCCACGCTGAGGAAGAGGGGCGGAGAGGAAGGCCCCCTAATCGAGACTTGTCCAGGATCCCTGAGCCGTCCGCCCAGGATCGGGGGCCACCAGCGTCATTGGGGAACACCGCGGCCCCCGTGAGGCCTGGGCTCCCCTGCAGGGACAGCCAGCCTGGGGGAGGTGGGGGCATCTCCAGGCCAAAACCTGGGAACTGGAGACTTTCTCAGCAAAGCTCGAGTTCAAAAGTTCAAGCCTGCCGCTCTCCAGAAGGCGAAGCGGGGGCCACGCGCCCCTGCCGCCGCGCGAAGTCGTCCCCCTGCCCGGATTCCGACACAGCAAGCGCCGCGTTTTTTCAGAGGGCTCAAGTAGGGGTGGCCTGGTCTGGAATATTCTCCTCTTGCCCTTTGATGCTGTGTTAGTGAGAAACTGGAATGACATGGGAATCTTTTCTTATTTTTACAATTCCGGAAGTAACCTTTGTTCACGTGGAATCGGACCTTTCCCCAAGCACACCGGCTGGTCCGCACTGCAAGGCTTTAAAAGAGAAGAGAGATCCTGGCGTCTGCACTATCCCGAAACCTGGTCTTGACCCTAAACAATACACGTGGGCATCTCTGTCAGTGCACACCTTCATTCAACAGCTATTGAACACCTACTGCGTACCCCACACTGTTCTCGAAACTGGGGGTACAGCAGCCAGTAGCCAAAGACGCCTGCCCTATGGAGCTTGTCCTCTAGTGATCTATCCTGTTATTTTCAGAGGATGCAAAGAATCCAGTTGTGTGGCTGGAACGAAAAAGAGCATTTTTATTTTTTAATGAACAAAAATCCTTTTAAAATTCGGAACACAGCCCCAGAAAACATCTTAGGATCCCTGGGGCTTGTGTGAAGACGCGGATTCTGACTCAGTGGTCGGGCCATGCAATGCAGCTGGTGCAGGGACTACACTTTGAGTAGCGAACTGTCCCCAGGAATGTGGACTTCGGCGGCCTCCTCGGGGGTGGCAGGGACACACAGGCCCACAGGAGGGTTTGTGCAGCCCGGTCTGAGCGCGGGGTCCCGGAGTGTGGAGACCCAGTTCTTCCACGCTGCGAAGAAGCAAGCCTGCTCTGCACGCCTGTCGTGTACTCTGAGCTGATGCCCATCTCTGCCACCTTCCCAATGTTTCAAGACTTTTCAGAAAGGCTTTGGGGCAAGGAGCCACCAATTGCCTTGGGGGGACAGCCAGGCCGCCTCCCCACCCCGCCCCTCAGTAACCAGCCCACATTCCAAAGGAAGGGGCTCTTTCTGCCCAAGGTGATTTATGGCAAGCAATTTGTGACTAATTAGCCAGCATGCAGTGATTAGAAGCTTGCTTACGAATTACAGGTAACTGCCTCTTGACACTCGGGAGTCATCCCACTGACCGCCTCAGAAGGTCTGTTCAAATCAATGTCCTGGCCTTTGGAGGCCCCGGAGGGAGATGCCACATCCCTGTTTCTCTGGGGGACCATCGAGTGGGTGCCCGGCTCTAACAGCGATTCGGGCCTCCCTCAGTTGGCTCCAGATGCAGCCGTCCAGCGTGCCTCGGGGTCTATAACCAGGTGGCCAGTCCGGGCGCCGTGGGCAGAGACAGGCAGGTGCCGTCCCTGGTCCCCCGGGGCCTGTGCTGGGGGCGGATCTGGAAACCGCAGGGCATGTCAGGGCCACTCGCCACAGCCATCTTTCCTTCCCGCTTCCCTTCTTCGTGGGGCACTCCCGAATTCCAGCTTCCAGCTCCGTTTCCCCCACAATCGGAAGTTTGCCTTCTGGGCTGCCTTTGGGGTGGTCCCTCACCAGCTGGGAGGAGGGGGCTTGGCCCTGCACCCCAGGAGAAAATGAGCTCCAAGGGAGCAGAAACTGCACTGGCTTCTTCAGGACACTGTCTCTGGAGGCCCCAGCCGAGCCCCACAAATGCCGATTGTTGGAGTCACCCCTCGGGGGGAAAAAGTGGGGGTAACCAGCGTCCCTGGGCGCCAGCTGACTCTAGAGGTGACCCCGGGTGGCCCAGGGCTTCCCCAAAGGGCTCCGGGTCCAGCCTGTGCGCTGTGGACAGTGAGCGTCAGAGGCTGCCAGTGGGGGCAGGAGCCGAGGTCACCTCCACCAGTGTCCGAGCCCCAGGGTGCTGGGGTGGCGACTTCTCGTCCCCTTCCATTTCCTCTTGGCTTTCTGGACCGTGTTTTAAAGACAGCCCGGGACGGGGTGGTGCATGTGCTGAAGACCAACTCTAGAACCTGCTTTTGTAGACATCCTTCCAAATGGGTGGTTTCTCTCAATTTCCTGCAGTGGTTGCACAGAGGCCAGGCGGGTGGGGAGGGTAGGGGGGCGCCCAGAAGACTTTGGGCTGCCTCCCCCGGCCCATCAGATACATGGATCTATAAACACATCAGGAATGTTGTAAAAGAGATGGATTTTGCTTCCCAACAATATCCCCGTTGGTCTGTCGCCAGATAATTCACGACTAGCTTTTATGATCGAGTTCCCCGGCCATACGTCCACCCCATTCAACGCCGGGGTGAGGGCACGGCTCAGAGCCAGACTGGCCAGCTCAGACCCTCGCTCTGCCCCTCACCAGCTCTGTGGCCTGGAGCAAATTACTTACCATCTCTGTGCCTCGATTTCCCCACCTGTAAAAGGAGGATAGAAAACAGTGTTATGAGCGGTGTTGATAATGTTAGGTGCGCAGCAAGCCCTCAGTAATTCTTACTCATCGTTGCTGGTTAGGTGACTGTTTGAGAGTCAGTGCACCTGGAGCATTTGGATCCTGCAGCCCATGTGGGGAGCGAGGGAGGTGGGTGGAAAGAGGACGAGCTAAAGCTTCTGAGTGTACATCTTTTAAATTCAGAACCATGTAAGTACATTTCCTATTAAAAGTTATAAAAATCATTGGAATCCATTACTATCTAATGTGCATTCTGGGATAAAGCTGTTTTACTTTTTTTGTGTTAAGTCTGACGCATATTCGGTAAGGAGTGCACATCTCAAGTGTCCCACCCAGGGGAGTTTTCCAGGCCCCCCCCCACCCCCCGATGGATCCCTCCACCAGGACAATATCCGGAAGGTTTCCAGCCCCCAGCAGGCACCCTCGCACCCCCTGCAGTCACCATGACCCCCTCCACTGCGAGGAGACTTCTGTCTGGTGCTACCACCACAGATCGGCCTTGTCGGTTCTTGAATGGTCCATAGTCGGGCCAAACAGGGTGGTCTCGTTTGCGTCTGGCTTCTCTCATGCAGGAGAACGTCGGTGAGATTCATCCACGTGCCGCGTTATAGAGGACACAGATATTTTAAAGCACTTATTTCGGGGGCCTCTGCGAATTGTTTGACTAACATTTCATTCCGTGAAACTTCCAACGGAAACATTAAACCAAGCTTCACTTCTCCATACCAGGAGGGGTGTTAGGGTTTTTCATGGGATCCTTATAATATGAAATCCCCTGGTTGCCATGAATGTGTGTCTTTATAGGGCATCTCGCAGAAATGCATCACCCCGATGAACTCTAAAGTAAGAAAAGGAACCAGAGCTGAAACATGCTGACGAGCAGCATGTGCCCAGACTGTGCAAGAGCCCTGGGTCCACCCGGGGGTGTGCAGAGATGAAGGGGGATCACCATCCATGTGTCAGCACTTGTTTATCCACCACCTACTGCGTATATGCCAGGATGGTGAGGGCCTGAGGACTCAGCGGCGAGCAAGTTGTCCCTCTGGATAGTGAGTGGCCAGCTGCTGTCCAGTAGCAGGAAATCATGGCCGATGCGGCGTTAGTGTTCAAACTGCAGCTGCCTCAGTCGAACTGGATTTCTTCTTGCTACAAAGTGTCTCTTCTGCCTCGTTCTGCATGTCCAACAATTGCTCTGACCGTTTCATAAGTCTGTTAGTCACCGTTCCCCAGAGAAACAGAACCAGTGGGATCTCTGTCTATCCATCTAATCTCTGTCTCTAGGATATGTACATACAAATATTCGTTTTAAGGAATTGGCTCATGTGACTGTGGAGGCTGGCAAGTCCAAAATCTGCAGGCTGGGCCAGCAGGCTGGAGACTCAGGGAAGAGCTGATGCTACAGCTGGAGTCTCAAGGCTGTGTGCTGGCACAATTCCCTCTGGCTCGGGGGAAGTGAGTCTTTTTCTCTTAAGCCCTTCATCTTATTGGATGAGGCCCACCCACACTATGGAGGGCCTTCTCCTCTTCTCAAAGTCTGCTGGTTTCAATGTTAATCCCATCTAAATGAGCTGGACTGGGTACCACGGCCCAGCCGAGTGGACATGCAAACTTAGCATGCACAGCAGTCCTCTCTCCCAGAGCTTTACAAACTGCTCCATGGAGCCCTGGAGATCCCACAAAGGGCCATGAGACGGGCAGGGTGGGGGTTGGGGGGCAGACTCTGGGTTGGACCCCTGAACTCTATGTTCCAGAGAGCGGTTCTGTTCCCCAGATGGCCCCCTCTCCTCTGCTCGCGCCCCAGTCCACACTTAAAGGAAGCGCAGGACGGCTCCCATCCTCGGTCTTGCGTTTGAACTCCTGCATCCTGTTCTCCGTCTCCCCGGCTCCTGGACGGTTACTGTCAAATTCTTGGCTTTTAGAAGCTGCCTAACACTTCGAGGCGTTTCTCTGCCTACCAAGCCTGCCTAGTGTCACCTGCTCCCTCTGCCTGCAGGGGGTCCTCCGGGCCCTGTGTCCGTCTTTGCTTCCAGCTCCCCTGGACCTGGAGAAGGGCCTCCCTCAGGCCATCCTGCAGCCCTGCGGGGACACCCTGTCTGGTTCATCTCAGCTCAGGGTCCTACTTTCCCACCCGCCCCCCGTGGCCACACCTGCCTCCCCCCGGGACTGGAAGATGACAGCGTGTGGCATGAAAACCCACGGTGCGGAGCCACGTAGATGCTGACAATCGTCCCCCGGTTTCCACAGTGACGTTCCCCCTGGAGTGGGACCAGATTCGAACTTTGGGGACTGAATTCAACACTTGCATTTGTGTAAAAGATGCTTCTTGGAAAGTAGACTTTTGGTGGTGAACACGATGCAGTCTGTACAGGAGTTGAAATATAATGATGTACACCTGAAATTTATGTGATGTTACACACCAATGCGACCTCAATTAAAAAAACAGAATAAACTAGAAAGAAGACAGCAATTCGATTCTGGATTCAAATTCTGGCGCAGCTCTGAGAATCCCTTAATCTCTCTGAACCTGTTATCATTTCTAAGATGAGGATGCAATGACTTTTAGAGAGTTGTCATCAGGCTCAGTAAATGATGGATGTGACAAAGAGAAAAGACGCTTCTTCAGTACAAGCACGTGTCCATTAGTGCCGCCTTGGGAAGACTAAACGGTGGGTTGCTGTGGGCTTCCCCGTGACCAGGGGTCGTACCGAGTGGGGATTTCACAGGGGTTGTCCCTTAACCTTGATTGAAGTTGTGTCTACATCCGAATATCTATAGTATCTATGTATCTTTATATCCAGATTTACACAGAAATTTCACGCCCTGAACACGCCCGTGAGGCCAAGACGACCACTGTCAGCCCCTGGAGCCCCTCCCCCAGCTGAGATAACCGCTCTCCCGAATTCCGGCATCAGAGTTGAGTTTTGCTGGTTTCGAGCACATCACGTATGGACACACAACAGGACGCTGTGCCTGGCTTTGGTCACTCCTGCTGTGTTTGTGGAAGCCGTCGGTGCGGTTTCACCTAGCAACGTCCCATTCCTTCTTGCTGTGGAGTGTCCCGTTATGGGACTGTCACACAAATGGCTCGTCACCTCCACTGTGGGCGGCACGGGGTAGTTCCAGTCTGGGTGCTAACGAACATTCTCGGACCAGGTTTGGCTGCACAGGACCCGTGTCCGGGGGGGCGTGCCCGTGCCCAGGAGGGGCATCGAGGGGCCATGGGGCACACATGAGGTCTGCTTCTCTAGGGCGTCTTGCTGCTCTGAATCCTCCCGCCAGACCTGAGAGTCCTTCACGTCGTTGTCAGGTCTTTGCACGCGGGGGACCTAAGGCGCGGGCGGGGGACCTAAGGCGTGGGCGGGGGACCTAAGGCGCGGGCGGGGGAGAGTGATCTGCCCGAGGTCGCTCGTAAGCCAAGGAGCCGGTTCCCGCTCAGGAAGTCAGCTTCCCGGCTCCGACGCTGAACTCTGAGCCACCTCGATTCGCCGGGGCAGCCGCGCTGGCCCCACTTAGCTGGGAGGCTGGGTCCCTCTGCCCTGAAAGCTGTGATCTGTATCTTAAACTCACAGCTTCCTCTCCTGAAGGGGGTCAGTCCCTAAGGACACAGCTCTTTTGTAGGAGAAAAAAAATATTTTTAGCACAGCTGGGATCAAATTTTGACTCAGTGACCTAGTAGCTGTGTGACCCTGGACAGCTTTGTGCCTGTAGATAGCCAGATAAACCTCACACGGTGGCTCCTTTCGACATTCTCCTCAGACCCCAAATAAAGAAATGCTCTTGTGATTAAAGGAAAGATCCTGAGCCCTGGGAAGCAAGCCAGGATTTGTCATCTCTTTTCCTGCGTTTATTTGAGAGACGGTCTCTGTAAGAGCTGCAGATTACCACCAGAGCAGGACACGAACACGGCAGAACGTGGTGTTGACCGATCTTTTTAATGTTTTCAATGTTCTTACATTTTAATAGCCCGAAACCATCTCCCTTCTCCCTCACAAAAGCATTAGTATTTAAACTGATAGAAAGTAAACACGACAAAATGGAATTCATTGTAGAGAAATTAACTTTTTCACCAGTGAATCTCAAAGGTGTCTTGCTTGGTCCCACTCCAGGCAACGCTAGTATGAAGTCCGTCTGAATTTGGGGGCACAGACGCTAAGCGTCCCAGGAATTGAGAGCAAGAGGAGGTAAATGCAGTCTAGCGTCACCAGAAGAGACTTCCAACTGTGTGACATTGAAAGACAGGCAGGATGCAGCTAGCCAGACACGAGAAAGGACAATAATAATGATGGAGATAAAGGAAATTGTCTGCATATATCATAGGGCTGTTCATGTGTTCATTCATTTGTTCATTCATCATTCACCCATTCATCCATCTTTCCATCCGTCCATCCATCCATCCATCCTTCCTTCATTTCTTGCTTCCTTCCTTTCATCCACCATCTGTGCATCCTTTCTCCCATCTGTCCATCCATTCATCTTTCCCTCCATCCTTCCTTTTATCCGTCCATTCTTCCCTCTATCTTTCCTTCCTTCCTTCCACCCATCATCTATCCATCTTTCCTCCCATCCATCCATATACCCATCCAACCATCTGCATGGCTCACTCCCTCACTGTTTTCAGGTTTATAGTCAAATGTCACCATCTCTGTAAGCCCTTCTCAGTCCACCGTATAGAATTTTCAACTCTCCAGGCCCCGAAATTTCATATGTTCCTTCCTAGCATTCCATTTTCTTTCTTAGCACTTAGCATACTTTAAAACATATTTTACTTGTTGTTGCCTGACTGCCTCCCCAACCAGAATGGCAGCCCAAGAAGTCAGGGATTTCTATCTCTTTTGCTCAGTGCTGAATTACAGGGCTCAGAAAAGCCCAGCACACAGTGGGGACTCAAAAATATTTGTTGTTGAGTCCAATCAAATCTGCCCATTTGGTTCATTCGCTGAGCACCTGCTGTGTGCCAGCTGAGCCCTGGGGCTGCCAAGGTGATGAAGGGGGCCGTGGGCACAAAGAGAAGAGGCGAGAAGGCCTCCCCAGGCAGCGGTACGGGAGCCGAGACCTGGAGGCACAGTCAGGGGTAGGCAGGTGCAGAAGGGTCTAGGAGGGCTCCGGGAAGAGGTGGCCGCCTGGCTTGGACCCGGGACACTGGTCACTGAGAGTGTTAAAAGCAGACTGGCCTGGTTGGCGTGTGCGGTTCCAGGTGAGGAGGGGCTTAGCTTGGCGAAGGAAGGGGCTGGCGAGGCAGGCAGAGCCCAGACCAGGGAGGCTCTGAAATGCGTCTCAGTGGCTTGGATTTGAGCTCAGGGCTGCCAGGGGACCACCGGGGACTCTGAGGGGGCGGGACGTGAATGCACGAAGGCAGCAGGCGCCGTGAGCAGCCCGGACCCCCGCACGCTTCCCTGCTCCCCGCTGTCCTCGGACGCACGTGTTGGGCAGGTGTGTCCACCTCGTTGGCTGCCGTTGTTCACGTGGAGCTGCCCCCCAGGGAACGCCTCGCTCGCCTCCAGCACGGCGCAGGCTCGGGGGCTCCTTCTCAGGCCTCTTGTTTTCCTGCTTCCTGCTTCCTGCCTCCACCGGGCCTCCAAAGGCCTGTCCTCAGCCCAGCCTGCCCGGAGGCTGCTGAACAGCAGGGGTGAGGCCGCTGACAGCCGCAGCCAGGGTGCCGTCCCTCCGCAGCAGTGGTTGCGTTCATCGCGCGCTTCTCTTCTGCGTTTCATCGTGGTATTTAATCCCGACACCGTCCATCAGGGAGCGACGGACTGTTCCCCTTCTGAAGACGAGGCAGTCTGGCTCTGACGAGTGAGGTGACTTCCTTGAACTCACCCCTGGTCAGGGCAGAGGTCGTGTTCAGTGCAGGGGGGGCGGCCCTGACACGGGCTGCTGGCTGTTGTACCACATTGCTTCCACCCTGGGGGCGGGGACCACAGCCGTGGACTCAGGCCCAGCCCATCACTGTCAAATACGTTTTGGGGCCAGGTCCCAGGGGATCTTTGCCTCTTGGTGAGGTCGCTGAGTCCGTCTGGAATCTGGAACCCTCAGCAGCACGATATGGCACTGGGGATGAAGGTGGCCCTCCATCCTTCTGGCCTGGGCTGGACTTTTCTCGGCTTCGCTCACGATCGGCTGCTGGCTACAGTGGAAGTGGGTCCTGGCTTGAATTTGAATTTAGAATACAGGCGAGGTGGGCGGGGTTGCTAGGGGAGAGAGGAGGGGTGGTGTGGAGAGGCCTAGCGTGGAGAGGAACCGTCTGTGCCTGCATGGGCCTCTGGGAAAGGCCCTCTGGGAGCCAGCCCTCCCGTGCACGGTACCCCAGTCTCCAGCTGGTCAGAGGCCTCCTCGTGCCGTCGTCTCTGCTTACAGGAAACACCCAGTTCTGTGCGTTTGGAGGAAGGTGGTACAAGACAGGCATTTCAGGTAAAGACAGTGCAGTCAGAGGTCCACCCACCAGGGTGGCATTTCCCCCTCTTCTCAGAGTGAGGGTGGGCCCGTCCTTGGTAGGCGACCCCATCATTGTTGCTGTGACAGTTTCCTGGGGCTGCCATAGCAAAGGACACAAACTGGGGGGGTTACAGACACAGACGTTTGTCATCTCCACGTCCTGGGGGCTGGAGTCTGAAATCCAGGTGTGGCAGGGCCAGCTCCCTCTGAAGACTCCAGGGGAGGGTCCGTCCTCTCTCCTCCAGCTCCTGGGGGCTCCGGACGTCCCTGGGCTATGGCTGCACCGCTCCATCTTGGCTTCCGTCTCCACCTGGTCTTCTCCCTGTGTGTCTGTGTCTCAGATCTCTCTCTTCTTATAAGGACGCCTGTCCTGTTGGATTTAGGGATCGTCCTAATCCAGCATGGCCTCATCTTAACTAACTGCGTCTGCAAAGGCCGAATTTCCAGATGAGGCCACGCTCACAGACACCTGGGCTTAGGATGTGGCTGTGTCATTTTGGGGAGACCTTATTCACCCCCTAACGTTGACGCACTGAAGCTCTGAGAGGGTGTGGACACTAAGGACCCTGCTCACGTTCCAGATGCCTCGAGGCCCTTTCCTTACTGTGCGGTCCTGCACCGTCAGCTCCCCCCTCACAGATGCTCACATTGCCACACCTAAGATGAGAAGTTAGACCAGGCTCCGTTGCCCCCTGGACATCCATCCAAATCCTCAGAGAGCGTTTGAAAAATCCAAAGGCCTGGACCCCACGCACTCTCTGTTGAGTCAGAGAGCCCTGGAGCTGGGGGTTGAGCGGGACTGACCGCGCATCCGTAAAGCTGGGAGTTTCCCAGGCGATTCTGAAGCATCCACTCCAGGAAGCAGGACTGGAAAACCTCTGGTGCTACTCTCCTCCAGGGCTCTTTTCCCGCTCGGATGTTCTGGAATTCCATGGCACGAACGTTTCTCCCACAGAGCGGGCTGTCGGTGTCTGTCCGGAGCCTGAGCACCTGGTTCAACCAGGACCGCCGGATGCTTAGTCCAGAAATCTTCCAGGAGACGCTGGAATCTCAGGAAGAACCACATGGATCCAACACGCCGTCAAGGAATTTTCAGTGTGACTGAAAAGTCAAAACTGACTTTAAATTTCAATTCATTTGGGGTGGAAGCCATTGAAAGAATGTCAGACATATTTCTTAAAATAAAGCAAACAGATTGTGCTCAGATATCTTTAGCGTTTCGGCTGAAAGTTTCTTTATGGCGAGGTCCTTACACTGGATGTAAAAGTGACGTCACCAGGGCTCCATAAAGTGTGAATAACATTTGGCCCCCTCCCACAGTAAAATGACAGTAATTCACCCCAAATATACTGATAATGAAAAAGTGTGTTTTTTATTTTTCTGCAAATTTGGAATTTATTTGTTCTGACAGTCTGGATATCACAATAATGTTTAGGTATTTAACCACTTATTTTAAAGAAAGCAACACCTGAGATTGCGGCTTCGGGAAGAGCCACGTCTGATGTGACATCAAGGCAGAGGGCGTCCCCAGCAGCTTGCCCTGCTGTGAGTGGCGGGGCCCCGGGCTGTTTCTCGGGGCCTCCTTCAACGCCCCCACCCCCCCGACATCTGTTTTAGCTCTACCACCGCCCTGTCTGCCCTGAGTCAGGCTCCCTGATGGATGGCACCACGTGTCTGCCCGTCAATCACCAGACAGCCGGTGGGCTCACTCAGGGTGACTCCAACTGGGTCATCTGAAGGCTCCAAGTAATTTACCATGTCTCGCTACCTCCTCCGTGAATACCAAGTGGAAAAACAATTTGCAGTGGGGTCAGTGCTTGGCGGGAGCCCCGGCGGACATCTGAAGGAGTTGGTTTCGTGGAGAAGGCATCTTAAGGCATGTAGATTCCATGTTTGTTTCCCGTATTGCATCATCACTGTGAAATTTATTTTATTAAATGGCAGAATAGTCTGTTCTCGTATCTAGAGCCTTGTCTTAGCATAATTTTGGAAGTTTCCTCCTTTCTCTTGGCACCTTCATGGGTTTATATTAATAATATGATGCCAATCCATTTCCTAGGGACTGAATTGTGTGTCCCCTCCCGTTTGTATATTGGAGTCCTCACCCCCAGTGTGGTGGTAGTCAGAGGCGGGGCCTTTGGGGGGGAATTAGAATGGGATGAGGTCGTGAGGGTGGGGACCTCGTGATGGGATTAGTGTCTTTATATGAAGAGGAGGAGACACAGGAACTCTCTTTCTCTCTGAGCATCACAAAGAAGAGGTGATGTGAGCCCATGGCGAGGTGGTGCCCGTCCACGCACTGGGAAGAGGGCTCTCTCCAGAACCCGGCCGTGCTGGCGCCCTGACCACCGACTTCCCAGCCTCGTTTAAGCCACCGGGTCTTGGTATTTTGTTACAGCAGCCAGAGCCGACTAGACTCCAGTAGTTAAAGAAAAAACTCTGTCGAGTAGGTGAGCACTGTTCTCAATCTCGCTGCCCAGCAGAACCAGCAGGGAGCTGCTATCACACGCTGACATCTGGGCCCTGTCCCCTTGGTGCCCGACCACCTGGTCTTGCAGAGGGCCTTCGAGGGACGGGCGCATTTGCAAAGCGCCCCAAGTGATGTCAACCTGTGTTCAGAGTGGAGAACCATCCATCTGTGTGGAGGCTTGGTATGTCTGTCCCTGGCATCCATGCCTCCCTCTGGGGATAATGTCCCCGAATTGTGGACAGACCCAGGAGTGCAGGACCCGAGGCTCAGCCCATCAGCCCACCCCCAGCCAGCCCGCAGGTTCAGAGGTGGGAATGACTGTGGACAGCCCAGCCAGAAGACGCCTGGAGACCAAGCAGGACACAGTAGCACCAAGACCCCTCCTCTTTCCTGCCAGATTAGAATCTAGACAGTTGTGGCCCTCGGAGCTGCTGGCCGCCACGTGAGACGGAAAGAGCCCTGAGCACGGCTCCAAAATCGAAGTGCTGACAAATGGAGAGGGAAGAACCCGTTTGGGCTGACAGCGTTTCAGCGGGGGGCCAGTTGGACCTGAAGTGGCTCCACCCTCGGGCTGTCCAGTTACATGAGCTGATTAATTCTCTGCCTTTCTCAGGGCATTTCAAGGGTCGTTCTTCTATCACTTGCTATCTTCTATCTTCCTAGTAGATGCATCCTTTGTCTGCAGCAAAAGAAAAGTTGTTTCAGAGACGTTTGTTAACTTTCCCAAGTTCATACAGCTAGTTAGTGGGAGAGTCCTGGCTGGCCTTTTTTTTTTTTTTTTTTTTTTTTTTTGTAATTCACAGCACTTTAACAAAAGCACACAGCCACCAATCATTGAAGGGGGACAAAGCATAGAGCTGGCAACTCCTGACTCTGTTGTTCGCCAGCTGGGGGCCTCTCTGAACCTCAGTGTCCTCATCACCAGCAGAGCTCTCATTGTTACGCCAATCTTGTAAGATTTTTATGTAGGTTACACGGGTTGGGCAGTCACATTTTATCATCAGATTCTAAGGTCCTCGAGGGCAGGGAATAATGTCTTCCCTTCTCCACGCAACCACCATGTCTGGCTCCATGGAAAGATGCCTCAGTGTTTGTGGAATCAGTGAGAGTGGGAAAGTGCCAGCCCAGGGCAGGCGTGTCGTGAGCACTCAGGGTTATTAAGAAACAGCATCGAAATTAGTTCGTCTTCCAAGGACGGATTTCCCAACAAGGTCAACAGCAGGATGTGCTGGAAAGGCTCTGGAGGCAGATGGCGTTCAGCTCAGTCCCTGCTCTGCCTCTGGGCAAGCGGAATAGCTCTCTGAGCCTTAGTTTCCTCTTCAGTGAAATGGGTTTGTAGATAATCCTTCCTGTTATTTGTTAAATAAAGTTTCCTAGGCACAGGGCTTCATAAACCAGAGGGCCCGAATCAAATAGCAGCTTTTGTCCTTAGCACAGTAGCCATTTTTATTATCTGTGCCAGTTGCAAAGCATTTTTTTGCACCCTGTATGTGCACCTGTAATAGGCTGGAAAATGCTCCCCCCCACACCCCGAAAAGACATCCACATGAAGTCTCTAGAACCTGTGATGGAGTCCAGAAATAGAGGGACGTCAGCTTCTGGAAACATTGTTTGAACCCTGGAGGCAAGCCATGCCTGAAACTCCCAAACTACCCTTGGGCTGTCCCGCTATATAAGCCGGTAAGTTCCTTTTACAGAGGTGCGAGATGGGAGTGCTATCATTGCTGAAAACCTGGAGGAAGACAGATCTCGGAGCAGGGGCTAGGGGCCCAGACATGGGTCTGAGGCTCTCTCACCTCTTCCTCTCCGCACGTTGCTCTCTCCTGTGGTTTCTGTAGCGATTTCGCGGGTGGGTTGGGCTTAGGTTTCGCGGGCTGACACATTTATAACAGTGCAGCCTCTGCAGAGAGAGTGGGGGGAAGGCAGGCGGGGCCGGGGTGGGGGGCGGGTAGAGATTTACCGCCTTAATCGTGTCTCTGACAGGCCTTGGAGTGAGATGTCACGGGTCCATGGGGGAGGGCGGGTGGGGGGGGGGTGGCAAGTGGGGATGGGGCCGGGGACTGAGCTGAAACATAAATTTGGGGAGAGCAGCTGGGAGACAGCTGGGCCCACCTCTGCCAGAGCCACAAGCCACCCTTGGAAGGAATAGTAAGAGCTGACATTTCTCGAGGTGCCAAGAGAAGCATATTCTGTGTGTTAATCCACTTAATTCTCCAGTAACTCTAAGTGATAGATGCTACCTTCACACTTGTTTTATAGAAGAGGAAGCCGCGACACAGAGAGGTTAAGTGACTTGCCCCAGGTGACACAGCTAGTAAGGGACAGAGCTGGGACTAGAACATGGGTCCGTCTGTCTCACTCTGAACTGAGTTCTCAAATCCACCATGACAGGATTCCCATCACCCCATCAAGTGTGTCCTGTAACTGGCTACAAAAGCCCAGCGCCAGCAGCTTGGTTTTCCTGGGCAGCACCTTTGGGGAACTTGTGTAGGCTGTGAAGTTGAATGGGCCTGGGTTTGAATCCTTCCCCATCTCTCCTCACCCCTAGCTAGCTGTGCTACACTGAGTGAGTAGATTTGCCTCTCTGAACCTTAGATCCCACCTGGAGAGAATGGAGATGATGCTCCCATGCACCATTTAGGGTTGTGAGGCTAAGACCAAAAGAACACAGAATACGAATTCAGAAAACTCGAACACCGAGGTCTGCCCTGGGGCTCAGCCGTGGACGCTCGTCCTCCACGGTGCAGATTTGACAGTGTGGCCCCAAGTTTTGCAAAGACAGCTGGTTCTGAGGATGTGGCCTGAACCAGGAGGGAGGCGACCTCGTTCAAGGCAGCCTGTCACCGGGTGACCTTGGGCATCTCGCTCCCGTTCTCTGGTGCCTCAGTTTCCGCACATTTTTCGGACTAGGGCGGCGTTCACGTGGCTCTGCTCGGGATGGCTGACCTCCCCATGGAGAGTTTAGCCGGCTTTCACTGACTGGGGCTTAGGACAAGGGTTGGACTATTATTTTTAATTAGGGGTTGAGTCGCGTCCTCCAAAATGATGTTGAGGTCCTCATCCCTAGTGACTATGAAGGCAACCTTATTTAGAAATAGGGTCTTTGCAGATACAGATCAAACTAAGATGGGGTTGTGAGGGTGGGCCCCCGGTATGGCCAGCGTCCTTATAAGCAGGGGGACTTTGGACATAGACTTGCATCCAGGGAGAACGTCACATAGAGACAAAGGCAGAGATGAGGGCGATGGGTCTACGAGTCAGGGAGCATCAAGGATTGCCAGTGGCCTCCAGAAGCTGCGGCAGAGGCCGGGAGCAGACTCTCCCTCACGGTCCCCAGAAGGAGCCAGCCCTGCTGACAGCCTGGTCTCGGCCCTCGGGCCCCCAGGGCTGAGGGGCAGAGACCGGTTGGTTAAGCTGCCCAGCTCGTGGGGCTGCGTCAGGGCAGCCCCAGGCCACTCGTGCCCCAGGTGCTTCTAACGTGCTGGCCCCTCGGAGACAGAAAAAGCTGAGGGTCCTCCTTGTAACCACGTCCCTGGGGCTCTTTCCGGGAAATGACGGGGTTCTGGAGCACTTTGGGGAAAGAGCTAAATTCTAAAGGAGGACGGGTCTTTGTTCCAGGCTCATCCTTTTTGGGGTGACCCTCTAGAAGGATCCTGGTGAAGGGAGAGGGCCTTGGTCTTGGGCGCAGACAGGTGGGCGTGGGAAAGGTCACCATGGCCTCACCCTGCACAGCGGATGCCGCGGCTGCCTGCTGATAACCACCATAAAGGGACAGAGGGGACAGGAGGTAATATTGGTGCAAAACACTCAGATAAGGCAGAACAAACAGGGCCTGGCTATCATTTCTGGCAGGCCATCAAAGCCCGTCACCCACCAAGGCAGCGGGCGTTCCGGAAACCGCTCCTGCTTTGCAGCTGGTCACACGGACAAAACACGGTCCTCCTGTCCCCCTTGCACCCACCTGTCCACGGCTGTTGGCTGTCAAAGGGATGCTCAGGGCCCTCCCAGAGTGGCTGCAGACATGGCGGGGGCGTGCTAGGGATAGAAAGCCGAAGGCCAGAGCTGGACAGCGTGGGGCGCCTCGGGGTCACCGAGAACTGAGGATGGACACAGTGGCCCACGTGTATGGGGTCACTTATCACTGCTCCCACTTTAGGGACGTGAAGCGTGAGAGTCAGAGGGCAGGCAACCCACCGAGGCCCCAGGGCTGGATGGTAACAGATGAGGATGATAATGCGACCCCTTTGGGACCCAGTGGTGAAGATGACGCTGTCCAGGGAGCAGCTGGCATTTGGTGGGTTCCCAGTTCAAGGCACATGGCCTCCTTCTGCCCCACCCCCAGCCCCGGGGAGGCAGTTATCCCCACCCCGCTGGGGCAGAGGCTGCATCCGCCTGAGATCTAAGGGCCAGTGGGGGTCTGCGGGAGGCCAGAAGCCCTCTGCTGTGTTAGACTGTGCTGGCCCCTCCAGGACAGGGGTTCTCAACTTGGGGTGATTGTATCCACAAGGGACAGTGGGCGATGTCTACAGGCAGTTCTGGTTTTTAATAAGGCGGCGGGGGGGGGGGGGGCGGGGGGGAGAAACCCTGATCTTGGCCAAACTCCCCGTTTTACAGGACGCTCTGCGATGGGGCTGCTCATTGGTTGTTTCAGGTGGCGAGGGTAATTTGTGCCGTCCCACTCCTTACGGGAGACGGGGACATGGGTACACAATTCTGCGTGATTCCCCAGTGGCTGAGGGGGTCTGTGGGAATCTCCCACTCACCCTCTCATGGTACGGACGAGGTCCCAGGTCCTGAAGCAGGATTCGAGCTCTGCTCAGAACCAAATCCCATGCCACCCTCCCCAGCTGCTCGGGCCTCCCCACAGCTGCCTGCTGGTTCTGCGCTGGACTCTGCCGTCCACTCACCATCCAGAGTGACCCCCTTAAAGGCAACCCAACTCTATCACTTGTTGCTGGAAACCTTCCGGCAGCTTCCGTGCACCGTTAGAGAAAATTGCATGGGGCCCCTAGCCCCTGCATGACCCTGTCCCACTGTCTCCCTGACCCTACCTCCTGAGGTTTACCTCTCCAGCCACTCTGGCTTCCCTGCTGCTCGGCAAACACTCCCAGCTCACTCCCACCCCAGGGCCTTTGCACAGCGGTTCTCTCTGCCAACAAGGACCCCTAGCTATTTTCAAGACTCACCTCCTGACCTCTGCAGCTCTGTCATCAGCTGACCTCCAGTGAGCACTCCATCTAAGATAGCACTCTTGTTCCTTCACTCTCTATCCCCCACCCTGCTACATTTTTCTTCATAGAAATTGTCCCCACATGGCATGTTTATTTATCTAACTATTCTTGTGTTCATTTCCTGTCTGTCTCCCTCACGGGCACGTAACTCAGAGAAGCCTGGGCCTTGCTCGGTTGTGATTTCTCTGGGAACAGGGTGGGTGGGACCAGGACCAAGGTCCCTGTGGGGGTGGCAGAGCTGAGAATAGGCCGCATGCCCCCACCACCGGCCCAGCTCAGGCCTTCCCCAGGGACAGGCTCAGGTGTGACGGTCTTTCATGGACTTGCTCAGAAGAAAGACTAAAATTCACTATCAAGGGTCGAATGGTGCCCTGAACAGATATGTCCATGCCCTCACCCCAGAACCTGTGAATGTGGCCTTACTGGGAAACGGAGTCTGTGCAGTGGTGGTGAAGATACGGGTCTTGAGATGAGGCGATGGCCCTGGATTACCCGGCCTTGACTTCAGTCCAGCGACAAGCTTTTTATAGGAAACGCAGAGGAGAGACGCCCAGAGAAGAGGAGGTGTGTGAAGATGGAGCAGAGGCTTGGGGGGTGTGGCCACAAGCTAAGGGATGCTGGGGCCCCAGGAGCTGGAGGAGGCAGGAAGGACCCTCTCCTGGAGGCTTCGGAGGGAGCAGGGCCCTGTGACACGGGGATTCCGGACAAGGCTTCCAGGCCTGGGAGAGAACAGACACCTGTCGTTTTGAACCATCCGGTTCGTGGCAACTCGTCGCAGTGGCCCTAGGAAACGTACCATCCGTTCAGACGACCAGAGGCTGAGGTTTCTTTCAATTGCTCTACGATTCGCGCATCGCCCGGCAAGGCAGAATGTTGGCTCGCGGTCTGCTGTCTGCGAGGAACGGGGGAGTTGCTGAGAAATCGGCCGGCGTCACATTCCTGCAGCCGAGGGCACAGAGAGTTGAGGGGTTGAGATGGGGAACAGATTGCTCTGTAATCGGATCCAGAAGCTGCCTCGTAAACCTGAACCGGGAGACCCTCCGGGCCCTGAGCGTGGGCAGCGAAGCAGCTGATTTGATCTGTTCAAGCAGGCGGGTTGCCGGGGTCTGGCTCTCCGGGGAGTCCAGGATGGAACGCGGGGGAAGGTTCCAGGAGCTCGCGCGGGCAGCTCTGGTCCGTCTCGGGCACAGAGAGAGCCGCTGGCAGCCGTCGTTCCCTCTCTCACCTCGGCACTGGGTTAGCCTTTGGGGTGTGAGCCGGGTGAAGGCTCTGCCAGAAGCCTTCGTCCGTGGACCCTCCACACGAAGCTGCGAAGGGCTGGGAGCTGCCCCTCGTTAGCCCCCTGAGAGATTAACCCCCTGCAGCCAGGAATCTGCTTCCCACCCAGGATTGTGACAGACTGGGTGTGGTGACCCATGAGACTCTGGGCCAGAATTCCAAGATCTGGAACCGCTGTGTTGGGTATAGGGGGGTGGACACTGCAACCAGGGCGACCTGGGTTGAGTCCAAACTGCCCACTCCTGACAGCCTGGGGGGCTCGGGCCTGCCATTTGCCCTCTCTGAGCCTCAGTTCCCGCATCCATATGAGGGGAAGGAACAACACCCCTATGAAAGTAAGGAGGGTCATAGCAGAGTGAACAAGAGCCTGGGGTCAGTCACGGGTTCAAATCTGGCTCTGCCACACACTGTGGCTTCAGGTGGCTCTGAGGACGTCCCCTAAGCCTCAGTGAACTCATTGGTCAGAAGGAGATCGTAGTGGGACCTGCCCACAGGGTTGTCATGAGGTTCAGTAAGAAGATACACATAAAGCTGCTGGCCTTTCAGAGTAGCCTCATAAAAAGAAAGGGGTTTTTAACGCCCACATTGCAGGAGTCTGAGTGCCAAACGATTTGAGTTCCAAGACAGTCGTTACTGCTTACAGCTGTGTGACCTTGGCTAATTTGCTTACCCTCTCTGGGCTTCCTTTTTCCTTTGTCTGAAAAATGAGGATAAAAGGGCCCATCTCATGGGCCAGTTGCAAGGATGAGGTGAGATTTTGACCTAGAATAGTGCCCGGCACACAGGTGACAGCTGGTACCCATGATATGTCGTTACAGTGGGACCCTGCCACCACTTGACAATGGTCTTCTCTGTGTGTGGAGTGTGCAGTTTGTGTATGACTGGGCTCCCAGGGGGGTGGCTGAGCATACTCCTTCAGCCAACGCCTGTCTCCCCATTGTTCTTTGCCCTCCACTGCGGCTAGGTCACCTCCACGAAGCTCCTGCTGCAGGGAGGGAGATGACAAGGAAGCAAACAGGTGGCTGAAACAATTCAGAGACCGTGGCTGGACTGATGACCACAGCTGCCCCTCGGTGTCCTAACTCTGCCACGTCTGCCTGTGACTCATCTAACACCCCCTACATACAAAAGTCTTAGGAAATGGACAATATTATTACCCACCATTTCATTGATGGGGAAACTGAGGCACAGAGAAGTTAGGTCACCTACCCAAGGCCACGTGGCAGCGACAGGAGCTGAACTGAGGCTGTCTGGCTCCAGAGTCCTGTCTTCTAGTCACTTTGCTCTGTTGTAGTGTGTGCATGTGTGCATGCATGAGTGTGTATATGTGTGTGCAAGCCTATATGTATGTGAGTGTGGGCACTCATGCCTGTGTGTGCACAGCTGTACGTGTGTGTGTGCCTGTGCACACACATGAGTATGAGATCAGGGGGCTAGTCCTCAGAGCATGTGACTGGGGTGGGGCTTGTCAGAGGAGGTGACATTTGGGCTAGAACGAATGAGGCAAGCACAATGAGACCTTGAGGGAGCCCCAGGTGAGGGCCTGTGCAAAGGCCCTGAGGGATCGGAGGACAGACTTTCCAGAACGGACGGACCACTGCCCCAGGATGCCCCATGACACACGGGCTCCCCTCCCGCTGTGAGGAATGCCAGCCGGGGGCGGGTGAGCTGAGCAGGGTGGAAGAGCCGGGGCTCCTGACCGACTCGCCCGGGCTTTGAGAGCGAGGCTGGCCCCTGCTCCCCGCTGGGGGTCCAGGGAGCTGCTCCCTGCCAGCCACGTAGGCCCCCTGCCCGGCTCCAGGCTGAGCTGGGTTTCTGGGGCCGCCCCACTCCAGGCCGCCGTCGGCAGCTCCCAGCCCCGTCCACCCCGGTGTCTCCCCTCCACCCCGCACCCCCCCGCTCCTCCTCGTCTGCGGCTCCCCCGGCACGAGGCGCTGGGCAGGAACCGGGTGCCCCCTGGCCACCTGGCCTCCACGGGCTCTCTTCGTCCATCCATCAGGACTCGGTCTCCCGGCTGCTGGACAGCACACGGGGCGGAGCTGACGGGTTTTACATCCTTGCCCTTCTCAGAAGGGAATAGCTGTCTCCGAACCTGAATATGAGACACGTTTTTCAAATTCTTTGACAGAATTCTTTTAACAGGGCCGAGGGGCTGATGAATCTTTCCCGTGTCCCTCCCATCAGGGTCTCCTGAGGGCTCCAGCGGAGCAGGCAGGCGGGGGCAGCTCCCGGTTTCTCCCGGAGCCCCGGGGAGCTGGGAGGTGAGCTGGCAGGGCTGCCAAGGCCCCTGTGGTCTCAGGAAGGCCACGGGAGCTCTCTTGGAAGGAGACAGGACGCTCTAGATCAGGAACCGAGGCCAGGGGTGGGGACGGTGGGAGCAGAGCAGGCCCGCTGGTCCCCCCTCGGGGGCCCTGGTCCAGCCAGGCAGACAGACCCTTGTCTTAGACATCCATGGACAAATCACGGCTGCCCATGGGGGAGGCCCACTATGAGACGTGAGCGCTTTCTGGGGAGGTGGATCCTCTAAGGGAGGTGGGCTGGCATGTGAAGGAGCGGGCTTGAGGATGGAGGGGAGGACGGAGGGGGAGGACGGAGGGGGAGGACGGAGGGGAGGACGGAGGGGGAGGGGGAGGATGGAGGGGAGGACGGAGGGGGAGGACGGAGGGGGAGGACGGAGGGGAGGACGGAGGGGGAGGGGGAGGGTGGAGGGGAGGACGGAGGGGGAGGACGGAGGGGAGGACGGAGGGGGAGGGGGAGGATGGAGGGGAGGACGGAGGGGGAGGACGGAGGGGGAGGATGGAGGGGAGGACGGAGGACGGAGGGGAGGACGGAGGGGGAGGACGGAGGGGAGGACGGAGGGGGAGGACGGAGGGGAGGACGGAGGGGAGGATGGAGGGGAGGACGGAGGGGGAGGACAGAGGGGAGGATGGAGGGGAGGACGGAGGGGAGGATGGAGGGGAGGATGGAGGGGAGGACGGAGGGGAGGGAGGATGGAGGGGAGGGAGGGGAGGGAGGGAGGGGAGAGACGGAGGGCGAGGATGATAAGGGAGGACGATGACAGAGAATGAAAACTAGTGAAAATGGAGGCTAAAGCGGAATGGTCTCAGCACCAGCTCTTCCTCTTGTGTTCAGACTTCACGTGTGCACTGTTACACACGTGCGTGCTTGGTGACAAGTCACTGGGCTGTACCATTATGATGGGTGTGCCTTTCCCTATGTATGTTATAATTCAGTAAAAAGTTAGAAAGCGTGTATCCCTCACTGGTCGGGACCCACACCAGCACGTTGGACGTGTGTGGTTTCTGGGTGTCGGGGTCCTGTGGCATTCACCTGCCGCCTCACCCCGTGGTTTCCCATCTCTGTTCCTGTCTTCTGTCATATATGTTCGTAATTCTGTGTTTGTTTGTTTACGATGAGTATGTGGTGTACCAGGTTTTAAAGAGGCCCGCTGTCTCCTGGGGAAGGCTCTCTGCCTGTCACAGCAGGGGGAAAGCTTTCCTGTCACACCTCGTGTCCGGGTGTGGCATCTCATCAGAGCACTGGGCCGGCAGACCAGCATCTCTGGGCACAGGGTCCTCCATCAAACCCCCTTATCTCAGTCACATTCTGGAGCTGACGGGCCTGGGGGGCCTTCCCAAGTCAGTCTTGGTGAGGGAGAAGCCAAGAAGGAGGGAAGGAGGTCACTGGGGCCACTGCCGGGAATGTCAGAGCTTCCCCAGATGGCGCATTCACACCTGGATATCCATCCTCCCAAGGTGACATCCACTATGATAATTATAATGGTCTGAGCCCTTGCTGTTCAGGAAGTTTCCACTCCGTGCCAGCTGTGGTGGGTTCACAGTCACATGTGCCCACGACCCTCTTAGATGTGCATGACGCCAGTTTTCCAGACGAGGAAACAGGATGACAGAGTTGACTTGCCTGAGGGATTAAGTTGACCAGGGAAGGGGCCAGGGGTCAGCCCAGGCTTGGCCGAGTTTTCCTCAGTGTAAGCGCCCCAGCGTCCGTTTCATTTGCATCGTGGACACCTCCCAGACTGATCGACTGTTGGCTCTGTCACTCCTTCATTCGTTCTTTCAGCAAATATTGGTTGAGCCTCTGCTAAGGGCCAAATCCTGTTCCAGGTGTTGGGGACACAGCTGTGAATCAACGTCCTGCTCTCAGGGGGTTGTATTTTGTGGGCAGGAGGGTAGATGTTCTGAAACACATAACCCAATAAACCTACATTGTTTGGGGGAGTGGTGAGGCCAGGAGCACTCACACGCTGAGTGTGGGCTGGAAGAGAGGGGACGCTCCTCCAGTCCGGAGAGGGAGGCAGGCCTCTTTGACAAGATGGTGTTGGAGCAGAAATTTCGGTGAGAGTGGACACAGCAGAGGGAACGGCAAAGCCAAGGCCCTGGGGTGAGCGTGTGCTCAGGGAGTTCATGGACGGCAAGGCCACTAACTAGCGTGGCTGGAGTGGAGTGAGCGAGGGGGAGGGTGGTCAGAGTGAGGCCGGAGGGGCGGAAAGGACAGACCACGTGGTTCTGGGCTCTGGTTTTATTCTGGGTGAGACGGAACACACTGGATCATATACCACGTCCCTGTGTGGTGGTTTCCACACACAGCTGCAAACACCACACCATGGAGACCCTCCCCTTGAATCTGGGTGGGTCGGTGACTGAGCGACAGAATGCAGTAGAAGTGATGCCCCATATCCTCCAAGGCTGGGCCACCAAAGGCCATGCAACTGTCCCCTTGTTTGTGGAAACATTTGCTCTGGGAGCCCTGACGGCCACATACGAAGTCCAGCTACCCTGAGGCCGCCATATTGTCAGGAAGCTCAACTCTCATGGAGTCCACACGTTGACACTCCAGTCAACGGTCCCAGCTGGTCTCTGTCTTCCAGTCATCCCAGACCAGTTGCCAGATGTATGACTAAAGAAGCTTCTAGATGATATAAGTCCTCAGACATTTGCATTCCCCCACCTCACCCCAACCACTCGAGTCTTCCCAGCTGAGGCCCCGGAAGGTGTGCATCCAAGAGAAGCTGTTCCTGCTGTGCTCTAAGCAACTTCCTGACCCACTGAGTCCAGGAGCGTGATAAAGTAGCTGTCCTGTGGCCGTGGGACTTGAGCCGGCTTGTCACCCAGCTGTAGATACACAGAACGCTCTGCTAAGGGTAGGTGAGTCCTGGGCTGTGCACCTTCTCGGGGCCCCTTGTCTTCGTGGTTCTAATGAGGACTGATCACCACGATCTCAGTGCGTTCAGCGACCTCGGCCGCTCGCCGGGGGCCAGGTGCTGGCCCGAGCTGAGCGTTCTGATGCACCGTTGTTTCGAACCTTCATGGCTCCCCTGGGGAGTAGGCGTCCTTATCCTATTCAGACAGAGAATGCTAGGCCTGAAACAATGAAGCCGCTGGCTCGGGGTCACGTAGCAGCGTGAAAGTAGGTGACCTAGCCCGGGCCCTGGCTCTTGGCGCTGCCCCCTCAGCTGCTCTGGCTCCTCGTGGCTTTCATCTACCTCCTTGTGGCCCGATATATCCCCTCCACGGTCTTCCTCTCCCTGGCTTCTTATAGGTTGAGAAACATTCACCCAAACTCTAGGAAAGATGGGATTTTGGATTCGGAAAGGACCGTCATCTGGTTCCTCTGTTGCCTCATTGCACAGAAGGGGAGACTGAGGCTCAGAGACATGAAGCAGCTTGCCCAGGGCAGCAGGGCACGGCCAGGACTGTAAGCCACCCGGTTGATTACAGACCCGAGGCCGCTGCTGTCCGTCAGCTCTGCCTGGGCAGCTCTCCCGGGTTACACATGTGCCGAGAACCTGAGTCGCCCGCCCCAGAGCAAGACACCCGTGACTCTGCTTCGGTGCTACCCTTTGAGGCGCTGCAAGGCCTTTCCTTTTTTACTTTAAGATTTTCAAACTTGTTTCCTGGAATAAGCGAGTTTCTGGCATTGTTCACAGTGAGGACGATGGAGCGATGGCGATGAGAGGGAAGAAGATGCGAGCTCTCGCGGGCTCTTTGTAAAAGCCCCGTGAACTCCGGGTTCTCACCTGTAAGGCATTCGCGTGGAGAGGGTGAAAAGGCTCCTTGCAGACAGAGCCGGTCCTACAGCAGCTGGCAACCCGCTCCCCCGCTCTGGAACCAGACTCGAGTTTGCACAACCGGATGACGGGAAGGGATGGAACCCAAGTGTGCCGTCTCACTCTTTTCTCTGTGGCAGGGGACCACTTGGACCCCTGGCTCCCACAACCCACCCGCCCAATCTCCTCATACTTGCCTCCTGAAGCCTGCCACATATTTCCAGAGTGTTCAACTGGGGAAAAATATTGAACCCAACGAGAACAAAATCCAGCATTCTCATCATTACTGTCTTTCTTGGCTGGCTCTGGAGCACTGTTTTCGCTCACAGGTCCTGCACTCTCCCCTCTCCTTCCCCGGCCCATGGTTTTCTTACTGACAGAGACAGCAGAGTCAGGTGCCTGGCCCGAGTCGAGCTCTGGGGGCTCCGCGCTGTGCCCCAGACACCTGACTCCGCGTCTCTGGGTCTCCTCTCCAGAGGAGGGTTCCGACAATGCCTCGCTCACGGGATTGTGGGAAGAAGCGAGGGGCGGTGCACGCGAGGTTCCGGCGCCGGCCTCTGGGCCGCTCTTGCTGCCCTTCCTGCCTTCTTTTCCTTCTTGGAAGCTTCTGTGGATTCAAGTAGAAAAGTGGGCTGCTATTTCCCTCCCTGTTCTGTCACCCTCTGGAGAGTCATACAGGCCCTCCTGCCAGGGTCACCATCCTTCCCACAGCCCCGTCCCTTGGTGCTTTCCTGAAATGCTGCTGAAGAGGGAAGCCATGGTCTCCACAAGGCTCTTGCTGCGGGAGACGCCTCTGGGGCGTGAGTGTCTGCAGCGATTTGTCAGCATCGGACGCCCTCTCCCCACAGAGCACCGAGCCCAACAGGCTCAGTGTGGTGAGTCTGTTCCAGTCAGCTACTGCTGTGTAACAACCGCCCCCTACCCCCAAAATAGTGGCCCGGTGATCCAGGGACAGCCGGGCTCAGCGAGGCGGGGCTCACTCAGGCTCTCTCTCATGGTTGTGGTCACATAGGCAGGGGGTCATCGCAAAGCCTTCCTTTCTCCCAGCATCTGAGCTGGGAGGACTCAAACAGCTGGACCTTGGGGCAGCTGGGGCTCCTCAGGTGTCTCTCTTGAGATGTGGTCCCTCTGGCTTGGTGGCTTAGGGCAGCCAGAGTTCTTAAATGGAGGCAGGGCTGGACTCACAGGTCCTTTGTATCATGATCACTTGGAAAAGTGTTCTTGTTAGAGTGAGCAGCAATTGCAAAGCCTCTGAGCTGGGAACAAGCGTAGTTTCAGTTTCCCTCTCTCAAACGGAAACCGTAATTCCTCACGCACGATGCTGTTGGGTGACACCAATGAAATGAAGCAGGTGAAGTGTGGGTGCACGCCTCTGCTCGGAGGATTGGGGAATTCGCCGCCATGGAAGGCACACTTTCCGGGGCCTGTGGGAGGCTGCTTCAGGGGAGAATTCTACACGGAGGGAAGCCCGACCTGCATGCAGCTCGTCCTCAGAGATGCCATGCTCCAACTCGGAGCCCCGGTCAGACTGGAATCTGGACCTGGGGACATCTGTCCCCACAGGGGTGTTTCTTCTGCCCCTTATCGCCAAAATTATGACTGGCTCCACTGTGCTTTGCTGACACTGAAAACAGCCCTCCACATGTCGCCCGTCAATAACAGGGTATTTTTAGCAGCAGCCCGCACTGGGGAAGCCGAAAACCTGCCCTTGAAAGCACAGGCATTGCCTGGCAGCTGCCTGGATGGAGGACTCAGGGGCCTGGATTTGGGGGCGGGTCAGAGGGGAGACGGGTGTGGGCTGGAGGTCAGAGGACAGGTCACATTTGTTTCTCAGGGTGGGACACCGGGGCCCCATCTCTGGGTGGCCTCTCCTTAGGAGGCGGGAGGCTGAGCTGGGGGTCTGGTGCCTCTGTTCCCGTCGGTCCATCTGCTGCCCACTCCAGGGCTGGGCCCGTGACTGCAGAGCCCGGGGGGTAAGCTGGTGGACATGGGGCTGCTGGCCGACGAGGTGCCGGGCTTTCCACGAGGCCTGGCCTGGGGGTTCCCAAGAGCCTTGGGCCCCTTGCCTGGCTGGTCTCAGGTCTGCTGCTCCGGGCCTGGGGGCTCCACGAGAGCTGTGACTGCAAAGGGGCCATGGCCTCAGGGCAGGGGTCCCCTAAGAGCCATTCCTTCCTCCAAGTAGGACGAGGAAGCATCTAGAACCAGGGCTCAGGGAGGGACCAAGAAGCCGTCTCCCTCACACCCCAGGTTGGGCAGACTTTACGCACTCCCTCCTTCCAGAGAGCTTTTTGCTCCTGGCTTCACTGGCTTGAGTTAAGGAAACTTAGAGGAAACAATCAGCGTGACACTTCTGAAATTAGAGCAACTCCAATTTTTCTATTAAAAAGTGATAGATGCTCATTAAACATTCTTGTTGATAATGCAGAATGGTCTAAAAGAAAACAAATGAATCGATCCCACCAATCAGAGACAACCGCCCTTTAACCCTTTAGTTGATCCTACTCCAGACCTTTCTATATTGTGGTCGTTATTGATTATTTCTGTGTTTTTCACAGGCTCACACTGTAATCCGGGCCGGGTGCTCCTCTTCTCCCTCCTCCTGCTGTCTGGGCTGCTCCCCCTGCCACCCCGTCCCCTCAGAATTTAGGCTGATCTCCCAGTGCGCGCGGCCCGGAGGATTCTGGGAGAGGGGAGGGTGGGGGAGGGGCAGAGGGGACAATGGGGCCTTGTTTTCCAGGCGGCAGGAGTCCGCGGGACCCCACTGGTGAGCGCGGTGGCTTCTTGCGGAGTCAGCAGTCTGCCCGCCGGGCGAGGGAGCGGCTGATTGCCAGGGCTGCTCGGCGGGCGCGCTGGCTACACATCAGAGGCCGCACTGATGAGTGTTTTGGTCAGGAAGCGGGGGACATTGTCACGGGGAGGACAGACCAGGGCGCAGAGGTGCCGGCTGCTGGCCTGCCCGCAGCTCCTGCCCTTTATCAGTTTCCTCCTCCCTCTGGCTGCAAACAAAAGGCCGCCGGTACCTGGGGGTTGGGGGAGACCCTCTGACACAGGATGTTCCCAGCATTTTGGATATTTCCGCCGCCGTCTGACTGATACGTCCTAGAGAAAGCGCTGGGATTCTCCAGGGAGCACGGGGCTGTAAAAACTCCAAAACACAGTAATAACAACGCCATAAATCTGGGCCTGCCAGGGCAGCGCTCGGCCCAGGGCGTCCCGCTCGGGCCGCACGGTGCGGCCATGGGAGGCCCAGGAGCTCAAAAGCGTTCAGAATCCCAAGCAGTAGGACACGGTATTGAGCGATGTTCCCATGGCCCGAGGTCTGCGCTGCCCCTTGCAGGTGCGAGAACGCGTACAGGTCACACCTGCCGTGAGGCAGTAGGTGGGAACTGGGGAGGCCAGGGATTCACGTCAGTGGTGGGGCAAAGGCTCCAAATTTGGTGCCAAGAGGAGCAAGGTTTGGAACTCCTCTGTGTCCTCCCAGATGAGCAAGTCCGTGAACCTTCGGAAGCTGGACTCTCCTCCTCTGTAAAAGGGGGCTAACGACAGTATGCCCTTGGAGCGTGGTTGCGAGGGTGAGATGAGCTAACACCCCCGAGGTGTGTGGTGTGGTGTATGTACTGCGTATCTGTGTTCCCTGACCCCGTTCTTCTCAGGAGCACTGTGTCCCTTCTGCAGAGAGGAGCCACTCAAGGTGTTTCACGCAGAGAGATTTAATACAGGGATGTGGTTTTAAGGTGATGAGTGAGGGGAGATGTCAAACACAGGGATTGGCATGATCAGAAAGTCACTAGGATGCTTGAGCTGGAAGGATGCAAGAGGAGAGGGTATCATGGAACCCAGGAGCTAAGGCCACCTAGTGAAAGCTGGCACCTTGAAGGTCCTGCCCGGTGGGACAGGGACCATGGAGGGAGGGCCATTCCCGCAGGAGCTGGAGCCACCAAGGAGATGAGCAGAGAGAGGGAAGTAGTGATACCCTGTGTTTCCCCTGCTCCTGCCCTGCACTTCTCCACCAGTGCCTCCCTTTGGCTTCCTTAACCACAAACAGGAGATACTGAAGATTTTAACTTTGGGGTTGTTATGGGGAACAAACACAAGAATGTGTGTGAAGCCATGGGCCGAAGGCTTGGTCTAGAGACACCCTCAGCAAATGTCAGCCATCACATATTTCAGAAAACTGGATTCATGCTTTGCCTAGTTCTTGGCGTGGCACGTGGCATGACTGGGCTTGGGTGGCTCATCAGAGAAACAGGTAGAACAACCACTTTCTTGGGAAGGAATCACTCATAGAAGCCTGCCACACGCTCTGCCAAGAATGACATAAGCCCCATGCTGAAGGTGGCTTCTGGAGGGCAGGGAACAAGTTGAGAGCATCTGCCCCGTCCCACACATTCTTCAGGGATCAGGGCACCAAGAGCCCTCACCTCAGTGGAGACATTCAGCATTGGCTTCCGGTCATCAGAAATGCGGGCACATCCCTGCTTCTCGTTTCCCCACTCAGGGATCTGCGCGTTCCTGACACCGCCACAGGCTGTTGGCGTGGCCTCTCAGCCTGGTGGAGCACACACTGAGCTCACAGCGGGAAGAAAATGTTCCATTTCTGGACGGGAGCCTCTGAAGTGACTTTCATTTCCTGGGCAGGTCCTGAAGGAGGCCCCGGAGTGAGTAATTCTCCCCACGCCCCGGCTGGACTGGCCGGTTGGGGATCTCTGTGGTGGAGAGGCAAAGAGGGTGGTGTCACTGGAATCTACCTACCTGCTCCAGACTGTGTGGCAGGACCCCCAGGGGTTGGAGCAGGTAGGACACTGGCCCTTCTCTGGGACTCTTGCCTCTGTCATGCTGTTGTCAAAGTGGGCTAGCTAAATTGAGCATCCTGGCGAGGCTGGGGAAACCAGATTTCAGATATGCTTTGGGTTGCTTCTCAACCCCCTGTAAACCGAGGCTGCAGTGGCTGACATGAGAATAAGACTTTGTCTCAGCAAAGCGTCTACAGAGGAAGTGGTGGTGGCGATGGCGATGATGATGATGGTGATGATGGTAATGATGATGGTGATGCTGATGATGGTGATGGTGATTGTGATGGTGATGATAGTGATTATGGTGATGATGATGATGGTGGTGATGATGATGATGATACTGATGGTGATGATGGTGGTGATGATGATGATGGTGATGATGATGATGGTGATGATGGTAATGATGATGGTGATGGTGATTGTGATGGTGATGATAGTGATTATGGTGATGATGTTGATGATGATGATGATGATGATGATAATGATGGTGAGAATGATGGTGATGATGATGATCATGATGATGATGATGGTGATGATGATGATGGTGATGATGGTAATGATGATGATGATGGTGATGTTGATGATGGTGATGGTGATGGTGATGGTGACGATAGTGATGATGGTGATGATGATGATGATGATGATGATGATAATGATGATGATGATGATGATAGTGATGATGATGGTGATGGTGATGGTGACGATAGTGATGATGGTGATGATGGTGATGATGGTGATGGTGATGCTGGTGGCGATGATGATGGTGATGACGATAGTGGTGATGGTTATTGTGATAGTTATCATTTCTTGAGTATTTGCTATGATCCAGGTACTGTGCTAATTGCCCTGTACATTCTGTTTAATCCTCCCAAGAGCCCAGTGAGCCAGAGGCTGTTTTAAAATCATGCCCATTTTACAGATGAAAAAACTGAAGCTCGCAGGAGTGAGGTAACCTGCCTGAGGCGCCACTACCAGCCGGTGACCAGGTACACTTACTGTGGGTCTGCCTGATGCCACAGCCACAGTGAAGCTGTACTACTTGCCGGCCTCGTCCAGGCACAGTGCTAGACCCTGGGACACCATGACCACTAAGACCAGGGGAATGAGTCCTGGAACTCAGTCCTGGGGCAGTAAAACGACACTTGCTAAAGAGCAGACTCTTTACCATCCCTTCAGAGCCACCTGGGCGGCCAGATTCTGAGGCCCACCGCCACCCAAGAGCAGAGAGCACAGACTCCGTCTGAGGAGGCCGTGGAGGGCCAGGGCTGCCTCTGGACGGGTAGGGGCGCACTTTCCCCCAACGCGGTCAGAGAGTGGATGAGAGGTCACTCCGGGCCGGACCTGGCAGGGAAGAGGGGAGGAAAAGACGCGCCAGCGTGGAGCTGTGTTGGGAGCTGCGTTTGCGGGATGGGAAGGGACAGACAGAAACACAGATCCTCGACTCTGACCACAGACCTGCAAGTCATGGGCTTTGGGGACACAGCATTCCAGAGCCTTCTCTTCTTGGTCCCATGACTGTGGACAGGAGACTTCACCTCTCCCTGCCTCGGCTTCCTCATCTGTGCCCAGGGACCGACAGAGTAACTCCCCCGAGAGTGACTGAAGGCCTCACAGTCCAGTGCCCACGATGCCCCCACTGCCGGCCCCCGACTCGCCGTCTGTGCAGAGCTGTTGCTCCGTGAGATCAATGGAGCTTCGGTGCCCAGTAGCCATGTCACCATGAGGGCCTTGTCCCCACGTGACAGATCAGGAAACAGGCTTGGAATGGCCAAGTCCAGGTGTCAGGGCTGAGATGCTAACTCAAGAGTGGCTTTCCCGTCCCTGAGTTCTTGCTACACGGTCACCTGTTGTCCATGACGCCACCATCACCTCCTTATTTCATATGGAAAGCACAACATTGTGTATTATAAATGTTACAGAATAATGCAATATAAAGTAATAGATACAATGTAATATATAAGTTATTCTACAATGTGTCCATTTTATAATCCGCAGCATCATTTACGAGGAGTAGAGCGAGTTCTGTTTTGGTCTGGGAACTGCATGGAGCCCTGTGAGATGGTTGGAGACACCCCGTGAGTTTTGAAACCAGATGGGCCAAACACTGGCCCAGATGCTCATGTGTTTTTAAGGAAGCATTTGGCTTTAGGAAAGAGAAGGCAGCTGCTCTTAATCCCGAGAGCCCCTTAAAGAATCATCAGAGCTTCAGGGCAGTAAAGAAAGTGGGGGCAGGAGGCGGCCTCTTTGCCTCCCTCCTTCGGACCCACAGTGAAGGGAAGCTGGTGCTCGTGGACCACCGGCGGGCTGCAGGACTTCCACCGACCGTGTCATTGAATCCTTCCAGTGACACCTGCGTGTGGAAACCGGCCTTGCTCTCTCTGCTTTGCAGGTGAGAAAACGCAGGTCGGAGGATGCTCAGCCAGGGTCGCCCCGCTGGGGGGCCAGGATTCCCCCCTGCTCTGAGTCCACAGCTCTTGGCACAACCCCAGGCTGCGGCGCAGGAGATAAGGCACCGGAGCAGCATATTGCAGCTCATCCTGTGGGATAGGAAGGAAAGACTCCAGACATAATTAGAAGTGTTTCGGAGCGAGTGGAAAGTTCTCAGGAAATGTATTATCATTAGAGCTGGCCTCTTGCCTCCTGGAGAGAGAGTGCATGTGCGCTGATGGTGCATACGTTTACCTCCCAACTTCCTATATGAAATCTTTCTCAGCAAAAATAAAGCAAAAATTCTGGGCTGCTTCCCTGCGTGCACTTTTCATTCTGCCGCGTTTCAAGGAGAATTCAAGAGGCTGTCAGCCCCGAGGGAGGAGACCGGGGTACACCTGCTTTAGGGGATTTCCGATCACCCTGTGGATTCAAACACTTTGCCTAACTGCGCCGTGCCTCAGTTTCGCCGTCCACCAATGCCTGAGAGGAGAGAGGAGGGTATTGCATGGAGAATCTCCAAGGTCCTCTTCAGCCTAAGACATTCTTCTGGCCAAGAAAACCAGGAGAAGGCAGGGTGGCCTGGCGGCTAACAGCGAGGGCTCCGGAGCGAGGCTGCTGGCCCCACGGCCTTGCCTCTTGGTCAGTGGGCACTCCTGCAGTTGGAGGTAACCGAGAAGCCCCCAGGTGAGGTCAATGCTCTCTGCTGAGCTTCCACAGCCTCCTGTTCAAAGCCCTTCTCTTCACGCTCAGAGATGTGGATTTAACGTCTGGTGTCCCAGCTGGACTCAGAGCTTCAGTGTCTGTGATGACTGCTATCCCATCACCATGGTGTCCTCAGGGGCCTCGGTGCCTCGTGTCCACTCTCTCCCTCTTGCCAGTACATGAGCACAGCCAGTCTTGGTGGCAACTTCCACAGCAACCGGTGTGCCCGATCTGCAGATGGGGAAACTGAGGTCTTTGTCTGGACTCTGCACCTCATCAAGCTTCTCCTGAAAGGTTGGCGTCCGGCCGTTTGTGGGCTGACGAGGGCCGGCGGCACCTCGCGGTCCAGGGATCCGCCACAGTGCGGCCTCTCTCAAGGATGCTGGGCAACCTCGGGAAGGGAAATCTTAAATAAACTCCAGGAAAATAAAGCCTGTTCTCCCCACTTTCCCAGAACCCAAGGGCCTCCACGCTTTGGGAACGTGTTGGTTTTGAACCTGAGCCCGTTGTGGACCTGGACATTGATCAAAGAGGGGGTGTTGTTTTTCCTAAAAGTGTTGGGACAGATCAGATCAGCAGAATTTCAGGTGCTGTGACTCAGCATTTCCCCTGCTGCCACCACCGGCCCTACCCGGGCCCCGAGAGAGGTGGCATCCAGTCCGCTTCCTCAGGGAGGCGCCCAGCTTGGTGGTTAAGGTCGTGGGACTTGGAATTGGACACAAAGGGGTTTGAATGTGCTGTTTCCCAGCTGCTCAGTGACCACAGGCGAACTCCTCCGCTTCCCCAAGCCTCAGCGTCTCCTTGTCACAGTGGGGGTGAGCCGAGGGTCCCGGTTTGTGGGTGCGGTGGACATGAAATGAGAAAATGGAAAATGCAGGCACAGCTCCTAGCAGAGAGTACGGCGCAGTGCAGACACCCACAGCGAACCGTTAGTGATCTGATCACCTGTCGGCCTCTCCAGAAGTCACCCATCGCCTGGGCAGACAGTTCCCGAGCTCACTCACAGCTTCCTTCTTGAAGCACCTGCTCCTCTCCGCCCGGGAGCCTTCTTGGCTCAGAGAGTGGGACCCTGCAGGGAGTCAGTGCCCTGAGTGGTCCCCACCAGTGAGAGATGGGAGAAGGCGGCAGATGCCCCCACTCTCTTGTCCCTCAGGAGGGCAATTCCAAGGTTCTCCCAATGGCTCCTTGAGGGTCCCCAACAGGATCCAGCGGTAACCTCTTCACCTCTGGCTTGGCTTCCTCCCTCCCGGTCACATTCCCCATTCCAGCTGCTTCCCGAATTGACCTCCAAAATAGCTCGTCTGCACCCAAATCCCGTCTTTCATGACCCCACGTGTGCTTGGGGGATCCAACCAAGACGGCAATCACTAAATATGTCATGATTCCAGTGGGCTGGATGCAGAATGAGATAAATTAATGGTCGAGTTTTGTCCTCTGGCTCCATCTCTCTTTATCGGCAGTGAGAGGTCTGATCTCTGGCCAGCCTGGAAACACTCTGTTTATTATACAGACTTTTATAGAGCAGCTAATAGGTGTCCAGCGCCGGACGGGGAGTGAGGGAACTGCGGGTCCACGGGCGGCACAGGGATCTGGGCTTTATCTCGGATGCTGGCAGCTCTGGGGGTTTGGGGAGTGGGAGGCTGCAGACATCATCTCACTCGAGTTTTAGCATCAGGGGCCTTGAATCCAGAGATCACAGTGTTATCTGGACTTTCTCGCCTTTCCGGAAGGAGAACGTATCACTTTTGCAATAAGGAAAACATATATATTTCAAAGCCCAAAGAGTGGGGTGACCGGGTGCCCTGTGCAGGCCGCCAGGGCGGTGGAGGGCTGGGCCAGCTTAGGACACTGAGTCTCAAGCTTTGGGGTGGAGAGATTCCTGGGAGAATCCGATAAAGCTGATGGACTTTCATTGCAGGCAAATGGCCTCCCGCGTGGAATTCTGCATCCAGCTCAAGTGGGCTCACAGAGCCGCTAAAAACCAGAAGTGGACCACTCGGCTTGGAAGAATCTTCTGACAATTCAGGCCGGAGGTTTAGAGGACTTCAGAGGTGAGTGCTGGCTGCCTCGACCCAGAGAGCGGTACCCTTTCCCCACAAGGGGAGCACACGTGCCGTGAGGTATTTCTTATGAAGACATGTGCTGGGCCTGTGGAGGCTGAGCGAGGGGGCTCGCGGCCTCCAGGGGGACGCAGGCCAGACCTTCCGTTCAGGTGAGTTAAAGTTTCCTTGGCATTGAGCCCGACACGGCAGATTCAGATTCGGAAGGAGCATCAGAACCAGGGACGACATGGCACGCACGCGAGCGGTTATCAGCATGGGTGGGTGGCGAGGCCAGTCCTCTCCTCCCAAAGCTGGCGCTGGCCTGTCGAAGCCAGAGTCTGTCTCTGCTCCCGGGGCCGCCTCCCTCCATCGCAAGGCCACCGCCTGGCCTCGCTTCAGTGATGCAGATTGTCTGGGCTCCGCCGTAGCCTTGCATTATCCACTCAAAGTCACATTACAGAAACAGCTCTGAATCGTTTTGCTTGAAGTATTGGACACCTCCACTCCTGGATGGGGGTTTGGTCTGGTTGTCTCTGGGGCATCACTTTGACACAAACGAGGATGTCGGAATTTATTTTTGCCTTGAGAAAATGGTGGGAGAACAGGCAGCATAAAAGAATTTCCAGAGAGGCCCACATGAAACTTGCCACATCTCTGTGGGCACTGACATGTTCCCCGGCCTTGAATTCCCTTGGTTTGAGAGACGAGCACTTCTTCCCACCCAGAAGAACGAGGCCTGGCTGGGTTGTGGGCGTCTCCCACCCCTGGCTGCCCACCGACACCGTTCGGGGAGCTCCTAACAATGCCAATGCCCGAGCCCCACCCGAAGCCCATGCAGTCCTCAGCCCCCGTGACCCCGACGGGCAGCCCAGGCCGAGAGGCCCTGCTGGCACCATCCCTGCCCTGTGGAGGGAGAACGGGGCGTCACAGCAGCTCGGAAGCAGCAGTGACTTATCTGGGGGGTCACTTTCGGGGACCCCACAGATTCCCATCTCTCCTGCAGCCCAAGGTGTCACCATCTCCCACCCACTGACCCCATCTTCTTTTTTTTTAATGCGTTGTTTGTGGCATTCAATTCACTTTTGTTAAAAAACTTTTCACTTTGAGATAATTGTAGATTCACAGGCAGTTGTAAGAAATAATACAGAGACATCCCAGGCCCCCTTCATCGCATGTCCCCCGATCGGAACTCCGGCCTTACTATAGCCCACTATCATAAACAGGAGGCTGACGTCCATGCAACCCATCGATTTTATTCCGATTTCACCAGTTTTACATGCACTCATCTGTGTGTGTGTGTGTGTGTGTGTGTGCGCGTGCATGTGTGTGAGTATTCTGTCTTATGCAATTTTATCACTTGGGTACATTCATGGGATCACAACCGCAGTCAATACACAGAACAGCTCCATCACCAGGATCCCTTGTGCTAGCTTCTCATAGCCACAGCCACTGCCTCTGGTCCCTGGCCATCTCTAACCTGTTCTCCGTCTCTATCATTTTGTCAGGTCGAAAATGTTATATAGATGGAAACACACTGTATGTAACCTTTTGAGATGGGCTTTTCTTTAACTCAGAATAATTTTCTTGAGACTCATCTAAATTACTTAATGTACCAATTCCTCTTCACAGCTGCGTAATATTCCATACTGTGATGTACCACAGTCTGTTTAACCACTTGCCTATGGAAAGACATTCCAGCTTTTGTTGAACATTCACGTACAAGTTTTTGTGTGAACGTAAGTTTCATGAAAAGGAATTTTCATGCACTTCAATGAAAACTTCTGTTGACCCCATCTTTTAATTGGTCTTCTTGCTCAGTCTCTCATCCCTACAGCTCATTCTCCCAAGAAGGTTCCTTTCACAACACAAACCTGACCCTGCCTCAACAACTTCTCCACCCTCTCAGGACAAAATGGAAAGTCCCTTCTGTGACTTCCGAGACTGGCCTGGCCACTGCTGGTCTCCCCTGTGCAAGGGCGTGCTGCTTGGAGCCCAGACTCTGACGCAGTTGGGGGTGAAAAGCTGCTCCACGGGCTCCTAGCTTCAGCCCACTTCTCTGCTCTGAGCAAACTGCGCCTGTTCGTATGCTGGGGCTCCTCTCTTTCCTTGGTGGATAGACGGATATCTCCATCTGGATCTCTATCTACACATCAGCCTCTCCCTTTTTGTTTCTTTTTTTTGTTGACATGAAATTCACATAATATAAAACTACCCATTTCAAGGTGAAAAATTCAGTGGCATTTAGTGCATTCACTGTGTTGTGCAATGACCACCTCTATCTTAGTCCCAAACATGTTAGTCCCCCTAAAAGGAAGTCTGCTCAGTAGTGGTTACCATTTAATAAAAATCCACCATGGGCTCAGAAGGGGTGCCAGCCGTGGCCCCTGCCCCCAGTGCCTTACAATTAGTTGGAGAAAAAAGACTCACCCTCAGGGCCCTTAGAAGTTACCTGGGTATCACTCGCTGGTTCTGAAAATGGCTGGAAGCAACAGCAGAAGTGAGATGGAGCGATGCTGGAGTTTACGGTACAGATGAAAAGCAAGCTATTTGGAAAGGACTCATAATTCATTCGTTTCTGCTCTGGAAGGATCAATAATGCGGAGACCTCGCTCTAGGGTGGGACTTAATCACGAGCCTTAACTCCTTCTACCCTCTCAACACCCCTATAAGGCAGCTGTTAGTCATTGGGCCAACAGGTAAACTGAGGCTGCAAGGGAAAGACAAGCGATGGTACCAGGAATCGAGCCCAGGTTCCTCTGGCCCCTGAAACCAGTCTCTTCATGCTCTGAGTTCTTTCTCACAAACTCTCCGGCCCTAGGACAGCCTCCCATCTTCCCACACACCATGGGGACCCCTCTTCCTGCGGACGGCCACAGCAGAGATGGGACTCTCCTGGTCCCCAGGGGCTCCTGAAATGCTCCAGCCTCCACACGACATTCGGTTTTGCCCTCCTGTGAGTATTTCCATTTGCTTTGGGTGGAAAAACAAGCCTTTGTGTTGTTGTGGACATTTCAAAGGGACCCGCAGGCCACAAGATATCCGCTGGAATGCCCTACCCGGAACGGCTCGTTGTTTCACATGTGTTGATTTTTATCAGCTTTTGACCCCATTTATTTATGAAAAATATCTGGCTCCCAAACACGGTTGCTTTGAAGGTACAAGCGATAAGGGACCACATGTATCCAAAGAGTGATGAGGCTCTTGCTGCCCACGCCCTGGACGGCGAGGTTTCTCCGGGAGCACGGTCCTGTGTCCAGGAATTGAGAGAGCAGAGCCTTACACATCTGCACCGCACCGGTCCAGACGGAGCTGGGGTGCGGAAGCCGCTCTGGCATCTGTGATGCCCTTGGTGCTGAAAAAGGAGGGCAAAGTCACTGTCAGGAGAGGGAGGCCATGAAAGGGACATGAGCTCAGTCTGGCTCCATCAGAACCACGAGTCTGTCTCCTGCACCCGGGGCATTCTTAGTGAGAAAATGGTCAGGCATCCGTGATGTGACCCTGGGGAAGGACGACCTTCTGGACTTACCAGGGGAGCCATCAGGGCCCATGGAAGGGGAGGGTGCCCTGCACTCCAGCATCGTCAGGCAGGGGATGCTCTGGGTGCCTTGCCATCTATACAGCGAGGTATGGGGATGGCGGCTCTGTCTGCTTCATAATATTGTTGGCAACTGAGGAGCTACACGTGGGAAATCTCTCTAGTGCCAGCATACGATCCCAGACCAATCAACTTCTGGAATATTGCTGGGCAGCACACCCACCTCCCGACCCCTTTCTGAAAACACCCGAGAACATCTGAAATGCAGGACAGTACCTTCACCTCAGAGCCAGCTTAGGCGATGTACCAAGGAAAAAACAGCACTCATTTCAAAGCAAAACCCACAAAAGAAAAGCTAGATGAACTGTGGCCTATCCACACAGTGGAGTATGAGCCAGCCATGACAAGGAATGGAGCACGGACACACAGCACGGCGTGGACGGACCTCGAAAACACCAGGCTCCGCGAAGGAAGCCGGAGGCAAAAGATCGCATAGGATGAATCCATTTCTAATGACACGTCCAGAACAGGCAAATCCACAGAGACAGAAAGCAGGTGAGTGGTTGCCCGGCACTGGGGGATGCTGGGGACTAGGGGTGATGCCTGAGGGGTACTGAGTTTCTTTTGGGGGTAATGAAAATGTTCTAAAATCGACTGTGGGGAGGGCTGCATGGCTCTGAGAGCATGTATGCTAAAAATCCATTAAACGGGTGAGCTGTCTGGTGTGTGAATGACATCTCAATAAAACTGTTAAAAAGATGGAGGGTGGGAGTTCCTGAGACTGAATACTTTTGTTCATGCGACTTCCTGAGAGGAGGGTGTTGGGCAGCCCTCCCTGGACCCATGAGGCCGCTGACCTTTGTGTCCGGGTGTGAGTTCTGTGCAGGAAGCCCGCCCGGGCCTGCTGTGCTGAGGCGCACACTCTGGGGACCCTGGAGCTGTGCACAGCTGACAGCTCCCCCTTTCAGAGAGGTCCTTGTCTTGAAACGGCCCTGGGTGCTCATGGATTTGATCACACAGGAGCTGGAATCCCAGGTTTGCCGAGTCTGCACTTCTGTTTGCAGGGTGTCCAGAGGGCCAGGCACCCTGGCCAGGAGGGGCAGACGCGGCGTGGCCTCGTGGCTGCTCTGAGAAAATCTCGGCCATTTCCTGTCTTGGCTCACAGACACCCACACACAACAGCCGCTTCCTTATTCCCTCCTTCCAGCGCAGTCTCTGATAACCTGTGACCCGGAACAAATCAGTCTGCGATGACCGTCGGAACTCCCCCAAGTCCTTACATTGTAACCTACACTTCCCTTCACCTTCGAACGCGGCCGCTTGTGCTTTCTCTGCCTTTCCCAGGGCTCTCGAGGCCCTTGGGTTGGGAGCAGCCCTTTTTCTTCTTCTTGTCCTCTTTCTGAGAGAGTTGGTGTGACGGTGGGGTGGTCCTGGTGCGGAGGGAGGGCCGGGGGGTCGGGGGGGGGCTGGTAGTGGAGGGCTCGCCTGGGTCCCAACTCCCCCTACCAGCCCTGCAGCCCCGGCAGGCAGCATCCTCAGCCTCTGACCCTCAGGGGTGGTCTCCGGCGTGCATGAAGGGTCCATGTGGGGATGCTTGGTGCTGGCCCTTAAAACACTTTCAACAGGCAGCTCGAATGCTCACATCTCCTTTGACAAACATCTTCCTATCTGTTTTTCCCCGGCTTTGTGGAGATGTAATTGGTTCAGCCACGATGGGAAACAGTATGGAGGCTCCTCACAAAATTAAAAATGGAACCACCATCCCTATCCAATTATTTAAGGCATGAAATATACCAAGCATCGAGGAAATAGTGATGGAGAGCACACCCCCCATCTGGATTTTTAAACTTCTCTTTTGAAAGTAAACTTTTTTATTGAAGTATAAGGAATAGTCTGAAACGTGCACGATCTTGAGAGTTCAGGATGCGGCGTTCTTTAAGGTGAAGACACCCATCACCAGTGCCCAGACAGAGACGGGAACCTGACCCTGGGGCCCCCTCAGGCCTCTTTCCAGCCTTGACCTCCCAAGGCTGCTGGCTGCCCCATCTCTAAAGATGTGGATTAGCTGTGCCTGTTTTTGAACTTCACAGAATTCTACAGAAATGCAAAGAGCATGCACCACTTCGTGCCCGCTCCTTCCTCTCCCGGGCGCACCAACGGGACAGGCCTGCCCGCCACTCTGGCCATCGGCACGGTGTGGACGGACCGTGCTTCATCGTCGGGCCTGCTGTCGAAGGGCCGGGCTGCATCCAGGGCCCGTCGGGACTCGTGGGGTGGTGGAGGTCCTCGGAGGTGCAGCCACTGCGGTGCCTGCCACCCGAAGTGGGACCGCGGATGCACGGGACATGCACACGCCAGGTCTTACACGAAGGGGCGGCCGCCTGCCAGATCCGGGTCCATGGTCGCGTCCACGGCCACATCCACGCCTGGTCCGGGCGTTCACTGCAGCCACGCTGGGCTGTGAGGCGGGGCTGCCACTTGGCTTCTGCATATATCTCCCAGCTGACCAGTACACCGCCGCCTTTGCACACGTTCATTGACTGTTTGGAGACACCCCGTACGGGTTCATCTGGTTTCCATTTTGCTGCTTAAAGCACTCCGGGGGCAGGTGCAGCCAGAGGCAGGCTCCACCTACCTCTCTCCTCCCCCCGCACCCTCCCCCTGGGAAACCTGTGGCGGGGGGGGGGGGGGGGGGTGGGGGGGGGCATGCGCCTTCCTTCTGCACATGCGCTTACACTCTGCCGCACTGGTAGGGGGCCCGCAAATGAGCCATGTCCTGCTTCACGGTGATATCTTCGCCCGTGAAAGCATCAGCGTTCCTTCCCCTCACCTGTGACCACCTTGCCAGGGCTCCTGCTTCTGTCCATGCAGGGCTGTTCCCACCATCTCACACCGCCACACTCTCCCCAGGCACCATGTGCGACCTCACACTGCACCTCACACTCACACCACCCCTCCTTACACTTCCACACTTGGGTCTATCTGCGCCAGGCCCACATCAGCCCAATTATTGCACTTCTCTTGCAGGAAGGGAGGGGGGCGAGAGGAGATGGGACGTCTGTGCACAGCTATTTCCTGCTATGGTCCAGTGTCTGTGTCCCTTCTTAGAGGGCCAACCTCCCCAGAAAGAGCTCATGTTGCATTGTGGGCCTCCCCCATGGGCAGCCGTGATTTGTCCATGGATGTCTAAGACAAGGGTCTGTCTGCCTGGCTGGACCAGGGCCCCCGAGGGGGGGACCAGCGGGCCTGCTCTGCTCCTGCCGTCCCCACCCCTGGCCTCGGTTCCTGATCTAGAGCGTCCCGTCTCCTTCCAAGAGAGCTCCCGTGGCCTTCCTGAGACCACAGGGCCTTGGCAGCCCCGCCAGCCCACCTCCCAGCTCCCCGGGGCTCCGGGAGAAACCAGGAGCTGCCCCCGCCTGCCTGCTCCGCTGGAGCCCTCAGGAGACCCTGATGGGAGGGACACGGGAAAGATTCATCAGCCCCTCAGCCCTGTTAAAAGCATTCCGTCAAAGGGGGATCCTGCCCCCAAGGTGATGGCAGTGGGAGATCTAGAGGTCAGAGGTCAGAGGGTGGAGCCCCCTGAATGGGATTAGTGCCCTCATGAGAGAAATCCCAGGGAGCTCGCTCGCCCCTCCCACGAGCCAACAGGTGAGAAGTCTGCGGCCTGGAGAGGACCCTCACCTGACCCTGCGGCACCCTTGTCTCAGACTTCCAGCCTCCAGACTCTGAGGAAGACGTTTCTGTTGTTTGTAAGCACCCTTGTCTGTGCATCTTGTCCTATACGCCCAGGGTGCTAAGACATGGCCCAGACTTCTTTTACTTCATTCAGTTTTCACAGGTGTCCATGAAAAGAGGGGTTATTGGAAGAGGTGTGCCAGATGCAGCTCAGAGAGGCACAGTGTCTTGCCTAAGGGCACACAGCTAGGGAGTATCAGGACGAGAATTCCAACCAGGTCTGACCCTGACCCCAGGCTTTTGGCCCTGGGCAGAGGGGTGTGGTCAGCACGGTCATTTCCGGCAGGAATGTCCTCAAGCTCCTCCCTCCAAGGCTGAGGAGGCTCATGGAGCAGCTGCAATGAGACGCACCTGCTCAGCTGGCCATCATGCAGCCACCTGGGGGGCAGGGGGGCTGAGCTGGATTCACGTCGGACGCCCCCCGTCTCCTCGACACAAATCAGTCCTGGTCAGTGCCTGACAACCAGGCCGCTACCCTTCCCTGGGGGACGGTGCGGAACAGACGTTCCTGACTGTGCTTGGCCGCTCCTCAGCCTCCGGCCGCACACAAGTTTATCTTTATGTAACACAGACTTTCTAAACACTTCACCATTGCTATGAAAATCAAGATAATTTCTGGCAGTTAAAGACCTGACTCACCCATTGTTCCTGCCCTTTGTCATTTTAGGAAATTCCTCCAAATGGGGCTCCTGTGGGTTCGGGCAAAGGGCCTCCCAGTGACCCACACACCATGTGTCAGCTCACCTCTCACCTGCTCGAGAGGCATACTTTCCAGATTTTATCAGAACAGGCTGCTTCTCGCATCCTAGTCTTTCCTGGAAGGAGCCCAGCTCACCCAGCGCTTCCTGGATTCGCTGGTTCCGGGATCCACCCGTATTCTTTCCCAACTTTTGTTTACTTCTCTCACTTTATTATTTTTGGATTAATGTAAATGAAGTCTGTCTTTGGCTCTCGAAAATGGATGCAAGTCTTGCTAGGGTCAGAGACTTTGAAGTCGGCTTCGACGGAGGAAAACCAGTGGAAGACTCTGCAGAGCATGTCAACGTCACCTTTCCTTGGTGTGAGAGAGGAGGAGGAAGAGGAGGAGGAGCAGGAGGAAGAGGAAGAGGAGGAGGAGCAGGAGGAGCAGGAGGAAGAGGAAGAGGAGGAGGAGGAGCAGGAGGAGGAGGAGGAGGAAGAGGAGGAAGAGCAGGAGGAAGAGGAGGAGGAGCAGGAGGAAGAGGAGGAGGAGCAGGAGGAGGAGGAAGAGGAGGAGGAGGGGAGGGGGAGGAGGAAGAGGGGAGGGGGAGGAGGAGGAGCCGGATGCTTTCCCGTCCTCATGTCTGCATTCCAGACGGCAGGAGGGAGGGATTGTGTCTGGAGCTTGCCATCACTTTGGCCCCATCCCGTTGGCCAGAGTCTAGATGCAGAGTCACACCCACCTGGGACCTTGCGACTTTGGCAAGGACGCATCTGGGGTGGTAGGCCCTCGCTCGGGAAGGACCGCCATGTGCCTAGGTACAATCGATGCTATCACTCGAGAAGGAGAATGGATGCTGGAGAGAAGTGGCAACTTCGGCCATCAGGTTGGCTTTAATTTGGAGGCAGATATTCCACCTGAGAAACCCAGAGAATTCGATGCACACAGTGTCCCTCAGTGTCCAGCCAACATGGGTCTCCTCGTCCTGCTCTCTTTGCGCTGCGAGTTACAGCTTCCCGTCATTGCCGTCTGGACCCCTGCAGGCAGACCAGGGTCAGGTTCGAGTGCAGGAGTCCATTTGGGAGGGGATGTCAGGAGGCGACGGAGAAGTGGGAGGAGAGGGGGAAGGGAGAGAGCCTCCATGTGCAGGCAGGTGTTGGTGGATGGCCGCTGCAGGCATGGGGGCTCACTCCCTTGGGGACCTCTGAGGGACTGCGTGGGCACCCCCCGTAGTTTCTCACCTGAGCAGGAGGGGAGCTGGGACACTGCCTACCAGCTTTCCCTGTCACTGGTTGGCGGCCACTCCCGAGCCCAGTGACCGCTGGCCTTGCTGGCCTGCCCATCTGTGAGCAGGCCGAGTCCTCGCCGGTAGCAGAGAAGGCTCCCGGGCAGAAGGCCACAGACGCTCGCTGGAGGAAGCCATGGCTCTCTGCGGGGTGATGCCTGCCGAGGGGTGTAGGCTGGACCTCAGCAGCCAGTGCTCCAGCCATGTTCCCAGCTGGAGAAAACCCCCCTGGGTCCCCAGGAAGCCACTCCATGCCTTTGGCTCAAAGCAGCTGGCTCTGCAGCTCTGTGGCCTGGAAAATTCTGGGAAGCATCTGCTGTCAAGGGTCCGAGCACCTGCCCGAGAGCACCTGCTGGGGCGCGTGGTTTATTCAGGGCAGGCCTCGTACCTGGGGCTCACAGGCCTTCGTCCTCCTGGCCCTGACCTTCAGGGAGATGGGGTGGCTGTTAGTTTACTCGGCTGCTGTGACAAAGTACTGCAAACGGGGGCCTTAAACAAAGGAAGTTTCTTCTCCTGCAGTTCTGGAGGCCAGAAGCCCACGATCAGGTGTTGGCAAGCTTGGTTCCTTCTGAGGCTGAGGGAGAATCTGAGCCGGGCCCCTCTGCCAGTGCCGGGTGGTTGGCTGGCATCCGTGGTGCTCCCTGACCTGCAGCTGCGTCACCCCGTCTCCGCCTTCATCTTCCCGGGGCGTTCCCCCTGCGTGCGTGTCTGTGCCCACATTTCCCCTTTGTGTAAGGACACAGTCATCGGGGATCGGAGGCCCACCCTATGCCAGTGTGACCTCATCTTAACCAACTGCATCTTCAAGGACCCTATTTCCAAATAAGGCCACACTCCGAGGTACTGGAATTTGGGACTGGAACATGCAAATTTGGGGAGGACGCCATTCAGCCCATCACAGGGTGGGAGAAAGAGCCAGAGGGGACGACTGCCCTGCTGCAGGTGAGGTGGCTGGATGCACCGGTCGGCAGAGCCCAGTCGGCAGGTGGAGGCCGGTGCCCAGGTCACCTGCAGAGCAGGGGCACCAACGAGAGGCCCCTCGGAGACCCTCACTGTAGGAACTAATGCTCCCGCGTAGTGACCACGTGGGGAACTTTCGATCTGCCTTGGCCTGTCTTCCCTTCTCTGGGTGGCTTACTGCTACTTTGGCTTTGAACACATTGAGGGTCGGGGGCCACCCCCACCTTTCCAGCTCTGAGGGCTTCCTCATGCTCTGCTGAGGCAGCCCCACGGGTCCTCCCGGGTGAAAGAAGGGAGGTGGGCCGTGCGGCTCCAGCCTGGCCGGCAGGCAGCAGCCTTGGGCAGCGCTGTGGCTGTCACTGGCACTTTCTTTAACCTCGGGGTGTGGGGCGGTGCAGGAAGAGCAGTTGCCTGACCCTCCCACACGAACTCAGAATCTGAACGCAGTCCAGGGTTTCGGCATTTGAGTCCCCAAAGCTAGTCGCTAGCCCTCCTCCTCCCCCTGGAGAATAATCCATTTAAAACTTCTGAGCTGTCTAGACTTGTTATCTGGCCCCTAATTCCTGAGAGCCCAGCGCGGGCAGCAGCGGGGCTGTCGAGATAGCAAGAGGGTGAAGTCATTGGCGCAGATCCTGAGGCAGGAAGTCGGCTCCAGGAACGATGGATGAGCGCGGGGCTGGTGCCCGCACGCGGGGCAAGATAACGCGTCTAGACTCTGCTGGCCATTTCCTCCCCTTCCTTTAGGTGTCCTATCGGCCGCCCCCCGCCTTCCTGCCCACTCCGCGGTGCCTCGCAGGAGAAAGCCCCCTCAGGAAGACCTCGCTTCATTTCCAGTGAGGGGCTGCTGGCGGCTCTCGGGCTCCGCTGGGCGTGGTGCTTTCTCTAAGCCACGGTGACGGTGACGGCGGGGGCGGGCGGCCCTTCTGCAAAGGCCACGCTGGCCTCTGTCACTTTGTCATTTCTGAGAGTTCAATGGGTTAGGGGAAAAATGACGTTTTCTCTCGCCAGTATCCAGAGGTCAAAGGAAGGTCATTGGTGGGACTGCGAGGACACAAGCTGATGTCAAACAGACCCAGATTTCCACAAGTCCTGGGGAAAAAGAGCCTGGAGCAAGTCTTATCTGAGAGAGCCCCCGGGAGCTGTAGCACGCTGAATAACCTCGCGTTTCCGGAAAGAGTGGCTAATTTCGTTGGCCCCTGTGCATGCTGGGTGATCTTGAGTCCTGCAGCTAGGGGTAGGAGAGAGGTCAAAAGGTCACTTGGGGCAGTCCCCTGCCTCCAGGCAAGATTCTCCCAGCAAAGAGTCATCGTGTGTGTTCCAGTGTGCGAGGACACGCGTGGGGGCGGTGGGAGGCAAGGAGGCTGGAGCACCTGGAGAGAGCAATGAGGTGGTAATCCCGCCGGCCGTGCTGCGCCCGGGAGCCCCGCGGGCTTGGGGTCTCGAACCACTGTGCTGCAGCCTGTGGGTGATGGCTGTGCAGAGGAGCCCAGCGCGTCTGGAGAAACAACACCGCCGCGGTGGCGACAACCGCCACGCAGCACACCAATGGCAGCAGCGAGAGCAAAATGCCTTGAGCCCTTGTGTGTGCTGGTTTATGTCGAGTGGCCCAACATATGCCATTTAACCTCATTTAATCACCAAAACAAGCCTGTAAGCCCGTAAGGTAGGTACTATTCTAATTATTCCCAAACTGAGGCTCAGAGCGGAAAGTGCCTGCCCGGGTCGCCCAGTTTGTCAGAAGCAGAGTTGGGATTTGGACCCTGGGGCGACCTGGCTCCAGGACTCAGCATGCAGGGGCTAAAGGCTTCTGCTCTCCACCAGGTGGGTTCCAGCCACGTCTTCATCACCTGCTGACGGTGGTTGGGGAAGCCCGGGTTATACAGCTAACAAGCAGGGGGGTCAGGACACCACCCCACATCTTTGGATCCCAAATCCTCCATCAGGCCTTTCCTCTTCCTCCGTATGCGGTGCCCTCTGACAAAATCTAAATGCTCCTTTGTGGTCCGTGGGGAAGACGGAGGGAAGTCCCCCCACCAGGATTTACTCTTCCTGTGCTCCGTTCAGCTAGGGTGAGCCAGCACCTCCCGTGCTCCTGGCATAGATGCAGGAGAATGCTCCGCTGCGTGTGAGAGGAGGTCAGCGTCAGCAAGAGGAGCGCTTCTAAAGATGCAGAAGGACCCTGAGTCTCGCCGAGCCACGAACAGAGCCTCAGGCCAGAGCTGGGCCCCAGAGAGGGGACTGCAGAGATTGGGAGGAGGGAAAAGGGGGGACAAGACCTGAGAGTGACCAGGAGTCCCAGATGGCCACAGCATGGACACTTCCTAATACAGGAATCCATGGGAAGAGTGACATTTATCATTAAGGCCCTATCAGTTGGGGACCAGTTAAATAAATAGATGATGAACTTGCCATTTGAGGGAATAGTATGCAGCCATGAAAAAGAAGGAAAAGCAGTTTATATAACAATATGGAATGATACCCAAAATAGGTGAATGAAAAGCAGTAAGATTTTACGTATGTGATGTGTGTGGGGGTATATGTACTTACATGTATGAGTGTACAAACTCACACTTACATGCATATAATTACATGCTCACGTGCCTAAACGATCTCTAGATAGTGGCCTCTTGTAAAGGAGGCTCTGGGAAAAGGTGAGAAGGAGATACTGTTTGTACCCTGAATTTTTAACTGTGTGAATATATGACCTTAAAAGGAAAAAACGAAAGCTCCACCCCGTCCTGTAAACTTGGTGTTCTCTTGGATAACTAATAACCCGCTTTGTGCCAAGGAGCTCTTCTCTTCCCTGCGCCCCCAGGGGTCCCAGAGGCAAGTGAAGGGCATGTCCATGGGCAGTGAGAGGGAGCCGGGGCAGGGCTGCTCCCACCTGCCAGGCCCCCTCCCCGGCTCCCGGGTGCCCCCTCTTGGGTGGCGTTGTCCCACTGTGTGGCTGTGCCCCACAATGCAGATGGGGTTCTGCGGCACCGAGAGCCTGGAACTCACACCACGCAGAAGCCAGACTCTCCGCAGTCCCACCCACACCCTGAGCGGCTTCCCGCTGGTTTAGCCAAAGAGTTCTTTTAAGAATTTTCTCCCAAGCGGGAGGCTGGGATCCTGAGAAGGCAACACCCAAGGATTTATTGGCCTCCCCAGGGCTTGGAGTTTTTGACTCGCCCACTGAGAGAGGCAGGGGGTCAGGGGTTATCTCTGGGTGGGCAGCTGGGGGCTGCCTGTGGCCCCCCCTCCCCACAGCATCTGCTAGAACCATTAAGGGGCCGCTCCCTCCTCAGCATCAGTCGGTGTCTCTCCAGCGCCCAGCCCGGGTTACCGACCCCCGAGCTGCCATGTGCTGTGCAGACCCCTGGCGGGGCTGAAGGGCGGTTTGCAATTTCAGTGAAGAGGAGCAAAGGAGGAACGCCCCGTGGGAGGGCGATCGGGGGCCATTCGAATGTGGCGGCTGCGGAGACCCTGGGAGTGGGCTGGGGGACATTTGTTCTGGCTGCTGGGGGTCCAGAGGCAATCTTTTTTCTTTTTTAGGGTACGCTTTTTTTGTTGAGGAAGATTGGCCCTGAGCTAACATCTGTTGCCAATCTTCCTCTTTTTTTTCCATCCCCAAAGCCCCCCAGTACATAGTTGTATATTCTAGTTGTGGTCCCTCTAGTTGTGCTGTGTGGGATGCCACCTCAACATGGCTTGATGAGCGGTGCCATGTCCGTGCCCGGGATCTGAACCCGCAAGCCCTGGGCTGTCAAAGTGGAGCGTGCGAACTTAACCACCCGGCCACGGGGCTGGGCCCCCAGGGGCAATCTTAAATGGCAAGTTGTGGGCCATGTGGGAGGCCCTGGGATCAAAATGTAAAGAGCCCCAGAGAGGTGCTTGGTGGGACTTCAAGGCCCCGGTTCAGGCCGCCAGAAGGCAGCACAGTGAGGACCCTGGCGGAGTGAGGCCACGCTCTGGGGCTCTGTTTCCACATGTAAAACGGGACTAACATGCCTGTTTCTCGGGAGTGCGCGGCGACGCAGAGCAGGTGCATGGCAGGACCAGCAGCTCTGCCCAGGCCCCTGTCATGTGCCGGGCACCCCTCCAAGGGCCTTCCCCAGGGTTACCCAGCTGATCCCACGAGAGTGCCAGGCGAGGGGTTCTATCTTTATCCTGCTTTACAGATCAAGACATTGAAGCACAGAGAAACTGGGGAACTTGCCCAAGGTCTCAGAGCTCGTGAGCGGCGGCGTCTAGATTTGACCCCGAGCCCACTGGGGTGTCTTCATCTGCGGCCCCCACTGCAGCCAGACCTCTCCTCCAGCGTGTCACCGACACAGGCCGCCTTCTCCCCTTGTTTCAGCCCTGCGGGACGAGAGGCCATCAGTTCCGGCGAGCAAGCTCCTGCGCAGCCCCACTTCCCGCCCGTGCAGGTAAGCTTTGATTTAGCATCCGTGCTTGTTTCTCAGACTCCGTGGAACCTGGAGGATGCCCTTTCTCAAGGCCCAGCGAGGGGGGCATCCATCCTTCCTGCCGTCTCCAGGGAGATTTATGCCTTGGCGGGCCTGCCGTGCATTATTACATTTCCTTCTCTCTCATTAATCATCCTCTGCGCTCCGTCCTCTGACGGCGGGAGCGGCAGCCCGCAGGCCCCAAATCTGGCTGCCGATTAGGACGCAGAGAACAGGCCAGCGTTTATCTCTGGGAGAGACCTCAGAGCCGCCTCGGAGAGAGGGCGGTGGCCGAGCCCTCCGCTTGCCCATCACCGCCCCTCCAGGGAGGAAGCCCGCCCCCTCCCCAGAAGCCAGGTGCTGATGGAATCGCTCGGCGCAGTGGAGGAGCTGCGGGATTAGCTGGGACGTCTGCTCGACCTTCGTGGTGGGGACAGCGAGAAGCACTCTCTTGTTGTTGGCTGGCTGACCATTTCTCCAGAATTTACAGGGAGCTGGGTTTCTGCCCGGCCCGTTCCTTTCATTGCCTTGTATTTAATCGCCTCACTCCTTTGTGGGACGCACAGCTCATCGCCTTTAATACACAGGAAACGGTGGTCCAGGCGCCGGAGGGACAAGGTCTCACGTTAGCAAGTAGCACATTCTGGGCCTTAAAACAGGCAATTCCAGGCCAGCGCCGCGCTGTCCTGCCTTCCATGATGGGGCCTGGGATTCCTTTCTTCAGGCCTTTATTTATTTATTTTTTTAAGATTTTATTTTTTCCTTTTTCTCCCCAAAGCCCCCCGGTACATAGTTGTGTATTCTTCGTTGTGGGTCCTTCTAGTGGTGGCATGTGGGACGCTGCCTCAGCATGGTTTGATGAGCAGTGCCATGTCCGCGCCCAGGATTCGAACTAACGAAGCACTGGGCCGCCTGCAGCGGAGCGCGCGAACTTAACCACTCGGCCACGGGGCCAGCCCCCAGGCCTTTATTTTTTTAAACAGCTTTATTGAGTTTTAATTCACATGCCATACAGTTCACCCATTTAAAGTGCACGATTCAATGGTTTTGAAATATATTCTCAGATATGTGCAACCATCATCCCAATACAGTTGAGAACATTTTCATCACCCCAAAAGGCTCCCGCACTCTTTAGCTCTCACCCCCAATGTCCCCGTTCCCGGAACCCTGGGCACGTGGCTCTGCTCCCTGTCTCGATGGTGCACATTCAGTTAACAGACAGCTACTGATGAGATGCCAGCCGTCAACTCAGTCCTGGTCCTGAGTCCCCGATACCTTGACGTGCCACAAGAGGCTCCTTCCCGGACGTGCCGGTGAACTGAGGCAGGGTGTGCGTCTCGGCCCTGGAGCCGCCCTGGCTGGCCTTCTGGGGGCAACTGGTGGCCCGGTGGGGAAGGGGGTGCCACTTTGGACCCTGGGGCTACCAAGGGGGCCTCAGCCGTTGGGGAGCTTAAGGCCCAGTGTCGGCGAGGGGAGCATGAGTCCCGTGAGACTCTTGGGGCAGTGGGCAGTGAGGAAAGGGAGCCATGAGGCACACATTTGAGTCGAAACAGGAGGCTTGAGTAGGAGTTGGGGTCCGAGGGAGAGCAGGAGGGGGCGGGGGCTTTGGGAGTGGAAACTGCGTCTGCAAAGATGTGGAGGTCAGAGAACTTCAAGGAACTCAGTGTTAAGCCCAGAGTACCAGTTGGGTGGGGGTGTGGGGGAGGCAGGAGCGCAGGGCAGGCTGGCTTGGAGGCAGGACCTGGAAAATGTGAGAACACCGAGCGGAAAACGCTTGCTGGGTTCCCCCATCCTGGCTGCATGTGGCCCCTTGAAGCCACACACATCTCAGCTCCTAGGCAGGTGACCCACTAGTGGCTCATAGTGGAGAAGCTTGCCTGGCTGCAGAGTTTTACGATGGCACTGTGACACTCTGAGGGCTGCTGGGTGCCAATTGCCACCTGGACACAGCTTCTCCAGCATCTCGTCAGCAGAAACTGGGGCACACATTATGGGCTCGGCTGAGCCATCAGAAATAGATACTCTTGTTGCGTTTCCCACTTGCCTATCGCCTTTCGAGGCATTTTCAACCCCCAGGGCCTGATGGATCTAGGGAAGCATGGATTTCCCGGTCTCCACTTTTTATTTTTAAACGGCAGAGAGCATAAAAGAGTGGTGAGGCGGAAAGTCACTCACCGAGATCAGACATGATGGTGCTGAATGGTGACGGGTCCCGTGTGGGGCTGGGGTCATCCCCACCATTTGGCTGGTTTGAGGGACCAACCACCACCACCCCCACCTTGATGAAACCTGGCCTGTCGGTTCCACCCACCAACTTCTGAGCCGCGGAGCCTTTGGAATGCCACCAGGAGATGCAAGGGTCCTACAAGACGTTCCACCATTAAGAAAAGCTCATAAGCTCAGAAATCATTGACTTTCATTTTCCTAAATGTTCAAGGTTATCCCTATAATCAAGTCACTTTCACTTCCTCATGTTCCAAAACGTCTCCTTGAGTGGGACACGGAGAGCTTGGAGTGCAGCTTGCCACCTGGGAGCGACACAAAACCGTCCCTCCACAAGCCGGGGAGAGCTGTCGGCTGTCTCCTGCTCTCTCTTGTTGGCCAGCGCCATATTCTACATTCAAATGACTTACTATTCAATACTTACTAATCAGGAGAATTTACCTAAAAATCCAGACTCTCGTCTTCCTTCCAAATATCGGATCTGACCGCCGCAGGCCCCGAGTCTCTCCTGCAGCCGCGGGGGCACGAGCTCTTAGCGGGCACATCCCCACACTGATGCTCCCTTTTCCCCCTGGTTCAAGGCCGTGGGTCGCTCACCATTCATCTTCTCTCACCTGGCCTGCTTCACTCACTCATGTTGCCTGCCGGCCTCAGAGGACCTTGGAGCTCGCGGGTCCTAGCCTTAATTGAAGGCGTTCAGGGCAGACATCTCACAAGGTCCTCGCCAGCAAGATGGCGCCTTCGAGTGAAGGACAAAGGGCCGCCCCGCTGGGTGGATAGACGGATTCTAAATAGGGGCACCTTCCTTGGGGGCCCGAGGCGGTGTCGAGCCCAGGAGCCTAACTGAAGAGGGACAACCACCGGTGTTTTTTAAGCACCTACGGTTTAATAACCGTCCGCGAGGCCGGGAGACGGGGCTGGAGGCTGGTCGCCTTCCAGCATTCCAGTGCGGATCCGGGCGAGGTAGCAAATGCTCGTATATCCTCTTGCAGGCTGGATTTCCTGCCTGGCGCTGGAGAGCCGAAGAGGGGGTAGGGGTTGGCGTGTAAGGTTTCCTCTGTCCCCCCCCACCCCACCCTCCCCAGCTCCCAAACCATCCATCAGTCCACGGCTCACCTGTGAAACCCAAGGCTGGGAACCACAGCGCTATTCCGTTACAAAATCAAGATTTATCGGAACATGACAGGCCTGCAGAGCTTTTACGACATGAATGGCGCCAATCCCTTCTGTTAACCTGCTTGTCCCGGGTGGGGCGGGGGAGTTTTACAACTGCCAACACCATTCCATCTGCTCCGGAGCTGGTGGCCTTCTGACAGTGAGGACAAAATGTCCAGCTTTGTGCGGGCCCCGCGGGCTGGGTTACCACTTCAGCACCTGAGAGCTCAGCCCGCTTCCCCCTGGGGCGAGCCCCACCGGCTCCACGGCCCCCTCCCCGGCCCTGCCTGGTGTGAATGAGATTCAAATCATGCTCTGACAGTCCCGTGAATTATCTGTTTTCCAACCTGCCTCCCCAGCTCTTTCATCTCCATAGCAGAAGCCACGTCGGGTGTAAAGAGGGGTTTTTCTTCTCGTGAAATAATAAATTGACATCTCTACAAAGGCCCCCATGACACCCAAATTGCCTGCATCTCAAGGAAGAAAGACACAATTTGGGGACCATTTGGAACCTCTTAAAAAAAGGTGGTCAGTGCCTCCTGGAGGCTGCCAGGGAACTGCTGGTCCAGCAAGGCGGAGATGGCGCCAGGCCGCGACCGGGATGCTGGGCCAAATCGTTTAAGGGTCTATTTAAAAAGTTAAGCCGTGTTTACGTTAAATGGAACCCGTGCGGCAGTTGGAAGCTCTCGGCCGTGCTGTGAGTTCCTCTGCGTCCAGCTCCCCTGCTGGCGTCTGTCCTGGGAGAAGAATCTGGAAGGGCTCTTCCTGGACTGACGCATGGAGCACTTGCTCTCTCCTCCCTCGGGAGAGCTCCCCGCTCTCTCAGCCGGGACCTGGCTCTGAGACCAGGAAGCCGACAGGTGTTTGATGTCAGAACAGGAGGTTGAAAGGGCTTCTCTTGTCTGGGTGCAGAGGGCAGCTCCCTGAAGCTCACTCCCTAGTGAGAAGGGTCCCGGCTGGAAGGCGACGCCGGCCTCTCTCCATGGTGCCTGAGTGGAGAGTAATCAAAATGGCGCGGGTACTCAGGGCGGCCCTCTGTGCCTGGGCCCTGGGCGGGCTGTTTCTGGAAGCCTATGAAGAAGGCACTGCATGATTTCAGTCTTGCTGAAGAGGCAGTTAATCCACAAACTTGCCGGTCGGGGCAAGGTAGGCGCAGGAACCCAACTGATGCCAAACCAGCATGCCCAGGTGGAAATGGCTCGGCCACTATGGCCACATCTTCCTCAAGTGTCCTGACCTCATTTGCTGCATCTGTCATGTGGTTAATGACATCTCCCTCACTGGGTTTATGTCTCGAATGAGATTTGGTGTATGAATGTATCCAGTATGCAGTAGGCACTCAATAGTTGCTCATGGACTTCAGTGTATTGTGAGCCCTGGAGTCGAAGGCAGCTGGGTCCGAATCCCCACAGTGGTTCTCCACAGCTGAGGGACTGCAGGCAAGTCAGGCGACCCCTCCAAGCCTCAAGTTCTGTGTCTGTAAAATGAGGAGACGTTAACAGCACCCGAGTCTTGGGCAGCTTGGAGCATGACGTGAGGCTCTGCAGGCAGAGCACTCAGTGAGGTGTGAAGTCTGTGTTCAAGTGACGTTCGCTCTGATGATGATAACAAGGACGCCATCACCGCTGCTCTTTCATAGGTCTCCTGTCCCGCTCCAACTGCAAACCCTGGGAGATAGCTGGAGTCCTAAAGTGCTGAGGAGGGCCTGATGCTGGCCTTCCCGGGGTGGGGTGCCTCCCGTCCCAGGGTTTGCAGGTGCCCCCAAGTCCTGGGCCCTCCCTGGGCCAGCTTACTCAACAGCTGCGGCATGTGGCTGCGAGGGATGAGCCCATCCCAGCTGCTGGGGAGGCGGCACTGCTTGTTGGCCTTGGATGGTCCTATATTGATATTTGCAGATGGGAAATCAGAACCATTTGCCCAGGCCGGCCCGGCATGACTTCATCCTCGGTGCCCCTCCAACCTCCCCGTCAGGAGACCAGCAGGACACGGATGCCTGCAGAAGTTCAAACAACTGAACTGGCCGTGACCTGATCTCAGATGGAGACAGGGTGTGTTGGGATGGCTGCCCCACAGGTGTCGGACTCCGTCTAAGTGGAGAGCACCTCACCGAGGCCGTGCAGCCCTGGAGAGAACAGGGATGCGGGCTGGGGTTGACCGGCCCCCCCGCCAGCCCCCCTGTCCTGTCCTGGGGAAACTCCCATGGAGGGGCGTCTGCAGTGTGGCAAGGATGTTCTTAGCTCACCTGCATTGAGCGCCACCTGTATACCCACCCCTACTCCACACGCTTCATGGGAGGAGGTATGCACAGTGTAATGGGGAGAGTGCAAAGTGGTTCAGCCACTTTGGAAAACAGTCTGGCAGTTTCTTACGAAGCTGAATATGCCCTTCCCATATGGTCCACAGTCATGCTCCTTGGTGTTCATGCAAAGGATGAAAACTTATGTCCACGGGAAAACCTGCACGTGGATATTGACAGCAGCTTTATGCACAATTGCCAAAACTTGGAAGCAGCCAAGATGTCCTTCAGCAGGTGAATGAATAAATAAACTGTGGGACAGCCAGACAAGGGAGTATTATTCAGCACTGAAAAGGAATGAGATGCAGGAAACTTCCATGCTAAAGTGTGGAGGGACACCAGCAATATGCCACAATAGGCGTAACTGTGGTAGCTCCTGCTGTGCCCAAGAGCCCAGGAAAGTTCTGTAACTCGCCTGAGGTGTCACAACGTATAAGTGGCAGGGCCGGTGTGGAACGCAGCACCCATGGCCCCAACCACACTCACACCACCCCACTTGCAGGCCATTCTGACGGCATCTGCGGCTGGGAGGGTTTAGATGACCCATATATCCCGTTCAAATCATGCATTCTGCAGAAGAGGAAACTGAGGCTTGCAAAGGTCGGTGCATGAAATGGTCACGACAACCCTTTGGAGTCTTAGGGTGGACAAGGCCAGGGGAGGTGTCCAGGTCCATCCGGCAACCACGTGGCCAGGCCGGGGGATGGAGGTTGGAGAAGCCCAGCCAAGGCCCGCTGTGGCAGTGTGGACCTGACCAAACTTCCTGCCCAGCCCTCGGACGGGATCCCAGCGTTGGCATCCTCATGGTGGATGCTCCCCTTCCCGGGGGACAACCAAGAGCTGCCCATGGGCTTTTATTAGAAACAATGGGAGGATCCAGCTGCTCCTCAAAGGTTTCAAGTTGAGCATTTTTCACATTCCTCCTTGACCTGGCACTGCCGGGACACTGTCATTTACAAAAAAAAAATAATAAATCTGGTATTTGAAATAAAAAAAAATCACAGCCTTCCTTTGCTTGACTCATTTCCTGCGGTGTTCCCCTGGCCTAATGGAAACCTGACAGGCTGCGTGGCAGAGGAAGCCAGACCCCCTGCATCAGGGCAAAGTTCAGCATGGAGAATGCTGTTTTTGTTCCGAGGAGTGGGAAGAGGTGATGGAGGGGGACCTCCCCTCCCGAAACTGAACAGCAGAGAGAACACCAGAAGGAATACGTCCTAATATGCGGCGTTGGCCTCAACCCTTTGAGTCAGGAGAAAGACTTGCACTAGAGGCACCAGGAGGTGGGGCTTCTTCCCGTGGCTGTCCACGTCTCCTCTTTGGCTTTGCAGAGACCACCAAAGCTCTTAAAGAGAAATGGCTGTCCTCAGGAGTGCCCCCACCACACCGGGAGAGCGCTTAACTTGGCCAACACCTTCGTTATGGGTGCTTTGTGCCGACGAAGATAGAGCAGCTGACGCGTATCGAGCGCTTACTGCGCAGCGGGCACTGTGCTGCACACCTGACAGGTGTTGCCCCATTTTACCCTCAAAACAAGCTTCTAAGGGAGGAGGCACGGCTGCGGCTGCCCTCATACAGAGGAAGGGTTTGGAGAAACGAAGCATCTGGTGAAGAAACGCCACACAGCCATGAGGGAAGCCGCCTGGTGGGCCGGCGCTCTGAGGCCCCGTGCTCTGCCCACTTCGGCTGCTGCTGGTGTGAGGGGGAGGGTTCACAGGGCAGTCACCAGGGGTGCTTGGCAAATGCTGACGGATGGGCCTTAAGGAGCTGTTGAAAAGAAAGAAGACACTGGCCTTAAACCCAGGGGGCTAAAGAGTTAAAAACAGCAGTTGATAGATTATTATAAACAGCATGATCATGACACATTTTGGAAAACTGGGTGGCGGTGTCTTCTACAGCTAAACGTCCACCTATTCTATGACCTGACATATGTACCCAAGAGGAGTGAATCTGTCTGCCCACCAACGACACTGTAGGACAGGAATGGTCGTAGCGGAATCTTTCTCTCTCTCTGTATGTGCGTGTGTGTCTGATTTGAGATTTTATACACTTGCACCAAATACAGAAAGCTTAAACCAACAACTTCATTGGCGTTGTTACCATCCATGGTCTAAGTACATGAGGCAATTAGTCAACAGTTCTTGCTTTTCCTGCACACTTGGATCTCCCGTTGGGCCTCTGACCCTGTTGGTGCATTTTTAGGCAGAGGACAGAAAAGCGAACTTTGACCTGGCATGGTGGGGGGCAGTTTGTGACTGCAGCCACGGAATGCTGCCATCGTGACATTCACAGCACAGTTGTCACACAAGTGTGCAGCAAGAGCCTTTGGAAGGGTCCTGAGCATACCGCCTCCCGGGAGCCAGCCTTCCTAGCCAGCATCTCAGGGGCCCTTCACAAAATAACTGAACAAAATATTGGGAATGAGAAGGGTGGGCTGTGGATCAGTGGGTCTTGGATTGATCAGTCCTTCACTGTGCAGGGCAAGTCAGACAAGAAATGAACAGCTGTCGAGGGTGGGCGACACTGGGTAAGATAATAAGAGCAGACTGCCTTTTCTTTCTCTTTCTTGTGCTAAATGAAGGGTCTGTGCACATCTAAACCTAGGATGGATTCTTGCGTGAAGATGGTCAGCGTTGCAGAGTCCACACCAAGCGCACGTCATCCCATTTGAACTACAAGAAAGATGGCTCCTCTAAATCGATGTTCTGGTTAGTAGACTGACCACAGAATCTACGTGGATAACTAATTTTGAGGGAACTCAGTCAAAGCTTATCAAGTCAAAAACATTGAGTGAGAGCCTCCTCTGCCCCACGTTCTGTGGTTAGCGCTGCGGGTCAAGGGTGAAAATGACACGGTCTATGGCCTCAAGCAAGTAATGGTTTTATATCTCAGCCATAGGCTCTTCCTTTCCAGAAAGGAGTGGTGGCCAACTCCCAGAGCAATGGGAATCTGTTGGTTCTTCCGAGTCATGACTACGAGCGTCAAGCCCGTTGTACTCCACACACACACACACGGAAGAACCAGCTAAGGAGCTTCTGATTGGCAGGAGGTGATAAGTTGACACACACAAACTTGTGGATTGACGTCACGTTAGTGAGTGGATATCATTGAAAGGCTGGAATTCACGTACATAAGTCACGGAATGTTCTAGAGACAAAGTTGGTTACTTATTCCTTTCTGCCCCAGATGTACCTTTGGTCCGTCGAGTTATGGTAACTATAGAATTATACTACATTTATTAACATGCTCAACTATTCAACGGAATGATAAAGCCCTTGAAAGTGATAACGGTGGCTTAGCCAGCTCTGGAAGCCCCCCGCCTGACACCTAGTGGATGCTGAACAAATATTGATGGAAAGATTTAATAAATGACCGTGTGAGTGTGAATGATTGAACGTGCTTTTGGGGAAAGCAGCATTTTTAATATTTATTTGCTTATTTAGAAAATGAGATTCATATTGGTACTAGCTCACTGGGTCATCACAAGGGCCAGGGGAGGTAAAGCAGGTCAAGCATCGCGCTCGCTGCTTGCTGATGTGTGGTAAGCGTTCAGTAAGGGCGTGGATGCTGCTGCTGCTGCTGCTGCTGCTGCTGCTGATGGCAGTGACAATGTTGGAGGCGGAGAGACGGAAGGAGAGAGTGAAGCAAAGGAATTTTCTTTGCTAATTGTTACCAACAAATCAATGTTAAGGTTGGAATTCCATGTCCAGCCCTAACTTTAGAGCAGTTTCTCTAGAAGCCTAAGACAAATGAGGGACCACAGGCCTCTGCCTTGGAACTTCGTGTGAACTCACCCTAGTGGGTTGGGGTCAAACTCTGGGCAGTGGATTGGCTCATTAAACAAATGACCTAATTTAGTACTTAAGACACCCAAAATTTACTATACTAATTTGTCAAGTCATCCAGAAAAACCAAACCACAAATGGTTGGCCTCGTAGGTTTAATGGAATTATAGACAAAATTCAGATTGACTACCCAGTAAAAGATCCAGTTAAAGTAGAGCTGACAATTTAGTCTACGGGACACTGAAGAGAGTTTTACGGGCCGGTATAAATCTTTTGACTAATGCTTTCATCTTGTCCTTTCCATTTTTAGCACCTCTCAAGGAGGATGGTTTATGGAACCGGGGAGCAGGAAGCAGGAAGTAGGAAACAGGAAGTAGAAAGGTTCTATTTTGGACGTGGCGGCTGATAAGCTCATCAAGGCTCGGGGTCCTTGATGAGCAGCTGGGAGCAGGGGTGGCTCTGTTCGCTGGCCAGCAGCGGGAACCAAGTGAATGAAGCGTGTTGTCAATCACCTGGTGCCAAACGTTATCGACAGAAACATAAAAAGATTGTCTAAAGTATGGTAACCACAGAAATCTGTTCTTTTAATTAATTCTTAAAATCTGAACCTGTCATTCCACCTCCTTCTGTAGCTGAGGTGATGTTTGTCATTTTTCAGCAGAACAACCAGAAAGGACCCCAGCAGACCTTGTCTGTTTTGCTATTCCAAGAAGGACAAGGGAAGCAGTTATTAAAGGCCGTCTTCCTGGGGGCACTTTCCTCCCTCGAATCATCTGGACAGCTGTCTGTTTTCGTGGTGAGAGTCGCAAAGCTTCCAATTTAAAGATCCATCTGGTTCTTACATCAAGCTAAGCCGTAATCTTAAGGAGCAAGCCGGAACACACCAGGGAGATGCGAAAATTTAGGAACGAGTGTGTTTATATTGTATTTGCATTAATGCTTCCTCGAGTTTATTTTCAAAGTGAAGAAAGAACAATGCATAGTAGGCTATTAAACCCAAACATAATCAGTTTAAAGTTAGGGGCGTGCTCCTAAGAATATTTTTCTCCTGTTTTGAAGGGTCCACTTGAGGAGGGAGGGGAGGGTTGGGAACACGGGCGGGGGAGGGGAGGCACGGCTGTGCGTTCTCCCCAGGCTCCGGCGGCCAGCCCCTGCGGCCACTGCTCCTCCTCATATGGAACGGATTAAGCCTCCTCTCTCACACTGTCAACTTGGGTGTTCTGCGCACAGCCTGTTTTTGCTGGGGTCTTGGTTTTGCTTTTTATAACGGCAGGAAGTGCCCCTCTCTCGGACCACATGTGAAATCGTGTGGGAACGGCTGGGAGGGGGTTGGGGCCTGAAGAGGAGGGTGGAGGGTGTGGAGATGAAAAAGTCTCCCCTCAAATATACGGCGGTGCGGGGGGGGGGGGGGGGGCGGCGAGGCAGGGGAGGGAGAGATGCGCGCTGGCCAATTTAACTTTATGGGGCCTGGCTGGCAGGAGGATGGGGAGGCGGACGCTTCCTTGATGAAACCCGCCTGTCCCTGATAGACCTGCCCCTAATATTTTACAATACCGCATGGGATCGTGGAGGGACCATTAAAGCATGAGGGATCACAGCTGCTGTTTAATTTGTTCTAAATTTCCTGCCGGCCTCGCCAGACATGTACAGGAAATGGGCGGTAAATGTTTAATAGGTCATACCTAACCAGACAATTAACAGGTGCTGTCATTTAGAAAATCCCAAACTGTGCATGTGCATATCCACAACCGAATCAAGGCCCTGGGTTTCTTTTTTTTTTCCGTTTCGCATAAAGGCTTGGTATAATGTTATGGGGTGGGACCCAATAGGGGCCCTAATACAATAAAGCTCGAGAGTGGCGGCACCCACATCGATTTCCCCTGGGGTGGCACCACCCCCCTGCCGTGTGCGCGCACGCTGCCCCGAGGAGCCCTGAGCCGTTGCCTACCAGGCAAGAGGGGCGGTGCCAGGAGCAGCCGGGTCCGCAAAGCGGTGACTGCCTCACCTGTAACTGGTCCACCACCTGTTCCCTCAGCAGGGGGTGGGCCAGACAGACGACAAAGAGGAAATCCTGCTATGGCCCAGGACTCTGATAGGGCCAGAAGTCCAGTCGAGTTTGGACTAGGGTGAGAGGGACGGGTGTGTGTGTCCCTGGAAGGGTGTGTGTACCCAGGCAGGGGTGGGGAGAGGTGTTACGGTCTCCCCAGGTTTATCCTCAGGGGGGTCCCGGCATTTCTCCCAGCTCCCCTTAACCCCTTAATCCTGCCGCAGCGTTTTATCAGATCCATCCCTCTAACCCTAGGAGCTTGGGGGAAGCATCACTTCCATTCTTACAGAGGGGAAACTGAGGCACCAACGGGCTCTCAACCTCGTCCAGGGCCATGGAACTGGCTGGTCATTTGAACCCAGAAATGTCACTCCAGAGCCCTGCGTTTGACCTCGTCCCCGAAGGACAAATCAGAAGCCGCCAGGGGGACCCCGCCAGCTCTGGCCTGTTGGGGTGGGGACGCGGTTCCTCTTGAGCTCCCCTCTGCGGGACGTTTTCTTACAGAATCAGGGTTACGCTCTCCGTGTGGTTTGGCAGCCCTTCGCTTATCAGGACTGCCATGTGGTGACGACTTCCTGTTGTTCACATGCAAAAATATGGCTTTTAACGGCAGCAAATATTCCGTCTAATAGCTATGCCTTAAATTATTCATCCAATCCCTTCTTTTGCCATTTAGGCCATTTCTAATTTTTCTTATTTATAAACCACACTGGATTGCATATTTTTGTACTTGTCTCTGAATATTTTAATGATTTTATGATTTAGAGTGAAGGAAGCTTACAAATACGAAATCCTCAAGTCTCAGGGGAGGATGGGATGCAGAGGAGGTGGGAGGACAAGGCACTCGCCATCGTTGGCCTGTTCAAAGAGGGAACGGACCTGACTCGGCACCTCGGTGGGCTCAGAGAAGGAGGCGAAGGCTTGGATCGGGGTCGTCTTTACTGAGCACAGTCAGATTTTACGCTGGGCAATTCCACCCACTGATTATCCAACAACTGATCCCGAATCTTCTCGGCAATGCAGACCGGGCTGAACGAGGAGCATCTGGGGCTGCGGAGAATGCTGGGAGAAAGAGCCATGGCAGACTGAGAGTCCTGGGTAGACAAGCCCCGTGTTAAATGGTGCCTCCTCCAGTCTGTTTGCGGAGCTGGTGGACTCCTTCTAAGACCGTGCCTGTTACTGCCTATAAAAGGTGGGTTCACTCCAGTTTCTGCTCTCAGGTACCGAGCCCCTGGCTACTCTAAGTGTGGTCCCCGGACCAGCAGCATCAACATCAGCCAAGCGCTTGTTAGAAATGCAGGATGGCCAGCCTCAGAATCAGAACCCGCATTTTAACAGGAGCCCAGGAGTCACATCACAGGCGAGGAGCTTGTCTACAAGTCGCACCCGAGACCTTAAGTCAGAACATCACGAAGGAGGCAGAGAAAAGGATCTGAGTAGATGGGGTCGGGGCTGCATCCCTGATGAATCGGATCCGCCTTGAGGGCAGGGTGGCTTCCTCTCTGCCGCCCCCTGCCCCCTCGTGTCTCCGTACCTGACGTCTTCGCGTGGAAAGCCCTTCAAGAGACGCGTGTAGAAATAAGCTCAGCCTGAGAGCAGTGCAGTCCCATTTCATCCTCCCACAAAATAAGCCGTCACTACCTTAGGCTCAAGTCAGCCTTTGCAACCTGCCTCAGACGTCCTGACAACTCCTGGCATTGAAGCAAAGGTCTTTTGGAGAACAGCCCTTGTGAGATTTCTCAGATGGTCTGGCTGTTCCCTGACGTGTCCACGCCACCTCTGAGTTTATTGCTAATCTTGGACAATGAGCAGTTGCCTTCACGTCCCTTGGTCTGAGTGTCGATATAGAATTCAGAGCTGCAAGGTGACTAACCACTCTGCCTGGGAATGAGAGGTTTTCTTAGACTCGAGGCTTTTGGTGATAAGCCCAGGAAAGTCCTGAGCAAACCGGGACATCGGTCACTGTGGCTGGAAGACATCTTCCAAGTCCTCCAGTCTGATGCTCTTACCTTACGGAGGAAGTTACTGAAGCCTGAAGCCGTCTGGGGACTCCCCAAGCTTCCCCAGCTGGTTGGAGGTTGAACTGAACGGGCCCCTGGGTCTCCCCAGCCCCACACATCTCGCCTCAACAATCCCATGCAAATTGAAGGATGGAAATTTTTGCTCTGGCTGCCAGGCGACCCTCAGCTTCCATCCTCCCTGACGTTACCTGTGTGAAGTTCAAGTCTACCAGAGTTCAAAAGACGGTTTAAAAACAACATCTGAAAAGTTCTCTAATAGTCCATGACTAATGGGCTGGACTTGGCTGTCCAATAAATCGTCTGCTCTATGGAGCGGTTACGATGACGATCCTCAGGCACCCTTATCAGCACTTGATGCTCGTGTAAACCAACTCTCATTAATGACAGGATGGAAGCGGTGACGCTGCGCAGGCCCCCGCCGGCTGTGCTCATCACACTTTGAAGTGCCGACTACTGACACGAAACTGGGTGGCAGGCTGCACAGACACGTCCAATTTCCAACAGTTGATGTGGGTTGTCATTTCTGACAGAAGGCTGCTTCTGCTCTTTTGGTCGTGGCAGAGCGGGCCTCGTGGGGTTGACGCGCAGCTCAGGGGTCACGTGACAGCGACAGCCCGACCTGAGAGATTTTAGTACTCTAAAGCAGAGGGTGTAAATGGTGGCTTGGGAACCAAGCCAGTTTGTGGAGGTGTTTAAATTTTGAAGAATTGTTTCATAACACTTAAAAACAGGATTTTTTATCTGAAAACCCAAATCTCCAGCTTTTCTTGATAACTTGGAAGATTCACCTACAGTTGGACCCTCTCGATGGCAACGACGGCTGGATGTGGGGAGCGGCTGTGCCCTTTGGGCGAGATTGTGCTTGTCAAGGCGCCCCAGTCCCCACCACTCTCTGTCATCTTGCACCTGGCTCACTCTGTTTATTTAAATCACGTGACTGGCTTCTGTCGACATTTGAATCTGTGAGCTGGTTTGGGAGTCTCTCATTCTTTAAACATCCTTGATAGGAGAAAAGAACCCAAAGTGAGTTCAACTATTTTTTAGCCATACACATTTCTGAGTTTGTCACGAAGGCCCCCAAATGCAGTCACAAATGAGAGGCAGTGGGTCGAGAGGGTACAAGAAGTGTAGGAAGGACTCCTGACTGGGAGTCAAATATTCTGGGTTCACACCTGACCTCTGCTGATGACCTGCCATGTCCCGTTGAGAGATGGCTGATCCATCTGACACTTGGTGTCCTCACTTGTGTAAGGAAAAGGGTGCTGGGAGCGACCTCCAGAGTCCACCCAGGGCTCAACTCCTCCTCCTCTGCTGCAGAGTCTGGATTTTTCTGTCCCTTGGCTCCTCCCAGGGTGGGGAAATTTAAGCCACTGGAAAATGACAGAAGGGAATCTACTGTCGGGGTTCCGGCTCTGGTGGTGCCTAGGACTGAGACCAAGCCGCTAAGCCTCTCTGGACCTCAGTTTACAAAGCGAGAGGGTGGGAAGCAGGTAATCTCTGAGAATGCTTTCCTTTCTGATGCTCCGTGAAAATCCCACGTCCCTGGAGATGCCAGCCCCTGGGTCCAGGTGACGTGGCGAGTGTTCAGAGATCGTGGAGTAGAGATGCTGTCCCGAGGCCTCGGGAAGAGACAGAGTTCAGTCGGGAATGTGGGTGGTGGGGAGGGCAGGAAGGGGTGGGAGCTGAAACGTTCCCGCTGGGATTTCGACTCCAGCTCCCTTGCCTCCTAGCTGGGTGACCTCAGGCAAGCTTGTTCACCTCTCTGGTATCCAGTTTCTTTATCTGTCAAGTGGGGGGAACAATACTAATCTCAGAAGAGTTCTTGTTGAAAGAAATATGATCACAGGCGTAAAGGACTTATAGCCTGGTGTCGGCGCTGATAAAATAGAGTCATGGCCGCGGTAAGCAGGAGTCCCTGAGCGGAGGCAAAATTCTGTTCTGTCCCGGAGACCTGAGCATGCTGAGCACTTGCATAACAGTCAGAGCAGGAAAGCCCTGCACGGGTCCTACGAGTTATGGGTTTCTGTTGGGAAGAGTCATTGCTCACACACAAATCCCGGCCTCGGGCTGAGAACACTCCAGTCCCTTCCATTCGACAAGAGTTCCCTGTAGACTTACTGTGAGCCTGGCAGCGAGGGGCCAGAAGACCCTGTGTGGTCACAATATTCAGTAAACAACCCTTATTCTGGGGGCCTCGGGATTCTTATGCTGAGAGTGTCAGAACCTTGAGGGAGAAAGAAGAAAGAAAAAGAGAAGGAGGAAGGAAGGGACGGGGGGGGGGGGGGGTGGAGAAGAGGTGATTAAGAGAGAAGGCTAATGCCCAGTGAGCCACCTTCTCTGCGCAGGAGGAGATAACACAGCCTGCCCCCAGGGAGGACGCCGAAGGAGAGATCTCAAGTTTCTACGTTGTAGGAATCGGAAAGGAAGCGGTCCAGGGACTGAGCGGGTCTGCCGAGCTGTGTCGGTTTGGAAACCCGGCATGAGGCAGAGGAAGGAGCCATATGCGACGCTCAAAGTCTCTGTGCAGGAAGAGGAAGGATGGTGTTGACGTGAACCAAATGGCGGAGCAGCGAATTCGGTTGGGTGAAAGGGGTGAGGGAGGCGCACGATGCTGGGGGTGTCAGCAGGAATTCAGCTTGAGAATCTCACCAACTTTCCTTTGCAAACCTCAGCAGACCTGGATTTATGTTAACAGACCTGAGACTCTTTGGGCGGAGAAAAGTCACTCTTTAATTTAGAGTAGGTGCTTGCTCAGCATTGTCGCTATGGTGAGTGAGTTAATGTGAAATTTAACAGAGCAAACCGAGCCCCTGCGGAACCAGGCTGCCGATATCACCGTACTCCTTCCTCACTGTGGCCTGTTGCCTAGATGACCAGGACTATGTTTGCTACTCAAGTGGCGCTGGATGCCAGGAATAAAAGCTGGATTCAGGTTCTGGAAACACATTTCAGTAAAGACGTCGGAAATGTGGGGGTCTGATGTGGAGATCCGGCTCAGAAGAGGGGCTGCAATTCCTATGCAGGGGCATCGGAGTTTGCGGAACGGCGTTTACCGGGGACCCATCACTGTCATTCACCGCGTGGGAACAAGGTATTCAGGATCAGGTGCTCTCACATCTGGCTGCACGTTAGAATCCCCCTGGAGAGCTTTGAAAGCTCACCTTCCCCACCTCGGGTGTGTAGCCTGCCGTGTACCTAGGGTTGTAAGTAGTGACAGCCCTCACATCGCTGCCGTGGGTTTCCTGGTCTGTATCCTCGATCAGACTCTGCTTTCTGTCGTGTCCTCTGTGCCTCACAGGCTTGGTCTAGGGTCCAGCTCTGAGGAGCCGTGGCAGTATTTATTGAATGCAAGAATGAATGAATGCGTACATGCATGAATGAATGATAGGCCCTATCCCCAGCTAGTGGCTACCCTGGCAAGTAGTACATGAAAAAGGTGAGCAGAAGAAAAGACACTCCTGCTGGTCCTGGTCCTGCCACTTTCTGGCTGTGTCATTTGGGAACAAGCCACCACAGGGCTCCAGGCCACAGCCCGTCTCAGGGCCCTCGGTCCTGCGAGCCAGTTAGCTGTGATGGTGTGTGCTTCTCCGTAACATCAGCTGCTGCCAGAGAGAAGGTGTCCTCGTGGGGGTGGACGTGCTGGCTCCTCCTCCCCATTTCAGTGCAGCCACCCTGGGCCTGGCTGTTTGGCTGCTGCCAAGCAGACCTCAGGGAATGTGGGGTTTGCACACATTCTCCAGGCTCAACCTCTGGAAACAACTCCTGCACCCAGGAGGGCACCACTCGGGGCTTCCAGGCACCTTTGGAGGCACACCCTCACATGAGCGTGGCCAGGTCCGACCCAGTTTCAAGGGGTCCCCTCCCACCTTCTCCTTCTCCCCCTCACACCCAGATGGATATTCAGCTGTGTGGTTGGGGTCAGAGCTGCAAATGCTGGACTGGCGCAAGGACCGGTCTCTGCTGACAGCCAGCCCGTTTCCTCTCTCGCCTCCCCTTTGAAGTCAATGCGGGCTCTGTGCACAGCTGAAAACTGCCCGGGGTGTGGGAGCGAAGAAGCTGGCTTCGGGGATTCTGGCATGAATTGGGGCAGAGGTGCCAGAAGTCTCAATGGAAAGCTGGCGGGTGGCAGCCTCCCAGGGAAATTTCTCCGACGCGAGAGGTTTGGAAAGACTTCAGATAAACCGCTGACACCCTGGACTCGGAGCCCAGCGCAGCCTGGAACAGTGGCCGGCCCGCTCCAGGAGGACTTTTCCAAGCCCACGGAGCATCTTGGGTGAGCTCGTCCTCAGCTTGCTTGGGCGCAGGGCCGAGCCTCAGATGCATGGCGGAACTTGGAGCCTTCGGTGAATGGTCACACCTTTCCGTGCCTTTCGACTCAGGAGGGACTTGCAAGCTGCCGCTAATGGGATTTGAGCTTGGACAGCTTCCTGCAGGCTTCGGAGGACAGCAAAGAGAGGCCACCTGGCCTGGTGTTGGCCAGAGGCCTAACCTTTTTGCCAGGCTGAGGGTTTGGGCATGCAAATAATCCAGGTGCACATTTCTCACATCCTGAGGGTTGGGGAACCAGAGGAGTGAGGAGAAGGAAGACAGGGTACCATGTTGCTCAGAACTCCCTTGTGTCAGGGAGGGCAGAGAGAAGCGCCTGGAGGAGGGGCAGCTCATCCTTCAGCTAGAGATGAGCTGGGTACACACCTGCAGGCCTGGGTGTGTGTGTCTCTAAATGCTTCTCTCTCCTGTGCACGTAGGAGGAGGGAGAGAGAGAGAATGGACATATATAGGACACAAAGCTCCCAAGAACACTTAACTATGGAGTGCATGTGTTCATTCAACAAATCTTTTTTAGCATCTAATCTACGCAAACACACTGTGCTTGTGACAGCAGACAGAGGAAGAGCTGCTTGCTTCAAGTGTTGCAGAGTACAACATTGGGTACGAGTTGGGTTTCAGACACAGACCTGGGTGGGAATCCTGCATCTACCATTTACCCTCTGTGGGACCTGAGGCCAGTGGTTTAACGTCTCTGAGCCTCAGTTTCTTCCTTAAGGAGGTGATCTGAGCATCCAAGGAGCCAATGCAGGTGAAGCCTTCAGCAGAGGCTGGCCTGGAGCGAGCCCTCCGGGAGTGGCAATGGCAGCAGGAGTGGCGGACGCTGTCTGGCACGGGATGTAGCACGCATGCCTGTGTGCACCTCTGAGAGGCACCCCGCTTCGGTTATCTGGGAGCCCACTTAGATGCTCCCCTGTTCCCACGCCTTCTGTGCTCACCTTCCTCAGAGCCCTTCCCTGGCGTGGCGACGATTGGTCCCATGTTGGTCCCTGTGATGAGCTGGGAGCTTCTTGCCTGCAGAAGCCTCATGTCCTTCATAGTTTAACCCTCAGCTTCAAGCCAAGAGCTGGCCCGTGGCAAGTCCACCTGCTGCCCCTTGCCCCGCTCTCTCCTCCCCGTGCCTGGTTCTCTAGCAGGCCACATCACTGGCTTCTTTCCTATGTTCGTTCACCGTCTTCCCCTCCAGGACGTCGGCTCTGGGCAAGCAGGGTGTTGTCTGGCTACACACTGATCTGTCCAGTGCCCAGACGCATCCCCTGGGCACAGACGTTGACCGTGCCTGACACATACTAACTACGCGATAAATACTGCCGAATGGACAGCGAGTAACTCAGCAAGCCTCCGTGAAATTACTGAGCAGACTGCAGGGACTGGAGGCCAGAGAGAGAACACGATTCTAGCGCAGAGGACAAGCGTGCCCAGGGGTCAGGCCAACCTGAGTTTCATCCCTGGCCCTCCGCTTCTGACCTCTGGGACTCCTTTTGCAAGTCACTTAACCACGCGAAGCCTCAGCTGGCACGGAAGTGGAATGGGAATGATAATAGTGCCTCCCCTGGGAGATGGTGGGAGAGTTGACTAGAATGATGGGTGTAAATCGCTCAGCACCCTGCCTGGCACATGGGACGTGACGATGTCAGCTGTCATTACAATCGCACTGTGCAGTGATGCTGTTGTTCAGGGAAGAGCCGTGTGCTGCTGCCGGAACAGCGTCATCTTGTCCTGTTACAAGCGGCCCTGCTTTCCGTGTCACCGTCTGTCTTGGCAGTCAGGGTGGAAGCGCCCTTCGCATCAACGCCTGCTGCAAAACCTCAGCCCGCAGTGTATTTAGTCTGCTGCTCAGCCCACGAGCAATGTGGCTTCCATCACTCCTCTGCAGCGAAGCCCCTCTGTGACCCATCTCTGCCCCGCTGCCCCCAGGCCGCCCACCGAAAGGCTGCTCCAACTGCAAAAACCTCTCCCTAGGGAACGCCGTGTGCGCGGAGGGACAGGCTCTGGCCTGGGTTCAAATCTGATTTCCACTGCCCAGGCACGTGTTTATGGAGCACCCACTGCTTGCACCGTGACGTGGCTGCCTCTGTCCCCCAGGCCCCGGTCTAGGGCGGCCGAGAGGAACCCCCGCGCCTCTACCTGCCCATCTGGGACTCGTTGGTGCTGTCAGACGGTTTGTTTACATGTAATTTCTGGCTAAGACTTGAAAGCTGAACTACCGCTCGTTTCTCTAAACAGCCACTACTGTTATACAAAAAGCAGGCCATCTCCCGGCTTGGTTGTTGGACCAAAATATCTATTCCCAGCGCACCTCACGGGAGAAATCAAAGGGGCTTGTTTACTCCCAAATGAAAACTTGCGAAGTTCAGAATCCCAGGGGATGGGCTGTTTCCCCGCTAGGCAAACGCCTCCTGAGAGGCTCCCGGGAGCCTCAGGGTTGTTTACGGAGACAGTGCTCCTTGGTCCGGCAGGCAGAGCCCGGGGTCCTCCAGCTGGAACAGGACTGTGCCCCAGAGACGAGGGCCAGCAAGTTTCCTCTGCGGCCCATCCGGCCGTCAGAACCTCTCTTTTTCCTCGCTCTGCTCTCTCCTTGCTCCCAGGGAAGGGCACAGGCGGCAGCTTCTGGGAGAAAGTCTCCTTTGTTTCCCCTGCAAATGTTTTCATTAGCGAGGGATTCTCCGGTGTGCATCGTCCCTGACCTCGCGCAGCCCTGGTCATCGGGTTTCAGGACCACGATTTGGACAGCTGCACTCACTGATCTGATCAGGTATCTGAGGGGGGCTGCGGCTCACGGTACCGAGGGAGACCCCCTGCCCCCCTCCCAGTGCTGCCTGGCCCGCAGGCTCAGGCCCTGCCAGGGACCGCCCTCTCTCTGTCCCACTGTCCATCAGAACAGGTCTGGGGGCCCACACAAGGGTGGCAGAACTCCGATGTGGCCCCAGCTTATACTTTATTTAATTGTGCCCCCCAAGGGGAGAAAGGGAGGGGAAGGGCCAGCGACCGTGAGACTTCGTTCCTTCTTCCCGTGGGGCAGTGGGATCCTGGGGACTTCCGTGTGACGCAGTTCTAGGGCTGGGCTGGATGATGAGTTATGGCACGGCCTAACAAATGATGTGCACGTATTTCCAAAGAGAGGCCAAGAATCCCCTCCACGGCCCCCGCTTCTTGTCGGGGGTGGGTCCAGCCTTCGTCCATGCAGAGTCTATGTTTCTGTGAGCTGGCCTGAGGTTCCTGGGGCTGCCCTTACAGAGGATGCAGACAGGGGCCTTAAACGACAGAAATCTATTCTATCACGTTCTGGAAGCTGGAAGCTCGAGATCAAGGTGTGGGCAGGGCCGTGCTCCCAGAGCAGGCTCTGGGGGAGGGTCCCGCTGGCCTGTGCTCTGCCGTCTGGTGTGGCCGGCAATCCTCGGCATTCCTCGGCTCACGGCCGCATTGCTCCAATCTCTGCCTCTGTCTTTACGTGTGTCTTCCCTCTGTGAATGTTCCAATTCCCTCCTCCTATTAGGACACCAGTCATTATATTTAGGGCCCACCCTAACCCAGTCTGACCTCGCCTTAACTTGACGACATCTGCAAAGACCCTATTTACAAATAAGGCCACACTCACAGGCCTGGGGTTAGGACGCAGCCTATCTTTTTGGAGGACATTGTTCTACCCAGTGCAGAGCTGTTCTCCACAAGGGCTCTTTTTCTTTGACATCTCAGTTTTCTCATCTGTAGACTGGGGACAACAGCCCTACCTTCTTCATTGGGCTGACGAGGGGGTTAAATTGGTTCAGAGACGTAGAGTGCTGAGAGCTGTGCTTGACACACAGCAAACGGAATGTAAGGGGTCTTGTTCTAACGATGACTCCCAACCACGGGGCTCCCAAAACAACACGGAAGGGAAGAGGTCAGGGTCAAATGCCTGTCACCCTCAGAGTAATGCCGACAAGCCCCCAGGCTGCATCCTGCTCACCCAGCTCGCCCACGGGGGGCCCCTCCTCCTCCCCTTGTCACACTGGCTGCGGCCCCAGGAACTTCTCTCTGCCAATCATCTTGTCACAGGGCTGCTGTGCTGTCGTTTTGCACAAACTGTCAGTTTACACAGGTGAGCGTTTGCTCATGCTCATTGTCTGAATGCGTCTAGAACGTCAACCCCATAAGGGCAGGAACTGTTTGATTTGTTCTTCTCAGTGTGCGCCTGGCACCAGTGGGCACGCTGTAGTCTGGAATATGTGACTGGATGGACGAGGTCAGACCCCCCAGTATGTTACCTGAGCCCCTTCTAGTGGTGGATACCTTCTTGGACCAGTGGTGGACTCGCCTCCGTCTGGGGGCCCATGGGAGGAGCACGGCTCACCCAGCCTTATGTTTTCCTGTTCATTTGTTTCTGTTGAAGTTTTTATTTTGAAAAAATTGGGGCCCACCCATAAAAAATTGCCAGACATTAAAATGGTCTCTCACATTCCCGTCACCTAGATTTGCCAATTGTCACCACCTAGCCGTATTTGCTCTCTCGTTCCTTCTCTCTCTCATCATCAACACCATTGTGATCGTTGCTTGTTTCTGTATTTTTACTGAACTCTTTGAGAGTAACCTGTGGAGGATGTGTCCCTTTTAGCCCCTGAATACGTCAGCATTGTCCCCTAGGAACAAGGACATTCTCCTACATGCCACATTGTCACAATGCTTTAGAAAAGTTCATATTCCAATCTCACCATTTGTCCCAATACCATGCTTTATGACAATTTGTGCCTTCCAATCTAGGCTTCAACCTGCAATCCCATCATATCTCATTAGTTGCCTTTAATCTGGAACATTCCTCAGCCTGTCTTTGACTTTTGTTTTGCTGGTATTTTGGAAGAGGGCAGACTTACTCTTTTCGGGCTTGCCCCTCTATTCAAATGTGTCTCATAAGATTCAACTGAGCTTATGTATTTTTGGAAAGCTAGGGTTTTCAGAAATGAGGGAAATTTCCATTATAAAAAAAATGGACTTCACTTCTTAAAAAAATTGATAAATTTAACAACATGGGGCCCAAATTCCACATGGTATGTTACGCACAGTTACCCCGCCCACAGCCTCCAGTCCCAGAGACTATGAGCGTGTGAGGCCCACTGTCATGGTCAGAGGGAGCTGCTCCTGACATGTCCTGTGTCCCTGGACGTGTCCCTCACCTCTATGGGCCTCCGAGAACAGTGGCAGAGAAAACGTTTGATGAGAGAATACCTCTCCGGGGGCAGAGCCCAGAACATCTGATCCTTTCCCTCTAAATCCATAGAAGACAATAAATAGATGCTTTCACTGCCAGAGGCAGGGGTGTCCCAAAGAAGGACAACGCCATGAATGAGAACAGCTGGTGTGTTGCACGGATTTGTGCAATAGCAGAAGGCACAGGTGATAGAATGGTACTGCTGAGAAGTGGCACCAAAACTCACCCACCGAAGGTTTATCAGCCTTGACGGTGCTTCTCAAGGGCTCAGACGCTGAGAGCACTCGGCCCTGAGAATGGCGGTCTCAAAGAGAAGGAGAGTCATGCCCACGTGGGCTGTGGGGGTCTTGCCTAGGATGAGCCCCCACTCCAACTCTGCCTCACTGAGACTTGACCTAACCCCTACATCAGAGCTGTAATTTCCTGAGTTTAGACATGTTCGTGCTCAGTGCTTGTCACCCAGCAGAGCCGATGGTCCTATATTTTGAATAAATACATAAATTATTGGATAGATGCAAAGTAACTCTTTTCGTTCTTCCTAACTAATTCTTTGGCTCATTCTCCAAATAAGTCCTTCTCAACCTTCTTAAACAGATCCCTTCTGAGAGACACAGAAGCATGTCCCGTTTTACATTCTGATTCACACGCCACTCCCCCAAAGAGATTCGGAGAATAATTTCTCGTTCATAATCACGATCCCATGTAACAATCTCCACAAACCAAGAGTATTTTGTCACTCGGTATTTTCCAGTTTTGTAAAAAAAAGCTTCCCTCCCATATGTTATATAATGTGGTAAAATGGAATATTCTTTTCTAATCTACGTCTCTGCTCTAGAGGTTGTGATTGCCTGTCCCCAAATGGGGGGGCACACGATACCTCTCCCCAGAGCATCTCTGACCTAAAGCTTTAGGATGGAGAACCTCCGGGAGGGATGAGGGATGAGGGGGTGGGCACCTGACCCCAGGTGAGTCAGCATTGTGGTCACTGTTCTGGAATCTTCCCTTGGAGGCTAGTCTCGGGGTCTAAAGGAGCTGGTCTTCTCATAGGTCCTGGCCCCAGCGGGTCCCCTCACAGCCCTGGACACCCCAGTGGCTCCCCATGCCTTGCAGATCCCACATGGAAGAAATGCTGAGCTGTGGAAAGGGAAAACAGAAACCGAAGAGAGCCAGCCACAGCAACACCCAGCTTCAGATGAAATCGTGCATGTTCCTAAAAAACAAACAAGCAAGGCGTTCGGGGTGAGCTGGGCTGTTTATCTCCATTTCCACAATGTGTTTGTTGATAAAGATCTTACGTGGAAACCTCCTTTCACACAGATTAGGACACATTTTCCAGTTAATAATTACAGATATTAGAAAACCGTCAGCTGATTTGGCTACGAGACAACACAGGAAGGGTTTCCTCTTCGTTTTTAGCCATGTAATTACAGCGTCAGCCAATTTCAAACAAGATCAAATAGAACAGCTGATCTGGACATCCAACAGAATGGCTCAATGTGCTAAGTCAACTACGAAATCGTCTAATTTTAGTCAGGCATATAAATAAAGTTTTTATTCCTAAGTCCATCCGATGGCATGTTTTCTACCAGCTTTAAACAGACTTTCAGCCTAGTTAAGAGAGACAGTTCAGCCCACGGGCTCTGGAGCCAGATGCTTGGGTTCAAATCTTGCCTCTGCCACCTCCTGCCTGGGTCAGCCTCCAGCGAGTCACCTCCGCTCTCTGTGCCTCCGTCTGCTCCTCTGAACAAGGGGAATGGTGATCCTAGTGCCCACGCTCTGAGCTGGGGCTAAGTGGGTTAGTTTACACAATCGCTTGGCTCAGTTCCTGGCACACGCAAAGTACGCAGTGGGAGTTAGATGATGCTGGTGATGGTGATGATTGTCTAACATACACTAAGCACTTTGCACCTGCAGGCGCCGTGCGAGTGTGACATGTACAGATTCAGTCAATTCTCCCGGAACCCTTATTTCCCCTGTCTTCCAATGAGAATAGAAGAGGCTTAGGGAGGTTAAGAAACAGGAGGGGAGCTGGACCCACCCTGCCAGATGGACTGAGCCCTCCTAAACCCGGGGTTGTGAGCACGAAGACGCACAGGACATGACCCTGTCTCAAGGGGCACGCAACCTGCCCAAGCCCTGGACAGGCAGAAGGGTGCAATGTCCTAGCGCTGGCCTCAGGGACAAGCAGGTGTCATTTGACCCTCACAGACACCCTATCCCCTGGTTGGGGCAGACACTGTCACATCCATATAATTAAAGGCAAATTGATGCTCAGAAAGTTTACACGGCTCATCCAAGGTCACACAACTGGACTCGAGAGGGTCCCCTGACTTTGATGCTCTGGCTAACCCTGCCCATGGAGCCATGTCCCTTCCGCCCCTGACTCGTGGGAACTGCACAGGCCCTGCTCATCAGGACAGTCCCAAACAACCCACACACCCAGATGTGAGTTGGAGCTGGAAGGGCTGCCGTGCTGGGCTGTGTTAAGATGACCAGGAGGAGCAAATCTTGACAGCTGACCTATTTGCTTGGCCTTTATTACAAACATGGAGAGCAAATGTGTTTGGAATGGTGCAGTCAGCGACTCACTTTAGGCAGAAACTCAGGGGCAGCTATTATGTCAAGGAAAGCACCCTGGATGGAGAGCCGGGACTGAAGCCAGGGATTCTCCCAATGGTCCATGTGTGAAGATCCAGGGCCTTGCCCCAGATCGCACAGCCAGACTGTGATGGGCCAAGCTCACTGCAGGCCCGTTTGACCCCAAGGCGCATGCTCATAAGCACTTGCCCACCCTGCCCTTCCTCGGCTGGCTTCATTAGCCTTGAAGGAAACCAATGGCCGTAGATGCAAAGTCAAGACAATGCACATAAACATATTTCATGCACGACGACTGTTAGAGGCTGGCGATGAACACTGGTGCTGGATCACCACCTCTACATGCTCGTGTCCTAACTTAAGGCTGCCCACGAGTGATTAGCTGCTTCACTGACCGGTGGGGGAACCAGGTTTCAGTTTCCCCCTCCAGTCTCAGCATTAAGTTTTGCTTATTTAATTGAAGGTTGCTGTCCTAACCATGGCTCTTAGCACATTCTGCTTCAGAAGGCTGACTGTCACTGGTCTTCTCATGAGGTTCTTTGATTAGGCTGAGTGCCCCGATAAGATCAAGTATTCTGTTATGAATTTATCTATCCATCTATCCCCAGACTTCTTCTCCAAAGGATTGGCAGACACTTGTTAAATAAGCAAACCACTAGGTTGACTTCCCCAGTCCGCAAGGCACCACCATGAGACTGGTCCTTGCTGCCTGAGCTTTCAGATCCACCTGGGCATCGCGGAGTCCAGTTGTGAAACTGGTTTCTCTTCTTCACTTGGGACACAAGCCACGCTTGTCGAATCACCTAACAGGCTCTGAAAGATTTTTGGCTGTTCTAGAATTCAAGCCAACTTCTAAAGATAAAGATTTGCCATCCCTAAAGATGATCAAAGATAGGGCTCCCACACAAATACCTTTGAACAGATGATAAGCAGACGGTTTGCAACTACCCTTTTTAGAGATGTGTTGAGCACTGACAAGACCACTGAGCTGAGGGACGAGGCTCCATCTAAAGGGCCGATGCTTAGTGAGAACAATAATATATTTTTGAAAACTACTTTATTGAGGCTATATTGTTCACATTTGGGCCATCTCGACTTTCACATATCGCCCACGGTCTTCACATCAACCTGGCCAATTCGGCATCGTTATTTCCACTCTACAGATAAGAGGACAGGTTGAGAGATGCACACGTTTGCCCCAAATCAGGCAGCCTTTAAGTGCTGGAGTCGGGATCCGCACCCATGTACCTCAGCCTCTGAAATCTGGGCCATATTAATCTCCGCTCGCATCCATTATCTTCTTTGATGCTTGATCTAATGGCTGAGTAAGAGCGGGTGAGGTGGCAAGGAGGGGAGAGAGCCCTGCTGGTGGAGGAGTTGTGTGTGCAAAGGGAGGAAACCATGAGGCCCCTTTGAGCATCCGCAAGAACTTCATGGTGGCTGAAGCGGGGTGGAGGAAGGGAAGGGGGACATGAAGAGGGGGTGGAGGTGCCAAGATGGGAAGCTGGACAGTTAAGCAGGGGCCGCAGGTTCTCAACGCTGACTGCACGTTGAATCTCTGGGAGCCCTTAAGACACGTAGATGACAGAGGCCCACCCTGGGTCAATTAAATCACAACAGATCGGGGGGCAGGACTCCCCCAAATAAATGTCAGAGTTTTTTTTAAAAGCTCCCTACAGGGGTTGTAACGTGCAGTTGGGGTTGAAATCCACTGGGGAGGATCACGAAGGGCCGAGGGGGCCACGATTATAAGTGTTCCTAATTTAGTCAGTTTTGATACATACTTTCTTTTACAACTTTGTAGGGAGTTTCCTTGTTCCTGCATCCAGGCCGAAAGCAGGGCGTGCCACACAGAGTAAAGGTGAGTGGAGGCCTGTGGGGCTGAGTGACATCTGACAATGTCTTCCTGGTCAACCTGCGAAACAGCATAAAGAAACCGTGAAATTTGGCTTCTGCTCCGCCTGGGGGCTCTTGGTTGGCAGCCACGGAATTGTCAGCCTCTTAGAAAGTGTCTATCTGCTCTAGAAAAGCCATGGGAACACAAAAGAGACACACAGCTCCAACCTGGAGCCATCTCAGATCAGAGCCAGCAGCACACAAGAGCGCAACTCTCAGCCACCTGGTCGACCTGGGAGCCCTGCCTCCAGCCCGAAGTCTGGGTGGATCCCGTTAGAGCTGCATTGGTGTCCTTTGTGAGTTTCCCTGAGAGGTAACAATCAATGCGCTGGGGGGAAACCTCCCAAATTTCCAAAGCTGTTGGTTCCTAGACTCTAATCTAATTGGTCTTCCCCAACAAGCTTAACACTGAGAAGATGCTTCCTGCTGAAATTGCTGTCACCCGAGAGGTTTAATTCCCCTGGACAAAAAAAACCTTTTTTCCTCTTCCAGGCATTTCCCTTCCCTAGAAGAGGCTTTCACAAGTGCAGGTGCTTGGGGACCTCTGTCAAAAGAGATTCCTCAAAACCTCAGCACTGGCCTTGTGGGAAGGTAGATACACCACCGAAATATCAACCTGGTCACTAAATATTCAAAGTAAGGACGTTAGAGCAGCCGTCGGGTATCGTTTCTATGCTTCCCACATCAACCCCTGACACTCTAAATATTAATGCCGGTGCTTATTGGATTCCAGCGAAAGAGAGTGCTCAGCGAGTTTTGGGAGCCTAGGACGCTGCATGCGACACGCATGTAAATACAGAGAAACACGCAGCATTGCAAAACCGTCCATTCTCTTCAGGGTACCAATCCCATCCCGAAGAACTTATTCCAAGAAAAAGCGGCATCAAAAGTTAAAAGTCGGAGGTACAAAGATGTTCACGGCTAGGTCATCCCACCGCCAATACCTGGAAAACATCGAATGTCCTGGAACAGGGGCTGCAAACTTCTTAAAGGGCTGGATAGTACATATTTTTGGTTTTGTGGGCCACATACGACATAGGGTCTGTCTCGACTACTCCGCTCTGCCACGGGAGCACAGAAGCAGCCTCGGGCAATATGTAAACTAAGCTGCGAGCCTGTCTTCCAATAAAACTTTATTTACAAAATCAGGCAGCCCGTGGGATTCGGTCCAGCAGCCATGGATTGCTGACCACTGTCCCATAATAAAGAATATGGTTATCCTATTTGAAAACAATAAAATATGATTATTTTGCAGCTAATTTTAGATCCTATAGAAACTTGGAAAAATGTAGATGCTGCGAGGTTGGTGTAGAAAGCAGATAAACGCCTGTACAATTGCGGTCATTAACAACACGTATATAAATGGCAAGTGGCCAAAGAGAAATGTCAAGTGTAAATGGAGTGAAGATAGCAGGGTGACAGGTGTGCTGTGACAGTCAGAGTTAGCTTTGAAAGTCGTTTCCACACCAGACTTTTCCACGAGACGTCAGGTAATAAACCAACGCATGGGGGAGGCAGAAGGACGTCGTGGTGCTGGCCAGCGGCCACCCTCCTTTTGCTGTAGCATATTCATCAACTGCACCCCAAAAACAACAGTCTTCATGCATTCGATTGTCTGTGAATTTATTTAAAAGTGTTTACTAACACACGGTGGGACATCTATCCCATGTCAGACACAGCGATAGGTGGCGGGGAGGTGTGACCGAAGGAGGCAGACAGCTTCCTGACCGGGGATGTTCAGGTGGGAGGAGGGCAGGCCAGCGGGAGTCAGCTCGGGCGAGCCCTCTGGGGCCTGCTGAGGGCCCTGACCCTCACACTGGGGCAATGGGCGCCCCAAAAAACTGCGGGCAGGAGCTGAGAACAATCTTCCCGCTGTGCCTGGCAGGGAAGAAGGAAAGGTGATGGGGTAAGTCCACCTGCGCCTGCCAGCCAGGCCTAAATTAAGGAGGGAAAGAGCTGGGCGTGGCGGACCACAGCCCAACCAAAGGATGGAGACGGCTCCACGAGCACGTGAGACCCGCAGCCTCGGACCTGCGGTCTTGCGGACGTGGGGACGTTGCCAGATGGGCTGTGTCCCCATCGGTGAAGCACACCGTCGGGGGGGGGCCGACCCGTCTCGCCGGGGTCTCGGGTCAGGTTCACATTTGTGTCCCAGCGCGCATGAGGAGCGGTGAGTGTGAAGCTCCAGATGTTTGCCCTGCAGACGTTTCACGTGCAATTTGGGAACTGGGGAGCCCTCGAAATAGCATTTGCCCATAAAATTGCTTGAAATGCAGTCCAAATGTGTCCGTAAAAAGGAACCAAATAGCTGCTTATTGTCATTAATCAGCCTTCTCCGAGCTTCCACGCGGGGCTGGGAGTTGATCTAACCGGGTGCCAGGGGCGTATAGCGGGGACCTCAGAGGCTCTTCCGCGTGCGCCCTGGGTTCTGGTTCGCAGAGTGAAGCCAGCGGTCTGCAAATTCTCCCTCTCGGCCCTGACAGCTGCCGGGGACACACGGAGAAAGCTCCAGTGGCCCAAAGACATTTTCCTTGAGGTAAATCCCTGAAAACCTTGATGGCGGTCCCAGCCTGTTCATAAATATGCCAACATCCAGGACCAAGAAGCTGGTGAGGAGACGATACAATCATCGTCAGACAACCCTCCCAAGGGAGCCCACGGCAGTGCACTGCTTTTATTCTTATTGTGGGAAAATACACTCAACATCAAGGTCACCGTTTGACCTGTTAAAGTGTGCAGTTCAGTGGCATTTAGCACATTCGTAATGTTGTGCAGCCAACACCACTATCTAGTTCCAGGACATTTTCATCACCCCAAAAGGACCATTGGCAGTCGCTCACATCCCCCCCACCCCCAGTTCCTGGAAACCACCGGTCTGCTTTCCATCTCCGTGGACTTGCCTGCTCTGGATGTTTCTTATAAATGGAATCACGGAACGGGCAGTGTTTTGTTTCCAACAAGCACATAAAAAGATGCTTAACCACGTTGCTCATCAGAGAAATGCAAATCGAAACCACCAGGAGACCCCGTCTCATACCCACAGGGATGGCTATAAAAAAAAGGAGAAAGTAACCAGTGTGGGTGAGGGTGTGGGGAGAGTGGGACCTCCGCTGCTGGTGGGAATGCAAGATGCGCAGCCACCGTGGCAGCCAGCCACCGCTTTTTAACAATAACACACAATTTAGGGCACTGGGCTTGTTCAGAGAAAGGAGAAGGAGCTGTGTTTGAGCACCGGTCCTCCATGCAGCAGCCACGTGACCTTAAACTCCTCTGACCTCTGTGAGCCCTCATTCCTCATCCTTTACCTCCCAAGATTCTGTGAGGCCCAGATAAATCGCACACGTGACCGGACAAGGCCTCTTTGGCATGTCCCCTGCAGCCCCTCTCCCCTTGATTTCTTTCTGGAACCTTCCTCTTGCTTATTCCCCTCCATTCATACCCTCTGACTGACTCTCCATTTCTCAGTGGCTCCACCCCAGGGCCTTTGCACATGTTGTTCCAGCCACTTTGAATCTGGATCCCTCCCCCACGATTTTACACTTTTATTCGAATGACACTTGTTCAGTGTCACCTACTCAGACCACCCTATTTACTTGGGCAATCCCTTTCTGCCCCTTGGCTCTCTTCATCACACTTACAGGAAAACAACTGATTTTTACTTTTGGGCTTATGAAATCGCTCCCCTCCCTGCAGAATGAGAGCCCCACAGAGCTGATGCCTGTGTCTGTCCACTCGCTGCTGTGTCCCAGCATAAGCACAGTGCCCAGCAGAGAGAAGTGCAAGAAAGAGGCTGTCAGATCAGTGGATGGATGTCTTGAGTGACGCACGTGTGCCAGTCAGGCTCCTTGAGCACACGGAGGTCAGAGCGGTTCCCGGACACGCTGTGCCCTTCCCCACACACAGCGCAGTGTGCCCACAGCCTGGAGCACGGGCCGAGGAGCAGGGGAGCCCGCGGCTCAAGCTGGCTTCTTGTTGGCAACTAGCACACACCCACTGGCTCCAGCTTAAACAAAACCAGGGAAATTTGTAAGAATCCTGGGGTGGAGCTGTCCCTCAGGAAGGGGTGGGAACCCCGTCCTGGGAGACTCAGCAATTCCCTCTCTCCCCTTTTCTCTCTCCTCGCTCTCTCTTTCTCCTGCGTCTTTCCACTCAGGCTCTTGTGTTATTCTTCACTCTTCATCTCCCCCTGTCCACGTCTTCTGCTCCTGGGGAAACACTTTTACCACAGGGTCCAGATCTGGCAACCTGGGGCTGCACTCGTTCTCTCTTGATCCCAGTTCCAAACTCTCAGGACGGGATTCTGATTTCTGATTGGCCCAGTTCCGGCCTGTCAGCTGTGGCTTGGGGTGGGGGGGGTCGACACACTGTGTACGAGGGCTTCAGAGGTGGGAGTGGGGGCCCTGGGGGTGACCGGGTGCTCAAGGAAAGTAACCGAGTGGAGAAGCCATTAAGAGAGCTGTTCACCACGCAATGCTGAAGAGAACACTCCCCTGTTTGCCCTTATTTCTTATCTGTCCACTCATTCACTCATCAGATATTCACTGAGCTCCTGCCGTGCGCCAGGCACTGATCCAGGACCTGGAGCAGACAAAACGCAGACGTTCTTACCTCCAATCAACCCACAACCTAGAGGGGAAAGACTCCACAGGTAGGGCCACAGATCTGGTTCTGGATGTCAGGAGAAGCAAGTACTCCAAGGAGAAATCAGCCAGCTAAGGAGATGGATGGCAAGGGCGGCGGGGCAGCTGTGGTGTCAGATTAGGTGGATGAGGCAGGCCCCTCCCGGGGGTGACGCCTGGGCAGGGACCTGGATGGAAGGAATGAGCCAGGCAGCACTGTGAGCAGGCGGTCCTGCATGTACAAAGGGCCTGCGGCAGGCAGCTCTTATGCTTGAGGACTAGGAGGAGGCCAGTGGGATTGCAAGGAGTATGGAAGGCGTGAGAGGCAGGACAGTTGGGTCTCATAGGCCACGTGAGTGGCGTCGCATCCATAGATTTGTTGACCCTTTCACAGGCACTGCCCACACTCTTCATTGCCACTCAGAAACATCTCAGGAGAACAGCGGGGCTTCTTAGGGGACCCTGCACTGAGACAGAACTTGCAACTTGGAGCCAAACAGCTTGAACTGGAGTCCCAGGCGAGCTGCTCTCTGTCTGTGGCACGTCCTGGGCCTCAATCTCTCCATCTTTAGGGTGATGCTAAAAACTGGTCCCAGCCTGGCTGCGAGCATCCCTGGGACCTCACACAGGCGCTGGGCACGAGGCTGAGCCCCTCGTGGGGGTTCCAGGGCCACTTCCCCGCTCCACCCACCGCGCCCGTGTCTTTGGGCGGCTCGGAGGGCGCCCGTCCAGAAAGGTAAGCTGCTGCGGGGAAATATAAGGCCTCAGTTGTGTGCCGGACGACGGCAAAGATTACAGGGCTCGTTTGTCACCAGGATCTGCGATGACAGTCCCGGCTCAGGGTCAGGGGGCCACAGCCGAGCTCCCCACCCACGGCTCACGGCCCAGCCTCCGACGGCGGGGAGCTCCGGGATGAAAAATGAGGGACATTCCTGGCGGTGGTATGTGTGCTTGCTGCAAAGACGGAGCCCGGCTCCAGGGCTGACTTCACGGCGGCCACACGGGTGGACGGGCTCCCGCCCGCCGGCCCCTCTGCGGGTGTCCCACGAAGGAGGCAGGAATCCTTGACAGGAAAACCTGAAAGATTGGTCCCCACGGGACCATCCTGATAATCTGTCGGGGGGCCTCTAAACCCCAGAAAAGGCCACAGCCCTGACAGGGGCCTCACCCCGTGGTCCCAGGGGCCCTGTCAATCACAGCCCAGGCAGGACGATGGGGCGGGTCAGCCGGCTTTAAAGAAAGCCCGGTATTGTTTTGAAAGGGTAACCCGTTCGCATCTTGGGTTTCACGGGGAAGTCTGTGTGGCCGCAGGGCCAGCTCAGCGTTTGCCGGGAGCTGGGTGAGGCGTTGGCTGAGGAGCAGCCCTGGGGGCCCAAGGTGGTGCTGTGGTCAAGCCCCTGGGGAGCCAGGGAGGGCAGTGGGCACATTGTTATGCCTTATTTGGTGATGTGGTGGGCTTTGAGCCCTTCTTGCTCTCTCATTTGTCAGGATCTTAATGAGAAACCCCAGAAGGGTTTAGAAATTTCCCTTTCCCAAGGACAGGAAGTAAACGGGGAAGTTCTAGGCAGCTGGGGGAAAACCCACTGCAGAGAGACCGGAGTCTGTCGTCCACGAGCGTGAGTGTGTGTGTGGATGTGCAAGTGTGAGTGCATGCGTGCCGGTGGGAGTGTGACTCTGGGTGTGCATCCGAGAGCGGGCCGAGGGGCGCCCCCCAACCCTCCACTCCCCCCAGGAGCCACGAGGCTCCGAGGTCCATCTTGGCGCTGGTGGCGCAGCCTCGCTGGCCCGCGCTGCCTGCTCTGAAGTCCTCAGCTTTGAGTAAACACTTTGTCTCCCTCTTGTCAGCCGTTTGGATGCGAGCAAGCAAATCACTTCAAGCGAGTGTAAGTGCCGATTAAACAATCACGACAGAAGGAATAAACAGCTTCTCGTGCACCATAAATACTGTAATTTATTTTTTCCATACGACACACATGTCTGGGCTGAAAGGAGGGGATGAGGGAGAGACGCTCGATGCTAGAGAGACAGTGGACACGTCTGGCCCCGGCGGGAACTCGCGCCGCCGTTCCTTCGAAGCTTCTTGAAAACCAGAGCACATTCGCTTGGGAGGCAAGGGCCTTTGTGCTCCCCGAGGCTGGCCCTTCGTGGTCGTAAAGAGGAGCCGTGCCCAGTCGCAACTGGGAGACGCGAGCTGCGTCAGGGCAGTAAGGCCTGTGGGTAGGATCATGTCACCACGGCTTTCCCTGTGGATCCGTCACCCACGTGGCCGTGTAGCGATCCCTAAAGGAACATGGCATCAGCTTCCCGGGACCTGCCTCGGAGACGGGACGGAATGGGTCCAAGCTTGGACTCCGGAACCGCAGAGCAGAGCCGCAGGCGCTGACTGGCCACTTTCACTGGCCAAGTGATGTCAGATAAGCCCTTGACTCCCCCAAACCTCAGGTCCCTATGCTGTGGAACGGGGATGCATTCAGTCTTTCATCCCACAGGCGTGGGCTGGTGTCTGCTGTGCGCTCCACACCAGGCATCACGGTGCAGCCGCGTCCATGCACACAGGCAAGGCCGGGGTGCAGCTCACAGGGTAGTACCAGGGACGGAAGACGAGCGGCTCGACAGCAAAAGTGTGTGATGGTCCTGAGCAGTGACGAGCAACAGGAGGAACCCTGAGCGGGGTTGGAAGATGAAGGGGGAGGGCTCTGTCAGGCACGGCCCACCTCCCAGCCACTGGAGAGCTTCCTGGGTGTTTTCTGTCTGGATCCAAGCATATGCACAGGATGACCCTCCCTCTGTTTTTCCTCAAAAGCAGGCCCCTATTCACATGTTCCACGAGGTGCCTTTTGTCACCCAGCAGAATCTGTTGGAATTCATTCTGTTGGTACACCTGGATATGCCTCGTTCTTTTTACTGGCTGTGTAGTACTCTGTGTATGGACGTGCCATCGTTTACGTAACTGGTCGCCTGATACAGAGCTTCGGGGTTGTTTCTGATCTTTTGTTACTGTGAACAAGGTTGGAACATAATTCTTACCTCTTTGCACGGATGCTTGAGTCAACCCATTAGGTAAATCCCCAGAAGTGGGATTTATTGGTAAACAGTGTTATTGACACTGTAAACAGTGTTTTTAAACGTTTGATCAATACTCTCTAAATGCTTTTAAAAGGAGCAAGCCAAATTCACACCCCCACAGTGGCAGCTTGAATGTCCCTGCAGGAGAGACCCCCCACAGCAAGGGAGGGTGGTGGGCAGCCTCCAGCTCTGGGCACCTGCAGGCTCTGTCCTGGCTTTCTAGCCAGGGTTGCACGCTTCCAGGGCAGCCAACAGCCAAGCACAGCAGAAGCACAAGGTCCTGCCATTCCTGCCGGCAGGGGAGTCCTCAGGGTCTGCTCAGGGGCCCCATTAGCTGGTGGATGCTCTCCCAGAGCCTCCTGGGCTCAGCCCTTGCTCCTTCCTCTCCTGGGTCAGAGCAGAATTCCATCTGACGACTGCTTCCCTCTCCCGCGCCCCCTCCCCTCAGTCCATCATGTTGGCACTATGGCGCATCTCTCCTACATGGAACTCCATCTTTGTGTTTGCCTCCCCGAGGACCCACACAGACGCAGCACCAACAACGTATGAGCGCTGGCAGCCGGTCCTAGCTGATGATCATGCTTCTATGGCTGAAAGTTTTCCCAACCTCCAAGCTTGCTCAAATCTCTCATTTTATAACTAGAGTACTGAGGCCCAGAGAGGGTGGGTGACTTGCCCAACGCCACATAGCGTCAGTAGAAGCAGAAGGCAGGTTCCACCCATGTGTCTCTCAACCTGGGGACATGGGCTGACCTTGAAGTTTCCCCACCCTTTGCTGAGAGTGAGCCAGAAGCAGACGCACGAGGCCCGTGCTGCCTTTCCTACTTCTCCAGATTTTCTCAAAGTTCCCCAAAATGAGATAGGGAAATTGTGTCCCCGTCCTTGGAGAGCCTGGGGCCCATTGTCCCCAGGGTGTCATTCCTGTCTCAATACTGGAAGGGAAACAGGCTAGGTAAGGGGGTCTGGGACATTCCATGCTGTGAGGGCACCCAGCACCAGGCTCCACCATCCACCGGTCCCTGCCATGCTCACCACTCACAGTCAGCGAAGCTCCTCGGGGTCTGGACGGCAGGGCAGAGGCGGGGCAGGGAGGGAGGGAGACGGCCCTGCCACGGGGTCTGGTTCTGGCTTCCCCTCCCGCACTTTCAGGGGCTTAAACAGCGATAAAAGAATGTGCCACTGTCAGCATAAATCAAGAAAAGTGGAATTCTGCTGAGACACGGAGAAGCTCGGACTGAAACGTCCGTTCACCAAATGCTGAAGGGTCCTTACAAATGTCTTTCTGCGGGCTTCTCGCCTGTCCGGCTCGGGGCAGACGACGTCCCTGGTCACCAGGCCTCCCTGGCTGGAGCGGGGGTCTCAGGCTCCAGAGCAGCCGCACAGGTCTGCCCAGCACAGACTCCGTGGGGCGTTTGGGGGCTCTCTGGGCAAGTCCTGGGGGCAGCGGGCTGGGGTGCCCAGGATGACCGAGTGGAGGGGCACATGAAGATGGAGTGGGTACGGGGTCTCGGCCACACACAGCGCCCTCAGCTCCCGAGGGCGGAGGCCAGGGCTCATCTTTTATTCATCTGAGTCCCGCTCAGCCGCACACGTGGGAAGTCCCGCTCCTGGGGCCTCGGCTGACTGAGTGAATAAAGGAAATAGTCAGAGGCAGGCAGGAAGGAGGGGAGGGGGAGGCAGGGAAAGAATGAGGCCCAGAAGGAAGGAGGGAGGTGAGGGAGCGAGCGAGGAGGAAAGGAAACCGGGAGGGAGGAGGGAGAAGAAATTCCTCCTGTGCTTGTCCTTGGTCATGGTTTGGCGGGGCACCATTTTTTTTTTTTTTCCTTTTTCTCCCCAAAGCTCCCCGGTACATAGTTGTATATTCTTTGTTGTGGGTCCTTCTAGTTGTGGCATGTGGGACGCTGCCTCAGCGTGGTTTGATGAACGGTGTCATGTCCACGCCCAGGATTCGAACCAACGAAACACTGGGCCGCCTGGCAGGGCGCCATTTTAAACAGTGCTGACCTCAAGTCTCTGCCCACCTTCTGGGCCTGGCGTGCCTGCTGGCCAGCACTGACTGAGGACCTACTGGGCGGACATGGCCGTGGCCATCGGCTGTCTGTCCTCAAGGTCAGCACCCAGCGGCACTGACACCTGGAAGGAGGGCAGGGGAGGAGGGCGGGGGGGAGGAGGGTGGACAGGAGGAGGGCAGGGGAAGGGGGCAGATGCTGGCCTGCCCTCCACGCTCTCCCTTCTCTGGCAGTGGCATGGAGGTGGCCCACACCCAGCTCCTGCCCTCAGCTGGCTGAACGCCATTCCCACCGCAGTGTGCCCGCGTTCTGTGCGTTCAGCGAGTTGAGGAGGACACACTCGTGTGAACATGTGAGAACCCATGTCCCTGGGAAGTGTGTGTGTGAGGGGCTGTGAGCATGCACAGGGCTCCCGGGTTTGCTGAGGGTGCCATCACCTCAGCGCCCTCAGGTCTGGCCACCAGCGCTCTAGTCCCTGTTGCTCCGGGGCCCAGGTATCGGTTCCTGCTGGGGGTGGTGAGTGACGTTGTGTCTGACAGGGGCCTTTGGCCGGGAGTCACAGTGCAGGGGCAGGTGCTCCCCCGTCCCGCTCTGGGAGGGAACCTGGACCCCACCTGTGCAGGGGAGCTGACCTCTCCGCCCTGGTGGCACCCTGGCCTTCCTCCTCCTGGGTCCTACGCGGCTCTCCATGGGGCCTTGGTCCCCTGAGCCCAGCCCCGGGCCTGGCACCTGTAGGAAGAACCCCCTGGCTTGGCCTGTGCAGCTCTTGGTGATAAGAGGCACACTTCAGATTTCAGCGAGTATGAACAGGGGAACGTCCCAGCTCAGGGTCAGGGTTGGACACAGAGTCTAGGCTAAAATCCCACATTTAATACCAGTGGATGTTGAATATAGTGGAGTTGACACTTGAGCGGGAGTTAAGTAAGCCCTCAGTTAAGGACAGTATAGAAAAAATAGTCCTTGAAAGAGCAGTTAAATCACCCAGAAATAGGGCTGCTTCCGAGTGGAAGCGTCGGAAACCGCTAGCTCGGCAGAGGGGGCCCAGTGTGACGTGAAGATTCCATAAACAGTGACTCCCACACACCTCTGCTCCTGTGAGATGCTCCCTCGGCGGGGCTGCTGGGCATGGAGACGGACAAGGCCCCGATTTCATCTTCAGGCACAAATCCATCGGGTGAAGCAGCGAGCAAAACGCCCCACACTTCTTACATCATCGTCTCTATCTGTCCCTCTCGCGCGTGGTCTCTTATCAAAACGCAGAACTGAATTCACATGAGGTCTCGCACGTGGCCCACGACGGCTCCGTGAAGTCACGTGACGTTTGCAGAATTCCTCCACCTTCAACAGAAAGCCACCACTCAGCCGCGCCAGCGGTTGCCACGCTGAAATGGGGGCCTGGGGTGGCCAAAGCTCCTTGAATTTCAAGAGGAGCCAGACGTGCGAGATGATTGGTGAATCTCTCATTTTTAGGAAATTTGGGCTCAAATTAAAAACGAAAATAAAACGAAACTAGTGCACGCAGCAGAAGCTGGTGGCAGGCCCCGGAGTGTGACCTCTGAGGGACAGGCTCTCCCTGGGGGGTCTGGCAGAAGCTCATCCTTCCATGGAGGAGCCGTGGTCCCCAAAACCTGGGCCCAGAACTGGCGACTTCATCCCTCCACCTGCCACTGTCTTCACTTCACGCAAAGAGCAGAGGGTGTTGGCTGCCCGGTCTCCAGATGCGATTACTGCCACTGTCAGCATCGCATAACAAGCCGTGGGAAGCGGAGGGCAGGCGGTCTGTGAGAGAGGCTAGGGAGGATGTCAGCCCCTCCCAGCCAGCCGGAGGGATCGCCCTGGGTTTGGACTAAGTCTTGATGCTGGCAAATTGGTTCCCAGTTATGAAAGCACCCTTTGTGTTTGCTGTGTCAGATCCGCTTAGGTTTCCCAAGGACCACTCCCGTCACTGATGATAGAGCAAAGGGGACAAGGGGGAGCAGGGAGACAGGAGGGAGACCGGTGCAACGCTCTGGTCAATCCGGGCCAGTGGTGACAGTGGCCTGAGCTAAAGGTGGGCACAGATTTGCAGGTGAGAGAAGTGGAGCCCCCTACGCAACGCTGCCCAGGCGATGGATGAGCGGTGGGCTGGAGTCCAGGGGGCATGGCCAGCAGGAGGTCAGGAGAGAGAACTGAGCTCTGGGTTGAGAATTGGTCAGCTCAGAGATGCCCAGTGAAAGTCTGGGAGTCGATGAGGGGACCCGATACAGCTGTGGAATAGGAGGAGGGCCGGGCTGGAGCCCCACGGACCCACGGAGGCCTGATATCTCAGAGTGAGCCCACCAGGGAGGCTGGAGCAGGGAAGAAACCAGGAGAGCGTGGCCACCCTTGCTCCCAGATCTTTGGTTGGTCACAAGGTCCTGTTTTTCCTAGATTGGAAGCTCCATGGGGACGGGATGGGTCCATCTTGTTCACTGTTATGTCCCCAGGACTGAGCACAGGACCCAGCATGTAAGAGGCGGCAGAAGTCGTTTGTTGAATGAGTGAATGTCAGCGTGGCTGCCGCAGCTCTCAAGGTAGTACCGCCCTCCATGACCCTGGGGTCGGGGAGTGAGTCGGGGTGCCTTCAGGAGGCTGTGCTTCTCCACCCCGCACACCTGCCCACTCAGCCGCCCCGTCCGACGCCTCCATGGAAACAGAGAAGGAGAGATGCTCAAGGCTTTGCCGGGTGGTCACGACAACCCCCATCTCAAGTAGACACGGCTTAGGGGAGCCCCTCCCGGAGCCTCCACGGCGGAGGACCCACCTCTGCTCTGCATGTGCTCTCTCGCCTTTTTTGAGCATCATGTTTATCTCATCATCAAAGAGACACAACTGGCCCTTCTGTGTCAACTCAGATAGGAGCCCTCCCTTAGATCCGATTTCAATGTTGGAGTCACAAACCGGGCTGAATTTGCAAAAGCAAAGTGTGTCTGGCCTGATAGCTGGCTCTACGTGCAGTGGAAAAAGTCAAAAATAAACACCGTGCGTCGATGACATCCACACATCCGTGGGCACGGTGCCCAGACGAAGGGAGAGTGAGTGAAGGGGCCACAGCCTCACTGCACACAGCGCACCGGTGGGCTCCTACGGCAGCCGTGGGGCTGGGATCCACCCGGAGGTGCCGCCCTCTGCCGTGGGATCCGCCCTCCCCGGGCGCCGCGGGCCTCCGTGCCCAGGGCAGGCACGGTCACCCAAGCCTCCCGTGTTCTCGGAGGATGCCCACCGCCCGCTTCTGTCTGCCTGTCCGAGAACCACTGCCCACAGGGGCCGCCTCGTCTGCCGATTTCGGTTTTTCTCTCTAGTTTCTTCTCTTGTTATCCAAGGCGGCAAGGCTCCCTCACATGCTCTGGGGGATGTTTTGAAAATGGCTTTGGTCCAGATGACAGGAAGTCACGGCAATGCTGATGGCATGTGGTCCCCTGGTGATCAGAGAAGACTTTGTCCTAATTTCGCAGATGGGAAAATGGGGACCAGAGAGCCGGGAAGTGGGCTCCCCTCTCCTGCACGTGCGGCTCCTGGCTCAGGCAGGTTGGGCTATGTCTTCCCGACTTTGCTGTCTCCAACTCTCCGGCGACATCTTGGATTACTACTTTCATTAATGTTTTCCTGGAATCAACTTTGAATTGACACCCTCCTCTTTCTCTTTTCGCTCAACTTCATCCTAAACAATCATTTGTGTCGGTTATGCAAGTTTTTTCTTAAAACACATTATTATAAGGACAAGCCAATTAAAATCTCTCAAACATGTCATCCAGGCGCCACGAGCAAAGTGCACGCCCATCCCGGAGCTGCGGCCAAGACGTTCTGTCGCCCTGACCACGGTGCCCTGTGTTCACTTCTCAGCCCTTTGCAGAGCCCTGGGAGGGCTGGTGGGTCCCAGGTTTCGAGGCTGAGTGATCGATTCTACCTCCTCAGGGGAAAATGCCCGGATAGCTCGTCAGACTCGTATGTGGAATATGGATCACCAGGAATGGGTTGAACATTTTATTGACATACAACATCCACACAGCAAAGAGCACACACTGCACACCGGTGTCCCCTCACCTCCGACGTGTGCCTATAGCGGGGTCTGTTCTGCTTGCTGCTGCATCCTCAGTGCTGAGAATGGCGCCTGCACGTAGTAGGTCCTCCATAAATATTAATGGAGTAAGTGTGTGAGTGGGTGAAACAAGGAAGGGGGTTTCTCCCTCCAGTCTTGCTCCTTCCAATCTCCAGGCTGCACCGGGGCTGACGTAATCCTTTAACGTGCAATGCAACCGTGTCACCCCTCTGCTTACGATGCTTCGGGGACCCCCCTGGTTTTCATGACGCTGTGGAGTTGTGTCCCCCTCAAGTCGTATGTTGAAGCTCTGACCCCCGTGTGATGGTATTTGGAGATGGGTTAGATGAGGCCACAGGGGTGGGTCCATCATGGTGGGATTACTGCCCTTATACAAAGAGGAAGAGACCAGGGGCTTTCTCTCTCTGCTGTGCGAGGACCCAGGGAGAAGGCGGTTGTCTATAAACCAAGAAGCGGGGCCTCCGCAGGAACCAAATCTGCTGGCACCCTGATCTCGTCCTTCCAGCCTCCGGATCTGGGAGAGATACACATCCATGGTTTAAACCCCCTGGTCTGTGTTATTTGTTATGGCAGCCTGTGCCAACTGAGACACATGATAAAGTCCAAACTGTGAGGGACGATATGCACGGTCTCAGCTCCCTTCACCTGTAAGTTGCATCTGCACACTCCACTCATTTCATGCGGGACTTTTCTGCACTTTCTTAGATACACAAAGTTCTCTTCTCTTCAGCATTTGCACATGCTGTTCCACACCTGGAATGCACTCCCTCCACTTGCCGCCTGGCCCACTCCTTCAGGGCTCAGTTTACCCCTCACGTCCAAGAGATGCCTTTGCTGGTCACCACCTCCTCTCCTCGCTCTCCCCCCATGCCCCAAAGCACTGTGTGATTACCACTTTGTATCAGCCAGGACGGCTGAGTAACAAATTTAATCAACAAATTGAACCTTGGTGCCTTCACACAGCCAAGGTGTATTGCTCACTTGAGTTACGTGTTCAAAAATGTTCAGCGATAGCCCAGTTCCCCACCACCAGTGAGGGCCCCAGGGGGATGGAGGCTCCACTTCTGGACACAGCCAGCAGTAGAGAGAGTGTTGAGAACCCGTTCCTGCCCTTGGCCGCCTCTGACCCAGGGTGCCCCATGTCACTGCTCACCATCTGCCCGCCACAACTAGTCACCTGGCCCCAACCTAACCCGGGGGGACGTGGGAAACACAGGAGCTCTTCTTGGGTGCTCAGGAAACAGAAAATAACATGGAATGGTCTCCGCTGTACCCCATCATAGAATGTTCTACATGACCTGTAACTGCCTATTTATTTTCTACTCATTCCCCATGTTGGACTGGAGTTCCTCTGGTCCCCGATTTTAGCTTTTTCCCCAATTTTGCCCTTGGCGTCTAGCATCATGCCCTCCTGGAGGACCATGAAGGTTTGAGAAGAATCCACTTGGAGCAGCCACCTGGAGCAGCCAGCCCAGTCCTGTGACCCGCCCAGCCTGGGTCCCGAGCAGACCACCCACTTTCCCGGGTGGAGCTCCGATGTCTCCGGCGCTCTGAGACCGTGTGCTGACTGTGATGGGCCGTTTCTTCATCTGTCTCCTCTCGCATCTGCCAAGTCATTAGAAAACACCGAGCGCCTATGGAAAATCCCGAACGCACTCCGTCTGCCTTGTCTGTTTTTCATTCTATGTTTGTGCTGTTTTTTTGGTTCAATAAACAAGGTAAAAGCAAAGAAGTAAACAGTGCGAGGTTTAAAGTGTTTTTAACAAATGGACAACACCTAACTCGGTTGTGTTTGAGACTGGCAAGCCTCGGTTTACACTGATAGCTGGAAAACACAGCTCTTGGATGGCAGCCAGTTTTCCAGGGTGAATAAGCACCTCGAAAGGGACAAATATTTTTCACAGACTGTCAGTGAAATGGAGGCTCAAATATTTAAAAATAAATACATAAAAAGGGAAGAAAGGAAGAAAAGAAAAGGCAACGAGACCTTCTGATCTTCAGTTTCCAAATGAGCTAAAAACAAGTTTTTATAGTTGTGTTTACTTCTTCCAAAGAAACAAACCCTTTTGTTTTAACTCCTCTGTGCTCATACTCCGAGGTTTTCTAAAAAGGTTTTGTAAAATGTCACTCTTGGGACCGGTCAGGGGACTTCACTCTTTAGGCCTCAGTTTCCTCCTCTGCAAAATGGAGATCATTCTAATTCCTCACCCACAGGGGAATGACGAGCACTAAATGAGTTAATACATGCAAAGGGCTGAGACCAGGGCCTGGCAGCTGTGAGCTGCATACAGGTGTTAGGCATCACCGCTATCATCACCACCATCACCGTCATCATCATTATCACCGTGATCAGCATCATCACCATCACCACGTTCACCGCTATCATTACCATCATCATCATCAGCATCAGTAGGTACACCCCTCACCTGATGGAGGCAATGGAAGTAGGGATCAGGGAAGCATCCTCTGGTTGGTATTAGACAGTGATCGCCCAGTGGGAGGTAAGCTTGACCGTTGAACATAGACCTAAAATATCAGTATATTGCTGTTTTCCTGGCTTTCACCCCAATGAGGGCACAGGCTTGGTGTCCACACACCCGTGCACTTGACTTCTTTGTGAAAATTCCCTACGTTGCTTTTGCTCTGCTGTAAGGCTCATGACATAAGGCGGCGCTTGGCTGGGCAATTCTCCAGAATTCGAGCAGTAGCAGAATGCTTCTTCTTGATCCTCTGTTGCAGAAGAGCATCCTCCCCAGTGTCGACAGTGGGCTCCTCTGGGAGCAGGATTAGAAATAGGGTGCCCACGTGTCCCATTTGGCCCCAACCAGCCCTGGTTTATGCCTGGTGTCATTATTCATGGTGCCCCCTCTCATTGCAAAAACGTCCCAATTCAGATAATAAATTATATGATCACCATCATTTTAAATGATTTCTATCCCTTCTTGCTCATCTTTATTTTCTAAGCTTTCAACAGGAAATTTTTGTAATAAAGAGAGTAAAACGATCCATGTGACAAAGCACCAGCTCAGGTTCCACCTTCCCCAGAGAGGGTCCACTGTGCCCCCAGCATGTGTCACTCAAGGCAGAATCTTTCCCGGCTTGGAATCAATCTCCAGCCTTGTTCCTTGCCTGACACACAGCAGGCAGGCATTAAATAGTGGCTCTCCAACGGAAAGGTGAACAGCCCCATCTTTAGCTATTTGGGTAATGGTGGTCCCACTATCGATGGCGAGAAATTAAAACACTCACGATGCGGACACATCAGAGGCCTTCTCCCAGGGTGCTGTCCCATTTGCTGGGAAGTATAAGGCAGGGCTTGCTCACACCACAGCAGGACTTTCGCTAGTTCTGTCTGCTCGGTGCTTCCACCCGAGGAAAGCTCTCCACGTGGGAGCAGAAAGAAATTAACCAGGAACCACGCGCAGGACCAATCACCGTGTTTGCAGCTTTGTACTTTGTAGAGTTGTTATAAGCTCCTGCCCATTTTTATAAGGATTTTTTCCACTCACCTTTGAATTACCTTAAAAAGGGAAAGTGCCCTCTTTGGACAGGTTGGCACAATGGGAAGATTGACCTTATTTCCATTCTCCTACTGAAAAATGACAATGCAGCCAAGGGCTGTTTCTGGGCCGGGGGGACACTGTGATCAGATGAGAGATGGGAGTTCAGGCCCCTGCAGTGACCCGCTGGAAGAGGAAGCCACTGGACATTTCCTCCACACATTGTCTTTTTGCAACATTACAAGTAAGAAATATTTGTACTGGATTGTTTTTCCTTCCTTCTGTGCCAGCAAAAACTTGCTAAGTTTAGGAGAAATGGGGAGAAAGCCTGCATGATTGCATTTCAACGGACAATTGTGTTCAAAGGAGCCCAAGTGCGTGAGGAACCCCAGTCCCACATCTGCCCCGTGGCCATGACTGCCCGCACACCCTAAGCCCAGGGAGCTTTTTGGTAAGTTGACTCTCATGCTTAAGCTCTGTTAATGCTCCTATCACGTGGGCGGTGGCTCTTACCTGGGTGAAACTTGCAGTCACCTTGGCGCCTGCTGTGGCCACTCCCTGGAATGTTCTGCCTATCTCTCCCCTAAGGTTTGGCTTAACTGGGCTTTCTGAGCAACGCCCTCACGGATCACCCCACGCGGGGCTCTGCTGATTTCCTTGAGTGCCTGCCACGATCTTTAACGACCTTTCCTGCTTCTTCACTTGTTGATTTGTGCATTTTCTGTCTTTCCGCCTGGAATGTATGCTTCATGGGGGCAGGGACCCATATTAGTCATCATTGTAGCCTCATTTCCAAATGAATGAATGAATGAAAGAATGATAGCTATCCTGCTCTTAAAGGCACAGCGCTCGTTGCTTTGTGGGAGACCAGGCTGGGTGGTCTCCAAGTTCCTTTCGTTTTTTGTGACTCCAACAGGCAAGTCCAAGTCTCATTTAAAACCACCTTCTCTCTCCTTCTGAACAGAATCCACAGTACCAGACTCAAATTGCCTCCGTCAGGACATCACGCCCAGGACTCTCCCACGTCCTCCCAGATCGTGCACTCAGTGCACAAATATTTATCTGAATGCCAGCACAGTGCGCAGGTGGGGATTCAGCCGCAAGCAGCATCATCTCAGAGTAGCAGGCGGGCCCGCATGGTGCAGAGCAAGGAGGAAGGAGAGGGGACGCTCGAGCTTCGCGGGTTAGTGATCTCCCCCCACCACCCTGCCTGCTGTTCCAGACTGAGTTAGGGTCTTCTGAGTGGTACCCAAACCATCCTAGTGCTACTTTTGCCAAACCGTTCCCTTGTGTTGAAGACACTGGCCCTGATTCCAACCGGAACCCTGCAGAGCTGCTCCCAGGCCAGAAAGCTACTGTGTGGGGCTTTCTCTCCTTAACGAAAGTGACACTGCTTGAATAGTCAACAATTCCATCCAGCACAAGGGCAAGAGAAACTGCTGAGTACCAGCTACCTTCGGAAGGGAGCCGAAAAGCAGGTGGAAAGCACATGGTTAGAAGGGGAGGGCCCCTTAGCAAAACGGGGAGGAAATACCCATCTTGTGTATTTCTTCTTATATTCATAGTCCCTTTAACCAAGGGCGCTGACAGGGAGTATTTGTATAGAAACATTAGATGCTCTGAAATCAATGCCTAATACCCCGTCAGAGAGACCCAGCTTCTGAACCAATACATCCTGCGCGCGCACACACACACACACACACACATCATACACACTCACTCTCACACACTTTTGCAAGCACTCACTCACACATACACACCTACACGCGCTCACACATCACTCTCCCATATTTGCACCCTTACACATTCTCACGCTTACACACACAATTCACGTACTTACACACACACACACATTGCAGGAGATGTTACCAAGCCTAGGTCACCCCCTCTTCTTTCAATCTCTAAAAAGCTGCTTTTACCAAAATAAGCAAAACATGTGAGGTATGAAATCCACCTTGTGGAAGGGCTGGGTTTTATTGGTCAACCAGTAAATCAAAACATATGGAAAAGTGCTACATTTAGGAACACACTGCGACTGTATTACTCCTCGTTTTATTGGTTCGTCTCTAATCGGAACCAGCTGGTAATAAAGAATAGAGTTCATGGGAATCCACCCTTTGTTGAAAGCTGGGCCGGGGTGGATGCTGGAAGCCGATGAGCACAATGAAAACAGCTGCAGTTGACTTTCGAGGTCAGGCTCCGGGTAGGACGCGGGGACAGAGGTGACGCTACAGCTGGTGCGTAGCATTCCGGGCTCCTGGTTAGCTACAACTGTGTAAAGAGGAGCCAAAGAGAAAGGTGCCCATTTATGAGGCTCCCCTCAGCCTCCACCCCTGCTGATCTGTCTCAGGCAACTTTCGAATCACACAATTACTCTGGACTGCTTGTGGACATTAATCATGGCACCCAGGATGATGATGATGGTGACGATGATAATGGTGGTGATGATGATGACGATAGTGTTGATGGTGATGGTGATGATGACGGTTACGGTGGTCGTGTGATGATGGTGATGATTACAGTGATGGTGATGATGATGATGGTGATGGCAAAAACTTCAAACAGGCTCCACAAGGCACAAGGAGCATCTCCACACCAAAGCACTACTGTGAGAGTTGTAACCTTGGCAACATAAATTCAACAACTTTCCTTTTTCCTTATGATTTATCTAGTTTAAACACTTTTCCCCCCCAAACAAGGAAACCGGCATCTAGAATTCTAGAAATGGAACATACACACTGGCCACCCCCACCCCCCTTCCTGTCTCTAATCAGCTCAATGGATCCACCCTTTGGAAAATTGTGGAGCATTAGGAGGGTGTGTAGGATATTTTTAGCACCTGACACCATCCTACCTCTTCCTTTCCCTGCAGGGTGCATGTGCACCTTGTTTAATAAACAGATTTTAATTAGTTTTAGGGATAGAATTGTTTGCACAATTCTGCTAGTATTTTGAGATCTGTGGAGGGTTCAGCCTCAGAGTTGGGACCGACTGTCTAGAGCTGGGGCCAGGGCACACTGCATGTGTGCACGCTTCCTTTCTCCTGGGCCCTGGGCGGGCCTCACTAACTCTCTTGCACAAAATCTGCAGTTAGCATCACATTTCTTCTTGACACAGGCTGTCTGGGATTCAGTCAATTGCTGGAAGTCGGTGAGATGAAATTGATCTGCCATCCCTGGAGACATTATAATAAACATAATACCAGATCTCGCCATTTCAAACCCGATTCCTCAGCTTCACTGGTCCCATAGTGAAAGCATGGAGCTGATTAGAGCACACAGCATTTCTACTTCAGGCACACGGGGAAGTTGAACCATTTTGATGGTTAGCACTCTGCACCCAGCTCACTAAAGCCATCTGGGAACACCGCTGGCGGGTTCCCTTGTCCTTGGCTGTCATGACGGTGATGTCATATGTACGGACAGGCCTGTGAGGGCCCACGTGTCTGCCTTGCTCACAGCTCCCAGCTGAGGAAAACACTCTGTTCAGAGCACGGCCCCTCCCCGGCATCGAGCTACACGCCACTCTGTGGGTGGAACCTAAGTTTCACGAGGGCAGGGACTTAATCTGTCTCATTCCGTGCCGCGCCTCATTGCGCTGAGCAGAGCCTGGTGCATGGAAGAGGTTCCGTTATTTACTGAATCAATGAATGAATGAGGAGGAATCCCAGATTTCCGAGGGCCTCGATAGAAGGTGGGCTTTTCTCAGGGCATGTGTCCGCTGGAGCATTCCCGTGGGCAACACCTTGCACATGGAGAGAAGAGCAAGGAGAGGAAGTCCCAACTTGTGCTTCCAATAAGAAATGCATGGGTTTCCTTTCACTTGCTTTTGTGACTGTGGGGACCCCCTTTGTATGGAGTCCTCCTGCTAGTGAAGGTGCAGCTACGGAAACCAGGGCGCCCGGTGACCACAGAATGCGTTCCCATCGTATCTGGAGGCTGTGGCTATCACAAGGAGCTGGGGCAGCTTACCAGAGAACACAATGTGGGGTGTGTGCCTGGGGTCTGACTTGCTTTCCTGGCATTTTCCTATCTGCCTTTGCTCAGGCGATGACAAGGTTGGAGCTCCAATCTCACTGGTCAGACCTCGTAGCCTTTCCCAGGTCCAGCTTTGACCCGCCTTGGGACCTGACTCCTTGGCAACCTGGAAAGAGAGGTACAGAGCTGTGTGTGCCTTTGAGGCAACATGACAGGGACGTAAGGATCTGAGGCTTCCACACTTGTGTGCGGACACATCTCTGGCTGATGAACAACCAGACTAGATCTACTTTACAATCTGCTTGGAAAGACTTTCCAAGGGGCCCAAGACTGTTGAGATTTCAATTGGATTTCCTTGGTGTGTTTGATAGATTCCAAAAGTGTGAACTTGGCTTGTTGAGTGTTCTCTGAAGACAAGGGCTGTCTTCTCTCAATGAACAGGATATGCTGGAGAATTTCCTTCTCATTAGATGTCATCCCCAATGCCCTGATTCCCCTTGTTGGGAAGGGGAATTTAGAGGGAGAATGGGTCCTCCCAGGAAATCTAGTGAATGAAAACCATCCTTCCCACACCCCTAATCTTACACAAGCTGGGAGAGGTGTCCCAATAGATCACTACAGAGAATTTGGGCGCTAGTTGTAGAGTGAAGCTTAGGACTGGGAGATTTTTCTTGCCTTCAGAAAAGACCCAGCCCCCCTTTCCTTACCCCTGCCTCTTCCCTCCAGATGCATCCCTTAACAACATGGTCCCCAGATGGAATGTGGGACCATGACCTAGCCCATGAAGGCCCTTAGTGGGAATGCTGGGGCATAATGATATTAGACTATGCAAACCAGAGTCATTTTCTGAGCGTCAAAAGGAGTCCCAATATCCAACTCTCTCCCATTCTTCCTTCCTACGAGAACCGAAATTTTATGCAAAGGGGCATGATGCCTAGACTATCGTTTCCAGCGTCCCTCACCACCAGGGGATCTAGTACCACCACCGCCATCCCCTCCATCAGTATTGTCTTGGTGGGGACTGATGGAGAGTATGTCGTGCTAAAGTAGCCTGCAAGCTACCCCACAGTACTAAAACTGGCATAGAAACGTCCATGGCTAAGAGTGTGGGCTGTGGAGTCTGGGTCCAAATCCCAGCACATCCAAGATGTGGACCTGGGACAAGTTACTTACTCTCTCTGTAAGTCTCCTCCCTGTCTGCAAAATGAGAGTGATAATAGTTCCTAACACAGGAGTGTTGGGAGGGTTAGATGATCAGATGATGATAAAGGTGATGATGATGATGGGGATGGTCATGATGACAATGGTGATGATGATGACAGTGACGATGATGGTGTTGGTGATGATGGTGTTGGTGGTGATGGTGACGATGATGGTGGTGGTGATGATGGTGTTGGTGTTGGTGGTGATGGTGATGATGATGGTGGTGGTGTTGGTGGTGATGGTGATGATGATGGTGGTGGTGATGATGGTGTTGGTGGTGATGGTGATGATGATGGTGGTGGTTATGGTGATGATGAGGACAAGGATGGTGGAGGTGGTGGTTGTGGTGTTGATGATGGTGGTGGTGATGATGGTGGTGGTGGTGATGGTGATGATGATGGTGGTGGTGATGATGGTGTTGGTGATGATGGTGATGATGATGTTGGTGGTCATGGTGATGAAGAGGACAAGGATGGTGGAGGTGGTGGTTGTGGTGTTGATGATGGTGGTGGTGGTGATGATGATGCTACTGAAGATTTTATTATCACCATGACCGTTACTAGGAACAACAAAGCAAGTTAATCTGCAGTTACAAGAGCTCCCAAATGTTTCTGGCAGTCAGATCCTTTCTTTTCTACAGAACATTCCCAGCATACATTCAGGAAGATGCTCAAGAGAAGCTCATTGCCTGACCCTGATCATGTGGGCCTAGGAAGCAAATGCCCCTGAAGCAAAGGAGAGAAGTCTGATTGTTCTAGAAAGGAGGCTTAGCCAAGGGGAGCCGTGGGAGACGCCAGCACTTGGAAGCCGTGGAGCACACTCCGTCCACTCAGGTCGATGCGTCTTTCCCAGAGCAGAGCATGGCATGCACACGCCTGCCACCTGGTCTTTGCTTTGGCTGTGCTTCCTCTTGAAACGCCCTTTGTCCTCTCTGCCAAATCATCCTTCAGTGTTAAAGTAGGTACAAGAGCATCAAGCTGTCACTACTTGCTTAGGCAGTGTTCCATTTCATCCTCACAGTGACTCTAGGAAGTAGTCAAAGTAGACACTATTACCTCCATTTAACAGATGAGGAAAGTGAGGCTTAGAGGAGGGAATTCGCTTGCTGGAGGTCATCCAATCATTTTTCAGTAGACATCCCCAGTCCCTTCTCCCTACTGGCTCCTTGAGGTACCTTAGGGTTCCTTGGAACCCAGTTTGAAAACCACTGCCCTAGCCACTCTCTCACAGGCCTTTCCAGTCTGCAATGTGGTTATTTATACGAATTTGGTCATCTTTTATGGTCCTGAGGAGGTAAGAAGTGGATGAAATTCAGCATACCCTGTACCCAATGGGCCTCACCAGGTGTTTGATGGTGAAATGTTTCCTTTCCAAAATCTGGAAATAGCTGCTCTTCCCCACAGGCACGTTCTTGGCTACCCGCGAAGGCTGGAGCCTAAGATTCTCCGATTAACAAGCCACCACGGGCACCGTGTAGAGGGGAGCCTTGCTTTCCAGGCAGCTGGTTGGAGCCCCATGAGGACTTTCCTCTAGCGCATCCAGAGGGACAACTTGGCTCGGTCTCCATCCTGAGCGCATCAACAGGAAAGAGGGCAAGGGCCTCCGCTGTCCTCGGCAGGACCATTCCCGTTTCCCCTTAGATCTGACCCCGTTTCACCAATGGAATAAAAATGGAACGCAGGATGTAATTCCACTTGCCGAGTGAGCAGCTGCAAAGCCCCCACATTTGCTGAAACATGCACAAAACGACAGCCCAGCTCTGCCGCTGACCCCGCCCTGCTCACGACAAAGCGTGTTCTGGTTTCTAAATGTGTGTTTGGTGGCAGATCTGACAGCTCTCTGGTCCCAGGTAACAGACAAATATGCAGTCATCACTCGGGACTCTGAATCAACTTGTAGCTCCATGTCGGACAGGAGGGTGTGGAGGAGACATCAGCAAAGAGACAGCGGGGGTGCTTCCCAGGGTACCCCTGTCCTGAGTGCCGGTGGAAGCTGGGCATTGACCAAACCAAAAAGACTGTGAAGCAGGGTCCTGGGCAACCTTCCGGGAGGCCCTGAGTATCAGAGGCACAGGAGGAAAGCTGAAGATGCACGCACGAGCAGCTGCCAGACCCAGCTCTCCGACTGGTCCCTAGTTCACCAAAGTCCACGCTTTGTGGGGGTGGCGGATGGCATTTACCTGAACTGTTGTTACGTTGAACTTAAGAATCACCTGGAGCTATTTATAGACTGTCAGCTCCTTCTGCCAGCTCCACGGCTGAGTCATTTGGACTGAGAAGGGGTTCAGGAATCTCCACGTTCACCGCATCTCCTGTTTCTGATGCGGTCGTGAGTGAGTCACAATTTGAGAGACGAGCGCTGGAGCAGGGGTTCTCAAACACGCTCGGGATCCCCCGGAGGGCGTGTTCAGACACGCTGCCATCCCGCCTCCGTCCTCGCAGCTTCTGATGTGGCAGTTCTCAGATGGAGCTCCAGAGTCTGCGTTTCTAACAAGTCCTCAGGTGGGGCTTTGCTGCTGCTCCCGGGACCCCACTGTGAGAACTACGCTTTTCCTGTCTTGGAGAAAAAAAATCAGCTTGGTCAAGCCTCAGAGGAAGAGAAACCACGTCTTACTCATCTCTACACTTCCCAGGAAGTGGTCCCGTCCTTGGCTAATTAAATTCACCCTGAGAGCTTTTAGAATGCTCCGATGATGCTCTAACTTGGGGTGGGGTCCCGGCATCAGTTTTAAAAGCTGCCCCCACCCGGGTGCAGCCAGAGCTGAGGACCCCCACCCACCGTCCCTGGCACAGAGTAGGCAACCAGTTCAGTTTCTACATCAGTATTTGTTGAGCGCCATGGCACGCATTCATTCGATAGTTATCAAGCGACTATTGTCTTCCAGGCACTGCGTGAGAGGCGGCGGGACGGAAGCAAAAGGTACCTGTACCATCCCCAAGCAGCTCACAGCCCACCGGAGGCGACAGGTGTGCAACACACCCAGGTGGGAGCTACAGCTGACGGAGGCACGAGATGCTGCAGAACCACAGAGCGCAGGGGGCTGTCCTCACTGGAGTTGGGGCAGGGAGCGAACAACTTCCAGAAGAAGGCAGAAGCTCAGCCGGACTTTGAAGAGCAGCTCAGGAAAAGGCAAGAAAGTTCATCCCAGGCTGATGAGACGGCCTTCCAGTGCTGAGTCCTGAAATGGCATGGAATGTTCAGGAAACTGTTAGCAGGTTGGTGTCTCCGGCGCATGGAGAGTGAGGAGCAGGGATGGAGGATGAGAAGGGAGAGGTCAGCTGAGGAACACGAATGTTTGGAAGCGAACTGCCTTTGGAGCAGCAGGTTATAATTAATATCCCCCCATCAGGAGCCGGAGGTTTGGCCATCAGCCCTGTGGTGGCCACGTGGTGGAGCGGGTTCTCCCGGCTCCCAGCGGGGCAGCGTGGCCCTTGGAGTCTGCATTCTTCTAAAAAGCATTGACTCCAACTCCTTCCTGCGAGCTTTGGGTGCCAGGGCTCCAGCTGGAACCTCAGTCTCCTTCTCTTTCTAGAAGGAGCAGGAAGACAGGGTGGGAGACGGGACAGCTGGCTGGAAGAACCGGCTCCTGTGTTGTTTCTGCCGGCCACCCCCTGGGTCCCTTCTCTCTGCTGCACCTTAAAGAGGAGTGGGGAGGACACTGAAGACCCTTCCAGCTGTTACTCTAGAAAGGGGTCTCCCGGTGAGCTGACAGCCAGTGTTGGCAGCACAGGAGAGAAGGCCTGTGTCCTCCTGGGTTCCCTGCGGCTCCTCTCCGAATGCCTGGCCTCCCCTCGTCTCTGTAGAATCCCCGCCCTCGCACATCCTCAGACAAGCCCGGAACGCCACAGAAGAAGATGCCGGCCACCTCCCGGCAGAGCGAATTCCATCTGTCGCCTCCGCAGCGTCTGGCTAAAAGACCTTCCAGGATCACCGACCCCTGAAGAGAAATCAGTTTATTCAACGATGTTTCGAAAATTAAAACCAGGGCCTTGCTCTTGAATTTGGCGAGTCTGATGGGAAAAGTCAGACTTGAAAGAAGGAACGAGGACATCTTGGGTGCGGGGGTCTTGGGAGCTGGCTCGAGAAGGAACACCTGAGCTGAGCCTTGTTGATCTCCTCCACTCCTGGACCCCTAAATGTCAGAGCAGGGGTGCTGGGGCGGTGTGCTGGGGCAGTGCCCCCATCTCCCAGGCGGAAGGTGCTGGAAGGAGTGGGACGGGGGATGAGTGTGGGGGCGATCAGCACAATGATGGGTGTCACGGTTTTGACTAATGCTAGGATGACCATTTAACTTGTCGTCCAGGCTGAAAGGGGGAGCTACTGGTAATTGGCTGGGACGTGGGTGTGAGCCAGAGCTGTCCGGGCCAGCGGGGAGTATGGTCAGCCAGACTGCGAGACAGAGTTGGAGGAGCTAGGGATGTTGAGGCAGAGAAGAAGTGAATTTGGGAAGACATAAAAGCAGTGTTTTCTGGAGCCAGAGTTGCTGATGTGAAACCCTGGCTCCATCACTAACCAGCTGTGTGATGTTGGACAAGAGCCTTACCTTCTCTGAGCCTCGATTTCTTCATTGGAACAGTGGGTAATTGCACCTGCCTCCTTGGGACGCTGTGAGGATTAGATGAGACAATATACACGGAGCATTTAGAGCCTGGTATGTTTTCAGTGCTCAGTACGTATTCGTGGCCGTGACTGTAATTGGTATTCCTGTGGAGTGGCCCTGGCCTCTCTTACAACCTCCCTAGCCCTCAGTCTGCCCTGCTAGAAGGTGAGAACAACTTCTTTCCTGCATTTTCCTCAGGATAATTGCGGTGCGAATGGGACAACTGACGCAGAAGGCTTGGAAAACCATGGGTGATCCAGGCTGTGTGGAGAGTAGACCTTGGAGAAGAGCACCAGAGGAAAGCGCTGGTAGGATGTGTGGCCCCTTGGTGGACAATGTCCATCTCCACTGGGAGATTCAGATGCTCTAACCAGATGGAGAAATATAACCAACTTCCCTGGTCTTTTGGTGGGGTCACAGGGCCGTAAATAAGCCAAGGATTGTTTCGTTGTCTTAGTTCTGTTCCTCCCAGGGCCGGAGTTGCCTCTTCTTCCCCTCTCTGAGGCCCTGAGTTTGGGTGGGATTGACCCCCAGCTCCTGGCTCCAGGCCTGGCCAATCAGAGCATTCCATCTCTTGGGCCACAGCCACGGGTTCAAATATTGGCAAGTGGTCCAAGCAGGCCGAGGGGACTCAGGCCCAGGCTTTGGTTGGAGCTAGTGGCAGAGAGAGGACTCCTCTTCCACTGAGGTTTCTGAAAAGCTGGTCTCCATCCTGGAGCTGCCATCTTGCTCACCCTGGAAATGGAGCCCACCCAGAGGAAAGCAGAGCTGAGAGCCGGCCAGGTCCACATGGAATCTGCTTGCTTTGTTTCCGTCCCTGGAACAGCGCTGCCTGAATCCAACAACTGGAGTTTCGGTTAGGCAAACCTATATTCCTTTTCTTGCTTAGGTAAGTTCCTGTCACTCGCAATCAATAGAGTTTTGAAAAATATAAGAGAAATACAGATACAGAATGAAGGATTCCCACCTGAGCAGACAGCCTTCAGTCAAAGATGGCGTGTCCGTCCTGTGTCTGCTGCCCTCTGGAACATTCCTGCCCTCCTCCTGTCCTGCTTTGTCTTATAGGTGGGCCGACATCTGTGGCCACGTTCCCAGGCTCCAGCCTCAGCTGACTTCCAGCTGGTTCAGCCAATAGGAGGCACTGGGGACAATCGCAGGCTGGAGGAAGGGAGAAGCCAGGGGGCATCCCCTCCTCCATCTCTGCCTCGGGTGTTGTCTCCAGTGGCAGCCTCTCCTCTGCCTCCTCCACCCTTCCTAGTCTGCTGGGTGACCCCATCCCTCCGTGCCCAGCCTCGGGATGCTTGAGGGCCCTGCTCTTGCTCATCTGTGGGCTGCCTCACTGTCCCCTGGTTGGCTTCTTAGCAATCCCACACTCTTGAGCCAATCCCCTGCATTAAATTCTCTCTGTTTTCGATATTCAGAGCATTTTGTACTCTCCTGTTTGGACTCCAACTGACACAGATGGCAAATAGGTTTCCTCTTGTGTCACGGCAGTGAGGGAGATTTGGGACATTCCGGGAACGACAATAAATTCAGAGCTGCTGGGTGGGCGAGTGGTGAGGGCAGGGCAGGGCCAGACCAGGCAGGGCCTTCTAAGCAGACGGAGGAGTGAGGCTATGATCCGAGGGACGTGGGGAGCCCTGGGGCACCTTAAGAAGGACTAGCAGGTGGTGTGGCATGATCAGACTGTCCTAGGAGGAGAGGCATGAGATTCAGAAATGCCGACACGTGCCTGGGGCCCAGAGAAATGAGACCCGAAACTTCCAGGCAGCTCCTACTGCCCAAATCACAGCCTTCAGATGCCAATCTCTTAGGGGGCTCTTCTCGCTCCTCAAGTGAAACGCAACACTGTGTTAGGACTTGGGTGTAGAAGGAGGGGACTCCAGGAGCCAGCGAGGCGGAGGGGGTGGGGGGCTTCGGCAAAGCCGGCAACAAAGAGCCCAGTGACCCAGAGAAGCCTGAAGCAGCCCAGACATGAAAGGAATATGCTGGAAAAATTAACTCAGTGTTTGCTTTGGGAACCAGTCTGACGGCTCTTAATCCAGTGGGCGTGTGTATTGCAACTCACGGGACGTCCCAGATCCCCGGCAGGGTGACAAAGGGCCGTTTGTGAGGTTTTCGTCCACACCGTGGTGGAGGGTGCCTGCATCCCGGCCCCCGGCCCCAGCCGCTGAGCAGTGGTCCTGCCGCCGCGGGGGCTTCCAGCCTTCTCCGAGCGGCCTGCTCAGAGGCTGACTATCTGTTGACTTTCCGTCCTCGTCCCACCTTGACGTTCCCACTTTAGAACGACTGGCGCGGAGAAGACGCCAAGCCCCAAAGCTGAAAATGCACGGAAGGTCTGTTTCCTCAAAGCGCATCTGTTAGACAGGCCCCTGGAAGGAGGGTCTGGGGCAGCCAGGGCGGGCGTGACTCAGCGATAAGAACCGAGCCAGCGCCCGCTCTCCTCGGGGAGCTGTCTTCAGTGGAATCACCACGTGCGCACGCACGCAGACGTTTCTCGTACCAGAATTTGATTAGATGTGCTTGAAAGGAAATCATGTTTTAAATTCCTTTCCTCCTGTTTTAACTAGACCAGCCCCAGGGAAAGGGAATCCAGGGCCAAAATTCATAGATGAACAAAGGAAGTGACTCCTTAGATTTTCGAGCTTCCTAAGGGCTCAAATCCTGCCATTCAAGGGCGACTGAAACGACCTTCAAGGGCACCCTTGACCACATGTGGCTTTTGCCTTACCACCTGAGTTTAGAAGTCAGCCCGCTCTGTATGCTGACCCACAGACACACTGTCTGTGAAGCTGTCACCCACGTGGTCCAGTCTTGGGCAATGCAGGCGTCAGAGAAGCCGAGTCCTGAAACGAGCAAATTTAAAAATAACTCAAGCTGTTAACTTGCATCTGTCAACCAACATGAAGGGTGTAAGCGGGCCAAAGCAATCTATTTTTAAATTTTCCTTTTGCTGCCCCATCTATCCTCCTCACACATGGCAGCTGCTCCCCTCCCTCTCTCCTAAAACAGGACCTGCCTCTCTTTTCCCTGTGGGACCGAAATGCCAGTCTGGGAGGTCAGGATCCTCTTTGGCGGAGGGGCCAGCTGAAAGCAGAGTCCTCTTCATCAGGTGCGGGGTGGGGGTGGGGTGCGGCTGCCACCTGTGAGTAATCGTTATCCTATATTCTATATCTGTCACCATTACGGAAAAGACGGAGTGGGCATATGGATGACACCCGCCTAGCTGTCATTCTCCCTCAACCTCCGTGTGGAGGTTTGGTCCTCGACTCAACTGCCCTCAGTGGTGGGGCCTCAACCCAACTCTTCAATCTAATGTCTCCTAGGACACTTTGATCTCTTCTCTCCAGCCCAGCAAGACATCTCCTCGTCCCCGCTCTTGCCTGTGGTCCCCACAGCCCCAGAATACTCCTTCCATCCCTTCTAAGCACATGTGGGCACAGGTTCAAACGCTCCCATCCTGCTCAGAAACCTGGCTCTGGATGACGTCATGGAGTCACTATGCCTGCCCATGGACTTCCTTTACGTGAAGAAAGAAGAAACTCTCCACTTATGAAAGCCACTTTCATTTCCAGTCTCCATCACCAGCAGCTGAATGCAATTCTAACTGAGAAGGTCAGTTATGACTACTGCTTTACTATAAAAATAATATTTGCAACCACTCACCATGGCGCAAACCAGCGCTCTGGAAATAAGTGCCCTCACTCTCCCGGGCGTGCTGTTCCCTGGTCCACCCTGTCCCTCCTGGCCTGCATGGCCCAGAGTGAGAGACTGGGTGTGGTGGGCACACAGCACGCACGTCCCCCATTCGGTTCCCTCTGCTGCTCTTCATCAGCTCTCTCAACGGGATGAGTGTCCTGGAGCACCGCCCAGAACTCCAGCCCCAAATTTGCTTTCTCCCTGGTTCAGAGTTGTTCCTGGGCAAGCTGATGGGGGTCAGCCTGATGTGTGGGATTGAGCCCTGGCAGTGACCTGGGTCCTCATGGGCACCTGGCCGCTGATGGGCCAAGTGACTTTGCACACATTCTTGGACCTCTCGGGGCATCCTCGACTTCCTTCGTGCAGTGAGGGTTGGGGCAGATGTGTCTCACCTGAGACGCAAATTTGTGAGGACCCGTGGAGTGACGGAGTGACGACTTGGGGCTTTGTAGTCAGAGAGTGGAGTTCAGCTCCTGACAGTATCATCCATTGGCTGTTTGAACTCAAGGAAGTCACTTAACTTCTTTAGTTTCTGCAGTCATAAAATTTCTCTCTGGCATCACATCCGTAAAACTGGAGCCATCAAGACACCCACCTCGGATGAGGGGAACAGTTTTCTCCACAGCCGCCATGACAACGTGCCACCGACCAGGTGGCTTGCATAACAGAAGCTTATTCTCTCACGGTTCTGGAGACGACGCAGCTGAGATCAAGGTGTCGGCAGCGTCGGTTCCTTCTGAGGGTTGTGAGGGAGAATCTGTTCCAGGCCTCTCTCCTAGCTTCTGGTGGCCTCCGGTGTTCCTTGGCTTGTAGATGGCGTTCAACCTGTGCCTTCACAGCGTCTTCTCTGTGTGTCTGTCCCTGTCCAAATTCCTCCTTTTTTAAGGACATCTGTCATACCGGATTAGGGCCACCTGATGACCTCATCTTAACATGAACATCTGCAAAGACCCCGTTTCCAAATAAGGTCAGGTTCACTGGTCCTGGAGGTCAGGACTCCGACATCTTTTGGGGGACACAATTCATCCCATACAGGAGTTGACTGAGAAAATTCACGTCAAGAAAGTCCTTTCCCGCAGAGTCTGCCGGTGCACTCAGCAACACTTCCTGTGGCCGTGATTTTTGTGGTTATCTTTTTCGAGAACCACCAGACCAGCTCCGCCAGGTTGACATTATAAGAGCGGAAAGGGCTGCGTCCACCCTGCTAATTCAGCTCTGGGGGTTTTCGGTTGACGATCGGCGGCAAGCCTCATCGATTTGGCCAACCATCCTCTCATCTAGATTGCCTGACGGGGAGCCCAGGCTGACTTCCTCATGGCTACGAGTTGGACAGACAGACAGACGCAGCCAAGGGGTCAAAAGTTTCAAATCTCCCCATATTCTTCCAGCCTTGAGATTGGGTTTTACCACGGAATGAAATTCGTTCAAAGGCATCTTCATTTTCCACAGGCCTTGCCAGCAGCAGAGAGGCAAGGCGGAAAGAGCGGCTGGGAATTCCAGCTCCATCCTCAGCTTTGCCTTTCTGGAAATCGGTCCTTTCACTTCCCTCTCGTTCCTCTCCTCCAGCTGTGGGGAGAAGTGAAACTCTGCCCTGTTTTCGACTTTTTCCCCCAATCTGAGGCTAGGAGCGACCTGTAAGGGGACACAGGTTTCTGGGTGACAGACATGGCCAGTGGCTGTCTGGAAGCCCGTAGGGAAGTGGGCGTTGTCCTTGTGTTCATGAGCGGACAGGGCCCCGTGTGGGGGCGTGTTTCCATCCCAACTCGCTGAGCTTCTCCCAACGTCCTCGATAAATCAGTCATTTAAACGAAACAATCCCCAGTCACTGAGCGGTGACCTAAAAAATTAACGCTAATAGGAAATGGGAAACGCTCCCACCCCTGAGTAACCGGTACTTTTTTCATATACAAGTCGAATCTGTGCAAAATTCCTTCCCCCAAATTATAAATAGAAGCCCATGTGCTTTTGGGTTGGGCTTCTCTTTTTTTATGAGCTTTTTCCCACAGACAAAAAGGATTTTCACTTTCAGGAGAAACGATTGCCAAAGGCAAGAGGGTTTTAGACCGACGCGGATGGGGCCGCCCGCTTCCTTGCCAGACGCAGCCCGGATGTGCTGTCCGGCCTCACACTCTGGGCTGTTTTCTTTCTTAGAGAAAGAAGGTGGTGGGAGTCGGAAGATGCCAGGCCAGCCCGGGCTGCCCTGCCTCACCGGATGACTGCACGGGACCTGCCTTTGCTCACCTGGTGCCCACACTCTAAGTCGGCAGCTAAACTGGTCTTTGTATTCAGAGTCTGAGCAAGATATGCAGAGAGGAGAAAACGTCTACAGCTCTCAGAGGCCTGGGTGGAAAGGTCAGTGAGGAGAGAAAAAGGAGGGCAGAGGAGGCGCCTTCCTGATGGAGGAGGAGCCTTCCCACTGGAGGAGGCCAGTGGGATGCTCCGCCACCGGGCAAAGGAGAACAGACCAACGGGAACCAGGGGCAGCGGGTTTACCGGGATCTGCCTGAGGGACGAAAAAAAAAAACCCCTAGCAACACAGATCTGTGGTAAATTTTTGGCAGTTCCAACATCCCCAAAGCCGAAAACCTAAATTAGAAAAACCTCTTTTGATGACAAAATCTGCCCTGAACGTGTATGTAGCTGTTTTTCATCTCAGTTTACACCACCGAGCTGAAGGCTCCTACATGCCCCGCAGAACCGTCCGAAGACAAGTGGCAGCCCCAGTCACCGGGGAAATGACACGATGCGGGGTGTATGCGCCACAGCACCTTTCTAGGATCCATACAAGTTCCGAATTCTTTATACATCTGGGCCCAACGGTTTCAAAGAAGGGATCGGGCACCTGAAAGATCTCATTTAGAATTGTCACCAGCAATCAGGTGTCCCCATGCGGTGTATCAGAGGTTGCAGGCTGCCGGCCTACAGGAGGACCTGCAGAAATATTTTTTAAGTGACCACCATGTTTTAAACGTTCTGTTTTCTCTGTGTCTGGCTGAGAGCAAAGTCACACCTAAGCCCTACTCTGTCCTTCTTTTTGGCCACCTGCTTGACCCTGATGGCGTTCGAGCTGACAACCTGCCAAATGGTCACCCTCCTGAAACAGTGCCCTTGTAAGAAGAGAATCAGTGAAGGACACAGGCTCCTGGACTCCCAGTCCTGCATCCCTTCCCTCATTGCCCAGGCATACATTCATCCCGCTAGCCCCAGCAGAGTCCTTGCTTGCTCACAATATTCGGCAGTTGACAGTTGTGGTTAAGTTTTAAATGGTAGCGTATTAGTCAGAGTTCTCCAGAAAAACAGAACCAATGGGAGAGATATATATATATGTGGACAGAGAGAGACAGAGAGATTAAAGGAACATGTTCACACCCTTAGGGAGGCCGATAAGGCCTATGATTTGCCGTCTACAAGCTGGAGAACAGGAAAGCCCGTGGGATAATTCAGCCCGAGTCTGAAAGCTTGAGATTTGGGGGGCGCGGGGGGGGGGGGTGCTGATGATATAAGTCCCGCCCGAGTCCGCAGGCCTGAGAACCAGGAGCGTCAGACTTCTGAGAGCAGGAGAAGAAGGATGTCTCTGGTCCAGTGGGAGCAGACTCCGCTCGCCCACCATCTGTTCTACTGTTCAGGTCCTTGACGGCTGGGGTGAGGCCCCCCCTGCCTGGGGAGGGTAGTCTGCTCTGCCCAGTCCACCAACTCGAACGCTAACCTCATCTGGAAACACCCCCCAGACACACACAGAAATACCGTTTGACCAGCTCTCTGGGCATCCCTGAGTCCTGCCAAGTTGACCCATGACATTAACCACCACAGGGAATAAAACTCCAGGTGTGAGAAGGCTCCGGAGCTCTGCCACCTCCCTGCCTGCTTTTGTCTTCAGCCGCCGTGTACTGAGCACGTCCCCTGGTGCGGACGCGGGGTTGTGTCTTCAGGCTTTTGGTGTTCAGAGCCACCCAGTCGCATAGCACCGCCATGAGACACGTGTTACAGATGGAGAAGTGGAGGCACGGCAGCGTCTTGTCGCTTGTCCCGGATCCTACCGCCGAAAGAGCCAGGATGTCGATTCCGACCCTGCCGTCTGTTCCCGGCTCCTGCTCGGCGTGGCGTGGAGTGATAATGCTCAGGGAGGTTGGTTTTTGCTCCATGCCCCCGTTTTGGATATCTAAATGGGACAAGTGCCACCTGCACTTAGAACACTGCTGCATGGAGGTGGAGGGCAGAGAAGGCCTCCCATGGATGGGAACTTTCTGTCCTCCTGGAGCTTAAAGGCCACCGGGGGAACCAGACAAGAAGGAAGCAACAGAGGAAACAAAGGAGGTGTTTCAGATTTTGGGAAGTGCGCATGAAATGAGGAAGGTAACCTGGCTACTTTAAGTCGCGAGACCAGGGAGGCCCCTGGGAAGGTCCCGCCTGATTGGAACCGTGCGAAGGTCCCCCGGGGAAAGGGGACAGCAGTGCAAAGGCCTGAGGCCAGGGCTGGGGGCTCATAGGATGTTCTCGTCCAGCTGCACACGAACATTTAATCTTGATCCACCAGCATCTCTTGAGGAGGTATTTAAGACAGAGAGTCACCAGAACCCGAGCCACTCCTTCCACATCATGAGGGCAGGAAACTGAGTGGAAACATTACAAGGAGCCCTCAGTAGAGCCCCAAATATCGGGGTTCAGACTATGAGACCCAGTTCCAGTCCTCGCTCTGCCCCTAATTCACCGGCTTGACTCGGGACACGTCCCTCACTTGCTTTTAGTTTTTCAGTCTGTTTTCTCTCCTGTAAAATGGACAGCTGAAATCTACCTGCTAGGCTTCTCGTGAGAATTTTAGGAAATGATGCATAAAAAGCCATAAAGCACGAGGTGGAAGATGCTACTGATGTTATTACTGTTGTGCTGGTTGTTATAGATAATGATAGAGGGGCCCCCCAAAATGGGGCCTTAAAGTGTGACAGTCATGATGACTACAAACAGCCTTTTAGGAACGACAGCAGTGAAATCCAATGGAAAAATATGAATGCCAACAATGTGTCCATCTGGTGAATAAGATTCTGAAGAATCTGCTGGAAAAAGCAGATTTCCAGTCTGTGGTTTGCTCCCCAAATTTCATAGCGACTTCGGGCAACATGCATAAGCTTGTGGGTGTTGGTGGGTTTCCCCTTGGTGCATGAGAAGCATGTGGAGTAAATCACCGTGGCAGTCCTGGCCAGCTGTAACGTCGGATGGCCTGCAGCTCAGGGTTCTCCCAGCCGCACCCCACTTCCTTCTCCCCCGCCCCTTGCCGAGCCCTCGCTCCCTCTCTGCAACACCCAAGCTTGCCTCATTCCGGGGAGCTAAATTTTGAGGCCGAGTGCTTGCCGCCACTGAGAGCAGAACCGCTCACTGACCGGCCCGCTCGCCCGGCCGAGGGCAGCGAGCAAGGTGAACACACGCGTGGTAAGTGGGACTTTTCCTCCTGAAGGGGTTGCCACGTCTCTGTAAATGCAGCTCCTTTTCCTCTGACCCTCTGCCCTGCTTCAGATGAGCTTTTAAACCTTTAAAAACATGAGGGTTCACTTTCAACTGTATCGGAGCTTAGAGCGTGTTATTTTGGCTCAAGGACAGAGCGCTGGGGGGGGAGGTGTCAATTTCATGGATCTGAGCTGGTAATAGTCATGCGCGAAGGCTCCCCAGACCTGCGCACCCAGCCTCCCAGCCATGTCGGTCCAGCTGGAGCCCGTGCACGAGGCTCCAAGCCTGAGGCACAGCTGTCCTGACCTCAGCACTTCGGTCTCACCCCAAATGACCGCTGGTGGGTCTGAAATGACAGACCCATGGCTCCCATGGGCAGAGTCAGATTTTCTGGGCTCAAATCTCGTACAGTTTGGGGGTCCTTCTTTAAGAAAAATAATTCAAGGGGCCAGCAGGGCGGTGTAGTGGTTAAGTTTGTGCGTTCTGCTTTGGCAGCCTGGGGTTCATGGGCTTGGATCCCAGGTGTGGACCTAGCCCCGCTCCTGAAGCCATGCTGTGGTAGCGTCCCACATACAAAATAGAGGCAGATGGGCATGGATGTTAGCTCAGGGTCAATCTTCCTCACCAAAAATAAAAGAAAGAAAGAAAAGAAAAATAATTCAAAATTACAAATATAAAGTAGTTACAAAAGTGAATATTTGGAAAAGAAACCATAACAAATGGCAGATTTTAAAAAACTGATAAATGTAATAGGCATCACTAAATCGACAAATTAACACAATATTTTTACTAATTGAGTGCCTGACACACATCTATAACACCTTTGTTTCTCCTGGCTCTTTTTGGGCTGCCTATTCTTTGATCTCCTTTTCATATGACAGCAACCTGGTCACATCATTTTCTGTAGAGAGGATAGAAAGATAGCTTAGTATTTCCTTTGGCATATTTGGGTATAGTTTGTTTTTGTGCATGTGTCTGTTGGTAGTTCATAAAAACATCTAGTTTCATGATGACGTAATTACACCTCCACCTGGCCTGTAGACCCCAACTGTGACTGTTGTGAAAAATTTTAAGACTGTTATCAAATTTGGGGAAACTTCTAGTGAATTTCTTTCATATAGGAGCTGTAAGATTTCAGGTCATTTAAAGTTTTCTTGTAGAATGAGTGAAACTTAAATGCTCTTTGAATTGACAATACGCAGTTTGTCATCACTATTTTTATTTGTGGGTTTTATGCTCTCTTCCTCATTGTCAACTATTTTTTGTCGAACTAGCAAGAGATTTAAATACTTTTGCGACGTATTTGTACGATTCCATTTTCCCCCTCGATTAGGTTTTTGAACCCTCCAAGCGCTTCTTCATTACTTCTCTCTGAAGTTGACTGCTTCTGAATTAATCACTGCTTTTGTTATGATCGGGATGTTGTCAGTTATAATTCTCTTCTCAGTGTCGGAATGTTGATTTCATATCTCACGTTTCTCTCTTTTGTTTCGTATTTCACTAATGGCTCAATTTGTTACTTGATTCTTTAATTAAGAAATTTAAAGATGACCAAAGAAGGTACCCTTCAGATATGTCCAAAGGAGGAGTCTATAATTTCCCCCTTGATTTATTGAAATAGTCCAAAACGTCCTACCAGAGTCCAATTGCAATGGCGTACTTCAACTCTATCGAATATCCCATTCCTGCCAAACACGAGTTAGAAGGTTCTGGTGCATTTATCACTGTATGCACTGCACTAGCTAGTGTACTCCTGATGGAAATGAATTTCCTATTTATTACGAGTCCAAGAGAATCAAACCATCTGTTTACGACCTTGTGCATCTGTTTGGAGGAATTTTCCACAGACCAGCGTCTGGCTCAGTGCCTCCCAAACCTTGTGCATCCTCCACCACCCGCGTTCTCCTTCTGCCCGGCATCACGGAGCACGTTTGTCTCGCCTGTCCGACCTTTGGCTCTGGACTTCCGTGTCATGGAACCAGGTGAGCCAGCACAGGGCAGCACGAGTGCCTGGATGCTGTGCCTACACCAGGACAGCCAGCAGGGTCCCAGCTCTACCTGAGTGACTGTTGGCACATTTAGCTTTCCTTCACAACCCAGACTCTTTGTCTCAGCTTCCCCCTAGCCAAATGCCAAGGCTGCCCCAGCCACCCAACAGCCGTGACAGACGGCAAGTCAGAGTGGAAGGAGACAGAAATCTCAGGTGACCATGATGGAAATACCTTGCTTCTGCAAATTTCCCCAAAACATATGGCGTCGGGAACTCATGGGAAGAGACTCATGCGGAATTGGGCCCTGAGGCTTCAACTGCACTAGCATCATGATGAACCCACCTCTATGCGGCCCGTCGATCAGAGAAAGAACACATTCAGAGACCCTGCTGGCAAATGGGCTGTGCCCCAGGCCTGAGTCCAGTCACAGGGCCAAAGCCCTGTTGATCCACATGTGAGTCTCATGGACCCATCGAGTCCCTTCCCTCTGTACCAGGCCAGGCCACTGGTCCGTGTGCTCAACACCTGTTACTAACGTGCCTTTGCAACTGTCCAGTGGAATCCCTGCCATCAGATGATGTCAGCCCTTTCCAAGTGCCAAGGCCACCACAGAGGGTGCAGTGGCACCTACAGAGTAGTGCAGTGCCCAACCTGCACAACCAAACACGGCACCAGGTCACCTCTCTTCCCAATCCATCCTCCCCACTGTGGCCAGAGCGACCTTTCTGAAATGGAGACCAAACAACCTCTAGGCATGCCCTCTGCTCTCACCGTGAAGCCTAAAGCTTTGTAGCAGGGACTCCAGGCCCTTCCCCACCTGTCCAGCCTCGTCTCTCACCATCCCCTCAACCCATCCTCGAAGAAGCAGAGTCCTCGCCGCCCTCTGCTCTGCCTAGAATGCTCTTCCTCACTCTTCAGTCGACCGACTCCAGCTCATCTTTCAGCTCGTCCATCACCTCCTCCAGGAAGCCTTCCCTCACTTGCCCATTCCCCACAACAGGCTGGCCACACCTTTTATATATTTCTGCTGGATCCTGTACTTCCGTGAGAGATACCTTACCAAATTATTCCATCGTTTTATTTCTTTTGGCCTCTCCCATTCTCTTCCTGGGCGAGGTGCTGGAGAGACAGACAAACAGGACATGGGCCCTGCCCTCGTGGAGCTCTGGAAGTAACTGGGGAGATAGAGTTATCCACAGCCAACCACAGAGGTGGGCCCCCTGTTACAGGGGGGAAGAGCGAGGCACCCATGTGACAGCAACGCTCCAAGGAGCCAGAGATCGTGCTGAGCTGGAGAGAGGGCTCAGGGCAGCAGCCTCCTGCAGAGGGGCAGGGAGAGTAGACCCCACGCCCAGCAGAGGGGGCCGGGGGCTCCTCCCGGGGAAGGCAGAGGTTGCCTGGGGCCAGCTGGGACTCCATCCAGCCTAGAAGTGAAGGAGGAAGTGGCAAGGTGCATTTGCATTTTAGAAAGATGTCCCTGGAGAGAGTGGCCTGGAGGGGGCGGACGTGGAGGCTGGAAGGCCAATTAGGAGGCTGTCAAAATATTGTAATTCCAAACCACCTCGTCAAACTGCTGAGCACGGAGGAATCTCGTTAGTAAAAACAAGGAGAGTTGCTCCCGCCCCTGAGATTAAAAAAGTCTAAGTTCAACCTAATGGTTCCTTTCAAACGTTTTACCAGTTTTTAAAATTTTATCTTTTCCCCCCACCTTTTGTTTCTGCTCATTTCTAGCCTTCCCTTCCTGTTCTCTGTCTCCTCCTTGTTTTTTCTCTTTGGATTTTTGGACATTCTGCGTATACCTTGTTTTCAATTTTTAAAGTTTGTCTCTTTCACTACAAGGCCCACGGCTCTGCCTCCCGAGGCTGGACAGACCTGGGTCCGGGAACCACCTCTGCTTTGCTCTGTGACACCAGCCGAATCCCGCGCCCATTAGTAAAAGCAGACGTTTGCAGTCCCTCCCACAGAGTTGTGAAAGCAAGATAATACTCAGAAAATGTTTACGAGAATGCTGGGTACGTAGTAGTTAGGATTATTGTTTTTAACATTTCCTTTGAAAAAAAAAAAGGGTCCGTTTTAGTTTTTTAAACAACCCAGGCAAAGAGGAGATGCTGAAGTGATCAACAGCAGGGGGAATGGAGACACAGTAGACGACATCTCCTAATTCACGACTGCCACATCTAGGAAGAAAACATGTCTTCCCAAAAACACCATATGTCTCTGTTTCTCTATGGAAAGATGACGCTGCCATTCACCCAGACAGCCCACGAGAGAAAGAGCGCGCCAGGTGAAAAGACCATGCATTTGGATGGGCCTTGTTGGGGAGATGCCAAGGGCGGCCCAGCAGGAAGTCCTGGAGGGGGTGGGAATGAGAACTCGCGGGAGGATGGGCTCAGAGAACAAGACGAGAGGGTGAAGCCCAGGGCGTGGACGAATGTCCTGGGTCCTGGAGAGAGACCCTGGAGGCAGAAGGGAAGACAGTTAGGAGAGCAGCCTATAGGATGGGGCCAAGAGCAAGTGCAGGGGTGGGGCGGGGAGGGTGGAGGCAGGGTGCATATTCATGCTTTCAGTAAGTTTGGGCACAAAGAGAAGGAAAAACTTATCTCAAAGCTGGAAATCTGCCTTTGGGCAGCACTGCTGTGCTGGAGGTTTTCCGTGCCCTCCGACCCACTCCCCACTCTCCTCCGCTGACCCGCAGGAGCACACCGGCAGCTGGTTTGGCCAATAGGGAGCCCAAAAGGAGAGAAGAGGGAGGGAGGGGAGTGGTGTCCCGTGTCTGTTCCCCTGGCTCCTTCAGGGCTGTCGGGGCTGCCTGAGTCCCTTGAGCGCAGGTCCCAGTCCTGCCTCGTGCCCTGTCCATAGCCCCCGCCCCCGTCCTGGTTCCAGGAACTGCGCCCTCCCCTCGCAGCTTCAGGCCTGGAAGTGGAAGCGCCGTCTGCTGCTGGCTGCCCCGGGGTCCTGCATCGTCACTCTCCCCACACGCTGCCCAGTTCTCTGAAAATCGTTCTCCCACGAAACAGTCTTTTACAAAAATCTCGTCTTAAACTCAATGTGAGTGAGCGTCAGTTTCCCGCAGGTCCTGGCTGATGCAGGGGCCCCTAGTGGGGCCGGTCCTTTGGGACATTTCCTTCCCTTCTCTTGGGCCATCTTGGAAGGCCAGCCCCATGCCCATTCTACCCACTGCACGGGCTCACGGCCTCTCCAGTGCTAGCTGGAATCTTCCATGTTATCTTTCACACTCACATGCACATGTAGGGGCGTGCACACGCACACACACATGCACCATTCCTGCAGGCCAGCGCCACTATTCCCACTGTACAGTCTGAGTGAGGTCAAGAGCCTTGCGAAGACGATGTCCCTGGTAGGTGGCACAGCGTGGGTGAAGACCCAGCTTTCTCCAGCTCCCAAACCCCCTTCCACTCTCCCTCGCGGCCTCGTTGGTTGGTTTTGCTCATGGGGGTCCATTGGGGATTCCCCTAGGAGACCAGAATTTCACGTTTCCCTAACAAGGCAGGTGAAACGGAAGGTCCCATGTTTTAAGCGCAATATTTTTTTGTTCTTCATATGATCCTACTTAAGTTTTACGAGTAATATTAAGAATACGTTAGCATTAGAACAGCATTTCAGAAATTGAGAACTTTATAAGCATGAAAGTTTCTCCTCACCCCCTTTAGAGAGCCTGTCCTCACCCCGGCACGGCCACGGTTAAGATTTAACACTCATGCAACAGGGGACAATCAAAAATATAAATTAAGTATTGATAACAGTGCATTCTTCCCATCGACGTGCTGTGTCTTATTTTCCTTCAGTCTGGTTGAATGAAAACTGTTTCCGAACGTCCACCGCTGCTCTCCCCTCACCCTCGGCCGTGTCTCTGCTCCATCGGTTGGGTTACCAGGCACCAAATATTTTTTCTTTGAGTCAGCTCATTTTTTTTTTTACTTTATCTTATCCTCAAAGAACAATTTACAGCACTGCCATCGATGGAAGTGCTTATTTCTCATCACCCTTAGAAGCCAACATAAAAATAAATGGGACAAACCATACACTGTTATTAAACTCTTGCGAGACGCCCAGCTTGCCAAAGGCTTCGAGCCAAAGTCTGTTCCGGCTTGTTAGCAGGGGCAATTTGTGCAAGTGAGAGAGGCGGTGAGGATGCTCTCCGCTGGCCCGAGTCTCCCTCCCGACGTCGTCAGGGCACTTAAGAAAGCATCACCAGGTGATTCTCAGTGGCCCTGAGTGCTCCACCAAAAGCCGTCTCCCAGGGCAAATGAGTCCCAGCCTGGGCAGCTCTGGCTGGGAGCTCTCAGAGCCCAAGCTGGGGGCTCTGAAGCTGGTGACCTCTCCGTGGGTCTCTGTGATTGCAGAGGGAAGAGAAGACCCCCCACGGGCATCTGCCCCTCTCTAAATTCTCCGCCCCGCCGCTCTCCGGGCCGCCATCTCCTGAGGAACCGCCCGGGGACTCTCCTCCTGCCTGGTGATCTGCTAACAAAGGGCACAGTTTTCAGTTCTAGAGTCAAAAGAGCTGGACTGGCCACAACGTCTGGCTGCCCCCCCTTGGATTCCATCCTGTAAGAGCACTGTGTTTCGTCCCCTCCAGTATGGAGAAAAATGTCCCATCCCAGAGTTGCTGCGGGCATCAAGCAGGGCAAGATGTGTGTAAGTGCCACACAATTAAAAATAATTCTCCAGCTGTATAGACGGAATAAGGAGGGGAGGGAAATGGGAGGGACCTGTGGAGAGGGGAGGGTAGAAGGGAAGAGGAGGGGGGAGGGCGGGGGGGGGGTTGGGGGGCCGGTGGAGTGGGGAGGGCAGACGCTGTACTTTTCTGTTTTGTAAGCAGTCTCGAGTCAGATGAAAAATATGCTCTTACCAGCCAAAAGATGTGTGAGTTCCGATTCTGCAAATGAGTATTTTAGTGTTATTCATGGTGGGTTTTGCTTCAGAAGGAGGATTTTTTCCTTCTTCTTTCATAGAAGACACAGAATCATCAAACCAGCCAACTGTCGGCTCGCCCCCGCCCCGTGGTGTGTGAGTCGTAACGCCACCGCGTTCCCACACCCACTACCACGGGATCCCAGCGTTGCCCGCCCCACGCCGGAACCCGGCTGTGGCTTTCTTGGCGAGCAGGTCTGGCTCCTGCATGCGGCTTTGTTGGGAGTCGGGAAAAAGCCATCACGAGAATCTTTGGGTCATGGCATTGCTAGTTAAGATATAAGATATGACTTTTTCTACCAGGAGATAATCCACAAATGTCTATGGCAAAATTAAAACAGACTCATTCAGAGGGGATACCATAAATCGGCTAATTTCCAGAAAGCACTTCCCAGCTTGGAACTAGCTGTCATGCTCATCGTCCCCATTTCACATTAATAATCAGAGCTCTGCTAAACATATATCACTTTATTCCCATTTTACAGATGGAGAAATTGAGACTCAGAGATGAAGAGTTTGCCCAAGATGCTCACACGGTAGAGAGGCTGGAGGGAGGTCATAAATCCCACCTGAGAACCAGCCTCCCACCAGGCCCCGTGCTTCACTGGCAGCACAGCTCTCCTGAGCGTGGAGCCGGCAGGCGGCACAGGAGACACCTGGGAGCCCCGGGGACGCTGGCCCAGCAGGGCCGGAAGACTGGGAACACCCTGGGGGGGAGCAGTGCTGTGTCGCAGGGGAGCTGTCTGCTCCATCGACTTGTCGATTTGAGAGGCTGCGAGGTCACAGGGACAATGGAGGAAGTGGTGTGTCTAGACATATGTCAAATTACCCGGCTACAAGAATCCCCACCGGAATGTGCTCCACGTAGGTAATGACCTGGTGCTGCATTCACCAGGGCCAGGCTGTGCAGCTCGGCAGTGGGGCTGGGCATCAGGCCTGGTCTGAGCCGGCTGTGCCACCTTCCAGCTGTGGAGCCAGGGTGGCAGTGGTGGTTTGTTTTCTTGGTTCGAACCTCCTGGGGACTCAGGGTTGTCATCCGCAGACTGCACTGCCAGCAGCGAGCATTTGCCGTGCCTGGCTTCCCGGCAGCATTTACACAGCACTCGGCTTTGTGTCCTGCCTCCCGAGGTGAACGCACCCCATCCTCCCTCGCAGGAAGGCTGGAGGTAGGGGAGGCCTCTGGTGCGGAAGGAAGCCCCATGAAGAGGCGGGTTCCGGCTGGGCGGCGGGGGAGGCTCCGGCTCCAGGGGCAGCCGTGGCAAGCTTTCCATCACTACTGCCCAGTGCTGGCCTTCACTGCGATATCATCGCCCGGAGGCCTCGGCAGGCAGCCAGCACTGCTGCTGGTTGCAGCGCCCCCAGGCCTGGCTCCAGCCCTCCAAGAGCATTGGGGAGTGAAATTCCTAAATAAATTCCCCTTCTGCATAACCTTGCTCAGGTGGGTTCTGCTACTTGCAACCATAAAGCCGGACTTACCCACTGTCTCCCAAGGTCACTCCAAAGCTTAAATGAGATACTGATTGTAAATTGCTCAGCATGGTGCTCAGCACATAGTGGGATGAATGCATAGCTGTTGAGTGAATGAAAGAATGAATTCATGGAAAGCTCGTGGCAGGGCATTTTGCACCTAATAATCACTTACTGACTATGTGTTATTGTGACTGTGACTATTATTTATAAAATAATAACAATTCAGCCTTGAAAATAGCCACCAGCCTATGTGCCTCTGGGCAGCCAAAGAAAATGCATAACCGTGGTGATCGCTGGGGCCGACACCCCTCTTCCAGGCCGGGCTGTGTAAAATTGCATCTCTCCGTGCCCTTGAGCTGAGGCCAATTAAACGTGTGCAGAAGTGACAGATCTTCTGATTGGGAGTTTCCAGTCCAGGGGGTGACCTGCCATGACTTTGCCGGTGCGGCTGGTGAGGTGTGCGTGGTGGTGGAGTCAGGAGAGCAGGGCTTCCAGCCCACACCCTGTAGAGACACACGGCTTGGGAGAGAAACAAGCCTTTGTTGTCTTCCGCCACCACGTTCGTGTTGTCGTGGCAGCAAACCTCGTCCATCCTGAGGGATGGAGGGACCCCAAGGAAGACAGCACAGCAGGCTGGAGGGCCTCAACCTTTGTCCAGCAAGCCGTTCCTTCTCTCCTGTCCACGTGGGTCTTGAATGGGAATCTGCTTCCGGTTTGCCTCTACTGCGATGTCTGTGTTCTCTCTGCCGATTTTCTGACCCACAAAAAGGAGCTGGGGTGGGGGCGGCTCTGATGGGAATTGAATGCAGCCCCCGAAAATGCCCTGAACCGGGCTTCTCGTCTGCCTCCTGCAGCCCTTGTAAAGCTCTCAGGATAAACCTTCCTCTGTTTTGTCCACATTAAGAGGGGTCTTCTTTGGCCGTCTGTGGGGGCTTGCGTGGGACTCAGGGCGGCATCAAGTAGGACCTGCATCCCTTTAGAGTGTTATTTTTGTTGTGAGCGAAAAACGTTTGTTCACGAGAAACTTGGCTACTGAAAACGGCTGGTGCAGATAAATGAACGGCTCTCTCTGCTGGATGTTTTCGGCCTATTCCAGATGTGTCAACTTGCAGGCAAACAGGGTGTTCTCTCCTGCACCGCTGACCATGTGGCCAGCGGGTTGGAGAGTTGACATGGCAATGTCACACGGGTGCTGACAGAGCTCTCTGTGACCGCCACTCATCTCGGACAAGGTTCTGACAGAATGGCAGAATCAGTGAGCCCGTCACAGTGAGTCATTCACTCCGTGCCTCAGTGGCGTCGTGGACCGACTCTTGACTGTCGTGGATGGTGCACGAGGAGAGCGAGTGCATCGACCGTGTGCATTTGTTGAATGCTTGTGGGGATCTGAAAAAATGGATTTCAACCGCGTTTGGGGAAATGTATGTTTGGGAATTTTCCATACCAACAAACCACATGGTCAGTGGGCAGTAGCCGTCATGCTGCTGCAGCCTGTGGGTCTTTGAAGCCAAAGAAGGGATCAAAAGCAAAAGTCTGTCACAGTGAAGAGTGGATGCTGACCGGTGGGAGACCTTGTCAACCTTGGTCCCTCGGCACCATTTTCTGTGCACCTCTGGCTTCTCCCGTCAACCTGCTCCCCCCGGAGTCTTTCTGGTCTCAGAAAATGACTGCCGTCTCCCTCCTTCCCACAGTTCAGATCTGAAAGCTTGAAGGTGCCCCAGCTACTGTGTTTTGCTCACATCTCACACCCGTGCGTCAGGAAACCTGGTCAGCTCCATCTTCGAAATTGGTCTGGAACCCCTCACTTCTCGTCACCCGCACAGCTGCACCTCGGCCCAGTCGTCACGTCCCCTGGACTGTTGCAGTCACCTCCTCACTGACGGTTAACCCCCTCCCGACAGTGCATTCTCACGTGGGAGCGAGACGTCCAGGTAGAACATAAGGGAGGTCCTGTTGTCCTCTGCTCACGATCCCACAGTGGCGCCCATTTCCCACAGAGTCCAGGCCGGGTTCCCACAGGCTCTGCACCAGTGGTCCCCAGACAGCTCCCAGGGCACACTTGGTGATGTCTAGAGACGTTTTTGGTTGTCACCATGTGGGGAATGCTACTGGCATGTAGTGGGTCGAGGCCGGGGATGCTGCTCAACACTCTGTGATGCACCAGACAGCCACGCCACAGAGAGGGCTCCACCCCCAATGTCACTAGGGCCAAGGCTGAGAAACCTCGACATACAAGAGCGTGGCTGTCACTACTGTTTGCTGTCTGGCTGGAATAGTGAACAGGGATGGGGCGTTTTTATGTAACCTCACTGAAAGTGGGCAAATCTGTCTGGTCTTTTCTCTGCCATCTCTCCTGCATGTGCGTGGGTCCTGGACAGGTAAGTGCCATCAGTCAGGGCTGCACTGAGCTGCAGCGAAGAGAACTCCACCGGGGCTGGCCCAAGTCAGGGCTCTTGTCCACTTGTTTGTTTGTTCCACCTAAGTGGCTGGAGGTCGGTATTTCAAGGCAGTGATGCCAGCCCCAAAATGCCACCATGGATCCAGGTCCTTGGGTCTTCCTGCCTTGCCATCCTTTATAAGTGACTGTCATCATCGTTGTCACTGCCTTGCTTCCACAATTCCTGGCACGTGGAAGGGAGATGGGGGAAGAGCAAAAGACCAACCATGTCTTTCTCCTTTTCCATGCCCTTCCAAAGTCCCCACCGGTTACTTCCACAAACAAGACCCTCTGGAAAATATAGATTTCAGTTGGACACATGGCCACCCTAAACAAAACCTCTTAGTAACAATAGTGGGAGGGACCGGGTGGTGTTTGCCACCCTTCTCCAGCACTGAATGGGGTGGCGCAAGTACTTTATGGGTTTGGTTGTGATGAACTAGGTCATTCTTGGGGTCCCCTGACTTACTCAATCACACTGTCATTCTCCTGGTCAGCCTGCTGCCCGAACTGAGCATCGCATGTGAGCATATGGTCAGTGCTTCGTAAGGATTCATCTTTGACCCCACGGAACCCTCCATCACAGAAGCACAGGGTGAGATGGGTCTTCAAGGTCACCTTCCCCTCCTGTGGAACATCCTGGGAGGGTGTTTGCCTGGATTATCTCCAGTACTGGGGACTCACTCCCCGGAGGTGTCTCCAACTTCAAGGGGTCTCTGTTGCTTTATATTCAACTAGAATTTTCCACCCTTAACTCCACTCATGGCTTCCAACTTTGCTCTCAGAGGAGATGCCATCTTCAGTTCCCCGGTTATAGAAGCCCTTGGGTGGCTCTGGGCCCGGGAGGGTCTGCTCTGTTTCACAGGTGAGGACACCGAGGTGGGACAAAGCCATCTGGGTGGTGACTCAATGTTCTGCTAAGATCGTAGAGGCCAGGTTCAAAACCACACCGCACCCGTTCCCAGACATCAACGCCATAGCGGAGCAGGTCTCTGTGCAAGCTCTCAGCACCTACGTTCTCACCACCTCCCACTGTGGTCTGCTACGGGGTGTGGGGCTACGGAGGTGGAAGACACAGGCCCTACCCCCACAGGGCCCCCAGCCTGGTTGGGGAGGCTAACGGGAGTGGAAGGTGAGCAGGTCACTTGGAGAACAAGGAGGAAGTGAATGTGATCTGGCCTGGGAGCATCATGGAGGGTTCCCTGGAGTCGGTGATATCAACATCCTCAACCTCCCTTGATGGATGGGGGGCTCCCCCTGCTTCCAAGCAAAGGGCCAGCTCCCTCAAGTATTCATGCACGGGGTCCTGTGCACGCGATCACCCTGCAGGTGGCGTTGCCCTTGGCGTGAAGAAGGCGACGTGAAATAGCGCCCTCAGGGGGGTGAGATGCTCTAACCCTAGATGTTGGTGGCGGCTGCACAGCTCTGGGAATATACAAACATTGACTTGTACGCTTTAAATGGGGGAATGTTATGGCATGTGAGTTGTATCTCAATAAAGATGTTGTCAACAGAACCTCACCGTGAGATTTTTATCCTCCCACCCACACTGGGTGCTCACCCACAAAACCCAGCCAGTCCAGCTGGGGGGCGCCTGTCTGAGAGCCAGCCACGTCTCACGGCTGCAGGGTGCCCCCTGCCCCGAGCTGTGCTCATCTCTCTTATCAAGAGTGACCGTCACCACCTTGCCCAAGAAGGAGAACCCCTCTGCCTGGCCCCACGTCTGTTAGGTTCACACGGCGTTTTACGGACGCCCCAGTCCGTCCCCAGAGATTCCAATTCCCTTGCTCCCGCGTGCAGCCTGGGAGTGCGAGGGCACCCGCGTGCTTCCAGGGTGCAGCCCAGGCTGAGAATCCCGGGCGCCGTGCACATAGGAGTTTTACATCATGTGGTTATTTTCTCCAAAGCCAAACCGGTTCCTTAATCCTCACTTCGTCTCTGGCTGTCAAAGCCCAGCCCGATGCTCCCCACCGCAGAGCTCCCTCGCACACAGCGCCGGCCGGCCAGCTCGTTCCGTTTCATCTCCACCAAGCAATCACGGCCATCGCTGTGGCCATTGTTCAACTTGGCCCCGACCCCACCGGGGCTCACAGAGATTGTCCAAATACCGAAGTTCAAACAAACAAAGAGAAAATAACATTCGCTAATCCTCTGTGATAAGCCGCCTTTATCAGCCCCTGTTGCTCTCAGCTGGCATTGGCAGTCAGATGGCTCTTCTACACGCTGTAAATAAACATCACCTGTTTGTCCAGGGTGACACGGGGCAGCGCCTGCTCCTGGCGTTATCTCAGAGGAAGCACTAGGTTGGGCGTGTGGGTATTGGGAGGTGAATCGCGGAGGACAATAACAGCCACGTTGGACGGGCCCCAGGGCAGCGAGATCAGAGCCCCGGGGAGCTCTGTTGGGACCTGCATGGTTATTGCTTCCTGGAAGGTGGCTCGCTGAGAAAGGGGACTTTCACTTCTTCCCGCCTCGGTGGCCCCCTTGCCAGCGTCTAGACTCAGCGTTCACAATGGCCAGGGCCTTCCGGATTCCAGTCTCTGTCTGTTGCCAGTTTCCGAAACCGCATATCTAAATTGGGATTTCCTGGATTCCCAGAGGCTTAGGGTTGGAAGGGGTCCTGGAGCGCAGTAAAGCCAGCCCCTCCCTCTCTCCTTACAGGAGCGGGGACTGGAGAGCGGGGAGACGGAGGTCAAGGTCACGTGACTCGTCGGCCGTCCCAGGTGAGAACTGTTCTAAACTCAGCTGCCCCTCTGCCCTGCTGGCTCTGAGCGGGAACCTCACCTCACCTCGGGACACGCGTCTGGGCGCTGACAAGCTGGGCCTGAGAGTGGGGGTGCGTCGCGGGAGGCCTGTGCGGCCTTGGCTGTAACTCTGTGGTTTCCTTGTGCAAAGCTGGCTGCCCCTCCTCTGCACGAGTGCGGAAGGCAGAGCAGTGCTTCCCACGCTCCCAGGTGCACTGCGGTGCCCTGAGGATCTGGGTAGAATGCAGATTCTGGTTCCCCACGCCTGGGGCAGGGCCTGCGAGGCTCGTTTCTAACCAGTTTCCAGGCCGTGCGATGCTGCTGGGGCGAGGACAGCACTTTGGGCAGAGACCCCAGAATTCACTGTCTTGGGGCTAAGAAGTGCAGGTGGGGAGCAGTGTGTTCTCTTCTCCCACCGGCTGCTCACACCCCAGGTATGAGGCTGATGCGGGCTCGGCGAGCTGGAGAGTCGAAAGAGAGATTTCTTAGACTCGCAAGGTCTGGCAGTAGTCCTTTATTCAGAGAATAGCGTGGGGACAGGACCCGTGGGCAGTGAGGGCTGCAGGCGTGGGGACAGGACCCGGGGGCAGTGAGGGCTGCAATGTGTTGAGGGTAGGGCTAAATTTATAAGGCATATGTATGTGAGTTATTTCTTTACCAGACAAAGGAAAGATCATGTAAAAAGTCGTTAAAATGGTGTCAGAGCAGGTGGGGTCTGGTTATCGGGTGGTCCTATAACTTTGGATGGGAGTCAGGTCAGGACGTCCTATGCTCCCGGAGGACGGTATAGATCGGCGTGTAGGCCTGGACGCCTGGGCTTCTCTCCCTAGGGCAGCCTTGACTCTCATCAAGGTGACCACATTCTTGTTGGGCTCCAGCCAGGAGGTGGATGGGGTTACCTGGCCGGCTGTCTACCTGGGGCCTCTCACTGAGCGACACCTGCCAAGACTCACAGCCCTGTGCAGTGCCCGCTCCTTGCATCCGGCCTGGGACTGTGACCACTTCAACTAATAGCAGGTGGCAGGGCAGCTGTGGCCATTCCAGGCTCACGCTGTAGGAGGGCCCGGCAGCTTCTGGGGAGCCCTTTGCACCACGGAACCCTGAGCTGTCACGTAAGAAGCCTGGCCACGTGCTGGAGAGGCCACGTGGAGAGGCCACGTGGAGAGGGAGCAGCCCTGAGGGGACATGGAGAGGGGGGCACAACTGTCTGAGTGTCCCAGTTGAGCACAGCCTGTCAGCCTGCCAGTGAGACGCAGCCACACAGACGACGCCCCTCCAAAGAGCAGAAGCACCGCTGGGCTGACCCGCCCAGGTTGCAGAATTGTATGCAAATGAGACGACAGTTGCATCCCAACACTGAGTTTTGGGGTGGTTTGTTACACAGCCACAGATAATTAAAACAGCGACCGTTTAATTCATCATCCAACCAGGCCGTTTGGAGAGTGAAGGGGGCTACTGTGAATAATGACACCAGAACCGCAGCTTCACCAGGACTGCCCAGGAAAATGGACGCGTGTGGCACTACTGACGAACAGCTCTGTGACCAATCAATGGACGTTTCCTACAGGGGAGGGGCATCAAGATCCTTCCGGCTGCAACTGATAGAAACGGAACTGCAACTGGTTTAAGGCACCATGACCGTCTGCAGACTCAGAGTTAGGAAGCCCAGGAGCAGTACTGCTTCAGGTACGTTTTGATCCAGGGATGCACACTACAGCCACAGGGCTCAGTCTCTCTTTGTCTCTGCCTTTCTTTTTGTTGGTTTTATTCTTTTTCTGGCTCTCCCCTGAAGCAGCAGGACGATCCGTTAGCAATGACAAGCTTATATGAAGTTTAAGTTCCACAAAAGTCCTGGAACCACGTCCCTGGCATAGATTGACCACGTTGGGCCACGTGCTGTGAACCAGTCACTCTGGCAGTAGTAAGGGATACTCTGACGGGCGAGACCTGAGTTGCAAGGACACCTCAGATCCAGGCTGGGGTCAGCCCCATCCTTCCATTGGGGGTGGGGAGGGGGTCACCAAGGAAAACCTGGGCTCTGTTCTAGAACTCAGGCACGGAGGCTGCGTGGGTACAGAGGGCAGCATTGCAGCTCACGTGATCCCCGAGGTCCCAAGTCAAGCGTGTCTGCACCTCTCTGGGTCGCTGCTTTTCACAAAGGAAACCGCTTACCACAAAGCCCGGTTGGAACCAGCTGCCGTGGACGTGGCCCGAGGCCCGTAGATGATGCTGGCGAGGGTCTCCACGGGCAGCCACGTCCTGGGCGCCTGGCTCCGAAGCCTCTCACAGGTGCTGCTCCTCAGAAGTGAGACTGTCACCACTGGCGTTTTACAGAATCGTAAACGAAGGCCTCGAGGGCGAGTGAGGACCTGCCTGCAAAAGCCCTGCCGGCCCCACCTGGAGTGAAGGTGCCCCGGCCGCACTGTGAGCCCAGGCCCGGGAGAGGGAGTGGCCTCCTCTCAGCTCCTGCCCACAAGCAGGGGGCGCCCCTGGCTCTCTTGGGGGGCAGGGGCAACAAAGATGCAGACTCCGAGTGGAGCGAGCCAGCGTTACATTTCCATCGGTTTCCTAAGCGTCCGGCACGAGGTAGGACACTGACACCCTGGACGGTGTGTCCCCACCTGCCCATGCTGCTGTTCTGTGAGGAGAAGGACAGGTGGCTTCTGTGGGAGCTTTCTCCCCATCCCTGTGCTCCGGTCACCCGGCTGCCTGTGCCCACGATGAGCCCGCTCTTTCCTGGACGGAACCTGGGACTTGCCCTCCTCTCCCTTGGCCGGGAAATCCTACCTGGCCCTTCGGCCGAATGACCCTCACTCGTCCCTGCGGTCTCCACTGCTTCGGTTACCTGCTGCTGCGTCGCGTGGTGGCTGAGCTCAGCGGCTTGAGGCAGCTCCTTATCGTTGCCCGTCTCCCTTCTGAAGGTTAGCCGGGCTCCAGTGGGGTGGCTCTCAAGTTCATAGTCAAAGCACAGCTGCAGCCGCATTGCCCGAGGGCTCAGCTCTGCTGGCCACGCCGGGGGCTCCGTCACATGGCCGAATGTCACCGGGGCTCCTGGCTGGTGTGGGCGTGTGGCCGCTCCCAGTGGCCGGCTTCCCCGTCACGGTGCTGGGTTCCGAGAAGGAGCACCCAAGAGAGAGGAAGACAAAGCCCTTTCTAAATCACCTGTGGGTTCAAGAAGAAGTCAAAAGAGAAATTAAAATATATATGGTGGGCCCGGCCCGGTGGCACAGCAGTTAAGTTCGCACGTTCTGCTTCGGCGGCCCGGGGTTCACCAGTTTGGTTCCCGGGTGCAGACATGGCACCGCTTGGCAAGCCAGGCTGTGGTAGGCGTCCCACACACAAAGTAGAGGAAGATGGGCACGGATGTGAGCTCAGGGCCAGTCTTCCTCAGCAAAAAGACAAGGGTTGGCAGATGTTACCTCAGGCCTAATCTTCCTCAAAAAAAAAAAAAAAAGAATATAAAATATACATGGACCCCAATGAAAATGTAAATATAACTTACCAAAATTGGTGGGAAAATCTGGGGTGAACCTAGGCTTATAGGGAAATGCATAGAGTTAAATGCGAATATTAGAAAGGAAGCTGTAACATCAGAAACAAGGCTTCCGCCTTAGGAGAGTGGAGGAGGCCGGGGAACTGAGGCCTAAAGCAAGCAGAAGAAAATCGTTAGAAGAAATTGAGCAGAAATCGATGAAACTGAAAACAAGAAAACAATAGATAAAATCAATAAACCCTCAAGCTGGTTCTTTGAAAAGATCAATACAATGGAGAAAACTGCAGCCAGGCTCGCCCAGAAGAAGAGCGAAGACACGAATGATGGGTCTCCAGAAGGAGAGAGGGGCTTTCCTCCTGACCGCGCGGACGTCATGAGGATGAAAAGGGGTTCAAGAGCAGCTCCACGCTCCCAAATCTGATACCCGAGACGAAGGGGACCGGTGCCCTGAAAGACAGACACTACCATAAGAGGACGCAGAGCCCAGGTAGGGCTGGTTGGGGCAGTCCCGTTTTCATCATTCTGTTGGTCAAAGCAGTTGTGGGGCCGCCCAGGTTCAAGGAGAAGTGGACTCAGCCATGTGATGGGCAGCGTCAAGGTCCCATGAGACAGGAGCTTGTGGGATGGGCGCTGCTGCTGTGCTCTGGGAAAAGCACTCTACCACACTCACATGCCACCTCTCCCAGGAAGGCCTCCTGTTGCCCCCGTCCTTGGTGCACAGAAGGATTTAGTTAATTTTAACCCTGGCTGCACAGCAATATCATCTGGGACGATTTGTCAACTTTCTACACCTGGCCCCCGTGCCCAGAGAGTCTGACTTGATAGGTCTGTGGTGGGGCCAGGGGACTGTTTAGAAGCTTCCCGGGTGATTCCTTTTGCAGCCAGGGCCGAGAACCTCCGTGGTGAACAAATGAATTTACAAGTGATTCATTGGAATGAAATATTCTGGCTAAATAGTACAAGAACAGCAATTTAGAGGCTAAATATTTAGAAACTAAATATTGACGAAGCCGCATAGCAAAGAAAAAAAAACAAAACAGAGGAAAAGATGAGTGGTTAAAAGAAAATCAAACCACAGAAGAAGGAGGGGGGAGCAGCTCAGGGAAGGGCTGTCGCACCGGGAGGCTTTGCTGTCAGGGTGGGTCCTGGAGCGCCTGGCGCAGACCTCTGAACGGGTGGGAAGCAAAGAGGGGGAGCTTTCTGCCCAAAGGAGGGCCCCCGGAGGCTCCCCTTTCATTCATAATGATGTCACGTGGGTTTCATCTATGCCCAACAAAATTTTTTTCTGTCCACTAATCCAGTGAACAATTTAAAAATGCTTTGAGATATTTTTCTTCCTGAATCGCCATCTAAAACTTGGGTTCCATTTCTGTCTGTGAAATGCACGCATGTGCACAGAGTCAGGAGGGCAAAGGTAATCAGGAGAGAAGTCTCTAGTATCTTGCCACAGGGCTCTGCACTTAGCCCTGTGCTGCTCACTATTTTTTATTGTGGTAAAAGAACACATAGCATAAAATTTACCGTCTTAACCGTTTTGAATGCACAGGACACTGGTGTTAACTATATGCACATTGTTGCACAACAGACCTACTCGGTAGTTTGATGAATCCTTGGCTGAAGGCAAACCGTTTCATCAAACTGGGGGTTTCACAAAGCTCAGAGGCAATTCTCACGAGGTGGATGAGAAAGTGATGATTCAAAAGACACTAGACGATTGTGCCCGATGCATCTCTAAAAACCCACAACTTAGGGCCTGGCACTTAAGACATCCTTTCATAAATGTTTATCAAATAAATGAATTTTTACCAAGTTGGAAAGAATGGCCCAAAGGGATGACATTCAACAGAAATGTATGTAAAATCCTTCATTAGATCTAAAATGCAAAAAGTCTAGAATCTCAAGTCCAGCTCACTAAGAAAGAAATGTCTAGGGTTTTTTTGAGGAATATTAGCACTGAGCTAACATCTGCTGCCAATCCTCCTCTTTTTGCTGAAGAAGACTGGCCCTGAGCTAACATCCGTGCCCATCTTCCTTTACTTTATATGTGGGATGCCTGCCACAGCATGGCTTGACAAGCGGTGCCATGTCCACACCAGGGATCCGAACCGGCGAACCCCAGGCTGCCGAAGCAGAACGTGCGAACTCAACCACTGCACTGGCCAGCCCCAAGAAATGTCTGTTTTTCAAAAAATTTGAAATACGTCAAGCATATGGATAAGTACAGAGGATTAACCAGTAGCCATAAATTTACCACCCAGATTTAACCAACATTAGTATTTGCCATTGTTTATTTAGATATTATTTTTGTGAATGAAAACATCACAGACACGTTGGAAATCTTCTGTAGGCCTCTCGCTGGTCCCATCGGCCCTTCCTCCTTCTCCAGCCTTGACCAGCATCCTGACTTGGATGCTTACCATTCTCTTGCATGTTGTTATACTTTGGCCGCGTGCGGCTTCATCTATAAACAGTAGGAAGCGCCGTTTTGCATGCTTTCAAGCTCTATGTGAATGGTTTCCTGCAGCACATTTCATTCTGCTAATTGCTTTGCTGGCTTCACGCGATGCTTTGAGATCCATCCATGGCGACGACGTAGCTTATCACTCAAGTTCGCTGCTCTGGAGTGTCTGTTGAATGAATATTCCCTGATTTAGTTCTCCGCTCTCCTGTTGATGGACGTCTGTATTGTCTGAGTTTTTGCTGCCACAAATTCAGCAGCAATGGGCACTCCCGTGTGTGGACAGAAGTTGCTCTCAGGTGCCATCCCGGGTGGAGGAGACGCACCTGCTAGACATCAGGGGAGACTGGCATCGTTCTCCGGAGAGGTGCTGCCAACTTCCGAATCTCACACGGAGTGTCAGCACCCCCATGGTTTCATTTCTCCAAACTGATACGTGAGGAATGGTGCCTGATTTTGGCTTTAATTGGCATTTCCCGATTACTGGTCAATAGGGTTTCCCCTTTTGTGAATTACTTGCTCATATCCTCTATTTCTTTTATCTTATTGTGTCATTTTTCTTTCCTTATGTTTGGTAAGCACTCTTTATATTTGGTTTGAATACTAATTCTTTGTCACACTGCATTGCAAATATATTTTCTAGCACATGGATTATCTCTTCACTTTATTTAGCACATAATAATGTTCAACAGCATCATATTTGACGATATAACCCTTATGGCTTGTGAATTTTTGATCTGATTTTTAAAAAATCCCTTGGCGCCCCCAATATCATAAAGACGGTCTTCTCTATTTTCTTCTAGAGGTTTTTAAACTTTGCTTTATACATTTATAGGTCTTTATCTGGAAAATATTTTCACAAATGATCTAAAGTAAGAATCGAATTTATTTTTCCTGTGCAATAACCATTTTCCCAGGACTATTCATTACACACCCCAACCTTTTGCCCCTTGATTTATACACCTACCTCTTTCATATGCCAAATTTCTCACTCTCTCCAAACCCACCTCGGCCTGATTCTTGGTGGTTCCAATAATGGCGTAGAATTGTAGGAGATCTTTCAATCATCCTGGCCTCTCAGAGCCTAGACATCTTCTCCTCCAAAGCTCTTACCCATCCCTTCCGTGGTCAAACTTGGGGGTGTGGACCAATAATTGCACTCCCATCTTACTGCCGAGCGTCTCATCACCACCCACCATCTCCAGTGTTTCTACCTCCTTCCCTTCCTCCAACAATTCATGTATTCTAGGGGCTTCCGATACATTCTCCCCACTGCTTCTTGGGTGTCCCTTAGACTGGAATCTACAAGAACCCACTCAGCATCCTGGTAGAGGCCTGACAGGCAGCTGGGACTACCCAAGCCAGATTTTGCATTTCCATCCTCCTGAACCTGTTCCTCCCAGCGTTTCCCGCCTCAGTGAAAGCCAGTTCCAATCCACAGGACAAGAACCCAGGTCAGCCTTGCCTCCTCCCTTTCACCTCCCACATCCAACTACAGCAAACCCATCAACTCTACCTTTGTGATGTGTCCCAATCTGGCCACCTCTGCCTTCCACCATGAACACCGTGGCCAAGCCATCATCCCCTTGAGCCAGAGAGGACTGACTCTTCAACCGACACTAAGCCAGGAACTGCAGATAGAGACAGACGACGGAGAGTGAGAATAGATGCGGTGTCTTCCTTCATGGAGATGCCAGTCTAAAAAATCCTTCTGTGAACCACAATTTTAAAGGATCACATGATCTCTTGTGGTCCTCAAAAGACCTTCTACTGGAGAGAATCAGAGAAGTCCTCCCAGCGTTTTTCTGGAACCCACTTATTCCAGCTGGTGAGGACCGACAGTGGGCATCTCTTCCCAGCTCTGAGCTCAGTGATGTCACGTTGGTAATTTGAAACCAGCCATGGCGGGAGTCTTTGCACCACGGAGATTGTGCAAACTCAACCAACCAGGGCCATGCCCTCCCGCCTATGCTGGAGTCAGCATAAACAGAACTGAAAATCAGCTGACCTCAACATACAGCCTTGGAGGGGAAATCTTCTCATAGTCCCAGAAGTGGAGCCTCTGTGTTCACTCCCAGCCTCCTGATGCCTGTGGATCCATAGCCTGGTGATGCCACTGTGGAGAGCAGCAGTGTGTGGGATGAGGAGCATCCACCTGGAGCCCTGGGCTGGGTTGGAACGCCAGCTCTGCCACTATTTGCTGTGTGACCTTGTGCGAATTACTGAACATCTCTGAGCCTCAGATTCCTCTACAGAGAATGATTATAATAATAATACCCACTTCATAGAGTTGTTCTAGTGATAATATTAGGGAAGGCATGTTAAGTTCCTAGCAGAATGCTTGGCACAAAGGAGACGCAACAAATTACAGCTGTAATTATTGCCGCATTGCCCTAATTCTCCCCAATCTGAAGCCAATGACCAAGTCCTAGTAGTCAATATACCCTCGTGTCTTAACACAGTTTCTGATGTGCAAGAAAGGATGACTGAGTGAATGAATGATTTTAATCCTGTCAGGATACTTCAGAGAAACAACCCAAATCTCCAGGAGTTAAACCAGTTCAGGGACAACACTTACCTCTTGTCCTTTAGCCAGTGACGGGTTCACCAGGTAAAGCTCCCCAGGGACAGGAGCTAGCCAGGTTCTCACGGTAACTCCTCCCACTGGAATCTCTTCCACCGAGGGGTGGAGGCCAGCACTGGTTTTACTTGACCTCTGTGGGTCAATCTCCCCCTGGATAAACTTTGCATTGTGTCTTTTCAATTGGAAAATGATTTTTGTCGGATGACTGATTTGGCTGATTCATTTCTCAGAGACTTGAATAGGCAAGTTCGTCGACCTGAGTGACCCATTAGCCGGCTAGCTCTCGACCCTGGCTGCACGTGAGAAGGACCTGGGGAGCTTCCAGAAAATACCGGAGATGCCAACCCAATGTCTCTGGGGTAAAGCCTGGATATGGGTCCCTCAAGGAATCTCCCCAGGTGCTTCTAGAATGAGAGGAGCCAGGATTGAAAACTGCTGCGCGGGACCCCGCAGTCCCGGTGACGAGCCCAAGCCCCCCTTAGCGGATGCCCTCGCCAAATGAGGTGACAGCTGCCGAGCCGTGCGCTGGGGGCGGGGCTTCGGCTCCACCGTTTGACAGCCATTTGTTCCTTTTAGTGAGGAAAGAGATCTGCTGATGGAGTTGTTTGGCATGTCCTAGGCAAAGCCACTGATTGATCGGGTCTCTTTGCATTGGGCCCAGATGCTCCCCGGGTGGGGGCAGCTCCCGCTGAGATGCTGACAAAAGAACAGGCACAGAGCCAGCTGGAAGGAGCCGAAGGGATGCTCACCAAGATGCTGGACAACACAAGGAAACTTTACAGAGGCCGGAACGTCCATGTGCCCTTTAAAATGTGCACTGCGCTCAACAGCTTGCACACGCTTTTCCAGACTACTTCAACTGGGTCTTTAACCCTGAGGAGAGGGGGCAGCGAGGGGAGAATTCTTATACGCATTTTACAAATGTCAGAACCGAAGCTCGGGGGGGTTGTGATTCCAGCAATGTCACAGAGTAAGCAAACAGCAGATCAGGACAAGAACTGAGTTATCTGTTAACTTGGTTCCCACGCACTGGATGTTCGAATCCATCTTTCTAAACAATTTAGAAACCAAGGTAAATTCTGGACCATCCCTACCCGTAACATACTCTGGCACGGCCACACCATGTGCCACCTTGCCACCACCTCTTGTGTGGTTCCAGTTTCTCTCCTGGAACAGCTCTACAGGCGGATAGCAAAAGAAACAATGCAAAGAAAATGAGACCTAAGCCCCTCTGATATACTCCCTTTGCAGTTTCCATCGAGAGCGTGCGTGAGAGAAACCCTGGTTGTGGCTGAAATGAAGCTTTAAATCAGAGCTTCCCATCCTTTTCAAGTATGATGTCAAAAACTAGCACAGACCCCTCAGGATAGCAGTTAGACTTCTCATATCAGTGGATTAAGGGAATCCATCCTGAAAAAAATGCCTTCTGTGAATTTGTAACCCTCTTAATTTTAGAAAATCGGTCACTGCAATAGCATGCAATTTAAAAATAAAAATCTAATTCATACAGGCAAGACAGAGTGTTTTCTCTAAAGATGCTTTTGCTATTATTGTAAGAAAACATTCATATTTTTATAAGATGCACGTTGAAATACGTCAGCGAGAAATGGCGTGACATGGGAGCAGAGCACCGGCTCACACGGTTGACTGTGGTTGGTGGGCATGTGGGAGCTCAGTGGACTGTTTACCTGCCCACGTATATGTTTGAAAGTTTTCATAATAAAAAATCTAAATAAAGATAATACTTGGTCGACTGTGAATTCACAGATCCCTTAAAATCCTTTTGTCCCTTCCCCGTTCTCACATCTGGAGCCCACAGATCGGAGGCAGTGGCTTTAGGTGATGGGTGAATGCCTGTCATCCAGCTTCTGGTTTTGTCTTGTATTTAATCTGTCAGGTCAAAGTGGCACAGAGCGATGATTGTACCTGTACTTGCTCATCCCCCCAGCTTCCTCATCCCGTTCTGCACCGATGCTGTCAACCGCCAATCAATAAATATCCATTGATCTCCTCCCCTGCCTCTGGGGTGGGTTTAGTGAACCCGAAGAGACACAGACCTTCCTCCCCAGGAAGCTCATGGTCACGTGGGAGATAGGCGCTGGACAAGTCATAATGGATGACTAACAAATCATTGCAGGAATGCAAGGCGTTGCAAGGAGAGTGGCAGTTGCTGTCATGACAGCGTGGAATAGGGAGCCTGGTCCAGGCGGGGGCAAAGAGGCTTCCCGGAAGAAGCGACATTTCAGTTGAGATCTGAATGGTCAGTGAGAGTTCATCAAGCCAAGAGACTGGCCGCAGGGTCTTTGCTGACATTCCCGGAGCCCCAGGCCGCCAGCTCCATGGCTGTCCGTGGCCCCAGGCTCCGGGGCGAAGGAACGCCCTGCTTAGCATAAGCAGATCCTGGAGGAGCTGCAGGAGTTGCCTGCCACTTCCCACCCTCCCTTGTCAACAGCTGGCCCTTAGCAAGTGACTAATCTTCAGCACGTTTGATGTGAAGTGGGACAGCAAAAGTAATCACCTGCCAAGGATTCCATCTTCATAAAAGCCGGGGGATGATCGGGTTTCGGAGTGCGTGGGCGGCGGGAGCCCTGGGGAGCTGGCCCTTCAAACAGGACATTGATCTTCACCCGACTGCCCGGGATGGCCCGCGTCAGCCACAGCTCATATTTCCTGGGCCTTTCACGTGGGAGAGAAATGCAACGAGGCCGACAATAATAAAAAGACAGCGGGGAGCAGGGCAAGCGGGATGGAGCCCTGCCCGCTGTAAGGTGTTCCAGAATCGGCCAAATGGTTCATATTTTTGCGTATTTTCTGGGTGCCAGGCACCGCACTCGGCACTCTGTCTGTGCTGTCAGACTGACTCCTTCAGATTCTTGGATTTGGAGATTTCTCATGTTCAGATTTGAACTCTTGATCCCCTAGCCACCTGCAAAGTGTCTGCTCTCCCTGCATTCTCGCCAAGTCGCTTGGGCCAACGTGGCGGCAGTCGCCTCCGTCGCTCACTCCTCCCTCCCAGGCCACAGCCAGTCCATCGGCAAATCCCACTAGCTTCACTTAAACACACATCCACTCGCGCCTGGGCTGTTGCCACGCTGGACCAAACCTGGACCCTCTCCTACCTGGGTTATTGCCTTTGTCTCCTAACTGGCTTCCACCCTCCCTACGCTCTGCTTCCAGCCCCGAAGCCACAATGAACAGAAAACCCGAAGCCAGATGGGGGCCCCCTTCTGTTCTCCCAGCCCTGCACGCTGCCCAGATCACAGACAGAGTCTTACAGCGGTCCACAGGCCCCCGCCTCTCACCTCCTCTCCCTCAATACTTCCTCGGCTCTGTCTACATCCTCTGCCTCCTTTCCTTCTAGATTTTTCTCCATAGTCATAGGTCGTTTAATCGCTTATTTAGTATTTGTGTTCCTCTTCTGGCTCATATGTTTTTAATATCTTTTGCTCTTGCCGAGTCCCCGGTGCATAATACAGTGTGGGGCCCTTAGTTATGATCTGGGAATGATGACTGGATTGTGGCTCCAGGTCAGAGGACCTGGGTTTGAATCTCAGCTCTGCTACTTCCTGGCTGTGTAATCTCAGCCGAAAGTTTTGTGATCGTTTATGCCGAAGGCTGCCTAGTCCACCAGTATCCTGTAGCCGTTATCCCTCTCGCGCAGCAGACTGCTGGACCACAGCACCATCCCTGGAGCCTGAGAGGGGCCGCTGGGATGTGGGCAGAAGTGATGGGCACCCCTTCTTGCCAAGCCTGAGGCTGGGCTCACAGTGTCATCAGCACGATGCTGGAGACACCGTCCTGGAGCAGTTGAGGGCGACTCCTGAAATGCAGCCCTCGTCTGCAGCAGCCGGATTCAGAGGATGGAGATGCAAAGTCTAAATGCTGAGACTCAAAATGAAGCAAAACCAGCTCGCCCAGAGCCGGCAGCGCCACCACTTAGACCTCGAATTCTGCACCAGGAAACTTAAATCTCTCCCCCTCGGAGCCAGGAATTCTGCTCCCAGGTGGTGAGCCCCAGGGAACAGTGGGAGACGCACACAAAGGTTTGTACATAAGAATGCTCGCTATTTATCACCACGTTTTGAGGAGGAGGAGACCCTTGGGAGTAAAGTCAATGTCTAAAATTAGGGGATTGATCGTAAGTGATGATACAGCCAAGTGAGGGAAAGCTAAGCGGGCCTCGAGCGGAAATTTCCTGTCTTTGTAAAGAACCTGAAGACACACGTTCCCTCTGTGAGCGGAAGAAGCAGAGTGTGGGTCTCTGTAGAGTAGGACGTGCTGTTCTGTGAATGCGTAGAAGGATTCCCAAATACTCCAAGCGGCCACCCCTTAGCAGTGACATTACAGGTGAGTCTTATTTTCTACATATTTGTTCTGTATTTTCCAAAAGATAAAGTGCATTACTTTGATAATTAGATACGCGATAGTAAATGTGAAAACCTTGCTCACGTCGCACTCCCTCCAACAAACGTGTCACCACGGTTAAAATGGCAGCAAGTGAAGTCAGTCCCCTTATCTGAGCCTTGAAAAATAGAGATTATGTCACCTTTTCAGATAATCCCATGGATCGACAAGAACCCACTGACAGGCTGAATGAGAGCACTTTAGCCAATGGCTCACTTCTGCGGTGCTGAGAGGAAAATGATAATAAACACATGAATGAACAAATAGATGGACGAATGAATGAATAAACAAACCAGTTATGACAAAGAGCTTTTGGGGCCAGAGGGTTCTCCTTCTACGATCTGCTGTGATCCCCATGTTTGGCTAGTGAGTGAGGGAAGCTGCAGCCTGCTGTCCTAACTGTGGAGATGACAAAGACCCTCGGAGAGGTGAAGCCACTCACCCTGAGTCGCCCAGCTGGTCAGTGGTGTCTCCTGGGCTCTGAATCTTGGTCTGCATCTTCCTGTGACATCACACTCCGGAATGGGAGACAGGACACGTAGTTTTGATGTGGGGGGAGAGGGGTTGTTTCCAACTGGTGGGACAGCAGGAGGACGGGGTGTCTGGGTACCCAGAAAGCTGGGGTTTGCAACATTCAAGGCTGCAAGTCCTCCCACAATGGGGGTGCTGCATCCTGGCCATCAGCATACCCACTTGGGGCCCAAGCTGACAACAGCAACAGACAGCATCCCCCAAAGATCGCAAGAGGCTGACCAGACTCACCCTCAGTGATTCTGTTGGAGGTGCCAATCACCCTCAGGCTCTGGCCTGATGTGCCCCCTCGGAGCCCTCCTTGTGCCCACCCTGCCAGCACCGAGAGCCCCTCCTCTCGGCCTCCCACCCCTCGGTTTGGCAGCTCCCGTCAGTGTGGCTGTTGCCTGCAGGTTGTTCTGCCCCCAGAACCTCTGAGCCTCCGAGAGGATGGCACCAGGCCATGCTTATCCCAACGTCTGCGTCGGGCAACGTCAGCTGATCGCTCTGGTCAGTGTCAGTATCTGTGCCCGGCTTCCACCCTCTGCACTCCAATTTTATCAACCAAAGTGCCAGTCCCCCCATTATGGACTGAACTGTGTCCCCTCCTCATTCATACGTTGGAGCCCTAACCTACAACGTGACTGTGTTTTGAGATGGGGCTTCTAAGGAGGCAACGAAGGTTAAACGAGGTCCTAAGGGTGGGACCCTATTCTGAGAGAATTAGTGTCCTTGTAGGAAGAGGAAGAGATGGCAGAGAGCGCTCACTCGCCCTCTTGCTCTCATTCTCACTCTCTCTCCACGCGTTGAGAAAAGGCATGTCAGGGCATGGCGAGAAGACGGCCGTCTACAAGCCAGGGAGAGAGTCCTTGCCTGAGACCAACACTGCCGACACCTTGATCTGGGACTTCCAGTCTCCGGAATGTGAGAAAATGACCGTCTGCTGTCTAGCCCCCAGTCTGCGGCATTTGGGGGCATTTTGTTGGAGGAACCTGAGCAGACGAATATGTCTTCCAAGGCCAGTGAGGGGGCATGTCACGGCCAAGTGGGGCCACCCTGACAAGCTCGGCCCTCCAGGAATTTGAATCTGATGCTGATTGACTCAAAGGCTAGAAATGGTTGTCGTTCCCTCATTGTCACCGTGGCCTCTGAAGACAGGCTGCCCACGAGGGCCCTCGAGCTGTCCGGGTTCCTGACCGTTCTGTGACCTGGTTCTGGAATTCTCCTTTCAAGCCTATGAGCTATTCCAGAACAATCCATGAATTCCTTTTTTTTCTCAAGTAAGAAATGTTTTCACTGCAACCAACAATCCCCAAGTAATGGGACTTTCTTTTTATCCTTCCTGGTTGTGGATTAGTTAACAGCATCGTTTGAACGGCTCTTAATTTAGCAAAATGCTTTCACTCTCAGTGTGCCTGGATGAGCAGAAGCAGCAACACACGGGATTCCCTGAGCATTGCTTTTCGTCTCCTTTTATCTCCCGCCCCGCCCCCCCCCCCCCCCCCCCGCCACCGCTTCACTCAGGGAGGCACGAGGAGAGAGAAGGATGGGAATGAGTCATTCTCCAGCTCAGCCCTGGCTTCGACCTCCATGGCAAATATGTGGATTTTGTCCAAAACTAGATGAACGCGACGGCCTCACATTTGAGATGAAGCCAGAAATGCCCTTGGAATGAAGCTGTTTTGCCACTGTCACAGGGCCACAGGGAAATTACCATTGTTTTTCTTTTGCCAAGGGATGATCACTAGTCATAAAGGGTTAGGAGGCCAAGGGAAGTTCATTCCTCGTAATGGGATGGCCCGACCCAAGAGCTTTCCACCCAGGAGTTAGTGAAAGGCTCAGGTGTGGCTGAGGGGTGCTCCGCTTCATGCGGCTCGGGGCAGTGAGGAGCGCTGATTCCTGGAGGCCCTGTGCACACAGAATCATACTTGTTCTGATGTCAGACGAGCTCATTGCACAGCAACAGAACAGAAGGAACCCGTTTCTTTCTCAGTTTGGATGCTTTCTTGGGCCATGCATGTGTGTTGCTTTTTAATAAAGGTTTAGTTAAATGCTAATTCCAAAACTTTTGGCCAAATCTAAGGAAAAGTGTTGAACTTGAAAAAAGAAAAAGTGGGTATGGTTTTGACGTCCTCTCATTGCAGTTAGGATTATTGAAGCGTTGTTTCCAAGGATGGCGAGAGATGAATGAAGGGATCTGGTGTGCCAAGAGAGTCTCAGCAGTCGCCATCAGCATCACTGACGTCACTATTATCATCGCAGTCATCATGGTCATCAATGATGATGATGATGGTGATCCTCCTTGTCATCATCATCATCACCCTCATTTCCATTGTCACCATCACCAATTATCACCACCACCACCACCATCATCATCATCATCATCACCATCAGCATCACCATTATCACTATCAGCAGCAGTAGCATCACCAACACTGTCATCATCATCATCATCATTGCTAGCTTTATTTGACCCCTTAACTGCCAGGCACCATGCTAATCCCTCAACATGCATTTGCTCACTTAATATGCCATTAGCGCCTCCCTTTTATTTTTCTCCCTATATTCTACTAAATTTTTCCTCATGGCACTCACTTCTTCTGGGCATTACATTGATATTTATTTGTTTATTAGTTTATTGTTTCCTCCTTCTCTCTCTAGCCCAGAATGTAAATTATGCAAGAGATTTTATTTGTTTTACCGACAATGAGACTCCCACAACCCAGCCCAGTGCTTGTCACATAGTAGGTGACTGATTAAATAGTAGTTGAATGAAAGAATAATATTAATGACAACCCCATGAGTTAGACACTATCCCTACTCTCATAGTAGAGGTGAGGGAAACGAAGCTCAGAGAAGCTAAGGAACTTGCCTGAGGTTGTCAGTACCAGAGTCAGAACTCAGAGGTGAGCGGTCAACACAAACCTCAGGCTCTTTAACGCTAGACTAAGGTGTGAGTTCATCTTTGTCCTAGAACTAACAAGATATAGATGCTTCAAGATGTTTAAACTTCCACGTCTCTGGTTGTTTTTCTGAGGCAAATGGAATGCATCTCCACTCTCCAAAATAGGGAGAAAGAAAAGTTCTCAGAGTGGAAAATCACCCATGTCTGCTTCTCTGCTTGATATAAAAAACCCAAACTCGTGTTCTCCAAAACTCTTACTTAATGACTTGCCAAGGTAAGAGCCATTTGCTCAAACCAAAGCAGGGATAAAAGTTGACTGACAAGGCTCTAATTAAACCCCAATTTATAATCTAACAGCCTGAGATCTTTCAGGCCATAAAGGACTTTGATCCTAGAAATTGTGCTGATACGAATTCCCCCACTCCCCCTCGCCCATCTCTATCTGGCCTCCCTAACTTCAGGATGGGCGCTGCAGCTGGGGCTGCAGCCCGTGTTGAAAAGAAATTAGTTCCCTGCAGTGGCTGAATGAGCTGTCTTTAAAAATAACAACAACCCAACACGGGGTCTTGAGATAGCACTCTGACCAGGGGCTCCCTCAGCGGGGGCTTCATTTGCATAGTGATGCATGCCAGATGGTTCTGAGACAAATTCCAGCATCTGTGATGATGGAGGAGAGGCCACTGCTTGGAGTGGGGGAGGGCTGGGGATGGGCCGATGTGGGGGGTGGGGCGCTGCTCCTGTGGGCCTCAAGGGAGTTTACCCTCTCTAATGGTTTGTGAGGAGGAGGAATCCAAGTTAAAAACTAATAATAGACGATAATATGGGGGACATCATAATGGATCGTGACTGGAGGAATCGGTTCTGAGCGTGGTGTGGGTTTGGGGGAGCCAATAGATGATACCCAGGGGTATCCTTTCCCTAGTGAGCTAGAGAGGTCCGGATAACCAGTCCCAGATTTGCCATTTCAGAGACCAGGAGATTTTTTAAAATATCAGTGGATTGACGCAGTCTCACCAGTTTTATCGCGTCAATTAAGCACTTGAAAAATAACAAGCAAACAAACAGATGAACATAAACAGCAAATCCCGATTATCTACCCCTGTAACCAGCTTCTTTTAAAAGGAAGATTTTAACACCCAAAAATAGTGGGAAAAACATCATCGCCAATGAAGAATAGGCCTTCTCAAGAAAGAGCAGATGACAATCGTAAGCACCTTTGAACAGACGCACACTGTCCTTATTTTTCTCATTTATCCTTGGTGAATTTGTCATAGATCAGCTGAGCCCAAGGTCTGATATTTGTAGGGTGACTGAAAGTCCCACTTGGGCTGGGACAGTTAAGTTGAGGCGATTCTTAATTAACTAATGTCTAATAACTGGTCTCAGCATCTCCTTTCATTCTCAATGGACTCTCGTTCGGACAATCAATTATGTGGTCATCCGGAGAACTCGGGGACTGCTAGTGCCGTCATGAGCAAGGCTTTATTTTACTCCATGACCCTGTGGACATATTTTCAGTGCTCTTTCAAAATGCTTTCATGCCTGTTTTCAGCAGAAGGAAGTGGGAACCTGATGCTCTGAGATTTGCTTTCTCTTTGCCGCCATCCTTCTGTCTTCTCTCTCTCTCTCTTTAAACAACTTCATTGAGATATCATTGACACATACAAATTTATATATTTAAGATATGTAATTTGATGTTTTGATATACATCTGCATTGTAAAGTTTCTTCCTTCTTCCCTTTCTTATGCTGCGTGATGGTCTGAAAGGTCTCCGTGTAGATGAGCAAGAAGTGGAAGAGGGATCAAAACATCATGCATATAATTCTGTCAAAATGTATCCTATTGGCACAGAAAATGGAGAAACTGACCTCCGCCCCTCACCTGCTGGTGTGCGGGAAATTTGCTGGATACTCGACACCTCATTTCAGCAAAGCGGGGCATGCTACAGACGGGGAGCCTACCTGTCGGCTTCCTTGACTTATTTTTCCACTCACGTGTTGCATCTTGCTTACAGAATGACCCCACTAAATGGTCAAATACACACCTCACTCTATCACCACTTTCCACGTTGTCGATAAAGTGTGTGCACATATCTATGTGCTAGTGCAGAAGGGATGGGGAATTTGATACAAAGGGGTGCTGTCAAGATGAAAACGAAACAGGCAACATAGAAGACAATTTCTGTGCTCACTGAGTGAGAGACAGCGTGTCACATCTAGAACGACCACTAACCATCCTGAATGTTACTCCATCTGAACATCCCAAACACTAGATGACAATGGTGCTGACGGTGATGATGATGAGATGATGATGATGAGATGATGATGGTGATGACCATAGTCATGATAGTGATGATGATGAGACAGCCACCCAGAGTCCACTGGACACCCCAGCACAGGCAGTGCTAACTTGTGTGCACATGTGCTTTACAACCTGTCTTGGAAAGTGGGGGCAGTAGACTTGGCTTGGTGCCCATTCCTCCAAGTAACCCACGTAACTCTAAGAACGTTAGAGTTAGTGGGAGCCTTCGAGATCTTCTGGCCCGAGCCACTCTTTTTACAGATGAGAAAATACTGCAAGTTTGGAGAAGGAAAGTTCCACGTATTTATTTTCTTGCCCAAGACTGTAGGTATTTAGTCCTTTCTTTTTTAACCTATAGGGAGGGTAGTCATTGGTTTTGGCCAAACGAACGAGTTCCCCAGTGATGTATTCTTTACCCTCCTCCAACCTGCTCTGCTCCGCACAGGGCAGGGGCTCAGGACACCTGTGTCGAGCCGGGCTAACCCTGTCCTTTCCCAGAGCATTACATGGGCCAGGCTTCTTGCCTCCCAGGTGGTCAAGGACCCACTTCCACTGGCACCATCATGGTGGCTGGGGGAGCTGCCGGGGTGGGGGGGATGTGGAGTCGGCCCCTCCCCAGGGGCAACATCTGGGCTTCCAGACTTGAGTTCTCATTTCTGAGTGACCAGATTGTCGAACAAAAACAAATACCTGCTTTGTGTGTCTTTCTTTCCTTTTGAGGGGTTTGGGAGGACTCGATGTTGGAGGCGCAGTCAGAGATGCTGCCAAAACAGTCCGAAGCCCTCTGCAGGAAACGAGAGCCGATCGCCGGCGTCCAAAGCAGCAGCCAAGATTTACGAAGCTTAAATACCTAACCTGCCTTGATTTAGAGGCCTTTTCGGCTGACATTTAATATGTGCCTTGCCTGGTGGGCAGGTTGCTTGCAGTGTTTGGGGAAGGCTAAGTGGGATTGGAGCAGCGATGACCTCATCCGGCGCTTGGCGTTCTTCGGATCTGGTGCCATTATTGAACCCAGAGAGCTCGGTTTGTATGACTCCAAGGCCAGCCCCACACTCTCTGTGGGACTTGGAAAGCCCAGTGTTTATGCCGGGCTGGAAGGAGGTGTTTTAACTGGGGGAATTCAGGCCCACCCAGGGAGATCCATGCAGACCACGTAGCAACCATCAGTCTTATTGTGAAAGAAAGAGACAAGCGTAGAGTTAAGCCAACTAGAGGGCAGATCTAGGCCTATGGGGTGGGTGTTCCGGGGAATTATGTTCCTTTATGTCGATACAGCTTGAGATGATGACAGCTGTCCAAAATGGGATGCCCTGATTAAAGAATTGGTCTGTCCCCAAGGGAATTGTTCCGAGAGCTTAGATGACCACTCGGCTGGGCACGTTGAAGGGCTTCAAACACTGGGGAGAGATGGGGCATTCTAAGTTAAATCTAAGGTCCAAGAGTCAATCAGTCCCCAAGAAAGAGGACACAGTCACCAGCTTCTGCTCAAGGGTCTCTGGGATATAGTAACACCTCACTTAGCTGGGGTTTCAAATTTCGGGCACTCTTAACTAGCTGAAAAAGAACCAAGAATTAGCAAGAAAATACAAAGTGATGTTGAGAATTCTGAAGTGATGCTACAGAGTTCAGGCATTTTATAACTGGGAGAGTGCCTACGGTTCTCATTCACAACCTAATGACTCCTACTTTAGACACAATTCTGACAGACTTGGTTGTCTGATTCCTCAGCTGCAACCAGTAGAGCAAAGTTCATTTAGGAAATTGGGGAAGAATATTATAATATTTAATACCAAAATAACAAGTAGAGAAAAGTACTCAGAAGTATGGCACTTTGAGGCCATTTAATGAAAGGGTAAACACTTGTACAGGCTTCGGAGTTCCTGAAGAAGGGCCAGGTGACAGGTCATCAATAAGAGGTTAAATTATGTTCAGTGGCCACTGTTAATTAGACAGAATGATACACAACATATTTTACAGAGATTTGTAATAAAAGCCTGAAAGGTAGTCAATAACCTGGAAATTTGCAATCCATACGGCAGACAAATGATGGAGACTCATTTTATAACATAACGTCTACAGATCAGCATGAAAAATATAAGCAGCTGAAAGAGGGAAACAGGCAAAGGACTGGACGTAAACAGACATTTCACAAAAACACCGTACAAATGGCCAATTTACATGTAAAATGTGCCCGACATTATTAGTAATCAAAGACAGACACACATTTAAAAATGAGACCTTGTTTTGGTCTGCCAGATTGCCAAGGATTTAAAAGAACCAAAATATTCCAAGTTGTTTGGAATGTTGGAAAGTAGGTCTTCTCAAACACGGTTGGTATGCATTTTGAAAAATCCAGCTTGGCACTTTCTATCAAATTGTAACTTATCCATTTATCAAATTTATCTAGAAATTCCACTCCTGGAAACTGACCCCCCCAAAAAAAGAGTTCAAAGGTCTATATTCAAGGATAGTCATTGAACATAGAATTGTCAAAAATTAGAAACAGCCCAAAGTCCACTGACATTATGAAATATTCTCATAGCGAAATACTATGAAAACATTTAAGAATGAGACATTTTTTGTAAATTCACGTGATAATAGACTGTGAATAATATACTGTGAGTGAAATATAGTTAAGGAAAAACGGAAGTTGTAAAATTGTATGTGAAAGGATCATACTTTTTGGTATAAAAATGATATTATTGTTATTTGAGCCGTGTTTATACCAAACTGTCTGAAGCTACCCTCAGTTCTTGGAAGACAATGTTCTCTCCAGAAATGAGGCCAGGGAAGGGGGTCTTTTAACTTTTTGTAAAAAAAAAAGTTTCGTTTAACACCGCAGTTGAGCGAACAACGCTCGGCAGTGTCTCCCCTCTGTGTCTGGCTGGCCTCCTCCTCGCCGCTGTTTCCAGCTTAGGCAATTCGTTGTTTTCTCTGTACCAGGCTCTCTGCCGGGTCTCCACAAAGATTCTCTACTTTAATCTTCACTACCACCCTCTGAGGTTGTGCTTCCTTCTCCGAGGCTCAGAGCTATTAACCAACCTGCCCTGGGTCACCAGTTAGTAAGTGACTTAACCAGGTTTCAAACCCGGCTCGGTCTGTCCTCAGGATCTGGACTCTCAGCAATCCATTCCTTCACTCATCCAATATTTATCGAGGGTTCTTTTGAGTCAAAGTATGCTATACCTTTTTGTTTGAAGACATGACTAAGGATAGAGAGTGTGTCTGTGGAATCACGTCTAGAATGCACAGGAGTTGGTCCCTATGTGAATAATGCACAGGAATGAAGGACGAAAGCTCTGTTTCTCAAACGTCAGACATAGAACCTCCAAGCCGGAGCTGTTACGCCTTTGTGGGCTCCATTCCATCGTGCAGGAGAAGTCCGAGGATTGAAAACAATTAGGATATGGAAACCCAAGCTGGAGGGACCTGCGAGGACTCTGGGATCAAGAAGAGGGAAGCAAGACGAGTGGAAAAGCGGTAAGGAGACTGATTTCGGCCGTTCTCACTCAAGCCTCGACGCCCAAGCCTCGACGCCCCGGTGGGGGTGGGGGAGGTCAGCACTGCAGGCCAGAACAAAGCTGAGGGAGGCGGAGGAAAGCGGCACTGGCAGTCATGCAGACGAGGGCTGGGGGTGGGGAGCTGGAGAGGCGTAGAGAGAGCAGAGACTGGTTTAGGAGGTCAGAGTGGACAGGACTAGGGGGCAGGCGGGGGATGGGGGTGGCAGGGGTGACTCAGGTCTCTACTTGTGGAGCTGGAGAACAGAGAATTCCATGCTCTCCACCAGGGAGGAGCCTGCTGATTAATGGCACCCAGAGACCGTGGGGACGGAGTCACAGGGGCAGCCCCATGCTGGAGCTCGCTGAGCCACCCATTGGCTCTTCACCCCAGGCCCGGAGAGCTGTTGTGGCCACCAGGCTCACCCAGAGCTTTGAGAAGGTCAGGTAACCAAGTGTCACCTCCAAGCAATTTTGACTGGATCCATCTGGGGAGGGGGCAGGCTTCTCTTTCCTTTTTTTTAAAAAAGGTTTCCAGGTAATTCTAAGGTGCATCTCCCCACTTCCAAGTCTTAGGAGCACAGATTCCTTTGTCTGGTCTTCTTAAGTGGGGCACCTGTGGGGAACCCCCGTGTGATGGTGAGGGTCGTGCCTGGGCTTTAGGAGACGAGATGCTCATCCAAACATAGCCACTTGCTTGCCGTGTGATCTTGGCTGAGTTGCTGCACTCCCCGGACTCCAGTTCCTTCTCAGGGGGACTTGGTCTCAATCCATCAGCCCTGACCCCCACCTTGCTGTCTGCACCAACAGCAGGAGAGGTTTGCAGAATGACTGAATAAATGAATGAATGAATGAATGTGAGTCTTATTTCAAATAACCCAACTTAATCCTGTATTGGCAACATCCCCACTCGCTTTAATCCTTTACGGCAGTAAGAGTTGGAAACCCAGACTTCTTAGAAACTCTGTAACCCAGCTCCTCACATCTCACGGGGGGACAGAGGTTGAGGATGAGAAGGTGCCACTGCCATGTTTTTGAAACTTTATTTCATTTTCGGAAACCTCAAAATTTACAACCCTGAAAGCCACCGTGTGCATCATTGACTTGGAACATCACCGACCTGCCTTTTTAAACTCATCCTTGACCCGCTGTTTAAACTAGTGTGAAAACAGCGGGCTTCTCAAAGGTCGCCTGCTTTTGGCAATTTTGCAAGAAGGGACCTGGGGCTTGACCAAGTCACAAACTGTCTGATTTGAACTTTTTCCCACTAATTAAATTCAAGCCATTAATCAGATGAGAGTCTGTTTTCTTCTTGCCTTTGACCTCAAGTCACTCTGCCCTTCGCATCTGTTACGCGGGAAATTTTACCCTTCTGGGAGAAGGCTGCTTGAGCTTTTGAAGTTGGCAGAGAACAGATAAGGCAAATGAGGCCGGCGAGATTTGCTTTATGCAAAGTAACCACGGAGGCCCCCTGGAAAGCCGTCCTGCGTGGGTATCTCATCCCCACAGCCGGAGATGGGGTGTTATTGTTCTAGCTTCATCTGTTGGCTTAACCAACACAGTTTTCGTGTATGTGCCCCGGGATGACTGTAATTCAGCTTTAAAAGCCTGTTACTCTGCAGTTGGCATCTCTATCTTTTTTACCCTGATTGGTTTAGGGGCAGTTACCGCCTGCCCCCGCAAAAAAAATCCCAGACAGACTTCAGGAGCTATTTGTTACTCACTTAAAGATCAAGTGCTGCAAGGTAAACTGGAGATGACAACTGAAAAATAGACCCAACCACTCGCAGTGTGTCCTCTCTTTGGCTGAAAGGTGACCCTGGCCTGAGGGTTCGAGGCGAGGTGGAGGTTAAACGGTGTCCCACCAAAAAGAAAAAAAAAATCTTGAAAAAAGTCAGCCTCTGGGATTTGAACCCAGAGACTGAGGGGGAGTTCAGGGCGCAGGCTGCTGCCTGGCGTTGCTGTGCCATGATCGACGGTGTCTGGTTTCCAGAACGTCACGGCTGTCAAGCTCGGGGCTTATGTGGATTAACAACCGAGTGCTGAAGCCAGTCCTGTTCCTTCGGTTGGCTGTTTGCTCATGTGAATTGTGTCACACGCACTTACACGTCAGGAAGCTGCTGGAGCTGTCCCCAGTGGGAAACGCCTCCATCCCGGAGCCCAGGGACCGCTCTGTTGAGCTCTGCCTCCTTGTCGACAGCATCAGACTCGGCCGTCATTCTGCATCTTTTAAATTCATGTGGGTTTCAGGTTACGAGCTTCTCTAGAGGGAGATTCCATTTGCTTATTAAACCAGGCAACCGCTCGTTTTCTCCTAACGAGAGCTTCGTGCTGACAAACCCAGCCCTTTCAAAAGTGGAGGCATCCGCCACAAACATTCCTCGCACAACACGCTGTTGGAGGTGCTGAAATGTGGTCCCTGACCTCAAAGGGTCATCGCTAATTTACTCTTTTTTTTTTTTTTGTCCCAAGTATCCAATGAGCAGAAACAAGGTTGAGACATTTTGAGAGAGGGATGCTCGTTGGATAAGAAGGTTTCATGGAAGTGCTTAGGCTGCAAGGACCACCGATCTCAGCGGGAGCTTTCTAACTACACAGAGATTCTGACGCACCATTCGAGCATCATCTCTGGATCCGCTTCACCAGGTGAATCTGAGGCTCGTGTTTGAGATCGAAGCCGTCAACCTCATAAAGTTACAGAGACCACAGTGTCTGGAACACGAGGGGCATCCGATGGATACTCGTGAGTGAGTGAATAAAGCTCCTACGGAGAAGGGACCAAGGACTGGGCCTCCAGAGTCTGCACTGGACGGCCCAGCTAACAGTCGAGGTGGAGCCCCATCCACACAGTCAAAACGTCCTTGTCACAAGTCGTAAAGAAAACCTCCCCCCATAGCTTTATCCTCCCCTCGCATTTAGAGACGGGCAGGAAGGGCCTCCTGGCACAAGGCGCAGACTAGGCAAAGGTGCAGGGGTTGGACACTCTCTGGCCCAGCGAGAAGGTAATGGATAGACCACAGATCTATATTTTACCCAGCACCAAAGGCCACCCTTTTATGGGAGAAGAGAGGATTTGGTCAATGCATAGGGAGATGTCCTGTCATTCCCTGTAATGAGAGCCTGGAGCTCAGCTGCGTCTGCCCTTTTGGGCAAAGTGTGGATTCTCAGTTTGCCACAGTCCCCACTGCTCCTTCTTGCCTGCCCCTCATCCACTTCACTAAGCGACATTACGCGCCTGGTCTCTGTAAGTAGTTGGGTTTGCAATGCTTCAGGCAGTTGGGGAAAATGTGTCCTCTGCAACATATTCATAAATAATGCTGAGTAAAGTCACCGATAGTTGAAATTCCTGGCGGAGAGACTGGATCAGGTCACCGATGAGGGAAGCCGATAGCCAGTCACAGGTTAACGAGCCTTTGGCTCTAGAGAGGATATATAAATAGACCCCAGAGGGCATCTGAACTTTCCCCCACCTATCTGATCCGTCTCTAATTGTTACCAATTGGTATTCCCTTACGCCCGTGTTTTCTTTGTAATGGAGACATGTTTCTCACGTTCCCATTTAGGGTGACCCTAGTATTCCAGCTGCCCGTGCCCAGGGGTCACTGACTTCCTGGGACAAGAATTTTTGGGGTTTTTTGGTGTTTAAAACATCCTATTTTCTTTCTTCCCCCAACCAGCTCCATTTATCTTAAATCGCCAGGCGCACTGACACCCCTGAAAGCTACTCTTATAGCATTTATATCACTAAACAAGGTCATAAGATTTTACCAAAGTCACGAGTCACTTCTTCTTTTATTTGTTTGTGGATTTCTAAGAAATGACACGTTCGCAGGAGGAGGCTTGTGGCGACTGGATTCTGTCCTCGCTGGCCTTTTAACCTGCATCGTAGATAATTGTCCACAGAATTGCGAGCTGGTGATTGGTTTAAACCCCACACCGTGCCCTCTGACCTCTGACATGGGGAGCACGTTGCGGGTGAGGGTGAGTTCACCCCCCGGGCGGCCCTGGAGTCTGAGCTGGATTAAGCGTCTGAAGCATGACGTCTTCCAGAGAACGCAGCCCCGCTCCGAGCAGGTGCTGGACTGCGGCCTCCTCAGTGTCTCTCTGGTCCCGATCTGCTCGGGGAAGTTCGGTCACTTAAACAGCGAGCAGCCATGGAGAAGGTAAAGAAGGGTGACCTCCCATCCCCTCAGAGCTCCTCCTCCCCACACCTCCCAGCCACGAGCACGGGTGTGCTGTGGACGCAGGGAGAAGCCCATGAGTGGCTGCGAGAGGCTGTGGGGGAGAGTAAAGGGGGACTGATGCCAGTGCAGGATCTCCTTCAGGGTGACGGAAATGCTCTAGAAGTAGATCGAGGTGATGGTTGCACTTCCTTGTGAATGTACTTAATGCCACTGAATTGTACACCTTTAAACGGTCAAAAGGCAAATCTTATGCTACGTGTATTTTACCACAATAACAAAAGAGGCAATGGGAAGGAAACAGAGACTCTTCAGTGAGAGGATTTTTAAAATGAAAAGCTGACTGTTAACGACCTCAGAGAGAAGAGAAAATATTGTGTTCACAACACAAGAACAGACCTCTTCCGCTTTCCTCACGGGGCATCATTATGCGTGCCCATCGTGTACGCATGTGCGTGTACACACACACACACACACACACACACATGCACACGGGTACTCACACCCACACTCGCGCCAGTGCCCTGTGAGCCCATGTCTGGTAACCGCAGCCAGCTTGTCCTTGCAGCACAGACATCCCGCTGAGACCTGGAGCCCGTCGGTTTCCTCACCCGCTAGTGGAGGCCAACGTCTCGCCTGAGGATTCAGTGAAAACATTCACCCGGGCCCAGTGATGCCAACGTCAGGCTCCCAAACTTTGCGCTACATGAAAGAAAAGTGAGCCGTTGTGTTGGAGGGCATCCCAGCTTCCCAAGGCCCCTTCAGGAAGCCGGACAAGATCACTCCCAAGGGACTCTCTGAGCCTCCTCGGCGGCCTTCCTATCACTAGTTACCCAGGTATGTCGATTTTCCCCAATGCTGAGCTTTCAGACTGCAGCTCCGGCCAGGGCTGGGTCCGACGCAGCCGCCCACAGAGCAGATCCGCGTACAGGTGCCTTTGATGTCCACGTCACGACTGCCTCGGGGCCTGGGGTTCAGGTGGAGGGAACACTGGACGTGCCTGCACGCCAGCCATTTCAAGGACATCCAACCAAGCCCCGTGTATTAGGTGTGAGGGCTGTCACAACAAAGTCCCCAAACCGGGTGTCTTAACACAAGAGAAACTTCCTGTGTCGCTGTCCTGCAGGCCTGAACCCGAGGGGTTGGCAGGGCCGTGCTGGCCCTGAAACCTGCAGGACAGTCCTTCCACGCCTCTTTGTGTCCCCGTCTTCCCAGGCCATCTTCTGCTGAGGACACTGGCCACGTTCTCCAGCATGACCTCATCCTAACCAATTGCATCTGTAAGGACTCGATTTCCAAGTAGGGTCACATTCTGAGGCAGCAGGCAGTGGGACATCCACAGACCTTTTACTGGGGAACACAGTTCATCCCACGGCACCCCGGAGTCCCTCCGCACCCCAGCACGTCTGAGAACCTCTTGATTCTTTCTGGAAATCCTCAACAAACTGCTCGCTTCTGAGCATCCGTGACTCTCCGGAGGGACCCTCCAAAGCCCTGGCTTTCACGGTTTAAAGGAAGCCTAACGTTGCAGCGTGGTTTTAATTAAGGGTTGATGGGCCATGTCATGACATCATCAATAAAACGAGCATAATAAAAAGAAATAACTTAATATGAGGCGTGGGAGGGCAGCCCAGGGTTGGTCATGAAATTGCATTATGTAGCAATAAAACGCCGTTTTAGAGAACACCGGCACAGAGCAGGCTGCCCAGGGTTGTCCTTTGTTTGCTGTGAGGTTCCCCTCATGGTCCTCGGCTCTGCGTGGCGCCTTCAGCCTTCAGCCCAGACGCTGCCCGCGAGGGTGGATTCGATTTGCTCCCCGGCTGGGTGAGCTGAACAGGTTAATTCCAAACCGCGGGGTCTGAGTCAAGTTCTTTTCTGGAAATCGCGCCCTGAAATTACCGGCATCCTCCTGCAGTGGGGGCCATGGGGTGACCATGTCTTCTTGGAGCCATGTGTCACTGTGCAGCCTGGGCAACCAGCCTGAGACTCCGGAACAGAAGCCAGAAGGGGATTCCAGGGTTTAGAATTAAGCTCAGCCTTAAATATGGGGTTGGGGACGTCCTTGGCTGGATTCGTCCATGGCTGTCATTTCCTTAAAGATCAGGGAGGAATAGAAACCTGGTAATCTTTGCATGTTCCCATACACAAGGTTTAGAAAGTTTTCTTTTTCGGGAACTAGAAAGATTTGGACTATTATGTTACCTTCTGGGGGCTGGCATCTGGGGACACGTTGGTTAATGGGAACGTGTGCGGAGATCACAGAGAAGGCAGGCGAGCCTGGGGCTGCTGTTCAGGGCTGCGCCCAGTTGTGTATATCACCAAGGACCCGGGCCAAGGGGCTGAAGCCAGCCTGGGAACTGCTAGTCATGCCATGAACCATTAGGACTGCTTCCAGCAGAGGGGGTGACATTTTGAACTTGCCCATCCAGAGGGAATGTCTTTACCTAATTCTCATACAGATGCCTGATAGGCAGGCATAGCTCTGGTTGAGAGATTTTGAAGATGAAGGACAAGAGGAGGGCCGACACACTACTTTCAAATCAAACTCATTCATTAGTGCAACAGATATTTTGTTGAGCACCTGTTATGCACTGGGTGCTCTGCTATCTCGGGGGGCAGGACGGTTGGAACGAGAAGGGCCTCAGAGGACACGATTTGAACCAGTGGGTAGAAGGTACGTGGAGCCTGATTGTGGCTCATTAGATAGAAAATATTGTACTGACCACAGCACCTCTTGGAGAAATAGTTTGGAATTATCCAGAAAGTTGAAGCTGTGTGCATCCTATGGTCCGGGAATTCCATTCCTAGGAATATCTCCTGCAGAGACCCGTGTCCAGGTGCCCCAGGACGTCTGCACGTGACAGCTCACGGCAGGATTATCCATAAGTGCCTCTCGCCGAACTCACACAAACATCTGTCAACAATAACACGCGTCGACAAGGGTGGTGCCATCCTACAGGAATGCAGGTGAACAGGCTGTCGGTGAACACCCAAACACAGTGGAGAGTGGGAGAAGCAGGTCTCAAAACCTGTGTGTGCCACGATTACACGTGTAGGGTTCAGAAGCAGACAGGCCTCCTTACACCACCCGAGGTTGAGCGCACCAGGACCCAGCACAGGGAGGAGCAGAGCACGCACGGCGCTTGTGGAGGCCCCACTCGGCTCTGGAGGAGGGCGCAGCGTGGGAAGGGGCTGAGGGCTGGGGGCTGGGCGCCGGCGTGTTCAATTTCCAGGCCACACTGCAACGACGCGGGTTCACTTTGTAGTTATTTGTTATGTGTGCGTATAGGCTTTATGCCCCTTTTCTGTATTTACATTATTTTCACAACAAAAAATGTATAAAACCTTATAAGAATTATTCCAAAGCTTGCCTCTGGGGTCAGCCTGGACCAATCCTAAAAGCATTGGTACACATGCTTCTTAAGGAACCGGCTGCAAGTTCTGCTCCGTGCTCTTCGGTCAAGCAGGTCTCTTGACTTTTCCAAAAGTGTTTTTCGTCTGTAAATGGGAATAACAGACCCACCAGGCAAGGTTGCTAAAAGACCCCACGTGCAGCCTGGTGTGTGATCCTGGCGCAGGCCAGTGCCCAGAGAGCACACTTCAACCCACACTGAATGCCTACCATGTGACAGGAGTTAGTGTGCCTTCAAAAGAGGGCTTAGGCTGAGAGAGAGAGTCAGAGAGAGACAGTGGCAGACAGACAGACAGACAGGAGGAGAGTCCTGCCCATGGGGAGCACAGCCTTGGCCGGTGGAGTTCAGCTCCTGATCTCCTCCCCACCCCCCGTCCACCTGCTCCCTGAACCTCAGCCCTGCTTAGCCAGCCCCCACTGCCGTGTGAGCCAGTGCCCGCCCCCTCGCAGTGAATCCCCTTATAATGCACACGTTTATATCGATCCCCTTGCTTATTAATGAGATCATCTGGGACCAATCACTTGGTCTTTCAGAATGGAATCATCGCTTCAGGGAGAATTAGATGAGAAGAAATATATAAAGGCCCTTGGCCATGGCCTAAAAAAGTTCTCGGTAAACGTTAGTCTTCTAGTCATCATTATGGTCCCTTACAGCAATGCTGAAGGATGCTGTCATTCTTATGAGGAAGAGAGACGGAGCTTCAGACAGAGAGACTGTGCTGATGCCCCCTGCCCCACTGCAGCCTACACGCACACACACACACACACACAGACACACACGTGCACACACACACACACACAGAAAAGGAATGGAAGGATGCTAGGAAACCACAGGGAGAGGCAGGAGAGTGGGAAGCCAGGCATTATTTTTGACGAATCTAGTGTTAACCTGACGGTGAGAGAACAAGCTTCAGATGCCAAGTCGCTGGCAGGGAACAAGCTGGTGTACTCACCTTCCTTCGAGGACAGATTTGGCATGACAGGACTCCCTCCCACACGCTCCTCTTGCAAAGTGACCCGGCCACTTCTCCACCAAGAGCCGGGCCCCAATTTCCCTCCTCCTGGGCCTGGAGACCTGCCTGACCTATAGAAGGCTGCAGGGGTGAGCTGGGGCTCATAGGGACAGGTCCCGGGAGACCTGGCAGCTTCCTCCTGGGTCTCTTGGGATGCTCACCCTTGGCAGGTTCCCTCGTGTGAACCCAAATGTGATGCAGTGAGATGCCAGGCACGTGGAGGGGCCGTGTGCAGGCTCCAGTACACAGCCCTGCCGAGGTTCCAGGTGACACCCAGCACCAGCCGCCAGCATGCACCACATGTGTGTGCCATCTTGGATGCTCATTTGACACCTGACAGCAGCCGGAGGAGAGTCCCTAGCAAGAACCACCCAATTGAGCCCTATCTGAATTTCTGGCCCCACAGCATATGCTGTCCCCAGAGGTGGAAGTGATGCTGGCCAGAGCCCAGAGAGGGTGGTCCGGGCAACAGTGAAGAGTGCGGGCTCAGGGTCGACATCCTGGCCCCGCTGCTCCTTGTTTGAGGACCCTACCCAAGCTTTTACTGCATCTGCTTCCAGTTCCCTTGTCTGTAAAATGGGGTCATAACAGTGGCCACGTCTCGCGGGACTGCCCTGAGGATGAGCAAGGAAGTGCAGACTGAGCCTTCACCAGCTGGGAGCCTCCGGCAAGCGATGGATCCAGGACAGACACGGGGCTGGTGATGTGGCAGGACCGACTGAAGCTGCCTTCTCAGCTTTTCACACGAGGGAGGGCCTCTGGCCAGCTTGGGCAGGGCGGGCAGAGCTGTGGCTCCGAGCTTCCTTCTCCTCTGCGGCCTGGAAGGGGAAAGTGTGATGCCACTGTAATCCAGGGGAGTCTGCGGCTTCCAGGCGTGGGCTTTGTCACTCCTGTCTCCAGGGGGAGGGACGGGGGGCAGGGTACCACGGCAGAAAGGAGGAGCCGATTGGGGGTGAAGGGGGTCGGAGAGGAGGCAGAGCTGCCGCGGGCCCCCTCCCCCTCCGGGTCTGCAAGAGGGAACTCAGACAGTCTGCGATACTTCCCTCGGGTCCACACGTCCCATGCAGACCACTCCCTGGACCAACTCGCAGCTCCTGCTGTGGAATAAATGCCCTCCTCCCTGGAAGCCGGTCCTCGTCTGTCCGTGAGCAGGTGGACTGGCCCCCAGAGCCCGAGCTGATGCTCCTAAGAGATGGCGAGTGGCAGGCGCCTGGACCCAGCCCCCGACTCGCGGGGCTCCTGTTCTCACCGGGTGGTAAGGAGTGAACAGCCCTGAGCTCCTGGAGCCCCAGCCCGCCACGTCCCAGCGCTCACAGTTCTTAGCTGTCGGTGTTGTGGTTTAAACCCCTAAATGTCTTCTCCCACTGACCCTCCGTCGCACCTGAAATCCACTCTTATTTTGAGTGTTGGGGTCTTGAAGCCTCCACTTAGAAATGAAGGGTCCCACGGTGGAGCCATAGGCACTATCTTTCCAACACCATTCAACTAACAGCTGGCATTTATATAGTGGCCACAGTGTGCTGGGCACCCTCCTGTGTGCTTTGTGTACACCGGCTCTTCTTATCTTCGAAAAACCTCTATGGGATGGGTCCCACCATATCCCACATTTCACAGATGAGGAAACTGAGGTACAGGGCAATCAGGGAATCTGCTCACGAGCACAGCTGGGATTGGAGCCGAGGTCTTTTGGCTCCAAAGTCTGGGCCTTGAACCTTGATGCTGTCCTCCTGGGCTGGCAGAACAGATCCAATATGGTAGCCATGGTAGATGCCAGCTACCATGTGGCCATTTAAATTTCAATAAATTAAAATAAAACCAATTAATATTCAGTTCCTCAGTTGTACTAGCTTCTTTCAAACATTCCACAGCCACCTGTGACCAGGAGCACAGATACGGAACTTTCCATCATCACAGAAGTTTCTACCGCTATACACGCCAGACAGGGGGCGAGGTGGCAGGACGGTGGGCTCTGTGCCCAGGAAAGGTGGCTGTGAGTCTGTGGATAGGCAGCGTGCCTGCAAACAGGCAGATGTGGGCCAACCTCAGCGTCTTCCAGGGGCATCCCCAGAGGGAGTTGTGCCCTCCTGTTGGGAATTAAAGTTAAGCTGCACAGCGGGCCTCTTCTGGGCTTATTTCTAAGGAACAACTCATCAAAGGACAATGTGTAACTGCCAAGAAAGAGCTCTGCTCGAATGCATGTGCAGCGAATCTTGGGGAAAACTGGGAAAACAGACACTGTGGAATTTTATGTTAATCACTGACAATTCAGTGAACACGTACTGAGGACCTACTGTGTGCCTTTCTGCGCCCCAGAAGACAGTGAGAACAAGACAGACAGAAACTCTCGTGCTCACAGACCTGTATCCTACTGGCCAGGGAGAGAGAAAATATAAACATGTAACGAAATAAAAATAAAGGTGAATAAGTAGGACAATAAATTTCAGACTGTGTTAAGTGACATGAAGACTGGAGCAAGGTGATGGGGCATCTCTGGGGAGAGGCCAGTTCAGGCCTGGTGGCCGGGGTGGCTTCTGACATTGGAGCGACGGGTGAAGGGTGAAAATGAGCCACTTCGGTGAGTCACCACGGAAAGAGCGAGTGGGTGACCTGGCCGGCATATTCGGAAATCCCCAGCTGGAAAGGAACTAGCGGTGGAGGAAAAGAAAAAAAGGCCTCAAGGCCATGGTGGGGGCAGTTTAGGATCTGGCTGTGTGGGTGGGCTGGACCAGCCCCTTGAGGGTGTGCGGGCCACGGTAGGGAAATTCGCATCCATTCCAGGTGCAAAGCTATGTTGCATTAACACCGCTAGCAAGAGATATACGAGAGATGCCCGCAGTGTTCATTCTCCCTGCAGGTTCCCAGTCCAAACGGCTCGCTGATAAGTGCTTTAGACAGACACACACTAAAAATGCTGCTGAAAGGACGCTCGCCACCTTCTCAGCGGAATTCCTTCTCTTCCCTTCCTAGACATGCTCGGAACTTACTGCACTCAGGAGGAGGCTGTGCCCCTCCTCACATTCAGCCAGTTGGGCCCTCTCCTGAATTTGTCCTTAGCTACCAGCTGCTTCTCTTCTGGGATGCAGGGAGGTCCCGTGGGTCCTGAGTCCTCCATTGGTCTTGGTCCTGGGGCTGGACACCAGGTTTCAAAGCTGAGAGGGTGAAAAGGACCATGGTAGAGACGTCTGTTTCAACACAAACAGGAGCAGAGCCGGGGAGCATGGGGACACGGAGATGGTTGGGCACGCACCAGGTGTCCGGCCGACGCGCATTTGGGTACATGCTCCACATGCGCCCCAGCGCACCTGCTTTTCCGCAGGTGGACTCGCTCTGGAAGGACCAGTGAAAAGGCATGCCTGTGTCTGTCTCCTCAAAGGCAGACTGGGTAGCTGGAGGCAGTGCTGGCAGGGGGGATTATTTTTCTGTAAACCCTTGTGTACCTTGTAAATTTTGTTCTGGGTGCATGTGTTAACTGTCTGAAACATGTATAAACAGAAAACAAATAGTTTTAAGTAGAGGTCGATGAGCATCTCTCATGAGGTCCTCCTCTATGAGAACACGGCACTACATGAGGCTACATTGTATCGTGGTGAGATGATATAATCTTAGTTATAGAATCTCGGATCTAAAAGAGAATGTTAAAGATCGGGCCCAACCCCCGCATCATAGACAGATAAACCAAGACCCAGAGAAGAGGGCAGATGCGCCCGCAGTCACACAGCTTGTTTGGGACACAAATGGGACCAACATCCAGGTCTTTTGTCACCAGCCTCCTGCTCCCGGGAGATGCTCTGTTGGACTAGATGGTCTCCCTGGAACTTTCCATTTCTAAGTTTCTATAATCCTGTAATGAAAAAGGAAAAATAGCCCATGGGATGGCGTCATGTTTTCAAAAAGAAACATAGAGATCTATAATCTGACCGGGGTCTCCGTGCAAGAAGCCTGAGGACCACGTGCTCTGCCCGGCGAGGCGCTGGGGTTGGGGCCACGTGGATGGTTTATGGTGAACTGGGGGCTTGGGAGAGTTCAGCAAACCCCAAACATGGCCAAAGATGTGGATTTCACGGAAAATGACTGCCTGGGATTGGATGAGCAATGATTAATAGAACGAATGCACAGCATTTTTGTAATTTATTCTTGTTGAACCTTGCTTACAGAGCAGTTACCTTGTGTCAAGAACTATTCTAAGCACTTCACAAGAATCAATTTTTTTAATATGAGCACTATATCACGGTAACTTCAAGAGTGAATTTTGGAGTCGTATAGATGTCGATTTAAATACTGGTTCTGCCATTCTTGTTAATTGTGTGATCGAGGCCACGTTACTTGAGCTCTCTGAGCCTCAGCTTATTCATCTGCAAAATGAGGATATTACCGACTATCTCAGACTTCTAAGAAATGAGGTAATGTCTTAGTTTGAACCACAGGAAGTTACTGACTTTCAACATGTTTTGATTTACAAAACTGGCAGTTTCTTATGGTTCATGTATATAAAGAGCTGAGCCCAATGCCAGCGCTCGGAAAGCACTCAATAAATAATTGCTATTTTTTCTCAACTTCTTGAGCCTCAGAGGAGCCCTTCCTGCCTAGAAGACGGCACTTTCTATTCATTGTCCTTAAGTGCTTCGACTGGTCCCCTCGCCCGAAATGATTCTTCAATAGGACTCGCTGAATTAACTGGAAGACTTTCTCTGAGATCCAGCCTTTGAAAAGCAAGAAAATGTTGATGATGCTTCTTTAAGCTTCCATAAGCCCTCGTTTCCAGTGGCTTCAGCACCAGCGGATTACGGCTGCATACGGTCGGTTGAAGTAACACATCTGGGAGCAGAGAGCTCCCAAGGCGGAGCTCCTGGTGATGCAAATTCCTCAGCCATATGTCGCCCTTGCGAGGTGGGGGGTCCCATCGCAGCTCTTTGACAAATGCACTGCTCCTGAGCCAGAAAACCACAGGAGGTGAGATTCACATGGGCTAATTAGATCAGAAGATACCCTCACCCGGAAAGAGACCCTTTCTAGTCCCTTTCCTGCCCAAACACTGCAGCAACCAACATGGAAATGCCATTCTGCCTCGGGGGTCCGGCCCCTCACATCGCAGCACCTTTCTCCGGGAGGCAGAACAGATGTGTGAGCGAGCCACTGACTCCTACCCCAGAGAGGTGGCCTTCACGCCAGGGTCCCACTGCTCACTTCAGGGAAAAAAAGTCAAAAAGCATTAACATCTGGGGACTCTGGAGGAAACCAAAAGGATGGCCACAGGAGCCTAGTAACCACTGCCCAGGAATGAAATCAGAAACCTTCCATCCCGCAGAAGACAGCTGCGGTCCCGCCACACCCTGAACCCGCAGCTCCGTTGTCGACACCGGGCATGTTTTCACGTGTGTTTAGAGTAACAGCACAGATCTAAATCATCATCACCAAACTATATAAGTGTCCCCTCGATGTGTCAGCCGTATTGAGATGGTATGAAGAAAGCTTAATGGGTAGAATTTCTAGGTCTTATGTTTGAGAATCCAGCCTGCCTGCACAGTCGCGCTGGGCGATCGCATTACTTTCTGATGTGGTAATGGTCAAACGCTGGGGTGGTGACCTGGTCAACACACATCAATCACAGAGAAGGCTGAAATGCCTGCACACTCAGCCCCGCCGCTCCCCCAGTGCCACCACCCCCTTGCTGGCTACAGGATTGCAGGTCCTCAACCACAGGGTGCCCCGGCCATGTAGCAATCTGTAGATGCTTTATAAACAAGCGCTATTATTGTGAAAGAATGTTACCGGGAATCCAGATCCTTGGTTACGTTGTAAAGATGCAGCATAAAACGGATGCTCAACAGGTTATGTAACAAAACAGTACACGTCTACCTTCTACCTTCGGGAAATCAGTGTCTTATGCAGCATCCCCGCTTAGAAGTAATCAGTACAACCTTAAGACGGTTGAAGAGGAACCTAGTTCAAGGCTCCTTCAAGATTTGATTCAAAAGCTGGACTTGGAAAATACAAGATGAGCCTGCAATGTCTTGTGGGGCCAGAAAGTACTAAAAAAAAAAAAAAAATTAACAGGCTGTGTCAGAAGGACTCAGGACTCAATCCAAAAGATCTTCCAATGGTCAAACTGGGGCAGTGTGAACAACAAAATCGATAACGAAAGCTTTGGATTATTACCCAAAGGATAAAATAAATATCTGTGAGCCCAAACTGATATAAATAATGTTTGAATAAATAAATAAATGGAGGAGAAGGGACACATCTTCCTTGCAGAAGAATTCCAAGTAATAAAAGCACCAGGAATGAGGAAAATAAGAAATTACCGTTAGTACAAGTGGCTGTGACAAGATCCACCTATGAATGCCAGAATTCGTGGGCAGAACTTTAAGGAGAAGCCGAATGGTCGCATAGCCTCAAAAGATTTATCAATTACTGTTAGGGTTGTAGCTTATGTCCACACGTTCTTTGACACTCCGCCCTCCAGGACACACAGCTTAAATGTGGACTGGAGTTAATGACTCTTCCGACCAAACAGAGTATGGGACAGAAGCAACGGGACCTTCCCAGGGGAGGAAGCTGGCAGACGTCCCCCTAGCTAAGTGATCCAGTCACCATCCCTGGTGATACGCCATGCTGATAGCATGCGCCCTGTTAGGATGGGGCAAGAAGGACACATTGCGGGCCAGCCCCGTGGTGCAGTGGTTGGGCTTGAATGCTCCGCTTCGGTGGCCTGGCATTTGCAGGTTCGGATCCCGGGCACGGACCTATGCACCACTTATCAAGCCATGCTGTGGCAGGCGTCCCACATATAAAGTAGAGGAAGATGGGCACAGATGTCAGCTCAAGGCCAGTCTTCCTCAGGAAAAATAAGAGGAGGATTGGCAGCAGATGTTAGCTCAGGGTTAATCTTCCTTAAAAAAAAAAAAAGAAAAGGACACATCACTTCTGTGATAGTCTTCCCCCAGTCCATACCATAACATCAGTCTAATCGTGAGCCATTAGACAAATCCAATTTGAGGGACATTCTACAAAACACCTGACCAGGACTTTTCAGACTGTCACGGTGGTGAAGGAGAAGGAAGGTCTGAGACCCTGTCACAGATGGGGAGCCCGAGGAGGCGAGACAACTGGACGTGATGTGGTCCCCTGGATGGCGGGCGTCCTGGAGCAGAAAGAGGACCCTTGTGGAAAAGCTGGGGAAATCCACATGCAGTCTTTGTCCTAGTTGGTAGTGTTGTGGCAGTGTCGATTTCCCAGTCTTGATAAACGCCCGTGCGTCGTGGATGATGTCACCCTTGGTGGGTGAAGTGTATTCAGAAACTCTTTGTGCTAATGATGCAACTCTTTGAAACTCTAAAATTATTTCAAATGGGAGGTTTTAAAAATGCACCTGGTTCCTAGGTTTCCTTTCCCCTCTGTTGCCCATCACTGTGCGGAGATGAGATCAGACGCTTTAACAGAAGGGGAGGAAGAGCACTAGGACCCTCACGCGCGGCTGGCGGGGCATCAGCTGGAACAACTGCTTTGAAACACGGTTTGGTAAGATGCACTAATCCTGAATATGCAGGCAGCCACCTTATGATGCGCTAACGCCCCTCTAGGTGTGTCCCCAACACAAGTGTGTGTATGCGTGTGTGTGTACCAAAAGACAAACTCAAAAATGTCCGGAGCAAATTCACTCATCATAACCCCAAACTGGAAACTACCCAAATGTCCATCAGCATGAGAAGAGGAGCAAGTTATGAACATTCACACACTGGAATAGTCACCAGCAGCGGCTCTCGGCGGGCGTCCGGGGACCCCGGGAGCTGGCGAGACTTCCAGGGGATCCGAGAGATCAAAGCAATTTTCATAATATCACCAAGACGATATTTGCTTTCTTACTCTCATCACGTGAGTATCTGGAGGAGAATTCCAGAAGCTACGCGACGTGATATCGCAGCCGAGAGAAGGAAGCAGCGGACATGGGCATCCAGCTCTCTTCTGCTGAGACTCAAGGAGACGTGTAAAAAGGGAAACGAACGCCACTTTGCTCACTACACGGTTTGCAAATACAGTTTTTTAAAATTGAAAACATGTTATTCATAATAACATGGAATGAGTTTATTATTATTCCAAATGAACGAAGAAGTAAACGTTTCTAAGTTTCTCAGTTTTGTTTTATAGTTCGGTAAATATTCATAGACTTAATGAAACAAAATATGCAAACAGAAGCTCTTGAGTCCCCAGTGATACTTAAGAAAGGGAAGCTGTGCTCAGAGCAAAAACTTTGAGGCTCGCTGCTGTTTAACAATAAAAAAGCCAAGCTGCTGCTCGCAGGGCTGGACGAGCCTCAGACACAACGTCGAGCAAGAGACGCTGGGCGCGGCAAGGGTGCGCCATCCGAGCGTTTCCACACGGTTCGCAAACAGCGAGAGCCGTCGCTCTGAGAGTCAGCACGGCGGCCTCCTTTGTGGGGGCAGGGCCCGGGGCCAGGGGCACGCGACGGCTCTGGGGTCCGCTCGGGGTCTAGCTTTCGAGCTTCATGATGGTTCCACAGGTGTGTTCACTTCCCCAAATTCATCCAACTTAAGATTTGTGCACTTTCCCCTCCGTCTAAGTTTCCCCAAAGTGGATACAGGGCGCTCCTGTCTTAATCCTTAAAATAACTGCACCGCTGGACAGTTCGCCCCGCCGTCAGGCTTCGGAACCAGCTGGCCCGAGTCCCACGTCCAGCCTTTTCACAGACCGCCCTCTGAACCTTAGCCCCCTCGCTTGTGAAATGGAAATGCTCGCCCTGCCTGGTGGGGTCTCGGAAGAGTTAAATGCAATGAGATCCGCGACCCACTCAACACTGGCCTGAGCACATAGCTAGCGCTCCCCAAATGCTACGATTATTACTGATACCTTCTGTGGATTTTAAAATTCAGTTTTCTCCTGTGGTCCCCACAAAGTGGGTGGCTTTGCCACCTCGTCCCATGTAAAAGCAGCATGCCCTCACATTTCCCGTATGTGCCCTGGCTTGTCCTGGGCATGCACATGCCAGCGTGTGCTCAATCTTCCAGTGAGGTGAGGAGCCAGGACTTATCGTGCCATCTCGGTTCCGTGAGGAGGAGGCTGAGACACAGACCGCGAAGTCACTGCTGGAGTCCCTCGGCTGGAGAGTGGGCCCACGGGAGCTGACCACAAGAATGAAGTCATGGCCTCCCACCAGCCATACCCACTCTCCTTCCTCTCCATCAGGAGGAGGGTATCTCAAAGATGGGGTCCCTTAACCCAGTGCAGGGACCAGGCAGACTGCCCACCTCCCCTCCCCCTAGTCAGGCCAGCCCCCAGTGCCAGTGTGTCGGGATCATTCAGTCACTGCCTGGAGCAAATTATACGTGATTCCAAGACCTGCCACTAATTTGCAAGTGATGAACTGGCTTGGTCTCCTGGAGGAGCCGTGGCCCTCACTTAACGTTCTTGCCCATTGAGTTCAGAAAATGCGCTACTGGATCTTTTCTCTCCCTTTCAAAAAGATGCCCCAAACACTTTGTGGGCCCGCCGGACCCCCTCTCAGGATGCAGCTCCAAGTCACGCGGGTCAGAGACACCCCTTCCTGCCAGGAGAGTCAAGTCAGCTCATTAGCACATGGCGGTCTCTCCCCCCTCCGCTGGGTTCGGGGGCGCTCGTCACAAGCCAGGGGCCGTATTTCAAATAGTAATTAATTGGCGACAAATAGTAATTAATGGCCCACATTCCTACTTCGGTGAAGTGCATAATTCCGTGCTCCTCGAGCTGGGGATGGGCCACGCTCTTGTTTTCTTTTAATCTGGTTTGAAAGATGAGCGCTGTCCCAGGCGGCAAGGACCAGGCCCGGTCCCCGCGAGTGAGTTCATCAGTGTGGCATGTGTGGCTTCATTGCGCTCAGAGGTATGAAACGCCAACCATCCCGGCTCCCGGGGCCTCGGGGGCGTGCGTGAGGAGCCTAATTAGCCGTGGTCCCAATTTATTAAAAATCATAAATATTCTTCTTGGAGGCAGGGTGGGAGTCGGAGGATGAAGGAGGCAGCTTCTGGCTGACGTACGTGTGTGTGTGTGTGTGTGTGTGTGTGTGCATGTGTATTCAACAAGTACCATGCGGCAGGTAGCCCTCACTTGAATGCAGAGGTACCCGTGTGGTCCATGTTTAAGAGCATGTCCCAGTGCCTTGAGAAAGAGAGATGGTCACCTTGCTGCCCTGGGGACAAAAGTGTCATAAACATCACTGTCCATCCTCATTTGTCACTTGTCCCAAGGTTTGCTAGATTTCTACTGGATCTTCAACCTTGGGCTCAACTCTGGAAATAAAGATAGACCAGACACAGCCCTTGCCATCACGGAGGTCACAGTCTACTCGGGGAGACCAACAGGGAAACAGACATGTGGAGGCATAATAATCTCACAACAACAATAACAATAATAACCAGCACGTTGGGCCACAGCAGGGCATTGCAACAACATAAACATCTGTGACACAGTAACGTGTGCACTGCTTTCCTAGTGCATTCAATAAGGAGACGTCGGAGCCACTGTAATTTCCGATGAGACTAGACAAAGTTTCAAGATATTACAACTGAAACGCGATGTGAATGTATCTGAATTCTGCAGGCAAGAAGGCCCATTGGTACTGCTAATGCCACTGCGACTGTCACCTGCATTCACGACGGACGCAAAACTCTATTTCAGTTAGAGACTAGTGGAAATAGCGGTAGGCTGCTTTTCCCACCCCAGTTCATGAACCCCCCGAGTTCCATGCAGCGCGGGCTGGGGATTCTGCTGTGGGAGGCGAAAGCCGCAGAGCCGGGGAAGCCTGGGTCCCTGACTCAGGCTGCGGAGGGGAGAGCCGCCTGCCCGCCTAGGAAAGGGCCTTCCCACGGGACTCCTGCCTCTGCTCTGCGTCCCAGGCTGCAAGTGGATGGTGGAAAACTCATTCTTAAAGTCTTCGCTGAACAGAACCAGTTCCCGATGTACAGCTCTGCTCCGTCGCTTGTCCCAGTGCCTCACTGCATTCCAAATGGGTTAGTGTGTCACATATTCCGTCTCAAGGGAGAAATAAAAGCATTGTATTAATATTTCCCAAGGCATGCAATTACTTGAAAAAGCCCCAAACAGTCCAGACTAATAAGCATGTTTCTCCAGGAACAGTCTGGAAATCTAATTTTTGATGGTGTCATTGAAATTGCTTTGAATACAATAGGGAAGGAAGGAAGGGAAAACTATTAATTTTTATGGAGGGCTGTATGTGTTAAATGCCGTACAAGATGCTTTCCGTACACTATCACATTTAGCTAGAAGGCTAAAGACGCCAGGCCCTGGCACTGCCTGACCTCGGCATGTATTTCAGTAGATCAGTTAGGGTGCAAGTAGCAGATAGCCAAACTGGTTTAAACGATAAAGGAAATTTATTGGCCCATGTCACTGGAAAGTCCAGGATAAGGTGGGCTTCAGATTCAGCTTGTTCCAGTAGTTAACAATGTCACCAGGGCTGTGTTTCTCCTTCTCTGTGGCAGCTTCGCCTTCAGAGTGACTTTCCCTGTGGTAGTCAGGGAGCCACCAATGGCCCCGGGGTCCCACGCTCCCTCGTTCACCTACAGGAGAAGAAAGAGGACGTCATCCCCCCTTCATCCAGCCAACGTCCTGAGATTTGCTCTGATTGGACTGATTTCCATCCACTTATTCTTGAATCCATAAGAGCATCAAAGAAGATGGAGTATGTGATTGTCCCAAACCACCCCAGAGCCTGCTCAAACCACGTGACTAAGAGGTTCCGGCTCCTCTGGGAAGGAAGGAGGGGAGTTAACAGATGCTGAGAAGCAGTGAACTACAGCCACTGAGCAAAGATGAGCAATAACAGCCTTAACAGCAACGCAAGCTTTCCCGAGCGAATCGCCGTGGGCCCAGCACCGTGCTGCATTATCGTCTCATTCCATGAGCTTCCTGCAGGCGTTGCCTGATTTTGGTCTCGAAACCCATGAAATGGAGACACTCACTCTGCCTATTTTGTAGATAAGCAAACTGAGACCCACGAGGTTCAGGACGTTGTCTAGGCCTCTGAGTCTCCTGAGCACCGGCTCTGACTGCAGGGCGCTCCGCTCTTCACCACCCTGTATGCTTCTTTGGGAGGCCCTGCCCTCTCCAGCCTCAGTTTCCCCATCTGTAAAATGAGTCGGGGTGACTTTATCACCTCTAAGGGACTTTACCATTCTGAGGTTCTAGGCTGTTTTGATTTCCCCCTTCCTGGGGGTCCAGAATCCTCATTTCTGGGCCCAGCCCACCCTTGGTGTCACCTTCCTTTAGCCTTCACGCTCCTCTGGGTCCCCGGCTCCCTGCCGATGACACGAGGAGGTCGGGAGGCAGAGGGAATGGCCCCGTCTGTGGCTGCGGCTAGTGGGCGCACACGCACGTATCTCAGGCACGCCTGAGTGGTGGTACCCGCATTCCTACCCAGGTCTCCCTTGTACACTGCACAGCTCCGCATCTCAGGAGAGAAGGCTCCCAGGCTGATGCCCAGACGCAGGGAAGGAAGGCCGAGGGCAAGGGCTGCATTTTGATGGCCCTTTTTCAGATCTGAGATCAAGTGACTCGGTCCCCAGCTGGCCAGTGGGAGGTCCAGGCTGTTCCTTCCTGAGAGCATCTGGGGCTTCCAGCTTCGCTGAGAACCTTTGCTACGACCAAGACATCATGTGTCACCATAGCTGGATCAATCCAACCACACCAACGGATGAACGGAAAAGCACCCGCAAAGCCAGGGGACTCCGCTTTCACAGCGGTTACACCTGTCGAGGACCGGGGCAGACATCGGCTGAGGGGACTTCTTCATGGCTCAGTCACTGGAAGAACTAGAAAACTGATTGTGTCCACTGAATTGTCACCAAAACAGCTTTTTAAAATAGATGTTCTTATTAAATGTTCACTCACTGACAACCTGGAGGTTCGTCCAGACATGTCTGAAAAGCAGTCGTTGATCCGGAGAGCTTGGTGTGCTGGGAAGTATCAACGACCAGCTCTCTGGGGAAGCTGGTGGTGCTTGCTCATTACCGTGGCGTGGATGCTCTTGCTACGGCTGCTTTCAAGCTGCCTATGTCAGCCCCCTGAGCGTGGAGTTGGGGTCACATGCACAGTGTACTCTGGAGAGCCGGCGGGGGTTGACTCCAGCCCGCAGCGGGAGGGAGGATTTATAATTTTCATGCAGACTGGGACATCTTGGAGAGTAACAGGGGGACGAGGTTGATGACTACGCACTGGGCAACAGGCATAAACTGGGACCTTCCGGGGCAAACCGGGGCCCTGGTGACCCTCGTTAGTGATCATAAAGACCTCACAGACCATCTGTCCAGCTCTCTCATTTTTCAGATGAGGAAACCGAGACTCTGAAAGGGGAGATAACTTGTGCACGGTGTTGAATCACATTACATAATGTCACTATTGTAATACCTTGATCAAGTGCACCTCAAATGGCAAAGATGAAAAAGAAAATAACACCTGCTGGCTGCATTAGGGAGAAGAGGCGCAGAGTCTGCAGGAGGCCACAGGAGACCGAGGTAATCCACTCTGCGGCTGGGAGTCTGGCAATGGCTTAATTGTCTTGGGGGAAAAATGTGAGCTGGCTACACCCAGTGATCCATGAAATTGCTGTTACCCAGGAGAGCCGTTCATCATCTGGTCCCCCGAGGGTGGGAGGGACAGCATCTAAGGCTGCACATTTGGACACACACACAGCCTCCCACAGTGACACGGCGGGAGGGACACTGACCTGGGGACACTGGGTTCTCACTTCATCTCTGCCTTAACTAACTGGGGGTCCTCAGGCCCGTGGCTTCCCCTCTCTGCATTTCAGATCCTTTAGTCAAAATAAGAGTGTTGTTATGGAAGATGTGTTTTCGTTTTGCCCACAAAGTGATTTTTTAAAAAAATTTTTTAGAAATGCACTTACGACATGTGCTCACCAATTTTAAAACTTCCCCACTCCCCACCACTCCCTATTGTCTAATGGCTTGCTTCACTCAATTTGAATTCCAGGACTGGTACATTTCCTAAAGTGGGGTTGCCAGATTGAGCAAATTCAGTATAAGTATGTTCCATGTAATATTTGGGACATACATCCCATGTAGTATTTGGGACATACTTAGACTAAAAAAAGTATTTACTTTTAATCTGAAATTCAAATTTCACTGGGCGTCTTGTATTTTATCTAGAAATTCTACCGAAGGGCTGGAGCTTCAGACCCCTCGACTAGAGGGTCTCCAAGGCATAGTCCAGGTCTAAAAGTGCGTCAATACTTCTATCCATTAACTCATTCTGTAAACATTTGCTGCTTGCTGACTGCATATACATGTTTGCCCTCTGGAAAATACGGCTGGAGCCCTTGTAAGCCCAGAAACTACGTGGCTCAGTTTCAAAAAACTGTGGCAATCAAAGACACACAGTATAGCAATCAAAAATAATTTCAGAATAGCACCAACCCTTGACTGACATCTCTCCAGAGCACAAAGGGATGCCCCGTCCCTAATGGTGCACTCAGAAAGACCCGGACGCTGTGTCTGAGCCTTTCGTGCTGTAATTCCCTCCCAAACCCTCGCAGCTCCAAGCCCCTCGTTCCGTTATTATGCTCTAGACCTGGCTGCTCACTCACTGGAGACTTGCCTTTGGGAACAGGAAGGAGGGAGAAACGGGGTTGGCAATTTCAGAATATCATGCAGTGGTCCTGAGGGACAGAGGAAACACGTGAGCACGTCTGTGTTTGTGCAATTTGTGTCCTGTTATCTGAGCATTTGGAAAACCATGTTCCTGCCTGCAAGGGAACCGAGCATATACACAGGGCACAAGATACACCCAGTAAAACAGGCAGGAAATACAATCACAGCGCAGCAGCCTGCCACCATTTAAACGCTGAGGCTGTAGATACCGAGGGAATAGAAACAGAGGGAGAAGTCAAGGCAGGCTGGAGGGAGGCGGGGTGATTTTCTTGAATGGCTGGTAGCAGGTACATCAGGGCACTGCCCCCCCCTCGTCGCCTCTTCCAACTCCTGGCATCTGCGTCTCATTGGGGTTGGGTGGTTCAATGGCCCGGAGTCTTTCCTGTCTGCTCACTAGGCCAGAAGTGCCAGGGAATTAACAGCCCCTGGAGGAGCCCCCAGTCAAGGGTAATGTGAGTTTGGATATAAATACCCCAGCTCCCTCTCCTCGGGCGGGCAGTTCTCAGGTCTGTGTCCACACTGCTTCCCAGATTAACTTGCTTGCTAATGACACCCCAGCCCCTCCCCGGCTGCCTCCTTTCCTTTCTCCTGGTCACATCCCGGCTCGCACACTCTCCTACCGGTGTCTCCAAACAAACCAGTCGTGAGAGAAGCCTCATCTCAGGACTGCTTCTGGGGACCCCAAACAAGACAGAACGAACACCGGGAAGGACTGGCCAAACCCACCCCTGAGGTCAGAAGCGGGCACCAGCCCAGGCAGGGAGAGGTCCTGGAGGTATTTCCTGCCGGCAGAGCCCCAGGTTAACCCCCGCCCTGTCGAGTGCTCAGCAGCCGGGTTGGATCGGGGCACGCGGTTTCACGGCTGGAGCCAATGGGCTCAGGAAGGCACACGACATTTTCCCGCCAGTTTCTCTTCCTGCTTCTGCCTTGTCCCACTTCAGGCTCTTTCTATTCTACAAGGAGAAGCTGGGATCCCAGCAACGCAGCCCTCTGGCATTGCTTGGGAATGGGTCCTATCTGGAGCATGACAATTACAGCAATAATAACAACACTTCCTTAACGAGTGCTCACTCTGTTCCCCGGCGCTGGGGGAAGCACTTTACACGCACCCATCCCATTTCATCTGCACAGCCACGTGATGCTTTACAGGCAAAGAATGTAAACTTCTGAGACACAGAGAGGTCAACTGACTTTCCCAAGGACACACAGCAGAGAATGGAGGAGCCAGAACTCACACCCAGGCAGCCTGGATCCAGAGCCCATGGCCTCGAGACACCAGCCCCAGATGGACCACCATGACTATGTAAGGGATAGCTGATCCAGAGTAAAACAGAGACAACCAGAACGAGTCCACTGGAACTAGCCTTTCCCGGACATCCCCCTCGGACGCAGCTAGCCAAAGAGCGGACATCAGCCTGCAAACTCTTCATGTGATGGAGGAATTAACCTCAAGTTACCCAGAGGTTCCAAACAGGGGAACAACACAGGCTTCAAACCTCCTTGGTCTGGAAACACATCCTGAGAGATTTTTTGCAAGTTTCCCATTATTTCCTAGTTTATCCTGGATGAAAGAAAAACCCGTGAAGGAGGAAGGTGGTAAGCTTCCAGCGCCGCCCTCCGCCCCCCGCCGCCCCACCCGGTGCCTGCTAGAATCCACAGGGCAGGAATGGCAGCGAGAGCCAGCCGTCACTAACCCTGATGGAATCTCGAATGGAACGGATTCAAGCTGCTTCTCATTTTATTCAAATCTTTCCACCCACTGCTGGTAGAGAACACGACTTGTTACATTCTTAAACCGTTCGACCCTATAATCTACTGATGATACATATGTGCTCCGAGCCCGCCCCACACCCCGGCCAGGCTTCATCATTTTTCCCAATCGCCAAATATATCTCCCGGCCGGCTACTGGCTCTGAGGGAGACTTCTGGGGCCAGCTCAAGGCAAGACGCGAATTCGGGAATCGGGGAAGCATTCTGCTCCCACAGCGTGGCATTCTTGTGAACCTGCGGCTCGCTTCTGTTCAACTGACCCCAGAATTGCCTGCGTCACCAGGACGCGCCTGAGGGCTGTCATTACAGGCCTGAGAGGGGGCTTCTCGCTACCACACACGTGGACACAGAATCCTGAACGGGCTACTGAGAGGCATGGGAAAAACTGAAGGAGGACGGAGTCGTGCGGCCACCCTGGCTTCACCATTCGGCTGGAGGAGTCAGAATCACCGCGTGGACGTCAGAAGAATCAAGACCTGGTTTGCCTCTGTTTCCCTGAGATCACGGCCACAGGTCCTTCTGAAGGACCCTCCTGACTTGGCATGGTTTGTGCTGGCCTCGTTTGGAGTTCCAGTTTTGATGGCAACTTAAACATCTGGAGAGTCATCACGCCTCTCGCGGGGAGAACCCTGAAATGTTCTCCTCTTGTTGGGGGCAGAGGAAACACCTTCAGGAGGAGGGTGCACAGGGAGCCCAGATGCAGGAAGTGACGGGGCGCTCAGCCTCTCTTGTCTCAGCCCCCAAAAAGGAGGCGATAATAGAGAATAAGGGAGTGTGGAGCCTGGGGCCAGCCCTAATGTGGGAGTCACAACAACACGATGGTCCCCTTGTCACTGTGTGACCCCAGGCCAATTGTTTTCCCTCTCTGGGCCTGGGTTTGCTTGTCAATAATAATAATAACAGTAATAACAGCAGCAATAGGAATTGCTGCATTTTGAATCTCTGATTGCACATGTCTCCCCATTCGGCTGTACCCTTATCTGAACATCCCAACAATAACTCTTTGCAGTAGGCATTAGCGTCAATCCCTTTATCCAGACGGGGAAACTCAGATTTTCTTGCACGTAAAAATAATCCGCAGCGTTTATTTTTGAAAATGCAGGTTCCCTTCTTATTCTGACGTAATAGGCCTTTATGACCCCTACGGAACCAGGCCAGGAGACTCCCTGAGACACGCCACCTAACAGAATCACGAGGCCGGTCCATCACGCCCGCCGGGACTCTCCCCACGTGCCCCGGGAAGCATCCCCTCCTCCTCAGGGCCAGAGATGCTTCAGACTCGGGCTAAGACAATGTGGTCGCCATATGCACTGCACCCAACATGCTGGACGCTGGGTAAATGTTATTACAACGATTCTACTTAGGATAACAATGATGAAAATCTGTATTAAACGACGTTAAACTGCTGATGCCTCCCCTTTCCCCACTCCGAGAGAAGAAAGGGATGCGAATTTGTCACTTGAACTGGCAGCTGTGGTTCATCTGGACTTCATCTTTTCTGCTATCGTCTTTATCAGCAGGATTTTTTTTTTAATGAGTAAGTTTCGAACTACCAGGTGTTTTGAATTTTTGTCTTGTTCACTTGCTTACATGAGGAAATTCAAATAGAGAACAATGCATTAATAAAAACCCAGTGGGAGGAAAGGGCAGCCCCCCGGGGGCCCTGTGCCCGCCCTCGCTGCTCCCCCAGTTCTGGCTGCAGTTCCCGGCTCAGCCACTAGGAGTCAATCTTGGGGGCATATCTATTCCCCAGGCAGATGCCAGCTCCTTTCTGAGCCCGGAGTCCTCTGAGCTCAAGCAGCCTGGGAGGCTTTTCCCATCCCTGTTAATTCCCACTGAGGGACACTCAGTGTTAGTGACCCCAAGCTGATCCCTAATGCATTAAGGGCGCAGACGCACAGGCCCTTCCTGGTGACTCCTGCAGAAGCTGCTCTCCGTGTCAGTCTGAGAAAGAAAGAAGAGATGCCGTTTGTAGGTGGGACACCTGAAAAGGCCCTGAGGCGAACTCTCCACCCTCAAGGGCCTCCTTCTGGTGCCTTGTAATCTCAGCGAAGCATGGTGTTCAACGCGGGATGCCAAGCGAGGCTGTGAGCCCCAAATCCGCCCCTTGAAGCCGTTCCTGGTCTTCTCGCACCCCCGTCCCCCCACCCCGAGGCTCAGAGAGCTGACAGCTTACCCCGGGGAATTGCAAGGACCCCAATACACGTTAGAGCGAGCCCCTTTTTCTATGCCAGGGCCACCTCTGGCAGGCGCCCGCCAACATTTGTGCCACTACCCAGTGCGCGTGTCAAAGGTACAGCAAGCACTATGGGACAGTCTGGTCTCTCTGCAGCCTGGAAGAAAGAGTGAGGAACTGGACCTTTTCTGGGGAAAACGCTGTCCGCTTCCCCAGGGCTCTGGGCTCTGCAGGGGGGCCTCTCAAGGGTCATGCTTATCTCTGCAAAAATCTGGGTAAGGACGAGAGGATGAAGCTAAATCCAGCTTTTGTCGTCTCTTATTGGCAGCTCTGGGGAAGAGGGTTTGTGCAGGAGGTTGAAATTACCTAAAATGAGGCGGGGGGATTACGGAGGATTCCCCTGCCTCGGGTAATCCTGAGAAATGAGGGGCGACTTCGGTGCAGGGGCGCACGCCACGCCTCCTCTCTGGGGCAGAATTAGTCCTAAGAAGCTACTTCCTGATAAGAGCTAATCCACAGCTAAATGGGAGAGTACCAGAAGTAATTAACATTCCTTGACTCAGTTTCCCTTTGGCTGCACAGCACTTACTCAGTGAGCAGAAATCCCCATTTGCTGGAATCAGCCCGTCTTCCACTTGGGCGCTGTCTCCGCGGGGCTCGCTGGCTCGTGGGGGCTGGGCGCACGGCTCCCCATCTCCTTGCCCTAAAACACTTAATCCTGAGCCACAAAGAAACACAGCAGACCAGCAGAATGCACGGTTACAGGATTTTCTGTGGCAGTCTCCAAAACAAGAACGGAATAAGGAGCCATCGATGCGGATTAAGATTCTGTGGATGTTGAAAGGAAGACAGGGGTTTTTTTCCTCCCATCTTTTGTTTTTTCTTTTTTTAATGACACTCATCACCCCTCATGACTCCCGAAAGAACCCCCACATTTCTTATCTTATCGGGAAAATTCTAAAATGAGAAGGCAAAAGAAAATCCCGGGTGCAAACCCTCCAGAACACCCCAAATAATGACAAATGAAAAATAAAACCAAAGCAGAGGAGGAAGCAGTCCGCGTGCGGGGCGGAAAGTGAGGCGGGACCTTGGCTCACCTAGGGCTCTGCATCTTCCCTAGGCACCTGCTTGTCTGGGCAAAGAGAACTGGGGATGGGGAGGGGAATATTCTGGAAAGGGGATTCTGAGTTGATGTGAAAAATAAAGAGGGTGGGGTGCCTTTTATTATTGTCGATTATTATCTGTTTATTCTGGATGAAGCCCCTCCTGTGAGCCGACGGGTTCTGTTACAGCGCCTGATTGCAGGTGACCTTCTACGCCCGAGTTTAGCGGGATAGACGGCCCAGCTCAGTTGCAGTGGGTCAGCACAGTCGTCACAAACACCCCTGAGTGGGGGTGACCAGCCTCTTCCGCGAGCCCGCTTCCCTCTCCCTTCTCTAACCGGACAGGAACACAGCGTCTGCCGCTGTCCCGCACTCCCCCCCGGGAATTTACAAATTGCAGTATTTTTCCCAGCCTGGTTTCGTCTGACTCACCCCGCGGACCTGCCACCCTCTCCTCTAGTAGCTGGTACCAGTGCAAAACTTCTTGATCTCCAGCTCGATTTTTCCTTTGCACCATTCCCTCCGTTCGTCTTAATTCTACTGCCTGGCACCTCGGAATACGTTCCCACTTTCCTTGGAAGCAGAAGCTCTCCCCTGTTGGTCCACACAGGGCACTTATTACATCTTAATTCCAGAGCAGAAGTGTCCGTAAACAGAAGGCATTTCAGTTTAGCAGCGGCCGCTGTGAGTCAGAGTTAGGGAGACACGTGGAAGAGACTGACATCCGTTAACGCGGGATGGTAAGGAGGGCAGTCATGATAGCCAACATCAGTCCCCAGTTCAGGGGCTCGGGAGCTCATACACGCTTGCTCTTCTTTGTCTCACCACCACCTCATGAGGTCTGTATGACTAGTATCCACATATCACAGATGTGGAAACTGCGGCTCAGAGAGGTTAAGTAACGGGTCCAGGATAGCACAGCTCAAGTGAGGAGCTAGCTGCCCGACAGCAGACCCTACCCACTGCTTTTTGTAAATGACCAGGAAAGGACTGGCCGGCTGCTTCCCTGGGTCAACACGGACTGAAGACGAGTGTCTGTGTGCAGGGCCAGCATGAGACCGCAGGCGCAGCGCCAACGGGCTCGGGAAGGTGTCCAAGCACACCTTGGGGGACGGCAGGTTCCTTCCACGCCCTGCACGGGGTCCCGGGACCTGCTTTAAACCCGTCGCCAGGCCCTCACCCTGGACGCGCCTGCAAGTTTCCTTTGAAACCTGGAATGCTTTTTAACAAAGTCAAGCCTGTTTCCTCCCCAGTTCTCATTTTTCTTCCACGCTTGTAACATAAAAAACCCTTTCAGAACACACCGTCGGACACAAACCCACCAGCCGCTCCAAGATGATTTGAGATAAGGGTGAAAAACCCCATTCACAGAGGCGAGGGCGTTTTGCCATTTTCCACACCCCCAGCCCAGGCTCTGAAAACCTGTTCCCAAGTGGGATGTGGGCATCGTGCTGATGGGGGGCACGGGGCGCCACAGTCTCAGCAGAGAGAGGAGGGAGGAGGAAGAGCTCCGGGACGTGACAGCAGACAGCTGCGTCTAACATGGGTGTGAAGGATGGTTCAGGATCCTGAGGGGCCTGCCACACACCAGTCCCAGCACTAAGGGCTTCACGGACGTGACCTCGACTCTTGTGATCTCAACCACATACTAGTCCGTTAATGCTGCGACGATGCCACATGACAAACAGCCCCAAGATCTCAGAGACTTTCAATAACAGGTATGTGGCTTTTTCTCTCACAGGTCCGTAAGTCAGGTGGCTCTGCTTTGGGCCAGATTTAGAGCCGCTCCACACGTTTCCCATCCCAAGACCTGCAGCTACCCGGATGCTTCTCCTGTGTGGATGGCAGAAGTGCTAGGAGGTGAGTAGGAGTCCTGGTGCTTCTCTGCATCTTGGTTTAGAACTCACGCTCTGCCACCTCTGTGCACGTTCCACTGCCCAAAGCGAGTCACAGGGCCCAACTCCTCACCAACGAGGTGGAGAAGTGCACCCCGCCCACAGGGTACCCCAGCGAGGCACGGCGGAAGGATGCTGTGAGCAGACAGCAGAACCGGCATTATACCCACTGCACAGAGAAGGATCTGGAGGCCGACAGTGGTGGGGTCCCCCCTGAGCAGTGGAGGGCCAGCCAGATGGCTCCAGAGCCCGGTGCCACAGGGGACACTCTGAAGTGGAGGGAGAATTATTCCAACATTCCAGGCAGAGGCCCTTCAGCGCCCGGTGGTCTCTCCTAGAGCAGACAAGTCTCTTTGTCCCTGGAGACAGCCGGGTACAGATCGCTAGCTGGAGCCAGAGGGGCTTGGGTCCAAATCCTGGTTTTGCGTGACTTCGCCTCTCTGAGCCTCAGTTTCCTCATCTGTAAAATGGGAGCAGAAACTGTACCCGTGTTACGGTGTGATAACAGTTTCCACGGAGATTCGAGGAGGCAGTATTTATGAAGAGCTCAGGAGTACCACAGGAAGTGCTCTGAGAATGTCTGTGAAATCTCCTCAAATCAAGTAAAACTGAGTAGCGGAAGGCTGGACGGTGGAAAATGCACATAACACGCGGCAGCGCGGGCTACGGGCGTTAGACAGAGACTGGATGACTCCGCACGTTTCAAGGTAACATCCTTGTGGGGACCTTTAAAGAGTATGAGACCCAATTCTGTGCACCGCCTCCACCTGCTCAGAGGAGGAGCCCAGCAGAGCGGTTGAGAGCACAGGTTTTGGAGTCGGGGGGAGCCGGTCCCAGCCCAGACCCTGGTCCTCAGAGCCGTGTGGCTGTGGGCACAGGGCTCCCACCCTCCCAGCCTCAGTTTCCTCTTCTGTAAACTGACGGTCATAAGTTCTGTGTCAGGATGGCTGGGGGCCCTGAGCAGCAGACTGGGTGCGGAAACAGCTGCAGGATCCAGCTGTGTCCTATTAAGCCAGACATTAAAGAGACACAGAAATGTAAAACCCCATTCTGCTCGCTGAATTTTGTTCTGAGAGTTCTTTTTCATAAAAATGTTTTCACAGTAATGCAAAATGGCTTATTAGTATTATATTTAAATGAATATTTTAAAAATGACTTAGTTTTTTTTTTCCCCCAATATGATAAACAGGATCAGCAAAGCTCTTGAAGGTTCCGCATCGTTTCTGAGGGTGTCACGTGCCCCTGGGATGGCAGGTTGAGGACGGCTCGTTCCAGGCAGTGATTCTGCAACCTGGCTGTGCGCTAGGGTTGCCTGGGCGTTTCTCATTTAATTGCTCCTTTGTTGGGCTCGGGCGCTGGGCGTTTAAAAGCCTCAGGAGATTCTACGATGCAGCCAGAGCTGAGGGGCCAGAGCCAGGGGCCTTGCGATGCCAGGTTGGAAATGCTGAGTCCCGGGTCCCCACCAGCATCTGCATTTTAACAAGACGCCGGCAAACTGTCTGCAGAGCGAAGGGCCAGGAGCCCTGATTTCGGTGATTCTGGGTCCCTCACATGTAAGAAACACCGCCCTCCCATCACACGCGTTCCGCCCCAAGTGCTCCGCTCTCCGCGTCCGCGGCTGCTGTGCTCCGCTTTGCTTTCGGCAGCCTCCACGTGTTGCTCTGAGAGAACACCGGGTCAGACCCTTCAAAATAAACAAATAGAAACGGTTCTGTAGTTACAGATTGCATACATTGCCCACAACTAGTAACCTTCTCTCCCTATACATTCTCTTAACTTAAACACAGCCAAAACATATTCATTTTCAAGCTGAAGGAGTGGGAGAAAGGGCCCACGGCTTGTTTTCAGGGGCCTCTCCTGCAGAGAGTGAATTCCTGCCCCTTCAGTCCTCAGGAAAAATGCTTCTTTCAACTAGTGGTGGGTACCTTTGTTTTAAAGACGTATCTTCTAACAGTAAGATTTTCCCAAGAACTTTTCATCCATCAGGGGAGACAGCTGTGGGTCACTGAAAAGAGCTGTCCTGCGTGAAAAAACACGAGGTTCACATTCCAGCTCATCCCCTGCAGAGCTGTGTGACCCTGGGCAGGTCGCATCACCTCTCTGAGCCTGTGTCGTCGACTACAAAATAGTACTAATCCCAAGGATCTCAAAAGGGTGTGGTGGAAATGAGATGAGATAACAAATGTAAAACTTTCAGAAACAGAGCGGAAGATGCATTATTCTGACCATAAAATAGGATTGCAAAGGTCATGCACGTTGCGTATACAGAATTTGGAAAAACCAGAGAAGTGCAAAGGATGGAACAAAAACTGCCAGAAATCTCATTCCAGTGTTAAAATAGTTTGTCAGATCCATGGGAGGGAGAGAGGTGTTTGCCACGTTACTGCGTAAGGCGGTCCTGGCTTCGCACGGCTCCATCTCACTGACAGGCATGCCTGTGGGCTTCCACACGAGTTGTTACCACAGCACCGTGCAAAGGAAGACGGGCTCTGCTCTCCTGAATCTTTGAATTAGTTCATTGTTATAAACAAAATTTTGAAAATTAATTTTATAGTGTGTTAATTTTTTAAAACAGAGTAGGCATCCTCAGTTCTTATTCTCTTGGACATCTCTGAGCGTGTTCACAGAAGTGCTCTGTTTGTCCAGCAACTCTTTCATAGGACTTAAAGCTTCAAAGATGAGCTGCTGGTGGCATCCAAGGGAGAGCCTCTTCGTCTGCCCATTGTCCCTCCAGGGCGTGAGTCTAAGGGTTCCCTCCCGACCACCGCGTGGCGGGGGTAGCACGCGTGGGGTGCCCCCTGTTGTCCGGGTGCCCCTTTCCTTCCTAGGGGGGCTGATAGCAGCCATCCATTGGCTGGTCCTCAGGGCCACCAGGCTCCGCCGTCCTCGAGTTCGTGAGGGATGGACGGAGAGTTTGCAGCTTGTCCGGTTGCAGAACCAGCGCACGTTGACGGTTCAGGGGTCAAGCGGGCAGACTGGGCTGTGGCCGGGTGTTCAGACTCCAAAGGGCTGGACTGTCCAGGGACACCGGCTCCCTGGAACAGATTCCCTTCGGGATTTGGGGTTTCTAACCGGGGGCCTTCAGGCTGACAGAGTCCAGCTCAGCCACCCCCGCCCTCCGTCGCCTGGACCGTGACCCCTTGAGGGAAGGCCCTCTTCTCCCTCTCTCTCCGGTGCCTGCACGGCAACGCGCACACGAGCGCGCCCAGCAGCTCCCGCGTCCCTCCTGGAGGAAGCTGCCCCTGGTGAGTAAGATTCCCGTCGGCTGGCATCTCGGTGCATGTTCCTTCCCTCTGTCTTTAGACATTGCGCCAGTCTCATGCTTCCTACTGGTCCAGAGGAAAGATTTAGGAATAAAACACGGAGACTCCGACAGCCCTGGACTCACCATTTTTAAGGAAAAATGGTACAAGCAATTATTTTTCAAACTGGAAAGTGTTATCCAAACAGAGAGAGGCGAACGCAGAACTGGCAGCTGTTCCTCCTGCCGCTCACTCCCCACAGCCCAGAGCGCACGGGCCGGGGCCGGGCTTTACCCACTGGCCCTTGCACCTCTCGACTAGCTGGAAACTCGGCCCTAAAGGACCGTGAACGGCTCTGAGAGCTGACCCCACGGGAGTCCCTGCAATGAACTTCTTGGTTTAACATCGGTGGGACAGATCCCAGGGGACAGCTCTGAATCCAGCAGCGTCACCAGACCCACCCTATGAAACCGCAGGCCTGGAGGGGCCGGGATGACATTATCAGTCGGGAGAGGCCAGGCCACACTGAAGTAACAGACAAGTCCCAAAGCCCGAGGGTCCCTTTTTTTAAAAAAAATAATAATAATAATAAAGGCTTCTGTCTTGTTTACGTGGCATGGCCATTGTAGGCTGGCAGAGGCCTCTCTCAGTGACTCAGGCTCATGAAGTGGCCGCCATCTGGATCATTCCAGCCACCCTGGGAGGGAAAGGAGTCTCCGATGGTCTCACTGGAGCAATTGAGTGCCCCAGCCCAGGAGTGACCCATTTCTCAATGGCTCATGATTCACTGGCCTGAACTCGTCACCCACGGAGGCAGGCGGTGTGGTCCTACCGACAGCCTGGGCGGGAAACTACCGGAAAGAGCCAGCAAACACCGGCATGTGGATGTGACTCCCACAGGCAGTGACTCGGTTCCTGACTGATTGCTCCTGGCCCAGGGGGAGCTGGGTTAAGAAGGGTTCTGCAGTCTGCAGGGGAACACGTGGAGACCCATAAACATAAACGTGCCTGGGTGGGTGCCGGCCTGGGGTGGTGTGTGCCGAGGACCTGCCACCCTGGTCAAGACCGACATCCTCATTTTGCTGATGAGAAAACGGGGGCCCCAGAGGGAAGATGGCAGCATGGGTAACAAAGCCAGTCCATGGCAGAGCGAGACTAGAGTCCAGGCTTCTGTCTCCCCAGGCAGTCTCCTTTCATCTTGTACCCTTCCTTCACTTCCTGGACTCAGCCAAGAAGTCAGAAAAGTCAGGGTTTTAACTTTCCTCCCTCTGTTACACAGCGAGGCTCTTTGTACCTGCTTAAAAAATAAAAAAAAAAGTGCCCACTTGTGACCCACTGCCCTCTCCGCTCGAATCTGCAGCCGTCGACACACGGAGGTCACTTCCAATGCCTGGTGTAGAGATGTGGAAATGAATGAAAAGAAAAAAAACAGAGGAAGAAAGTCTGGCGGCATCACTGTTGTTTGCTCACACGGACTGAGGCAGGCCTGCCCGTATTTTTCAGCGGAGGGTCATGTGGGCCGGCCGCATGTTGGCGTTTGGGTTTGTAATTCCCACCAAATGAGTCAGCAGAGAGACGAACACAGAGTTTTTTAGCAGACGTCTTTGAGCTGGTGCCCACCACCATTAAGAAAAAAAAAAGCCTCCTGTTTATAGCATGACCGTGTAATAAAGGCAGAGCTCTCTCCCCAGGGTCGTCAGCGTCCCCAGGGCCCCGTTCCGTAGGGAGGGACCCAGCCAGCTTTTCCAACACGGGAACACTCGCTTACTTCTTTTCTGGAGGGCAAGGCAGACAGGATTTCGCAGTGCTGAAATACCCACGAAGACATTTGGAAAATGTGACCTAAATTCTACCCTGGAGGCCTGAGGGAGCGTACGTGTACACACACACACACACACACACACACACGTGCATGTGTGCACAACTACATTTGATGAGTGGGTGGCTAGAAAAATCTTTGCAGCCACCTCCAGCAGGAGCAGCTTCAGCTATAGACAGAGTCAGCCACAACCCATCTGCTGGTTCAAGCACTGAAACAACTGGGGCTTAAAAGCCACTTCCAGCCCAGAAAAGGAATCCATCCATAGCTTTTTTATACTAACATGTAAATGACTGACATTGGTCTTTTGGAACAATTTTTGGTAGGATAGCAATGCTCGAAGTGCACAAGATCACAGACGCGGGGGGCGTTAAAAGGGGAAATGGGGGTGCGTTAAAACGAGGGAGAGGAAGAAGCATAAACAGGAGAAGACAGAGGACTGAAGATGGACTCCTCCTGCCGGGCGTCAGCTGAGAACCGACTTGGAGCTCATCAGGACCGTGCTCTGAACTGGAACCTGTCGATGTCTCCTCTCCTAACTGTGCTCACTCGGCTGGAAATCTTCCGGTCTGGGGTCCCTTGGGTCCACGGCTTCTTGGTTTGCTCCTGGGTTTCTCGCTCCCTCAGACAACCCCCAAAGGGCACCTTCAGCAGCTCCATTGAGACCTTCCTTTGCAACAGAAAACCTGCGCTACTGAAACCAAACGTCGTTCTCCGCCGTGTTGCGTTGAGATGAACGCAGCCTGCAGGGCGATGTTGGTGGACCAGAGTGGACAGCGCAGGATGAATGAGGAACCCCAGGACAGGGAGCTGGGGTCGGCCTCCCTTCTCCTCTCACAGGCCTGGAAAGCTGGAGAGGAATCCACGGGAGGGGCTTGGCCGCAATCACGGTCAGGGTGGCTTAAGTCTTTGTGCCTTTTCCCCGAGGTACAGCATTTCACAAGACCAAAAATGTCCTCTGATTTTCAGGCACGGAAAAATAAATTGGGGGTTGGGTTTGGCTAATGTAACTCAGATGCGGCCTCTCTGGTGACACGCCGCGAGTCCACATCGCTCTATCTGATCTGGAAGAAAGTAGACATCTAGAGGGGCTCTGATATGCATCGCTGCTCATGCGTGTGTGTGTGTGTGTGTGTGTGTGTGAGCACACTGGCCCCGAGCCGATGCCAAGCACATGTTTTTGAGGGCAGTTGGCAGAGCTCTGTGGGGACAGCCCCAGGAGGTGACCAACCTGTGAGACTGGACCCAGATAGGGTGCAGGTGAGCTGAGCCTCATTCTGGCCTTCCGCTGGCCCGAGGGATGCCCCTGAAGCCTGGCTCTTGTAGCTGCATGCCCTGGAGAAAGCTCTCGATGGATCCTGTCCACCACGGGTTACAGACCAAGCAGGCATTCACCCAGGGCCTCCGGGGGGTCCAGGACGCCCCGCATCTCATGGTGGAACGTACTGAGGCATGCAGGCTCCTCAGCAGCTCTCCCAGTCCCTTCCCTGCACTGAGGCCCCAGTTTCACACAGGACATACACACCTCCTCTGTGCCTCAGTTTCCTCATCTGCAATAAGCAGGAAACTGCATGCTCCCTTTGCAGTAGTTGCAGGGGGCACACAAGAGGATGCAGCGAGCAGTGAGCCCAGGCTGAGGCTCAGGTCCTGGTGCCTGCCCTGAGCTCTCCCCTGGTTTGCAGAACCCCTGCTCAGATGCCTGGCCCGACCCTGGATAAGAGAGGGATAAGACAGGCCATGCTGTTTTCTTAACAATGTGTGAGCTTTCTGATCGCTCATATCTTTGTCAGCACTTGGAATTGTCAGTCTTTCTAACTTTAGCCATCCTCCTCCTGGTGGTATTTCATTATTTCGTTGTGGGTGTGATTTGCATTAAATGAGTGAATATTTATGGTTAAATAGAAGAAGATGCAAAGTCTAACCTTTAAACAGAGGGTAAACAGAGAGAGAAAAAGAAACAGAAATCTAAAACACTCAGCATGAAGCTTCACAGCGAGAGAAGGGCTATATGAACGTTGAGTTGTGACGACGTTTCCTCCGTGATGAGGTGGGAACCAGGAGAAACCACAGCTGAGGGGTAAGAAAAACCAGCGGTAAGCACGACACCCCCCATCCAAGTCCTCTGTGAATCCTTTCTCCCGCTCAGTTCCCCGACATCCTGGTCCCGTGTTTATAGGCTTATCCATCAATTCGAGACACATCCTGCTCACAGAAAGGGTCCCTCATCTTCCAAAGAACCCGCTACCACTGACGGTCAGAGAAATGGGCCAGTTGGCCTCAAAGCGCATTCTGAGGAATCTTCTACCCATCGGTGGTCTCGGCTCTCCTCCTTCCTTCTGTCACTTGCCCGGATTCCGAGAGGTGTTGGCGGGGACCACCTCCCACACAAACGACTGACGTGTGAATCCTTGTGCCAACAGGACCCATTGACTGGAAGAGAACAGAATATTTGAAATTGAGCCATTCTGAAAAAAACTCCAGAACACAGGATCATACTCAGAGAAGGTACCTGATAAATGCAAATGGGCCAAGGAAAGTCTTGGCGTCTCATCAACACCAGCTACGCAGCCTCCTATGGGGAGGCCACCAACTCTCAACGACGGTGACGCATTTTATGGCCAAGTGTCCTGGTGTCGTTTGGCCTAGGCAAACCCTCTGACCCTCCGGAAGGAAGTGGTGGCCTCCTCCACTACGTGTTACTTGAAAGGAACTCAAACTCCCGTCTGAATGGAGAGCCCACCCAGTCTGTCCTGGTCACCCACAGTCCCCGCATCGCGTCTGAGGGCTGACGACCTTCACTGCCATGCTCACTCTCTAAAAATAGAAGCCCCCGCCCCTCGGAGTGGGGAAACCACAGGAAGCAGTTCGAAAAACCACTTCCAGAGCCCCTTCTGCTGCCTCCAGTGCGCTATGAATAGAAGCCGGGCTGCTGGTGGATTAATGGACTGTTTGCCCGAGTCATAAATCAAAACGGACTGGCCCTGCATTTGAACAGTCCTGCTATTTACGCCATCTGTCTCCTGAACGTGAGCAGCAGGAGGAGAGTGCTTCCTGGGGGCTCGGGGTGGCCACGACCCGATTCGGGGAACCCTGGCTCTGCCAGCAGCAGAGCGTCATTGACCGGCTCTCCCAGTCCGCGGAACCCTGAGCCAGAGCAACAGTCAGAAGTTCCACGAGTCACAGGAAGTGAGTTCTGCCTCTTTAGGCCCTGGGACAGTGGGTGTTCCGCCCGCAGCCCCGCAGCCCCGCTGCAGCTCCGAAGAGATTTCTTCCAGTCCTGGTTTGACCTAAGGCCTCCCGCCCCCTTCGTTTATTGTATTCTTCAGCTGATTCTCCAAGAGGAGAACCTGGACGCCAACTGCACGCAGTGTGTTGTTTTCTGTTGTGTGTCTGTGTTGCCACAAAGCTGACGACCTGTATCTCGTCTTACACTCTGTAGAGTTCACGGCAGCCTTATAAGAAAACACTGAATTTGTCAGCTCGCCCTGTTTTTTATTACAGGCACCGCGGTAATGTCAACCAGCTGGGACAGCCTCCAGCAGCCGGCACCCTTCGGGGGGCTGGGTGGGCCGTGCCTGCCTGAGACCCGAGCTGGAGCCCCAGGATCGCGTGCAAAGGCCCTAGGGACAGAGACAGCAAGCTGGTCACCACCTGCTGCTGCTTTCCCTGGGACACGATGCCGAGGGAGGGAATGTCCAACAGTCAAGTTAAAGCCAACGCCTTGCCACGGCCGGCACCCCACAATCTTGAGGGCCTCCATCTCTCCCCAGATCAGCCTGTGGCCTCCCTAATCTGTGCCGGCGACTGGACACAGTCCATCCTCAGCACCCTTGGCTTGCGGACACTGCCACCCTGGGTGCTGTCCCCACGACCTCCCAACTCACCCCTCACCTGTGTCCACATTGGCTCCAGTGCCCTCTTTGAAGTCGGGCACCCCTGGACCACCGCTTCTAAAACTTCAGACCACCCCCTCCCACGCGCCTCCCTGCTGTATCCCTCACACATCGTCACTGTCGGGTTGTGTGGTGCCCTGTCTCTTTCCCCAGTTAGGGGCCGAGCTGCACAATACCGGGGGTCTGCCTGCTTCCCCAACAAGAAATTAGGGTAGTATTTGGTGTTTGTTGTGGCTGAGCTGTGCCCCCCTCCCCAAATGCCTATGGTGAAGCCCTAAACCCCAGGACCTTGGAATGTGCCTGAATTTGGAGATGGGGCCTTTAAAGTGGTGATTAAGTTAATTGAGGGCACTAAAGTGGGCCCTGATCCACTAGAACTGATGTCCTCATAAGGAGAGGTGATCAGGACACAGACAGGGACTGAGGGACGACCATGTGGGGACACAGAGAAGACGGCTGTCTGCACACCAAGGGGAGAGGCCTCAGGAGAAACCCACCTGCCGACACCTCGATCTGGAACTTCCAGCCTCCAGAAGTGGGAGGAGATAAATCTCTGACGTTTAAGCCGCCCCGTCTGTGGTACTTTGCAACGGTGGCCCGAGCAGACCGGTACCACAGTCAAGAAATGCTTGCTGGGTGAGTGAACGAGTGCTGGAACTTACTAGACACGTCGCACGTGCGGGACAGTTCCTGTCCACGTCTTCCTGGACCAGGGAGCCCTTCAGAATTGGAGAAGTTCTCCAAATCCATCTTGCGACTTCTTTTCCTCGCCTGCAATGTCTTAGCCATTCTACCCATTTTTTGAGGACGAATGATCCCAGAGATGCTGTATCCATAAGCCAGCAAGTGGTTTTTGTTCGCCTGTTCTGAGCGGGGGCGACAGTGCAGAGTGTAGACTCATGTTCCTCCTCATCGTGCCTTTTAACTGATCCATCTTCCTCTCGTGGTCACTGCCACCTCCTCAAGAGAAAGGCCGGCATGACGTTCTCCGTTTAGCTCAGTTTATATCCTTGCTTTTCTTCACTTTGCCCGAGCGGCAAGCACAACCGGACCAGAGAGCCACTCTGGGGCGCTCACTTCTTAATTCATCTCTGTGGTCCTTCCCAGCACGGGTCATTAAATAACGAAGCCAGCACGTAACTGGCTGCTGACCCTAGTCCAGGCCTGAGACGCTTCCACGAAAATGACAGCACAGGTCCCTTCTCTCCAGGAGCTAACATTCTGGGGTGCAGCTGGGAGGTGAGAGGGAAGCAAATGAAACCACTACTATAAATAAGCATAAAAAGCAATAGGGCAATTAAATCGATCGAGACAAATGAAGCAAAGATGACTCAGGGCCTTTCCCTGTCCTGGGGAGGGGCTGCGTCTAAAGTCTGTGAGAACGGAAGTTTGAGAACGTGTGTCCCGGAGGATGTCCTGGACCCCAGGGGAAGGTTAGGGACCCTTCGGCCTGGACAGAGAAAGGGGAAGATGAAACGAGGTAGAAGTGCTCACTGCAAGTTGCAGGCCGGGGCAGCATCCCCACGTCGCTTCCCCGCCTGCTTCAGCCCTTCACGCCCCAGGGCCCCCTTCCACCCCGGGCCTTTCCAGTTCGGACGTCGGGGGCCCTTCCACTCTTTCGTCAAGGAGCCACTCCTCTGGTGGGGGACGCTCCTCTTTGGTGCATTAGGGCCTGAGTTTATAGAAATCGGGGGAGACCCCCGGTTCCAATGCACAAGAGCTTGGCCGTGAGGCCGCGTTGACTCACGACGCTGAGAGGAAAGGGAGGCTGGAGAACAGATCCTCACAGGCCCATTCCAGGAGACTGGCCCCGCAGAAGGCGCTCGAATGACAGGGCCCCGTGGGGCTCTTCCCGCTCCACCCTCGGCCTGTGCCGGGGCACAGCTGGGCCTCTGTTGACTGGCATGAATGCTTGTCTGTATCTGGACCGAGAGTTAAGTCATATGTGGAGTCTTAGCCTGAGTTTTCCACAGGGCAGTGGGCACGAGGGGACAAATTTAGCCTCCAGTAAAAGAGCAAAGTCTTCTGAGGCCAGACGTTCAGCCAGCATTTACCCACAGACCGTATGGAGCTGGAAGTGAACACCCCATGGTCTCAAAGTGCAGCCTTCCATCTTGGCCGCGAGGCTTCCCAGTCTGAACTACCCCTAATGATATCCTTCCAGATGTCGGACTAAGCCCGTTTTATTCGTACCATATGTCACAGATGCTGGTATGCAGCACGGTTTGGGAAGGCTCAGTCTGCCCGTTGATTCAGGGTACTTTTAGGGGCTCTTATCAAACCGGGATGGCTAACCGTTCCCCACCCACCTTGTCTGGGCATCCGCAGCGAGGCTACAGGGAGAGTGACAGGGTCGGGAGTGGCTGTTTCTCACCCAGATGTTTCCAGCCTCGAAGAGACTGGAGCCAGAATCCAGAGTGGCGTTCTGAGGTCAGCAGAAGTAAGAAAAGCTTTCTTGTTATTTCTCTAAGATGCTCGAGGCTCGATTTCACAGGCTGCTGGGTGGAGGCTGGCTGACTGGGCTCTGGCTCCTTACAGGGCAGACAGTCCAGCGACTAGAGCCCAGCTTCCTCCCCACATCTCGGTGTGAAGGGGCCTGGGACGATCTTAATGCATCACGCAGTAGGACAATGACGGTGGGGCCACTGCTGGGCACGGTCGGCGGCCCACAGACTGTAAGGGACACTGCAGCGTTGGCTGGGGCCACATAATGGAAGGCAACCCTGGAACGGGCATCAGGCTGGGGCAGCAGCGGGGGAGGGAGCTGGCGGTCCCTCAGGATGGCAGGACCCAAGTGCTGGGTCTTAATTAGTCTCCCCAGGAGGGTGAAGGTCACAGCGAGGGTGTAGGGCTGAGAAGAAGCGGGGAGATGTCTGGGCTGACATCAGGTTGGGATCCCCTTTGTAATACAACCTTTGTTGTGTGTCTGATGACTCAACCTAACACGCACATTTCCGTTTACCTGATCTGAGAGCTCAGAGACTCTCTTCTCGCCGTGTTTATGGCTCCTCCTCCTTCCACTTTTAGCAGATTTCCCTTCTTATAAAAAACATAAGGCGCATTATTTGGAGCGTGAATATTTACGACAACTACCATCAGGGCTTCTTGGCGGGACATTTTCTTCCGGCGCCCCTCCGACTGTAGAACATGAGCCCTCTAGAGACTTTGGCTCTCATTTCTATTTTGTCTAAATGTGACATTGTCATTCGTCTGTAGGGCCCTAGGGGACTTCATCAAGTAGGAGAGCAGGGCCCAGCACGCAGCAGCACTCGGACACCTGGTTGAATAAATGAATAAACTATGAAGTAATAAAGGGAATCATTTTGAGCTCTGTGCCTCAGGGTTAGGCCAGATCCCCAATTATTTAAATGTAATTCTGTTTCCTGAGTCAGTGTTTTCTGCCTGTTTATAGACTTATTTCCCACAATTAATTAATTTAGATTCATCTTTAGGGAGCTGCAATACATAGTCTGCTGTGTTCTTTTCTCCAAGAAAGGCACATGACCGGGATGTGTGTAAGTATTGGCTTGATTGCTTTTTATAAACATCATTCATGCTTGCTTATTAAAAAAAAGTTAGTGTGGGGCTGGCCTGGTGGCATAGTGGTTAAGTTTGCACACTCCATTTCGGCAGCCTGGGATTTGCATGTTTGGATCCCAGACGCAGACCTGTGCACTGCTCATTAAGCCATGCTGTGGTGGCATCCCACATAAAATAGAGGAAGATTGCCACAGATGTTATCTCAGTGACAACCTTCCCCAAGCAAAAACAGGAAGACTGGCAACAGATGTCAGCTCAGGGCCAATCTTCCTCGCCAAAGGAAAAAAAAAAAAAAGCACAGAAATTTCTAAGAAAGTAACCAATTGCCCAAAACATATTAACTCCTCCAAAATAGTATTAACATGGTTGTCTCTTCAAATGTCTTCCAGTGTACATATACAAAGAGCCAAAGAGAGAGAGAGAATTTAATGCACACGAGTAACACCATCTATGCCATTTTAAAATTAAAATATATTAATATTACTTTAATTGGAAAAAATGCAAAGTAACAGTGAGGGAATTGCTGAAATAATTCTCTACCACAAAAGAGGATAATTTCTAAAAGTCACTCTCAAGCAAAGAAAACTGACCAGGAAGGCTGTGGAAGGGAACGGGTGCCCTCAGGGGGCGCTGTGTGCCCTCCCCCACGGGGGAGGGAGGCGCAGGACCTGCCTTCCTGGTGGCCCACTGATGGCCCCCAGCCTGTGCACTGTGACAGGGTCGCCCGAGGTCAAGTGTATTCTGAACACGTAGCCCCTGGGGTGCCCAGTTCCGTGTTTACCATTCATACTATGAAAATTCTATTCTGCAGCAACTGCCCCGAATGTGCAAAATTCCACACTCGGGGCGGGGGGGGGGGGTGGGGGGTCCCGTGCTTCTCTCCCATCATGACCAGTCTCTCCATTTGGGACCCTTCTCCAAGCCGTTCTCCAAGCCCCCAGCGGGACTGCTGGGGTCAGTCTGGGCTTTCTTGTTTGGTTTTTGAAAACACCGCCTTGTTGTCTTCAGACTGGAAGGACGCCTTCCCTGGGCTCCAGCGTCTTTGTTCGGTTTCCTTCCCTCGGGACACTGGGGAGGTGCTCGTCACCTCCCACCATGGAACCCGGAGGAAGTTCAGATCAGCCCGACTTCTCCCCTTACGGCTGTTTGTGGGCTCTCCTCCCTGGCTGCCCCGTGGTCACTGTGTAATTCTAAACATCCAGGAGCCCCGTAGGACCGGTTGTGTAATCCATCATTTCGGGACGTGTGGAGCGCCCGGCCATCGGCACCTGCAGCTCGTCATTCGGGGGCGTCCCCGCGTCTCTCTGGATATGTTCCTCATCCCTTCATCGGCGTCCCTGTGTTGGCCTGTCTGCCTGTCCTCTGGACCTGCCGCCTTCCCTCTGCTCACCCGAAGCTCTTCTCTTTGTCTTTTTCCTTTCCACTCACTGCAGTCGTCTCAAGGCTTCCCCCATCTGGTTTGTCGTCCACGGCTGCTCCGTGCCTCCTGCCTTGAAGCAGCACCGGGAGCTGTGAAATACTGCTTTCCTCATTTTTCAGCCGAAGTAACGTCCAAGGCTGTGAGGCCAGAGCTGAGCTTCCACCCTGGTTTGTCTGGTTGCAGCGCCGGCTTCTTAGGATCCACTGCCCACCGCTCAGCTTTTTAAACTTGGACTCTGAAAGAATGTGTAAATTTTTACCTTGCAACTTTAATAATAGATATAAATGTTCCTCAACGCTATAGATTTGTCTAATGTTGGGGAATCAATATTTCATCCCAAAACATCAGTCTAGCCCCGAGCTTTTACATTTTCTGCGTCCCCCCTCCCCCACCCCAGCCCTTCATGGTTCATTTCTTGTTCTCACCTCCATAACCAGAGACGAGCTGACCGCATCTGCCCTCTCCAGGACTGGTCCAGCTGGACGGGATGTGACCAACGACTGCTGCTCTCGGATTCTGAAGATCCGAAGCGAGGGAAGCCTGCTGCAGAACCATCTCACAGATACGGGAGAGTTTTCTCATCACAGAAAAATGCCCTTACAGAGTGAATGTCTAGCTAGTACGCACAGTCCTCTGGCCCCATGAAGAGCCTGTATTATTAGAAAAGACAGTGCAATCTCTACCCAGCGTGGCGGATATCTCTGGGGTCTTCCACCTGAATCTCTGCTCCACGAACTGACCTTCCTCTCACCTACTGGGTTAGAACGCAAATGGACAACTTGGCTCTCTGGACGTGCCGTGCTGCTCCGAGGATTTCTCATAGGAACACAGAGCCATCGTCAAAAAAGCCTGAAGCCATGAGGGGTAAACTCAGTCCCAGTCACATTGCCTCTTTGCTGAGCCTCCAACATGCTGATCCCTATCCTGCCCCAGGGCCTTTGCTCTTGCTGCTGCTCCCACTTTAATCAGTCTTCCCCTCAATCAGCGAGGCTCACCCCTCACTTCTTTCAGATTACTTCCAAAACGTTATCTTATCAGAGACGGCTTCTCTGACCACTCCATTTAATATAGCACACACACACACGCCTGCACACTTACACTCACATGTGCACACAACCACACATGTGTGCACACTCACAGCACATTCACATGTGTGCAAGCACACACTCACACAAACATGCACACACTCCTCTCCCACCTTTACCCTCCTTCATTTTCATCGTGACAATCGTCGCTACCTGCAAATAGAACAGAAACTCCAGCAGCCCCAGGGCTGCGTGTGGCAGCACCATGCCCACCTTCAGTTTTGCGTGCCCTTTAGCACTTGGCAAAATGCACTAACCCCTCATGGGAAGGATAAGTGCGTGCGTGACCCCATAGGGAGGCGACCTCGGTGGGGCCTGGGATCAAGCATGTGTGGGCTCCGAGTCAGGCACAGGGAGTGGGTTCAAATCCCGCTCCCTCACTTGCTGGCTGCGTAACTTGGGGGCGTTGTGCTCCCTCTCAGAGCCCCCTCAGTGCAAACGGGGACCCTCCGCGAACCTGCCGCGTTGGTGTGAGAACAGGAGCGAGACGGTGCCACGTGGGGCCCAGCACAGAGTGGGGCGCCCTCACCGCACTGACCATGTTCTGTCTGCCCCATCCATCTTCTCTGCAAAGGGAAGAGCACGAAGCTTTGGTGCCACCGAGTTCTCATGCCTCATAGCGTCGCAGGGAGTCTTACTTCCTGTCAGGAGCGATAGAAGAAGAGTTAACATCGACCTTTTTTCCTGCTTCGCAGCCTCGAGAAAGCGCTTCCTGTCCCTGCCCCCATCCAGGAAGGGGACTGCATCCTTCAACCCCCAGCTCTCCTCATCCCTGCACCGTGGGGCCAGCACCAACAGGGAGGTTGACCCTTCCAACGTCCCAGGGTGGAGAGGGCTGTGCTCTCTCCCGGACTTCGGGAGCCTCACTCCGGACGGCAAGACGCAGGCGCCGTGGACTCAGGAGCAGGGTGGCCAGACCAAACGGGAGTAATTTTTAGTATAGGTGTTTCCCATGTAGTATTTGAATATCAGATAAACAACAACGAATTTTTTAGTATATAATTATGTCTCGTGCGATGTTTGAATTTCAGGTAAAAATGAGTAATTTTTAGTAGAATTGTGTCTCTTGCAATATTTGAATTTCAGATAAAAAATTGAATAATTTTAGTATAAAATCCATCCCTTGCAACTAAAAGAATTTTTCATTGTTGTTGTGGGTTGGGTAGCATCCTCCAAAAAATTTACATCCACCTGGAACCTCAGAATGTGACTTTAATCGGAAACAGGGTCTTTGCAGATGTAATTAGCTAAGGTGAGGTCATATTGGATGAAGGTGGGCCCTAAATCCAAACACTGGTGCCCTTATGAGAACAAAATGTGAGGACACAGGACGCACAGGGGACGCGGCGTGAAGATGGACGCAGAGTCTGAAGCGACGCGTGTACAAGTCAAGGACCGAGGGAGCCGCCAGGAGCTGGAGGAGCAGGAAGCACCCTCCCCTGGAGCATTCAGTGGGAGCACGGCCCTGCCACACCTGGATTTTGGACTTGTGGCCTCCGGAACCCGGAGAGGACAAATGTCGCTTGTCTTCGGCCCCCAGTTTGTGATGATTTGTTACGGCAGCACAGGAGTCTGTGCAGTTGTTTATCTGAAATTCCCAGTTAATGGGGCATCCTGTATTTTTATTTGCTAAACGTGGCAAGTCTACTCAGGAATCACTCCAGAGGGTGAGTTAGAACGGCCTGGTTAGTACCCTAGATCTGCCGGTGTGCCCTCACCTGCTGGTGACTTGGGCAGAACATCCGCAAAGTGCCCAGAAGGGCGGCGGGCACCTGGCAGGTCTCCTGTCTCCATCCGCTCCTCCACCTGCACCACCACTAACTCCTCAATTAGACTATGGTGGAATTGTCTGTCCTGCACTAGACCAACCACTGGGCTTGTGCGGTTGGCCAACTGCAACCGTGGTAGAAGGCGCAACAGAACCCGCCCTCAAATCCTGCAGATTGCGGAAGACCGCCTAAGACGCTTAACTGACTTTAGAGGATGGACCGCCCCTGTATACCTCACCCTACACCCCTAGAAAGGGAAAACCACCCAAATTAAATTTCTCACAAACTCTAACATGTGCTGGGAGGAGGGGGAGGGGACCATTGCAATTGGATTTATCTGATTGAGGAAAAACAGACAACTCAAGAGAATTTCTCGGACACCCGGTGTCTCGGAACAAATCCACACCCACTCCAGCTCTTAGAGTTCACGCAGGGCGAATTCTGCCTTCCAGCGGAGCAGCTTCCGCACTCCCCGTCGAAGAGCAAAATGCAGCTTTCCTCTCGCCGGGTCGTCGGACTAGGGGCTGCTGCTGCTCCTGGCCAGAGTCATTCTCCGGCATTTCCAAGGTCCTGCCGTGGAGACCGGGATGTCGCCTCCCCAGGTTCCCGGAGCTGTCAGGAGGCATAAGAAGCGCAGGACACTGAGCTCACCCAGCACCTGGATAAATGCGTGCGTCTGTTGTTTGTCGCCGAGTGCTTCCTCCCATCTAATTGCCTGATGATTGTGGGACCACCCACCGTCCTAAATTACCCTCCACTTGCTAAGCCTCAGAGCCCTCCTGTGATAGGATCGGCATTCAAACGGAGGAATGTGTTGTCGGGAACTGAATTCCTGGGTCCCTCGTCTGTCCTAGACTTGCGTGAGGGCCCCGGCAGGCTGGTGAGCTATTCTGCCAGATCAACTCCTGTTGCACAGCTCAGAGCAGACCAGCAGAGCCACTGCCACACCGTGACACAGTCAGCGCCAGGCACTCTGCCCCAGGAGTCTCACTCATGTTTCCTATGGCAAAGCAGCCATCGGGGCCCCAGAATAAAGTTGCCAAGGGGTCCACCGCAGCATTGCTATGACAGCCCCAGACGGGCAGAAGCCTAATCAATGTCCCACGCTTGGAAATGGTTAACAGCTGCCCTACATCCCAACAGCACGCTCCCCCAGCCTCAGGGAGAGCTTGACGTGCTCCTAAGGAAAGATGCTGACGGTGGTTTTGGAAACAAGCTGCAGACTGATACAGAGCTGTGATGGTTAGTCGTATGTGTCAGTGTGATGAGTCTTGGGATGCCCAAGAGTGGGTGTGTCTGGGAGGGGTCTCTGGGTGAGATCAGCATTTGAATCGGTGAACTGACTGAAGCGGACGGCCGTCCCCATGTGGTGGGCAGCATCTGACCCGTTGGGGGCCCAGACAGAACAGGAAGATGGAAGGAAGGCGAGTTCATTCTCTGCTGAGCTGGGACATCCGTCTTCTTCCGCCTTTGGACATCGGCTTCCTGGTTGTTGGATTTTCAAATTCAAATCGGGACTCCCACCATTGGTCCCTCTGATCTGCTGATCACGGGCACAGCTCCAAGGCCGGAGACGTGCCTTTTGTATCCTAGTCTTTGCTTGTTGGATGTCTCACCTTATTTCTAATGTGGGGTCAATGGCCTTTAATGAGACGTCAGAGACATGAACATAAACAGCTCCCAGGGACCGAACCCTTGCAGGTGCTCTCATACTCGCCCCTTTGCAAAGGGGCCTCCACGCATGGCCGAGGTCCCATCCAGAGTTAATGAGCAGAGGGATTCCATCCCCACCTGCCTGGCTCAGGGCCTCGTCTGAGTTCTCTCCTGCCTCACGTGCACACCCCACTTTATGGTCTGCAGGCCCTCGCACGGTTGTCAACAATGAAAAGGAAGGTGTTCTAAAGACGGATAGATCCCGAGAGGCAGGAGTCTGCACAGCATCACCCAGCTCCCAAACAGCAGAAGAGCCAGGTTTGAACCCAGATCCTGAAATCTCCTCCAGCAGAAACAGTGAGTCCCGTACTGAACACGTGTTGGGGGCCACGTGCCCTTCCGGTGCTGTGCTGGTGCTAAGAGCCGTCAGAGAGGTGGCCTGAACTTGCATCTGGACTCACCTTGGGAAGAAGCTCAGATTCATTAATTTTGTCTTTTTTAAATTAATCATTCTCCCCATTTACTGATCTAATCTCTGGAGAAAGTGGGAGAGGGCTTCTCCGGAGGCGCCCCGTCCGATCTGGACCAAGCCGAGCAAGCCAGGCTTTCTGCAGGCAGCTCCGCGTGACAGCTCCGCTCACGCCCAGCCCTTCCAGGCTTCATCATTCAACTGCAGTGAACGCCACTTCCAGGAGCTTTCGGGTCTAATGCTCCCCAAAACACCTCTTCCCATGTTATTTATTATTTTTAAAGGGAAACATCTGCAGAAAATAAAAAGCTGCTTGGAAGTAGCAATGCCTTGGAGAAAGAAGCGGCCTTCAGCGCCGGAGGCAGCCTCTGGGGGTTCCTTGCAGGGGTCTGCCTTTCCGTCTTGAGAGCTGTCCGAACGCCTCACCCTCGCCCTCCGACAGAACGCAGGCTCCGGGATGCCAGGGCTCGCCAGCCTGCAGTGGGACGTTCACCTGGTTCGTTATGCGATGGAGTCGACGCCGTGCGGATGGCTCCTCCCTAAGATGCCTGTGGCTTTTGCAGACTTTTGTTTTCTCTTCCAATCCTTTGTCAAGTTCATCAACTGGATTTCTTCAACCTTCCAAGCAGTCTCTTTCACAGGAGCCCAGCAGGTGCTGTGCACGCCCCAGAGACGGGCCACACTCCTCGGCCCCGCTCCGGCCCTGTCCCCTGGGCAGCCGGTCTTATTTTTCACCAGAGCTAACTGAGACCTGCAGGCTCGCAGAGGCGGGGGCCTGGAGAAACAAGAGGCTTTTGAAGCACAAGGTGAACGAGCCTGGCTGTGGTTTACATTCTTTACCTTAATTTTAACAAGTATTTCAACCCCCTTGAAAATTGCTTCTCTAGAAGAATAAACAGAGCCCACATTGAGTCATGAGCTGGCCCGCGACGCCTGGCGGGCATGGGGGCGCTCCAGCTCTGCTTTGGGAGACGTCACAGTAGCTGGGCTGAAGCATTTGGAGGGGGTGGGGGGCCCAGCAGCTCAACTGGCCCTCATTTTGGGAGATGCAGTGGCATTGGGGTGGCCGTGGAAGGTTTTGGGTTACACATAAGCAAGTGAAATCGTATATAAATAATAGAGGCAAAGAGTTCCAGAGGAAAAGGGAGCCAGCATTGGCGTGGCCGGTCTGTTACTCATCATGCCAGCGCTGGTACCTTTTCAGGCTCGTTCCGAGCTCCAAAATTAGTAGAGGGCCTCTCGGCAAGAGAAGCATGCAAGATCTTGGTCCTTAGAAATACGGGAGCCACCATGGAGAATCCATTCATTCACTGACTATTTATTAAGCACCGGCCATATTTCAAGCTCTGCTCCAGACAGTGGGGATCAGCGCAGAACAGAAATTCTCAGGAATTGTTCCCAGGAGAGCCCTGCCTTCCAAAGTGGGGGCAGGACCAGCAGCATCGCCATCCCCTGGGGGTGTGCTGGAAATGCAGAGTCTCAGGCCCACCCCGGATGGGCTGAGTCAGACCCTGAATCTGAGGCGCATCACTCTAGAAAAATGAAAGGAAGATGCAGGAAGAAAAACCCAAGTGGCCTTGACTCTCATCTTGAGACATCCAGACCTGTTTTTAGGGTTGGCTTATTCACTTATTTATTTCTTAACCGTGAGAAACTGGGCAGGAGGAGGGGGTGACTCTGCCACCCTAAATGTTTGTCTGCTAAAGCTCATGGATTGATCTCTCTTTTCTACTAGACTCAGACTTCCATGATGGCAGGAACTCTATCAGGCGTGCTCACCCCTGTAGCTTCAGCACTCAGCACAGCACCTAAAACTTAGTGGGTCTAATGGATACTTGTCGGCCGAAGGTGGTGACCCAGGTCCCCAGTCAGAACAGAAAAATAGTTTCTCAGAGCACAGGTGACCCCAGGAGTCTCCCACAATCAATGTGCCCGATCTGAACCTGTGACCTAGCGGAATATTCCACCACCACATCCGCCCCCTCCCCTGCCGGTAAAAGCCAATTTGTAAAATTACCCAACAGCCAGGCAGACAGGCTCGGGGACTGCTGGCGGTTCCTGTACGCAGACCCAGCATGAAATACCTGTTTCTCAAGGATCCGGGAAGGGCCGTCTCCCCTGTCAGCTGTGCCTTCCTTCTCTCCCCCGAGCTTTCTAAACAAGCCGTTGGCCTGGGGCCAGTAAAGCAAGGCGTTCCTGCCCAGATATGAGCTGTCCTCGGGGAACGAGGCTCGCTGATGCCCAGTGTGCATCCCGACCCTTGGGAAAAGGATCTTCGGCAGAGGCACTACACTCAGCAAGAGAAACATGTTGAAGAGTCTGCAATTTCTGGTCTTTGTATGTGACAAGCAGCGTCTCGTTCACCCTCACAAGCAGACTTGGCCTCCCCGTTATAAATAGGAAGGGATACCGGTACCCACATTATGGGGCTACACGGAGGACTGAGGGAGAACCTGGACACAAGACAGTGAGCACAGTGCCTGTTTATTACGTGCACACCTTCATCATCTCTGCTACCACTTCATTCACACACACACACCTGTCAAGTGGGAACCATTGCAAGCCCCATGTCCAGAAGAGGCTCAGAGAAGGAAAGAAACTTGCCCAGGGTCACACAGCTTTTAAACTGATGGAACCAAACCCTAACCTCCCAGGCAGTCTGACACTCTATGACCAGACCCTTAATCTCTGGCACATAATTTAACAGTAGTACAAGCTTCGTGAGGATCTGATGAAAGAACAGATGGTGAGTGTCACCTGGCTTTTCCAGACGTTAGCATTTGTAGTATCGATCGGAGAACAGAGGCCTCAAAGCTTTGACTCTCAGGACCTCTTTACACTCTTAAAACTTTCCAAAGAGTTTTAGGATCCCAAAGAGTTTTGCGTATGTGGCTTATATCTATCGATATTTACAGAATTTGATAATAAAATTGATAAAATTTAAAAAATATTTTTATCCATTAAGTCATATAAATGAGAACAAGAGTAAACCCATGACGTGTTGGCACAAATAACGTATTTTAGAAAAAATAATCATATTTTGCAAAATGAAAAAAGTAGTGAGAAGATTCACATTGTTTCACAGTTTTACAAATCTGTTTACTGTCTGGCTTAATAGGAAACGGCTGGATTCTCTTATCTGTTTCTGCATTCGGCCTCGTGCCGTACGTCATGTTGGTGAAGCACATGAAGAAAACCTGGCCACAAATAGATATGTCGTTGGAAAGAAAGGGGGACGTTAATAGTCTTTTTGGATAATCATGGGTATTATTCTTTGATAATACACCGAAACTCAACAAGACACCTCTTTGTTCCTGAAAGATGTGTTGCCATGTGGAATCTGAGACAAAAGCAATGAAATTTTTGTACTCTGCTGTGTTAAAATCCATTAGTCTATCTTATACTTTGAATGGGTCATCTGCCCAGGCACGATTTTGTAGCATCCCATGTGGTCATTTGGAAAACATGGGTTCATTGGTTATGCATTCTCCCAAATATTGACCCATTCCATTACATGGTCTGAAAAATTACTACTGATCTCATCAGAAAAATCTTTAGGAATCGGGAAGTGGTCTAGTTCACTGTGACAGATACAAGTTTTCCAAAATTCTAATTTTGCCTTAAAAGTTTTCATTTTTCCCGGCAATGACAGCCTCACTTTGTCCATGCTCAAAAAAATGTCTAAGTATGCCAGTATGAATGCCCATAGTTTGTCTGTCAATCATTCTTGCAATAAGTGTTCCTTGAAAAAAGTGGAGGGTTCAGCTCATACCTGGATCACTCGAGCGCTTTTCCTGGAGATATTGAGAGACTGGATGTGGTTGTCCAGATACTGTATTTTCTGTTTCATCATGTGGAATATTAAAAAGCCAGGTACTCACGCGTTGAGATTCAGCCTTAACAATTTCATGGCTTCATCAAGGACGTTCTTAAATGAAACCCTCTTCCAACTGCCACTGTGGGACGGTGAGAAACACGAGCCCTGGGAAGCACATCGGGTACCACTGCCTTGATGCACGCTCCGGCTCCCGCGGTTTCACCCTCATTGATGCTGCACAGTTGGGGTAAACACCAACACTGTGAAAAAGACAAATAACGTCTGAGGATTATGAAAAGAGTGTGACCTCACGGGTCCCCTGAAGGGGTCCTGGAAACCCTGAGGATCCAAGGACCAGAGTTTAAAACTGCTGAACTGGGTTATCAGATCCAGAATGCGGTTTATATCTGTTCTTGTTGGCTCTGTGCTTAATAAAGAATGTGGGGAAGGAAGGAAGGTGGGGGGAGGAAGGGAGGGAGGGAGGGAGGCAGGGAGGGGCCTAGTTAGTGAGACAATAGACTGCACTCAAATTTAAGTCCCAGACCAGCCCCAAGACCTCAGAAACCATCCGTCTGGGGCAGTGTGGGAGGGGAAGTCACTGTGGCCTCTGAATAAGCTCTGGCCTCTGCAGACTTTTCCACGCCTGCAGAAACAGCCCAGGCCTCTGGGTCTCTTTTCCCTTAAACTTCAATCCTTTGATGTGGGATCTCAAAACTGTACAGAATATGTAATATCCTCACCTTGAATTTAGATGTCAACATGCCTGTGGTTTGACAGTCGACTCCTGCATCAGTCATGGTCTCGCTAGGGAAGAGCCTTGCCCGGAGGTAACTGAAGAGGGTGTCACGGGGGGGATTTACAGAGCGAGGGCAGGGACTGGGGAACCGACAAAGGATGGGGAAGCATCCAGAGACTAAGAAGAGCGGGATCATCAGCACCTGGGAGAGGAGGGGGAGGGGAGGGGCAGGGAAGAGCTGGCAGAGCCGCGGCCAACACCCAGCCAGCGGGTCTCTGCCCCCGCCCTCCAATCTGCTTCTGGTCTCTCCCATTGGCTAATCCCAACAGGAAGCAGGAAGCAGGGCATCCTCCAGGTGCACAGAGCCTCGTGAAGAGTGGATCCGGAGGGGTAAGTGGAGAAGACCCAGCAGACTTTCCGAGTAACAGTGTCAAATGCAGCACATGGCCACATCCGGCTGCAAAAGGGCTCGCGGTGACAAGCCTCCCGTCTCTCAGCCCAGCGTGACACCCAGCCTGAATACGGCAGTGGGGTCTGCAGGCCCCTCTCTGTTAGCACTTTCCCCCAGCTCTTCCCACCCCAGCCAGCCCCCTGGCCCTCCTTCTGAGGCCTCGCGAACATCCAGGCTGCAGTCTGTTGGCTTCTCCTTACGGTACCCTGACTCACCATTATTAGTCCCTTATTAGGTACCAAGCATGGGAAGGAGCTGCTGTTGCCACTCCCCTTTTGTTCATGAGGAAATCAGGAATCAGAGTGGCAAAGCAACCAGACTTAGTAACACAGCAATGCACGGCAGTGCCTAGAGAATGAAACCCATGCTGTCACAAGCTACTTGCCAATGCCTTTTCCAGCACGGTGAGGCCAAGGACACTGCCCTGAGTCTACAGAGCCCCAGGGTCCAGGCCCAATCTTGGGCAGCCTCGCAACTCACTTTATTCCCTTTCCTGTGCCTCGGTTTCCTCCTCTGTGAAACTGAGAGTTCCTCTAGGCGATGCTAAGACGTCTCCCAGCCCTAACGACGCCCAAGCCCCGTGGGGTTGTGGACATTACAGCCTTGGCCTTCTAGATTCGAAAATGGCCCCAGAACCACATCCGTGCTGGAAGATTTTGTGGACAAACAATTCACTTCTTCTCCCCGGCCCCGTGCACTTGTCGGGCTCAGCAGATGTGGAATTCTGACACTGCACTTAGAGAACTTCCTCCATCTGGATTTCTGCAACCCACAGGGCATCATTTGCCAAACATGTGTTTTACAAAACACGGGCCCACTTCCCTGAGACTCGTGGAGCTGATCAAACCCACCTTTCTCCCATCACATGAATCCTGCCCGTGCACGCTTTCTGGCTGGGAGGACATGCAAGACCACGCTGGGTGAAGGGACGCCGTTGGCTTCCAGGCACCATGTGGGCTCTGCGTGTGCCAGCAGGGATGGCAGAGAATGTACAAGGCCACGCTCTCCTGAAAATATAGAAGTGGAACATGTGGTGTTAATAGAACACACAACAGGGGTCAGTGGGATAATGGAAAATAATTCATTTCTAATGTCAGGCCAACTAATGCTGTTGGGAGGAACATGGAGAAGTGTGCCCATGTGTCACCGCTCACTTTTCTGCATAACATTCAAGAAAATTAGGGACAGCTGACGTTGGTGTGGCTAACGAATTTAGGAAGGCTTTTGAGCGGCCAGAGTAAGGACAGGTGTGAACACTGCTGCACTCAAGGGGTTGAAGTGCTGACTTCCTCTGAAACACAACTTTAAAAAACAATTATTTATTTCTCTAAAATTGCGGTAAAATATACATGACATAAAATTTACCCTTTTAACCATTTTTAAGTGTATAGTTCTGTGACATTAAGTACCTTCACATTGTTGTGTGACTGTCACTGCCCAGAACGTCTCTAGAAGCTTTTCATCTTCCCCAACGGAAACGCTGTCCCCATGAAACATCAGTCCCTGTTCTGCCCTCCCTGAGTCCCTGGCACCCACCGTCCTACTTTCTGTTTCTACGAATTTGATTCCTCCAGGAACCTCGTATAAATGGAACCCTACAGTGTTTGTCGTGTGTGACCGGCTTATTTCACTGAGCATAATGTCTTCACGGGTCATCCACGATGTAGCATGCGTCAGTCCTTCATTCCATTTTAAGGCTGAATAATACTCCATTGTGGGGGTGGACCCCATTTTACTCGTCCATTCATCCATCGATGGACCTTTTGGCTATTGTGAATAATGCTGTATAGACATCCCTGCTATGAATAACTTTTACAATAGGTACTCCTAGGCTGGTAGAATAATTGATAGACTACCAAACTCACATAGCACAACTGTCCTCAAGCTAAAGGGAGGGCTCAAGGTGTAATGGAACACTCATGATCTTTGACACCAAAATATACCTGGTTTCAAATGTGTCACTGGCCAGCTGCAACTTTGGGCAAGTTTAACCCTCGTGAGTCTCACTTTGTTCATCTGTAAAATGGCATTTTGCAGGGGACACCACTGGTTGCTGTCCCAGCATCCACTTTCCTGGTTCCTAAGAGAATTCTGATTTTTCTTTTCAACTTTCTACTCCTCCTAGGTCATGTGCAGGTGCTGAGGTCTCCCACTGATGGGGAATGGGGCTCAGTTAGTTAGGTGGGCACAGCAAGCCACACACCCTTGCCCATGATTGGCTCGGAAACCCAGGCTTCAGCCAATCGGCTCCTGGTGGCCCCTTGGCAACTGTTGCTAGGGTTGGGGCAGACTCCTCCCCCAGCAGCCCCATCGGGCAGAGGAAGGACTGATGGTAGGTAGCAGTGGGACTCCATACACCTGGAAACCAACAGGAAAGCCGGTTGTTCCAGTTGCTGCTGGCAGCCGTCCTGCCACCACAGGGAGCCTGCACCACGGGGACAGAGCAGATGGAGCTGGAGTCCTGGTTACACCCTGCCCAGCACATATATGCACAGACACACACTCACTATATCTATGGACTTAGAATCAGAATGTTAAAATAAAACAGATCACTCTAAATCATGGTGATCCTACCTTATCATTATTGACAGGTGATGAGCTAAAGCCACAGAAAACTAAATTCACTTGCCCAAGGTCAACCAGGAGGGCTGTATAAAAAGACCACCACTAGGGGTGACCCTGTGGCTGAGTGGTTAAGTCCGTGTGCTCTGCTTCAGCGGCTCAGGGTTTCACGAGTTTGGATCCTGGGTGTGCACCCAACACGGCTCATCAGTCCATGCGAGGCGACATCCCACATAGCACAACCAGAAGGACCCACCACGAGAATATACAACTATGCACTGGGGGGCTTTGGGGAGAAGAAAAAAGGAGGAAGATTGGCAACCAATGTTAACTCAGGGCCAATCTTCGAAAATAAATAAATAAATAAAAATAAAAGTTTTGTTTTTTTTTTTAAAAAAGACCACCATTCAAGCACCTTAGCTCAGCTGTGCCCTGTATTGTGCTCACCTACGTGGGCGCACATGCTCCCCTCAACACACACACGCACACACACGCACACACACACACAGTGAGGTTCAGAAGTTGAATCTCACAATAATAACAGACCCCCATGATCATTCATAGCTGTGAAGCACGTGGTCTGTTGGCTGATCACTGGAGTACGGCTGGAGACAGAGACTGATCACAGAAAGAGAAGCGCATAGGAAACAGTTTTTGTCAGTATTACTACTGCTGCTGAAATAAGACAGCGTTCGAAGTGGAGGAAAAATGAAAAATAACGCAGAGATGGACCAGCTGGGGTAGGAGCCAGATGAAGACGGGACACGTCTTCTTAGCCCATGGATTCATTCACTTTCAGCAAAGCAGGAGCTTTTGCAGGGCGACTGGGGAAATCTGCATGAGACCTCTAGACCAGCTACAGAATTGCGTGGGGCGGGCAGAGGGGTGGGGGAGAGGCAGCAAATAAGGTAAATATTCATATTTGGGGACTCTAAGTGAAGGGTATCTTGAGAACTTCCGTGGTCCTCTTCTGTACATCTGAAATCACATTAAAAAAAAAAAAAAATGGTGTGCTTTCTAAGGGACACCTGTGGAGAAAACAGACGACTGATTCAAGAAAAGAAATGACGGTGGGAAGGTGTGATGGAGCCCGATAGGAAATGAGCCGGCCCCTAGGAGCCCGAAAGTCCAGGAGAGGCTGCGCCTACGATGCCGTCCCTCCAATTATTGTGGTGAGTTCTCCCGACCTGCTTTCAGTGTCACGGTTCAAATTGTCAAAGGCCCCTCTCCGGCTATGTCACCATTGCTGTTGGCAGTAGGCCAGAACCACTGACACGCTTTGCACATGCTGACAGATTGGAGAACATATAAATATGGAGCGCCCACCATGTCCGATGACATGACACACGCAGAGAGGTAGTGTACACACTTAGGATACAATGGGGTCCCTTAGTTTTAAATCAAGATTTCTTGCATTATACACGGTAGTCACGAGTGAAATATTTCTCAAGCATAGCCACCCCCTTTCAACATAGAACACAGTGTATAATACAATGGTAGAGTATTTCCTGTATGATAAACTACAGGATCTTGGAGATAATAGGGCAGCAAGCACACCGCCACTTGTATTGGGCGTCTCCTGGGTGCCAGGATCTGTGCTAAGTGCAGTTGTCGCGCCTGCAGAGAAGGAAGCCCCGAGTCGCGGGGAGCTGTTGCTCCCCCATTTCCTCTGTGATGCACGGCAGAGCCGGGAGTGGAAGTCTCCTTGAACCCAGAGGCTGATATCTCAATGTGACATGATGTCACAGCCCCAGCACGTCACCCTGCTCGACACACACCACGAGTTCACGTCTACATTGCATTTGGCACTGAGTGCAATCCAATCAGAGGCAACTGGAGACCCCCTTGTTGCACTTTCCCAGGGTCCACCGACAGGCACGTGACTGGACTTTCCAGCCCTGCCACTTGCAGAGTCATCTTCATGGTATCAAGCCACCGCAAATCGGAACCACCACTTCTTTCAGCCTCATCCAGTTTGCCCAAAGCCATGTAAGCAAGCTGGCAGAACTGCACCTCTGCCTTTCTCCACACGGCTGCTCGGGGTACATGGTGATGGACACATCACAGCCACTTGAGCACAGCGTTCTTAGATGGGAGCTGGCAACTCAGATCCACCTGTTGACCGAGTTCCAAAATGATTGTCAATTTTGCATGGTTATTGGTGTTGTCGTTTCTGCATTTCACTTCGCTTTGAGAGGTTTGAACAATAAGAATAATTGCTCAGGGATGCTTGGAGCCCAAGAGAGAACACGCGGCTGCTTTTGAACTCAAACAAATGCCCTTTGACAGAGGAACACAGCCTGCTGAGCCCAGAACTCCACTCTCCGCACAGAGCAGGTGCCTTCCTTCTCTGCCTGCAGTGACTTTCTACCTCCCTGTCCTTGTCCCCTGGCCAAGATGGCCCCTCCTCCCGGGCCGGGTCAAGAGCATTTCCTCCCATCCCCCTCCCTCCTGTGCGGAGATAGTGCTGTCCGTGGTGACACAGTGTGCAGGAGGTGTCCATCAAGCCTGACGCTCCTGACTTATCGTATCACTTCCCTGCCTCATGGCTTCTGGGCTGAGCTTCGTGCTTGCAGGCCACGGCACCACGCGGGTCTGCAGGGGTGTTTAAGACAGGCGTGGTTCGTTTTCTGATCATCCATGGATTTTATATTTCTGCCAAAAATTATAAACAGGCAATATTACATATGCACATTTGGCAACTAAATGTCATCTGACTTGCCAGCTCCGATGGACAAAATGTGGATGTGGAGTGTGTTGTGTTGAGATAATTGTGGGGCCATCCCTGGGGTCTGCAGGGAAGAGTGCGGGAATCGATTAGCAATGTCTGCCCTGGTAGAAGGAAGGGCAGTCAGCAGTCATGAGTTCCCATTCTTTATTTGGTGAGGAAGATTGGCCCTGAGCTAACATCTGTTGCTACTATTCTTCTTTTTGCTTAAAGAAGATTGTCGCTGAGCTAACATCTATGCCAATCTTCCTCTATTTTGTACATGGGATGCCCTCTTAGCATGGCTTGATGGGTTGTGCATAGGTCCACACCCAGGATCCGAACCCATGAACCCTGGGCCGCTAAAGCGGAGCATGAGAACTTAACCACTATGCCACTGGACCGGCCCCATGAGTTCCTATTCTTGATACCCGATGCCCTGCAGCAAGGGTGGACAATCCACCTTTAAAGTCTAAACTGGCTTTCTCCCCATACCCCCACCCCACCTCCTCAGTTCCTTGGGGTGATTTCAAGCAGTGCCTCAAAGCCCAGGACAAACTGCCCGCAAATCCCCAGGGAGCTGGACGGGTTCTGGGTCAGTGTGCCCTGGTGGGCCTGAGATTCTGCATTTCAATCCAGCTCCCAGGTGATGTCTGAGGACCACGAAGTGGGTAGTGAGGATTTAATGTAAATGAATAAAGAGGACCGAATTAAGAGCCCAGCACATTCTAAAGTAAAAGTGAGTCCATCACCCCTCTACTGTCTAAAAGCTCGGAGCAGCTCAGGGACCCCATGACTGTCCTCCGTCGGTCCCACCTTTCAGGCCAGAGCCGATAGTCTATCTGAGAAAACTCTTGCTCGCTCCAGGACTCTGCTCACGCGATGCTCTGACCCACCTGCAGCCCTGATTCAAGGGGCTGCAGCCTCCGCTCAGCCCTCCAGACTGCCCTCCTGTCTTTCTCTCCTTCCTCGAGTCCCGGGGGCCGACCACACGGATGATATCAGTGGCCCTGGCTCTCTGGCTCTGGCCGGAGTCACCAGTGGGGACACCAGCAGGAGACTGGAGCTGGCGGGGGGGGGGGGGGGGGGGGCGGGGCACAGTCTTGTCCCTGAAGGACGTGCTCGTCTTTTGTAGGAAGTGGAGGGCCCGGCACGGGGGACAGCCCAGGGAGGGAGAGCTACCGTTACTATAAGTCTCTGTTATTTTTATTTTATTTCATGCGCTATCTTTATTAAACCTATTAAATTCCAGCTCAGGCGCCTCCTTCAGGAAGCCTTCCCAGATTATTTGAACCTTCAATAATATCCTCCTCCTTTCAGCTCACTCAGCAAATAACTTAGCCCCTTATTTTGAGCCATCTTCTCTCTTTTTGTCCAATTGCTTCTAAGCATCGGTCTGGTCTCCACAAATCGACAAGAAACTTCAATTTGCTCTCCAGGTGTGAACATGCCCCGTCTCCCGTTGCCCCCGGCACGGCGCCCGGCTGTCCCTGTGGACACGGGTGAACTGTTCCTCTGATGGGGCGACCCACAAAATGCATCTGAAACTCAACAGATGCAGATCAATGATTTGAGAATAACCTATTTTTTATTTGTGGTCTCCATTTTCTGGAATAAATGAGTATTTAGGGAAATGTCTAAAAAAAAAACGTATTTTTAAATCAACTTTTTAAGACGGCTTTATTGAGATATAATTTACATGCCATACAATTCACCCACTTAAAGTGCACAGTCAGTGATTTTAGTGTATTCACAGGGTTGGGCAACCAACAACACAGTCAATTCTAGAACATTTGTTTCAACTCAAAAGGAAACCCCGTATCTATTAGCAGGCGCCACCTCCCCCATCCCGCTCTTTGGTTTCGAGCATACATTTAAAACACGAAGCAGAAAAAGGGCATTACAAATGGAAATCGCTCAAGACACGTTTCTGTTTGCATCGCCTGGGATTCTGATGACTTTTTTACTGGCTGTGTTTCAGGAGAATTGAATTCAGATGACACGAAAATTCACCTGATTTTGCAGAACCAGTTCCAGTTCACCTGCCTCCTTGCACACCTGAGTTCAGCAGCCTCGTCCTTCCACTAGAGGGCGTGGCGTCATAGATGCCGGCTGATCCACCTGGGCTGTCGCAGGTGTTCCCCACCGCACCCCCTTTGAGGGGAAGAGCCCGTTGCTGCCAGTCTGGGACGAGCTTCGGATGGAGCCCTGCCTCCTGTGTTGTAATCGAGCCTGGGAAGGAAGCTTTCATTTCTGAGCCAACTGCAGACTAGATTGATTCCAAAGGTGAGGCATGGACACAAAGAAAATACTGTACGTCGATGCTGCCGCTGCTGACGATAATAATACTGCCATTTATTGAGTATTTACAGTGTGCCTGGCACGGCACTAAGAACATTACACGCGTATCTTATTTAATCCTCGCAACAGCCTTCTGAGATGAAACTTATTATTTTGCCCTGTTTTCTGGTGAGGAAGCTCAGAGAAGGAGCTTTATTAACAAGCCCAGAGGATCCCTGTAGATCTTCAGAGCAGTGGAATGATCTGTTTGGATAGAGCGGGAGGCCAGTCTGAGGTGGATGACCTCCTGAAGGTTTCAAACTCTAGAATTTGAGAGTTCTGACTTCTACAACGCCAGAAGCATAGGACGTTCCTCGACTGAAAACACTGAATCCTTTTAAACCAAACGCAGAGGGAGATGTGCATTCACATGGAGTGAAAAGAGCCCATTTTCAATATAAATCAGAAACGTCTGGGGACAGCCCAGTGGCGTAGCACTTAAGTTCCTGCGCTCCACTTCTGCAGCCCGGGGTTCACAGGTTTGGATCCCAGGTGCGGACCTACACACCGCTCATCAAGCCACGCTGTGATGCTGTGCGTTTGTATGTGATGCGTCTCACATACAAAATAGAGGAAGACTGGCAGACGTTAGCTCAGGGACAATCTTCCTCACCAAAAAAAGAAAAAAGTCTGACAATGTGTGCCATGAAATGAGGGCTCTGGATCTCTGGAAACCTGTCTTTGATCAGCCTTGATGGACTAATCTGACCCCAGTAATGGCCAGATCCTTAAGGTCTTTTGTTCCAACCAGATGGTGTCCACCTGGGGACGGCAACTGTCCCAAGTTTTACTGTCCCCCACTTGCAGCATGGGGCCCAGAAGCAGCCATGGGCACTCCATCTTTGGTTTAGGCCCCTTTGCTGTGGAATTCACATTCTTCGTTTTAAAGATGTTGATGTGACGAGCGGAATGTCCCAGGTGGCCCAGAACAGCCAGCATTCGAAGTTTCCAGGGGCAGGAGACAGGACTCCAGACGTGGGAGGGGAAGCCCTTCTCGCTCCCAAGTGCGGTGGCCCTTGTTCAGGGCAGCGATTCCAGCTGAGCTGCAGAAAGCCTCTGCTGGAGCTGGGGTCTTGCAGTCTACACCAGCACCCACAGAGCCCCGGCAAGCAGGCCCCCGAGTGTGCGTTCCCCTCCAATTCTCCACAGCTTCTCGCTCCTTGACAGAGTCCCTCCCCCTTGAAGCTTTCTGATCGCCTTCGGGTGTGCGGCCACTCTGGAGTTCTGGAGCATCCCTGATGGCACGACCCGATGTGGCCCTGCCTTCCTGCCACCTTCCATTGTAGGGGAACGTCGTCTTCAGGAGGAAATTGTAAGTAGTGGATAAGCACGGCTGCAAACTTATAAGATACCAATAAGCAGAAGAGGAAAAAGTTATTACGAAAGCTAGCCACTCGGGAATGTGAAATGGTGCTGCCAAGTTTGGAAGATGGTCTGGCGGTTCCTCAAACTGTTGAGCCTGAAGTTACCACGTGACCCAGCAAGTCCACTCTCCCAGGCCCTCTTGACTCATCACTCTGCAGTCTGGACCCCACAGACAGTGGCATTTTCCTTCTCTGCTCAACTATTACCCTCTATCGGCACCATTTTAACCAGCAGTGAATTATTCCACTGGGGCACGGGACGCAGGGTGGGTTCTCACAGTTTCAGGACCTGTCGCTGTCCACTGGGAATTCATTCATTCATCAAGACCAAGTAGACGCCCACCAGGACCTCAGCCCAGGTTCATCGGGATGCCGGAGGCTGGAAGCTGCCAGCGTCCTCAGCCCTGCATCCTTCCTCAGGTCCATGGCTGCTCGGCCAACCACCAACGCCAAAAGCTAACGACTAGGGTGGATGCGGCAAGATTCCCCAGGCCTTTAGTGACTTCAGGGTGTGTGTGTGTGTCTGTGTGTGTGAAATGGGCTGGGTGGGTTGCTACAAAGATAAAACTGGCCTGTGTGTGCTCACGGCATGGCAGGTCTTGTCCAGTGTCCCTCACTGATAAACACCAGGGCCATGTAACGTGACTGCCCATCGCACGACCGCAGCACAAGGGCTGAATGAAGGACGATCATGGCCAGAGGCCAGCCGCCCGGGACCCCATGGGCATCCCTGAGGCCAGTCTCCACCATGGAAGGCCTGCTGGGGGCGTCACAGCACAAGCCCAGGTCACGCCCTGAGGCAGGATTCCTGACCTCCAGTCTCTGCGGTTCCCAGGGGGCAGGCAGGGTTCATGTCCACAGCGAGAGCTGCCGGGGAGGAAGGATGCACTCAGGAGGGCGGACGGGGAGTGTTGGCATCAGGAGCCCAGGGCCTCATACCTGAGTCCTCAGCTGTGTGACACTGACTGTCACATAATCTCTCTGAACTTCAGTTTTCTTGTCTGCAAAAGGAGCTTTGTGACACTTTCTTCAAAGAGACTTCATGAGGGTTAAATGAGCAAGTAGGGAACAAACAGATGAATGACAGTGAGTACACCGTGCGTGCTGCACGCCAGGCTCTGTGTGAGGAGGTCACACGCTCATTCACACCCTCGCACACACTCACACACTCAGTGGATGTTGTTAAGCTCCCGTTTACTAAGTTTATCAATACAGAAGTGGAGACAATTTCCTGCCCTCACGTAGCTGACAGTCTAATGCTGGAGACAGAAAAGAAGCCAGAAAAGAGATAAACGATGTGTCTTCAGTAGTTCCAAGTGCCACGGAGAACAGTAAATAACCAAGACGAAGCGGGGGCAGGGACGAAGTGTGGGCCAGTTAGTGGAGGCTCTGTTTTAGACATGGGGTCGGGGAAGGGCTCCGGAAGGAGATGGCCCCGGGCCCAGACCTGGACGGCAGGGAGCAGACAGCCTGCAGAGTTCTGGCGGGAGAGCACTCCAGCACTCCGGAGCAGCGGTGACGAAGGTGCCCAGGAGAGACGTCATCCTGTGGTCACTGATGCACACCAGGGGGCCGGGGCCCACAGCCCCCACTTCCCAGCTTTGACGCCAGGCGCTCAAGCTGGAGAATCGCCCAGCACCTTCTGGCCCTGAAGCCGCCATCTCGCCCTTGGGGACAAGGTGGCCCTATCAGCGGTGGCCAACTTTAGGCTGCACCTGGATGTAATTTCTCCCTGGTGCTAATTGGCAGGGGGTGGGAGGAGGGAGCAGGGAAAGCCAAATAAAGCTTCACAGTCCTGGCTGTGCCTGAGTGAACGCCCTCGTGGGGCACAGGGCTGGGGCCGAGAAAGGATGCCCACAGCAGCCTCATCATCTCATTAAATCAAATTACTGGGCACACTGGGAGTGCTGGGCACCCCAAGGGGTGTGCTCCCCTGCTGGTCATGAATAGCCTGTCTTGTTTCCCTTAAAAATAATTTTTTTAATGTCTTGACAAAACACCTCTCTCTTTTGGGATTTCCAAAGTTAGCAAAAATTGAGCTCCGAGCAGCAAAAGGCCCATTGGTGAATGGTTTGCATTTTCCATTTCCTTCGCTTCCATCTTCCTGCTCCGTTGGAAGGAAAGGGAAGCACTTAATGGCACGGGGGAGGGGGCTTTGCTAAGCTGCTGCAGACCCTTTGTTCCTTGGCCCCCATCTCTCGGAGAGCTCTGTGTCCATGCAGCCTCCTCTGGCCCTCCTTGCCCAGGATGGGGTTTGGGGACCGTGCCCCTGGCCCTTTTCATTACTGTTCCTTTCTCTCAGGGATTTTTTCCCCCGGTTGTCAACAGTATGTCCAGGGGAGTTTTTCTCCCGTAAGCCTCGCCTGCCAAGGGCTTAGGGAGAGCCAGGGAGAGCCAGGCATCGCGAGGTGACAGCACAGGGCTGGCCAAATCATTAGCCGCTTCCGTGGACGATGAATCTGTCAGCTGCGGCGCGGCCGTGAGCTCTGACGCTTTCCTCCAAGCCTTTGATGGCTGACCTTGTCAAGGCGGAGGCAAGGAGGGGCGGGGTAGCGTTCATCCTCTGTCCTCCCCCGGACCGTGGAGAGCAGGAAACAGGAGTCCAGAGCAGATATCAAAGGCCACAAGGTTCTCAACATCACCAAGAGAAGCAAGGCCCAACTTGGCCACTGAGCGTGCCTCCAGGACCGGGCTAGGGGGTCTCCAGGTTAACGTGAGGAATCCGGTGGGGGACACATAGGCAGCAAGGAGATCAGAGCTGACACACAGCCTTGGGAGGCCAGGGATGCCCAGGGAGAGCGAGCCAGAGGAGGGGGTCCCACTCCCTTCACAGCTGAGCCCCGCTTCTCTCAGTCTCATGGTCCAGCACTTCTCCCCCCAGTGACCCCCATCCAGACCACCCTGAGTGAATTGCGACCCCACCTCCTGGACACACCCCCACTTCACGCCGCTTCTGTTCAGATTGTGCCTTCTGCCCAGAGCACTCCGCTATAGCTGCTTCTGTTCCTCCCGAGCATCTCCATGGACCTCACCCCCTCCACCACCAAAAGAACTCTGTCCCCGATCCCCCCTCCCAGCACTTACCCTGCAGTAGTTCACACTGGATTGTAACTGCCCGCTTATCTCTCTGTCTCTCACACTGAGCTGTGGACCTGGGAGAACAGGACCTGTCTCTTCTTCCTTGTGAACCTGCAGTACGAGACCCAGAGCACATCACCCTCATGTGTCCTGACTCCTTGTTGCAAGATGGCTGCAGCAGCTCTGAGCATCATATCCTCTCCTGACAGTGCCCCAAGAAGGAAGGGAAGAAAAAGATCTCACTTTGAATGTCTCTTCCTTACATGGGGGCAGAAAACATGCCCCAGAAGCAGACTTCTTATGTCTCATTGGTCATAACTGGGTAGATGGCTACCCTAAACATTGAAAAGATAGGTGAAGGGAGGGAGGAAAGGAAGGAGGGAAAGAAGAATTGATGGGAGGATGGAAGGAAGGAAGGAAGGGAGGAAGGAAGGGAGGGAGGTAGGGAGGGTAGATTGAAGGGAAGGAGGAAGGATGAATGAATAGAGTGGTGGATGGGTGAATGGCAGGATAGGAGGATGGATGGATGGATGGATGGATGGATGGATGGGTGGATGAATGGATGGATGGATCGATCAATAGAAGGAAGGAAGGAAGGAAGGATGGATGGATGGATGAGTGGATGGGTCGATCGATCAATAGAAGGAAGGAAGGAAGGATGGATTTTTTTCCTTAATTGCTTTTCCTACATGCTTCATTGTGATTATATGTAAGTTTTATGGGAATTGCACCTAGAAGATGGCACATGGGAGACCTGGACTCTAGTTCTGGTCTTGAGTTGATAAAACAGTGTCAGAAACACAGAAAGTCTGTCTCAGGCCAGCTCTACCTTCCTGCTTCCTTGGATGGCCTTGAGGTCCAGTCCATTTCCCACTCAGAAAGCCCATCTAGAAGCTTCCATAGCACATGGTATGAGTTGAATCCTCAAAGCCAGCCCTTCCCCCTTCTTGCGTGCTGGCCAATCCAGCTCCCATGATGGAGGCTCCAAATGCCAGATGCCCCCTTTTCCAGTTAGGGAGGGTCTCTGGAGCCAGTTCCAGCCAAGAAAACAGGGGAAGTCTGCTTTCTGGGAAATGTAAAAAGAGGCGCCTTTCCCCACGTCTGCTTTGGACGCTGTCAGGAGAGGACATGCCGCCTGAGTCTGGGGCCGCCGTCTTGCAGCCTGAGGACAAAACGCCGACACTCTGAGGATGGACAACGCCTGGACCACAATGACATCATCAGGCCACTGAACAAACCTTGAGCTCACTACGTCTGTGCTTCTCTCTAGAGACAATTAAGTGACTTATTTACACTACTCTTAGTCAGAGTTCTGATCACTTGTAGCCAAGACCTCACAGGGAAGCATCTCCCTTTGCAGGTGGCTATGTCTTTGGCAATCACGGCCTTCCCTGAGATTCAGACATCAAGGACGGCTGCAGGGGGGAGGCGGGCTTCAATGAAATGGATCAGGAGGAAACATCAAACTTGGCTTTAAACCACTATTTGTTTAGTTCACAATTCTGCGAGGAAGCTGGCTGGTTCTTCTGGTCTGGGATGGGCTGGCTCGTTTCCACTGGGCGCTCTCGCTCCTCCGTCTGTGGTCAGCTGGGAGCTAGAAGGGCTGGGCTGCTTTCACCCCCATGCTGCTGGGCGGCCAGGCTGTTGGCTGGGCTGTCTCAGTCCTCCTGGGCCTCTCACTCTCCAGCTGACTGGCCAGGCTCAGACACACCAGGTTCTAGGGTCCTGAGAGCAGCGAGCGGCAAGGCCCGGTGCACAAGCTCTCGTGTCGCATCTGCTAATGTTCCGGAGGCCAAAGCGAGCCACACAGCCAAGCCCGGGGTGGAGAAATTGTCTCCAGCCCCAATGGGAAGGAAGAGTTAGTGAGGGTTTTCAGACGCAGTGGGGAGAACAGATAACAGGCCTTGGAGGGACACAGAGGAGGGAGCAGTGACCTCGACGGGAGGGACCAGGGAAGACTTCACAGGGCAGGTGACGCTTGAGACGGAGCCCTGAACGATGAATGAAAGCTCATGTGGGAAAGTTGAGTTCATGCACATTATTCATGCAACAAGCTTGAGGAAGGAAAAAGAAGCCAGAACAAGGATTGTCTGGCCAACAGTAAGCTTGGCTGTGAGATGGCAGGGGTGTGGCAGAGAGAGGGGATGAAAAATATGAAGAGTTCATTTAACAAGAAGAAAGGAAGTGAGCACAGAGGCAATGGAGTATGGCAGGGAAGAAAACGGAGCTGTCCACCTGGGTGACCTTAGGCACATTACTTAACCTCTCTGTGCCTCAAACTCTTCATCTGTGAGGAGGGGATCATGATCATGATCACACGGGTTTTTACTTTTTTGCATAAAAAAAGTGAAAACATGAGAAGCTCTTACAACAGTTCTTCGTATGTGCTAAGCCCTCAGGAAATCGTAGTGATTTATCGACCGTCTAGCACACGCCAGCTTTCTGAAGGCATTACTGAGTGCATGTTCACAACAACCCGATTGAGGGATATGCTTACCCATGTCAGAGATGGAAAAGCCAGGGCTCAGAGTGCGCACGGAAATGCCCGAGGCACAGAGCTTCGAAGTGGGATCTCCGGTGTCTGAACAACTGTCAGCACGGGGGGCCACACGGACAAGTGGAACTCAACCCCTGGGGCTTCAGCCGTTGGGCTGTGCAGAGTTGGCATGAATGACCTGCAATCTATGAGCCGCCCCTTTAGAACTGCACTATTTCAGACCCGCTCTTCCATCTGTTCCTGCGCTGGAAGAGAGGGAGCGTTTTAGACACAGGTCGCCCCCGTGCCGTCTCGCCCGGCCACAGATGCTGGAGCCACCGGAGCCTTCGTTTATGTGTGTGAAAGGCTGTGCTGGGGTTTTTCCTATAAAACTGTTGTTTTCTTGAAAATGTGCCCTGACTTGACAGTCCTTGGCAGGAGGCAGAACATTCCGGTAACAGAGTCACCCAAAAGGCAACGTCTGTATCCAGCCAAGGAAGCTGAGGCTGACTCCTCCGGGCCGCGGCTCACGGACACTGCAGGTGCGGCTGCAGACGGTCACGCACCCGGGGAGGCGCTCGGCCGCGAGCACGCGCGAAGGCCGCAGCGGCCCAGGTCCCGGCGGAGGGCGTTGTCTTTCCTGGTTCCAGTCCAGGCTAGAATGGCACTCAGGAGTGCACGCGGCCGGAATAGAGAGAGTTTATTTAAAGAACCCGAAAGGTTAAACCACTCAGGGTTCTGCAGAGCTAAATCTGAGGCATTTGTAAGCCGTCCAGACAAATTTGACCTGGGCCACGCCGGGTCTCACAATTTATCCTACACTCTCGTGTCTCTTGATTCTGGAATATACAGCAAAATGCTGAACACTGAGGGGAAATCCATGAGTCAATAGCCATGGAGGCCGACTCTATGCTGCGCGTTCTCTGTGCAGAGCTGGTTTACTTCTCACAGCTCCAGGAGGTGGGTATTGTTATTATCCCTCACTTACGGTTGGGGAAACTGAGGCACAGGAGGTGGGGAGGAATCACTTGCTCGAGGTCTCACAGGGTACCAGGAAGGGTTGGGACTTGGAGCCAGGTCGTGCGACCCCAGCATCCAGCCTCTTCCCGTCAGCCTCCCAGCAGCCCGCCAGCGCTCCACGCATGGGTCCGAATCCGTCTCCAGCCGCAATCTGGCTCCTGGGCTCTGCTCTTGCTCCTCCACCAGCCTCTGGACTTCGGACGGGTCTGCTTAGGCCCCTCTGTTACCGCAGATGAAATGGGTTAGAAACTGACCTCGACCTCCGAGGTGGGAAGGGCCACCTCCCACTCATCTTGCTCAGGGGAAAACACAGAGATGAGACAGGTGAGGGGTTTCACCTGAGGCCCCAGGCCACGCTGTCTGCTCCACTCGCCCTGGCTGAGTCCCCAGAATTCTGCCTGCAGCCTGCTACACACACAGATGCGCAGCTGCCACTACACCCCTGCTGAATCAGAATCAGCAAGGGGAGGCCCCCACCTTGGGGGCACCCCGTACTTGGACCTCTGTGTTTCCATGTTGGGATGTCCACTGTCCCTCCTGAGCAAGCAGACTGGGTGGCGTCTCTGGTGGGTGAGCCTGGCATCGCGGGGCTGTGCTGGCTGAGGGCCGGAGCTCTGCCTTAATGTGCGAGCAACGGGCCGCATCGAGGCTCCGAGGGGCGTGGACATCGGTGGCTGCAGCGGGCTGGCGATGTCGGGGGCCTCGCAGTCCAGGTCTCTGGTCACCAGCAGCAAAGTGGACTCTGGATTCTGAAGTCTCCTGACACCTCGTACCCGCTCTCTGTGATTTTCTGCCCTAGCGGGGAGGTGACGTGGTTAAGGAGATGTTCCCAGCTCCAGCCTCTGTAAGCTCTGGCAGCAGGGATGGCTCTCCAATCACGCCTTTGCTTTCTCCGTTTCGACACACTGCCTCCCACTCCTGCCACAAACCCTGCTTCCCCGAGACGAACGCTGTCACCCCTGTTCTAAGGCGGAAGGCAGGGACTGGCCAAAGAACGGAACCTCTGATAAAGCACTTTCCTTCAGGAAAGCTCATGCAGCCTCTCCCCGCTCCGTCCACCTCTGCATCCTCACGGCCACTCCGCTGGTCCGTGTCCCCTCACCCAGGACACCCAACAGCCACCAACAGGCCTCCCTGTGCCCCGCAGTCTATGCCCCGTGGCTCAGCCTGAGCCACGACCCTGAGTTATAAAACCCATGGTCTTCCATGTCTCTTCTTACAGCCGTTCCATGGCTTCTCATGGTTCTTAAGAATAAACCCAAGCAATCTGGAGTGAGGGGAGGGGCCCCTCGTGATGGGCCCAGGCTCACTTCCCATCGGCCCCACCCTCCGGGCTCCTGCACAGGGCAGGGGAGCCCGTTCCTCCCACCTCCGGCCCCAGCTGGCCCCCTCTCTTGACACGCACCCCCCAAGACAACAGGAAGCATGGCATGTGTCTTTTTCTGGCTTCCTCCTTCTCGCCTCTCAGCTCTCGGCTTCAGCGTCATGCCCACCAGGAATCCCCCGGCCCCCCGCGCTGGGGCCCCATTCCCGCATGCTGCCCTCCACACTGCAGGGGCCCCGTCCCCTGGGCCATGGCCCCACGAGGGCACGGAGGGGCTTCCACTACATCCAAGCACCTGGGGCCCATCCACCCTGGACCCGCGAATGTTCGGCCTCAGTGGCTGAAGGTCACCAGCACCTTCCCTGTGAGCAGGCTGCTCTCTGTGAGGGACATGCCCTCCTGACATGCTGGTCAAGCTTGTTTCCAAAGTTGCATCGTTTGTCACTGGAGATGCCACCCAATGGCAAGGATCCCATTTCCCTTGATAGAGAAGCCATTGAGTTTGCTGGGAGGGGGCACTTTCAGGGACTGTGGGGTTTTCTCCTTATTGGGAGTAAAAGTAACTGAGTCTTGGGGGGTCTGGATTCTCCATCCTCGTTCTTTTTCGTGGAATGTGGGTCAGATTCCGCGGGCACACTGCATGATTTGCCCTGCCCGGGCTGCCTGACACATCCTCCTCACCCTGGTGTTTATGGCCCTGCTGTTCCCGCTGGTCAGTCCCCACTCGGAACACCATGCCAGGATGAGTGCACCCCGCCCAGGGCTCTCTCCACGTTCCTGGGCTTCATCAGGGAGCTAGTTGCCATCCCCATAAAACCCCGGCAGCTCCTTTCTCCTCGCTCCTCTGGGAGCTCCTGCCTACGCCCTTTTCACACGCCCAGGGTGGAATATGATAAGTCATAATCCCTCACTCCAGCTGCATTGTTTGAGCTCCTCCCACCTCGGGGCCTCTTCCCCTTGTGACGGCTTTGAAGTGGCCTAAGCCTCTAGTAGCTTTCAGATGACACTTAAGTTACACCTCTTCTGCATTCTTATCTCCACGCTGACATGTTGGCAGCCCCGCAGCCTCTCCGCCAGGAGCATGTCCCCTGGGTGACCTTTTGGCTTCTGCAGACGGCACCTGGGCGCGCAGATGGATGGGACCTGAGGCGGGGCCTCCCCTGCGCTGGGCGCACCGGGCGCAGCAGCCCTGTCTTCCCTAAGTGTCTCCTTTCACCGGTCCTCTGCAAGGAGGTCCTCCCAAATGCTCTGGGTCCCCCAAGTGCCCCCACACCATGCTCGCTGCTGTCAGATGTTTTTTTTAATTGTGATAAAACATATATAACATAAAAGTTACCATTTTAGCCATTTTTAGGTGCACAGTTCAGTGGCATTAAGCACACTCACGTTGTTGTGCGGCCATCCCCACCATCCGTCTCCAGAACTTTTCCATCTTCCCAAACTGAGACTCTGTCCCCGTTAAACACTCCCCACCCGCCTCCCCCAGACCCCGGCACCCACCGTCCTACTTTCTGTCTCTATGAACTTGGCTCCTCCAGGAACCTGATATGAGCAGAATAATACAGTATCGGTCCTTTTGTGACCGGCTTAGTTCACTGAGCACAATGTCCTCAAGATTCATTGTTGTAGTGTGGGTCAGCCTTTCCTTGCTTTTATGGCTGAATAATATTCCACTGTATGGATGGACCACGTTTCGTTTATCCATCCATCTGTTGATGGACAGTTGGGTTGCTTCCGCCTTCTGCCTCTTGAGAATAATGCTGCTGTGAACATGGGCGGACAAGTATCTGTTTGAGTCTCTGCTTTCAGTTCTTTGGGGTACATACCCAGAAGGGAACTTCTGGATCTTAATTTTGTTTAATTGTTTGAGGAGCTGCCACTGTTTTCTACAGTGGCTGCACCATTTTGCATTCCCATCAGCACTGCACAAGAGTTCTAGTTTCTTCACATTCTCACCAATGTTTCTTATTTCTCATCTTTTTTTTGGTGAGGAAGATTGACCCTGAGCTAACATCTGTTGCCAATCTTCTTCTTTTTGCTTGAGGAAGATTTCTGCTGAGCTAACATCTGTGCCAATATTCCTCTATTTTATATGTGGGACACCTCCACGGCGTGGCTTGATGAGTGGTGCCATGCCTGCGCCCAGGACCCGAACCTGCAAACAGCGGGCTGCCAAAGCAGAGAGTGCAACCTTAACCACTATGCCACTGGGCTGGCCCTTCACCTTTTTGATAATAGCCATCCCAATGGATGTGACATAGGACCTCACTGTGTTTTGTGTCAGAAGGTTTTTAATCCTCCAGCATCAAAACCTGCCAGACGTTCTCTCCTGGAACATCATTTTAAAATACTTTTTCCTCTCTCCTTCTTTCCTTAAGGAGATAGTTTAAGAACAATGTGGTCCTGTTATTTGTGTCACAACTACCTGTTGTTGTTGTGATAAAAATGGGAATCTGGGTCTCTCCTGGAAACCCGCCTGGATGCTCACTCCGCAGGCATAGAAAGTGCACAATGTTGCCGATGATGACCGCCACCTGTGCCACCGTGATGAGGTGGATACGATTTTCCCATTTTACAGACGAGGAAAACGAAGCTTGAAAGAAGAACCTTGGCTTCCTTGCCCTGCTGACCTTCAATGTCCTTCACCAAAAAGGCATGTCTGTTGCCACCTCATGCAAAACGTTCTGCCACTGGTCTGTGGAATGGTCTCATTTGAGGAGGTCATTTTGCTGGCCCGAGGAGCGGTCCCTGAGGCCACAGTGGAGGTTTGGTCCCCATCCTCTTCTGCCCTCCCATTAGGATACAGCGAGGATGCTGCCAAGATGGACAAAGTGGGGGAGTAACCAGAGGAAGCAGGGGGCAGGGGCAGGTGGGATTTGAAAGGGCTTCTGCGGGGGGGAGCCAAACCACTTGTGGGGAGATGAGTGTGTGGGGGCGGGCATGAAGAGAAAGGCTCCTGTGGCAAGGGGACTTGGACCGTGTCCCTCCTCTGCTCCAACCCTCGCCTGCCTCCCGTCTCACTCAGCGACAGTGGAGGCCTTGATCAGGCCCTGTGCCACCTGCCAGCCTGGCCCGCCTTGTCCCTGTGGCCTCATCTCCCGACTCCCCTCACTCACCACATTGCTCTGGCTTGAATGAGTGTCCTCCTTGCTGTTCCCTGTCTCAGTGCCTTTGTACTGGCTGTTCCCTCGTCCCAGAACTTTCTCCCCCAAACATCTACTCAGCCAAACTTTCACCTCCTTTGGGCCTTCACTTGAATGTCACCTTCTCTAATCTCTCTATTTAATATTGCTGCTCCTCTCCCTGCATCCTCCATCCCCGCCCCCCCCCCCCAGCTTTATTTCTCTCTGTGGCGCACAACGCCATCTAGCATACCGTACATTTACTCGTTTATTTCTTCCGGGGTCTTTCCCTGCTTCCAGTGCGCAAGTTGCACAGAGCAGGAATTTTGTGTGTGCTTATGCTATGTCCCCGGCACCTTCAATAGTGACTGGCATGTAGAAGATGATCAATAAATATTTGATGAATGAGTGGTGAATGAATTCTAGGCAGAAGGAACAGTCCAGAGAGTGACAGACATGTGAAACCATTTGATGTGTTCAAGGACCCTTGCGTAGTTCCTTGGACCAAGATTCATGTTTGGAGCTGCCCCATACAGTTGTTCAGGCTGTGTACTGCACAAGGATGCCAAGCTCAAGAAGCCGGGGCCGGGGGGGGGGGGGGACGAATTCCAGCCTGCCCATGCTTATCAGGACATGCACCCAAAAAGCTATTGAGAAGGGGTGACTTTCTAATGGGAACAACCATTATATAGGCTAATGATGGCCTTGAGTATAGGGGATAGACATCAGGAAATGAAGCAGGAAAGGCGAGAGAGATGGCACATAAAGCACTTTATCTGGATCACAAAGAGGAGGCTGCAGCAGGTGCTTATGCTGCCTCCACGGCAGCCCCCCAGCCCAGCTGACTTCAGTACCCTCGTCATGGGCAGTTCCTGGTTCTTGCCAACACCCCACATCTCTCTGCTTTGCTTTTTCCAAAGCTAGGAAGACCCTCCCATTGCCCAGATGTGCAGGGGAGTTAACGCCCCAGGGGCAACCCACAACTAATGGGGCCAGGGGTCAGTGGATACATGCCAAGCTCCTCGGATGATTCAGAATTGCCCCAGCAGTAACTGCTCATGAATGCACTCTGCACTGAGCTTTCTCCTCTCCTCATCTCACTCGCTCACTCCTGCTTCCTGGCACCATTTTCTAAACAAGCCACCTGCGCTAAGTCCTTGCCTCAGGCTCTCCTTTGGGGTAACCCAAACCAAGGCAGAGCCATTAAAGACTGTTTCACAGGTGAGTAACATCATCGATGTTTCACCTGGAAGGACCACCATGGGCACTTGACAGAGGGGGAGCAGTGTGTTGGCGCCAGTTTGGATGTTGAGGTTCAGTGGGGAAGTTCTTGCAGTGGTGAAGACCTGAGCTCGTTCATGGCAGCTGGCGAGGAGGCGTAGAAGAGACCAGAGACACAGTTAATAGGTAGGAGATGAGAATTCGGTGCTGATGATTTGTGGGTGACAACTGAGGGAGAGGGAGGAGGCTTTGATGACCCCCATACTTCTGGCTGGGCTTACGGGATGAGTGGTCACGTCTCCAATGAGGCCAAGATATAGTGAACACAGGAAGGGGGGCAAATTTGGGGTCTTAAGAGCAGAAGTGGTTGATGGGCCTTGTTTGGATGTGTGAGGTGCTCAGCCACTGTCGGTTCCAGTCCCTTCTCTTCCTCTGGAGGGCAGAGATGTTCTCTCTCTCTTGTCTGTTTATCCCCTACTGTGTTGAAACACACATTTGTTGAGCATGGAGAGTGGTTAAGGATGACTTTGTACCGGGCAGGGCTGCAGGAACAAACGGCGATGCACTCGAATGGGGTCACTGGGGAGAGGTTCATAAATGGGTTACTGATAATGGCTCAGCCAAGACGAAAGGAAACCAACCAGGGAGAAGCACCCCAGCCCAGCAACGGTGGGGAGCCGTTGTCACCAGGGCCAGGGGAGAGCTGTACCTGCAGGAAGGGGCTAACAGACACATCCGTTCAGTCAAGGGACACAGCCAGTCCCAGGCAGGGCTGCAGGGAGGGGTCCGGTGGTTAAATACTCCTCCTGCCTTCAGACCTGCTACCCACGACTGATTGACTGAACGCAGCTGGACGCCAGACAGCAAAGGGGTCCTTTGCTGCCTCTTGGGGCAGAGAGTGTGCACCTGGAGGGAGCAATGAAGGCATCCAGAAGGAAGTCATGGGCCGATGGACGAGGGCACAATGGCCTTTCATAACTGTAATCCAGATCTCCTGCTCCAACACCTCCAGCACTGGCTGGGGAATCTGGAGCGAAACCTGCATCCCTCACCACAACCCGCTGGAAGCCTGGGAGGATCTGGCCCTGCCCACCTCGCCCGGCTCAGCTCCCACCTCGGCCCTGCTCTCTGTGCCTGAAACTCCGTGCCAGCTCCCCCCTCCCTCTAAATCTCACCTCCTCAGTCGGTGGGACCTGCAATATTTTGTAGGCAAAGACTGCTTTTAACGACCATCCACGGGGCCGGTGGGCGTCCTCTAACACAGACGATGGAATTCTAAATCGCCCCACCTTTCTTAAGAGCCCTGGGCAATACATGCCAAAACTGAAAATGCACACACCTTCTAGAGGACGGCACTTGCGGGAATTGGTCCCAAGTAAATATTCAGATTAGACTGCAAAGGTTTGTATGCAAAGATGCCTATCAAACGCTGTCAATAACAGCGAAATTCAATGATGAAACAAACGAGCAACAACTCAACTGCCCATATGTCCATCGGTAGACGCTTGGTTTTAAAGTTGATGATCCTTCCACATGATGAAATATTACGCTGTGAACTTTCGATGTAGTGACAAGGAAAAGTGAGTCTAATATAACGTACTGCCTCAAGAGCGTACTAGAAAACAGTGCGATTCCATTTTTGGAGATAGGTAGGGAGATAGAGAGAGAGAGAGAGACAGTTGTATATAGCTTGAGGTAGAAGGCATATAGAGAGAAACATATGGATAGACAGATGTCCTCTTTGTCCATCTATGTCTATATATAGGTGGCTTCTGCCTCCAGCAATAACCACTGCCTTGGCCAGTGACTACGCTCCCATTCCCTTCCATGCAGCCCTGGTCTAAACTGGAAAAATTCTGCCAACCAGGAGGAATCCTTATTTAGCGGTGTTGTCAAAGTGGCCTTTCAATAGCACATTCATTCTGCACTCTCGAATTCAGCCAGGAAAGAGAAGGGAGGGCGAGGGAGAGAAGAAAAAGAAAAAGCCGAGTGTTTGTGTAAGCATTTGGCGACCGAGCTCAATAAGGCAGGTGTGCTGTGTGGGCTGCTTCGAGACCACAGGAGCAAAAGAAGCAGTTAGAGCACTAATTAAAATGTGCCAAATGGTTGAAGCTCCGTCAGATCCAGCTGCAGAAACCCAGAGGTCAAAGTGCTTAAGGATGCATAAAATGCGGATTTTTCCATAATTATTTAAATATGTGTTAATGAGTGCTACGAACGCAGTCAGAGTATGTCCACTAAGGGATGAAAAATAAAGGGTAATTGAAAAGGAGTAGCTTGAACAGTAGGAAAAGCACTTATTTGGGGTCAAAATGCCCCCGATTTCTATTTTGGCTCTAGTCCTGCTTCTCAGACCAAGAGACCCATCCTCCCTGGGGCTCCATTTTCTCATTTGAAAAGGAATAGGGAGATCAACCCCCCAGCCACAAAACCCCCTCCTCACCAAAGCCTGCCCATCTCCTGTATTTAATGAAACTAGAGAGCAAGAAGTGTCTAAGGAAAAGGAACTTGTGAGAAGACCATGGAACTTCATGTGCTTTCTCAGATCTAGAAGCGGAGAAAAGGCACTGCTCTTTAACCAAGAGAATCAAGAATACAAATGAGCCACTCGGAGAAAAATGTGATGGTTGGGGGAGAGGAGGATCTCAAACACTTATGCCATTAACCCCCGTGTTCCTCTGGTCCCAACCTGAGTGGGAGCCCATCGAAGTATCTGCTTAGTCTCGAGTCTCGAGTCTCTGGTGAAGGAGGAAGGCGTTTCCACCATTTGCCAGGAGTGGAGGAAATACAGGAATGACATTTCCATCATTTTTCTTCCCCAAGTAAAGAAAGAAAAAAGAGAGAAAACCCAGTCCAAGATTTTGCTACATACCATGCCCTTCACACCCAGCCTTTCATTGGAACTGCTACTTCCAAAATAAAGAGAGTAGTGATTTCAGGGTGTATTTTTGCCTACGTTTTTGAGGATGTTTTGGGCCTTTCATCTCCTTTGAAGGTGTGTCACCTAATTACGCCTCTTTCATCCATGGATTCCCCAGTCAGAACATGCCAGTCCCCTCCACGGCAATTGCTTATGACTGAGGGGTTTCCACATTCCAGCTGGTGTGGAGAGCCCGGGTATTTGTGAATACCTGAATAAACTTCTTTAATCCAAAAACAAACTCCTCCTAAAGAAACGGGCTGAAAAGGCCTTTCATAGAATGTTTTCAAACCCGCTGGCTCATGGTTTCTCTGGATCTCACCATGCTTCCTGTACTAATGGTCTCTGAACGCATTCCCAATTGTGGCTTACTGGTCTACCGAGGTCCCCGGCGTTACAGGGGAAGAGGGAAAAAAGGAACACAGCAGATGCTTACAGGGGCTGCCAGGACTGGATCCGCGGAAACTGAAAGGAAATATACGTGGGTGAGCGTGCTCCCTCCCTTCTGCAGCTTTTTAAAAGGCAGGCTTCTCTGGGGAACGCTTTAGAAACAACATTGCAGTCACACAGCACGCACACGTGGGATTCATGTGCGGCATTAAAAGCAGGTCGCTTGAATTAGTGCTGAAAGTTCGTAGCGTTGAAAGTTCATAAATCCACGGCCTGATTACACTATTCTAATAAATGGATTTGCTTTTGGAAGACTGACAACTTGCATTGAAAAAAAAAAAGTGTATATTATTGAGATTATAGCAGGTCCAGTAAAAGTGTACGGGACTGACCTGGGGGCCAACACCTGGCTGGATGGGCAGATGGTATGCTGAGAGGGGAGCCCCGGCCTTGGAGTCACAGGAAGCAGGCGAGAGCAGCAGCACGTTCACTGACTGGCTGTACCGACTGCCCCAGCCCGGGTATCACCTGCCCTTGCCTCTGTATGGGATCTCCAAGGTGAAGGGCCCGGGCTAGAGGAGAGGACTTTCCTTCAATGAATCAGGCATCCTTATCTGACGAGTGTTCTGGAGCCTCCAAACATTGGGACCCTCATCCTGCCGGCTCCCTGCCACCCAGTGGTCCCTGACACGTCCAGGAGGGTTACTATTGCTGCCTTCAAATCACGCAGAACTCAGTGCTGGAAAACGACGGCCCTTTCATTTTGTCCATGATTTCGTGGGTGGGCCCCGCTGGACAGTTACCCCTCGGGGTCTCTTGTGAGCGTACAGTCAGGAGTCGGCTTGGGCTGTGGGCAGCTGAAGGCTCGACGGGGCTGGACGTCCAAGATCTTTCGCCCACGTGGCTGGTGGTTGATGCTGGCTGTTGGCTGTGACCTCAACTGGAACTGTTGGCTGAAGTGTCCACACGTGGCCTCTCCAGCACGGTGGGCTGAGGGTGCTCACACTTATTTGGTGGCTGGCTTCCCCCAGAGCAAGAGTTTCCAGAGAACCAGTGGGAAGCCACACGGCCTGTTAGGACCCAGCCTCAGACGTCACACAGTGTTACTTCCACTGTAGTCTGTTGATGGCCACAAGGCCACCAGATTCAAGGGGAGGGGACACAGGCCCCGCCTTTCAGTAGACAGACAGGCAAGTCACGTAGTGGAAGAGCGTGTGCGCACAAGATACCGTCTTTGCAGGTCACAGCTGGCCTCGGGGTCCAGGAAACACAGTTGAAATCTCTAATGCCTGGATTAGACTAGATGTCTAATGTCTCTTCCTGATAGGAAAGGAACGTCTCTGAAAGGGCAAAATTTCTTTGTTCAAACTCTTTTTTTTTTTAAAGTGCTTTATTGAGGTACAACTGGTGTAGAATAAACCGCCATGTTTAAAGTGTACCATTTGACAAATTCTCCATATGTATGTGTGAAACCATCGCCGCAATGAAGAAATTGAACACACCCGTCACCCTAAAAAGCTTCCCCATGTCCCCTCACAATCTCTCCCTCCCCCTCCATGGCCTCATGCCCTGGTGGCGATTGACCTGCTTTCTGTCCCTATAGATATCTAGACTTTTATGTAAATGGGATTATGAACTGTGTTCTCTTTTTGGTCTGGCTTCTTGCCTTTGCCATCATTATTTTGAGATTCATCTGTGTTGTAGCACGCATTCACAGTTCACTCGGTTTTCATGACTGAGTAGTATCCCATTACATGGATATTCCACCATGTGTTTATCCATTCGCATCTTGACGGATATTTGAGTTGTTTCCAGTTTGTGGTTATCATAAATAAAACTGCTACATACATGTGCTTTCATGTCTCTTGGGTAAATATACGTGGGACTGGAACAGCCAGATCACGTGGTGGGTGTATGCTTAACTTTTTAAGAATTTGCAAAACTGTTTTCCAAAGTGGTGTGCTGGCTGCCAGTCGCAGCTCTAACATGTCATTGGAGTCACTCCCACCCTTACAACAAGAAAAGTCCCGAACAACCTGAAAATCCACGACTTTTCCTGGACACATCAGAGAACTGGGGTCACGGGGTACATCATCAGAGTCGCAAACAAGACCTCCTCACAGGGAGCAGAGGCTGCTGGAGCCGCAACTGGCAGAACACGTAAAGGACAGATCGCTGGAGGCTGAGCATGAGCTAGCGCGAGGGTGAGAAACCCCCAGGGCTGCAGGCTCAGCGCCTCCCACACTTCCATGGGTTTCTAGCTCCAGGAAGACCACCAGGCTCTCCCCATGAACAGCTGACACAGACGCCCTCCGGGCTGTGTCAGGGAGAGGGAGAAAGTAACCATTCTGTAACATGCCCAGAGCCCCACCCTCCAGGACAAGAGGCTGCCGGACATTTATCTCAGCTAGGAGGAAGGCCAATGACAACTGCAGTCCCTCCAGCCTTCTTGTCTCACTGAGGAGGGACCATGAGCTTGAAACATTTGTGCAAGTCACAGCCCAGGGACACAGACCCACTAAAAGACTGGGATTTGATTGCAAAATTACATAACAAATCCCCTTCCCACCCCGCCAACAGCCTCCAGTGCAATATCAGTGGATTGCAGCCGAACAAGCTACAAGACTCAGGCTCTCTCTAAGGAGGAAGCCTTAGGGAAGCCCACAGACAACCGTGGAGACGAAAACTAGGACACTGAGGGCTAGGAAGCCTCTGGCACCTCCAGTACAGAGAACGTTAAGCACAGCCCAGCTCCTAGCCAGATCGACAAAACACCCCACACTATTTACCTCATTTTCTATTACCTGATACATCGTGTCTGGCTCTCAAAAAAATGGCAAGGTATCTTAAAAGGCAAGAAAAGACACAATCTGAGAGACAGAGCAAGCATCAGAACCAGACTCAGATATAACACAGATTTTGGAAAGATAACACAGGGCACTTAAAATAACTATGATAAGTGTGCTAAGGGCTCCAACAGAGAAAAGTACACAACATGCAAGAAGAGACGAGCAATGTATGCAGAGAGGTGGAAACTCTACAAAAGGATCAAAAGAAAGTACTAGAGGGCCAGCCCAGTGGTGTAGTGGTTGGGTTCACGTGCTCCACTTCGACGGCCTGGGGTTTAGGAATTCGGATCCCAGGCACAGACTATACCCTGCTCATCAGGCCATGCTGTGGTGGCGTGCCATATACAAAATACAGGAAGATTGGCATGGATGTTAACTCAGGGACAATCTTCCTCACCAAAAAAAAAAGAAAAGAAAAAAAGTACTAGAAATCATAGTGGTTGTTTCATTTCATGTTCCCACCGGCAGCATATGAGTCCCAGTTCCTCCACACTGTGGCCAACACAGGCGTGGTCAAACCTTCATTTTGGCTGTCTTCCTGGGTGTATGGTGGCATCTCATTGTAGTTTTAATTTTCATTTCCCAAATGACTAATGACGTTGAGCATGTTTTCACGTGTTTATTTGTCATCCATAGACCTTCTCTGGTGAAGTGCCTGTTCCAACCTTTCGCCCATTTTTATATGGGGTGGTTTGTTTTCTTATGATTGAGTTTTGAGAGTTTTTTTTAATATATTTTGAATAAAAGTCCTTTATCAGAGGTATGATTTTCAAACGTTCTCTCTCTTTGTGCAGCTTGGCTTTTAATTCTCTTAAGAGAATCTTTGGAAGAGCAGAAGTTTTGGATTTTGATGCAATTCAGAATTTCAAACTGTTTGCTCACAGACCATGCCTATCGAAGAGCCACAGACCACGATGTATCTAAGAAATCTGCCTGACGCTGGGTCACAAGTGTTTTCTCCTTTGATTCCACGAGCTTCATAGCTCTAAGTTTTACATTCAGATCTATGACCCATTTTGAGTTTACTTTGGTACATGGGGAGGTTGGCGTAGTTTGTATTTTCCAAGGTAAGGAGGTCTCCCTCTAGCCATTGCTTTCTGAGAGATTTTTTCTTAAATCAGGAAAGGATGTTAAATTTTGTGAAATGTTTTTTCTGCTTCTACTGAGATGATCACATGATCTTCTTTTCCTTTTTTCTCCCTTTTTTTGGCCCTGAGCTAACACCTGTTGCCAATCTTCCTCTTTTTCTTTTCTCCATGAAGCCCCAGGACACAGTTGTATATTCTAGTTGTAAGACATTCTAGCTCCTCTGAGTGGGACGCCGCCACAGCATGGCTCGATGAGTGGTGTGTAGGTCGGCACCCAGGATCCGAACTGGCGAACTCTGGGCTGCCAAAGTGCAGTGTGCGAACTTAACCACTCGGCCACGGGGCAGCCCCTGGATATTTTTTTTTTTTTAAGATTATAGGCTTTTCTGTTTTATTTATTTATTTATTTATTTATTTATTTATTAAAGATTGGCCTTGAGCTAACATCTGTTGCCAATATTTTTTCTTCTTCTTCTTCTCCCCAAAGCCCCCCAGTACATAGTGGTATATTCTAGTTGTAGGTTCTTATGGCTCTGCTATGTGGGACACTGCCTCAGCACGGCTCGATGAGTGGTGCTAGGTCCATGCCCAGGATCTGAACTGGCGAAACCCTGAGCCGTCAAAGTGGAGAGTGCAAGAACTTAAACACTGGCCACGGGGCTGGCCCCATGATTTTCTTTTCTAGTTTGTTAATATGGTGAATCACATTGACTTTCTAATCAATTAATCTTGCCTTCTTGAGACAAACTTCACTTGGTCATGATGTGACTTCCTTTTTATATATGGTTGCATTTATTTTCCTAAATTTTGTTGAGGACTTTTGCTCCCACGTTCATGAGGAATATTGGTCTTTAGTTTTCTTTTCTTATAATTTCTTTGTCTGGGTTTGGTATTAGGGTAATTCTGACTCACTAAATAAGTTGGGAAATGATCCTTCCCTTTCGACTTTCTAGAAAAGCTTGTGTAAAACTGGAAAAATGATTCTCCCTAAATGTTAGATGGCATCCGCCTGTGGAGCCGTGTGGGCCCAGAGTTTTCCTTGTGGAAAGGTTTCTTCCTACAAATACAAGTCTTCTAACAGGCTGTTCTCGTCAGGCCTCCCTTTCTTCCTGAGTTAGCTTTGACAGCTTGTGTCTTTCAAGCAATTTGTCCACTTTCTCCAAGTTATCTGTAAGATCTGTAGTGATGTCAATATTCTCATCCTTGGTATTCGTAACTCATGTCTTTTCTCCTTTTCCTGATCAATCCAGCTAGATATTATCAATTTTATTGATCTTCCCAAAGAACAAGCTTTTGGATTCATTGGTTTTCTCTACTGTTTCCTGTGCAGAATCTCTATCCAAAAAAGGGCACTTCCTCTTCCTGTGTTTTCTGTGCCTCAGGAAGGCCCCGGGAGAGCTCTCTCGCATGTCCCTGGTCTCTGGCTGAGCTCCAGGACAAATTCGTCTATAACTCCCAACCTTCTCAAACCCCTCAGCCCAGGACCCCCAAGCATCAGGTGACAACTTGTTCAAAGATGCAGCGTTCCCACCACATACTTCAGCAAACCTGATGTGTAGATTTTGAGCTTTAGTGACAGGGACATGACGCTGTGCAATCTTCCTTTGGGGACAGGAATGTTCACGACCTGACCCTGCATTCTGCTAATACACCACCTTGAGCAAGCGACTAACCATCTCCAAGCCTCAGTTTCCCTCTCTCTAAAGTGGGAAGAATAATAACAGGGTCGTTTAAGGACCCGATGAGATGATAAATGCAGAAGGCTTTGCCCTGCGTCTGGCATGGGGTAGGCATTCCACGAGCAGTTGCCGTGGAAATATGACAGCAAGTGTTCAGGCTGGAGCTCCGTTCCCTTCGCTGCTGCAAAGGGAGGATTTATGGTCTTCCTTTTCTTATGTTGATGTTGGAGCCAATGTTTATTGGTCGTAAATGTTAAAAATATAAACCTGTGGTAGAAATCCACAGACTGTGCATTTTGTCCCATTACGGACAAGTCCATGGTCACACCTGGGCAAGCACCAAAGTTTATATTTCCAACACCCAAAATATACTTTAGTTATAACAAGTATTGCTTCAGGAAGTTTGACAACTCTGTGGCCATGTCTCAGGAAGAACATGGATCATGGGTATTTGCCCAAACCATCTTTTCCTTGGGTACGTAGCTGTGTTCACACAGCAGGGAGAGCTGGCGTGGGGGACGAACAGTCATGGGTGAGGAACAGTGGCCTGCGAAGCCAGACCAGCTGGCCCGCTCCCTGGTAGAAACATCCTCACTGGCATCCTCGATGCAGCTGCTTGACGTAAATCCCGCCCGAAGACTAGAGCGCAGAGGACGGAGAAGCAAGAGGATGGCGACCAGGGGTCTGGACGAGCCGGCATGGGAGTGGAGGAGCCAGGACTGCCCGTTAGGTCAGCCCCATGCCTGATTAAAACCTGGTGGCGCGTCCTGTGATGATCGTCCATCGAGGGAGGGTGACCTCCACCCGCCTCGTACAAGCCTTTGCAGCTGCCCCTGAACAGAGTGTGGCAGGTGCTACTCTGCGTCACCTCCAAGGTGCATTAGAAAAGGCTTCCGTGAGGCTCTCTGGGGACGCTCGCTCTGGGAGCCTTTGACTGACACATAAGATGTCCAGATGTCCAGTCACTCTATGGCCAATATGTAGACAGAGAGAGACAGGGCAGGGGGCAGGGGGCAGAGGAGGGAGAGACACAGAGAGAGAAAAGAGAGACGGAGAGAAAAGGGAGAAACAGAGAGAGAGAGCCAGCAGTCCAGCCCCGGCTGTTTTGTCTTCCCAGCCCAGTGCCAGACGAGTGAGTGAAGAATCTATGGGACCCGGACCAGCCCCCAGCTAACTGCAGCTGCCCGAGAGGCCCTGAGTGAAGAAAATGCATGACTGTGCTGCATTATACGACCATTTGGGGAGGGGCTGGTTTGTTACGCAGCTACAGATAACCAGCACAGAGCCCATGGCCTTGTAGGAGCTACTGAACTTCTCTGGGCCCCAGGGTCCCCGTCAGGAAGAGGAGAATCGTAATGTAGACTTGGGAGCTCTCCTCTGAGGGTCTAATGAGACAGCGGGTGAAGACTCGCTGTCGCACCTGCAGGCAGCTCACGGCATGAAGCCCCCACATCTGTCTCCACCCCACTCCTGTTTCACTCCAGCTTTTCATCAAGCTTCACTCTCCTCCCTTTTGTCTGTCACCACCTGGAATGCCCTTCCTTCCTCTCCCTCCCTTCTCCCGCTCTCCTTCGTTCTGTGCTTGCTCCTTGCCTGCCTCTCCTCTTCCACGTCACCTCCTCAAGGGCAGGGACAGTGTTCTGTTTGCTGCCATGTGCTCAGTGCCTGGATCAGAGCCTGGCACACCATGGACACTCAACAAATAGCTGTCAACTCACAGATGACATCTTTTCTGCATTGGGCTGAACCATGGTTCTCAGGGTGTACACGGGCAGAAGAAAGGGGTGCCACACACATACAGGTGCCCAGGCGCTGCCAAGGACCAGAGGGGCGGTGCCCTCTCCCCTCCAGGGAGGATGTCCGCACCGAAGAGCTCCAGAATGCTGGCAAGATGCTCACCTGGCTCCCAGACCACGGGACTAGGCCGGTGCCAGCATCCCTCATGCTCATCCAGGGTCAAGAATAAAGCGTGAGAGACCGTCAGCCCTCAAGACAGCTGTATGAGACCCCTAGGGCTGCTGGAGCAACTTATCACAAACCAGGTGGCAAAAAACATCAGGATTTTATTCTCTCACAGCTCTGGAGGCCAGAAGTCTGAAATCAAGATGTCGGCAGCGTTCGTTCCCTCCGGAGGTTTTAGGGAAGAATCTTTTCTGTGTCTCTCTCCAGCCCCTGGTGGCTGCTGGCCATCCCTGGCTCTTTGTCTTATAGATGGGTCAGTCCAATCTCTGCCTCTGTCTTCACGCGGCCTCTCCCCACGCCTATGTCACCTCCTCTTCTGTCTCTTAATGACAAAGGACACGTCATTAAAATTTAGAGCCCACTGTAAATCCAGGATGATCTCATCTTAAGATCCTTAATTACATCTGCAAAGACTCTTTTCCCAAAGGAGGTCCCCTCTCCAGTACCAGAGGTCAGGACGAGGACACCTCTTCTTTGGGGGACACTCAGCCCACTCGAGTGGCCTTTCCCTAAAGGCAGTGTCCTACAAGAAAAAAGAGAAGCCCCCCCAGCCCAGGCTTGAATCTCAGCTCTGCTGCTTCCAGCTGGGTGTTCCACCTCTCTGAGCCTCAGTTTATCCATCTGCCAAATGGGTCACCCCACAGCGTCGCCAGGAGGATTGATGCGATGGCACATAGAAAGCCCTTAGTGCTGAAGCTGGACACACAGTAGGGCTTCAACAACTGGCGAGTCAGCAGTGTTTGACCACCCAGTTAGTGGCCAGCCACACTCCACTCAGCCACCAGACAGCAAAGTCACCATTCTGGGACGTGAAGGGCAACAGAAATGTGCTAGAAGGGGCAATGTTGGTCCCTTTCTGCGTGGACAGACTGGGGGGACCCGAGGAGGGTCAAGGAGGGGGTTTCCTGGCTGAGAAAAGGCCGGGCCTTGACCTTTTCCTCCCCACCAGCTGTGCAGGGGCCTCTCTTTGCCTCTCTTCCCTCTGGCCCTCCTGTTTATCGGGGCTGTGAGTGCCAGCCCAGACGACAGCACCAGGACGTTCCCAGCGTGTCAGCCAAGGGTGAGCGTCCCCACGCGCTTAGGAGATAGAATTCTGGAAGCATTCTTGTGGCATTCTTGGATGGCGATGGCTGCCTCCAAGAAGACAAATGGCCCTCAACAAATGCCTCCTGGTCGGCCCCTCTCTCTGCCCCGCCGCCGCTACCCACCCCTGGGGCCCCCCCATAGGCCAGCAGCAATTGAGGGTCTTGTGGGACCCCTCACCCCACCGGCCGGTGAGCTCTGTGGTGGAGTGAACTGGGCGACCTCCGCGTTCCCCCAGGGGCAACCAGCGTCCGGCGCCAGCGCCGCCCAGGCCAGGGGCCTTCAGGCAAGCCTGGATTAGAGGTCTGGGGTTTGGAACGTCCGCTTTCGGATAAAATCAGAATTTTTTTTTTTTTTTAAAGAAGACAATTTCAGAGACACGGTCTGAAAAACAAAACAGCTCTTTAGCTCTTTCTCTGAAATGACATCAGCGGCCACCACAAAGCCTGAAGCGGCCCCATAGCTTTCAGCCATGGGGATGTATCATTTCCCCTGCAAAATACCCACGGCATCGTCCCGGATCCCAGCCGCCTCGGAGCCGGCTGGCTCGGTGGGAAGCGGCCGCACTTTCCCAGCCCTGCTCCAGAAGGGCCCGTAATTGGAAAAGTGCAAGTTGCAGATGAACTGGGAGCCCGGGCCAGGAAACGGGTTTCATGGCGGGGCATTTGTCCTTGTCCTACACCCGTCTCAGTAGTGCCATCCACGTGGGCATTGAAGGCCTGGGATTCCAGGACCAACTTTGCCCAGGACAGCGGCTCCCACCCAGCCCAGCGGCTCCCACCCAGCGCGAGGCTCCCACCCAGCCCAGCGGCTCCCACCCAGCGCGAGGCTCCAGGCTTCTCCCGCCCCCTCTCCCTCCAGCCCCATCCGGACGCCTCGCTCTCACCCATCGGCCCAAGCGTCTGGAGTTTCTAAATCGCGTGGAAACGAGAATATTTTCAAGATGGGTTTTTGTTCAAGCAGCAACCAGATTGCACTTAAATTTGTTTATCACCACATAAAAACAGACATGTGAAAAAACCGGGAAGAAAGACAATGGCATATTAACAACCTGCTTGTCTGTGGCTGATGCATGACTTTTCTTAATTCTTTCTACTTCTCTAAATTTTCTAAATTTTAGTTTTCCAACACAAAAACATTATTTATTAAAACCACCAACTGCATCTTGTCTCGGGGCCAATAAGAGCTACTTAAGAGAGTGGAGAGTCAGCCTTTATGGAGAGCCAACAGCCCCCAGGGAAGGGTTTCTTTGAAGAGACACTTTTTAAAAACTCAGAAATAATCTGCATAGTTGAAACTTCTGTTCCTCTGGGATTGTTATTCCTCCATTAGTTAAAGTGATTTACTGAGTCACAGGAAATTTGGCCGCTGGACCAAAAAGTGATTCCATTTCCCAAGCACTTACTGAGGGTTTGCCCCGGGCCTGGCCGGGGCCTGATAACGCCGCCACGTTCCTGCCCTGGGACGGCGCACCGACAGACAGACGACTGGGCAGCCAGGTCTCTCGTTCATTCACTCTGCAAACGTTTATTGAGGCCCGACTACGTGCCAGGCACTGTTTGGGGTGTGCTGGGGCACAGCAGTGTGCAAACAAGAGCAAGCTCCCTGCCTCCATGGGGTTCACATTTATGGCAAAAGTAGAGAAAGAGGAATGTAGAAAAAGCCCAGGAAATTCGGAGGAAGGAGCCATGAGGGATGGCTGCGACGGGAGGAGGGGTGTACACGTCAGGGAGAGTGTGGCAGGTTGAAATGTGTCCCCACCCCCATCCTCCAAATTCCTGTGTCCAAGTCCTAACTCCCAGTCCCTAAGAAGGTGACTGCACTTGGAAATAGGGTTGTTGTAAGTACAGCTGTCCCTTGGTATCTGCGAGGGACTGGTTCCAGGACCCCCTGGGGATACGAACATCCAAGGATGCTCGAGTCCTTTGTATAAAATGGCGAAGTTTAGCATACAACTTACACACATCCTCCCGGATACTTTAAATCGTCGCTAGGTTACTGATCACATGTAATGCAACGTCAGTACCACTAACTAGTTGTTACATTGTATTGTTTAGGGAAAATGGCACGGAGGGCCGACTGTCATTAGTTAAGATGCGGTCCCGGCTTGGGGCCTAATCCAATATGGCCAGCGTCCTTATAGAAAGGAGGAATTTGGGCACAGAGACAAACACGCCTAGAGGGAGGATGATGCGAAGATGAAGGTGGAGAGCGGACTGATGCATCCATAAGCCCAGGGACACCAAGGACCGCAGGCAAACCCCTGAAACCTGGGGGAGAGGCCGGAACAGCTCCTCCTTCAGAGCCCTCGGAAGGAACCAGCCCTGCCAACACTTTCATTTCAGACTTCCCCCCGCTCCAGAGCTGTGAGATAATACACTTGTGTTGTCATAAGCCCCCGAGTGTGTGTTTTTTTTGTTCCGGCAGCCCCAGGACACTCAGCCAGAGAGCTTCAGAAAGGAGGTGACATGTGAGCCTGGAAAGAAAGATAATAGAGTCCCCGGGCTGAACAGGGGACGATCAGGCAGTGGGCGGGCAGTTGGGGTTGAAAGCTGCAGCAACAGAAACTGGCTGCGGCTCCTGCGAGCAGACGAGCATTTTCCCAAGAGGGGGCTGGGGGTCAGGAAATTGCTGGAAGGCTCCTGAACAAGGCTGGGAAAAGGGGCAGAAACAAAGAAGGCGAGACAGGAACCAGGACCAGAGGCAGACCTGGGCGGACACCCTGCTGCAAGCTGGCCATCAGTCACGTGACCCCCAGCTTGGCTCCACCCTGCTCCACCTGCATCCACCGTGCTCTTGCCCTCTGACTGACAGTTGGTTTGACCAATGGGAGGAGCCCGCAGGAGATCTGAGAGCAGGCGGAGAGCAGTCAGGGTACATAGCCCCCAGCTTCCACCTTGGGGTTCTGATGGCCATGGACTCCCTATCTCCAGGTGCTGCCCCTTCAGGCGGAGCCACCTATGGATGGGAATGGCTTCTTGCAGTTCCTAGCCCCTTTATAACTGTCTCCCGGGGTGATCTACCACGGCCACTGTCACTGGGCATTGGACGCCAGCACTGCCCCCACCCCTGGCTGTGCTGAATTCGAAGCACCACGTGGCCTGGCTGACTCCACCACGCCCTGGACGCCCTGGATGCTGCTGCTGCTGCTCCACCGCCAAAGCAGACCCCCACCCCCACGGCCCACTTCTGCTGGCCTGCAGCTCCCGATTCAATGTTGAGTGGCTGCATGCTTATCCTCAGCTGCAAAGGAAGCTACCAGCGCAGGTGTCTGGATTTTCCAGCATCTGTAGTGGGAGGCAGACCCTGACTCGGAAAAGCCTCATGGGTGGGTGTGGCAATAGCCACGGCTATCCCCCAAAACTCACCCACCCTTGCCTTTCCACAGAGAGTCTCGAGACGTTATTCAAGCAGGTGGTCACTGTATCAGTTTGTATGGCTGCTGCACAAATACTACACAGGACACACTTACACTAAAGAATTATTCGTCGTTCATCTGAAACCTGTATCTCATTGGGCATCCTGTTTTTTTGTCTTGTTTTGGTTTTGTTTTTTCCTCTAGATCTGGCAACCCCAGGCGGGGAGCCACACTGGATCAGGCGTCTCCAAAATGACCCGTGCCCACCCGCTGCCCCCGCTCCCTTCATGGACCGGCCGAAGGTCCTGTTTAGAGGAAACGCTCCTGGTTCAGTGATGGATGCGACCTGACATCGTTTTGAAGGATAATTGTGGCTGCTGAGTTGAGAGTAGCCCTGAGGTGGGGGAAGGACAAGGGCTCCTGAGATGTCAGCCCCCAGCAGAGGGTCTCAAGCAGATTCTGGGTGCTCAGGAATGAATGAATGAATGGACAGACAGCCTGAGGGCCCTGGAGGCCAACGTGGACCTGAGAGCACAGCCGGGGAGGAGGTGCGACATGGCGTCTTCTGCTCATGGCTGTTCGCAATGGTGACGGCAGCATCGGGCACTGTGTTCACTTCCCATGGCTGCTGTCTCAAAAGGCCACAGACTTAGTGGCTTAAAACAACACACAGTTGTTCTCTTTCAGTTCTGGAGTCAGAAGTCTGAGACGGGTCTCACTGGGCTCAAGTCACAGTGTCAGCAGGGCTGGTTCTTCAGGAAGCTCCAGGGGAGCCACTCCATTGCCTTTTCCAGCATCTCGAGGCCGTCTGCATTCCTTGGCTTGTGGCCCTGCATCGCTGGGACCTCTGCTTCCCTTGTCATATCTCCTCCTCTGACTTTGACCTCCTGCCTCCCTCTTCTAAGGACCCTGTAATTACATTGCATCCACTTGGATAATCCAATATCATCTCTCTATCGCAGGATGGGGGCCATTATACAGCCGAGCACAGGTACCACTGCCAGGCTGTGCAAGCCGATTACCATCTGTGGTCTTAGGGGATCCCCACAGTAGCCCAGGGAGACAGGCGCTTTCCAGTCATGAAACTGGGGCTCAGAGAGGGTGAGTAATTTTCCAGGGTCACACAGCTGGGACCTGGAGGAGTGAGGATGCACACCCGGATGCTGGTGCTCCCACCAGCTTGCTGGAATGACCCTGAATCTCCACATGGCCTCTCCAGGGCCCTTCGCCTTCGTAGCAAAGGGCTTCCTAGGAGAGACAAAGACAAACCCATCCCAGACAACCTGGACACCCAAAAGGGGTCCTTCAGTTCCAAACCGTCACCTTGGAACATCAACTCTGAGAAAGATGCACCTGCTGACGGTGTCCTCTTCACCCTGCAAGGAATAGGGTCACCTGACATCGAGAACAAAGTTTCTTTTGTGCTCCCAGAGGATGCTCCAAGGAGCCCCTTGGGAAGGACAATTTTAACAAAGCTGCCTCTCTCGGGGACAGTGGCCGAGTCTCTGGGTGAACCTGTCTGTCAGGAGGAAAAGAGCCAGGGCCCCTTCAGTCGTGGCACTCGGGGGCAGCACTGCCCTTCCTCCCAGGGAAGCGCAGGCTTGTTTATTTTCATTTTTGCGATTGAAAAATGCTCCCTTCCGAGGCCCCTCCATTCGGTATGGCTGTGCCTTTAAAAAGAAAAAGGAAGTGTGGTCCTGGCAGAGTGAACTGGAGCAATAAAAAATAAATCTTGGTAATTGTTGTGGAGACAGAAAGCAAAACAAACTGGACTTAAGTACATTGTAAGAAAATGTCAGCGTCGGAGGGGCCGGCCATAAGCATGCGAAGTCATCTGTCTCCCTGCAGCAGCGGCTGGATGGGGACCAGCACATTTGATTTTCTGCGTCCCTGCTTCTGGGGTTTCTTGGAATGTCAGACTACTGCGTTTTTTTCTTTTTCCTGAAAAGGATGGGTGGTTTCAGAGATGGTGATGGAGAAGCCTTCAGGAGCAAGCCCGAGGGAAGAGGACTGTCTGCGTTCACCACGCGGCGGGCGGTTCACGCCCCCAGGGCCGTGGGCGGGGCTGTGTGAGTGCGCGCGTGTGTGGACGCCACCTGGATGTCTTTGAAAGCAGCTAGCTCCCTTTTGACGTCATCCAAAGAGAGCATCCAGCGTCGTGTCTACAGCACAGAAATAAAATGGGATCTTCCAATAGCCTAAGGTCACCTGACCTGTGTTTCTGGGAATAATAATAATATCTTCCCTCTTTGGGCCACTTGCCACAGAAAAAAACTTTATAGTTGTGAACAGGTGTCTGAAAAGGACCCGGAATTAAGAACAGGAGTGTGTAATCAGAGTGGATCTTTATGGAACACTTTCTGGGTGCTAGTCCCCAAAACAGCCCTGATTTGCTGGAGATGGTCCCCATTGGGATGCCCCTGATGGGACCTTTCATCTTCAGAAGCTTCTGGTTGGGATGATTAAGTGACTTAGGGCATGAGATGGCCCATTTCCCGGATAAGGAGACTGAGGCTCAGAGACCGACATAAGTGGCCCAGGTCATATCTGGGGTTTAAACCAAGCTGACTGAGCGCGTGCTAGTGCCTTTAATCACAGCCGCCTCCTAACACAACAGGCGGCCGTGTGTTTGTACGCGGACGTGATAAAAAGCACACCCACGGCCACGCGGCTTAAATCTCCAGTGTCTGCCTGGATAAGAGTCGATCAGACTTCTGTTTGGGGCAAACCTGATTTCTATTCTGAACAGCCTGCGGGAAAGTAGGTTAAGACCCAAAGATAAGCCATTTTCTTCACTTAAAAAGGCCCTAATCGTTTCCCCATCACCACATTCTGCCCACAGCTGGGGGCCTCTCCCACCTGCTCTCGGGTTTAGGATTCCAGGTCTCTGCCGTGAAGGTGAACAGCATCCCGGGTGCTGGAGCGGTGAGCAGGACCAGCTCTTTCCTGAGATCTGCCGGGGAGAAGACGAGACGATTTCCCTCTCCTTCCATCGGGGAAGGCGTCCGAGGCCCCTTTTGCCCCCGGCGCCTTCACGCTGGCTCGGGTTATCAAGGCACCAGGCGGGTGTGCTGGGCTTCTCCCAGTAAATCAGAAGTCTGGACACTAAGTGCGCGGGGGGGCGAGCAGCCCTCTCAGCCTTGAGCTCTGAAGCGAGGCCCATTAAGCGGCTGGGATGACACGTGGTGGAGGATTAGCGGGTTTACGGACTCTAAACAACTGTAGGGGGGAGACTGGAAGAGCTCCAGCTGCCCCGCTGGGTGAGGGAGGCTGGTGGGCAGGGGGCAGGCGGGAGGGGGGGGGCGCCCAGCTGTGTACCCATGGCAACAGGCTGAGCCTCTGGGAGCCTCCTCCGCACAGTGGGGATCTATAATTCAAGGTGGGCCATCACTAAATTTAATCATCAATTGTACCCAACTCCCTCTGCCTTCCCTAGAGAGGACTCTCCCTGACCCCGGGAAACAGGCACTGTAGCCGATCCTATCTCCATCCTTTCACGGCAAGAGAAAGTCTCCTCCCAGTTTGCGAGGCCCCGAAGAGAGGCGATTGCTTCTGGACTCATGAAAGGTGATCAAATGTTCCCCACATGAGTGACCACCATGGTGACTGCCCTTTCTGTGAAATCAGCTCGTCCTGCAGAGGATGCAAGGCCCACGCACACCTCCACAAGGGCGTGGCAGCGATGCTCCAGCTCACGCATCAGCTGCCATCAGCTAGCCGGGCCTGCCTAGGGTTTCCGAGACTCCACCCAGACAGTGGGGAGGAGTGGGGTGAGCGATTGGTGATGTCTGCCATGGATGTTGGCGGTGGGACTGGCGGATGGTGGGCATGAATTTTCTACTCCTGATCTAGGCTTGGGCTAATTAGAGGAAAGAATTCAGCACATGTGTGTGAACAGGAAGCACTGTGCTTCTGGAAGCACTGTGGCCATAACAGCTGACATTCCTTGCACCATTCTAAGAGTTCAACACGTTTAGTCCTCCATCAACCCTGGGAGGTCAATTTATTATCAGCCCATTTTTACTGATAAGAGGACTGAGAGGCAGGGAGGACTGAGTCACTTTCTCAGTAAAGGGTGGAGTGAGGGGGAGTCTGCACTTGTAACCACTTCCCTCCTGGACATCTGGGGGATGGGAGGAAGAGCTGCTGGCTTCCAACAAACCAGCCTGGGTTCCATTCCCCGCACTGCTGTTTATCAGAGAGGTAAGTGATTAAGGCCTCTCCAAAAACAATGGTCTAGCCCCGGATGCAGGTGGATGTCAGTGTTTCCATTTTATTCTTTGAGGTTCAGAGAAGGAAAGTGATCTGTCCCAGGTCACACAGCTTGGAAGAGAAGAAATCAGGATGAGAATGCAGGGCTTTTGTCTGCACTAAAGGATGCTCTTTCCTCGACATTATGTGAGAAGGTGACTCTTATCCTGTGTGACCAGGGACATGAAATCAGAGAACTCGTCCCAAGAATAAGCCAGAAAACCAAGCAACGTGACCCTTCTCCTTAAATACGGAGCTCTAATTCCACGCAGCTGCAGGTCCCCAAAATGTCCTCCCCACGTCCTGGACTTCCACGCTTTCCGGTGGCCGTCGAGATGGATGCAGACACCCTGGACCACACCAGCACAGCTGTTTGATGGTCTTCCCAGCCCAGTTGGAAAAAGGAATTAGCACAAACCTCAAGAGAGAGGCTGTTCTCATGAAACCCGCAGCCTGCCCGGGCCGCCGAGAGTGGGAAGGGAAGTTCAGCCTGATTTCCCATTCTCTTATCTGCTGGATGGCTTGGCCCCGACTCCAGCTCGTCCTCAGCCCCACGAGAGACGATCTGGCACAAAACGGGAGACAGCAAGCGTGGACTGGAGAAGGAGTGAACACAAGTTGGATTCCAACACGTTTACCTAGAGCTCATCACCATGGCCTCGTGACCCTGTTTCGGGGGTCACGTCAAGGCTCTTTGTTGGAGGAACAGGGCTGCTGGGGTCTCCTGAGAGCTGTCTTCTGCCACCTGGAAGGAGTCGTCTCTGGATGCTGCCGCTTCCCGGATGACCTCCTGTTGAATCCAAGCGCCCAAAATCTGAGCTCTGGGAAGCTGTTCTCGGCACATGGAGATCCCCGGAGTTCATTGCCAATCTGGACACAGCCCTCACGTCCCCGGCCACCGGGAGCCCGTCACCACCTTAGTGACGGGGCTTCCTTCAGAGCGGCACATGCTTGCTGTGAGCAGTGCAAACCACTGTGTCGGTAAAATGTGACAATCCCCATGCCAAAGACGGCCATTGCAAAGAGGTGCCCATGCCAGCAAACGTGCACACGTCCTCGCGGACATCCCTCCATCCTGGTGGGTTTAATTTGAAAATAGGTAAATATGAACATTAACTTAATTTGAAAAATCAAAACTATGCCGACAATGTGCACTTGGAAGCCTCCCTTATCCCTTCGCTCCTTCCCACTTCCTTTAGGTGACCAAGCTCGTTAATCGTTTCTGCTTCATCCTTACTGTATTTCTTTCTATAATAGAAAATATTATAAAATATATATATGTGCACACAACCATATATATACCCACGTGCACGTGTGTATCTATCTGTCCGTGTATGAGAAATATATGTATATAATAAACACATATTATATGCAAAATGTGGTGTGTGGTACATTCTGTTTCCACTGAGGTTTTTTCCTCTCATAACGTTATACCCTGCATTTCACCCACATCAATTCCCATCAGACCTCCTCATTCCTTTTCACAGCTGTCTAGGGCTCCATCCAATATTTTGCAATTACGAGTAGTGTCGCGGTGAATGACGTACCTGTGTGTACTTTCTGATTGTTGAGGGAAGCATTTCCTATGCCATGCAGGCCAATATATTTTACAGCGTTGAATGTTGCCTGTTTAAGAGCACAGGCTGAGGCCGGGCTGCTCTGGCTGCAGCTCTGCCACTTACGAACGATCTGGCTTACCCTTTGCAAGCCGCCTGACGTCCCAGTGCCACGGCCTCCTCGTGTGTAACTGAGGGTGATAAATAGCATTCTGTCCGTGGGATTGCTGTCACCAGTAAATGAGCCGAGGTGTGTAAGGGTGTTAGAACAGTGCCTGGCACATGGGAATGCTCAGGAGATGTCTGCTGGGCACCTCTGTACGAGACACTGTCCAGGTTCCTCCCAGGCTGGCAAATGTTTAACAGTTGGCTCTCAAAAGACAAAAAAAAGTTCTGAATTGTAGCATTTGCCAATTTCCGTGGTGTAAATATCCCCACGTGGCTGATTTCAAGCTAAGTCAATGGTGGTCGCTCGGCGTGGATTGGGAAGCACATGATGCTCTTCTGATCCGGGGCAAGCTGGCCCCAGCTCAGCCCCCGGGTGCCCCCATCCCCTGACCGGTTGAGTCCACGCTGGCTGCCCCACAGCTGACGCTGCTGGCTGAGGCTCTGCCCGGAGCCTCACCCTCGCCTGGCTTCCTCCCTTTCTTCCTCCCACATCCTCGCTCCTCCCTCCTCCCCCGTCTTCCCTGAGAACTTTCCTCATTAATCCCTTTCACGTACAATCTCGTCCCAGGCTCTGCTTCCAGGGAACCCACCTGAGACTGCGTTTCAAGATATCTTTTTTCCCTAAAATGCGCTGAGGTTTGGGACAGTTTCCTGCACAATAATACTCAACAAGCTCGCAAGTTCTCTTCTCTGTTAACCCCGCCGTAACCTTCTCTGGGGTTTCATCGACGTCTGTGTCCCAAGGTGTGTCTGTCCGCGGGTCCTGACTCATGGGGCAAGGGCCTCTGCACTGACTCAGCAGTGCCATTTCCTGCCCACAGCCTTCTCGAGCTCTTGCACTTTTGACACAATGGAGGCCAGCCCACCCCTGATTCACCAGCTCAGTTTTCTGTGACATCCTGTACTTTCCCTGAGGATTTTTCTGTTCTCCTCTGACCAGGGCCAACGCCAACCAGCCCACAAGCACCAGAGGCAGAAGTGCGGCCAGGCAGACTCCAGCACGCTTCAGAAAAATAAAGAGGCAAGCGTGGAAGGTCGCGAGGTCTCGGCCCTCCTCCTGTTGGAATCGAATTCACGGTGTCGAAATGTACACGGTCTCTGCGTTTCCTTCCTGATTTCCCCCGACAAGGCCACGGCGGCGGGCTGACCAGATGGCTTTCCATGTGGCAGAAACGTGAAAGGAACGCTCGCCAGGGAGTGTAATCGTTCTGGAAACAGTTGAGAATATTCATGTGTTCTGTACTTTTTCCCCAAGTAAATAAGGTGGAAAAGCATCAAAAAAGAGTCAAAGGTTTCTGTAGGAATCCAGACCACAGGGAGAAAATAATGAGCTGACGTGGCTCCCCCTGTCGCACAATTTCCCCACGCACCCAGGGTGGATATCTATGCAGGGGAAGACCCTGCAGTGTCTGAAGTTGGCTTCCATAATGGGCAAAATGAGAAGGGCTGCCAAAAATGACCACTTTCAAAATCCACTGAAAACAGCTAAATCAACAAAGGAATAACAAGATCCCAGGTTGCAAAACAAGTTGGAAAAACTTTTCCTAGAGCCGTCCCTAACCGCCACGTGACCGTCAACTACACAAATCCCTCTCTTTGCTTCTGCAAACCTTTGGCTCAGGATTCCTCCTCGAATTCCATATGGTTAATCTGAGGCGTAGAAATGTGCTGTAGGGTGAAATTTAGCGGTTGTGGCGATTGCTTTTTACAGAGCTCACGATAATGTATTTTCAATGTCTGAGACCAGATGACACTCTCACATCAGTCATGGAATCGTTACAGAACTCTCTCCAACGCCAGACGTGGACCGCCGTGGAGATAAAGTGACTGTGGTTGTTCTTGCTCCAGAAGGACATGGACAATCCACAACTATGCTAACTAGAATACTGTGATTCAGAATTCTCATCTTAAATTGCCTCCTGTTAGGATAACTTTTAAATAAACCAAAACAAACAAACAGAAAGAAAACAAGAAACAACAAGAAACGTTAAAACGCCGTGCCCGTCTAACTAAAGATGAAATGCAGGGCTAGCCATCCAGAGGGGAATATGACATTGTCACCATTTAAGCTAGAACATCTGTATCCAAAATACTCATTCCTCAATAACCTGAGATTTTTACATTCAAGCTGGTAGAAAAGGGATGCATTCTTAGTTAATTTTCTTCCAAAGACTCTTCTAGATCTGTGAATAAAGTGCAATGATTAAAAGCACATACTTTGGACTCAAAAACCTGAGTTAAGCCCTCAGTCTGCTACTTATGTGTGACACGTGTAAAGTGCAAATGCCTTTACCTCTTTCAGCCTCGGTGGAGCATCTTATATGGTCGCTGTGTGGCTGATAAGACACGAGGCATAGAAAAGTGCTTACTGTGTCGTCTGTCGCCTGCCCATGGAACAAGCTAATGCCATTATGATGATTCTTTTTCTTAATTAGTTCCCTACTGGAAATAGATTAGTTTTTTAAAACATAGAGTTTGTGCCTCTGTAGCTTCGTAATAATGCAAAATAATTCTACGTGATCCACATACGCACGCGTGCACACACACACTCACACACACACACACACACATCTTCAGAAGGATAATTTTCTCCAAACCACATCTTAAAGGCCTGGGCACAGAGTACTTGCTGATGCTTTCCCAGCAAATAAAGTGTCCCAATCTGTTTACCCTCAAATTTACATGAAGAGCTTCATTAGCAACAGCCGTGGAGTAACTGGCCGCCACATGGCGCACACAGAGACAGTCTTAGAATGTTGGTTTACCCACTTTCGCAGAGTGATTTGTTTTTGATGAATTATCCGCACTGATCATAGGCTCTGCTCAAAGCCTCATTTACTCTGGAAATTCCTGAAATCGCTATTCATTTTTCCGAGTACCTTTTTTTCCCCCTTGAAGGATCACAAACACCCTCTGAAAGAGGAAGTTATCCACATACATCTTCTTGTAGATTAGGAAACACAGAGGATTTGATAGAAAGCAGGTTCAGGGTGAAATATTCGTGATAATGAGTCCGCTCTCTGACTTTTTTTTTTAAATCTATGGAAACCCTGACAGCAAAGAAACTGATTAGGGAAATTCAGGGAAGACTCAAGAGCTCTCGGTCCGGGGCCTTGTACTTCTCTGGAGTAACTCCTGGCGCTGAGAGCATGGTAGAGGCGTAATAAATACGTGCGAGCAAATTAATACAGTCACCTTTCCAAACAAATTCTTCAGGAAGTCAAGTAAGGCATCGATCCTTTCCTTTGCCATCGCGTCCGTGGAGCCTGGCCGTCTCGGTGAGTCAGACCCGCTCTGCGACCTGCAGTAGAGAGCGTTTCCCCTTCCTGGTGGAGCACACAACGGCAGGATTTCTGGATTGTGTCTTCTGCACAGGTTGCAGCTACAAGACATCAAATTAAGCCTGTAGACAGGGTGGGTTCAGTGCTAACTAGCTTTCACAGAGAGATGAGAAAAAGAACCAGCACGCCAGGCCTATCCGTGCCTCAAAGGCTGCAGGATCTTCAGAACACCAGGAGTTGAACACTTGGCTGGAAAATAAAAACAATATGGTCTCAATCATTCCATTAACGTACATCCTTGAACAGCCTGCATAGATAAGGCACAACGAGGTGCTGGGCAGAGCTCAGCTGGCAGAAGGAGCCGTCCCTGCCTCCAAGGCTCACAATCTACCTGGGAGAGAAGACTAAGAGGTCAGGAATTAGATAACAGGCAAGATGCAAATAAAAATGCCATGTGAGTAAATGCAAAAGACAAAATAAGGGTCCCTGACTGGCACGCCATGTGGTGTCCATCAGCCAGATCTGTTCTGAGTCTTGGCCCCTCCAGAAACAGATGAGCAACTTTGGGTAAGTTTCTTCTCCTCTCTATGCCTCCATGTCCTCAGGTATAAAGCAGGCCCCCTAAGATCACTATAAGAATGAAATGGCATAAGACAGGGCCAAGACAGTCAGAGCAGGTCTTAGCGTTCCCAGGGTCCAGCGTCCGGATGGTGAGAGTCATCAAGGATTGCCTGGTGATTAAAGAGGAGCACGCCACCAGAACCAAGCGTGCTCCCCCAGACGAGTGCTCCTGCATGTACTCAAGACGCCAACAGGCATTTCTTGGAAAAGGGTTTATGGCCAAGTAATTTTGGAAGACGCTAGGTTGAACAAGTTTCTTTACTATAGGACCTAAAGAGCCTTTTTTGTTTCTCACCGAAGCCCCAGTACATAGTTGCATATTCTAGTTCTAAGTCCTTCTAGTTTTTCTATGTGGGATGCCACCACAGCATGGCTTGATGAGTGGTGCGTAGGTCTGGGCCCAGGATCCAAACCTGCGAATCCCAGGCCACAAGCTGGCAGCAAACTTAACCGCTACGCCACCGGGCCAGCCCCTGTGAGTTGATGTCTGTCAGCTGCCTAGGACAGCACCTAATGGTGCCCGAGGGACAGCTATTCAGTTCAAGCTCCACTAGATGTTACCTGGGGGCCATTAGACAAGCCATCGAAATTCCCCGAATGCGAACTTGCTGTTTTTACAAAACGGGTGTAAGAAAGCTCCCTCCCACGGGGGCAGCGGGTCGCTCTCAGGATCACAGGTTGGATCTCTTCTCTGGCTTCCACCACCCTGGCCCAAACCAGCGCCCTCTTTCCCTTGGATGAAACAGGCACCTCCTCACCCATCCACAGCATTTCCTCCCCCTCCTCATCCACCTCCTCCCCCACCCAATCTCTTCTCCATAGAGCTGTGAGGGCGGCCACAGATGGAGCCCGTCTCCACGCAGAACCTTCCGTGGCTTTCCGTCCTTCGTAGGTAAGAAGTGAAACGTGTACCACCGCCTGCAAGCCACAGGGTGGGCTGTCCCCTGGGGCCCACCCAGCCTTCTCCACCCTCACTCCTCAACCACACCAGGCTGCTTCCTGCCTCGGCTCCCAATGTTCTCCACCTGGCCAAGTCCTCACCCTTCACCTCTTGATTTAAACGTGGCTTTCTCGAGAAGCCCTCTCTGACCTTGGAGGAGTCTCACGCTGTCCCTTAACTTCCTCGCACGGATCTAATCACAGCTCACGCCCTTGCACTGAGGGCTGACCGTCTGACGGACGCCCAGCTCCTTTGCTGGACGGGAAGCACCCAGACAGGGATGTGGCTGGTTGGTTGGCTGCAGCACCCCAGCCCATGCCTGAGCATATAGGTGCTCAATACACACGTACTAAACAGGCCAGTGGAGAGACAGAGGGAGGAGCGGATTAGTAAGTAAATAAAGATGCCCAGCACAGCCCGGCGGCCCGCAGAGGGAGCTCAGAAACGCCGGCTCCACAGCTTCCCTTCCTGCGGATCCCCAGTCGCTAAGAGGAACAGGCAGGACTTGAACCACGTCTTCTGTCTCAACTGTCGGTTTTGTTGACCCGTTTCCCAAGTGCCTAGAATAGTTCCCGGCACATAGTAGGTGCCCAGTGAATCTTGTGGGATCGAATGAATCCCACGTGTTTGGCACCAGGCCCGCTCAGATTGAAGCAGGGCACGCTGTTTGTCCATAAATTGGGAAGTCAGGCATATTATTTTTTTTTTTTTAAAGATTGGCACCTGAGCTAACAACTATTGCCAATCTTTTTTTTTCTGCTCTTTTTACTCCCCAGATCCCCCCAGTATATGGTTGTATATCTTAGTTGTGGGTCCTTCCAGTTGTGGCATGTGGGACGCCGCCTCTGCGTGGCCTGATGAGCGGTGCCATGTCCGCACCCAGGATCCCAACTGGCGAAACCCTGGGCCGCCGAAGCAGAGTGCGTGAACTTCACCACTCGGCCCCGGGGCCGGCCCCTCAGGCATATTTTTAATGAACGTCCAGATGAGTTACGCTCTAGGTAGTGTTTCTCAAAGTGTGGTCTACTGACACGTGAGGGTCCTGAGACCCCTGCAGGGGGTCTGAGAGTCAAAACTACAAGTTTGCATGAAAAACTTAAAAAGCCAGTTTCATTGAAGAATATCTTAAGTAAAAATGATTACTTTTATTAAATACCAATCCTCAGGCACATATCTCTTTGGTATTTTATGTGATGAAACGGAAAGTACACACAAAGCACTTCTGCTGCATACAAAGTACAGCGGTCGACCCAAGGTAAAGCACATGTGCAGTTGTCTGAGTTGTGTGCTGAACAAGTCATTTTTTTTATTCGCGAACATCACGTTTTCTTGAAAGAACAAGTGACAGGCAAACCATGGTTATCCACACTTGGATATTTGGCAGACACTTGCTCAGAATGAACACAAGTGAGCCTGCTGTCACTTCAAGGAAAACAACTGACAGTTTGCTGCCAATGACAAAATTTGAAGTTTCAAGTAAAAATTAGAATTTTGGAAAATTTGTATTCACTACTGAAAGCTTGACAGCCTCCCAATTCTTAATGACTTTTCTGATGACATTGGTGGTGATATTAATGAATGCAATTTTTAAAATTTTGTGTAAACAAATGTGTCAACATTTGGAAAATTGGAGCCAACATTTGCCAAATGACCAGTGCATGAAGTTACAAAATCATCTGTGGGGAAAACAGCCGAGTGCCAGATAGACCAATGGATTTCAGGGTGACCGAGAACGAAAAGTTCATGATATGATTCCAGTTGCTGCATTGCAACTAGCCTTTAAGGAATTGCCACTTGCAGAATTTTGGTGCAGTATCAAAGAGGAAAATCCACAAGTATCTGAAAAATTGTATCAAATTCTTCTCCCTTTTCCGACTACACGTCTCCGTGAGTTTGATTTTCTTCTCATGTTTCAGAGAACACACTGCAGCTGACTGAGGTCACAAGCCAATAGAAAAATGGAGTCGTCTTTGATTACGCCAGGCATTAAAAAGATTTGCAAAAATGTACAAGAGTGCTACTCTTCTCACTGACTTTTTGTTTGTTTTGTGACATATTGTTATTTTTCATTAAAAAGTGAACTATTTAGGTTATGGGTTTATTATCGTTGTTTGTAAATAAGTTAATAAGCATTCTAAATGCTTTTCTGTTTTAAATTCTAATACAGTGACTATTAATAGATAGAACCCACAGAGATAAAACTCTTTGGGGCTCCCAGTAATTTTTAAGGTTGTGAAGGGGGGTGGGGCCAGCCCTGTAGCCTAGTGGTTAGGTTCGGTGCACTCCGTTTCGGCAGCCCAGGATCACGAGTTCAGATCCCGGGCACAGACCTACACCACTCACCAGCCATGCTGTGGTGGAGACTCACATATAAAGTGGAGAAAGACTGGCACAGTTGTTAGCTCAGGGCTTATCTTCCTCAGCAAAAAAACAACAACAAAAAAGCATTGTAAAGGGGTTCTGAGATCACAAAGTTTGAGAACCACTGCTCACACTAAGTACTTCCTGAAATTTCCCCCCAAACTAAATTCTTTGTGGGAATGGCCACAAGAGAGCTGGAGAAGTGTGGGTGGGTGATCACGGAGACTTCGACTTCCTAAGAGAAAGGCCTCCTGCAGGAGTCTTCCTGCTCTCAGGATCTCCAGTTCTTCAGTATTTCACAGCCATATTGAAATTATTTGCAGAGATTTTTAGAGCTATGAGAAGGGATAAGATAAAATGGGTCCTTTATCCAGATGGGAAAAATGGAGGTAAGAAGTTAAGACTATGACAAAGAGCGGGTCCTGAGCACACCCATCCTGTGGTGGGGCTTGGGAGGACCGAGTTCTCCAAACTTCTCGGAGACTCTGGAGCCGGGGCAATGGTGCAGGACGCGGCTTTTCTCATGACACATCCACAGTTTGGCCTGTGGTCTCGGCTGCAATCATCATGGGAACAGCTCGTAGTTTTCTGGCCCCCGTTCACTTCCGTCACCGCCGAGAGCAGGAATGATCCAAGTGGGTGGAAAAAGAAAATGAGAGCAATTTAAGAAACACGACTTTAGGGGTAAACAAGTGCTTGGCCACCCTCCTATTCGCTTCTCTGCAAATCTGTCTCCAACGTTGTGCTGCCCATCAGAGGAGTGACTGACGCCCAGGCTGGAAACGCAGGGCCGATTTAGCTCGACAGGCGGGCCCCTCTTACTGCAGCCTGCAGAACTCCAGCCTCCCCGAAGCGACCCCGTTGCAGCCCGTGCTCCATTTCCCACACACGGCCCTGAAAAATGATGCCGAGCGCCAGACCGCAAGGGGCTTTTTATCTTAGCTGTCAGCCTGAAATATATTCAGAACTCAAAGCAGTGATGGAAACATTTGGGTCTCCTGAACTTTTCTCTGCTGGGTTTCTCTCCCAAATAAAATGAAATGAAGCTTAGTGCTTTGGGGATTAATATAAACAAAGATCATAAAGGCATCTAGTGAACGGGGTGGGGGACGGACATCACAGGCTGTGAATGAGCGGCTTCACTCGCACGGTGGGGAGGGTCCTGCCATGAATACGGTTAATTCTTCTAATTAGAGCCCAGGAAAGTGTTGGTTCAGCGCCCTCGCCTCACTCTGCCGATCTGCATCACACAGGTCCTGAATCGTATCAAATGCAAATAGCCCTTTTTTTCAAAGGAGGTGGTCAGAGGGTCTGGAGGGAAGAAGGGATTTTTGAAGTATGCACTGAGTCAACAGAGCCCTGAGCAGTGGGACAGTAAAGTTTCGCAGCCAGGCTTTGATCTGGATTTCAGAAAAATGAAGCCATAAATGTCGAATGTTTTATGAACCCAAAAATAAGAAACTCTTTGTCTTTTATCTAAAATGTCTACTGAGAGAAATCAGAGGATTATCTCAACGTCAAGCTCATTATATTTTATTTGTGGCGGGGTAAAAAGAGAGCACAAAAATATTTACCGAGGTTTGTTTTAACGCTAAATAAACTAAACGTTGTTTTATTATATATGTATTTTTTTCGAATGGGTTTCAATGGACAAATCCATCAACCCAAACACGTAGAAATGAATGCATTTTCTTGCTGAAGTTGAAATTTTCCCTCTGAGGCTGCCATGACCTCAGTGAAAGCTTCCTTCTGTTGTCAGCCCCGCAGGTGAAATCCTTCCTGTGCCCTTGGGACCGGCCAGCGTCCATCGTGGATGATGCTTCTAGACTTGGGTTGCCTTTGTTTGCGCACTGAGAGGCTGAACAAATGAACTCAGGGCTCCCTCCTGCCTGGCGTCTCTGTGCTCTCAAATGTCTTCTGTTTAAGGAGGCAGTAGGGGAGACAGAGAGACTTCTAAACTAAGCGCCCAGTAAAGACCACTGTCCTCAAAAAGGCGGGGCAACCCTCACCCTCTGACCAAGATGGCATGGAGGGAGCTGCCTGCCTGCTCGGCCGCACCTCACCTGAACCAGGAGGCGGGAGAGGAAGAAGCCACGAGGCGAGCCCGCAGGTCACCCACAGCTGGATTTGGGTCTCAGTTCACAACTCTGAGGGAGCCACGTCACCTCCACCTCCTCACCTGTGGAGGGGAATGCCCCGGGTGCCCACCTCAAAGCGTTGCTGTAGGCATCAGGTGAGATGGCGCAGGTGGCCGTGTCTGGTGGGCAGGGGTGCTCAGCCAAAGGTGAAGGAGAAGGCCCCTCTGTCTGCATCTGCCCACAGGACAAGTGTCCCTCGGCAAAGCTCCATCCTCGTTTTCCTTGAGTCCCAACCAGGATGGGGAGATGGGTCTCCAGCTGCCAGGATGCGAGCCTGTCTCCTCAGAAAGGAAGACCAGCTTGAGGTGAGCCTGCTCAGAGGAAACTGGGGACCCTTTACACTGAAAATCCTATAAATGGACCCCTGGCCTGCTCTGTCTTGCCACCACCCGGAGCTCCGTTCCTGGAGAATGACTCGGTGCCAAGCTGTTTTTAATAGAAACGACCCTGTTATTCACAGCCACCCTGTGGAGCAGACAGGTCCACCAAGAGAATCTCGTTTACAAACGAGGAGACAGGCTGGGAGCCACCAGTGGCTTGTTCCGGCTCTAGCCAAGCTGAGTCTCAAAGGCAAGTCTTGGGGTCCCAAAACCCACTTCAAAATCCTCCATGTTTTAATTGCTTTCTCTCCGTAGGACGTTGTAGTCTCCTTCTTGGTGAAAGTAAAAGCATCCACCTTCACATGGCCGGCCCGATGGTGCCGTGGTTAAGTTCACACACTCCACTTTGGGGGCGTGGGGTTCACAGGTTCGGATCCCAGGCGTGGACCCATGCACCGCTCATCAAGCCATGCGGTGGCAGCATCCTGCATACAAAAAACAGAGGAGGATGGGCACAGATGTCAGCTCAGGGCCAATGTTCCTCAAGCGAAAAAAAAAAAAAAACAGAAAAAAATCTACCTTCTAAAAAGCCTTGCACATTTTATGTTTGATTATTCTGCTATTTTGGCAAATAATGGGAGATTTTTTTCAGTTGTATGTCTTAACCTAATCCTTTCAACATCATGTGATAATATCAGAAGCTGGGAGAGGTGGTTGTGTTTTTCTTTTGTATTAAGTTAAATATTAATAATAAAAAAGAATCACCAATGAGAATCCTTTGCAGTCACTGAATTCTTCTAAAGATTGGCACCTGCGCTAACATCTGTTGCCAATCTTCTTTCCTTCTTCTCCTTCTCCCCAAAGTCCCCCCAGGACATAGTTGTATATTCCAGTTGCAGGTCCTTGTGGGCGTGCAGTCACTGAATTCGTTACACAAAGTTCAATCCTTGCTGGACAGGTGGCCCTGCGCCCATTTTACAGGCGAGCCAACTGAGGATGGAGTTTACATAACTTCCCCAGGGTCCTGCAGCCAGTATTTAAGCCCAAAGGACTCCTTCTTTCTTTCCATGCAACCTGTTGCCTGAAAAGTTAGTGAAGAGGCTGGGTGCAGGCGGGAGCGGATCCGAGGAAGATGAAAACACTATTAGAAAATGGAAAATAGAGAACGTGCCATCTGAACAAATTGCCCAGAGGAGGAAGGAATCATCATTCCCAGCCACCTCCTCCTTGGTACTCTTGAGCTCGAGCGTGTACAATGAGCCAGCTCAGCTTTGAGACCAGAGAGGCACACACCTGGACGCTCTGGGACACTTGAACACTGCAGGTTCAATGTCAACACCTCTCCCGTGATGAACTCACCCCGACGGAGACCCCGCAGCGTGGATTCCCCTGGATTCAGTCATCTCCCAACTGACTCCAACCCCACAGCACGTCCCACCTGGGACCTGCGCCCCGTTGGCCCTGCTCTTGTGCCCTTTTGCTTTTCTCCATATCTGTCCCAACTGCCAGGTAGGGTGCTGCCTTCCACCTCTTTTCTCACTGCACTTTGCCCTGGGGTCACTCAGCGAAGGCTGGGCGTTGTCTCCGGTGCTCTCACCTTGCAGGCCGTAACCCCCTGGTGGGTTGCAGAGGCAGTGGGATGGGTGATCACCGTCTTTAAAAAAGGAAAACAAGACAGAACAGAACAGAACAGACCACATGGTAGGAAGAGGCATCGACGTTGTAACATTTGTGTCCGTTGTGCATGTGTGTGTCTGTGTGCGCATGTGTGTGTGTGGGTGAGTGTGCCTCCTGGGCACATGGCTCAGGGACTATGCTATGCTGCTGTAATGAAGAGACCCTAAACATAGTGGATCAACAAGATGGGATTTATTTCCCTCTCCTGCTCCAGTCCAGGTTGGTTGGAGGCTCTGCTGGTGGGATACTCCAGACAGCCAGATTCCTCCCGTCTTCTTCCACCTCCCCGGGTGTGACCCTGACAGCGTGGTGTGGGCTGGCTCACGCCCTAGGGCTGCACACAGCCCTTAGGAGAAGGATGAAGAGGAAGTAGAAGGTAAGCATTTCCTTTTCCAAGGATGTGATCCTTGCACATGCTTCCTCTCCTATCCTATTGGCCAGAGCCCAGTCTCGAGGCCACACCTACATGGTAGAATAGCCTGGTGGGAAATGTAGTCTTGCAGCTGAGCAACCAGGCATCCACCAAAACTCTACTAAAAAGCACGAAGGGGCAGGGCCGGCTGGTGGCGCAGCAGTTAAGTGCACACATTCCGCTTCCGTGGCCTGGGGTTGGCTGGTTCGGATCCCAAGTGTGGACATGGCACCGCTTGGCAAGCCATGCTGTGGTGGGCATCCCACATATAAAGTAGGGGAAGATGGGCATGGATGTTAGCTCAGGGCCAGTCTTCCTCAGCAAAAAGAGGAGGATTGGCAGCAGATGTTAGCTCAGGGCTAATCTTCCTCAAAATAAAAACAGAAAAGAAAAAAAGCACAAAAGGAAGAATGGATGCCACACGGGATAACCAGTAAAATGACTTCTTACTGGGGAGGTGTTTAAAATGTTTGAAAGCCGCTGCCTTATGACGCTCTCTCTTGTCCTCTATGAAAACCCCCAGGATCCTCTGACCTAGTAAAAAGGGCATGACCTGAACTTCGGGAGAGTTAGATCATAGTCCCCGTTAGCACTAACTGATTGTGTGCACTTGTGCAAGACACACGGTCTGCTTGCTCCTCAGTATGCTCGGCAGTGAGATAGGGGCATGGTATGGCACCCAGCTCCCTAATTCACCAGGCTCCTTGGAGTCTGAAATGAGACTTCCCTTTTTCAGAAAAGGAGAAGATGCCCCCAAAAGAAAGAAGTGATTATTCTCTTCGAATTCCCACTCTGATGCTAACTAAAGACATACACAGGGGTGCCTTCCTGCCCCACCAGCTCTCAGCTTTCACTTCTAACACAGGAGAGAATGGGGTTCAGAGGTCTTTAGGGTCTCACATTAACCTCCTTTTCCTGTTCCTACCCTGAGTCTGCTCTATCTATATAGTGAAGTATCACAGCTATTTAACTACAAGTTTAACCAAATGAGCTGGGATATTGCCAGAATTTGCTGTGGATGCACAACAGGTGAGAGGAGGAGACCTCTGCTGAGCGAGCTGTTTGTGCTTCAGCGCTATCACGCGAAGGCTGGCTGGTGGCTGAGTTTGCTGATGTGGAATCATTGAGGGAAAAAGTTGAAATACGTAAAAACAAAAAAAAAACCCCAAAACTTGCTCACTAGATGACTGCCTTGGAGGACCTCATTTCTAGCTCCCAAATGTCAGATGATGTTTGAAAAGACAGAGATTGAAGAGGGGTGACTTTTTAAACAGAAGGATCGTGTGTTAAGAATGCTTCCTTGCCAGCCCCTTTCTGCCCATCTCCAAGGTCACCTCCCAAAGCCAGTCCAAGGCCAGTTAAGCAAAGAGCCATCAGAGCCGACATTTTCAACACAAGTCAAAGACTCTGGTTTCCGTGCCGTATCATTATACCTTGAAATTGAGCTCTTGACATGCTGTGCTTAAAATGTACAACTTTTAGCTAATTAGAAGGCTAAAAAATGCAACTTAATGAATTCAAGACTTGTTTATGCTAACCTGCCAAGGCATTTGGCAAAGAAAAAGTGCGATTTGGTGAACATCTGATTAGAGGCCGTGTGCAGTTCCATATGGAGGGCGCTGGGTTGGATCGGATTTTTATTGAACTATTGTCTAGAAAGTGAACTAATTTCCGACTCCCTCATAAGGACTTCTAAACAGGGTTGACAAAGGATTTATCATAATTATTGCTCTGGCCAGGGCTGTGATTATAAGTGATACATGTGTAAATTGTGTTTATAAAATTTCCGACTCACAATTAAAACATGCTGTCATTTCTCGCCCTTTTCCTTTTTTCCTCCTGGTGATGACTTGCCTTAAAAAACTTCCCTTTTTTCTCCCTCAAATTAATACCTGCCAGAGATTTCCTTTGGACAGAGCAGACTCCCAGCACATACCCACACACATTCTCAAGGAGCTTTTGATCTGCCATTTTTTCAAACCGCCCCCTGAGAAAGCAGTTTGGCTATCAATACTTTATGTAACCCTTCTTTTCAAAGGCACAAACTGAAAGTAATTTGCAAATGCCATTCAAAGCTCTAATCTTTTTCTTGCTTAGTGCCAAGCAATTTTAGAATCATACAGTACATTGAGTACATGTCTAAAAAAAGGAACAAAATGGGGTTCAGGGGAGTGAGCAGAAGGAAGATGGGAAGAAAAAAGGAGAATGCGTTAAAAGCAGATAGAAATAGCACCAAAAAATGTATACCCAGTTTTAGGGGCATAAAGTTCTACATGTGTCTATTGGAGAAACCCTAGTCGTGCTGTTATTCAAAACTTCCACATATGTGTTATTTTTGTCTCTTTTAGCTTTCAGGGTCCAAAAGGGTGTGTTTAAAAAAATTTCCAGGGGCCGGCCCTGTGGCCGAGTGGTTAAGTTCGCAGCTCGGCTTCAGCGGCCCAGGGTTTCGCCGGTTCGGATCCTAGGTGCGGACATGGCACCGCTCATCAGGCCATGCTGAGGCGGCGTCCCACATGCCACAACTAGAAGGACCCACAACTAACATATACAACTATGAATACTGGGGGGCTTTGGGGAGAAGAAGAAGAAGAAAAGATTAGCAACGGTTGTTAGCTCAGGCGCCAATCTTTAAAAAATAGTAGATAAAATAAAATTAAAATTAAAAAAATTCCAACTAGTGAACACTTGATGATTTACCTATTTCTCCCCATAATGCTGTCTATTGTGGATTTATTGGCAGAACCATTAGAAAATCATAGATTTTTGTTAAGGCAACCAATAACTTAAAAAAGACAAAGTATATAAGAAAAGCACCCAGGAAGAGGAAATGACGTCCCTAGGGTCAGGTAGCACTAGTGACCCAGACTTGGCACACCTAAGGGCAGGGGTGTGCATCCACCTTCTGTACCACCTGCTCCCCCGTGGCATCTGATTGGTCTGTGGCTGGTCCTCGGATCAAGATCAAGAGCAGCCAATCCATTGGATTCCCAGTAACCAATGGTATGACTCGACACAGGCAGATGGGCTGGACCAATCAGAAGGCCTCTCTCAACAAGTTGAACTAGGATATACCCCCGGTCCCCAGAGGGCACCGCAGCTGCAAGAGGGCAGTAGGGAGAGATGTTCGACTCTAAGGCATCTTCCCCTGGTCCCCAAAGTCGGTGAGGGCCGGGCTGTGTTCCCTTAGCATGAACTGTGTGATTGGTTTAAGTTTTCATGTTAGAGATGCCAAGGGTTTTGGAAAGCCAAAGCCAGGAGGAAGCAGAACCATGAGACAAAGAAGAGATACTCACAGTGGAGAGCAGGGGGACAGCAGAAACACTCAGAATCTCCACAGATCCTAAGTCCTGGCCCCACCGAGACCCAGAGCAGACCAAAGGAGTGAGGGCCAGCAGCTGGCTCTGGCTTCCCGTCCAGCCCCTTCCAGCCCCTCCTCCTGTCCCAGGGCACATGTAGCCACAGAGGGAGCCCCTTCCAGTGAGTTGGCCCCTATGAGCCCCAGATCCCACACCAATGACCTGAACCTACTCACAGATCAGTTGTGGAGACCTCGACTTGGGGGCCCCACTTTTCCCCACACCATGCATGCTCTTCCCCCCAGTACCGTCCTGGACACCCAGGAAGAGATGGAGGAACTCGACCACCTGAAAAGGCATGACGTCACACTGAGAGGCAAAGATAGAGACAGGAGTTACACAAGGGACAGTGGTTACCCTGAAACATCTGATAAACTGGGTGAGATGGTCCTGACAGCCCTGACACCCTGTCCCTAAGGGGCATCTCCCAGGGCATGCAGCCACCCACATCCCTCACCCCCTTCCTTTGTCACCGTGCCGCCTGCCTTACTGTGTGGCCCTGTAGGGTGTTGGCACCGTTCTCACCAAGCAAACCCTCTCTGTCTGCAGTGCCCCCAGGACTGCCCTTCTGGTGTCTGGCTTCTGGTTCGAGGTAATGTATATAATCCAGGAGACTCAGTTTCCTCTAGGTAGAATGGAAATGTGAGCGTTCCTCCCTCATCCGTGACAGCTCAACTAGTGGGAGCCTTTACTAGCCATGCTTCAAAATGTAGCCTCTGCTCAGGAGATCGGGAGCTACAGACGTGTGTATTCAGGGATTATTTCTGTGTATGTCAGTCGCCTCCCCCCAGACTTGACTACAAGCTCCGTGAGGACAGGGGTCTGTCCGTTTAGTTCAACATCAAATATCGAGTGACCAGCAAAGGGCTCAATACACACTAAGAGCTGGGTAAATATTTGCTGAATGAATGGAGGAATAAGAATAAATACGGGTCAGCGTTTTCGCAAGGTGCAGTCAGTCATGTACTACTTTTGAAGGACGTAACTAGGCATCATGTGGGATTCCACAGTCAGATCCATTTGAGAAACCTCTTCTTTTCTTATTTGAGAAATATGCCTCAGTTTTTTCCCAGCCTTATTGAGAAATAATTGACACAAAACTTTGTATAAATTTAAGGTGTACAATATATTGATTTGATACATTTATATGTTGCAAAATGATTTCCACTATCGCATTAGCTAACGCCTCCATCCCATCACATAGTTACCATTTCCTTTTTGTGGTGAGAACATTTAAGATCTACTCTTAGCCACATTCAAGTATTTAATACGGTATTGTTAGCTGTAATCACAACGCTGCACATAGACTCCGGAACCTAATCCTCTTAGATCTGGAAGTTTGTACCTTTTGAAACATCTTCTTTACCACAGAGCTTCTTTGAGCCTTTTGCCTGCTAAAGAGCATTTTGAATCTTTCTGGATTTTTCTGGAACATTTCGCAGGGGGATTATTCCATAGGGCACACTTTGGGAAATGAGCTCAACCCAGGTTGAGCATCTTGAAAAATACTCTGTGACTCGGTCCTAAGGAAGACTGTGTCTCCCCCGGGGGCAGTCCTGAGCCGTTCTTGCAACCCCTGGGTCAGCACGGATCACCAACTCCACGCTCTGTTCGCTCTGGGACCTTGGATGAATGAGACACAAAGACCAGCCTGAAAGCTTTGAGACATTCAATTTTAAAGAAAAAAAAGCGTTTTTCAGAGATCATGTATCTTGTCCTTTTCATTCCACATTAGAGGACACTGCTCTGGCCAACACTCCCACAAGAGGATGAGCTCTGAGCCCAATGCCTGGTTTCAAATCCCAGCTCCACTACTTCTTAGCTGGGTGGCCTTGGAGCAGTCGCTTAACCTCTCTGAGCGTCACTTTCCTTATTTGTGAAATGGAGATACCCATAGTGCCAACTACATGGGTTGCTGTAGGGATAAAATGGGAAACCCACAGGAAACATTTGTCACAGTGCCTGGCACTTAAGAAACACTCCGTGAAGATGAGCTGTTACAGTTGCTTTTTCTTTATTACATTTCGCTGGGACTGAGAATAAAGCTGAGGCTGAATGGCCTAGCGGTTTCACGTATGAATTTCTGAACCAAACCACCTGGGTTCAAGTCTTTGCTTTGCAACTGACCGGCTGTGTGACCTTCAGCAAGTTGTTAAACCTTTGTGCGCCTCAGTTTCTTTATGTGGCAAATGGGGATAGGGGTAGAACCTAGTTCAGGGGTTGTTGTTAAATTCAGTGAGTTAATATTCGTAAGCACTTCACGCAGTGCTGGGCGCAAGGTTTATGCTCTTACAGTAAGCATCACTGTGATTGTGTCTCTTGCCCTCTCCAGAACACGCCGGAAGGCTGACCAGGCTACCCCTGCAGGCTCTGTCCTTCCATAAAGGATGTTGTTCTGGGGGGCTCCCTGAAGCCAGGCACCACACCTCTCGCTTTTCTGCACCCCAGCTCCTGGTCCACACTGGCCCATGATGAGTCTCCAGGAGTGACTCAGTGACTGAGAGCTCCCTTTCCCTGAGGGTCTGGTCGTCACGCTGTTCCTGTGGGCCCCTGACCGTGCTTGTCAGCAGATGGACTTACTGTCCGTCACCCTCACATGGTGCCTGCCATCAAAGACCGAGGTCCTGGAGGAGCAGGGCGCTCCGCTCCAGAGTGGCTTGCTGAGTGAGCGGCGCTGTCTTCCGCTGGGGCGGAGCGTGCTGACTCCCCACCGCCCGGGACTGGGGGCTGCAAGAGGAGACGAGCCTGATCTTCCTCCCCGACATCCTGCTGTCCGGGCAAAGTCTGGGAAGCAGAGGACAGAGTGCAGCCCTCTGGGACCTCAGCTGGGAGCATCCACTCTGACCTGTTGGCACTGGCCCCTCCTTTCACCGGAAGGACCAGGAGAGCAGCTGTCAGTCACATGCCAGGTTCCAGCTGGTGCGGGGGTTGGGGGGGGGGGTGCCCTCAACAGTTACGTAACCAGAAAGCATCACCTCCATTGTAATTGCATCACCCAGCGCCTTTCCGAGGGCACTTGGGAAGAGTCCAGAACAGCCCAACTGTGAAAGGGGCTTAATGGGGTCAGACAGCCCCACACGTGCCAACCGTTTCCTGCATTTCTTGGAATGACTGAGGACCATCTCAGACCACACACAGGATAAGCCAAAGGGCCATGGAGCCAACGTCCCCAGGAGCAGCCCCCAATCAAGGGAGACAGGAGTCTCGGGTACATCCCCCAGTCTCCAGGCCCCTCAGTGGGACAACCCTCCAAAGTGCTCTGCCCTGTCCCACACAGGGTGCCCCCTGGAGAGGGTGCAGCTGCCCGTAGCAGGAAGGTGCCCACGAAGGAGCTCCATGTTGCCTTTCCCGCTTCCCTGTCTCACTCCACTGACCACCAGCACAGGTCTGCGTCTCGGGCTCTGCTTCGCGGAGGCCCAGACCAAGACAGGCCTGAACCCGCAGCCTTGGGAGTGCAGCTCTGCATCCAGAGGTCCAATCTGAACCCAGCTCCCCCCTCGGCTCTCAGTAGCCTGCAGCTTCAGGCAGGGACGTTGCTTGAGCGCGTTTCTTTACTTGCACTGTGATTATAGCAATGGTACTTCCTTCTTGGCACGGATCTCAGGATTGACTGAGTCTGAGGACAGAAAGGGCTTAGAGCATGTGTGTCTGGGGGGCAAGCAGCACACACAGGGCACCTGCGACTAGTGCCCCCTTAGCACAGTTTCTTAGCCAGTCGAAGCCTCATTTTGCACATCAGTAAAAGAGGAAAAGAATCCATGACAAAAGCCAGTACAACACTGCTGAGAACCTGCACGGAGGAGGGGCTTCATAGACAGCAGCTGTTGTTACAAGAATGCTTATTGACAGTGACATTAATCACCGTACCCCCATGACCGACACCCAGCGGTGCCCTGTCGTGGTGGCCGCACTACAGTCAGGGAAAGCTGGCCAGCTGGAGTCAAGAGGAGCTGTTGCGGGGTGGGGGGTGTAGGGGTAGATTCAATCAGTCACTGAATATCCGCAAGCAGTATTCCCCTGACGCGATTGTCAGGATCGCAGGAGGAACGCACTGTGGGGGCCGGGGAAGGGGCGGCGCTGTGATAAAAATCGCTAAAACAACATCCAACCTGCTGCAGATCCAAATACGCGTCTTCCATTTAACTGTGCTTTCTCCCGCAACTGCTTTGCCTCGGAGGTGGGCGGACAGCACAGCCCTCGGCCGCTGCCGCCGACACCAACAAGAACAGCCTCAGGTGGGCCAGCCTCTGAGCCGAGTGCTTCCCAGCACGGGCTCAGTGAGCCCCAGCCAGCTACCAGGTGGGTGTGTGCAGGTGCATTGCACACACATTGAAACTGAGGCTCGGAGAGATGAATTCACTGGTGCAAGGCCAGGCAGTAGCAGAGCTGGGGCTCAAATCCAGTCTGTCTGACTTCATTACCTTACACCCATCTTATCATTTTTAGCCTTTTTTCTTAAATAAATATCATAGAACTTCCAAAGTTAGGCCCTGCCACCCTACACATCTGTTCTCAGGGAGGCAAAGAGGCCTGGCCCTGACTCCCATGATTGCCAGGTGGGTGAGTCCTCCACTGGACTCCTCAATTCTTCAACTCCTTGGCTTTTGAAGAGAACTCTTAGTCATCCTTCAAAACCCAACTCAAATAGCCCCTCCTCTGTGTTGCCTTCCATGACTCCTTCAAGTACTCTCTATAACTCATTGCACTTTCTTCAGCTAACACGTGTCCATATCCTGGAAGATTTCAGTGTGCATTGACACTTCTCTCGCCAGCCAATCAGATAATCATGGGTGAGCACCCAACTGGCCTTTACCAGAAACTACGAGGGGTAAAGATATGCACGATCAGGTCCTGCCCTGGGGGAGCTTGTCCTCTAAGTAAGGAGATGAGACGTGCACCGTCACAGTGCCTAGAAACAGCCCACAAGTCCACTTCTCTCTCGCCACCTGAACAGCTCCTAGCCATTCTTCCAACATAGCTGAGGGCTTACCCTCTCCCAGCAGCCTCCCTGACCCACAGAAAGAAGGGTCTCCTCCCATGCTCCCATATCACCCACCTCGCGATTGTCTGTGTCACTGTCCCCCTGCAGACTCTGATAAGCTCCTTCCAGGCAGGGGCTGTGAAATCATTAAGGTTCTTTGGGATACAAGTCAGAGAATCCAACTTGAGCTGGCATCAGTAAACAGGGGAAAGTTACCCAAAAGGGGAAGTGGAGCCTCATAGAACCTGGGCAGGGAGGCAGCTGGGGCCCCAGGAGCACTGGAATCAGGAGGAGGAAGGAGCTAGGAACCCAGGCTGCACTCTCTCGGTGCCTCTGGTCCTGGCTCTTCTGAGTCTCCTCCGTCCTCTCTGTCTCCAGACCTTACTGTTCCCGAGGCAGGAAGCACATCTTTCTACAGCTTCCAGACATCCTTTAAGCAGGTTCAGCAAAATAGCATGCTCTCACTCCCTCTCTCTTCTAAATCCCCAGGTTGAACCTGTGCTCCTGGCAGGCTTGTGTCAGATGTCCAGTCCTGGTCCAGAGAACCATGGGGCTGAGTAGAAGCCGCCTTTGTGGGTCAGAGCAAAGCCCAGAAGCTGCATGGGTTCCCCGCCTCCTCTACTCCATGCAGATGCCATGGCAGTTAGTCTTTGCAGTGAGCTGTCACTCCCGTGTCCCTACCAGTGCAGGGGCTGCAGCCAAAGTGCTCAAGGGACCTGGAGGTGGAACTCTTCAAGGAGCCTGTTCCCTCCCAGGCATTGTCTCAGAGAGCTTTGGGCCAGGGTGGAGCTGCTTCCCAGTGAGCCTGATGAAGCTCAGGATGCTGAGTCGGTGAGACCTCTGGCAGAGGCCACGCTGAGGAGGGCTGACACGGGAGCCTCTCCACCTGGGCACACAGGGTACAGGGAAAGCAAGCTGCCCCTGCAGGGTGGGCCACAGGCAGGGTCTGTGCTCTGGGTCCTGTTGCATCAGTGCTGCCAAATTGGGCAGCTGCCCCAGGAGCTCAGGGTCCTGGTGTGTTCTAGCATCAACCACCCCTCTGACCCAGAGCCCCGATGGCCCCTCTCTTCCATTAGGAAAGCAAGTGCACTCTAGGTACTTCCACCAGAGGGAATTGAATAGAGGGAGTTGGTTACACAACTGAGAAGAGCTGAGCAGGATTGTGAGCCAGCTAGACAGCAAGAGCAAACAGCTGTGACCACCTCTAGACAGGGATTCCTCTGGCCCAGAGCCAGGGCATCCAGTCAGAGCTGGCACCATGGTGGGGGCAGCCAGAATGAGCAGTCCCACGGAAGAAGGGGCTGGAAGCACAGAGCAGGAAGCACCAAGGAGGCCAAGACGGAAGGAGGGGAGAAGGAGAGGGCTGCTCTTCCACTCTCTGATCTCGGCCAGGGCTCCCCACTGAGCAAACCTGCGCAGGAGCCCACGTGCAAGGCCCCTGGGAGGGGTTTGCAGAGGGAGAAGGGGAGGAGAAAGCAGGGACCAGATCTGAGTGCTCCTCTCCCTAGCGTTGCCCACCATCACCCTTCTGCACAAAAAGGAGAAGTCCCGTTTCCCCCAGGGGAGTCAAGTCTTTGCAGACACCGTCCCCTCACTCTCTTTCCTGGGGGAGGCTGCCCTGCTGATTTCCAGGCCCCTTTGCCCCTCCTCACCCTGTAGCAGAGCTGGCAGCTTCTCTCTCTCTGAAAAAGACGAGAAATGCATGATAAAACATGTTATTCTATTTCTATGTGATTAGTGCCATAGTCTCCCACCAAGTGACTCCCTTCTTCCATAAAGTTCAGCCACTTACCAGGAGGATGCATAAGAGCACAGTAGTCCCATGACCCCCAGATCATGCTGCAAAGGCCACGCATGTGCCCAAAACAGACCCCCGACCTACCAGAAGGCTCGGGCTAGCAATCGGCCGGGGAACAAATCTGCTACGTGGCGGCCCGCTTCACCCGTTACCCCACTTTCCATCCTTCCATGCCACTCGCTCCCTCTCTGCATGGCTTGGAAGTCAGCTTCCCTGGATGGGGTTCAAACATCTATACATTTTTATCAGCTTTTTAAAAATGGAAGTTAAAAGTCTAATGGGATTCCAGAGTAGAGATTGAAGGGTTCCAGGGGAGGAAGTTATATGGGATAAAAAGGGGGTGTTCGGTTTCAAAGGCTCTAATAGAATGTGAGAGAAGGCGTGCATAGAGAGCACTTGTCCTCCGTGCCAGACTTTATTATGCAGATCTGGTCAGAAAAAGAAGAGAAAATGTAAAGTAGGAAAAGAAATTAGGGCAACCGAGGACTTTCATGGTGGGAGGAAATATTTCACTAAGTGCATTATTCATTTGTCATTGACTCAAATGCCAGGGGCTTTAGCTCATTGCGCAGGGCTGGCGACAGCGTCCAGGCCCGGTCAAGCTCTGCAGCGGCACACTTTTTCTCCTTTGTCATCTCGGTTAGAGTTCTGGTCCTCTCGGGAAAGTTCGCCGTTTTGCTTGACAGAAAAATGGAATGGTAACCTAATAGAACTTCGTTTCTCTGGTTACCAGGACGTAGTGAGCCTTTAATCTCCGCTGAATTACCCCGTCCCTGGGGTTGGGCGGGAGGTCTTTGAGTCAGTGAAAAGTTCACTGTGGTTTTCACGTGGGCCTGCTATTTCTTGCGTCTCCATCGGGGACTCTGTGAGCGAACCATTCTTGAAATCAGACAGAAATGCTTGGCTTTTCCTTTCTGACTGTGACATACAACAGTGATTTCTCCTTCTTATTTGGTGTGTTTCAAAATGTCGCAGTTCCTGCAGACTATTTCCCTAATTGATCCGGAATGCGCACCAAGTCCCTTGCCCTGAATTGGTTCCTGTGTCCCAAATTTGGAAACCGTTTCGTACATTTCAGAGGTGCCTTGTTTGGTCTGCAATTCAGAGTTGCCGTTAAAACAGACAAAAAACAAAAGTGGAGGAAGACAGTGAACTGGGACCCGACTATAAATGTCTTTTAAAAATCTGACAAACATTGCGTTAATAATCATGATGATGATAAAAATAGAAGCAGACATTTACTGTGACGCTTCGACCTGCCAGGCACCGCACTGAGTGTTGGCATGTGGAACGCATTGGATTTTCCTAATTATCTGCGTGAGAGGCTTCAGCACTTAGAATTCAGTTCACAGGGGTGCACAGAAGTGACGTGATTTGCTCAAGTTGACACAGACAATACGAGGTGGACCCAGGACAAAGTTCTCTTTGCTTAGGATGTGTTATCACCTGAGTCATTCTGGGTATAGGATTTGTGTGTCTCCAGAGGAGTGCTTTCACACGATAGCTGATGTCACAGCTTTGACCCAAGGGCCCCCCACACCACAGCTGCTCTTTAAGTGAAGAGTAAGAACCAGCATCCAATTTCTTCTTCTCGCTTATCCATCCATCCCAGAGACCTGTTCCATCGCATAATTCAGATGTTGGATGCATCATGGCCACTCGTATCCCATTGGCCAGAAGTTAGTCACATGACCATGCACGGGCGGCTGGGAATTGTAGTCTTTAGCCGGGCAGCTCAGCTGAAATACTGGGATTCTATCACTAAAGGGAAGAGGGAGTGGATACGGGATGACTCCTAGCTGTGTCTGCCCCAGTCTCATTCACCATTGCGTCCTCAGCGTCTATCCCAGTCTCCATTATCTAAGTCTTGAAGAAATAAACTCACCTGTCGCAGGTCGCCGACCTCTGGTGAGAAGCCCAGCCATTATTTCAAGCATCTGGAAGTGCCGACATTAAATGTGGAAATTCTCTTCTCAGCCTGGGTACGGCCAGCGTCGGGATCCCCATTTACGGCTGAGGGGGGACGTCAGTGCTCCATTACTTCCTTGTGAAGAGGACCTCAGTTTTATCCAGGGTGGTAATGTGGCCATCGTTCTTCCTTACAGCAGAATTGTGCCTAATGCATGTAGATGCTCTCCTCTCCAGGGCGAGGAGCTTAATCCTGCCCTTGAGTGTGAGCTGAGCTTAGTGTCTTGCTTGCAAAGAATAGAGAAAAGTAGGAAGCCTGCAGTGGAGAACGCTGGCAGACGCGACGTCACCAGGGGATCAGGGTCAACATCGCCAGTGAAAAGTCATCTGGGTGCGGTCCCCCTGCCCAATACCACGTGACGTGGTGAGATGGGCTCTTCATCTCTGTGGTCTTCTTCTCTCACACCCATTACTCTAGTCTAATCCTGAGAAGAACCCAAATTGACAGACAAACCATCTGACCAGTCCTGTTCGAAACTGTCACGGACACGAAAACCAAGGAATGTCTGAGAACTGTCACAGCCCAGAGGAGGCTGTGGAGACACGACGGCTAAATGCAGTGCGGGATTCTGGGACAGAAAAAGGACCTTAGTGGGAAAACCGATGATCCAAATAAAATCTGGAGTTTAGTTAACAGTCATGAACCAATGTTGATTTCTTGCTTTTGAAAACGTGCCGCCATTATGGAAGATAGTAACAGCAGAGAAAACTGGGTGAAGAGTAGATGGGAACGCTCTGTACTCTCTCTGCAACTTTCCTGTAAGTCTAAAAGTATTCCAAAATAAAAAGTCTACTAAAATTAAAAATACCCAGCATCCTTTGCAGGTAGGGGTGGACAAATGGCCCTGTACTGGCCAGGGAGATGGGAAGAGGTGTCTGTCCACAGAGCTGGTCTCTGGGAAAGCTATTGTGTGTGTACATGTTTTTTTCTTTTTTAATAAAATCTTCGCCCCTACCTCTTTCTCTTCCTCTTATCACCTCCTCCAAGCCTGAAACGCAGACACTATGCCTGTTCAGGACAGCAGGGTGGGAAGCCGGAGGGAGACCCAGAGTCACGAGTTCCCTCAGCAACTACAGTGTGCTGGACTGTCCATCTTTGGTCAAGCCTCACGGCTTGATCTCATTTGCTCAAGCTCTGGGTCAAGTTCCTGTGTTATGCAGCCGAGACCACCCCTAATTTATATTAGGTGGAGCCATAGGAAGTTGCCAATATTTGATTGTTTTGGCCTACAAAAATGGCAACTTTACCAAGTTTGACCTACTGTGGGTAATTTTTTTTCCTAAATGTCTTTGAACCATCTTCATCAACTATAAATCTAAATAACAGGAGGAGCAAACTACCGCACTCCAACATTTTTTTCTGGGATGAGGATTTGGCCTCTCAAGAACCATAATAAGTCTGATGTTATGTTTTTCCTGATGCCCTGTTGCTTATTGACGCTTCAGATGATTCAGTAAAAGAGACACTGAACCTCTCAGTACTGCGTGCATTAGAAGGCTTTGAAAACACACTATTGGTGTCTAAAAAGAATGCTTATCTTCCCAGCAATTTCACTCCCAAGTATATACTTGAAAGAATCAAAAACAGGGACTCAAACCAATGCTCGCACATGAATATTCATAGCAGCACTGGTCACCATAGCCCAAAAGTGGAAACAGCTCGAATGTCCAGAAACTGATGAACGGATAAACCAAATGTGGTCCATCCATGCAATGGAATATTACTCAGCTGTAAAAAGGAATGAAGCGCTGACATACACTACAACGTGGATGGACCTTGAAAACATCATGCTGGGTGAAAGAAGCCAGTCACAAAAGGCCACATACGTATGATTCCGTTGCCATTAAATGTCCAGAGTAGGTAAAGCCACAGAGACAGAATGGAGGTGGGTGTCTGCCGGGAGCTGGAGGAAGGGGGCATGAGAGGCAACGGCTCAATGAGTACAGTTTCCTTTGGGGTTGTGAAAATATTGTGGAACCTGATAGGGGTGGTGGTTGCACCACACTTGGAAAGTACTAAACGCCACTGAATTGTACACTTTAAAATGATTAACTTTATGTTTTGTTAATTTCACCCTTGATTAAAAAAAACGTGTCTTCAACATTTTTAAATATGTGATAAAACCAAAATAATAATCGCACAAAGCGTCTTACAATTGAGATAAAGGAAAAGAAGATCCAGCCAGCCAGAGGCCAAAAGCTCTCGGTGCAGACAGCGTGCATCTCCAGTATTCTGGTCATCTACTGCTGCCTGATAAGCCGCTCCAGAATGTAGGGGCTTAAAACAACGACAACACTCGTTTTGCTCACAAATCTGCATTGTGCAGGGCTCGGCTGTTCATCTCTGCTCCACTCAGCATCACCCAGGACTCCTCGAAGTGGAGGCTGGAATTATCTGCAGGTCCTCTGGCACACCTGGCCGGTGGTTGATGCTGCTGGGGACCTCCGAAGGGGCTGGGATCAGGACACTGACACATGGCCTTTCCGTGTGACTGTCTGGCTTCCTCACAATATGGTGACAGGGTTCCAAAGATGAGCATCCCCGAGGTCCAGGTGGATGTGACTTCGCCTCAGCTGTCACGCTGCATCCCTCACCCCACAGTCATGGGCCTGGGCAGAGGCAGGAGGAGGGCGGGGTCAGTGTCCCGTGGGAGACGAGCAGGTGGACCATGATGGACTATGCAGCCATGATGGAAGGGCAATGTGACACATCCATCACGCTACAGTTATGTATGGTCCTGCCTGTAAAGGACTGAAACGGGGAGCACCAGGAAGAAGCCTAGTTAACAACGTGTAGCTAGGAATCTGACAGTAGTTCAGGCTGACGATGGAGACGGTCTCTGGTTTTTCACCATAGAACTTAAAAGTCAATTCTCTGCGCTCTCATTGATGTTGAAGGATCATGTGGAAACATCCAGCCAATGTCCCAGGCGACTGGACTCCATCGTTCCAACATTAATATTCTCGCGCATCAGCCTCCTCCCCTTTACAGCTGTAGAGAAGAACCTCTGGGCTGACTGCCGCCCAGAGATATTTAGCTGACTGCACATACACTGTGAACTGACTTAAAACGTTGAACACATCTGCGTTTATCCAATCAATAACGTCTCTCTTCTAAAAAAGGGAGAGAAAGAAAGAAAAAGAAGAAAAATATCTATCCAAAGTGGTTTGGGTTAAATGCCAGCATTTTCATCTTAGGGATGAAAACCGCTTTCTCCGAAGGCCACACTCCCCGAAAACACGCCCGTAGGGTCAGGCGGCCAATGTTTGGGGAGCAGAGAAACGCCCCGACTGCTCAGCCTCACCCCATAATGCGACATCCTTACGAGGCGCCCCACACAGAGAGTGAGGTGGACTTATTCCTCCCTCAGGACACCCCCCCAGACTTCTGTAACCTCACGAGCGGAGTCCCACAGTTGGGGGGGGGTGCCCTGGATAAGAACAGACGGGGAGGGCTGTGTGCGTCTCCACGATGTACCGTGAGCTGCAAATGCTGAAGTCTCTGTCAATCCCAGTCCGCCTGGAGCCTCCGGCCTCCTGTGCTGCCACTTCCCTCCTCCCACTTTTCTCTGCTCCAAACCACAGTGTGTGCTTTTCACAGAACGCCGACTGAAGGCCAACGTACTATGAAGAGAAGGGAGTAAGACCCTCTTGCTCTCTGTGCCTAAGAAGGAAAACAGGATCCACTTCATGCGTTTGGTTGAAGGTGAGAGGTCAACCAGGACCCCCAGCCACCATCCACCCTCTCTGGTCCCCTCCTTCCAATACTGAAATGCAAAGCGATGATCTCCCCAGATGCAGAGCAGCCACCTAACAAAAATACAAGTTTTAAAGCCAACGCGTTGCTTGTTTCTCATGATGACGTCAGACCTACGGACGCTCAATCTGCTGGTGATGGTTCTTGTTGTGTGAGCCCCTAATCTTTCCTGGAGAGGCATTTTTCAAATCTGTGAGAGCAACGCTTACAACGAACTCCTGAAAGATCAGAGCTGCAAGAAGGGAGCGGCCAGCGGCTGTGCTTAGGGTCACCGGACCCCACCGAATGCAGGCTGCCCGCTGATTGCAGACGGCCTCGCCTGACCGGGATGCACGAGTCACCTGGAGGCCTCAAGCACACCCCGGGGCCTCTGCCCCTCCCTGCTTCCCTGGGTCATTTGTCCCCCACTGCCGTGGCCAGGACCGTGCTTCCTGGGGGAGAAACGCACACAACCCGGGTGCTGGCTCTGGGATGGGCCGTTCTCCGGAAGAGGGAAGGACTGGAGCTGCGTCGGTCCCCTCTCCTGCTCCCATCTCTGCGGTGCCTCCCGGCGGCCGGCGCGGTTGCCGTTTCATCTGCCCCACGGCGGGCGGTCTCGGTTCGTTCTCAGGGTTCTCATTGGCCCCCCTCACAGGCTCCTGGGTATTTCTCCTCGCCTGCATCTTTACTCTCCAGGCTAGAGGGGCTGCAGACGGCCCAAGCCATTGGGTTCTGGCCACTGTGCCCCCAGCCCTTTCGCCCATCAGTGTGAAATCCGCGCTGATGTGCAAAGGCCGAGATGCGCACGCGGTAGGGAAGGGTGAGCGAGGCGGGCTCCGTCCTGGACCCCCGGAGTCCGTGATCTGGCGGGTCCACCCACACGGAGATCCACTCAGAGGCTGACCAGCAAGGGCGAGGGCTGGCCGCTCCAGGAGGAGGGAACAGTGTGCAAACACCCATCTCTTTAAGTCTCTGAGCCAGCTTCCCCACCTGGAAAAAGGAGAATGAAATTACCTGGTCTCCGTGCATCCACCTTAGCCCCCACCTTAGCCCCCAACGCTCTCCTGCCACGCAGGAGCTGGAGTGATTCTCTTAAAACCTAAGTCAGCTATTCCTCTGCTCAAAGCCCTCCAGTGGCTTTCCATTTCTCTTTGAATTGATAAAGTCTTTGCAAGATCCTACAGACCCTGGCTCCCCTCACCCACTCCCCACCTCCTCTCTTCCTCTCCCCTTACCCAGCCCGGCCTACTCTGTTGCAGCCACACTGCCATCTTGCTGTTTGCACACGAAGACACCTGCCTCAGGACCTTTGCACAAGCTGTTCCAGTCCCTCTACCTGAAGGTTCTTCCCTAGACACTCTCCTCCCACACATCCCTCAGATCCTGCTCGAATGCCCCTCCTCTGAGAGGCTGTTCCAGTTCCCCTGTGTAACATCACTCCCCCCACAACCTCTATTCCTTCACCCTGCTTTATTTGCCTTGATGGCACTTTTTTGACACTTGATACAGTGTATGTTTTCCTATTTAGTGTCGGTTTTCCTCCAGTTTGTTCATGGCTATATCTTCATACCTTGCCCAGTGCCTGGCACATAGTGGGGGCCCCCAAGATGGCTCCAACAGCCCAAGGTTTGTGTGACCCTCATTGAATTGGGGCTCATCCTAGGTGACCAGTAGAATATTGGGATGTGACTCAGGTGACCTCAGAGACCAGGCCACAGGCCTTGCAGCTTCCACCGTGGGCTCTCAGGACCCATGACCTGGAGCCCCGGGTCACGGTGCCCAAAACCCGGCTTCCTCTCGGCCACCCAGCTGAAACCACCCAACAGAGGGTGGACATGAGGAGAGACAGGTGCCGGCTCCAGCCATGCCGGTCATCTGGATGAGGCCTCTGACAACACGGAGCAGAGACGAGCGGTCCCTGTGGGCCCTGCCCAGATTGCAGTCATAAGCAGAAGAAACGACCTCTGTTGTTTTAGGCCGCTAAGTCTTGGGGTCGTTTGTTACACAGCAACGGACAACCAGAACATGTGCCAGACAAAAGACTTGTCCTCAAATCCTGACCTCAGAGTCGGCTTCAGGGGGACCCCACCCTGGCCAGTTGTGCGGGTCAGATGCAGTGCATGCAGAGTGTCTGCACGCCTACACACCCGGCAGTCGCTCTCTGTCCCTGTTGTCTGTTAAGCCCGTCGGGAAGCCTTACAGACACGGCCAACTACGCTTTCGCTCAGTGCTCCTCACAGCGTCTGTCCAGGGCCGGAGTGGGTGGAGACATGGGCAACGGGGAGGGCGTGGGCTGAGCGGGTAAAGTGGCTTGAAGCAGGCCTTTGCAAGATGCTCGGTGTTTCTCTTGGACCAGAGTCAGTAATTAAAATGTAACCAGAGGTACATATTATTCACATGAAATGATGCTTTGCACAAGGTCACGGCAAATTGAAATCACCTGGCAGGAGGACCCTGGGGCTCTGGGAAGGCGCTGTCCGCAGGGCCTCAGGTCGGGGCTCCCGCTCAGCCCCCGGCCCCAGCAGCATGGCCCCTGCGGAAGTGAGCCGAGGATGTGGGGAGAAGGGGGCCCACGCCTTTACAAGAGGCCAGGAAGTCAGCATTCCAACCGGAGTGGACAGACACGCAGCAGGGGAGCTGCCAGGGGCAGAGGGTGGCTGGGCTCCTGGACAGGGGACTCCAGAGGAGAATGCAGATCAAAGGAGGCCTCCGACGGGGCGGGGACGCGGCCTGGGAACAGGCAGAGCTCAGGGATCTCCCGCCCAGCCGGGGCTCCGTCTGGCCTCCCAGGGCAGTCTGGGAACTGGAACTTTCCTGCCCTGTAACTGACTCTTCTCAGACCCTCAGGAGGCCCGGGATGACACTCCCCATGGTGGAAAGGCTGCGGTCACAGAGGACTTACGCTGAATGGCCCAGACTCCGTGCTCAGTGTTTCCTGTGAACTGTCTCCGTTAGTCCCCACAGAACCCTCGGGTCCCCCTTCCCCAGAGGAGCAAACCGAGCCCGAGAGGCTCAGCTGATTAAAAAGGAACGTCACTGACGAGGGAGATGTCACTCACACCCAGGTCCGTCTGCCGCCGAAAGCCAGTTCTTCAAATCAACTTGTTTGAGATATAATTGACATGTAATAAAAGGCACCGTCATTTTATTTTAATTTTTATTGAAGTGTCGTTGACATAACAGCGTTGGATTCATTTCAGGCATACCACATAGTGGTTCAACATTTCAATACGTTACAAAATGATGGTCCTGATAAGGCCAGTAACCGCCTGTCACCATACAAAGTCATTACCGTATTATTGACTCTATTCCCTATACCGTGCATTCCATCCCCAAGGTTTGCTTATTTTAGGAACAACTTCCTCCCGAACCCTTTCACCTATTTCACCCGTGCCCCCTCCGCTCCAGCCTCCCCTCTGGCAACCACCAGTTTGTTCTCTGTATCTATGAGTCTGTTTCTGTTTTGTTTTGTTTGTTCATTTGTTTTGGGTTTTTTTTAGACTCCACACGTCAGTGAAATCCTCCTCTATTCTTCCTCTGACCTGCTTCACTTAGCGTAATGCCCGCTAGATCCACCCGTTGTCACAAATGGCAGGGTTTCATTCCTTCTTACAGCTGAGGAGTTGTCCATTGCATTGCATAGACCATGTTTTCTTTATCCATTCGTCTATCAGTGGACACTTAGATTCGTTTCCACGTCCTGGCTAGTGTGTATAACGCTACGGTGAACATGGGGGTGCAGATATCTTTTTGAGTTAGCGCCTTCATTTTCTTCAGATAAATACCCAGATGTGGGATCACTGGATCGTGTGACAGTTCTATTTTTAATTTTTGAAGACTGTCCATACTGTTTTCCGCAGTGGCTGCACCAATTTACCTTCCCACCAGCAGTGTGTGAGGGTCCTCTTTTCTCTGCATCCTCGCCAGCACTGGTTATTTGTTGCCTTTTTGAGAATAGCCATTCTGACAGGTGTGGGATGATACCTCACTGTGGGTTTTCTTTTGCGTTTCCCTGATGATTAGTGATGCTGAGCATCTTTTTATGCACCTGTTGGCCACCTGTTTGTCTTTTTTGGAAAAATGTCTATTCAGGTCCTCTGCCCATTTTTTATTTGGATTTTTTTTTATATTTGAGTTGTATGAGTTCTTTATGCGTTTTGGATATCGACCCCTTATCAGATATATGGTTTGCAAATGTCTTCTCCCCTTCTGCAGATCGCCTTTTCATTGTGTCGATGTTTTCCTTCACTGTGCAGAAGCTTTTTAGTTTGACATAGTCCCAATTGTTCATGTTTGCCGTTGTTGCCCTCGCCTGAGGAGACAACCTGAGAAAACATTGCTAAGACCGATGTCGGAGTTGACGACCTATGTTTTCTTCCAGGAGCTTTATGGTTTCAGGTCTCACATTTAGGTCTTTAACCCTTTAGAGTTTATTTTTGTATTTGATGTAAGAAAGTGCTGCAGTCTCATTCTTCTGCACATGGCCGGCCAGTTCTCCCAACACCATTCACGGAAGAGCCTGTCTTTTCCCCATGGTGTGCTCCGTCTCCTTTGTCAGAAGTTAATTGACCATATAAGTGTGGGCGTAATTTCTGGGCTCTCTCTTCTCTTCCTTTGATCTCTGCATCTGTTTCTGTGCCAGTACCATACTGCCTTGTTTCCTATAGCTTTGTAGTATAGTTCGAAATAAAGGGCACCTGCTCGACGTGTACAGCTTGATAAATTTTGATGCATTTACAGTCGCATAACCACTGCCCCAATTGAGAAACAGAACGTTTCCATCGCTCCGGGAGCCTCGGGTGCCCCTTGCCCCTCGTCCACTCCTCCTCATCCTGAGCCCCAGGTGTCACTATTAACTAGTTTTGCTCCTTCTAGAATCTCATGTGAGCCATCGTCCAGGATGGACGCCTGCGTCCCGCTTCTCTCCCTCAGCACAATGTTTCGTGATGCCTCCTTTTTGTTGTGTGCGTCCACAGTCCGTTCCTTTTCATTGCTGAGTGCTGTTCCATTGCACGGATGTGCCCCAGTTTGTTTGTCCATCCACCTCTGCTTGGGCATTTGGGCTTTCTCCGGGCTGGACCGTTAGGAATCAACCTGCGGTGAGCATTTCAATACAAGTCTCTGTGTGGCTGTGTCTTCGTCTCTTGGGCAAATGCCTAGGAGTGCAATGGCTGGATTGTATCAAAGTGTATTTAACTTTATGAGACATTGCCAAACTGTCTTCCAAAGGGGCTGCAGCATTTTACACTCTAAAGTCGACGTTCTTAACTATTGTGCTCTCGGGCGAGTTTGAGACACTTGGCTCTTCGACCTTCCTCCGCCACTACCTTAGGCAGATGACTTAACATCTTAGGACTGAACTGCTTTCCTCTGTGAACTGACGTGCTCGAACCACCGGGTCTGAGTCTTCAAAAAGCCAGGGACCCTTGTAATTACTGGCCTCCCTGGACCCCAGAATGTTCTGCCCACCAAACAGGGCACATCATTTTATAAACCCACGAGGCTCTTTGCCTTTGAGCAGGGAGAGAAGTTCAAGAGATGGTGGGGTTTGCAGGGAACTGTGTACACTGAGAAGTCAGCGAGACCTGGGTTGAAATCCTTGCTTTCCCAGCAACTGGCTGTGTGACCCTGGACAGGTTACTTGGTCCCTCTGGGCCTCAATACCCTCATCTGGAAATGGGAGTGAATGATGCCGGCAATGCTGTGGAAAAAAAGCAAAAACACATGGAAAGACTTTGAAACACAGTAGAGTTCAATAAATTGTAGCTATCGCTGTGATTAGATTTCATTTTCTGTCTAATAATTAGTTTCCTAATGAATAAATAAGATATGCCTTTACATTATCCTTCCAGATGTCCCTCCAGGGCTGGAGAAGTCAGGGCCAGGAGTCCTGTGCACACTATTGGCTAACAGGAGACCGTGGTTGAATCCTGAGATGCGGTCCAACCAAGTTGTCCTGGTGCCCTGGACTGGGAGAGAGGTGAGGCTGGCTCCCCTTGACGTGAGAGGTGGTACCAGTGGATTCATGAGTTAGTGGCTGGGGAGGGGCCACGTGCTGACTGCAGGCTCTTCCCAGCAGGGTAGTCTCCCGCTTCTGACCGGCCCACAGGCTACACTTGGGGAGGAGGGCAGAGCCGCAGACCGCACAGCCCTGCCCCACCTCACTAAGGCACCAGACGCCCCCGGGGGAGCCCAGGCTCCAAGATCTGCCTGACTCATGAGAAGGGGCCCAGCGGAGTTGGGGTCTCACTGGGGTAACCCCAACCTCGTCTTCTCCAGGAGTTCCTGACCCCCGGGTCACGGGAATCGAGGTCCCCAGGTGCAGAGCGTGAGCCGCAGACTTTGTGCCCACGGTCTGTGGCGGGGGCCCTGAGAAGGATGCTCTGAGGAGGGAAGCAGGGCGGCCGGCAGAGGTGGGGCCGGGAGGCAGGTGCAGGGCAGGGGTCTCGCCGCAGCTCTGGAGAGGGGCCTGCAGCACAGCCTTCGTCCCTCCCCGGGGCTGGGAAGTGGACTGCCAGCCGTTGGCCACGGGCTGCCCTGACAGAGGGACGAGGCACGTGAACTCCCAGGCCCTCCAGGGACACGGCTTCAGTCTGGAAAAGGGGCAGGGGCGAGCGTCAGCAGGACTTGCAGCAGCTGGGGGAGGGCGCACAGATGTAGAAAAGGGACGCCGGGGGTCTGGCAGACTACTAACTGCACCCACTGTAGGGGGTTGAAGATCCCATTACCTCAAGTGCTGGAGGTCAGATGTCTGACATTGTGTGGGCAGACTACATTCCTTTGCAGGCTCCGGAAGAATCTATTTCCTTTTCCTTTCCCTGCCTTTTCTGGCTCCTAGAAGCTGCCGAGATGGAGGGCACAGGCGAGGGCACAGGATGAAGTGATAAACCGTGGACGCTTTAGCTGGGTAAGAAAAGATGGAAGGGCAGGAGGAGCCGACGTGGGGGAAGACGGAAAAGAAGTCGAGACACTGAGAGGCTTCGATGAGGATGAGGAATTATTGTGCCAGGAGTGAGAGAGGGAGGAGAAGAAGAGCCTGTGGTCAGAGTGGATGTTGGAACTGACCGTAGCAGAGATGGGGCCGATCAGTGGTGACGATTCCAGGAAGAGACCATGGGGGTGGGCTGCTTTGGTCGAGTGGAAGTGAAGCCACAGGCAAAGAGGAGGCCAAGGAACTGAGAGTTCCAGGGGTCAGATGGGTTTCCCGCTGATGGTACCCAGTGTACATTCTGTCGGATGATTACATGCAATTTCATTCAAGAGTTATTTCCACGTGGATACAAGCTTATCTGCTTTCTCAATAAATGGATACTAAAAGCATAGTTTCTGAAATGTGGTGTTGATTGGGAATTTTTGTAAGTGGAAAGGGGTCCACAGGCTCCAGAAGCTTAGCCATCACGAATCGTTCTTTACCCGGTTCTGGGTGCTGGGGGGACCGCCAGGACGACCCTCGGATGGGTCAGGTGGACGAGGTGTGCGTGACGGCCCACTTCCCAGCGCCGCGCTTTATGAAGTACGCAGGAGCCGTCTCGTCCCCTGCATCCTCCCCTTAAAATAAAAAGATAAGAACGCCCACCGCCTAGGACAATCGTGTGGGTTAATCGAGAACGTGTCGTACGTAAGTCCCTACAGAGTGGGTTTCGGCCCCTGTCCGCAGCACTCGCACGATGGGAAATACGCTTCACGCCTCACCCCGGGATGCGAAACAATATTCTTACTGCCTCTGGTGTGGCCTGGAGCTTTCTATTCTAGTCTAGTCTTTTTCATCCTATTCTATTTCCCTGTTTTTAAAAAACACTGCTTATGAGCCGTGGGATTGATTGTATAAGTCATGAGCCGTAAATGTTCCAAAAACATATGCCCCAAAGTTAGCATTCTCTCATTGAGAAGACCCGCTTTCCCCTAAATTCAAATGTCCTGGTCCACTCCTCGTTCTTCCCGGGGTGACGGAGGGGTGGGCGGTCAGGGCCAGCACGAATCTAATAAGCCGGTTAAAGATGGCAGCCCGTGAGAGCAGGAGCCTTTTGTCATGACTTTTTTTGATTTGCTCAGCCAATAAATACAAATATTTTCTTACTCTAAAGAAAGGGTCCTTTACCCTAAAAAGACACTCTGAGGACCACCCAGTTCTCAGAAGTCTAACAAGGGACGCCAACTCTGCAGCTCACCCGAGCCGCCTGGAACGTCTGAACACTCCCGGTGTGCAGGTCACGCCCCAGACCAATTAAGTCAGAACCCCGGGCCGGGGGAGGGGGAGCATCTATTGCTTTTAAGGCTCCCCCGTGATTCCAGCGAACGAGACAAGAGGAAAAAACATCGTTTTTCAAAATTTAACATTCGTATAAAATGGCTGGAGTTCTTGTTGAAAATGCGGATTCTGATGATTCCAAGGGTCGGGGTGGCGTCTGAGACTCTGCATTTCCAGCAAGCCTCCCGCTGGTGGAGAGCTGCTGGTCCAGGGACCCACTTTGAGCATCAAGATTTTAATCCCTGGCTGAACGCAATAATTCCCTGGGGAGCCTATAGGATGCCCCCCATTCCAGATGAATCAAATGCGAGTTTCTGGAGGTCCAGAGGCACCCCCTATTTCCTGAAGCCCTGCAATTGGCTCTAACGTGCTTGAGTCAAGGCTGAGAGCTGCTCTTTCAATGGGTACAAACACATCCGGAAGCGCCTGGCTTGGGATCCCACAGCTGTGGGGCCCCGGACGAGTCCCTTTGCTCTCTGAGCCTCGGTTGGTCTTCTTCTGTGAGACGGGCTTGCTGTGTGTGTCCTGGGGCCCTGACTGAGGTTCAGACCGGGTCAGGTGACAACTTGCTGAGCAGGTGGCGCCAGCTTTTGTTCACCTGCGTTGAGATGCATTGGGGAGCATCCTGAGAAGACACTGTTCTTGTGGCACTTGGAGTTCAGACTGGAGAGAGAGAGTCAATGAAACAGGAAGACCACTCCCAGCCTGGCCCATGGGCTGAGCTGGCCTTGTCCCCATAGCACCCCTGGGGATCCTGCCAGGCTCTGCCCCCAGCTCTGCCTTTCCCCCACTCCTGGGTGCCCCGGGGCCTTGCCATACAGAAAGAAAGTGAGTCTGTTGGACAATCAGTTCCTTTCAAGCTTTTGAATCAAAAGACTTAGGCTCAAACCCCAACTCTGCTGTGTGACCTTGGGCAAGTGACTTCACCTCTCTGGATTCCTTTCGTCATCCATGTAAAACAGGAATGATAAGAAACCCTCTAAGGTTGTTGTGGGGATAAAAGGAGGCATTCTATGCACATGATAAGTATTATGATTTTGAATTGTACTGGCTTTAACGAAACAGATGTGAAGGAATGGGTAGGATTGTGAGGGAAGGTCGGAAAATGGAGAAATTAAAAGGAAAAATAGTTGCAACTTTTCAGAAAACACCCAAGTGCTCTCAGTGGAAAGCTATTTTCCAGCTGCGACAGCGCCACCCCCCGTCTTCCAGCCTCAGTGGAAAGGGGCTGCTTTCTGGAGCAACGAGCCCTAAAAACAGCGCCCGGGGTTGTCAGCGCCGAGAAGGGCTCCCAGCCTCCGGGAAGTCAGGCTCAATCCAGTCTGCCCAGACCTGGGATGTTTTCCCAGGCGCTCAGGATTGTCTGGACGTGGCCTGGCCGTGTCCGAGCTTGCACGCTCTGCTGTGGGGCCTGCCAGCGCCGCTCGGCAGCGGGCTCAGCCGAGCAATTGGCGCCAGGGCTGCGAGGAGGACGAAGTGATGAAATCTCCCCGAGACGGTGTCATATCAGATTGTGCGGCTGCCAGCTCTGGGCTCCACGCTCAGCAAGCGCATCCTCGGCAACCGATGGAGAGATAGGGCGGCAGACACGACAGCCGTCAGCCCGGGGAGCTGGCCGGGCGGGTCCTCGGGACCGGGGAGTCATCTCTGCCCAGGTGAGCCAGTGTGGGCGGTGGGAAGGAGCAATGGACCCAGAGGAAGGCCCCCAATTCTGTTCACATCACTGGCCAGGCATGAGAGAAACAGCCAAGTCATGAAGAGTGGAGGCCCTGATGTCATGTGCAATGTGGACCTTGCTTGCATTCTGACTTGAATGGATGGATGGATGGAAATGTTGATAGATAGACAGATAGATGGATGATAGATAAATGAAAGATGATAGTTGATAGATAGAGATAGATACAGAGATAGGTAGGTACGTAGAGACATAGATGATATTGTTAGTGCAGTCGAGTGGATTCTGACTCCTAGTCACTCTGTGGACAGCAGAGCGGAACCCTGCCAGGTCTTTTTCCTCCATCCTCTCACCTTGCGGTGCTCTGTCAGACAATGCTCCACTGCTATTCACAGGGTTTTCCTGGCTGATCTTCTCAGAAGTGGGTGGCCAGGTCCTTTCTCCTAGCCCGTCTTGGTCTGGAAGCTCTGCTGAAGCCTGTCCACCACGGGTGACCTGCTGGTGTGTGAAACATCGATGGCAGAGCCTTCAGCACCACAGCCACATGCGGCCACGACAGCTCGAGAACCAGTTGATGGGTGACGTGCTTCCCTGACCGGGACACAAACCTGGGCCACAGCGGTGAGAGCGCCAAGTCTTAACCACTAGACCACGAGGTAGTTGACATATAGATAATACATGACATAGACAGATATAAACACTGCAATTGGGAAAATTTGAGCAATAATTGGATATTTGATTATTCTGAAGAATTATTATGCATTTTTTAGGTGTGAAAATGTTACTGTACAGACAGTAGACACACGGCCAGACCCGGCCAGTGAAATTCCGTCATGAATTTAAGGTACGTTAGGCTAGAGAGGCTTACACTAAGCTTCTGGATCTCCAGGACCAACAAAGGGCAGGAAGGAGAGAAGTAAGACAAGGTCCTCACGGCGCAGTGTATCGTCTGCCAGGCGCTCCCCTTGGTGTGGGGAAACAAGGATGGACAAAGCAGGGGTTCAGAGTCCCAGGTCCCACGGTCCAAGACTGAACCCACCAGCCACATGTGGCTGTTTACATTTAAATCACTAAAACCAGAAGAAATTAAAAACTCAGTTCCTCAGTCACACCAGCCACATTTCAAGTGCTCTAATAGCCGCGTGTGGTGACCACCTGGGACAACATGGTTCTAGAACATTCCATTGTTGCAGAAAGTTCTCCAGGAGGACACTGTTTGGGGGAGTCAAGGTCTGAAAATGGAGGCAGCTCTTGTCGGGACAATGAGCCCAGAGGTGTTGCCAAGTAAACAAGAGTGAGGATGATGAGCATTGTGTGTGCAGTGAGGGTGATGGAGAGGTCACTCAGCCTTGTCTGTGGGGAGCCGCCTGCCTCCCTTCCCTGCTGGGAGCTGGTGGGGAGACACTGCTCACAGAAATTATGTCTAGTGTAGATAGGAGCATTAATCAGCCAGCCCATTATATTCTTGTTAATGAGCCGGCCAGCATCTTGCCGGTTACTAACTTCCCAAGTTAGAGTCCCTCTGTCATAGGGTAGCTCTGGGTCTGCATCTGGAATGTCCTCTTCAACCCAAGTCTTGGTGTGTGTCCCACTGTCTCTCCCCCACTTTCCATTCCCAGATGCCCATTGAGCTGTACCCAGCATACAAAGCAGGCCAGCAAGGCCACCCGTTTCCCGCTGGTGGTTGGCGACCATAAATAGCCTGAGCCTGCAGCCCAATTATGGCTCACCACTAACAGCTCAAGACTCTTCCACCCACCCAGCCTCGACCAGAGCCCGACACCCCGATGGCCTGCTTTCTGTCACTGCCTCCAATTCCCAAACGACCTAGAACGAAACCATATCATTTCCTCGTTTCAGAATTTGTTGATGACCAAGGACGGCCCTTTTACAAGGAGCCACTGTGACACACGAGCTGAAATGGCATGTCTGGTCCCGAGGATGGCTCCTCTCTAGGAGGAAGGGAGCTTTTTGGCTCAGCGTGGACTCAACGCCCACATCCTGGGTTTCAGATTGACCTCAGATCTCTTGAGATTTGAGGTAGTTTTCTCTTTGGGCTAAATGTTTATTCTAGAGTTGAGGGAAGCTCGCTGCCTAGGATGACTTTTAAGCGTCTGGGCTCCAAATGGCTGCTGGTAAAAGATTTATTGGGAATGTGCTGTGGTTTTGAACAACTCAGACGCTCTGTGACTCAGTTTCTCCACTCACTTGGTTGGCTTGGGGCTGGAAGAAGCAACGTAAATATCGGTCCCAACACTAACCTGATGGGAGGAGGGAAGGACTGGGTTTGTCGGGGCTGTGAGCTCCTGACAAACTAGACAGAGTAGAGCCTCTGGGAAGAGCTGCCATGGCCTGGGGACAGAGTGACCTTCGATGGCTGCGTTGGGGGATGCAGGTGCTGCTGTCGAATCTGAGAGCTTGGCTTGGGGAAGCAGGTGGCGGTCAGGGATCAGGAGCCCCAGCAGGTGGACAGGGTCCCAGCCCAGCGTGAGGCCGCAGAGGCAGAGGCAGCAAGGTCGGGGTGGAGCTCACAGGACACCCTGTGAAGCTGGATTTGGGGACAGGAGTCGCAGAGCCTGGGAAAAGTGGAACAGAGTCCCAATCCCGGGACAACCGGAGAATCAGGCCAGAACGTGGGCCCACAGTAACCAGGCAGAAAGACCATGCTGAACCCAGAGCCCCAGTGGAACTGCAGCCACCAGGAGAAAGCTAACAGCCCAGTGGCTGGAACTCACTTGCCACAGATAATTCTGAAACGATTGTGGATGCTACGCAAAGCCCATGTGTGCTGGGCACAAACCAAGACCCGGTCCGTTCCACACCCCCGTGGACCCACCCTTCCCCATCATAACACTGGACAGACGCATAGTCACTCTGCTCAACGCCTCTTCCCAGACTCGAAGCTCCACGGGGCGGGGCCTCGTCTTGTTCTGCGGTGTGTTCTCAGGTTGATGGCAGGTACCCAGTGAGGGTCTGTGGCGAGAGAAGGGGTGGGAGGCATGGAAAGAGAGAGAGAGAAAAAAGGAGAGAGGGAAGCAAGAGGGAAGGAGGGAGGGAGGGAGAGACGAAGAGGAGATCTAATCCTGGAGACGGTCCCAGCGACCTGCGCCACAGCAGCCCGGCCGTCCCCGTCTGGCGCGGCCAAGGGAATGTGCTCGCTATGGCACCTTGGGAAGCTGGCGGGAAAGTGCAGAGCACTTAGAGAGAGCAGAGAAAGGAGAGCGAGAGGGGAGTTTTTACACACCAGCTTCCCGCACATCATCACACCCACCATTTGAAACACTTCTTTCCCACTGTGCTTCTATAGCTTTAGTTTTCTCTGATTACAAAATTCAAAAAATTCAGAAAGTCTAGAACACCAGAGAAGGAAATGAAGCACAGGCTTAAATCCAACCACGTGTAACATTTTGATGTTTGTACTTTCAGATCGTCTTTCTTACAAATAGACGTTCACGAGCAGAAGTGTGGGTGTGGGTGTTTGTGTGTCCATTTTATACATAATTAGTACAAAAATGCTCTTTCACAACTTGTTTTTTTCACACTTAACGATATATCATAATAACTTCTTCGTGTTAATAAAAGCATGCAGCAATATCCTCCCTTTAGTGGCTCAGCTGTACTCCGTTGTATGAATACATCATCAATTATTAGCCAGTCGTGTCCACTAGGAGTGTGTTTGGCTGCAGGGAACAGAACACCCAACCACAGGGGCTTTAAAAGTTCAGATTGGGGCTGGCCGGGTGGCGCAGCGGTTAAGCGCACACGTTCCAATTCGGCAGCCCGGGGTTCACCGGTTCGGATCCCGGGTGCAGACATGGCACCGTTGGGCATGCCATGCTGTGGTAGGCATCCCACATATAAGGTAGAGGAAGATGGGCAGGGATGTGAGCTCAGGGCCAGTCTTCCTCAACAAAAAGAGGAGGATCGGCGGCAGATGGTAGCTCAGGGCTAATCTTCCTCAAAAAAGAAAAAAAAAAAAGAGAGAAAAAAAATTCAGATTTATCTTCTCACTTGACCAGAAGGCTCTAGGAGGCAGTGTGGTCGGTGGCCCAGCGCTGTCAGCAGACGGAGCCCCAGCCCCTGGTTTTCTCTGCCATGTTACAGCAAGCTCTGAAGGAGCAGCAGATATTCAGGAGGCTGTTGCTGTTTTTGCTTAATAATAACAATAGCAGCTAGAGTTAACTAGACCACACGCAAGAATTCTAGACAAGAATTCACAGTTTAAAAAACTTAACCGTGGGTTTAGGTCCCTGTAAAGTCCGGCACGGTGGACAGGGTCCGGAATAAGAAAATCCCTTTGGGAGCGCCAGTTGGCTGAAACCAGCTTAGTGAGGGGCATATGGTTGTAGCCAGAAGTATTTTTTAAAGAGGTACCTATCCTTGGACTTAAAATTCTTCTCCAAGAAATTTATCCTGAGAAACCCTCTCATAAACGTGCCAAATAACTGTAGAAGGACTTTCACTGTAGCACCATTTGTCATAGCAAATGATTAGAAACAACCCAAACATTCACCAATAAAGGACTGATTAAATAAACTAGAACCTCACAGAAAACCCTCCAGCCACTCAAGAGGACGAGACCTGTGGGCAGAAGCATGGAGAAGGGCCGAAGCCTGCCATTAACTGGAAAAGACGTAGTAAAGCAGGGAGTAAGGGCAAGTCTCCCTTTTTATTAAAAATAAATAAAAATAATATACGCTGGATGGACGCGCACATACGCCCCACAGTCTCTCAGTGGAGTTATCCTGAGAGGGGAACTGACACCCCTGCATTACACACTGAATGTTATGTGAATTTTTTCTGAAAATAACTCTATGTCACTTGTTTATTTAAGAACATGTTTAAATAAAATAGAAGTGGACAAAATATAAATACAATATAGACAATATGTAATACAAAATGTGATCATAGGAAATTATAGTTTGAAATCCCAGAAAGTGCGTCGAATGAAAATTTTTAAAAGTAAATTCTGCTGGGGGCTGGCCCCGTGGCCGAGTGGTTAAGTTCCCGCGCTCCGCTGCAGGCAGCCCAGTGTTTCGTTGGTTTGAATCCTGGGCGCAGACATGGCACTGCTCATCAAACCACGCTGAGGCAGCGTCCCACATGCCACAACTAGAAGGACCCACAACGAAGAATATACAACTATGTACCGGGGAGCTTTGGGGAGAAAAAGGAAAAAATAAAATCTTTAAAAAAAAAAAAAAAAGGTAAACTGCTGTGCATCTGTGATGCCTGAATTTTGTCAAATACACATTAATTTTGCTGTTGGGGGAAGTACTTTAAAGGAAGGTGGCTATGAAGAACGTTTCTTTGAAACTCAGCACCCAGTACTTCGTAAGCCTTGGAGAAGGTTATCTTCTTCTTATTCTCCTGATCGCAGGTTCCCCCTCTGCTAACAATAAGGCGTAGTAAATATTTGCATTCTCTTTACTTTGGAGAGAGCAAAAAGAACATTCCAGATGCTTCTCTAAGTGCTTCCAATCTAACTTAAGAAGTGCACCAAATATGGTGAGAGAGGATAACCTGTGTGCTGCTTTGCTTTCTCATCGTTTTTATGAAAAGTGACTAAGCGGGTTCCAAGGACCCTCTCCGGGGTTGTGGATGGCCACCTTCTCGCTGTGCCCTCACAAGAAGCCCTCTGGGGTCTCTTTCATAAGGGCACTAATCCCATTCTTGGGGGCTTCGTTTTCATGACCTAACCACCTCCCCACCTCCTAACACCGTCACCTTTGGGGATGAGGGTTTCAACAGATGTATTTTGTCGGGGGGGACACAACATTCAGACCACAGCACCACCTTGTAATTCTATCGTCCTCTCCGTTGGCTCTACTCTCAAGCAGGAACTGCCCCTCATTGAGGCAAGATGGCTGCCTGAGCACCGGGCCTGCATCCTATCGCCCTAAACTACACCAGCCAAACAGAGAAATTCCTTTCCCAGTGGTCCATAACCAGGGAGTCTCTTTGGTTTCCATAGGTCCCATATGCATCCCGGACCAAGCACTGTGACGGGGGAGCTGTGAGGGAATGAGCTGGCTGGCCAGGCTGAATCCCCAGGCCGCTTCTGGACACAGAAGTAAGGTACCCCCACCCAGACCACATGGACTGAGTGTGGGGGAGGGGTGGCACCCACGGAAAATCACAGGAAACCGGATACGGAGGCGGCAAAAGGAAGGTGTCAATCTTGTCCCTGAGGCAGGGCCACACCCCCTGTGCTCGCTCCCATCTCTGGTTCACCCTCCTGTGATGTTGGAAGCAGCGGCTGGACACTGTCGGGGGCAGTCAACGTGTATTTCCACCTCACTTATTGCAGAGCTAGAAGATGGAGAACGACGTTTCTCCCAGACTTCTGGCCTCTGGAGCTCCACACACGACGTGCATTCCATCGATGGGAAACTCTCACGCAAGGCTTGGAAGGCAGAGGCCGTTCTTGCTGCTCTGGCACCCGCAGAGGATGTGTGGGCTTTGGCAAGTGTAGGTTTCTGTAGCCGCCTCCGTGTTCCCTACCCAGCCACCCAGCTCGGGGCTGCAAGGCAGCCTTGTCAGCAGTGGTTTCCTGCAGTTTTATGAACTCTGGGCAACAGCACCGACTTGTCGCGGCGTTAAATTACACTGACAGTGACAAAACTGAAGCTGGATGCAGCCTCTCCTGATTCCACTCTCCCAGGCTTTCTGATGATTTTGTAAACATCTAATTCCCCACATCCAGTCCATTTCCTCTGAAATACCTAGTGTGGCTTCTGCTTTCCTAACTGGATCCTGATTGTGATATGGTACTCTGGTGGAAAATTTTAAGAAGTTCTAATATGTCCAAATTTTTCTTTTTCTGGTGAGAAAACTGAGGCTCAGAGGGGAAAACCACCTACCATGTTCTCCAGTTTGCAGACTTTCTCCCCGAGCCTGTGAGCCCAACACCATAGCCGCTAGCCACATGTGGCTACTTAAATTTAGATGAATTAAAACTAAACCAAATTTAAAATTCAGCTCCTCAATTGCTCTCATCACACTTCAGGTGCTCGGTAGCCCCGTGTGGCAACTGCTACCACACAGGAGAGCACGCGCATGCTGTGTCACAGAACATTTCCGTTGTCACAGGACGTTCCACTGGACAGTGCTCTTCTCAGCAATCATGGTACAAACCTCTGTGCTTTTGACGTTAATTTTCTTCTTATTAAATAGTAGCAGTAGGAGGATGACTGACTTCAAATCATCTGTGTTCCAGACGAAGAAACAGACCCAGACTCAAATCCCGACTCAAGACGACCCAGTGCCAGCAAGGCCACATCTCACTTCCCTCATTCCGCTTCAGTCACCTCGGAGTTCAAGTCAAAACTGTATATACTCAAGTCAAATACAAGACCAGGCTCAAAAAGCGTGAAAGAGAAAGGGAAAGCAGTAAGCAGTTATTCTTATAAATAACCCATTAGCGTTGATTTTTTCAGCCGATTCAACAAACCGGTTTTTTAAAACTATGGTTCTAGGTTTTCCCTTGTTGCTGTTCCCAGATGAAACCATGTCTTCATCTGATTCAGATTCCCAGATTCTACGTACGGCTGTAAATGTGATCTGCGGTGACAGGCTCTCCAAGAGCCGAGCGACTGCAGCCAGCGTTCGTTCCGCGAGTCGCAGAGCACGTCTGTTTTCTACGAGGTGGTCGCTGAGGGGTGACGTTCCTTCCTGAGAAAAGGACTTAACCGAGGAGGTTTTTCAAGTCACTGTGGGAATGCGTTTTCTTGCGAGGAGCCGTGAGTATTTTGGAGGTAGGAGTAATTCTTTCTCAGAAGGCTTTTTCCCCTTTATGCCTTCCTGGAAAGACCGTCCAGGCTCTGACACTGGGGTCCAGGGATGCCCCACATGGAGGGGGTGGAGAACATCGTGGGACGCAGCGTCTGCGGTGAAATGGAAGTGACTGGAACGTTGGAGGGAAGCAGTGTGCGTTGCTTCAACACAAGGTTTCCTCCCAAAAAAGAGCATCAGAGACTGTCGGAAGCTGGGCGTCCTTCCAAAGGTCAGAGACGGGGCCAGAACATATCATTCTAGGCTTTTCGGATGGCCGTTTCTGTCTCCGAAATGTTAAATACTGTCTCACCACAGTTGCAAAAGTCCATCCCTGGGACACAGCCAGGCGGGTCCGCCCTGGCTCTTTGGTGTCCAGGCTCGGGAGACCGCAAGGGACAGAAACAACCCCCAAGGGTGCCCCCCACGGCCCAGACCACAGCGCACTGCCGCCCCGCGGTGCCAGAGAAGGGGCCCGCAGTCTGGGAGGCAGCAGGTCTGGGTTCAAGGCACGGCTTTGCTTCCGGAGGGCCCCGGCCGAGCCACCCATCGCTCCTGACCTCAACTCCTCGACCATGAAGTGAGGGAGGTGAGAGCGGCGCTGGAGGTGGAAGGGCTGCTGGCGTGTGCCAACTCCCGTCCGGCGGGGACTCAGAGCTTCAAGGGAGGCGGCGGGCGGGAAAGGCGTGGAGCAGGACATGGGAGCCCCTACCTGCCAGCCCCGGGTGAATGATGTCCGCCTTCATTTCTGGCGTTGCAGTATGTCTTTACTGTTTTGCTCACACGTACCTCCTGCCTCTCTTTCGCCGTCGTCAGAAGGTCTGGACTTGGCCGTTGAGAGGGGGCTGGGGCACGGCAGAGTCCGAGAGCAGAAGGGTCGCTGCCTCAGGGGGGTTTTGAACTAAGCACGGCTCTTTCTGCAGCCTCTGGAGTGGAGCAGCTTCCCGGCAGGCCTGGGTGGCCTCTGCTGTGACAGATGCTGCTGGTGCTCCACCCGTACACCGTCACCCTGCCTGTCCATCCAGCGGCTTCCCACTGCAAGCTCCTCAGACCTGCCTGAGGACAGCCCTGGCCACAGGCGCTCAGCCCTCATTCATGCCGGGAAGAGCAGCGCCCAGCCCCAGGAGAAGCCCTCAGCCAAGGGCGAACCAGAGTTGGGGGGTAAATATGCCAGCACCCTTACCCCTTGGGTGGGACAATTCTGGTCTCCCGAGGCCCCCAGGGTCACTGAGCCCAGTGCCCTCAGAAGTCACCTCCTGGTTAATGCATGTCTGTTGGCTCCGTCCCTTCCCTGCCTCACTTCCCCACTCCCTTGCCAGTGCTGCCTGGGACCACCTCCCAGGTAAACTTCTTACACCCAATCCTTGTCTCAGGCTCTGCTTTTGGAAAACCTGAGCTTAGGCATGTTTCTTATGATTGAAAGGGTGTCAGGAAAGCTCTTTCTCCCCTACAACATCTGCTGTCACAGGCCTATCACTCACCCCTGAATTCTGTCACTAGAGATTCATTCTGTGGGGTTTAAAGATTGAGGTCTAATCATTTGATCCCGTGATTCCGCTTCTGGGTGTATCTGTACCAAAAGAATTGAGAGCAAGGTCTCAAAGAGGTATTTGTTCACCCCTGTTCATGGCAGCATTATTCACAACAGCCAAAAGGTGGATGCAACCCAAGTGTCCATTGATAGATGAGTGAATAAACAAAATGTGGTCCATCCATGCAATGGAATATTACTCAGCCTTAAAAAGGAAGGAAATTCTGGCCCATGCTACAACGTGGATGAACCTTGAGGACATTATGCTCAGTGAAAGTAGCCAGTCGACAAATGATGAATACTGTTTGATTCCACGTATATACGGTCCCTAGAATTGTCAAAGTCATGGTGACAGAAAGCAGGACGGTGGGTGCCAGGGGCTGGGGGTTTGGGATGGGGAGTGAATGTTTAATGGAGACAGACTTTTAGTTTGGGAAGATGGAAAAGTTCTGGAAATGGTTGGTGGGATGGTTGCACAACAATCTTAATGTACTTAATACCACGGAACTGGGAGCCGGCCCAGTGGCGCAGCAATTCAGTTCGCACACTCCACCTCGGTGGCCTGGGGTTCACAGGTTCGGATCCGACCTACTCACCACTCATCAAGCCATGCTGTCCCACATATACAATAGAGGAGGATGGGCACAGATGTTAGCTCAGGGTCAATCTTCCTCAAAGAAAAAAAAATTATTAAAAAAAAGGTTAAGACGGTAAAGTTTATGTTATACGTATTTTACTAAAATTTTTAAGAGTTAAAAAAATAAAGATTGAGGTCGGGAAATAGGCAAACTGCAGCAGGAGACGTCACAGCAGCACTTGCTCCCTGCTCCCAGGAATCTGTTGGTGAACGGCACATCCCGGAAACTCGTCACCAAGGCACAAATCCTAGGTGACCGCTAGCACTCCCTCATCCCCTCCCCAAACCCACCCATACCAAAGCCCCACTATTCTTCCCACCCTCGTCTGCATCCGCCCCGCCCCGGGTCCACTCACTCCCCTCCTGCTGCCCCAGGTCGGGCTGAAGCCACCCCAGGCCTGCCCGCCCTGCCCATGGGAACATGGCTCCCCAGAGCTTAGGACCGACTCGCCTGAATTTTGTAGATCCTTGCTTGTATGACCGTCAGAGTTGGAGCCACAGCCAGCACCACTGCAGAGCATCTTGATGAGTTTTGACATAGTCACACCCCTGGGCCCTTCTTTACTACATCCTTCTCTAAACTGACTTGCTTTCATGTCACAAATTTCACTTTACAAGAAAACTTCATGTCTCTAATGACAGGCCTGAGCTGCATGATGACGTTTCGGTCAGTGACGGCCCACATGCACGAGGATGGACCCATGAGAGCAGTTCCACAAAGCCTAGGTGTGCGGTAGGCTGGACCATCCAGGCTCGTGTAAATGCCCTCTGTGATGTTCGCACAACGACAAAATCGCCTAAAGATGCATTTCTCGGAACGTGTCCCTGTCGTTAAGCGAAACATGACTGTAAATGGAAAACCCACAGTGGGGACCATCAAGAGAAAGTAACCTTGGAAATAAATGCCAAGAAAACAAAACAGTGTTTGTTAGCATCTAACCAGACACTCTGGCGGCCTGAGCTGAGGCTTGGCTCTCTTCATTAAAAGGGAGATCAGGAAGTAGTGAGACAGGGGTCAAGGCAGAGCAAGGCCGGGCAGAGAGGGCTCCCTTTGAATAACCAGAAGTCTTCAAGGAGTGAAAGAAAAATCACTTTCTGCAGTTTTAACTCAAATGCATTGAACATAAGGCCTGAGGTCCCATGGACACCACCTTAAGAATGCCCAGTGGGATGTGGCTCACAATTTGGAAGGTATGACCTTCGGCAAGAACTGCAAACGAGTTTTTAATTCCCCGCAAACACTCATCAGTTGGTGGTGGCCGCCTGTGCCACGTCCTGAGAGGTTGTCCTGTGTGATTCCATCTTCAGCCCCAGCAGGAAAATCACTGAGATCGATTAGCAATGTCTGCCAAGGTCACGGGGTGGGGGGAGGTGGCAGAACATGTGCCATATACTCGGCACCCCCAAACCATAGTGACCCCACTCCTTATCTGACCCTACCTCCTCTCCATGAACCTGTCAGGCCAGCTCTTCCTGTCTCAGAATGGTCCATCTAGCAACTGGTTTGAAATCATATTTGCAGCATCCACCATTGCTCACTCCTCCTAACAACATGGGAGGCAGGTTTATGTGCCCCACTTTTCAACTGGGGGGGGAGTCTCCAGGAGGCTAGGTGACTTGCCCAAGGTCACACAACTGGGAAATGACAGAGCTGTTGTGAGCCTCGTCACCGTGACCTACAACATATGGCGGTGACTGAGTCAGGAGAAGAATCGTTTGTCTATATTTGTCCCACGGTCAGGTCAGCTGCCTCCTCCTCGGGCAGGCAGGGGCTGCGCCATTTGAGTAGACACAACAAACTTTTAATAACTTGACACAGCGCTGAACCAGAAGCATATTTTTACTCTTGTGAGTCAACCATTTATTTGTCAGTAGAGGCCAGTAAAGGAAAAGGCCCAGGGGCCATTTATAAACAGACTGTAGCCCCTGGAGACATCCCAGGGGAAGCCAAACTATTTAGAAATGCACTTGTCCCCAAAAACAATGCCACAGTAACAGACGAGCTGCCGAGAGCTATCTGGGAAATGGGCTGTCGGGGAGAAGCAAAGGCAGAGGAGCTGGACAGAGGTGGACAGGATCACGACTGAGCACATGGGCCTCCAGTGGATCCGGATCCCAGCTCCACCGCTTAGGAACGTGGGGGCAGAGCAACTCTGCCCACTGAGCCTCAGCTCCATCATCTGGGAAGCGGGTATGATGATGCCAGCCTCCTGGGTCCTTGTGAAGATTAGAGGTGATCAGGTACATCGTGAGCAGCGCACAAACGTCATCCGTGATGGTGATGAGGATGCTGGCGGTGACAGTAATGAGGATGGTTGTGTAATGGGAAGGGGGCGTGTTCAGTCTTCATTCCCCAAAATTAACTGCATCCGCTGAACACCTGCTCCATGCCAGGTTCGTACCACATGTTGAGGGAGGAGGAGAAGAGCACATGTCACTGCAGCCCCCGTGAGGAGTAAATGGAGGAGCCCGAGCTCGGCTTCCCCAGGGGACCGTCTGGCAGGGGCTCCCAGGGCTAAAAATGCACACACCCCGTGACCAGCAATTCCTCTTCTGAGTATATACCCAAGAGAAATGAGGGCTTATGTGTTTCAAGAATGCACCCAGCAACTTTACTCCTAACAGTCCAGAATGCAAACAACCTGAGCCTTGGTCAACAGCAGAAGGGAACACAAATCGTGGTGCGTTCACGTAGGGGAGCAGACCGCAGTATATTCCTGTGAGAATAGCACACTGCAGGGAAAAAGGAACACACCACTGCTACACAGCCACAAGGACGAGTCTGCACCACGTGCCAAAGAACAGAAGCCCCACACAGAGGAGCCCACGCTGCGTCATTCCAGTTACATGACCGTCAAGAGCAGACAAAACTAAGCTTGGTGATAGAAGTGACAATGGCGCTTACCCCTCGGATGGGGGGTGTTGACTGGGAAAGGGCACGAGGGAACTTCCTGTGTGACAGACATATTCCATGTCATAACCTGAGAGGTCACTGAAAGTGTGCACATGTGTAAAGCTTTATGTATGTAGTACCTCTCTATTTTTTTTTTTTTTTTTTGGAGAATAAGATGTGAACATAAAAATGTCAGGACTGGAAAGTGCCTAAGAGGCCACCTGTGATCTGGGGGTTGCAAACTCAAAAGTCTACAGGGGCCAGGCAGAGAGTAAAAGCGGCTGCTGTGGGCCCGGCGTGGGACCGTGGACTCTGGGCTGCTCAGACTGTGACCGAGGATGCGATCGGCAAGACACGGCGTGTCTTAAGATATTGTTGAACCAAAGAAAACAGCCAAGGCTTGCGTGTCTCCAGCCGTAAACCGCAAGTCTGCACCCTCTGTATGCAATCCTTTGTTTTACAGATGGGAGTCCAGAGGGTGTCACAGTTTGTGTCCAGAGACACAAAGGGACCTGCCCAAGCTGGCACAGCCAAGCAATAGAAAGCAGACTGAGGGAAGTATCCAGGAGTGAGCTTCTTTCAAATGCTGCCATGGGGGCAGCAGGCTGCATGGAAGGACCCCGACAGGGCAGTTCAAGGAGGTGTGCCTACCCCTGTTCCATGTGCGGCCCTGAGACTGCTCAGGAAAGACCCTCGACCTCGCTCCGTGCCTCAGTTTCTTCATCAAATGGCTGACGATTCTTGAGTGTCATCTACTAGGCAAAGAAACTCCATCTTACTCATCACTGAACATCCCCCCAGGGCACCCCACTCATGGTAGGTACTCAGCGAGGATGCTTGATCAAATTAATTAATCAATCATTCTTGGCCATATCAAAGGGGTGCTCTGAGAAAGAAATGGTAAATTTGACAACACTTAGCAAGGCTAGGAAAACGCCAGGCACCAGCTGAAGTGGTCTGTCACAGCAGGCCAGCTCTTAGCAATGATGACACTGCAGAAACTTACAGCTCAGGCACCTGAACCAGGAATGCGGCTTCTCTCTCCGAAGCACCTCAGGCAGGTCACTGCAGAGCCACTGGGCTGGTCTGAAATTCCGTTTGCAAATGCTTTGTTTTCTAGCCACCAAACTGTCCTGTATGTGCTTAAAAATATAATTTTGTCAGATGTATTTCATGAGAACTCTTCCGGATGAAGGTGACAAAACATACAACACAAACTGGCTTAAGAATTTATCAGCTCCTCTAATCAAGTGTCAGGAGCCTCAGGGACTCGAATGCTGTTTTGCTCCCTCTCTCTCCATCCTTCGGCTCTTATTTCTCCCAAAAAACAAGAAATCACCAAAATGAAGCCACCTCCTCAACGCAATCAGACGGTGAGGAGAAGAATCCTGAGGGGGGAATGCTTTCTCACTGGTGACTCTCAGGTCATCTCCATCCCCCCACCAACAGGCTGGACCCAGGGTCGCAGCATCTCCAGGCTCCCATCCTCTCTCACAGAAAGAGTACTAGCCGGCCAGCTCCAGTGAGAAAAATCCTGCGGTGGATCCTGATTGGCCCAATAGGAGTCACATGTCAGAAGCTGGGCCAATCACTGTGGCCCAGGGGTGGAGTCTGATACAGACAGAACTACTGGTGGGTTATTTCTGGTCCCTCAAACAAAGATTTGTGGTTTTCTTTATAGTCTGTACCCAACAGCCTGCAGTCCATCCTTTTATAGTTCCAGAAAGATGTTGAGTGAGTCGGGGAAACAAGAAGAGAGTGTAAAGACTATAATGAAGGAGGAGGAGAGAAGAAATGCTGGCTAGAGGAGTGCGACGAGATGATTAAATTACGCATAATAACTGCGGTTTACAGGCGCTTTCACATTCCTCGTCTCTGCTCCTCAACTGAAACCCTGAGGTGGGTCTGGGGTTCAGGTCAGAGAGACCCTCCCCACTCTGCAGGTGAGACCGGCAGGTTGCAGAGAGGTGAAGTGACGTGTCCTGCAGTCACTTGTCAGATTACAAAGAAGAGGAAAAAGACCCAGACTTCCTCGCTGCCCCCCCAAATCTCCCTGCTCCCCTGCTCTTCTCCCCGAACATCAGCCATTCCCCGGGCGTGAAGACAACCATAGGACTGACCGCCGTTCCACTTTGTGGTGAGTATCTCCTTTAAGTCGACTCACACTTCTTACTTTAATAATTTTTAAAAATAAAGCTTGAAGGATTGCCATCAGTGAAACATCTCTGGATAAGTGGACTGCAGCTAAAAGTAGATGCAATAAAAAGAAAGCCACGGTATTCAACTCTAGCTAGACATTGTCACCTGCCCGAGGCTCCGTGCCCAGGCCTTGATCTGCCTTCGCTAAACGAGAAGATTGGCGGGTGTTAGAGAGAAGTTAGAGACGGCCCATGCCAGACTGAGACGCTCCTCGATGCAGTCACGCAGTGTGGAGGACAATGAAAGAGGGAGAAGCTTTCTCACTGGGTGACTCAATGATAGATAATGCTGCCTCGGAGCACCACGTGAAAACTACCTGTGGAAAACCTGCTGGTTTTAGTTGTGTGTTCATTGTCAGGATCTCCCTGGTCCTTCCTGCCCCTCCTTCCTGTCTGGTCTCAGTACATGATGCAACAGGGGCCTGCCACTGCCACACTTGATGTCTTGTGACTGTGGGTCCAAACAAATAAACCGCTTGTGTGTGTGTGTGTGTGTGTGTGTGTGTATGAGATATACCCAGAGAATGGAGTTATATGCAGGGCAAAAAGGTATATTTCAAGGTAGCAAAAAGGAAATATTAGGCCCATCAAAATGTGAAATAAATTGTTCTAATAGGATTGACTGCATGAAGTATTTTTTTACATACACCTTAAGGATTCATATTTTGAAGAGGAAGAGAAACTTGTTAAATGCAAAGACATAACCAGAAAAATCCAAAACGTGGGATACGTGTGCCGCGTGATAAACGACTTGTTTCTTCAACAGAAAAATTACCGAAAGAGAAAGAGAAGAGTAACCGAAAGATTGAAAGCCGCCTACGAGACACAGCAGCCAAGTGCCCTGTTTAGATCCTGATTTGAAGAATCCAATTTCTAAAAACAAAAAATTCATGAGAAAATAGGAGGAAATTAATCCGTGTCACGGTGTTGTGTGCCACTTAAGAATTTATTGTCAGTTTGGGATCAGGGTCCTGTGGACTTTTTTAAGAGTCCTTCCTCATGTTTAGAGATACATTCTGAAATATTTAAGAATGAAATCGTGTGAAATCCAGGATCCATTTCAAAATCAAGAGTGGTCCTGACCCGGTCATCACGGAAGCATGGTGAGTAGGACATGGGGGTGTGCCCTACACTCTTACATGGCTTAACCTTTTCATCATAAAAAGCTTAAAATACTTCAATTGAAAATAATTTATAAACAAATTAGAAGTTCCTCCTGACTTATATTCCCCTAAAACGTGGGGCGACCAGTCCTCACAAATGCCTTCCAGGCCGCCCTTCTCCAGGCAGAACCAAGGTGCTAAGGCAACAGAGCCCAGGATCCTTGTCGCTCACCCTGCCGACGACACGGCTGCAGGACTCAAAGGCTGTGGGACGCTGGCCCTGGATTTGGGGGAGGGGTCCTGACAGGTCTTCAAAGGAGGCAGGTTTTGCCATTTCACAGCCCATTGAGAATTCACAGTTCTCTAATTGTGAACCACACATGAACCTTCTTGCAGCCTGGGAGCTCACTGATGCTTGGCAAAAGGCAACCTCTCATTTCAAAGCCCGGACGGGAAGACTTTAAATGGTTTAAAACCCAACTCCAAAAGCTCCTTGGACATCAAATAACTTTCGAAACAAGGTTTTGATGAGTTAAGAGCAAATGAATCAGAAACATATGGATTAAATTCCCCTTAAAATCCACATGGGTTTTAAAATGAAGGGGAAAGGGGCTTGGCAAATACCTTTTCGGTTTTATCAAACCCCAAGCATTTTACAAACAGTGTGAGATGGTCGGCAAATTCAAAATGCAGGAACTCCTCCAGTGCGAATAGCAGGCTGAGGAGAAGATCCCGCAGAACAAGCAGAGGACGCCAGGCCGGGGCGGGGGCGGCTGCTCCTCCTCTGACGGCGCAGGGGCCCCTTGGCCAGGCCAGAAAGCCGTGAGCTGAAGACTCCAGTGAACGGGCCACAAAGTGTTTCTGGTCTCTGTAGGCGCCCTGTTCTTCTTGATAACTGCATTAAAGGAAGTTAGAGGAAATTGCAAAAGGCAGCATTTCCATTTTGTTCTCGTCCCCACTCCCAATTAGAAATGCCTTCCAAAATTCCCCCTGCAGCCACCTATCGGAAACCAGGATGGCTCCCGCCAAGGAAAGGGATGGAGTCCCCGCTCTGGGGGCGTGAGACTGGGCCCCGCCTCAAGCTCGGAACAAAAGCAAAGCTCGTGCTCTTTGAGAATCAAAGTCTGGACTCTCAAAGGAGGGTCTGGGCTCAGGCATCCACGACAGGGGCTCCTCTGAGGTCAAAGGGCAGAGACTGAACAGTCCTTGGCCATCACTGGAGCTAACCCCCATTTAATACAGGTAGGGAAACTGAGTCCAGAGAGCGCAGGGCCCTGCTGGGAGTCACCCGTTGAGATATACAGCAGGGATGCCAGTAATGGGACCCACTTCGGGATTCCAAAGCCACACGCACAGGTTGCATACTGGACCAGGTGCCGCGCAACTCCAGGGGAGCATTCTAGAGCATAACCCTGAGAATCCTTGTGGACTGTGTCCCTGGAGTGGTGCAAAAGATGCATCAGCGGCCAACGCATTTCCAGAATAGGTACCAACTCTCACCTTTGCCAAGTCGGTGCTTTCTAAAGGTTAGCACCCATTCCATCCGTATTTACTGAGAACCCGCTAGAGAGATGGATGAGAACAGCCATAAGAGAATAGACGCTAAAGCCAACCTGCCTGGGCTTGCCTCCCAGCTCTACCACTTAGAGCTGTGTGATGTCGGGCAAGCTGCCTACCCTCTCTGTGGCCCAGTTGGCCCATCTACAAAATGAGGATAATCATGGCTCCCATCTCAGAGCACGGTTGGAGGGACTGCCTGAGTTTCTACATGTAAGGTTGTTGGCGTTGGGCTGGCCCGGGGTAAGCGCTCTGTCGATGCTCATTGTTTTGATTATCACGCTATGCCAGTCACCGCAGATAAATGACTTCATCCCACTTACTACTCACCAACGCCTCGATGTCATTACCCCATTTGAGGCATGAGGAATCTGAGGCTCCAAGAGGCTGAATAACTTGCTGACAAGTAGCAAAGCCAGATTGCCAGTGCAGATAGGGCCGGCTCCCAGGCCACCTGGAACCCAGAAGGTACCTCTTCTCCAAGGGGCGCCACTTGGCAAGCAGAGGGAGGTTGATATTCACCCCACCCCTTGGTTAGTTCTGTGCAGGGAACAAGCTGCAGGGCCAATCGCCACGACCCTGTCTGAATCCAGGGCCTCCCCTCCTGTTGGCTGAGCACGGGCAGAGAGCTAAGGAGGGGACAGCCACTCCAGTGCAGCGTCCAGGGCTCTGAGTGAGCTCCAATGCCAGCTCTGCCACCACCCAGCTGGGTAACCCTGAGCAAGTTAATTCACTGAGCCTCAATCCCCTCGTCTGCAAAGTGGGCCTAATGTTAGTGCTTACGTTACAAGGCTGGGAAAAATAAATGGCAGAAGACCTATAACGCTCTCGCTTGGCAGGGTTCCCAGCACATGCTAATTGCCCGATAATTGTGAGTGCTCAGGACTGTGTTGTCACTGCCAATGTTCCGGCCTCCGCCTCCAGAAGCACGAAATGTCTCCATAACGCAGAGTCCTTCAAACGCAGGCTCCTTTCTACAGCTCGTCTCTACTGCATAGCCCGGTCCTCAGCATCATGCCTGCCAGAACCCGTCCAGAATCGAGGCGTAGAAATACAAAGGAATGCCGGGGCTCCCACTGTCTGCACTTCTCCACTGACATTTTGGGATTTGCCTTCACGGGCGAGCCAGGCGTTTGCTGGTTGCTTCGTCTGTGAACGTGCGAATGGCTGCCTCTGATCTCGCCTCCAGATCTGATACCAAACAAATCACTCCAATTCTAAGATGTTGCCAGACCTGGGGTCACGCCGACGAGATATATCTTCAGCCCAGCATGATGGAGGTGGACTGAACTGGCCTCAACTTCCGTCCGTCTATCTGCAAAATGGAGCCAATAATAGCTGCTTCTAAAGGGTGGTACCCAGGACACAGTGAGCGCTCGGTAATGGCGTTCCCAGTGCTGCAGACTGTGCTCCAGCCCCCAGTCCGCTTTCGCCCTAGGAGCCAGGAGCGCTGTGGGTTCAAACGTAAGCAACAGGCAGAGGGATGAGTCGGTCCCCCGGGCTTGCTTAAGATGAAAGGACTCGCTTCGCCACGTCAAGATCACAAACCTATTACACTTCTAAAACCCGGAGAGGAGGCCTAGGCCCTTTGAAGCCAACGTAAATACAAGTGTTCAACAGCTTGGGTTAACTATCCAATGGGAAAGAGCTGCTTAAATGGAGTCACGCTGCCAGCAATCTCTTTTTGCGACATGGTATTTGTTCGAAATCAGGATTTTACTTAACTGAATGTCCTGTGGTCGCTCCGCTTTGTTTCCTAACAGGGCTGTCTTTATGTGAGTTTTCTTTGGCTCCCTAATAGAAGAGTAACAGATTCCTTTTGAAGTTTTTTATTGATGAATGAGCCGCTATAAATAACCCTTCGTGGCAGCCGCCAGATCTCTGAAGTTTCCTCTGGAATAATAGCAGCAGAGGGAATGAAGGGCAATTTACGGCAGCGTGTCATGAAATCGTTTAATGGGCTTCATACTGTTTAACTTAATCTTTACAGATGTAAAAACAGAAATACAATTATTTTAACAACTATTATTACATATTGCTTTGCTAATGAAAACAAAGACTTGGGAAGCCTGAGACACTGACTTGGGAACCGGAGGGATTGCTACAGACCCGGACCCGAGAGGAGGAGAGAGCCCTGGGAGGCTGGCAGGACCCGTCCAGCTGCCAGCAGAGGAAGGGTCAGTGTCGGAGAGCCACATCCCTTCAGAGTCTCCTTGTCTCCCAACTTTGCCCCCCATACACACAACTACACTCATACACAACCACTTACACAACCACACTCATGCATAACTACACACACAACCACACTCATACACAATCACACACAACCACTCTCACACGCAGCCACTCACACACTCACACACAACCGTACTTTCACAATCACACTCACACACAACCACATACACAACCACACACAGCCATACTCACATGCAACCATGCTCACACACAACCACAGTCCTACAACCACACTTACACAATCACACTTACACACAACCACACTTACACAATCGCACTTACACACAACCACACTGACACAATCACACTGACACACAAACACATACACAACCGCACACAGCCACACTCACACACAACCACGCTGACACACAACCACACTCATACAACCACTCACACACAACTACATACAACCATACGTGCACAACTACACTCACACACAACCACACATACACACAACCACACACACAATCATATATACTACATGCACAACCACACACGCTCAACCACAACCCCACTCACACGTCCTGATCACGTGGTCATAGCGAGTGCAGCCTCTCTGAGCTAATATCAAGCTCAGCTCTGCGGGATGAATTATGGGGCCCATGGAGAATTTCTGTTGCTGGGAAAGACAACCGCTCGCTCTTAATGGAGCTCGAAGGACTCTTCCTGTTTCTCACAGGCCCGGGCTGCCACCCCTCCCTGTTCCTACCCCATCCCCCACCCCCACAGCTCCAGCTTGCAGGCAGCATCCTTCTCGCCAGAGGAGACGGACATACAGCTCACTCGAAAACCTATAAATCCAGAGGCCGAGCCTGCAGTTTGAGCGGTCTCCCTGTCCTCTGGGAAGTCGTGGAGACTGAAAATGGAACCCCTGCGTCCTGTCCACGGGGGTGTCCAGACTGCCTCCCTCTTTGACTCTTCCGGAAGGTCCTTGCCTGCAGAGGCGCGTCCAGAGTCAGAGCTGCTCTTCCAGTTCGCATTGTTCTCACGAGCTGCAGCTCCACCCGCTGCGCTCCACGCTGGGAGCTGGGCCCCCACAGGACCCTCCACTATAGGAGTTCATGCCTTGGAGAGTTGGCTTCTCCTCCCTGCTCCTCGATGGGATTCTTGCCAGTAAAACTAGGAGATTGCCTGAATTCTGAAGCCTCTGGGAAATGACAGGATTGGGCAGAAAGAAGTCAAAACATGTATTTTAAAAGCTCAGTTGGAGACTGTGGCTTTTACTGTGGTAAGCAACAGGCTTGCCCACTAGTCAATGGCAGCTCTGGACCACCTTAGCCCCCCTGTCCGCCCTGGGCTGAGGGATAAAAGGAGTGTGGAGCCCAGTATGGAAAGAAGCACGAGGAGTTGGGGAAGTGCCGTCATAAGATTATGTGTCTATTCTACAAGCACTTGCTGTCTGTTATGCACCAAGCCATTGCTTGTATCAGCCGAGGGACGTTCGCTCTAGCAGGGGAGTCAGGCATCAAAAGAAATATCCTGGAACAAAGGCTTTTGGGATGCCTACTGTGTGGCAGGCACCAGGCAAGATGTTGCAGGAAAAAAGGAATGTAACAAAAATGACACTGTAACCTTTGCCCACATGGAGTTTATTGCTCGGTGGGGGAGACAGATGTGAAACTCATTACTGGGCAGATAATTACTTAATTGCAGCTGGGATAAGTACTAGAAAGAATCGCAGAATTCTATAAAGTGTGAAACGGCCACCAAAGAGAATCTGAAGCTGTGCCGTCCTCCAGGGCAGCCCCACGGTGGGCGTCACCCTGGAGCACGTGACAGGAGGCTCATCTGAAGTAAGATGTGCCGTGAGCACAGAATAGGCACTGGATTTCGAGGACTTAGTACCAAAAAGATGTGAAGGATCTCAATCACTTTTTATTTTAAACCATGTGTTGAAATGATAAAATTTTTGTTATGTGGGGTTAAATAAAATATATTGCGACAGTTAACTTCATCTGTTTCTTTTTAGTTTTTTTAAATGTGGCTACGAAAAATTGTTGAACGACTCTTTTTTGGCTCGCTGGTCTAGAAGGTTAAAAAAGGCACTCCTGATGCAGAGGCACGATGCGGCCCCTTAGCTGGAGGCCCCCAGAGAGACGAGAAGCGGACAGAAACGTGGTTTATGCCGTTAGCGGCGTCTTTGGGCGTCGAGATCTCACAGAGAGGGATTATAGGGTTTCTCGACCCTCAGCGCCTTGACATCTTGAGTCGGATAACTGTCCATTGTGGGAGTCTGTTCTGTGCACTGTGGGATGATTAATAGCATCCCTGGCCTCAGCCCACTGGATGCCAGTAGCACACCCCAGCTGTGACAACCAAAATGTCTCCAGACGTTGCCCCGGGGAGGGGAACTAAAACTGCCCCCAGTTGAGGACCACCGTACTAGACCAATGCTGGCATCTGTGGGAGTAACGCCTCTCCGCCACAACTCTGCATTAGAATCATCATCTGAGCATGGACCCCACCCCAGGTCACATACCTCAGCATCTGTGGGGCTGGGGTCCGCGTACCACACTTTGCTAAGCTCCCTAGATGGTGCTGGAGTGCAGCCCCGATGGAGGAGCTCTGTATAGGATGCTGGTTGGTGGGAGGGTGGGTCTCTTTACCCGTCTTTCACTCTATGAGGTGAGCTGTATTTTCACTGTGTGCCCGCTACTTTTGCACCTGCTCAGGTGATACAGAAGAGTGGCAACAAGCTTTAAAGACAGGCACACCTGGTGTGACACTTTGCCAAGGACTCGCTTTGCCATCTGAGCAAACAACGAGAGAAACAGCGCTGATAAAGCGGACACAGTGATACTCACCTCCTGGATTGTTTAAAGACTAAAGAGACCGTGCACGTAAAGGCCTCAAGACAGAGCTTGACACGTGCCAGGTGACATGTGCTCCTAACACGAGGAGGACCTGAGTGCAGTCATGACAGGTGCTCCAGAGCCAGAGGGCCTGAACCCAGACCCCATCTTTTATCGGCTTAAGTTTTTACTGCAAACTCTCATTCGTTTACACAGAAAGGGTTTATATGAAAGGATGCACAGAGCTCACAGAATCTCAGCAAAGGCTGCAAAACGGATTCTAGGTGGCGCTTTCAGAATAGCTCCCTGCACGGTACCGCAGGGTGGACCCCCAAGGAAACCGCTGCCTCCTCTAGGATCAGAAGACTTCGAATCAGCAAGTGGTTGTCTCGGCGTCTGGCTCCAGGGCCAGCTTCACAGTCCACAGCATCAGAGCAGACACACCACGCCCTCCGCTTTGCCCACCTGGCTCCCATCTTCACACCTGTGCATCTGGGTGGCAGACCCACCTCAGCACACAGAGACAGAGGTTTCTTTCTTTTCATTTTATACAGGGAAGAATGGACTGGAAGTGTGGGAATCTACCAGCAAGTGGAGAGTGTTTCAAAGACTTTGAGAAACCGTAAACGTCCAAAGCTTGTTAGCTGGTGCATGCCAATTTGCTTCTCTAGTTTTCCCCACCTGAACATAAGCCCCTCGAGGGCAGGCCCTGGGTCTGGCTCGTTTGTATATTCCTAAGGCGTGTCGCAGGCTGGCAGTGAATGGGCACTCACTATTTGTAAGATGAAGAATGACAAACTATTCTCACTACGAAGGCCACTTGATACAACTCACGCTCCTGGTCACCGAAAACATAAACCCTCCTCACCCTGCGTGCATATCCCTGAATGCACTTGTGTGCTTGTTTGCACTGGTGAAACTCCAGCATGTGCAGCATCGAGGACGGCGTGAAAGAGAGCGGGAGCTTGAGCAAGAACTGGCCTCGATGTCTGACTCAGGTTCCTCCTAACCAGGTGCTGCTACGGGTCCACTTTCCTAACCCCAACCTCGACTTCTCATCCATCGGCTCAGAAGACTCCGGGCAACCTCATAGGGTTGTTGAAATGATTAAATGAGATGATGTGTGGCAAAGATTACGTGCTTAATACCTTCCTCCAAGAGGATGTGGAAGGACAGGCGAAGACATGAGCCTTGAGTGATGTCGACAGCTGCTCTGCCTCATTCAGCCCCAAACTGACTTTTTGGTTTCCTCATGCCAAGCGGGTTTTTTGGAATAATCCGGGCACTTGACCTCACGCCTTCCGCTACTGGTATCAAAACCACCAGTTCCCAAACTCAGCTGCACACCAGGATGATTTGGAGAGGTTTCTAAAGTACCATGTGGGGCTGTGACCCAGCTGTCAGCATTTTTTAAAGCCCCCGTGGTGATTCCAGGCTTTACTCCAGCCAGAGAGCCACTCGTCTAAACAGTCGACAAAAGTCAAGTTTCTAACCGGTGGCTATTTCTGTAACTGTTGGAAGAATAGACACCAACAAGAAAATGGAACTTAGGTTCTGATGTGGCTTAGACAGAGAAGCCAGCATGGTGCCCCCGCGACAAGGAGGGAGGGCACAGAGAGGTCAATGATTGGATCTGTCAACCAGTGGTCACTGGGTGGGGGTCTCTGTCGCCAGCCCCTGGTGCCAGACATCACAGCAGGGAGTCAGAAAGAACCTCAGGGCTGGGGGTGTGCTCCAGGACTCATTCTGAAACTGGCTAACTATGTGTGTTAGGACAAGCCACCTGTCCTCTCTGAGTGTGCATGTGTGCGTGTGTGTAAGATGAGATGGTAGTAATGCCCACCTTACATGAGGGTGGTTGAAATTAAATGAGAAAATGGCTGTGAAAATTCTTATACAAAATAAGTCTCTCTCATCTGCCTGTACACTTCTTTGCATTTTCCTGTGAATCTATAAGTATTTCAAAATAAGGTGTTTTTTTTTGAGGAAGATTAGCCCTGAGCAAACATCTGCTGCCAATCCTCCTCTTTTTGCTGAGGAAGACTGGCCCTGAGCCAACATCCATGCCCATCTTCCTCTACTTTATATGTGGGACGCCTGCCACAGCATGGCTTGACAGCGGTGCATAAGTTGGCACCCAGGATCCAAACTGGTGAACCCCGGGCCACAAAAGTGGAACGTATGAACTTAACTGCTGCATGATCGGGCCGACCTTCACAATAAGAAGTTTTAATAAATAAATCTATTTTCTGTTCATCTCTTTCTGTTGCCAGGATATCAGCAATTGAAATAAAAGGATTGTGCCTTATAGAGGTCTCTGTCTCCAGTACTCTGTGTGTGCAGTGCACAGGGAATTGGTGATGGTGATGATGGTGGTGATGGTGGTGATAATGATGATGGTGATGATGATGATGGTGATGATGATGATGGTGATGATGGTGATGATGGTGATGGTGATGGTGGTGATGATGGTGATGATGATGGTGATGGTGGTGATGATGATGGTGATGATGATGGTGATGATGATGATGGTGATGATGGTGATGATGATGGTGATGATGATGGTGATGATGGTGATGGTGATGGTGGTGATGGTGGTGATGATGATGGTGATGATGGTGATGGTGGTGGTGGTGATGATGGTGGTGATGATGGTGATGATGATGATGATGATGATGGTGGTGGTGATGATGGTGATGGTGATGATGATGATGATGATGGTGATGGTGATGATGGTGATGGTGGTGATGGTGGTGGTAGTGATGGTGGTGGTAATGATGGTGATGATGATGGTGATGGTGATGATGGTGATGATGATGATGGTGGTGATGGTGATGGTAATGATGGTGATGATGGTGATGGTGGTGGTGGTGATGATGGTGGTGATGATGGTGATGATGATGATGATGATGGTGATGGTGATGACGGTGATGGTGGTGATGGTGGTGGTAGTGATGGTGGTGGTAATGATGGTGATGATGATGGTGATGATGATGGTGGTGGTGATAGCACTGGTGAAGTAAAAAACAATTTTTACATGTATGTATAGTCTACAAAGACATACCAAAATATATTGAAAACACCAGCCAATATCTCTTGGAGGTAGGATTATTACAGAGGATCATGAGATTACAAATTTGTTCTCTTTTTAATACTTCTCCAAATACTCCCCATTTCTTGCTTGAACTCGTATAACTCCCACTGTGGGTGTTTTGGTGGAAGATAACTCTACCCAAAGTAAAGAAGGACATTGAGGTCGTGGAGAGAAGCAAAGAGTCCATTCTGACCCGGTGGAAACTGTGTACAAATACGGATGGACGCAAAGAAAGAAGAAGAGACGAACGAACCGCCTCACAGCACTCCGCCGACCCTCCCGGCCCAGCCGATGGCGTGGGCCCCTCACCGCCCGGCTCTCAATTCCAGCCGCACAGCTGGGTCGCCTGAAGAGCTTTTAGAGAAACAGTGTCCGGTCCCACTGCAGGCCAGTTGCTTAGGGCTCCCTGGGCACAGGACACAGGCCCTGGGAGGGTGCAAGAGCTCCAGGTCTTCCTGCCACACAGGGGTGGGCCCCACAGTCCTGCATCTGTTCTCATTTCACATGGAAGTCCAGTAAACATCCGGAACAAACAGCAGAGACGAGAAATGAAACGCTTCGGAAATGGATTTATTTCTCTTTAATCCCCACTTCCTTATGTCACTGAGTGGCCCTTATTCAGACGCTGGGCTGTCCTTAAGCTGACGGTGTCTCCCACCCCCACCCATCCTTGTCCTGTAACCCCACACGCAGTGAAGCAAGGGACCGGCGAGAGCCCGAGCATGAATTATTCATCAGCCCCCACACACACCATCAAGCTCTCAAGATGGAGCCCGCGGTGCAGACTTGAAGTCCAAAAATGTGGGAAAGTTTATTTATTTCTCCAAAACATTCCTGATTTGTAATGTGCTTTCTAAAAATGTTCTAGCTGACCACGCCCCTGCTATATTTAGCCACAGCATTTAAAGAAATGTTCCTTACACTTTATAAGGCGGGCTACGAGACGCAGAAGTTTAGGAAAAATTGCTCCCGGGTCTGGTCCCTTTCTGCCCAGGAGAGGGGTGGAGCGTCTCCTTGGCCTACAGGAATGATCCATCTCGGTGCTGGGGTCAGAAATGAAGAATTTTAGTCATTCCCAAGGCCCTTGTGCTCACAATGGCTAGCCGGCCAGCCCTGGGAAGCCCCTTCTAAGATCCTTGTACCTCCCGGACACAGCAAAGAAACGCCAAAGGCACTTTGCCCTCCTCGGCCGTGAGCATCGGCTCTCCTGTGGTTTTCCTAGAGGCCCCTGCCGTGTGTAGCGGCTTATTTTGCTTTTGGTTTCGTGTTCAAACGGTGGGAGCATCTCAAGAGACATAACACGGCAATGAAGAGATGAAGATGGGTCCCAGCCCCGCCGGAGAAGTCAGCCCCCAGGAGTCTTCCGTTACCTCCAGAATTATGCAACGTGAGCAGAGTTGTTGATTCATGATTTTGTTACCAAACTAAGAAGTCGCAAATGGACTCATAAAACAAAAGTGTTTAGATTAGAGGCTATGTCTGTGGACAGCGATAAGACCTCCCATTTCTCGAAGGCTTCCCGTGTGCCAGACATTTTACATGTATTACCTAACTTAATTCTGCCCAGGGCCCTGTGCGGGAGGCATCCTGACTAGTCCCCTCTTGCAGATGAGAACTGGGGCAGACCCTGTCCTATGAATTTATACCCATCATTTGAGTCACTCCTCACAACAGCTCGAGGAAGCACTTATTAATATCATCCCTGTTTGTACAGATGAGAAAGTTAAGGCACAGAAGAGTCAGGTCACTTTCCTGATGTCACACAGCAAGTAAGGGCAGAGCTAGGTAACTAGCCTCTGTCTGGCTAATTACACTCTGGACGAAGCTGACATACTCCTCCCCCGCCCCCACACCCGAACATCAAATTATTGAATGGTAATGAATCAATCAGACATTAATGAGAGGAATCTTCCCCACTTGTAGGTGTGTCTAGAGAAACGTGGAAGAGAACAAAGAGTAGATGGTGACCTGCAACGTGGGAAAGATGCGTGACACCAGGATGCCAGGACAGGCACGATATTTATAATATTTTACACTGCACATGCTAGGGACCTGAGTCATGGTTTAGAGTTCGTGTTGTCTAAGGTGATGTGGTCTTGTGCACACCAAGATGTCCTCCCTCCCCTCTTCCGAGAGGCCCAACCTAGACACTGCCTGGGGCTGAGACGCTTCGTTTGTGCCCTACGTCCTCTGGACTTGGGCTGGAGGACGTCCTCCTCAACGTGTCGGCCGCACATTCTAGGAGAGTAGCTAGCACCAAACAATTTCAGGATGCTACCCAGGGAGGGATAACTTTGTTCCAAATGTTTGACAAACTGATACAAATCCATGGATAGTCACACGCAGCCCCCAGCAACTCGGCAAGTCCTTTCCAGGCTCAAAGATGTGAAAGCAGAGATGGTAGGGCCAGGCGCTGGGCCCTCGGGAGCTAGGTCCAGACCCCGCCCGGTTAAGAGGGTCTCAGATTAGGATCTAGAGCCACCTTCTCTTGGAAGCTTGCCAGATAGCAGAATCCAGTCTCCTAGAATTCCGGGTGCAGCCGCCGGTGTTGTTGGAGATGTCCTAGTCTGGGTTCTTGGACATCAACAGTGTGGTCAGGGCAGCTGCAGCCAACTGGCCCTGGAGGAAGGACCCCGCTGTGCCAGCCATGTTCTGTTTGCCCCATCCCCACCATGGTGCATTTGGAGCCCCTCTCTGCCCCTGCAGGCTGACCCCTATGGACCGCATTACCTGGGCCCCCTGCAGGCTGGACCTCTGGTGGCATTCAGCCCATGAGAAGTATCAACAGGAGGCTGGAAGATGGGAGGGGAGACAGGTATGGTATTTTGCCTCAGCTCCTGCCTGTGCCAGCTCCATATCTGCACCCACATCTACCCTTGCTCACCCCGGGGGGGAGGGTGTCTCTTCTCCTGGCCCACTCTCCCATAAATAGTCCTTCCACCCTCGTCTTTCCCAGTGGCCCGTCCAAGTGGGTTTCTGTTTCCTCCAGAACCCTGACTCTCGTGCCTGATGGAAAAACAAGTTTGGGACCAAATCTTCACCCCGCCACCTCCCCTTCACGCTCCCTCCTCACTGGCGGGGTAAAGAAAGACACCTGACTTGACCATGTGCCCCCGGGACTCACGACATGTTCCCCCAGTCACCTCCAAGGGGGAGAGCTGAATTTTGTGCTTGGTCTCAGCTGCCCACCATGGTGTAAACCCTGGGCTTGAATCCACATCTGGCCTATGAGTCACTCATTTGGTTTGCCCAGTGCAACTGGCATATGGACACCATTGGAAGAGACCCCCCAGTTCAGCCCAGGCCCCCACTCCCTGTTGTGCCACCGCAGGTCGTTGTACACATCTATGGTATCTGCCTGACTCTGGAGAACCCCGAGTTTGGGGCCTCTGGATAAGGCACGTGCAGTAAAGAACTTGCCATTGGCTATTCAGGCATTTTTGTAAAAACTGCTTGAAATGTGGATTAAAAGAATTCTATTTTTCCAACAAACTCATGTCCTTTAATTTTAATAATAAACTTTGCTTATCATCGTGTGTATTTTTGACTCTATGGAAGCAAGACGCCAGCCACTGGGAAGATGGGAAGGACACGGTTCCTGGAAACGTCCCCCACTTTTGCGATGTTAACATTAGCTTACCAGTGTCTGGGCAGACAGGCTCGGCCTTCGGCTGTAACAATGACATCACATGTGGCTAATTCTTTAACCCACACACAGATATACACTGGCCGCTCTGCATGAAATGGTGGAGACCACACATGATTCCTTTTCAGAGAGACCCAGTTATATCCACAAATGGCAAAACATGTCCTGCCCAGGTTCTGGAAAACCTTATGGGGCATTTCAGATCCAGGAGGCCGTCAGCTTCCCCAGGAGCCAGCAAATAGCCAAGGCCAGACTAAGCAAACGGCCTTTGCAAAGTTCTCTCATCCTTGGAAAAATCACGGACATAAACTTCTCAAAGCCGATATGTCTCCCAAGATCCTTTTATCTAAGTCTTTGTTAATTTCACTATAATAAAACAAAAAAACAAACTATCCCTGACTTGAACGACATAGAAAAAGAAAATCTTCCCCAAAGTATCAACACTTGGGTTAATTTCAAAGGATTCAGCACTTGATTTGAGTCCATCTCTCCCACTTATATGCAAAAAAGCTTAACTTCTGAGCGTTCCTATGTACAGAACATACATACACACACAGACGCATATGCACACACATACAAGTATACATGTATATACACATACATATATACACTTATTTATCATTGTACACACACCTGCCATGCCCCCATTACGATCAGCAGGCTCACCAGTGTGTATGTGTGTCTGTGTGTTTTACCAGGGCTTGAACCAAGATCACTTACGGGAAACAGACTCTGTTCCCTTTGTTTAGATGGGAGCACAGAGGCATACCTTCAGAGTGCCTAAGAGTAGAACAAGATAGTTGCTTCTGATTTACCCCAAATATAGCTGAGATTTTGTTTGAATTAAGAGTAGAAATCATTTCTTGGTCTCGTTGATCCATAATTTGGAGCCCATGGTTAAATCTGGAAAATTAGAAAAACTATTTGGATTACTAAGACTCAAAACCCCTCTTTCTCCTCAGTAGGAAGGAAGATGCACAGAATTGTAGAGATTCCATAGAAAATGACCCCACCGTACATTTCTCCTAGCTTTCCTAAACCAGATGAATACGGGGATCAGATAACAGAATTTATCCTTATGTATGTATAAACACCCTTACCAAATAGATACATACTCCTGCCTTTTTTCTGTGCCGTAAAAATAGTGTTTATACTATACTTTTTGGAATTGCAACTCTAAAATACTATCATACTATCCTTTTAAAAGGCAGTATTAGATTATTGGCTTCTCCAGAAAACAGCCATCATAAATTAACAAAGCACACGAGATAGCAAGTCAAACACGAGAAGAAAAAATTAAAAATATATCCTATACAGGGGAATTTTCATCTTACTTTCTGACATCCAAGCAGCATCCACTAGGCTTTTCTGCTCCTGCCCCTACAGACTGTGTGTGCACCTACTGTCGGAAGCCAGGGCCCCTGGAGATGCCGACAGCATCCCAAATATAGCCTGTGCCCTCTTTCCTGTAACACTCGTTGTTTATCCCCTCCAATAATCCACTGAGCCAGTCACTGACAGGTTAATGAAAAAAACAACTTTATTCACAAAGGCTGAGGCTTTGGGATAACAAAATATCCAATGACAGCCCTTCCAGCATATTTTAAGTTAATCACAGCGAGCCTGGACCTCCACAATGGGATCTCATCAAAGCTCTTAAAATCACGGACGCGGACGCGCTGCAGCTCACCAAGCATGCCCCCAGCCTGGGTAGAATGAGGTCAGGGAGATATGCACCCGTCAGCAGCACACAACTTTAAGAAGGAACCCTCAGAAAGTCAACTCTGTGCCTACTAATTACTAAATTATTATGCTTGTCCGAAATGTCCTTTCCAACATATTAACCAACAGGCTCTCTGGATGTAAAGTTTGTGTTCATTTTTATAGAAGTCCTGGAAACTACTGAAGAAGTAATTTTGCAGACCTATCTCAGCCAGTCTCCAAGACCTCATGACTCGCTGCGCCTTTCCCAGAGCGAGTAAGACTAAAGTAACGTGGGGGTTCAGGAACTCAAAGTCAAAAGCCCCAAAGCAACCAAGGAGATACCCTAAGAGGTTAGACGCATTTCCCAAAAGGTCCAAGCTGAACTGAACAGGGCTGGGAAAATCTCCACGTTCTTAACCAGGTCTTTGTTGCAGACCCCTGCCTTCCTGCCCACCCCTCCTGCCAGACTTCCAGTCACCTCCCTCAGGTGTTTATTTAGCCGCAGGCCCTGGGCCTGCTTGGTGGGGGCTTGGAGGGAGGAGCCAAGTTGCAGGCAGGGATGCAGTAGGCTGGGGATCTCTGGAAGCTCCATGCTCTCTGGGTTCCACAGAGCGGCCTCCCGAAGACACCAGCAGAGGCCCTTGCTCTTCTGGGCCCTAACCCATCTCTCCCTTTACCTGCCTTCCCTGTGTCTGTTTCACCCAACTTTTTGGATTAAATGCAGTCTTTCACTACACAACTCTAGAAAATGTAGCAAAATCAATCCTAGATCTTGAAAAAGCATGGAAATTGAAAATCTTACGTTGTCTGAGACACCGTCCCTCCCCCTCGCGCACTTCCAGTGTCCCCTGAAATCTTTTGATCCCTTAAAAACAAAAGCAAAAAGACAGGACCACTCCTATGGTTGGTAACATGCATTGGAGAACGTGCGTATTGACTAATGAGCTGTTGTAATGCAACAAAATGCTATATTATGTAGAGTGCACCTTCTTAGTAGAAGTTGTTAATATAGACGTTTCCACAGGGCGATTGTTATAGTAAAAAGAGTCAAGTATTTAGCCAAAGAATATAGGATGTTCCCTTTACTGTCTAGAAAGGAAAAAAGAGAAAAACTCTATTTAAAATAAAAGTGTGGTTTCTCAGCTTCCACCTGGACATCAGTCCGAAATCCTCAGGAGGCCGTAGATCTGCCAAAGAACCTGAAAAACAGGGGTCACCCTCGGCGTCCCCACAACTGGACTTCAGGGACAAACCCGGCTGTGGGTAACCATCCCCACGACGGGCTCAAAGCCAAGGCCTGGGCCACAACCACAACTGAGCTGGCGACAGTCGGACCGTGGCTCTCAGACTAAAACGACCACACTGAGTCCGTCTGTCCTGCCCTTGGGCTGTGTGGGCCCTCCAGTGCCCCGGCCACGCAGGACTTGGGGTGGGTATCGGAAGATCACACCATCAGACTGACCTAAGGTCAAGGAATTCTTCTGCTGGTGCTGTAGGAGGTCTGAGTTGCCCAAGTCCCAGCTGGTGAAGGGTCTTTTAAATCTCCAAGACGCTCCTGGTTCTGGGAAGGTCTCCCCTGGTGGAGGTAGGCCAGTGAGGGTGCTCACCTGAGCGCAGAAGTTGGTAACACTTCCCAGGATCCACATGTCGGCAGAGGAAAAGATCATTCTTTAAAAACGTGACTCCTTCCCCCAGCGGTGGGAGCCGTGGTCGCTCACAAGCAGCTCAGACCAGGACCCGGGACAGACCCACGCCACTGCTGGCTTTACTGGAAGGGAAGCACCGTGTCGGGGAGCTGCAGAGGGAAATAGGAGAGGAAAGGGATCCCGAGCTGGTAAAAGCCTCCCTGGACGTGTGGGTCGAGCATCAGGGAAGCGTTGAAAGGCGGACGGAGGCTGGAGGAGGTGGCCAGAAGCGAGGCGCCCAGACAGCCACCCGGCCCCTGCTTGGCGCCACCCAGGAGCTCACCCCCTCCAGCCGACTTCTGGCCCTGCCGGCCCGCCAGGATGCTGTCTATGCTGAAGCTCTTGGATTTGTCGGAGCAATTCGGAGAGCTGCGGGAGATGCAGCGCCGAGGGGACCCCGGGCCATTCACCGTGCGCGCTGGCTGGCCGACGGCCACGGCTGCTGCGCCCTGGACAGCGTCGCCTGCGTCCACCTCTGGGGACGCGGGCCTGGGCCAGTGCAGGGCCGCCGGCGGAGAGGCGCCTTCCCGCAGGGGCGACGGGCGCACGGGCTTTTCCTCGTGGCGGGGGCTCGCGGGCACGGGGCGCCCTGCCCCGTTCCCCGCCTCTGGCTGCGCCTCTGCGCCGCGCTCCTGCGTCTCTACGCGGGCTCGCTTGGCCTCCGGGGCCCCGGGGCCCGGCTTGGGCTTCCTCTTCCGGCGCCGGTAGTTGCCGTTCTCGAACATATCCAGACAGCGAGGGTCCAGCGTCCAGTAGCTGCCCTTGCCCGGTCGCCCTTTCTCGCGGGGCACCTTGACGAAGCAGTCGTTGAGCGAAAGGTTGTGGCGGATGCTGTTCTGCCAGCCCTGCCGGTTGTCGTGGTAGAAGGGGAAGCGGTCCATGATGAACTGGTAGATGCCGTTGAGCGTGACCCTCTGCTCCGGCGCGTCCTGGATCGCCATGGCTATGAGCGCGATGTAGCTGTAGGGCGGCTTCTGGGGGGGCTCCGCCCGGCCCGAGGCGGCCAAAGCGGCCGCGGGGGCGAAGGCCAGAGGCAGCCCGGGTCTCTCGGGGCCGTACAGATAAAGCATGGGCGAGGCGGCCAGAGCAGGCAGCCGGGGACTGAAGAGGTGGCTCATGGCGAGTGGGCGCCGGCGCTGCGCTCTCCGCGACGCAGGGAACCCGGGCGGCTTAGGGACTGCGCCCCGCGCCGGGAGGGCCCTCCGGGGGAGCCCGCCGTGCGTCTGCCTCCTGCTCTGCCGCTCTCCCCCGCCGCTCCGCGCTCTGTCCCTTCTTCATGGCTTTAAAAATGTTAAATAATTGTTGTAAGTTTGCTATTATATGTTGACTTAGCGCTGGAAAATAAATTGTCTATGATAAACAGTCGTTGTGTTCTCAGCCCACCCACATTAATTAAAATTTCATTGCTGAAAAACTCCAAGCTTTTCTCTCCACGTGTCTTTTTGATACCAGCCAATCGGTTTCGGGGCTATTCCTTCATTTGTTTATAGAATTAGTCTGTTGATAAGTCCGCCCACCCAAGTTGAATCAAGCTGTGTTTATTTGGAAAAATTTCCGGGCACCCAATATATAAACGCACTGATCTGATGTTTGAAATATCACGTCCACCCCTTGACGCTGTAAGCACACACAGTCAGTGAGGCAGGATGTGGACCGCGATGGCTCCGCGCGGGGTCTGCCGGGCCAGGAAGGAGAGGTGGAGATGGGGGGGTGGGCGCAGGGCTGAGTTTTACCACTTGCCTGGGGGAGCTCCGTAATCCCTGGGCCTCCCACAAAAGGTCTTCTCTTCTCGCAGGCTTAATAGGAGATGGCGAGATGGCACAGTCTCATAAAATGCCTTCGGAGGTCTTTGAAAGCGTCTAGCTATTTTAGGAGGGAGAGGCATGTCTGAGAGATTTGAGAGTCTGATGAGAAGAGGATGCAGCCCTCTTAGGAGAGGGCATCCTCCACATGCCCTGCAGGAGTCAGGGGCTTCCTAGGGGCCTACTATCGCATAATGGGCAAGCCTCCCCCTCCAGGGCCCCCTGGGGACCTGGGGAAGAGGGCTCCAGGAACCCAGCTTCTCTGAGGCCAGTGCTTAGGACTCTGGGGAGCTGCAGAGGGCTTGGGGTACCTGGTCCACAGCTCAGTGGAGGGAAGTTTCAAATAAACCCATTTGGAGAGTTCAGGGGAGGAAACTAAGGTCTCTCTGATGGGGCTGAGGTTGCAAGCGAGGAACACCATAAAAGGGGAATTTGGCAGCTGGCGCGGGAGAGCTGGTATTTGTGAATGCGGGTCTCTTGCTTTATATTCTGCGCTTTCCTGTTTATACCAAGGAGGGGGGTTATAACAACTTTACAAGTGCACGCAGCTGGCCCGTGATTACATTAAGCATTTGGGAAGCCTGGTGCTCTCCCCCCACCCACCCACCCACCCACTCACTCACTCTGGGTGTAAGCACCCCCCACCCCGCCCTATCCCACCCCCCACCCCCGTTTTACATTTAGCCACGTCACAGTTTGAATCAAAATCCCTGAATGATGCTGATTCGGAAGGAGGTGTCCCTCCTCCCACTCCACCGCTTTGGAGAGGCATTGGCGTGACTAGTTCCTGTTTATGATCTCTGAATTCTTTTTAAAAGGAAAAAAAAAAAAAAGAAACACGGGATAACTGAATTAACGTTTCATTGAGTAAATCGTGCCTCGATGCCGATGCCGCGGAGAAGAGGGAGGGGTGAGGACGGCAGGTGGGCATAGAAACGGCCCACCCCAGCGCTCCCGCCCGCCGGGAAGGAGAAAGAGGCGGTAAACGTGCGTGAATGGGGAGGGGGTCGGCCGATGCTGCTGTCGCAGAGAGAGGACACCACGCTGGGGACCGGTAGCGGACTCTCAAGCCACCTCTGAATACGGAAAAGCGAGGAGGTTCCCCTCCAAAATGGGGAATCCGGAAAGTAACATGTGTTTGGGGGTTCCGAAGAGACCGCAGGGGAGGGGGGACGTTTGAAATACCCAAATGGAAGTCGCAACCAGGGTCGAAAAACCGGTTTGGGTGCCGGCATGGCTTCAGGGAGCGCAAGGCCAGGCCCCGGGACACCTCCAGGCCTCCCTCCACGGCGCTGCATTTCTAACTTAGGCCAACCGTTCAGCCCAGCCTGGCCCCGGCCTAGGTCTTAGGGATGGCCCTCCAGCCAGGAGGGGGCGGGGCGCTGTCTTCTCTCTGGCCCTCACTAGAGCGCCCCTTCCAACCGTGGGGTGAAAAAAGAACCTCAATGCCCGCGCTCCTGCAACCCGCGGGTCCCACAGTCCCCGGGGTCATCCAACCTCTCCAGACCAGCGCGTCCCCAGCAAGTTCAAGGTTGGATCCAGTTCGGTCTCCAGCCTTGGCGCCCGCTCTAACAGACCCAAAGCAAGAGATGAACGGGTGTCCCTACGCACTCCCCCACCTCCGCGCTCGGAGCCCTTCCTGGAGCTTCCTGGGCACCCGAAGTCCAGCACGCACATCCCTGCCTCTCCACAAGGCGCGCCGCCGCAGCGCTTCTTCTAAACTCTAAGGCAAATCCGAGCTTGAATTCGCACAATAATAAACACCGCCCAATTTGGGCATGGGCCGGACGCAGGCGGAGACACGCGCGGCTGGTGGGCGGGGCACTGATAGTAAAAGGGAAAAAAAACCCAAGTTCTAGTTGCGGTCTGGAGAGATACATCCAGTCCCGCGCGCTTGCAGAAGTTTGCAAAGTCTCCGGGAGGTTCCAGCCTTAGAACTCCAGAATGACGCCCCAACCCGGCCCCTCTGGCAGGGTGCGAATCCTGGGTTCCCAGGTGAAGAGTTTGTAACTTGAGCCTAGGAGAGGCCGCGGTAGGAAGGAACCCCGTGCGGGCGCGTATTTCCGGGGAGCGCAGGGCAAGAGCCCCTAGCGTCCGAGAGCGGATGCGCCCTCGTGCGGAAGCTCTATCCGGTGAGGACCCAGCGGAGCCGAGGCCCGGTGGGGGAGCCGCCGAGCCTGGGAGACAGCCCGGGCAGAGCGTGTCCCAAAGAGCCAAACGGGGACCCTGAAAGTACCCTGCAAGTTCTTGAGTCTTCAGACCCCAGAAAAGAAGTCAGTGCCAGCGCAGCGCCCCACCGGCCCGAGAGAAAGACCTGAGCTCTCCCGCCTGCCCGGATGCTCCAGGAAGGACCGTAGCAGTTCCATCTCTGGGGCCCGAGCAGAAATCTGGCTCAGCGTGGGATGAGGGCAGAGAGTACCATTCCCCACCCACCCCACCCCCACCTCTCGGGGAGAAGGTGTGCCCCTTGGGCAGGCTGGGCGGAGGCCAGGCACCAGGCCCTGGGACCAAAGAGGCCTCAGAAAAAAAGGCTGGGGGCAGAGACAAGAGCCCTTCACACTGCTACCCACATCAGGGGCATCTCCCCTTCCCCTGCTCCCCCCTAAATATGAAAGCAGACACTCAAGTTAACGATGTCTGCATCATCTTTCCAGATATCTACATCACTTTTCTAAATGTGGAGACAGTTAATGGAGTATATGTATATGTACACATGTACAGGAGTGAATGATTCCACCCTGTGTGCACTGTGTCTGCAAACAGTGAGGGCGGAAGGATGCAGGACTTACTCAGCCTGGGCACCCTGCCGACAACCTGAACACATCTGAGGCCATGATAACAACAAGGATAATATCGACGACTAAGATGTTTCCAATGCTAACATGTGCTGGCACCGTTCTAATGCTTTCCCTGTATTAAATCACTCCATCCTCACAGCCATCCTAAAAAGAAACAGAAATCTTTATCATTCCCATTCTGCAGACCAGGAAACTGAGGCCAGGAAGTTCACTCGCCTCAGGTCTCCTGTGAGGAAGTGTTGCCAGGGCAGGAAACAATCACATTATCACAGCTGCTGTGTGTGGAGGCTAAGGGCCCTGTGGAAGTTCTCTCTCGAGAACCCGCTCAGCATCCATGAACGCCAGGGGTGATGGATTCGCCCGTTTTACAGATGATGAAACAGGCTGGGCACAGAGCACCCCAAGACAGTGGAGGTAGTAAACAGCAGAACAGGGATTGGAACTCACGTGATTTCTTCGGAAGGTGGACTCTCTGAGGTCTGACACCTCAGGTGTCTGCAGAGGCTCCCGGCGATGTGTCAGGAATAAACAGATGGAAAGGGGGCCCTCCAGACAGGAGAGGTGTGTGGCACCTCCAGAGCTGGGACATTTGGGGCATTAGATGTAGGAAATCCAAGTCGTCACCAACATCCTACCCAAACCCAGAACACTCTCCTCCTCCCCCTCCTCTCCCGCTTTGAGAGGAGGGGGAGGAGGCTCTCCTGCCGCTTCTCCTGGGGAGGGGGCCATGAAGGTGAGGGTGGGCCAGTCAGCTGATGCTGAGCAACCCCAGAGAGCAGGGAGAATTTTCCAAATGACTGATTTCTTTAGCACTCACCTTGTTCCCAGAAATGATTTAAAGGGTCTAGACAGGGGTAGTTAGGGCACGGCCACTGCCCTGCCCGAGTATCCGCATTTAGCCTGGTAAATATATGCAGTTAATTGAGACCAAAGAATCCTTTCTCTTCTGTTGTCCAGGCAAGTCCTAACAGCCTACAGTGAGTCTTATCCACGGGTGGGCACCATCAAATGCACTTTCCCAATGTGTATTGGGTTCATTAATACTCTCGATAACCCTATTCGATGATCCCACCATGTTCAGTTGGGAAATGGGCCCAGGGAGCTTGAGGTAGCATGCCCGAGGCCACGTGAAGCCTCAGCTGGCCTGTGTGTAGGGCCTGAGTTGGTGCATGTGGGTTCATCCTAGAGAGAAAGACTCTGTGGGGGACCCTGCCCGTAAAAATATCTTGGAGGCAGAGAGAGAGTCCCCAAGGGGCGGCTGGAGGAGAAGGCCCAGGGCCAAGGCCACTGAGTCAGGGGTCAGAGGGGCCCCTCTGGCCTCCATGACCTCCCACCCTGGGTGGGCATGTAGAGTGAGCACAAAGCTGCACCCCAGGCCCCCGAGGGGGGGACGCCACCTCCATGCTCCCCAACTCCATTCCTTTAAGGGACCTGCAATGCTGGCGAGCTCGTCAATGTGTTAAGCCCACTTCGCTCCATTTCAGCTTTCACACACTCACAGCCCCAGGATAAAGTGCCCACGAGTCTGACGCTGGGAAAACCCAAACCAGGAGAGACGCATTCAAGAATCCAACTCCGAGAGCAGCGTCTTTCTGCTTCTGCTGTGGAGCAGGAATGTGCAAAACCCAGGGAAAGGCTTGCACAAGTCCAGGCGGTGGCGTCTTCCCAGGCACAGCCGCTGTCCCCGACTGCAGCTGCCCAGCCTTCCAAACGCCCTGAAACATTCCACTCCCTTCCTTACATGCCTATGTCAAAAAGCAGACATTTCAAACGCTTGGCGAGCTGAGGCTATGCAAGAAAGAGGCAGGCGGGGAATGCTTCTCAAAGTTTGGGAAAGCATTTCCAGTGCGTAGTGCCAGAAGGACTCAGTGGTGGCTCTGACCCAGTGTGTCCCGCTCACCTGGGGGTAGCCCCCAGACATCCCTGGCCTGGCTGCACCTAAGGCATAACGCCTCAGATCTCTCCTCGTCCCTGAGAGGCAGGAACGTATGGTCTGGGACGACGCAGGCACACATTCCCTGAGGCGCCAGGCACGGGCTCCAGGACGCAGTGTCCACATTCTCCTAAAACTTGGTTCTGCCCATTAATCCATGGGTGTCTTTTCTCAGTGTCACTCTCTCCACCTACCTCATGTGGATGGTTATCAATAGGTTCCCCTTGGACCAACCTTGCCTGACACTCCATCCAGGTTTCTGGATTTGGGGTGGGGATGAGCAGCCAAGAGGCAACGCTCAGGCACCAGGGCTCGTTTCCAGGGAGCTGCTCTCTGTTCTTTGAGTGCAGCTCACCAGCCCCTCCCAGGCCTGGAGGTGACCCCCCAGGCAGTGATGGGGTAAAGGGGAGGAGATGGACCCCGAAAAATTTATGAGCCCAATGCTGAAGTTCCAAGGCCCTGCATTTCTTCTCCCTCTCACTTCTGATCTCAGTTTCTCGCAGTGGGGAACGGGAGTCGGGTAAGTGAGGGTAGGTTGCAGGAGGCCCCGCTATGCTGGGGAGGAAAGTGCCGGGCCGCAAAATGCCCTCGCACTCACCTGGTCATCTTACAGACGAGAAGACTGAGGCCAGGGAGGGGGAGGGGCTTGTCCTCACAGCACGATGTGGTCTTCTAATTCCTAGCCCAGTGTTCCCACAACTCCAGGATGCAAGTCACGATTTTGGCGTCCTCGGGGACAGGCCACTTGAACGAGGGCAAGGAGGACCACCTGGCCACAGGCTCCAGTCTGGCCATGGGAGAGAGGCCAGGGCTGGGCCACACACTGCCAGTCCCTCTCCCTGAGAGCCGTGAGCTTGGGTGTCCCTCCTGAGTCTCAGGAGAAGCAAAGGTTACTCCAGCTGCAGCCTCTCCGGGAGTAGGGAGCAGCAGGATGCTCAGAGGCCACGGGTCTCTCTGGCCTGCCAGTATCCTCAAAACTGGACCTGGTTAGAGAGACAGTCCACCCAGCCAAGGCCACTTGGGGACGCAGGGTTAACTCTATGGGAAAAGGTCTCTGCCATGGTGTTTGTGTTGCTTCCATTTTATTTGCAGTACCTTTCAGACCTGACGAACTGTATCTTCTTGGGTCAGGAAAGAACATGGCTAGAGAACACACCTTCGTGCAAACTGCATTCAGGGGACCACATAGCAATCCCCCTCCTGCTCCAGCCAAGGTACCCCAGCAGGCTGCGACAGGCATTCTGGCCCTTGCATCTGCAAGCTCCTTCCCCCTTTTCCTGAAAGGCCCTGCCTCTGGAGGACCAAGCGGCGAAAGAAGGGGCAGAGAGCGGATCCGTGGCGCAAGGCCGGCCATGCCAGGCGCACGCAGTCTTTGCGCACAAGGCGGCCGCGAAGACGCGCCAGGTAGGGCCGGGCTGCTCAGCATCGCGCTGCGGCAGGGTCTTCCTACTCCGTGGGGACAGACAGACACCCGAGGCTGCTAAGCCCCTAGGAGGTCCACCACATGGCGGATGGCCGGGGCTGAGCCGAGCTTCCCCTAGTCCCAGCACCGGCCTCCTAGCACTTACCCGCACCTTCCCCGGCCCCCAGGGCTTCAGACTGGGGAAGCCTTCCTGGTCCGGGCCTCCCAAAGCGCCCTGGCATCATACACCCCTCCACTCTGCTGCCTCCAGAAGCCTGGATAAAGCCCCGAATACAATCCCCCCAGTTGACCACGTCCCCCAGGGAATGCAAGGGCTCCCCCGCTGGCTGCGGCCTCCATGTGGTAGGGAGCCCCTCTCCATCACCCACTTGGGACTTCTTGAAGAGGCCTTCCCAAAGGTAGAAGACCCCAGCGTGGCTTCAGGGCCAGTGCAGGGTCTCCCACCCCGCTGTGGCCCACTCCTCTCTCCCTTATTTTCCATGTGTCTCTCAGACCTCCTCTGAGTTCCAAATCTTAAGCTGAGGGAACATTTTCAGAGAGGACTCTTCGAAACATCTGGGGAAGCAGCAAGCCAGCTAGAACACTCTTCTCACCTCCTGCAGCCCAAACAGCATAAAGAGAACAGGGCAGAGTGAAACGGATTGCCAGAGCTGGGCAAGGAGCCCTGGCCCCTGTCATTCTGCAGCTTGGAGAGGGGGGTCTCTCTCTGTCTCTCTCTCTCCCCCCTCCCACTGTAACTGGCTGGCCGGCTCCCTCAAGCAAAGCACAGTGGCCTGGGGGCCTGCTGGAAGTCAGGCACCAACCACCAGGTTTCCCGGCTCCTGCGAGTTCTGAAAAGGAATAAAATGCAGCCTTACAGTTTTAACCATATGTCACCTCTGGGGCCACAGATTTAAAAAATGTGTGCTGCACATATGGGCAATATTATTGTGCTTGAGCTTCCCCCAGTTCTATTTCAGTATAACCCAGAGACAAAATGACATTTCAAGCAACACAACACCCAGGTTACGATCGACACCACCGCGTCAAGCAAAACCGCCTCTCGGGACATCATCACGGCCTGAAATGCTGGCTTCCCCGGGAATTCCACCCTTAGCAAAGTACAGCTCACCTGCTGGGGTGGGAAACTAGTTCCCAATTTGGAGCTCTGGCCCCCAAATTCACACGCAGAGACCAGGAGGGGAGCTGTGGGTTTCGGCCAGTGAAATAGAGAATAAAGCTATTTCCCCTCGGCCATGTCTCACAAAGCTACGTTGTTATTAAAAAAAAAAAAAAAAAAAAAAAAAGACGAGACATCAAAATTGAAGAGAAAAATCATCTCCCTAGCATTTAAAGTCCTGGCAAAGTTGATATATTTAGAACTCTAAAAGCAGTGTAAATTATTTTTGAAGGGCAATGAGGCTTTAACATTTTTCACTGCAATAGGGTCAGGATTTGGAAATCAAATCAAGAAGTGAAGAGGTCTGGAATCCACCTCTGATCCGGCCACCGCCCGGACGGTCGTTAAAGGCTGGAGAATCGATCCCTTTCGGACTTTCACTGGCTCAATTCAAATTCTTTACTGAAAAAACATCAGCGTGGGCAAGGAAGTCCGCATTTTAGGAAATTCAGGGACAGCACACCCCTGGTTTGTAGTTAGCTGATGGAAAATGTTTATCCTTCCCCTCCCTTGCCTCCTAAATTGGGGATGGCTGGACATGAAGAGGGAATGGCACTGTTTGTTGTGACAATTGGCATGTTTTTCTGCATTTAGCAAAATGCATTACAGCAAATGAGATTACAGAGTGCTGTCCTCCATGCAGCTGCGTCCGCCCAGAACTGTTTCCCCGATTGCCCCGGCCAGGGTCCGATTTTGAACTAATTGAAAGCCTTTTCCGTCACTAACAAGACAATAGATTGGTGCCCCCATTCCTCTGTGATCATCTGTATCTGTCTACACATTTACCCACCTGCGTAACAAAAATTATCCAAACAGGTGGATTTGCAAACACACCTTGTTTTTAAAAAATGCGAGAACACAAATACACTGTCCGGACTTTGGGCAGAAAAACAACACGGGTTTATTTTAAGGTAAGTACAACAATTAAGACCACATAAGACAAACACAGGTGAAGTGAAATTTTTTTGTTTTTTTTTTCTTTTAGGAATGCTCAGGGAGGCATCTACTATACAAACCATCACACTTTGCAAATAAAAAGTATCAGATACTCGACTTCTTTATCCGCCAACAACAAAAAATAAATTATTTTCCTGTTCTGTAAAAGACCTACAACTTGGAAAAAAATCACGTCTCATAATTGTACAGGGGGAAGAAATCCCACCTAGGTTTCTCGAGTTCTCAATTTGGCAGTTAGAAATGGTTGGGCAAGATGAAAAATTATCCAGTGAACTCAACTTTAAATATTATATTAATGGCTCTGAACAACAACAACAAAACAGCCTGATTACAAATCCACACATTTGTACAGCACGGTTAAAGAAATTTAAAATTACACACAGCACGTATATAATCTATAGAGACCCCCATAAACCTATGGGGGTCCCTACAGAGAGTCATTACTGGGTGGCTATGGGATTTGGTCCATAACTGATTTTTGAAACCCCGACTGGAGTAGTGAGCACAGCCATCCTGGGAAGGGAGAGGGGTTTTAAAAATCAATATTCAGCTCGTTGGGCTGCGTCCCTTTACAGGGGCTTCTTGCAATCTCGGAACCCGGGTGGCGAATTAAAGTTACCTGCAGCTTCACAGAGGGCTGAGGCTGGCGCGCGCGCTCTCTCTGCTCCCGGGTCTGAGAAAAAGCTGGTGGACAAGTTTTGGGTCTTCCTGCGTCTCTGCAGCCTGAACTGTCTGAGAGAGTCGTGTCTGGGAGGCGAAGCCGGAGCGGCCGGGCAGGTCAGTATTTCGTGCAGTCGTAGGAATAGGGGGCTGCGTGGCGGTAGAGAGACGGCGTGGATCTATAGGGCAGCTGACAGCTCGCGTTGCTGCTCACCTGCGGTTCCCCGAGGGTCGAGTTCTCAATCCCCAGCCGGTGGGAGTTGAACATCTCCCGGACGTTGGGGAAAGTCTGCTGCTGGGCCGCGAACGTGTGGCCGGGGAGGTGGTTCAGGTCCCCGCTGTGGTTGAGATACCAGGAGGCCGCCTGGGCCGCGGCGGCCCCGGGCTGCGGCGCCGGCTGGGGCTGGGGAGCCGGCGGCGGCGGCGGCGGCGCCTGCGGGTGGTGGTGGCCGTGATGCTGGTGGTGGTGGCCGGCGGCGGCGAGCGCGCCCTCCTGGCCGGCGGCGAGGTTGAGGGCGCTCAGGGGCGACGTGGGGCCGCTCGGGTGGTCCGAGAGGGCCTCGTCCAGCGCGGGCGGGACGCACATGTGCGCCGGCCGCTCGGCCCCGGTGTACAGGCTCATGGCGCGCATGCTGCACTGGTAGCCCCCGGCGCCCCCGGCCTCCAGGCCCTGCGCGCAAGGCTGGCCGTAGGCGGCGGGCGGCGCGGCGGCGTAGGGCAGCGCCAGCGGCGGCACCACCAGGCCCGCGCGCCCGGCCGCGGGGCTCAGCTCGCCGCCGGGCGGCGACGTTCGCAGCGTCATGATGTTCTCCACGCTGAAGCCAGGCAGCCCGTTGGGCGCGCCGGCGTGGTGCTCCGGCAGCGAGCCGTCTGGGGAGCCGGCGGGCGTGGAGGCCGCGCTGCGCGGGCTGCCCTGCAGCGCGCTCTCGGGGCTCAGCGTCTCCACCTTGGTGATGACCGGCAGCGCCGGCGACGCCGCCTCGCTCTTGATCACCACCTTCTTCTCGGCCTCCTTGGGGGCGTCCGCTAGGGGGGGCCCGGCCGGGGTGCCCTTGGACGCTGCGGGGGGCGGCTCCTTGAGGTGGGCCCGCTCCTCCTTCTCCTTGGGCACGTCCTTCTTCTTGAAGCGTCGCCGGCGCCGCAGGAAGCTGCCGTTCTCGAACATGTTGTAGGAGTCGGGGTCCAGGGTCCAGTAGCTGCCCTTGCCCGGTTTCTTGTCGTCGCGGGGCACCTTGACGAAGCACTCGTTGAGCGAGAGGTTGTGGCGGATGCTGTTCTGCCAGCCCTGCTTGTTCTCCCGGTAGAAAGGGAAGCGGTCCATGATGAACTGGTAGATGCCGTTCAGGGTGATCTTCTTCTCGGGCGCGTTCTGGATCGCCATGGTTATGAGCGCGATGTAGCTGTAGGGCGGCTTGACGAGGTCCTTGGGCGCCGCGGGCTGATGGTGGTGGTAGGGCGCGTAGGAGCGGCCCATGCCCGCGCCGTACTGCTCCGGGTGGCCCGAGTAGACGCCCATGGGGCTGGCCATGCCGCCGTAGCTGCCCGCCGCCCGGTAGTAATTCTGCTCGCTCAAGTAGGGGACCACTCCCAGGGCGTTGGGGTCGGACACGGAGTAGCGCGCCTGCATGCTGCGTCCGAGACGGCTCGCCACCGCCTGCGCGCACCGACCGCGAAGAAGGCCCTGCGAGAGCGAGAGAGAGCGAGAGAGAGAGAGAGCGAGAGCGAGAGAGAGGGGAAGGGAGCCGGCGGGGGGAGCCCCGGGCGCCTGGAAGCTTTCAGGGGCGAGCTGGAGGAGGCGCCGGCGCTCGGCGCCCGCCTTCGGGCGGAGAAGGGGCCCTGGTTTTCAGCGGACCGGGCGGATCAGCATCCTGGAGGGCGCGCCCCGGCGAGCGCAGCGCCGGCCCCTGCTCGCTCCCTCGCTCTCGGGACCGGCGGGTGGCAGCCCGGGCGGGCGGCGGGGAGCGGAGCGGAGACGCCGCGCGCGCCGCGGACGGACGCTGGCCCCTCGGTCCGCGCCACGGGGGAAAGGCGGCTCTCCAAGCCCCCCAGCAAATCGGCAGCCCTGAGGGTCAGCGAGCCGGGGTCCAGAGTGGCTGCCCTGCCGAGCCCGGAAAAAGAGGCAAAGTCCCTTTTAGGGATTGGGAAAAGTTTCAAAAGTCTTCTTGCTGAAAGCGAGTTTTTACTTTCCTCCGGCCACGCCCCCTCCGGGAACTTTGGACCAATAACCCGGCAGCTGTGGGGAGTTGGCGCCAATCAGGGCGAGGAGCGCCGGAATCCGTCGGCTCTAAGACCCAGCCGCGCAGAACCAGACTTTCATGCAGCTCAGTCTTAACTTGAAAAGATTTTTTTCAAAAAGTTATATCTTATTAAAATTTATTTTATTATCACATTTTGGCTAATGGGCCCACGTGCCCAGAGGGGAAAAAGAAAACAACCCCGATGCTCCTTTGCAGAAAAAAGTTTGAAATATAAAATCGAATTGATTAATGCAGTCAAATATCTCCCCAAAGATCATGTAAGAAGCCGAGACCCTGGGACTACTTTTCTTATTAATGAGTGATGAGGCGAATAATTAGATTTCCTAATTATCGGGGCCCAGGTGTAATGGAGGCAAAGCAGGCGTGGGAGATGAATGGAAGGGGCCTCCCATGGATGTTGTCATTGTTTAAGCAAATAATTAATAACCAACAGTGAGTTTGCAGGTTCTGGGCCGTCAAGAATAACCTATAAAGGTTTTAGAGACAAATTATAGCGTCTGAAGGCCCCTCACCCCCACCTGGGGAGGCAGGCCGAGACGTCTACAGGGCAAAGCGGACTGGGGAAGTCAGCAACGTTTTGAAAATTTAATCCTTTTAAATTCGCCGTGGATTCGGCAAATCATCCGCGTCATCGTGAGGATTTTTGTGGGGTTTGGGGAAGAGAGTGAAATAACTCTGCTCATTTCCCCCTTTCCCTTCCCGCGTAGACGCCTGCAGCCCACCAACGCCAGCTTCTCGGCGTCTCTCGCTTTTCCCAGAGATAAATTCCCTTTGACAAGCTGACTCCCGCGCTCCCCAAAGACGGGAACAATGCCGCAGCGAGCCACCGGGCCGGGCAGAGCCGGCTCCTCTGCCCGCGAGGAGAAACCCGAGCCGCTTTGCGCGGGGGGCTTCGCTGCAGGACGCGCATCCCTGCTGGGGGCTCCTAACCCCGCGCCGGCCGGCTGGGACACCCACCCAAGACGCGCTCCCTGGCTCCCGCTCCCGGCAAAGCCGCCTTGGGTATCTCCGACTTGACTTCCTATATCTCAGTCTTTTTTGTTTAGTTGGTGTTTGATAAGGTGATTTGGGCACCGGGGCTCCGTGCGAGGACGAGGACGGGGTAAGCGATTGCAGACGGTTCAAGGCCCCGCAGAGATGGTGTCATTTGGGACTTTGACCTGGAGCGGCGCGGAGGTCCTCGCCCTCGACGCTTCCTCCTTCCCTCGAGGAATCGCGGAAAGGTGGTTTGTGTGTGGACTGAGTATTTATTCCTTCAACACCTCGAAGAATCAGATCCTCCCTTGCCGCTTCCCTTGAAGAGGCAGGGTTCCCCCATAAGGAGGGCTAAATGGGTCAGAACTCTTCTGGAAGGTGTCCAGTCCAGATGAGCAGGGAGGAAGACTTCAAAGAAAACTTCCGGAGTTCAGGTGTCCTTTGCCCTCCTAACTCTTCCATCAGTTTATTAGATTAGCTTATTAGATTCCCAGGGAAAGGATTTGAGAGAATCGACCCACAACGCTTATCTCTTGGGAGATGAACAGAGGGCATTGGGGATCCGTCATTCATTTTCAATAAAAGAGCAAAAAATATATATATTATTTATGTGCATTATCTATGAATGGTATTATCTCCTGACAACTTCAGGATCGAAGACAAAGTCCAAAACAGGTTCCTATGACCTCGAATATTCTACTTCTGAAATATTCACTATATTTTTTACGCGTGCTCTAAGTTCTTTCTCCAACTCGATTTTTTTTTTTTTTTTGCAACGAAGTAAAATAAAGCTAGTCAGTCGTCAGCTCACAGGTGAATGGTTTGAGCGTTCTCCTAGCTACCCCCAACTCCCACTAAGACTTTATTATTTTTTAATACCTCTAGTATTTTCACATCCATCTTTAAAAAAAACAAAAACTGGCAAAAGGCGCCTTTCTCCCGGAGTGTGTGACAGGCACTCTGAAATCTGCTCACGATTTTACTGGAAATGCAAACTATTGATCAAGAAACACTCCTCAGTCTATAGGCTTCCTGGAGGAATATTATTTACTCTGCTTTTACGGGGTTTTTTCTTTTTCTTTCTTTTTTTTTAAGCTTTATCACAGCACAGGGCAAAACCCAAAATAGCTAAGGACGGAGGAAAAGAAATTCCAAAATGGCAGTTTCTGCCTGAGTTTGCATCTACAAGGGTGTCCAGGTTTAAACCAATGTCATCTCAAAAGAACTAACGTGAGTTGCCAGAATTATTACCCCCTCTAAAAAAAAAAAAAAGTGGGGGTGGGAGGGGAAGAAATCCTCATAATCAAGACAGAAAAGGTGAGAGAAACGTTTTCCTTTGCCCTGGAATTAGGTTTCTTCTCCTCTCAGTGGGACTCCGGGAGAGATGTTTGTTCAGGTTATTAAAACAACACCTTCCATACACCTGGACTTTGCAAAAACCATATTTCGGATCTTTTCTTTAACCTGCCAGGGTTTTTGGTTTTTTTTTTTTGTTTTGGATTGGGGGCTGCTAATATCTTGCTGATTTTTTTCCTTTCCTGACCTTGCTGTCAGTGAGCCGAAAGCGGAATCGGGCCCCAGAGAGCCCTGTGTGTTACTAGAATAATAAGCGATGATAAAGCAAAAGATATTCCAGTCACTTTCCCTCCACCGCCATGCATCCCCGCCTGGGCGCCGCCGGCTCCTGCACCTGGAGGCGGCTCTGGCCGGCCTGTGGTGTTGTCGCCACCTTGAGGCCAATACGGGAACTACTCTTTAAAAAGAAAAAAAAAAAAAAAAAAACCCACGCGACCCTTCTGGTTACAATGCAGGTGCTGACACCTTATGGCTGCACCCTAGCATTGCACGGCCAGCAATAAAGCCTTCAAAATCTGCAAGGGAGAGAGAAGGTAAATAAACCGTGTGCGGCGCGTCGATTAAGAAAAACCAAAACATTTTCCATAGCTTTGCAATGTGTCAAGAACATGATCTGTTGGAAAACAGAAATGTCTTTGAAACTGCTGGGGGAGCAAGAAATCCTCTCTAGGGAGATTCGCTGAAGTTTTAAGCAAATAAAATCTGTGCCTCTTAGGTGGCTAGAAGTCTGGGTATTTTTTTTTTCCAGGGTTGTTAAACAAATTGCTCATCCGTGGGTGTCTTCTCACGGCAGCTGTCTTCGTGACCCGCGTGTGGCGTGAATTTCAGGGAATTCGTCAGCAAAACGTCTGTCCTGCGTGTGTGTATGGTATTGGTTTTAACAAGAGGGAGACGTAAACGCGTCTGCAGCCCCTTCTGCTTCAGAGGCACAGCAAAGAACTCACAGAGGGGACACGTGAAAGGAGTTTTGTGTCTTCTCTCGCCGTTTTCAATACATTGGGCCCAATATCCTTCAAACATTTCCCTTCTGGGCTCCCGAGATGCCCCAGGTTTTAGGGAAAGGGCCCAGGTTTAAGAGGAGTCCCAGGCTTGCAGGAGCTGCTTGGAATCTGATGAATCCTTGGGTTAAACAGAGTCAATGCTGCTGTTCAAAACTCCATTCTAATCCAGCTCCTAGAAATTATCTTCTTCCAGGACAAACAGTGCGTCCCTGATGGAATCTGTCCGCACCCATTTTACTGAGCACGACCTTCCCAAGGAGTTAAAGCGACATGGCGCCATTCACAAATGGCCCTGCCGTGAACAACAAAATAATGGAAGATGAGGAGCCTTCCTGGTTAAAAGATTAAAGAAACAGAACAACTAAATGCAATCCTTATTCTAGATCAAGAGGGGGGAAAAAAACTAATAAAGGGCAGGTTTGAGAATACCCGGGGAAATTTGAATCTGGAGGATTAGATAATCATCTTGTATCAAGGTTAAAATTCTTGAGTGTGATAATTACACATGGTCAGGTATGAACACGTCCTTGTTTTCAGAAGGTACACGTCAAAATATTTAGGGCTGATATTCAGCTTCTCTGCAACTTTTAAAAGATTCTGCCAGAGTTGGGGAGGGAGCACGGAGGGGGGAAGGAGAGAGAAAGTCATGTAAAGCGAAGTAACATGAGAGCCATTGCTGAACCTATGGTATGTGGGTATTCACTGTGTGCTGTTCTCGTCATTTTTCTGGAAGTTTGAAATTTTTCAAAATTTAAAAAAGAAAATGGGAGAAAAAGACCTTTGTTACTCTGAAAATTAAAAAACGTTTGTGACACAAAGCAACTTTTTCCATGGAAAAAGTTGCAAACCCCAGTGGAGGTCCAACCTGGCCCCTGGGTCCCCTCTCCTTATGTTCTGGAAATTTCTGAAAAACAATCTTCCACATCTGTGGAGTTTATCACATTAACTTACGATTTTCAAAGGAAAAAAATAGTTGACTCTCTAAGGAGCTTAGCTGTCTTATAATGCAAGTGTTACCACAATTGATAAGTCAAAGACACAAGAAACTCAATAGAGCGTTACAGATGTTTTCAAAACAGATGATTAAAGATACACATGTTTCTTTCTAAAGAGAGTTGATTACATGCTGCTCTATGCTGCCTGTATCATCCAGGTCCTATAGACTTGCCCTTGTCCGTATTGCTATGTAAATGAGTTACACTGTGTATCCGTCAGTTGAGCCAGTGTCTGCTAAGTAACAAACACCTCAAGCCTCAGTGACTTGACCCGACCCCAGCTCCTCGGGTGGCCTGCCTTGTTTCTTCTCTCTGCAGCCCACTGCCCTGCACAATACCTCGGCACACAGTAGGTGCACAAGAAGTGTTTACTGAATGAATGTATGACGTTTCCCGTATTTTTCTCCCTACTACATAATGGACAATGTAATGCATGCGCACTGTGTGCCGAGCTCCCTGCCGAATGTTCTGCCCATGGCATCTCATTTAATCCTCTTTCAGAATAGGTCCTGTCAATGTCACCATTTCACAGGGGAGGAAACGGAGGTTTAGAGATCTTAAATCACTAACCCAAGTCTTGCAGCTGCTAGCGATGGAATGGGGATCTCTTAACCCATTACTTTGCTGCCTTTTTGAGGTTAGAGTTAGGGCCTTGGAAATTGGAGAAGACTTCTGAAGCTAAAATAGGAACTTCTATATAAATAAAAAGTCTACATGGAAACATGTACATATAATTTCATAACCATATATACACAGTCAATAGCGTGTGCACGAAGGCATGGCTTCTGAACACATGACTCAATGTCTGTGAAATTCTAGCTTTTTATATCATCAGCTTGAAACCCTGTAATTAAGTCTGTCGGGTAAATGGGCTCATTCTCAGAGCCCATAAAAAGCGGCCGGCTCCCTGGGAGGTGCAGACAGGGCCGGGATTGTCGGACAAGGGCAGGGAGAAAGATGAGAGCAGCCTACTTGATTTTCACCGAATTTGCAGCCTGTGGGGCGGGTGTTCTGAGCCCCAGGGAATAAGCCAGACTTGGAATCACAATCTAGGGGCAGCTTTGGCCAGTGCCTCAAAGTGACTCCTGGGTCTCACGGTGGCAACAACTGAGGGAGGCCCCAGGGGAACATCTAAGGAATGGGATGAAGTCAGGAGCACAGAGTGGCTCTCCCAGGAGAATCAGATCATCGCTGGCACAGGATGTGCTTCCCCCTTTAAGAATCCCAGAAAGCTAGGAACACACCCACACTGGCTCCCAGCCTTTGCACATACGCATTCACACAGGGGAATTCCAATGCCAGACCAGCCTGGACCCTCCACAGGGCCTTTGCATGTGCCGTGCCCTTTGATTGGGGCCCCTCGTACTCAGTTCCGTGCTGCAGTGCCACCTCTCCTAAGGCCTCAGGCAATCACCCACCTGCTTCCTCCCTGTCCCCTTGCTCCACCCCTCACCCTGACTCATTTTCACTGTCTGACATGATCCTGTCTGTTCATCTGTTTGCCCCCCAACACCGCGATGCAGCCACAGGAAGGGAGGCAGGGCCCTGGTCTGCCCCATGCACCCCGCTACACCCAGCCCCCCATTGCTCTGCTCGGCAAGACTCCACGCTCTGGAACTATAAACCGAATGAGTGGATGTCACCTTGCAGCTTCAGAGTCACTTCCTCTCCCTCCATAACCACATGCCAGTCTCCCATTTAGCAGTTCAAACCCAGAACTCAGTTCAAACATTGACGGCACTTATCTTAGGCAGACGGTGCAGCAGGGGTGGGCAGGCAGCATCATGCGCCCCGAGGCTGTTCCTGAGGGAGCTCACGGGCTGAAACTCTTATTTTAACAAACACACAGAGAGCCCTCGCCGGGTGGCTATGCTCAAACTCAGCACTCATCCTCACCAGCCTCGAGAGGGAGATGCCAGCAGTGCCGTCATCCTCGTTCTATAGAGGGAGAAAGCGAGGCACGGAGAGCACCAGGGACTTGCCCAGGCGCACCGCTGGCGAGCTGCAGCCCTGCCATTCGAACCAGAGGGCCCCGCGCTCAGCCCTCCGCTGTGGCACTGTCCCCTCGTGGGGCCGTCAGGCACGGACAGAGGGGCTGGGCTGAGCTAGCGGAGACTCAGAAAGGGGCAGAAGAGGAGCTGAGAAGTTTTCTCGAGAAGCTGCCGATCAAGCTGGGCCTTGAGACGTGGGCAAAGCAAAACTTCACCTGCAAGCGTCTTTCTTCTTCCTTCACGCTGCGGGTTGCCAGGTTTAGCAAATAAAAACACTAATGCCCACATTCTACATCGGGCAGACATATACACCGACAGAACTATTCATGGTTTATCTGAAACCAGATTTAACTGGGGATCCTGTATTTCGTCTGGCAACCCACTGGGGAAAACAGAAGTCCTTCAAACACCTTTTTGGTTATTAGTTTATTAAACAGTCTTGCGTTTATTAAGTATCAGACACAGCTTCAAATAGCTATGTATTGTTAAAGTTCACAGTACAAGGAGAGCATAACAGGAGAGTGTCTTTACTTTGCTCGGTAACTGTGTGTGCCCGGCTGGATACAGGAGATGTCGATGGATTGCCCGAAGCTTGGGATATGGAAGAAATTACACTCATTTTTAAAAAGCACGAGTGTCGCATGTTAAACGGCTATAAATCCCGGGAGGACAGAAGACTCCAAAATGAGAAGAGCATCTTCTTGCCACCCCTCCTGGACTCCGAGACCACTAACTCCTTTCACTGTTTCTTCTGGCAGTTACCAAAGTCTCTCAAAAAAAGAGGCTTTGCTGCTATTTCTTTTTTTTAGCAACTATGGCTGTGACCTCTGCCTTCCCGCTCTGTGTTTAAAGATGGTAATGAGTTCACTTAGGAGAAATTGGCTGGTTCCCGTGTGCAAGGGGGACACTTTAGAACATGACCCAAATGGTTCCCACTTACCCCTGTTGTGTAATGGTCACACAGTGTGTATATTTTAAATGGGCACTTGGTTCTCCAGAGGGTGCCAGTGCATTGTGCGGGCATCATTCAACCCTCCCTCGGCCCCTCCGCCAGCTTCCCCAGGAGATTTCTCTCCGTCCTCCGCGGGTTCCATCTGTGCCCTTAAGTCCTGCCTCTTTGCTCTCGGTGCGCCTTCCTTCGACTCTCACCGTGCTCGCGTCGGTTGACTCTCCACTCTGTCAGAGGAGCTGGTTGGCTCCCCACCCTTCCGTCGTGCCAGTCACCAGGCCCATCTGGGGTGGGATTTGTGACCTGCAAAAGTTGGGGGTGAGGGTGGGGAAGGCATTTCTGGGGCAGGAAAAAGAAGAAGAAAACCAGGAGGAGGAGGAAGGAAGAGCTGAGTTGATAGGGAGGCTGTGTGGCTGAGAGACGAGCTGGCGGCCAGGCGAGGCTGGACTGTCCAGGGGAGAGTTTTGTGCTTTGCAAGGTGCAGGCAATGGAGCCACCAGCTCACAGGTGGAAGATAGAGAGGTGGAGTTCAGGTGGAAGGAGGGCAAGAAAGAGGGAAAGCAGGGGAGGATGGGGAGAGAGGAGAGGAGGAGAAGGAGGGGGAGGACATGGGAGAGAGCACAGTTGGGAGGCAGGAGGTGGCTGCAGTCTGAAGCACGGTGACACACCCTTGGGTGGGTGGTGGCAGCGGGAATAGCAAGGCATCATTGCGACACTGCAGACGTCCTCGTCTTGCCAATCTCCCATGAAAGGCCAGGTGCTGAGGGATGGGCCTCACCTGATCCCAGGACGGGCGCAGAGCCAGCTGACAGGAGTGCCTGAAGGTGGAAGGGACTCTGCTAGCTTCTCAGGAGCAGCCTTTGTTGTTATTAGACCCATTCATGTTATTTTTTTCTTTTTGGCACTTTACGAGTTGTGTGTGTATGTGCATCTGACGCAGGGAGAAGTCAGGGCTGAAAGCAGACTGTGGCATTTAAGGCTCAAAGCCCCTACCTGTGAAGCGTAGGGGCTGCAAGAGCTGGCATTTTGGAAGCCCACACGGGGGAGGTCTGGCTCTCAGCACCCGGCACCTGCGTGGGCCATTGGCCCTCATCTCTCAACACCTGCCTTCTCTTTTCAATCTCATAGGATCGCTATGGAACAATGAACGCTAACATCTCTAGGGCGCTTGCTGAGGGCTGGGCAGGTTCTGTGCCTGGACTCCCGATACCAGCCGACCCAGTCCTCTCACCAACTCTAACAGAGAAATCACGCCCCCACACTTTACAGAAGAGGGAGCCGAAGCTCGAGAGATGGAGTTACTTACCCGCAGTCACATAGCTCAGAGTTCCATGCCCGAGCTCTTCATGTGCTCACCTTTTTAACTACACTCCTACTGGCCAACTTCTAAAGGGGTAGTAAGAATTTGTGAGGTAATGTCTGTGACAAGCATTAAAACCTTCGGGGTGGCCCGGTGGCATAGTGGTTGAGCTTGCACAGTCTGCTTCAGTGGCCCAGGGTTCACAGGTTCAGATCCCAGGCGTGGACCTGGCACTGCTTGTCAGGCCACGCTGTGGCAGTGTCCCACATAAAATATAGGAAGATTGGCACAGATGTTAGCTCAGTGACAATCTTCCTCACCCACCCACCCCCAAACAGAAAAAATAAAATATTCAAGTGAACTTGCACATGAGAATTTACAGCAGTTTTATTCATAACTGCCAGAACTTGGAAGCAATCATGATGTCCCTCAGTGGGTAAATGCATGAACAAGCTGTGGTGCAGCCAGACAGTGGAATATTACTCAGCACTGATAAGACATGAGCTGTCAATCCCTAAAAAGACGTAGAGGAGCCTTAAATGCACATCACTAAGTGAGAGAAGCCAATCCAAAAAGGCCACGTGCTGTATGACTCCCACTCTGTGGCATTTTGGAAAACACAAAACTATGGGGACTGTGAAAAGATCAGTGGTTGCCAAGGGTGAGAGTGGGGAGGGGCGACCAGGCAGAGCACAGAGGATTTGCAGGGCAGCGAAGTTATTCTGTATGATCCTATAATGGTGAATACATGTAATTATACCTTTGCCTAAATCCACAGAACGTCCAACACCAAGAGTGAACCCTAATGTAAACCGTGACCTTCGGGGGGATCTTAGTCAGCTCCGGCTGCTGCAACAAAAACACCACAGACGGGGCGACTTAGACAGGAAACATTTATTTCTCACAGTTTTGGAGGCTGGAAGTCCAAGATCAAGGTGCTGACCGATTCAGTATCTGGTGAGGGCCTGCTTCCTCGTTCACAGACGGCTGTCTTCTTGCTGTGTCCCCACACGGTGGAGTGGGGAGGGAGATCCCTGGGGGCCCTTTTATAAGGGCAATAATCCCACTCACAAGGGCTCTGCTCTCATGACCCGGTCACCTCCCAAAGGCCCCATCTCCTAGCAGCATCACATGGGGATTGGGTTTCACCGCAGGAATTTTGGGAGGACACAAACACTCAGTCCACGGCGATAACGATGTGTCAGTGTAACGATGCTGATACTGGGAGAGGTTGTGTGTGGGGCACCAGGGGGTGTATGGGAACTCTCTGTACCTTCTTTTCAATTTTGCTGTGAACCTAAAACTGCTCTAAACAATAAAGTCTATTAAAAAAAATCCTCAAGCGACCCAATGCAAATTTACATATAAGATGGAGTTTGAAGCATGTAGGTGAACATTCTAAAACATCTTTTACAAAAGAGCCAGCCAATTCTTCTAAGCGAGCTCTTTCATAACTATTTATTCTTTTAAGCACCAAGGCATCTGGGGTGCTTCTAACTGGGAAACACGGTGTGAAGGAACTAAAGGGACATCCTTCCTTCTGGCACCATCTGCTTTCTAGCATCGCCACTGGGGAGACCGTCCCGTGTCTCATTACCATCTGGGGGCCTTGGCTGTTGGTTAGCGTCCCAGTCACTGCTCTGAGCACAGTGAGCCCTGCACACGTTTCCACTGCCTGGGCCAGGTCCACTTGCATGACATGCTCTGCACAGATCTCCCATGCTTCCCTGAAAGTGGGAACGAACACCAACCCCTCTGAGAGATTTTACTTTATAACCTCTACCGTCCAAAGTGATGCTTTGTACTCCTTTTGCGAGCCTGGTAAAAGACACTCTCATGCAGTACTAAGGCCCCTTAATGTGTTTATGTGTTAATGCTACGGAGACCACATAGGAACGTAGAATTGTGACCAGGAGCCACACGATTTGCAATGAAGCCCATTGGGGTTACGTCATGCTCTGCCCCTTCCCAGCCGGGTGACCTCAGGTGAGGTTCTTTAACATCCTGAGTCTGTTTGTTCCCTCTTCTCTAGAATGCCAGTCACACTTGCGCCTGAGGTTGTTGTGGGGATTATATTCAGATAAGACTTCTAAGGAACTTAGCCCAGTGCCTGACACATTAGTAGCCTTGTTTATTATGGTCATTAATTACGTTCCATCTGATGAAGACAAAGGGCATAGGATCAGCTCCTGAGACCCTGAATAAGTCCCTGGAACACCCAGAAACTCATTTGCAGTACCTGTAAAGCAGGTATTAAAATGCTTTGTCTAGGGCCAGCCTCAGTGGCCTAGAGGTTAAGTTCCATGCCCTCTGCCCCACTTCAGTGACACAGGTTCAGTTCGCCACATGGACCTACACCGCTGGTCAGTGGCCATGCTGTGGTGGTGGCCCACATACAAAATAGAGGAAGATGTGCAGCAGATGTTAGCTCAGGGCGAATCTTTGTCTATTTCACACGTTTGCCGGGAGGATGTATAAAGTATCGGATATCTAACTTTGGAAAGTAGGTACCACTTCTTGAGCCCTTATGACACACTAGGCTCATTGTTAGGCTATGCAATCACACATTAGGGAGTGGGTACTAGTGGCTTGGTTTCCCACCCCTCCTTTTGTGGTGGTGGAGGGGTCATCTTCCTAAGGCTTGAATGCTCCGCCAAACATCCTCCCGCTAGATTAGAGCCAGGGGAAGGCATGGACTTGGTTGTCCGTTCAGCCCCGTCTCTTCCAGCCGCCCTTAGGTTACATCCGGTGTGTTGAGCGCATGAGAGAACAAATGAATGAATGATGCAGCCGAACAAACTCAGGCGGCCACATTCCTTCGGTCTCTAGGAGATCCAGAGGCCAAATCCACGGCAAAATCTAACGGGTGTGAGCTCAAAGTGCGGCCTCGGAGCCGCAGAGGACTCACCCAGGAGCGGGGCTGGGTGGGACTCCAGACCCAGTGAATCCCAGCAACCTGACATTTCAAACTGGTACCCCCGGCTGAGTCGGACACACACCCAGGTGTGAGCACCTGAGTGTCTGCAGGGTCTCAGAGGAGAGAAATCTCCTCCTGGAGGAGCAATCAAGGCCGGCCTCCCGGAGGCGGCCTCTGCGGACCACAAGAGGGGTGGGTTGCGTTGGAATTGGCAGAGGGCTCCGAGAGGCCAGGGGCGTGCTCACTTCGGTAGCCCCGGAGCCCGGCAAATGGGCAAGGCAGGGGCAACACGGACTCGCCCCATAAACAAGCCACAGGCCTGGAAGCCGCAGGAGTCTTTCCGCGTACCTCCCTCCTCCAGGCCCGCGGCGTCGCACGCGCATGCGCGCCCTGGCCAGTCTGCAGTGGGCCTCCCAGGGCACATGACCGCCACCCTCCCGGCCAGCGCGCAGGCGCGGGGAGAGCGCAGGCGTGTGACGTCACTGAGCGCCGGACTCCGCCCCTGGAGGCGTCGCGCACTGGCGGCGTCGTCATGGAGCTGAGTGCGGGTGAGAGGTCGCCGGGGATGGAGGGAGGTCGCCGGAGAGACTGGGGTGGCGCCGGGGAGCCCTGGAGAAGGACGGGGGCTACAGCAGGGCCGCCGGGGGCGGGCGGGCGGCGCGGAGGGGTCTGGGTGGGGTTCGGAGTGGAACTGGCGGCGGACTTGGACCCAGTTGCTCGACCGTGTCGGTGGGTTAAAAATAGTGGGTGAAGAGGAGGGAAGGCCACCTCTGGGCACGTGGTGGCGTCCGTGAGCCCCCGTGCCAATCGTCATAACTACCCCGGGGGATCTGTACTCCTGCATCATCCCCATCTGACAGCAGGGGAAACTGAGGCTCCCGGCTGCTGGCCGAGGCAGGACTGGAAACCAGTTTAACGGGGTCTTCGCTACTGTGCTCTTAAATGCTTCCCGGGCCTCGGCTGTACCGGGGCCTGTCCCAGGCGCTGGGAAGCTCGCCCCGAGCCCCGGGGCTCTAGGTCACCCTCTAGTGGAGAAGAGCTTTGGTGACTGATTGCCTGGCAAGGAGAATCCTGCTAGGGCCCTTGATGCGCCAGGCTCTGTTAAAGCCAAGTTCCAGAGCCAGGAGGAAGTCCACTCCTGCCCTTCCCACATGTGTGGCATGTAACAAGCCCATGATACCGTGGGATGATAACACAGACCCGCGGAGCGCCAGCACTGGGCTCAGAGCTAGAGGTAGAAGGATGAATGGGACCCGAGCTGACCCGACAGGCCCAGAGCCGGTGGAGGGGAGTAAAGAGGCCGTTACAGAACAGGGTTCAGGCATTTCACACATTAATATACGTCGCCTTTTGTTATCCTCATCATTCCCCATGTTTTCCTAACTTTCCAAGGGCAGGGACCTGCCGTTTTTTTCGCCCTCTCCCCTTCCAATTAGCCCGTTGCTTTCTAAATGGGAGTCGCTTAAATGTTTGTGATTAATGGACTCTCCAGAGCAACGGCCACCATTTCTACATTTCTTGTGTCCCACACAGTATCCTGCACAGTGTTGGGGATGTTGTACGACCTATGGGTTGTTAGTGAAAGTGATAAGTGTAAAAACCTTAAATAGTTGTGCCAGTGTAATTGTTTCTGTTTGAAAAAAATCAAACAGATAGGGAGGGTGCCCTGGGTTCCTAAAGAAGGGGCATCTGTCTGCGACTAAGCACTCAGATAATGTTTCCCCGGGGAGGGAGAGAAGGGCTGGACCAGGAAGGAGAGGAGAGGAGGTCCAAAGGGGGCTCTCCTAAGGGAGAGAGAGAGGTGGGCAGGTGTGTGGGGCAGGAACCAATAGTGGTTGAGCCACTTTTTGCATTCGAGGTGAGGGTGATGGGAGATAAGGCTGAAGTGGCCAGCAGGGCTTTCCAGCTCATTGTGTACCCTGTGACAGAGGGATCCACAGGGCACTGGAGCAGAATGGAGGGGAGACTTCCTGGAGGTGGTGCCCAAGCTGGGCCTTGAGGAGTGAGGGTTTGCTGGAGGGACAGAGAGCCAAGCCGACTTTCCAGTAGAGAACAGCAAGCGGAGAGCTCCCAGCAGGAAAGAATAAGCCAAGTGCTGGAAACTGCCTGTGTGGCCCTACCCACGCTGACACAGTGTAATCTCAGCCTGCATCGTTGGAGACGGGCATTCCCTGAGCACGGCCCCATCTGCAGTTTTGATTTCTGGAGTGGTTCAGAAGCACAGCTAGGGTCAAGAGGCACCAGTCGTGCTGCAGTGGCCTCCAGGAGGCCCTGAGCCTGACTGTGAGGGGCCTTGTCTGCACACTGCCGAGGGCATTAGGTCTAGCTGGGGGCCTCAGCAGCAGAAACTTTTAGCTGTGGCCCTTACACCTTAAAACTATGCATAGAGGTTTAACAAATTGATATCAATGGGCGGGGGCGGGGCGGTAGACTATGCATCAGTGACAAAAGGGGCTGCCTGAGCACAATTTGACCTGTCCTTTAGGGGAGCACTGTGCATCTGCAGAGGGCAGAGGGTGCTTCGTACTGAATGGACTCCTCTGCAAAATAGTAACTAAAAGCAACAGCCAAGTGCAGAGCAGTGGGTAGCTGCGTGTATAGTGCCCGACCTTAGGGAGAGAGCAGGCGGGTGAGAACCCCGTCTCCTGGGTGAAGCCCGAGCTCCCTGGGGAGGAATTCACAGCACTAACGGGCGCACGGATTGCCTGGGGGGAAGGGACCTGGGACCTGGCAGACAGCAAGCAGAGAGGGTTTTCATTGTAGATCTGTTTGTTTGTTTTAAAAATCCATTTACAAAGAATTAAGCTTTTAGAATGTAATTTATTTACATGATTCAAAGCCACACAATTCAGAAATGTTCACGGTGAGGAGCCGCCTCCCAGCCCCTGCCACCTCCCATCCCCGCGACTCCGGTTCTCTCTGGCCGTGGGGCTGCGCCCTTGTGTCACTTTTGAGCAGCCTCCACTCATTTAACGGAGACTGAGGACCTGAGGGGTTAAAGCTGCCCCTCCCTGCTCGGTGATGAGAGGTCCCCCAGCCACACACCCGGTGGGGAGAACCTCATGTTCGCGATCGGTGTGTTCAGTTATGGCGAGCACCGTCTGAGTTCTCTGAACAGAAGAGGTCGACCTGCAGCTCCCAGCCTCAGAGATGCACACGCTCTCAGCACAGTGTGTGTGTCGCCTGCGGAGGCTCCCGGATAGCGTAGGGTACATAGCCCTCTTCAGCCTGAGTTACGTTTGGGCACTGAATCTCCTGCCAGGTTGGGAGGAAAAGTATTCCAGCGAATGAGATTACCACATGAAATTCCCTGCTTCGTAATTCACAATGCTGGCCGTATAGGAAGTTGTTATGAAAATAAATCAAGTAGTTGATATGAGAGTGATTTGAAACAAACTTCTGTACAAGTACAAGGATAGCCTTTTGGACCAACTAAAAGACTCAGTGAACATTTTTAAATGTTTCTATGTGAATGTGCTGGTTTTGTGTTTTTTCTAGTTAAATGGAAAATGCTTTTTATATTTCTCTACTCCAAGAGGAGTACATAATTACTGCAGATTTTATTAGGACTGCCCTCGTCAAATAATACTAAAGTATATTTGTCACCTAAAACTGCGTTTCCAAAGTTGAGTATAGAATAGAAGATTCCCACCCTAATGAAGGAGATCATGGGTGGCAATCCGAAATAATGACCGGCCTGCAAATCACTTAGGGCTCGGACAGGCTTGCTGGATTGACAGCAGACGTCAGCTAATTGTAGCTGTCCCCAGACTAAATAGACTGAGTGTGAGAGGACAGAACTCGAGTCTCCGAGGGAGGGCTCTAGGCGTGCTTGCGTATGTGGTTTGGGTTGCATTTTGTTCTCATATTGCTACAGGCCAGTAGAACTAGGTTAAACACTTGGACTCTGTTGAATTTACTCTGTTTTTGGACTTGAGCAGTTTGTCGTGAGTGTAAGAGTACTCACTAGCCCCGATTTTCCCACGCAGACACGAGAAGTCCTAGATTCTGGTCTGGCGTGGCAGGGCTGAGGGGGCAGCAGGAGCAGGCCCGTGATAGGCCCCGGGACTGCCTGTGCTATGGGAGTCCTTTCTGCTGTATTAATCAGGCGCACCGTTTCTTGCAATAGGTGTTTCCAAACAGGACATTCGTGAGCAGATTTGGGACTACATGGAATCACAAAATCTAGCTGACTTTCCCCGGCCTGTTCATCACAGGATTCCCAACTTCAAGGTACTGAAGCGTTCCTGGAGCGTTGGAAAGGAAGCCGGGACATTCCTAAATGAGCGACATTAGTAATACAGTTCCGTCCTGCTTCATGGTGCATTTGAATTCGGTGGATGGGGAGTGGTGGCGTGAAATCCAAACCAGCTGGCCGGGGCGTTTTTGTGCTTCCAGACGTCCCTCGTGTTACTCGATCGTCACTCGCAGAGTCTCTTACTTTTCTGTGCAGGGTGGGTTCTGTCTTGCCACGAAGTGGTGCAAAGCCCACTGGTCGCCAGTCAATGCAGAGTGAGATATTTATCCTGGCTGGAAGCATGTCATTGTGCCTTTTCACAAAATTGGCTCCCTAAAAGCGGTGAGGAGTGATGCGGGCCCAGAGGGAGGCCCCGCTGCCGGCGCCTTTGGGCAGAGAGGCAGGCCTCGCTAGGCCCTGCCAGCTCCGGGCCTCAGTTTCCCTACTGTTCAGAACAGAAGACAATCAAAGATGTCTGTCTGTGATGCTATTCATAGAAAAAAGTTTGCTCAAAATTGGCAACACAAGACAACTCATGGTCTTCGACATGCACGCTTTCCACGAGAAAAAGAAAGTGCTTGTTGACAATACACCGACGGCCCCGTCAGGCTTGAGGACGTTTGCCATCACCCTCTCCACTTGGGCTGGGCTCTCCCCGCGCCTGGCTTCTCAGAAGCAAACCCCAGCCGGTCTCTGGTCCTCAGCTGAGCTGGTCCAGGGGCCATCCTGTCCCTTTGAAACACCTGTTTTTGTATGGTTTTTGTTGCTACTTTGTTTTGTTTCTGTGCTTGTTACCTCAGGGAGAGAAATGTACATGAAGTACAGGGAAAACAGGAAAGATGCACAGAATTAGTAAAAAAATCTTTAAAAAGGCGTCAACTAGGAGAAGGACGGGGGTTCTGGGTTAGTGGGAATAAGCTATTTCTTGATTTAGGCGGTGGTTACGCAAGTGTGTTCATTTTGTGAAAATTCATCAAACCGTACACCCATGATTTGTACACTTTTTGTGAAGTGTGTTTTATTTCAGTAAAAAATAAACTGGGGCTCGGCTAGCTTTCTCAGCCCCTTTCTCCCCTGCCTGCTTTCTTAGACGTTTCTGGGTGGCTCTTCAGTCTCGTCTCAGTAGCGCGCCCTGCCTGGCTGGGTGGGATACAGGACCAAACTGCTCAGGCTGCACTTGGCCCACCATCATGTTGTCTCCTCAGTAACTTGCAATTGCCTTTAAAAACAGGGTGCTCCTCGTGCTGCCGAGCATTTCCCACGCTTGCAGGCGTTCAAAATGGCCAGAACCATTAAAGTCAATCCTGATGCTCCCCAGAAAAATGCTCGCTTCCTCGTCCTCGACGTAAGTGCCACTCTTTCTCTTTGCCTAACCAGGGCTCTTATCTGGCTTGCCAAAACATCAAAGACCTAGAAGTTTTTGCCAGAATGCAGGAAGTTAAAGTGGACCCTGATAAACCGCTGGAAGGTGTTCGGCTGCTGGCACTGCAGGTAATCTTCCTTCCCCGGGCTGGAGCCCGGGCTCCTGCCGGACCGCGTCCTCCAGGTGGCTGGCAGTGCGTGCGGTCCTGCATTTAGAAGGCTGGGGCTTCCAGGAACAGTGCTGCGGTCTTTCGGTTGTTAGCAGTCAGTCAGTCAGAAGTCCTGACTATTTCTAGATTCAAAGACAAATGACATTCAAAGTGATGACACCGAGGCGTTCTCACCTCTGATGCGCTTCATCGGAAGAGAAAGGTTGCAATGTTTATTTCCTTCTGCTGCCTTTGTAATATAATTCTTTGAAACTTGATGATCCATGGTTTGATAAATGAGTCCCCAAAATATATAAATTAAAACAGTGTTTCTTATATATGTAGGCCCCTTTTCAAGAAAAAAAGAATTCCCCTAGGGTTGCTTTAAATTAATTTGTTACAATTTAATTTAATAATTATAAACGTAAAACTGGGTATAAATTTTAATGCTCGTAGCTCTTTTGCACCTATACAATCAAAATAAGCATATAAATTAAATATAAACAAAACGATGAAAGCAATAACATCCAAATAACAGCACTGATTTAATCTGAGGGCTGGTGTTCTTTTGCTGAAACAAATCACTGCTGATACTGGGGACCTGCTGCTGAATGTAGCCATGCAGGATCTTTGCAGTTCTGCCTGTGCTGCCACAGCTTGCGTGGTGACCCGGTTCTCGCAGACTCCTGAGGAGCTGTGGTCACGCGGCGCCTTTCGTCCTGCTTGGCGAAGTAAATAAGTCAGAAAAGAACTGAACAGGGAATGAGGGGCGCTGGGGTCGTGTTCTGGGTCTTTGAACTGTCTTCTGTAGGAGATCGTTTGCTAATAGTGGTTCAGCCCCAAGAGAGGCCTCCTGTTTAGGCTCTTCTGGAAGCATTCTTTCTTGCCACCTTCATTTTCCCAGTCAGGAAATCACTTTGATGAACTAGAGAAGGCCCCGCAGTGAGCAAGTGAGCAGTTACTGTGTGTGAGGCACTGTTCCAGCGAAACACTTCCCTGTGTTACTCCATTTAACTCTACCAACAACCCCTAAGAGTGATCTCCATGCCCTTATGACTTTGAAGAAACCAGACACGGAGAGGGCAAGTGTCTGGGCCAAGCCACACGTCAGGAATGGTGGAGCCGAGATTCTGACCCACCACGTGACTCCAGAACCTGCTCCCCTCATGTGTGAGGGTCAGGGCGTTCTTACCTCGCAGCCCCTCAGAGCGCAAACTCAAAGGCCTCAAATGTGCTAGAGATTAGGTCAAGGCAGCCTGTCAGGGGAGTGCGGCCAGGTGGCAGGATGCAGTAGCCGAGACCTCACCGTTGCCTCATTTATTCCGGGAAGTCAGCAGCTGAGCTGTGCAGGATCTGCGTGTCCCAGGTCTGCGCCGGGCACGGGGATGTGCTGGTGGAAACGCAGAGACGTGTGCTCCCTGCACTTTAGGGCCACGGGCTTCTCAGTGCTTTCCGGAAACTAGTGGGTCAAGAATCACCTGGGAAGCAGGTGAACCTGCAGCTGCCTCAGCTCTACCTGACTGCAGGCAGGGACGGGGATGCACATGGCACAGCCCACACCTGGGGACACCGTGGCCTGTGCTCGGGGTTGCACAACTTCCCAGACTCAACCCCAGACCTTGCATTGGTTGCTAGAGTCCATTTTTAATAAACACTCGATGGTCCTTTGGGAAGCACTGTCCTGGGCAGGGTAGCATCTGCCAACCCTGGCTGCATGTTGGGCCCCCCGCCACGGAGCTTGGACACCTCTCTGCTGCGAAGGTCAGGTTCTGAATCAGAGGCTCTGAGGGTCTGGACCTCAGTAGGTCTTAAAGCTCCCCAGGTGATTCCAATGAATGACTAGGGCTGAGAGCCCCTGAGCCGGAGGTGAGCGGCTGCCAGCAAAGAGGGAGTAATGGGAATAATCCCCTGTCCGCCAGAGTCTGGAGGCTGCAGGTGGAATGAGCCCAAGCTCTTTAGTACCCAAAGGAAATAGCACACAGTCGTGGCTCGTGTCACATACTCTTCCTTGTGGTTGCAAACCTTTAAGGAAGCCAGACTGTGATTGTATAGGCCTTTTGTTATCTCAGGCTGTCATCTCCTGCACAAAAACTAAAACAGACTATTTTTCACATGAAATATTTTATAAATTTTATGATTGCCTCACGGCCTACCCCTGTATAATCTACAGAGACACCCTTGGGCAGTGGTTCTCAGCCTTTCCTGTGCGGCAGAATCACTCTGTGGGCTTATTAAAGCGCAGTGCTGGGCCCCAGCCCCAGAGCCTCGGATGATTTCTAACCAGGGCCCAGGGGCTGCTGATGCTGCTGCCCGGGGCACCCACTGTGAGAGTCCCCGCTCTGGGACTCACAGTGAGGCACCTGAGAGATAAAAAGAAGAAAAGAGCTGTTGACGCAGGTCGGTGTTAAATATTGATTGCAATGAGTACAATCGAGTTTGAATGGCAAACTAGATAGAAATGATGGAATAACATTTTAAATGTAGCTGTGCCGTGTCGGTTTCAAATTAAAACATCGAAACTGTGTAGGGCTTAATGCTGAGAACAGGCGCCCCAGGAAAGTTATGGTTGGAATCTCTATGAGAACAGATCTTTCTTTGGATTTGCATTATCATTTTGTACCTATAACGATTTTGAACAGCAAGTAAATTAGAATTAGCAACTTTAACGAACGCCCTGCCTCTTCATCCTAAGGCAGGGTAGAATTGTGGCTCTAAGTATACTTGACCCCCACATATTGTTTAATTGGATTTGCAAACAGGTCATTTCCTTGGCACACACCAGAAAATGCAGATAACAGTAACTTGTTTCCATTCCTGAAACGTTAAAAACATAGACACGAAAGTACTGCTTCATTTTGTAATTTATTGATTGTCTTTCTTTTAAAAGAGCAGAAAAACATTGTTGGTTCCAACACCACGACTGAGAACGGGATTGTTTAATAAGATCACACCACCCCCTGGGGCAACTAAAGACATCTTGAGAAAATGTGCCACCTCTCAGGTAAGTGCGAGAAGCAGCAGCACCCACGAGGAAGGAACTGTTCCCATCTGAGACTTCTGGTGAGTTAGAATCACGTAAAATCCCCCACAAGGTTGGAATCTATGTTAATAAAGCCAAATGAAAAGAGACGGTAAACTATTCAGCAATCCCGACGTTAAAGGAGTAAAAACAATGTGAGTACATGTATTCTGTTTGTGTAACTCAGTGTGACTTTCTATTTTGCACCAAGTTGGAAAATCTAAAATTTCCTCTTGGAAAAAAAGAAAAACAAGTCGTCTGGTGCTGTGGAGCCCTCTAGCGGTAACCTGCGACATCGCCCTGGCGCCCTATGGCCTTTTCTTGAATGCCACCAGAGCAGTTGGGGACACAGTAAAATTTCTAAGATGTGTTCCACTGGAAATTGCCTCACCAGTTCTAAAGTGATAATGGCTTTAGCAATTTAGTAATGTGACTTTATTGAGTGCCTCACGATGTCGTAAAACCAAAATGTGTAAACATTACACGGAGGTGCATTATAATGGACTCTCCTTGTACTTTACAGATAAAGAAGTAGAATTTGATGACTTTTTTCAGAGTCCTAATCTACTGGGAATAAAAAATAGGGCATCGACATATTCTCTTTTTTTTAAAGTGATTTTCTACTTAAGTTTGATGAATAAAAGTTGAATATTTTATTACTTATTGATAACCTGTCTTATTCCAAAAATAGAATTTGAAGTGGCTTACAAAATGCGTATAATAAAGTAAAATAATAAAATATAGGAAAAAGAGCAAAGGGAAAATAAAGGTAGAAAACTAGGAGACAAGCGTGATTCTGGTCAGTGTTCAGAAATGTAAAGTGTGTGCCCCTCTGCAGTCGGCGGACGTGGGCCCCAGATTGGAGCCCACATCTCCTAGTGCCAGCAGGAGTGTGAGCAGTGATAAAGCGTAGGTCTCAGACAGTCAGAGCAGGCCTTTTCCTGGGATTGTGGTCCAGGTCAGATACACCCATGGTGCTCGTGTGGTGGCCTGTGTCACCCTTACCAGCGTCTCTGCACCCCCTGCCCCGCCCGAAAGGTGGCTGCTGCACTGCTGGTTGCCAGGAGTGCCCTGTGAAGCTGTGGCACGGGCTGGTCCCTCCTGGGTGCTCCTCACAGTGTGGCCAGGCCCAGGGTGATGCCAGACCAGCTCTCACAACTGAGCTTGTGGTGGGACTGAACGGCAGCTTTTGGCGTTTTATAACATGAGATCCTCATCAAAATCAGAGATCCAGAGACGTGAACCTCAAAGGGATTTTCGTTCTCGAGGACTTTCGAGCCAAGGACTGTTGGGGGTCCCCTTACTAATCACACCTACTGCTCCTCTAAGTGACTTGTCACACACTTGTAGACAGGGCCCCGTACCACAGCCGGTGACCTGCTACTGCCAGGTCCTGGTCCCTACAGTGCCCTGATCTGCTTTCCTAGATTTACCGGTACCCTCCTTATCTGAGAATCAGACCCCGTCAGCGCCCGAGTCTTTAAATACAGGCGTCCAGTAGTTAGTGTAAGTAGGTGCGCTTTTGGTGCATTTTGGTTGAATAAGCAATATTTCAGAAGGGATATGCTGTACGTGAAAATAATGGCCTCCAGGATTTCATACGCAATGCAGGTGTCACACCCAGTTACTGACCGTGTCTGACATGCCAGATGCGTTACCTCTGCTCTCTCGTTTCGTTCCCACAGCAGTCCTGAGGAAACTGAGGTCAGAGGGCTAGGAGGGACCTGGACCCAGTTCCGTGGGACTCCCGAGCCTGTGTTCTCACCACTATTTGACTGCCCATGAGAAAAAAATAATTCCCTAAATTTTAGGAAATTAATATCCTGTTCAGCAGTGCTGTCGGGTCCTCCTGGCCTCTTTCCTGGGGAAGCAGTTGGGGAATTATTCTCCCACGGGCTCTGAGCCCTGGGCTCCCTGCGGTGCCTCTCCACAGCACCTCGTGTTTGCTGTAAGGCCTGCTAGTCCTTGCTCCATGCAGGAGCTGCTGCAGACCCCGAGTGCTCCTCCCCGAGCGTGAGGAGGGGGTCGCCGCTTGCTGCCGGCAGGCTCTCAGGCCGCCGTCTGTGTTGACAGGGCGTGAGGAGCTTCAGCACTCCCGTGGGCTTGGACGCCAGGGTCCAGGTGGACTTGGTTGTGGTGGGGTCCGTGGCTGTTTCTGAGAAAGGTAAGATTCAACATGGGAATCCTCGGGTGTGATCGCTTTCCCTGCAGCTTGCTGTCCCCCACCCTTCTTGTCTTTTGGGCGTGGACGGTAAGTCATCTCGCTTTCTGGACACGTGCCTGGCCCCCGCCGCTGCCCCTCTCATTCACTTGGGAGAATGGACCCAGGCCTTCCCATTCCCGGCCCTGTGAGCACCGCTCCCGTGTTTGCGCTGTCCTTCACAGGACAGATAAAGGGAAGTAAGCGCTCTTCAGCTGGTGAGAGCTTTTCCCTCTGGTCTTACGTTAACTGGAGCTGAGTGCACTGCGGTATGTCCGTAAATAGTGGGTTTTGGAGCGCTCCAGTTACACGGAGAGACCTTGGTTCTAAGCTTTGTCTTTGTGATGAAGCAGCAGCCTCCTGGACAGCACGGTGCCCCGGGCCTGCCTGAAGGCCTGGCGCTCTGCTGAGCCGCCCTCGGGACCGGGCCCCTGTGGCCCTCGTCCCCGTCCGCACTGCTCTGCCCCAGCCCCGGCTGGGTGCTCTTTGAGAACAGTCTGCGTATGCTGCAGCGGGAGCAGCGGGCTCCGGTGGGATCAGCCCATCTCAGACCTGCGCTTGGACCCTGTCCTTTGGGCCCCCTGGGGAAGCGTCCTCGCCTCCCGTCCTTCCCAGAGAAAAAGGCGAGAACTGTCCGAAGACGCTCGTCCCCAAAACTCTCTGTGAAAATTAGTCGGCCACAGCCCAGTTCTGCCTTCAAGAGAGGTTCCCGGGAAATAGTTGGAGAGAGATGCTCTAAGTCGTTCGATCCAAACCCTGAGCGCCGTGTTTTTAAATGCTGGCCTTTAGTATCTTCACCTTCAATTTACTCTTTTCCCCACCCTCGCTCTGGCTCGTGTGTGAGATGTTATAGTTCTTAATCTTTTCTTTCCGTGTACTCTCAGTTACACATGCTTTATGTGTGTCATCAGGGCTGGGTACACATGGGCACACTTTTCCTGTGTGCCAGGCGGACACTGCGTGTCTCTGCCTTGGGCCCACAGTGAGTGGAGGAGCCGACAGGATAGCTGAACTATGAGTCGACATGCTTGGCGCTAGAAACAGAAGTCAGAATGTACTTTAGCGGGCTCGGAGGAGCGACCCGCAAGCCTGGAGCATCATCTCAGAGGTGACCTCAGGGCTCCGTCTCGTGCTGGGTGTTTTCAGGGCAGGTGGCGCAGGAGAGTGAGAAGGAGCAGTGTGGTCATGTAGCTTGACCCTTTGGTGGCTGGGGCTGCCTTTCCAGAGGCCTTGAGGCCCAGTGAAGGGGTTTGGGCTATTCTCTTTGGGCTATGGAAATTAGCAAAGATTTCTTCTTTTGAAAGATCATCAGGAGTTTTCTGTTTTAGCTCAGGATGTTTGTAGAAGAAAACAATGTTTTGTAAGTGTCATCCTCCAGATAACCCCCTGGTTAAAGCAACAAAATCACTGTGCACATGTTTATAAAATTTGAATAGCATGGAAGCATCACCCGGCACCTGCCCTCTTCCTGTCCCCACGCCCCCATTGGCAGTTCCTTGTGCCCCTGCATGTGACGCCAGCGCCGCGTGAGGTCCGGGTGTCCTGTGCGTTCCTTGCATAGGCTGTGTGTCCATCCTGTTTCCGCTCTGCAGGAGGGGCAGCAGCACTCGGCACTCTGTGCCATGCGGAGGATGGGTCTCCGCCGTCTTTGCCCGTCATGCGGACGGGTGGGCGTCCTCCTGTTGAATAGCCCTGACTAACAGACACTTATGTTATCTCCAGGGTTTGCTTTTGACTTTGCCCTTACAGATAATGCTAGAGTGAGGTAGAATCTTGTCATATGGTCTAGATGTGCTTTGAGGACTGTCCATGGGGTAATTCCTAGGAGAGGAGATGCCAACCAAAGGGTGGGTTATAAATCCTGATGGATGTTGCCAAATTACCCACCAGAAAGGTTGTCTGCCTCACATCCCCAACACCTAGTGCCTTGCCTCTCTCCCCGCTCCCTTATTAATAACTAGAATTATCCAGCTTTAATTTTTACCCCTGAGATAGTGGACAATGGTGTTTCACTTGCTTTCTGTTCATCTGCCTGACTCTTTCTGGGGACTGTTCATATCATTTGCTGTTTTTCTGTTGAATTGCCTTTCTCTTGTTTCTTTGCATGCACAGCTTTTATTTGTAAAAGCAGCATGATCAGATCAGAATCTTAGAAAGACGCATGAGCGATGATGTTTATAATCTTGGTGACGACACTGGTGTGATGTTAGGTAGAAGTCACAATTTCTGAAACGCCATGGGCCTCCTAAGGAGGGGAACATGTGGACTCCTTTGGGAGGTAGAAGGCATTTTAACGTGTCCTGTCTTGCTGCGTTCTTTCCTCCTGCTTAGCTTCTCCTCGAGCTTCAGGTGATCCTTTTCTACTGCCACCGTTTACGAATGTGCGAAATGGGGCTAGCGCTCCTTAACCCGCCCTTTCCTCAGGAACTTTAGGGTTGAATGGGGTAACTGTTGAATGCTTTTTACAAGACAAGGCTGTGCTGTCTTCAGTCACGTCGGTATCCCTGATTTTTGAGTTTTTATATTCTCTCCAAGGGAAACGCATGAAAAAGATTTTCCCATTAATAGGAATTTGTTCTTAGTCTTTTTAAAAACTACTCTCTCATTACTTTGAAATGTGAGTCCTGCCAACATAAAACTCAGGTGAATGCAAGCTGGGTCTCCTTTGTAGGGAAAGGTTTCCCTGTTTCAGAGGTTTGAAGTTCACTTTACTGAGTGGTAGCCACTGTACATAATCAGTAGTGTTATTCCTCTCTAACTCCTGTAAGTCCGTTTTTGGTGGGCTGCCTGTGGGGTTATTATGGAAGTTTCCACGGAAGAGCCAGGGATGTTGGGTCCAAGTTTCTCCTTCCATTGTGATGTGGTTAAAAATTTACTCCTGAATAATTTTCAGCCAGACTCCACAGAGATGGTGATTTTCTGTGTTGTCTCTTAGGCTGGAGAATTGGGAAGGGAGAAGGTTATGCTGATCTAGAATATGCCATGATGGTGTCCATGGGAGCAGTTAGCCCGGAGACGCCAGTGGTCACCATCGTCCACGACTGCCAGGTGCTTCCTGGGAAGGGGCCACTCAGATCCACCGCCATGCTCCTCTTGGGGGGTGGTATGGGATGGGGTGGGAGGGACTGGTCTCTGCCTTGGCTCTGCCGTGTCGTGAGTGGTGTCGACTGGCCGGAGCTGGATCTGGTTGCTGACAGAGCAGGCAGGCCTCATCCGGAGTGGGTTTGGGAACGTCGTACTGACGCACCGCATGGAACTGAGTAGTGCAATGGACATGATGGACATTACGAGCCGGTTCCCTGACAGCCCCTCTACCGTCTTCTGTTTGCCCAGGTCGTTGACATACCTGAAGCGCTCCTTGAGGATCACGACCTCACAGTGGACTATATTCTCACTCCAACGAGGGTCATTGCCACGGGGTGTGAGCGCCCGAAGCCAGCAGGAATCATCTGGTCAAAGGTGGGTCACTGCGTGGCCTCGAGGGAGGCCGCAGGGTCCCGTAGCCAGCTCTGGCCCATAGCCTAGAGGCGTCTCCTGTTTTACTGTGTTCTCTGTCTGGCACAGCGGCTGTCCCCAGACCTGGCATGGCTCTACGTTGGAGTCACCCGTGAGCTTTTGAACAGTTCAGCTCCTGAATCAGTCTCCAGGGATGGGCCCAAAAATCTACTTTTCGAACCGCAGGTTCTGACAAGCACTAGGTTTAAGGTCTACTGCTACAAGACACGTCGCTGTAGATGGCAGCAGTGAGCACATCCACTGGGAGGGGTAATGCCCTGGATCTGTTTGCCTCCTGCTTTTCATTTCTGAGTTGTCTTCCTACGTCCTATCACAGTAACGTCCTGTCTCAACGGTTTTCCCTTTCGCAAACCCAGATTTTCTTCCTGCAGTCTGGATCTGCAGGCAGAACTAAATCAAGTGGGAGGCAGTACCCAAAGCCCTCCTCAGCTGCTGCCTTCCTGACTTTTATCTCCAGAATAGGCAGGGGCACATACTACAGGTTAGTCTGCAATAGGAGTTGGACCCAGCAGCCAGCCTTAGGCCGGCATGTCAGAGGGTTGTGACGCCGTCTGCTGGCAAGCAGCCAGAATTACTGAGCAAGCGGGTGAAGCTGTGCTTCCCTTGGAATGAGACTCGGCTAAAGAAGCGTGTTTGTCCATCTTCCCGTTCCTCAAACCTGAATCCCCCAGAGTTGGAAGGCAGCCTGCCTTTGGGGACAGGCAGTCAGCAACATCCACCTCCAAGGGTGAACGCTGAGCCGAAACGTCCTGCACGCACACAGGCGCCACAGCCAGGCGGGGTTTGGGCCGTCGGGGGTCTGCACCCCTTCCAGGTTAGCCCCTGATAAAAGCAGAGAGGAGGAGCTTGCGAGACTCAGAAGTGAGTGCCCCCTGAGCACCAGGGAGAAGGTGGTGGCACCCTTGGTGAATATTAAAACATCCCTTGGTGTCTTTCATAAGAACCTGGGTTCACCTTGCAATTCAGATCCACCGCTTCCCTGTAAGGGGAGGCTGACGCGCGGGTCATAGGGGCAAGGTGGCGTTTGCCCAGAGCTGGGAACACGGGCCTGGGGAGGTTGCACACGGGGCTGGCCACTGCGAAGCTGCAGGTCCCCGGGGGGCCTGTGCTTCGTAGATGAGGGCAGATGCAGCGCACGTCAGGAGGGGTCTGGGTGGCCTCTGCAGGGAGAGAGAGATGGTGCCTTGGGGAATAGCCATGGTTACATTCTGCAGATCTTAACAAGAAAAATATAAAAATAGCAACAAATTAGGGCATCGGTCGGGTTAGACAAATATAATCGCTCTTACATAAAAAACAAACTCAGCCAAAGCTTCTGAAGACGTGGTCAGCCACACTGATGTGTGTGGGGCCTCGGGGCCCTTGCTGCTTGTTGGGACCTCAACTTCGTCCCCTCTTCCCGGAAGATGCTAACTGTTCATGAGGCCTGGGCAAGAATCTCACACTTTTAAAAGGCCGTTTCTCGTATTTGGGTCCTGTGTTCTCGGTTCTACCACCCAGTGGTCGTCCCTTTGCGTGCATCGTACGGAGGCAGTGGCTTTCCCTGGCCCCTGGGGTTTCCGTTCTGGCCTTGCTGCAGTGCAGCCAGAGTGCATTTTCGTCGACGTGGGGCAAGTCCCTGTGTTCCACTGAAGATTCGGGGAGGGGCGGGGGGAGTTTGATGCTGGGTTATGATACTATTTCAGATCGGCTATTTGGCAAACATTGGTATATCTTTCCACAGTATTCTACCCACAGACTCCTTATCATGTAGGTATTAAAATCCAAGGATTTGTCTCTTGTCTATTTTATTGGAATGTCTGGAATTGTGTTTTTCTTCTAAACACTGTAGACCACTCAAATGAAGGTTGTGAAATAAGCACAAAATGTGATGCATTTTTTTACTCCTTCTTCATACACAAAGATAGTGCAGCATTTGAATCCCTGGCCTTCGTTCCAGCTTTTCAAGCAGCGAAGGTCCTGCCCCAGCCTGGAGACCAGCCTGGTGTGGACTGTTGCCCGACTGTAGTCGCTTCCAGCAGTGGATCTCTTCGACCGGCCTTCTGAGGTCACGCGGCTTTGCTCCGCCTGTGCCTCGTGAACTTGAATACGGGAGGCCAGACGGTCTGGTGCTTGAGAGCGTGAGCTTAGAAGGTGACATTGCCCCACTTAGTCGCTGTACCTGTAACCTCGGGCGCTCCCTCTCCAAGGCCCCCATTTGTTTGTCTGTGAAACGAGGATGCTGTCAGTCCTGTCCTCGCAGGGTTGGTGGGAGGCCGCGTGTGTAAAGTGCCTCGCCCAGCGCCTGGTGAGCCTTGGCTGTCGTCATGGTCACGAACGTGAGATGGTGGTTAGTCACTGTGAGAGATCTGCCTGGAGCCTGTTGCCCAGTGTCCATCTTGGTGCTGGCGGCAGAGTCCTCACGATAGTCCTTTGGGTGGTTCACTGAGCCGAGACTGGGTCTCACCCATGTCTCTCTGTGGCTGTGTGTTGTCACGTGGGGCCTCGCCGTGCGCTTTACTGCCTCTCAGTGAAGGAGGAGGACAGAGACGCAGGAAGGAGGGAGGGAGGCCCACACACGTTCTGCTTTCCCCTCCTCCTCCTGGAAGGTACGTCTGCTCTGCATGTGGGGTCCCTCTGTCCCTCAGGGTGGTCTCCTCGCCAGGTGACCTATAGAACTCAGGAGACTTGTCCGAGCTACAAGGTGCCACGACCACTCCCCTCATCCACAGGCCACCTCCCCTGAGAGCCCAGCACTCCCTGGGCCCAAGCCCCAAGTCCCCCCGGGGAGGGCAGCGCATTCCCCGTGGTCTCTGCTGGGCAGAGGACGGTGCAGGACACCTGAAGGCTGGGGTGGGGCATCGTCCTGAACCGCGGGCGCTTCTTCCAGCTCAGGTGACCGTTTGCTGTCCCTACCTGGGGACAGCCGTGTGCGAGATGATCTGTGATGGGCCGAGACCATTGGCCCAGATGCCTGGGCTCTGGCAGAAGTAAACTGCAGGTGGCCGAGGTCCCTGACCAGCCAGCCTCCGGCAGCCCCACCCTCAGCCCGTCGGCTCCGGGGCTGCAAGTCGTGCGGTGAATCGCAGCCAAGCAGTGAAACGTCCTGCTCAGGAGCATAGCCGCCTGCTAGACCCAGGCGCGCGTCGAGACAGCTGCGGCAGGATGGAGCCCACCATGGGACGAGGCCAGGCCTGTCCCGTGTCCCCCGGCTCCCCTCGCACAGCCCCGAGGGGCTGGACCTCTGGACAGCCGAGATCCATGCGTTTTTTATTATTTCCTGTGAGCTCGATTGAGGCAGAGGGAGGGTAAAGGACCGACTTTAGGAATACCCTGGAGACGTGGGCAGACCGCGGGGTGTGGCTGCAGGTCCGGAGAAACAGCTGTCCTGGAGGGGCCCAGGGCACCCACAAGACTGTGCCCACCCCCTGGCACAGCCACAGGTCGAGCGACTGCACCCCGTGCTCCCCTCAGTAACTGCCGTAAAGGTATCGTCCTGCTTCCCGGGGATGGCAGCGTGACACCATGGACCAAAATCTGGGTGTCTCACTTTCTCAGCTCAGCTCATTTTCTCCTTAATTAAGGAAATGGGATTCTGCCAGGGTTGTTCTCGTGTTTAGACTCAAAGAAACAGGTCATTTTGTAGCTTCCACAGCATGGCCTCTTTACCCTGCACAGCCTGTCTGGGAGGGTGTTCTCCGATGGTCACAACGTGCTGCATTGATCGCCTTCTTGAGAATGACAGACTCCTCAAGAAAAAGGGTTTGGGGAAAGGAGCTCGTCTGAGGGGCCGCAGCCCTGGGAACTGAAGCTCAGCTTCAGATCCCACATAAACGCGCATTCTCTGGAAGCAACAGCTGAATGAACTGACACCTACCTGCAATGGGGCCAGCGGGGTAGGAGGGCTGCCAGATGCTTTCATCTTAAAACAATTACTGTATTTGACCCAATAGCTCACCTTCTGGGAATCTGTCCTAGGGAAATATTTATAAATTCAGGTGAAGGTTGATTTGTATGTATTCAGGTCTAAGGCAGTGCCTCAAAATAGGGGGAAAGGTTAGTCACTTAAACACCAACCCAACAGTTCAAGTGCACACAGTGATATTTGATGGCCTGAGAAGATGCTCCTGGGGTAATACGTATCAAGTGGAAAAAGCAGAATATAAATTTATATGTTTGATATGTAATTTTGTGTTCTCATTATGTTAAAATGTGCGTAGAAAATAGATGGAAAGAAATATACCAGAATATTAGCTAGTTATCTCTGCGAGGTAGGGTTTCAGATTTCTTTTCTCCTTTTCCCCCCAACATTTCCCACAGCAAGCACATGCTACTTTCCCAATCAAACTCATCAGTGGAGAAGACAGCAGATTTGGTAACCATCTTCCAAGCTGGACTTTCATCCTAGCTGTGTTTGAATCTGGTTTCACAGCATTAAGCTGTATAGTCTCTGTTCCCAGTGCACTCAGAGGTGGTAAAGATGAGAGTTCAAGGTCCACCGGTTCTTAGAATTCGTGTGCTTGTGTATGTGAGCTTGTGTCCACTGCTCTGTCCAACATGTTTGTGCAAAGCTTATGCCTGCTCTTCCCCAAGGGGCTGATGTTCTGGGATATGGAACACCATGGACACCAGAAAATAACAATGTTTTTCACTATTTTTTTTCCTGAGGAAGATTCACCCTGAGCTAACATCTGTGCCAGTCTTCCTCTGTTTTGTATGTGGGATACCTCCACAGCATGGCCGACGAGTGGTGTGTGTCCGTGCCTGGGATCTGAACCCACAAACCTGGGACGCTGAAGTAGAGTGCACAAATGTAACCACTATGCCATGGGGCCGGCCCCTGCTAAGTAATTTGTACTGACTTCCATGCCGCTCCAAGTAGCCTGTCTCTTCCTGACACTGGGGCACCGTCCAATTCAGTGATGGTGTGGTCATTGCCCCTGCCTGTCCTTCAAGGGGCAAACCTATGGAGACTTCTGTTAAGTGGCACCTTTGATCAGCTGTATGCAACAAGGTGTCTTCAGTGAGCTGCATTATGATTGAGACACTGTGGTTAGGAAGGGAATAGCTGCCTCCGGGCGTGGGTGCCCTGCAGGTGCTGGGCTCTGCCCCTAAGCATGCCTCATCCTGGAGTCATTTCACCTTGGTCATCTGGAGGTACCCAAACGCATTTCCGTCAGTGAATAAGCTTTAATCTCACGCAAGAGAACTGACAATCGGTGCCTAAGTTCTACTTCACAGAAAACCCCAGTGTTTCTGTTTATCTTTGCCAGCAGCTGCTCAAACACATTGTAGCATTTTAGACCCAGAGGCACTTTAAAGATCATCTGTGCCAGTCTCCTTACCTTCTGGTCGAGGACAGTGAGAGGCAGGAAGAAGAGTGACTTGCCCACGATTGTAAAACCAGTGTGTAGCGGAGGTATGGTTACAGCTCGCGTCTCTTCCTCTTGCGTTGGCAGCAGACACCTTGAGAGTCTGAGTTCTCATCTGTATTAGACTTATCGCATGCTTCTAGGGGACAAGTCTGTAAATTTCATCTTGAAAGAGAATACGTATTTATAAATGACACCTGTACGCCTCCGTGAAGAGTGGTTGTAGCATATGAAAGAAAATCAAATTTGCTTTATATGATTTTTTAAATGGAATGATTAGTTACAGAAGGGCAGAAATATTTTTTTCTGTTTGATTAACAAGCAAAATCTTCCATTTCGCATGGCAAATTGACAAAACGTAACAAATCTTGCTAATTGTCAACCAGGAGAAACCGAGCACTGCCCCCGTGGCCCTGTCCCCAGCAAGAGCCCCCCATCCTGTGGGCTCACAGAGGCCTTTCTGTCTGTGGGGACAGCAACCAACCAAGGCTGGCCCGCAGAGTCCAGAAATGGCAAACAACCGGGCAAGTGGCAAAAGCCAGCTCCTGCTCAGGGAGATTTTTCCATTGGACTTGTGGGGGAGTGTGGAAGGGGGGCTGACCTCGCTCCCGAAACGACCGTTTCCATTTCTGCAGACCCGTCTGCCTCGGCCGGGTGTGCCGCGGCCGTTCCATAAGTTCGTACTGTGGTACACGTTTTCACGATCCTCTGGCTCATTGGTTGGCGCGTGCACCGGCTCGGGATGAAGCGGCTCCCCGTGCTGTGCGCCGGAGCGTGTGTTTCTGCGTCACACGACGTGTTTCAGAATGGATTTCTGCTGCCTGGGTATGGAGCCTTGTTTCCTGACACTTCCTTCTGCCCCAGGGAGCCCTGTGGTTCCGCCGGCAGAAACACCCGGGAGTCACGGCCCTGCAGGGTGGCCCCTGGCCCAGAGCTCGAGCGGGCGCTGTGCCTCCCGGGAGGCACGCCTCGGGGCTCCCACAGCCGCGCTCGGAGTGGAGTAACGTGTAGTTCTTTCACTTTACTCACACTTTGTCTCTGACTGTAATCGCAGCTTGAATTTTCTCATCCTTTCTGAATACTAGGTGTAGTAACTGAAGAAATCCTGAAGAATCTAATGATGCCCAGTTCGATCTGTTTTTAACTATTCTGACAGATAAGGAGGTAGACCAGGGGCTCGGGAAGGAGCTGTTGGCTGGACTTGGATCACCTTTGGGTTCTTTGGGACCCAGAGCTCCAGGATGCTGGTCTGTGGGTACAGTCACCTGCGGATGAATCGATTGAAAAACGTTGCAGAGGGTGAAAGGGAAAACTTCTTTTTGATTATACAAGAGCAGTCACATCTTGTGACTGTCTCCATGGCATAGACGTGATGGTTCTTTGTTTTTTCTTTGCGTCTGAACAATGGGAAACATTAGAAGGAGCGGGCCTGGCTTTGCGTCCTTCTCTGGCAGCTGAGTCTGTCCCGCCCGAAGACCAGAGTGGACGGGTGCCGCCGCGGAGGCTCCTGCTGCGTGCGGCAGTGCGGGGAGCGAGGGCAGCGACGGTGGGGGGCCCTGACCCACAGAGGAGGCTTTGCTGAGGTGGGGAGCATCCTCTCCTCCGCACCAGGAGAGAGCCACGTCCTAAATCAATGCGCACTAGCAGCCTTGAGGCTTGCGAGAAGGCAAAGCACTGTTCTGTGTTTGTGTTTCTCTAAATCTTACCTGACTCATTGCGTCTTAGCGGGGGCTCGTGTGGCTCCTGTGGTTTGGAGGCCCATGAACAGACCTTGGGAAGTTGTACACATAATTGTGGGGAGCCCCTCTTGAGAAGGAACCCCAGCTTCTCTCCGAGGTCCCTGATTCCTGCCGAGGATAAGAACCATCGCTCCAAGTTACATTTGATCCTGAAAATAACGAGACCATTGATACTAGTGAACTGTTTAATTTTGTAGAAAAATTGTCCCTGTCTACCTTGTGTGCTGATCCGTATTCTGACAGACCCACGTCTGTGGGAAGCCCCGAGTTGGGACCATTGCTTGCCTCTTGGTAACTATGATCATTTACAAGCTTTGAGCCCAAAAGAAACACAGAAAGCATCTCTATAGAAAGAATTTTCAGAAAGTACAAACCAGTGTCTTTCTCTTCCTCTTCTGCCGTGTGATTCCTCCAACAACGTGAGACCAACCCTGCCCTCGGCTCAGTTATCCAGATGCCGCCTGAGCCTGTGGGCAGCCCCCAGCACACCGCCCCCGGGATGGAGGCTGCAGTCTCATTCCGGGCTGGATGGAGCCGATGCCAGCTGTTCACCCTGGCCGAGCCTCCCGTACCGGGCTTCTCGTGCCGCCCGGTTGTGGCAGGTTTCGGGGAATGCTTGGATCAGACCTGCGGATAGAAGTCCCCTTCCTTGGAACTTAACCTTTTGCGCAGTAGTCATTATGTTGTAGCTTGATGGCCCGTTGCTAGACATCTTTGCAAAGGTGGCGTTCTAGTTCAGGTTCCCTTGCTTGCGCTTTCTCAGCAAACCTTGGCAGCTCCAGTTGCTGAGATGCGCTCCTTCAGTGGAGGGGTGGAGACGAGGGGGAGGTGAGCCCTGTGAATCTGTTAAAGACTGCACCCCACCCAAAGGGATAGGGAGGGGGCAGGCGTGAGGCGGGGACCCCCAGTATCCTGTGGGTCACCAGGTCCATCACAGCCCTCATTCTAGTGACAAGCTGGGGGGTCAAAGCTCCTGGTTAGGACAGTGGGGGTCCCACTTCCCAGAGGGCCAGGCTGGGCCATTCATCGTCTACTCCTCTGGTGCAGTGTGGCAGGTGGAGGCTGCTCACGAGAGCACCTGGCAGAGGCCCCCTGTGACTTCACTTCCCCCTCCTGTGTGATCATGTCGTGGTCCCCTGTGGACACCCTGAGAATAGCCAGGCTGTTTTACTCTTTCAGATCAGCTGTGAGATGATGGAGAAAATCCCAGTACTGAGGAGCCTTCGCAGCCGAGAGAAGCAGGCTGGGAAGGATGTCAGCCTGCAGGATGAGCCACGGGACCTGGACGCCAGCCGCCTGCAGACGGCGCCACTGCGTGCACTCAGGGGACCCCAGGCCCTACCCCTAGCCACGCAGCGGGAAGACGTGCCTGCTGACACTGTTTACGTTGGGAACCTCCCCCGGGATGCCCAAGTGAGCGAGCTGAAGACGGCCCTCAGAGCCCGTGGCGCGGCCCCCCTGCGGCTCAGCTGGCAGGGGCCACAGCGCAGGGCCTTCCTCCACTACCCGGACGCCGCCTCAGCCCAGCAGGCCGTCTCCTGCCTGCAGGACTTACGCCTGGGTGCCAACAGCCTGAGGGTGGCACTGGCCAGGCAGCAGAGGCCCAGTGACTTGGTGGACACCCGCCCTGGAGAACCGCACCCTAACCGTCGCCCGGCCGTCGCTGACCTATGACAATGCCCTGCTCCAGTCCCCGTGGAGCTTCAGCGGCCCACGGAGCAGGACACGCAGAGCTGTGGCTGCATGAGCCTTTCCTAGGGAGTCACAGCCTTCGTTACTGCCTGGCAGTCTCCTGATGGGTAGGGAGTGAGCAGTGACACCCTTCCCACGTGCGGGAGGCTGGGAACCCAGTGTGTGCAGGCTCTAGTTTATCTCGGTCCTTTGGCCAGCCGGGTGGTATAGACCTGTGGCTCTCTCCGTAGAGACAGCAGTTCGGAGGGTTCAGGGGGTTGAGTGAGCAATAAACAAGTGGGAGTAAGTGGTGACAGCCATTTGGGAGAGTGCGTGCTCTGGATTTGAGGGGAGTGGGAATTAAGAGGAACAGAGGATCCTGCCAGGAGAGGCCCTGGCAGGGACCAAGTGCAGGAGCACAGAGGGCCAAAACCAGAAAATGCCCTCGTGTGCTTGGCTCCTTGGCTGCCACTGCTGGAGGGGGCTGTGTGCAAACTGCAGAAGCCAGGTAGTCAGTCCCCTGGGTACAAACTGCTTGTCACCACTCAGTCCTAGTGTCAGAGATGAGAGTCGGTCCCGCATGGAGCCTGGGTCGAACAGGTCCCACCTCCGTCCCCACCTTACCTTTCCAGCCAGCCCACCCTCTGGGTGAGCCCCCGCCGCTCTCAGCCAGCTGTCCTCATGCAGCAGGAAGCTCTGCCCCTGGGAGACACTGGCTTCCGAAGACGCATTGTCCCGGCCTACGTAGTAGACAGAGTCTTACACACACACTCATGCGTGCCCAGTGCCTGATGTGTTCTGGGTTTTTCCTCCAGTCCTCGGTTCCTAAAAAACACGCTGGATTTTGGCTGAACTGTGCTTTCTAAACAGAAGCACTTTTGCAGTTGATCCTGGGCAAAAAGTCAAAATAAGCATTTAAGTGGAGATTTTATTTTTTTCACATGTATATACATTGGAAACTTTAACTTTTTCGCCAAGGGTCTTACTGAGCATGTTTTAAGTGCATTATTTGCCTCAAGAGGGCAGGCCTTGCACGGGCTTTCAAGAAAACGTTGTCAAGGCCATCAGTCTCCCTTTGAGACGGTGTTTTCTCATTGGTTTCACAGTGAAAATACTGTGGAGACTTCAGACAGAAAATCTGTCCTAAGATTTGCTCATTAAACGCACTCCTTTTCTAAGTTGCTGTGAATTAAACGAGCCTGGGGCCTCTCGGCTCCCTCTTTCTCGGCCTGAACCGTCCGTGCCCGTCCGCACAGCTGGTCCTCGTGGTGTTTTTGTCCCTTGGCGTTCAGCTCGGGTGTCAGAGGCCCACTCACCCCCCCCACCCAGAGCAGCGAGCTGACCATCATAACCCCTCACTCTGGTTTCTGTCTTCTTTTTTCCAAAACCTGTCCCATACTTGACGTGTTCTGGTTTAGTTTTTGTTGACTTTTCTAGCGTTGATTTGCCACCATTAGAGGGAAAAACTGGATCCTGATCCCACCACAGGGAGCCCTGCATGCGGCCTTGCCTGCCGCCACCTGCCTGAGACCGCGGAGTCCTGCACTCAGTGATGACCCCTCCCGGTTAAGCCAGGTCTCCTGGGTTCCCTGTCGCCTGCAGCCAGAATAGTCCAGATACATTGATATACAGATAATACGGATCAGTTTATCATTTTGGTATTGTGGAAAATAGATTAGTATAAGGAAAACTAAAGAGTGAGCGCCTGAGCGGAGACCCCGGATGGACCAGCCGCAGCCTTTCCTGCTCCTTCCTGCCTCGGGCAGTCCTGGGAGGGGTGGTGCATCCCAGGGCTGCCTGCCAGATTACAAGGCAGTGCTCAGTGGCCCCGCTTTTTGTTCCCACACCTCTTGAGTATTGTCAGCATCGTCGTCGTAAAATTCATGATGAGGGAAAGTCACGGGCAATGGCCACCTGACGAGGTGCTGAGCATCTGCGGGCCCTCCACGGGGAGCTGTCTGATGCCTGGGCCCGTCCTCTACTTGCCTGCGTGGTGGGTGGCTTTGCCAGCGGGCGGGGAGGAGACTCCTGCCGAATGTGCAGCTGCCCAGTTCCCAGCAGCTCACCCCTCGCTCTACACAGTGAGCGCTGCACCCCGGGAGCCCGGAGCCCTGTCCCACTGCGTCTCTGCCCCCAGTTCCAGTGCTGTGGGCAAGGCACGTAGCCTGTCTGGGTTTTAGCTTCCTCACCTTTAGCACAGAAGGGTTGAACTTGATTTCTAAGGCCCAGCCAGTTCTAACAGCCTGTGTGTCTCTTTTGAGGCCCACTGCACACCATCACTTAGACTGTTTTCTGTTTATAAAATAAACACCCATTCTGGAAATTTTGGCATGTCAGAAGTATAGATCACCCCACCACTTAAGCAGCCTTGACATCGCCCCTTACTTATTTCCAGTCTTTCTTCTGTGTGGTTTTAAACAACGTGTGCTTCAGAATCACACAGATTTTGGCTGGGAGCATCAGTTTTGCCACCATTTGGTATGGGAGGTCCTTAATCGCTGAACTTCCATGTGCTCGTCTGTAGATGGGCATAGCAACAGTACCCCCTGGAGATTTGTGGGGGTTAGATGACATAGCGCCTTGAAAGTTCATGGATTGCACGTGGCAAGTGCTCTGACCGTGGGCTCACTGTCGAGGGCACTGGGGCCCGGCTGCTCATACACCCCACTGATCGCCTCTCAGATGGAGCAGGGCAGCTCCAAGGGGGGCAGACCTTGGGACTGCCCCAGAGTGCCCATCTGATGGCCTTGTGTCCAGAACAAGGGTCTGAGGCAGCACCCATAGCAGGCCCTGGGCTCGGGCATCAGCGATGGTGGTGACGGCCCTGGAGCCATTTCTCAGGTGAGAAAGTTGTCATGAACACTGAAACCTGGTGGAAGAGGGCAGTGGTGACAGCGGCTCTGAGCTTGCTGGAGAGCATCTCAGGAGGGGGTGGGTCAGCACAGCAGCTGGAAAAGCCTGGAAGCAGCGGGTAATCCTGCTCGAGAGGGAGGCTGGGTGTCATGGGGTCTGGCCTCTGGCTTATGGGTTTCACCCAAGACAGAAGAAGGTGCACACAACTATGTTCCCCTGCCTGAGGAGCCGCCTGTACGTGGCGTGGTCGTTGGACTGGCTGGTTTGAGATCGGAGCGTCTGTGACGGCACTCAAGTGAAAAGGCAGGACCTATGGGCGCCGGCTGTGTGCTCCGAAAGACACACCCTGAGCGCTGCTGAAGACACCTTCGGAAGGCCATCTCGGAGTTGAAGGACCTGACACACCATCAAGGTGGGAAGGAAGAGCATTTGTGAGAAAGATTTACTCCTGGGCACGGAAGTAAACTTCAGGCAACATCTGCTCTGTGCTCCTGAGAAACCTGAGAAGATAGTTTCCACTTTTCTGTGAAAAAGTGTCAAATGTTGCCCTTTTCTGCTCTGATCTCGAAATACACAGGGAATGGTGGGCTCTCAAATTAAAAGTCCCACGGTCAACATGCTCCAAAGAGAGCTTGCCAAAAGTAGGCCAAAATGAAAAGAGCTGAGCAGGATAGTAAAGGTATTTTTAAAAAGAAAAATGTGTGAGTATAACATTGGCAGCTGTATTAGAAGATGTGATGTGGAGGAGAGAGAAGAAAGACAGCAAGCAGGAGAGAGAATGGAAAAGAGACAATGGCGAGCGACGGCCAACAGGAGGCAAGAGCACGTGACAATCAAAGCCACAGAAGAGCGCCCCTCGGCTGCGGAAGGCAGCATCGGAGCACGGACTTCTTCAGCCTGCGTGTACTTCCCATAACAGGATGCTGGAGTGGGGAGGAATTCACCAGCACCGCCAACCCAGGCCCTCACCTACGCATGGGAGCAGACGTTGAGTCACCAATCATTTGAGGAAAATCAGCAACTCAGAACAGTATCTAACCCTTGGGGAAATGTCAGAACAGGAATCAGAAGGTAAGTAGAAAGCCATCGTATCCATCAAACAGAAAAACTAGTGAGAAAGAAAAAAACACTTTTTAGAAAATAACGTAGAATAAACTTAGGAGTCAAGCTGAAAGCAGACGACATAGACGCAGCGAGTCAGAAGATTAAGCCACGTGATTCTTCCTGACACCAGTGCAAAGGGGCTGGAGACGACAGGTATGAAACAGCGGGCAAGTAATTGAATTGAAACTCTCGTCAGCTGGAGACAGATTTGACCTGAGATTGAAGATGTCCTCAAAGTCCAAAACGAGGGAAGCAGATAAATGAGTGTCCTTCTCATCCAGTGTCAGTAACTGGTTGAAAGCTTCGTTTTTAATGTAGTAACAACAAAAACTGCTAAGTACTTGGGGATACACCTCGTGGCAGTCCAGAGCTCATATGGATAGAATTACAACACTTTCCGGAAAAAGATGAGAGCTGAATAGAGAGACGTGCTGTGTTCTAGGTGGAAGGCTCAACATCGTGAAGACGGTAAGACACTCTATAGCTGACAGTCAAAATCCCAACAGGGTTTGTTCACGACACTCAATAAGGTGGACCGTAATCGCTCAAGGATAGTGAAGTGCGAGGAAAAGGGGTCTGCCCTCTGGGTGTCAAGCTACTACACGGCTTCAGTACTTAGAGCAGGATGGCGTCAGCAAATCGGCACATCGGCGGAACAGAATAGAAAGTTCCAAAGCAGGCGGGGATCTAGAACATAAGAGTAATTTCAGAGGGGGAAGGGTTTGTTTAAGAAATGGAGTGAGATGTACCGGCCGTTGTTTGAAGGGTGAATCAATCAACTCGGGTTCCTGAATCATCCCACACAGAACAGTGAGACCCGGTGCCATCAAGTGTCTAAACAGACAGAGAAGCAGAAAGGAGTTTGGCGATAGTGCAGGAGGAGGCTTCTAGTGTCGGGATAGGGACGGGCTTCCTGAGCGGGACTCGGAATGTGAGGAGGAACTGATTGCTTGGTCCCCCTTAGGATGTCGGGTTTTGATGGTACGGAATCCACATGAGCCTCCAGGAGGCGCTCGCTGAGGAGCCCTCCCAGGAGCAGAGTCAGCGAGTGCGTCCTGGGCCGTTACTCAGCATCACCCTTGTTGACGCTGCCAAGTGCAGCCCATAAAGAACCTCTTAACTTCAGCTGTACAAAAACGTGGCCCGCGAATCTGCTCCCCGGAGTCGGCTGATAAAGCCGCAGGCGTAGACGACTCGGCCTCTCGGTGGTGCCTGGGGACGGGCACCGATTCCTGGCGGAGGAGGGGGAAGCTGATAGCACAATGCAGTTTAACGTCCGGAAAAGAATTCCGTCTTCAGGAGGAAACCCCAACTCCTGGGTGTTCAGTCTCTTCCACCTTCCTTCCTTGCTCCCATCTTCCCTAAAGGCCACCACACGGCCCGATGAAATGGGTGGGACACGCGGCTGGCCGGCCGGACAAGACCGAGGCCTCTTTCCTCCGTTGCCTGATTGAGCAGCAGAGCCGTGATGCAGGCACTGAAGCGCCAGGGCTCCGCAGTGACACTGCAGGGCTTCTGCACCGATGGTCTCTGTGCGGCGGCACCTGAGCGATGCAAGTAGCGCAGAAGTGTTTTCCCAGAGAGATAAAGAGCAGCAGTGGTCCTGGGAGAAGTCCCCCGAACCCTTGTTCTCCATTCGAAGTATTTCACTCAGGGACCCAGCTCTGCTGTTGGTTGAAAAGACTGTGTGCATAGGGTTCCCAGCATGCCTCAAAGTGATGAGAACATGACGGCGGGAGAGGACTCTTAAGGACAAGCGTGATAGAATGTTCAGGAAATGCCAGGCAAAGAGCAGTCCCACCCCCTCGGAGACCATGGTAATTTCCGTGTGCTCTTTCCTAATATTCGTCACTCTGGGTAGGTGACTTCACTTCGTTTTACTTAAATCGTTTTGGGAATGATGGGCAGGATAATTGTTCCTTCCATTTGTCTCCCACTTCTAAAATCAACCTCCAGAACGCTCAAGGCGGGGCTGGGGCGGGTCCCTCTATACACACAGGTGAGCATGTCCCTCCTCGTCCTCGGCGGCTGGCTGCCCATGCGGACTAGCACGTGTCACGTGCTCCCTGTGGGCCAGGCCCCAGCACACACCGTCTCAGCCCCGTGAAGTGGGAAACGATGCTCTCCCCACTTTCGCAAATGAGAAGACTGAGGCGGCTCAGGAGGAAGGGACTCCCCCACCCGACACCACAGCCGGTTCTGGCAGAGCTGAGCCCGTAGAGATAATCGCTCCAGACTTCTTCCCGCTTCTGCACCCCGTCCTCACCTCTGGGTCCTGCTGGGCTGGAGGCTCCCTGAGGCTGGGCTGCACCTGCCCGTGGGCGAAAGCCCAGCCTTTTGGTGAGGATTCCTTACACGCGTGAACGAAAGGATGGCTGCAAACAGAAAGAGCTGTTCTCAGAAGGCTTGAGGGACTTGGGCAGGGTTCCGACTCAGGCAGAGGTGAAGCTGGTGCTCAGACCCTGGTCTCTGCCCCCAAGAGCTGTGCCCACTTCCCTCCATTACTTACTTTCTCTGCCAGGTGACGAGCAAGGATAGCGCCATTTACATCCCATCCCCCACAACCCAGCCAGCAGCCCCTGAGCCTAGACTCTTGGGAGAGGGGTCCTACCCACCTCCTCTGTAGGCCCGCCCTCCCGTTATCCTTTGGGCATAATCTGGCCTACCTGGTTCTCGTCCAGTGACCCATGTGTACCTCACCCCGGACACTGCATAAGGAGAGAGAAACTGATGATGACACAAGACCATAACTAAGAAAGGCTGAGAACAAAACTACCCAGGAAAAGGGAGCCGGGGCAGCTAAAACAACAAAAGCGCTTACGTTTGGTGAAGAGATACTGGAGAGAGGATAAAACGTCAGATGAGAGCAACATTTACAGAGACGGGTCTAGGGCTGGTAAAGTCAGGTGAGCTCTCCTCCTTCGGAATCCTGCCCCCCGCAGACATCAGTAACCGACCCCTGCACTCCTGCTGGCTGAGCCTGAGAAACCTTCGCTCTGCGCTTTAAGGAACCAGGCCCAGACGATCTTATTTGGCTTGAGATAATGAAGGGTTCTGCACTTCTGCCAAAGAGCAAAAATGAGGACTCCTTCCCTTCGCTTCTTCTAACCTTCCTGGGGAGCATTACGTGCATCATCACCTCCCTCCCCCGCAGGCCCCCTGGGAGTGCCTGGCTCAAGAGGGCTCTGCTCCCAGCATTTCCACTCTGCTTCCCACATGCCCAGCCCCAGGCAGAAACAGCCGGACTCGGGTAACTACACTCACTTCCCCTTTATCTGGATCCAATCCAACCGATGCTCCAAACGGAACAGATAACCCTAAAACTGAAGGACCACGGACTCTAGTCACTTTCAAAATGTTTTACGAGGCGGGGTCCTCGGGGGGCCTTTCTTCAGAATAAATCTTCCACAGAACCCCGTACGGGAAAGCAAAGGAGAGGCCAGCGTGCGGGTGAATGTGTGAGGCTTCCCAACAGCGTTCTTTCCGGGGTGTTGCCTCCCTGGCCCCCGTCTCCTGCAGCTCAGGGAGGGCCACGTCCTCAACTGGGTTGGCATCTGGTGCCAGCTGCACTTCCCTTCTGATGCTAATGGCCCCAATTTCCTGAGCTGTTTTAAATGCTGTGGAAGCTGTAAAACACGGCCCCAAAGTTCTTCAACGCTCCCTCCATCCGGAGAAGGGGTCTGTGCCCCATCCCCTTGCCTCTGGGCTCTGGGCCAGCCTGGTTGATAGGCTGCCGCAGAAGTGACACTGTGCCAGCGCACATGAGGAGGCTGAGAAACCAGCAGCTTCCGCCTTGTCTCCCTGGGACGCTGGTTCTTGGAACCCAGCCACCATGCTGTGAGGAAGCCCAAGTTGCCCCCCGGAGAGGACCGCCAGCCAGCATCCCCTGGCCAGCCGTGTGGGGGCGCCATCTTGGAAGTGGATCCCCCAGCCCCGGGTGAGCTGTCTCGGCCAGCGCCTCCTGGATCGGAGGCGGGCCGTTCCTCTGAGCCCCTCCCGCTGCGTCCCCGAGGGACATGAGTGACTTTGTTGCTTTCAGTTTGGAGGGTGTTTGTTCTTCATTAATAATCAGTTGCATAGTTTCACTTATATTGTAGATAATATTCATATATAAATTATACGTATTTATTTGTAAACACGTATATTACTGAAGATATATAAATATAAATTATAAACATCAATATGCAAATACGTAATTTTACCTAATCCTCCCAGTCACTTTTGAGGGGCCTGGCTGTTCCACGGACTGATAACCGAGGTGCAGAGAGAGGAACTGACTTGTCCGTAGTCCCCCAGCCGGTCCGTCTTGAAGCCAAGAGTTGCATCGTAGCTGATCACAGCCTGAGCCAGAATCGTCCGTGTGTCCTCCCTCCCCGTGGCTTGTCTTCACTTGCCACCCAAGGGAGAAAGGGGCAGACGAACCCGGGGCATTTTCTGGGAGAGGGGTGCAGGGGTGGGTGGTGGGCCCGGTCTGCTCAGTGCAGAAGCCTGCAGGAGGGGCCCCTGGCAGCGGGTTTGGTCCGCACTCCGTGTGCGCCTGTCCTGCCTTCAGTTCTGACCTGCACATTGCTAAGCAGCCGCCCCTGTTGGGAGCCCATCACGCGGCGGGCGCTGGGCCAGCCTTGCCTCTGTAGCTGGAAATAGTCCGGTACCTTATTGCATTTGAGGATGAGGAAACCAAGGCACCAGTTGTGGCGGCTGGTTCCCTCTGCTTGGCAGAGCCCCGCTCGTCCCCCACCACGCTCTCCCCCCGAGTCCCCATCCTTTGCCGGTCCTTATCATCTTCCCAGGTTCTCCCTGGAGAGCGCCTTGGCGATCTTTCAAACAGGCAGAGACTTCTAAACGGAGGAGCCCACCCTCCTGGTGCTCCAGGGGGCAGGATTTCTTCCTGTGAATGGAACCCTTTATTTCGATGTCCATAAATCACAAAGGTTAAAATGGGAGCTGACGTGTGACCATGCAATGTGGACGTTTTGCACTTTGGAAGCAATAAGCTCAGGCCCTGAGGTGCTGAGTTGTGAGCAAACTCGACATCCCTCCCCGCTTTGGAGGGCGGATTAACTCACTCACCCTTGGAAGGATCCCACGAAGTGGCTTCTGATATGTTCCCACTCTCCAGGTGAGAAAGATGTGGCTCAGAGAGGTGATGTGACATGCTAAGGTCACACAGCAAAGCTGGCTTTCAGCCCCAGGGCCTCTCCCGGTTGGCAAGGGAGGAGCTCATCCTCCGGAGAAACACTGATTGATCATCTCTTGACCACCAGCAGGGCCTCGGGGGTGACAGGAAGCCACAGTGGCTTGTAGGAATGCCAGAGAGATGATTCAGTGGTTGAGGAACGTGGTGTTGAAGCCATTCACAGCAGGGTTTGCAGCGAGTCCAGTTCTGACATATCCTAGCTGTGTGTCCTCAGTCAAAGTGCTTACCCTCTCTGTGCCTTGATTTCTTCACCTGTAAGTGCCTCATAGATTTTTAATTCACTTAAGCCTCACCACAATGCTTTGAGAAGAGTGTTCGTACCATCATTCCATTTTATGGATGGGGAAGCTGAGGCACAGAGCAGGGAAGCACCCGCCCAAGGTCACACAGTTGGGAAGGGGTGGAGCCAGACCTCAGACTCTGGTCCTGGGCTCCCACAGTCTGGACCATGACGTTGGTTTTCTGCTTCTCCCGGAACAGCGGGGGTCTGTGTGCAGGCAGACGTTTCCTGGGCCCACACAGATGTCTCGGGGCCAGAGTTTGAGGCAGTGTTTGTTTTTTTTTCACTTTTCTAGGGTTTATTTATTTTATTTTAAATAGCCCTATCATTTATGTAATTAGGAAAAGTCTAAATTAATTTACTTTGATCCACTCCCCCCAAGAACCAGCTACCCCTTAACAAAGGTCAAAGGGGCTGAAACACAGCAATCAGGTTCGTCTGTACACATCTTCTGCTGTGCACGTTTGGGTGAAACCCTTCGTCCTTGGTGAGTTTTGCGTCAGTCTCTGCAGTCGCCCCAACACGAACGGCGAAGCGGACAGCAGGTGGCGCTGCCGCCTCATAGAGAAAGAGCCGGCCGACCTCCCCGGGATGGGTGGGATGCCCGCTGGGCTGCCCCTCCTCTCCCAAGGAGGGTCCCCTGACCCTGAGGTCTGTCCCTGCTGAGGGCATCACGGTGAAGGCCCCTGGAAAGTTAACCAGACCCACTGCCCACGTCCTGCCAGCCTCTGGCCCTTTGGACAGAGGTGGCCCAGCCCTCCCAGCTTCACAAGAGCTGCAACCACGTGGAGGGGTCACGGGGGGACCCAGTAACACGCTGCCTGCTTTGGGGGAAATTTCCAGAGACACAGTCGTTTCCATCCTTTTCCAGGGGACGTTTGAGGACCTGCACGCTCCCCTGTGGCGGTAGACAGCAGGTCGCATGGTCTATGCCTTCTCCCTATGTGCTGTCGCTGGTTTAATAAGATGCTCTAATGGCCTTGTCACCACTGTTGGGCTGCATTATTTCTCCCTGCACTGCCGTCCTGCTGACACAAAGCACTGGGGGAACAAGCCATTGGGTATGGCCTACGCCTGACCCCAGCGAGCTTGTCCACTGTGGACCAGTCCAGAGGCCCCAGACAGGCAGCCTAGGCTGCAGGAGTTGGAGGGGCTCCCCTGGCGACCGTGCTCACACCGGGGGCTCTAACAGCGCCAGTGTTCTGCCTCTGCTGGGGTCGGGGTGCCCTGGCCTTGGTGATATCGTCTCTGGATCTAGTCCAGTCCAATGGCAGCCTGGGGCAGGCGCTCCATGCCTCGAGGGGATGAATCTCAGGCGCTCCTCCTCTGTCTGTCTGTTGTTTCATGCCAACGATGTTTCATACTTGCAAACATCAGTCAACCCTCTGCCCTGCCCATCCCCAAAGCATATAAATCAGTATGATTGTTAAAGGGCCGTGATTTGTCTCGGTCCTATGATAACTCAGTGTCCCATCGTGAATGGACATGGCTTGCCTTTGGGAGATGCTGAGCAAGGACCTCTCTCCTTAAAACAGCACAGAACGCTGAGCTATTGATACCCAGAAGATTCCAGAAGCAGAACCGGGAGGCACAGCCACCTGCACTGCCCTAGCTGGCATCTCTTACCTTGAGCTTCAACTTTGACTTGAGTTTTTCTCCGCTGGACTAGGGGGTCCCAAGGAGGCAAAGGGAGCTTTCATAGGGAGCCGTGGTGGAAACCCATGAAATCTAAGTCCAGCACCCCAGAGAGGAGGCAAATGTCAGGGGTCTGAGCTGGTCCTGCTGGGCCAGTCTCCCCACCTCATCTGCATAAGTGCCCCCAGCTCAAGGGCAGGGAGGGCTCTGGGAGGTGTGGCCCCTGCCATTGCCATCTCCCGGCTGGCAGCCGGCAGAGGCTGGAGCATGGACCACTCTTCAGCCTTCCTCTTTATTCACTAGGCCCTGGGGCTGGAGGAAAATGGCCGTTCAGGAGCCATGTATCACAATGGTTAGGTGCAGGGGCTTTGGGGTCAGAACGTTCTGGGTCTGAATCCAAATTCCGCCTGTTATCAGCAGTGTCCAGAGCACGTCCCCTAAGCTGGCTGAGCTCAGTTTCTGCATCTGGACAGCGGGAGTCGTAACAGCACCTGCCTAAGAGGACCGCCGTGGGGATGACTGAGACGGTGTGTGAAGAGGGTTCAGCACAGGGCCTCGCACACGGTTGGCCTTGCAAACGTCAGCCATGTGTCTGCTTGCCTGGCCTCCACCTTCTCTCAATGGGCTGATTTTCAGACTCACAAACCGGCCCAGGGCCGATGGGCAGAAGGGGGCAGCAGAGGCCACGCTGAGCCGCCTTCTCCAGGGTTTTCTCAGGAGCCCAGAGACTCTAAGCGTTAGCACTCACCAGGACCATCTGGAAATCTGTGAAGACTGTGGGTCCCTGGGTCCCACCTCAGAGATTCTAAACCAGGGGCTCTGGGTGCCCGCGCCCCTCAAATCTGCAGTTTGAGCAGACACCCCGAGTATTCCTGATGAGAGCCGTTCCTGGGCCGCACCACCATCAAAAATGATGTCGTCGGCTCTGGGGGCTTCTGGCCTGGAGGTTAGGAGATCCTGGGGGTGGGTCCACGTCCAAGCCTTAGACCCAACCCCATTGTCAAAATCTCATCTCTTGAGTCCTGTGGGATGTCTTCCTTCTCCCTGGGGAGGGAGCGAAAGTCCAGGCGTGTCATACTGGAAGATCAAGAGCGTACCAGTTACCAAACTAGTTGCTCGTCGGGCGCCTGAGCAGGGGACCTTGTAAAATATGAATTCTTGAACCTGTGTGGCACCACTCCCACCTCCTCAAACGCACACACCAGCAGACCTCTAGGAGAGGAGGCTGAGAAATGGGTGGGTCTCACAGCCACTCCTGTCTGGGTACCACAGAGCTGGGCGAGCCTTTTACTCCTGACCAGCATCACCTCCTCAAACAGCCCCTGCCCCCACAGAGCGCAAGGACAGTATTCCTGAAGGAGGAAACCGAGGCTCCGAGGTGGTGCGGCTTGCCCAGGTCACACGCTGGCAGAGCGGGGACTCTAGCTTCCTCTTTCTACTACTCAGGGAGAGCTGCCTGCCAGAGGGCTGCTGGAAGGCGGGGAGCCAGGCCTTCCCGCACCACCATCCCCCTCATCGTGCCCAGCTCTTCAGCCCCAAAGGGAAAAGAAAACAGTGGGATAGAGCGGGCCTTGGCGGGCCAGTCACCCTCCCATCAGAAGCGCACACCCTGTGTGCCTTCCACCCACCCAGCGCTGCAGCTCCGGACGTGGGACCTGGGAGCCAGCGAGCCCCAGGCAACCGGGGGCCGGTCCGCCTGCAGTGAGGAAGCCGGCAGCCGCAACGAGGCACTCCTGCTGCCCTGCTTGGGCTGCAAGGGGCAAAAGCCGCAGAGACTCTGGCGTGCCCGTCAGTCCCAATCGACAACCGCGGCGTCCTCAGGACGTGTAATCCCAAACAGAAACCCTATAGCGTCCATCCATCCTTGCCACTTTCCCGCCTCCGGGCCTTATATTATTCTGGGGATTCATACACTTAGGGCATCTTGACCGCATTGTTCCAAGACAAACCTTCTAAAGGTATGTGCAGAGATTTTGAATTAATTCTATCGAGGATGCTAGAAAGATACTGGTCACGCATGCAGGGCCCGCCATTTTGCACCAGGCTCAGATGGGCCTTTACATTTTAAGCTCGTTTGTAACTTGCACATGCCAGGCACGCTTTTGTGGCAGCGCACGGCGGTGGGCGCTTCGCCCCGCAGCCCCCGGGCGAGCCAGGGCCGAAATGGGCCCTGCGGAGACACAAGCCAAGCGAGCGCCGTCTCCACGCGGCAGCTGCGGCGGTGAGAAATCTCCGACGTGGGCGCGCAGGCAATTTTGCCTGCGGAATCCGGCGCTTTCGGGCTTGCCTGGAGCCAAGCTGTCTCTGCGGGGAAGGCTGGACTTTTCTCTCGTCTCCAGGCCCCGGGTCAGGCCGGGAGACAGAGGCCAGGAGCATCCCCGGGCCGGTTTTCCTGCACAGGCCGTTCTGGGTGCCCCCCGCCCAGCCTGGCCGGCCAGGATGTGGGCGCCCTGGGAGATCCCGCCGAAATAAAGGCGCCGTCAGGGAGATGAACAGGAAGCCGGGTTCACCGCTGCCCCGGACTCTGGTCCAGCGGCGCCAAAGCCACGCACAACCAGGCGCACGAAGGTCTCTGGCGCGCCGAGGGGCCGAGCGAGTGGGCGCGGGGCCTGGAGTCGCTGTAGGAGACCAGGGAGCGAGCGCGCCGGCTGGGCTGGCATTGGGTTTCTCCTAATCAGCCCCACTTCCCCCGCAGCCTCCGTCCTAGCCTAATTGGGGCGCAGTCTCCGACGGAGGGAGGAGGGGCCCCGCTCTCGCCTGCTGAGGTGGTCTGCATGCGAACGAGCACAATGTCCCGCGCTGGAGGCCTGGGGGCTTTTCTCTGGTCTTGTTTTCCAGGGCGACCTTCGGAGGCGGGGATGCAGAGAGGTGGCCTCCGCCCGGGGACGGTGCCTTCTCCGCCCTCTGCGAACCTGCTCCCAGAGCTCAGCGCTAGGCGCGTGCGGGCGACACTGCGCTGCGCCCAGGACACCCCGGGACACCCCGGGACATTCCGGGCCGCCGCTTCGTCCCGCCCGAGACCCAGAGGGGCGAGTCACCGGCCTTTCTATCCCCACTCCGTTTTATGGACAGCTGTTAGCTAGGGACATTAATTGCCTGGGCGAGTTTATTGATAATTTTGATGTTACAGAGCACCGGAGAGATTGCCCTCACGTCCAAAATGTCAAATTTGAGAAGAACCAGGTTCAGAGACTCAGGACCCCACGACGCGGAGAAACTGCGGTGGGTCTCGAACCGCCGCGTCAACAAAGTGACTTCACTGTTTGTTTTCCTGGGTAGCCGGGAATTGGAATAGAAAGAGGGTGGCCAGGAGGCGACACAGGCTTAAAATAATGTTTCCTCCCCTAATGATTTTGGGGGGAATGTTACCTGATTGGAAAAATTTCCCATCACCCTGCTCTCCCATCGGAGGCCCTTTTCTCGCTCAAATTGTAGTCTCCTCTCCAGCGGGGGAAACCACACATCGAGCACCAACAAAACAAAACAGAACACCACAAAACTTAAAGTCCTTTCATCATTTATAAAAGATAGAACATGGGAACGTAAAGTCTGAAACAAAGTAAAACGCTCGTTGGTCTTGGAGTGGCAAAAAAGGTAAAAAATATAATTTGTATATATTTATATATATTTTTTTACATAGATACGGTTTTCCCTGCGGGAAGGAGGACTACAGTTTTTCTTTAAACGTTTGATTATTTCTTTAAAACGAGCAATGACATTCAGAGGGATGGAGGGCTTTTCTTAAAAAACAGAAGCCAAGAAAAATTGTTACTCTTATCCACATTTCACTTCAATGTGAAATGAAGAGTGAAAAGAGGAGCGTTAGCCAACAAATAAAAAAGAAAAAGAAAAAAAAGTATTAAGAATCACCCATATTTTAAATACCAAAAAAAGAAAAAAGTCCGGAGGTCCCAGGCGGTTTCTGTCTACACTTTGGAGTTTGGAAGATATTGGGCAAACCCAGTCCCCATCAGATGCTCATGCGATTTTATTTCTAGTTGATACAATGTTAAAGGCCAGATACAAATGTTATACATTTTTATTTTTGTTCTTTTTTTTTTAGGAAAAAATACACAAAGGCAAAACATCCTCAAATTGTCATTTTATACAGTGCAGAAGGAAATTTAAAATACGTGTCACAAACGCTGCACCCCAGCAGCCAAAATACTAAAAAAAGGGGGGGGTAGTCCTTCATTTTATATATATATTTATATAAAACATATGGAAATTTGTTTTTACACAGATCGGACTTTGTTTCAAATTTACAATGGATATCTAAAAAAAAAATTCTACTCGGCAAATATTGCCAACAAAGTTACACCATTAATACTGATAAACGGAGGAGCCTATGCGGTGTTTCGATTATTAGGGAAAGAAAGTAGAATAAATAACAGGATGAGCCTTGCTAGAGTTTTAAAAGTGCCTTAACCTTCCTGCTCCCGCGACGCTGACTCCACGCGCCGGGCCTGCCCAGTCCCCGCGGCGGGCGCCCTGCTCGCCTCGCTCTCGCCCCGGAAGGTTTACAGTAGAGATGGGGAGGCAGCCGGGGTTCCGGAGGAATAACCCACCAAGAAAGTCCAAAGAAAATTCGAAACAAAACCAGAAAGACTGAAGAGAAGGCAGGAGAGGAAGGCGGAGGGGGACGGCAGAGGCCCGAGGGCCGCCCGCTTCTGGGCTCCTTCTGGTTTCTTTTTTAAGACGAACAGTGGCTTCAGAAATGCAAGTTGTTTGCACAAAGATCCACCTGTGGTCACGGAGGACTTCTGAGGTGGGGGGGGAGCGAGGTGTCTCGTGCCCCCCCTTCCCTGCAAAGACGGCTCTAAAAGGAGACTTGCGCGTTCCAAGACATTCTTTCCAAAAAAAAATTAAAAATAAAAAGATAAATACTCAACCAAAAAATAAAGTATTTGATAATGACGGTCTCACATGCTTGCCTTTTTCCTATAAACCTCCCCACTTTGGCCTTCGGTGGGGAGGGGGAGAGACCGCAGCAGAATCTTGTGTAGATGGTGAGGGTTTCCCCAATGCAGCACCTTCTCGGTCGGTTTCAATTGGATCAAAAATAGATATTTATTTACCAACAGCTGCAGTCAGATCAGGCCCCGCCGCCACCATTTTTTGAATTTTTGAGGGCGTGGGGGAGGAGGTGCCGACCACCGCGCTGGGTCTTTGCCTTGGGGACCGCTTTCCGAATAATCCGGTTGGGGAGGGGTCAAACCCTTTTCTTCTGCCGACGGTTATACCTCGAGAATAAAGCAGTTTCTGGCGATGGGTCCGAGGTCCCTGCGCGGGCGCCCGAGCCGGGAACGCCCGCGGCCTCACATCACGCAGGGCTTGATGTCTTGGTAGGTGACCTGCTGGTGGTAGTAGGAGCCGCCGCCAGCCGAGTGCATGGACGAGGACGCCATGGTGTTGAAAGAGAAGACGAACTCCTTTCGGTCACACATGCTGGGCGACTGAGAGTGATACCGCGGGATGCCTGCAAGGCGAGGCGACAAGAGGGGTGGGGGAGTCAAGAGTTAGCGTCTGGGGCCAGATTCAAGGCGGCGAAGCGGCGCGGCCGGCGGGGCGCACGGGCAGCCCAGCCCCGCTGGGGCGCAGGGCCCGGGCGCCCGCCCTCCCGCCGTGCCCGGCCCTGGGTCGGGACCAGGCAGCCCCGGGGCTCGGCCCTCGCCTGTGCGCCCCAAGGAACGGACGGCTCCGGGACACCAGTGACGATCCCTGCTCCCCAGAGCACCCGCTGCCTCAGCCTCTCTCGCCTGGGACACCCACCCGGCCCTGGGGGCTTCCGGAGGCTGCAGGGGAAGCGATGAGGGGCCAAAGCGGACCGGCAGACGCCAGCGAGGGCTCCGGCGGCCTCCCCCCCAAAGGCAGCCCGGCCTGCACCCGGCCGCCAGGCAGCCGCCTCCCAGCTCCAAAGGCTGCGGAGGCCCCGGTGCAGCCGAGGCCGTGCCCGGAGCAGGGAAGCGGCGGGACCGTCCAGGATGAGGGCGGCCTCCAGGAGGACAGGGCAGATGGAGGCCAGGAGTTTGAAGCAGCCCCAGCAGGGCGACCCCTGAGGAGAGGCAGCCCTCGGCCTCCAGCCTGGCTCCTGCCTCCCGCAGGCTGCTGACAGCTGCCCGCGACAGGCCCTGCTTAGCTCCCCGCACGCTCTTTCCAGAACTAGGCCCCGAGGGCTGCTGGCGGGTGCTGAGATGGAGAGCTCAGGAGCCGAGATGGTCGTGAATCTTCTTTCTCAGAGGATGGGGTGGGACCCGGGGACCCGAAAACCTGGATCCTGAGAAACAAAGAGTCTGTGGGGCCTGCCACTCAGAGCCTCCTCTGGGCCTGGCCACGGCACCCCTCTTCCCGTCTCCACAAAGTGTCCCTGACTCCAGGCTGGCACAGCCAGACCTGGTCCCCTGAAAGGCCGGCGTGGGGGTCCAAGTGCTGGGCCAGGCGGCCTTGGGCCTAACTCAGCCGCCCTGCCCAGGCCGGAGCAGAGGTGGCGCTCCTGGCAGCTTTCTGGGTGACCTCCCTAGGAGGGTGAGCCAGCTGGCCCGGGCTGGGGTCCCAGCTCCATCCTGGGGACTTGTTGAGGCGTGAGGGGGCTAAGGAACTGGAAGGGATGTAGAATATTGCGGTTGGAGACATTTTGGGGAGAATGAGGCCTACCTGGCCAGGCTCTGGGCCGCCCGCAGCCGGCAGTTGAAACAGAAAAAGAGAAATAAGGAGACTTTGGCCCAGACTGGGGGCCCCAAGCTGCATTCACCCCTCAAAGGGGGTGAGGTGGGGCAGAGGGACAACCTGGAGCGCAGATGCCTGCCCAGAGCGTTGGCGTTGGCACCCAACAGAAGTGGTGCCGGCTGTTGCCCAGGGCGGTCAGGGCTTGGGCGTCTGGGGTTGCCAGAGTGCTCACAGATGTCCCGTCCCCCAGGGGCTGGGACAGAGGCTCCCCACTCACCTTGCAGCTCAGCTGGGGCGTTGTGGCTGTTCTGGTGCAGATACGGCTGGTCCAGGGAGTGCGTGGAGAGGCTGCCGGACAGGGGGTTAGCCGCGGGGTTGCAAGGGGACAGGGGCTGCTGCTTGATGTAGGAGGCGCCGCTGTTGAGCGCCGCCGCCGAGGCCGAGGGCGGCCAGGCGGCCGGGGAGCCCGAGTAGACGGCGTGCGGCTCCATGACCCCTCCGGCGGCGGCGGGCAGCAGCGGGGAGGCGGGAACCGAGCTGTCGTGGTGCGGATACTCGCCGGCCGCCGCGCCGCCGCAGCTGCCCATGTACGAGTGGCCACCGTTGGCGGGCAGGTGGGGCACCGAGTGGCTGGGCAAAGCCATGCCGTCCACGTTGCCCGGCAAGTGGCCGTTCATCATGCCCAGGCCGCCCTCGAGCGCCAGGCTGTTGGGCGGGCAGGAGAGGCCGCCGGCCGAGCTCTGGAAGCCGTAGGTGTCGGGGAGGTGGTTGAAGCCCAGCCCGTTCATCATGGTGTACATGGGCTTGAGCGCCTGGCATTTCCTTCGGAAGCCGCGCGGCCGCCGCCGAAAGGAGCCCTCCTCGAACATGAACTCGCTGGCCGGGTCGATGGTCCAGTAGTGGCCCTTGCCCGGCCGCCCGAGGCCCTTGGGCAGCTTGATGAAGCACTCGTTGAGCGAGAGGTTGTGGCGCACCGAGTTCTTCCAGCCCTGGTAGGAGCCGCGGAAGAAGGGGAAGCGGCTCTGCAGGAACTGGTAGATCTCGCTGAGCGTCAGGCGCTTGGTGGGCGAGCTCTGGATGGCCATGACGATGAGCGCGATGTACGAGTAGGGCGGCTTCTCGGGGCGCCGGATGCCGGCGTTCGTCTTCTTGGCCTTGGACGGGCCGGACGACGCGGGGTCCATGGCCGCGCCGCCTCCCCCGCCGCCGCCAACGCCGCCGCCGTGCGGTGGCTGCTGCTTCTCGGGCGCCGAAGACATCGGGTGGCTGCTGCCGCCGCCGCCGCTGCCGCCGCTGCTCTGCGCCGCGGACGAGCCGGGAGGAGGAGGAGGAGGAGGAAGAGGAGGAGGAGGGGGAGGAGGGCGAGGGGGAGGGGGCTGCGCGCGCGGGGCTGGCTGCACCTCTGCCGTCATCGGCGGCCGCTTCTCCCGAGCGAGCCTCGGCGCGCCCTCCCCCGCCCGCGCGTCCTCCTCGAGGAGCTGCTGGATCCGCCGGCGGTTGGCGCAGAGTCCCCCTCTCTCCAGCTCCCTCCTCCCCCACCTCTCTCTCCTCCCTCTTTCCCTCTCGCCCTCCCACAAGGGAAGGAGCCGAGCGGAGGCTGAGAGCAGCGCCTTGGCAGCCCGGGCGGAGGCCGCGAGGAAGCCCCCCCACCGGTTTCTTGGGGGAGGCACCACCTCCAGGGCCTGCGGCCGTGCGCCCCCGCGGGGAGCAGCGCTAGGTCCCCGCCACCCGCGGCGCTCGGCTCTACGACTCCAGCCGGGGCCGCCCTCTCTGCATCTCTTCTCGGCAGCGTCTCGCGGGCCGGCGTAAGACCCTCCAGGAGTTCCCTCCCCTCCCTGCCCCCCTCCGGCCCCCGCGTTGGTGGGCGCTTAAAGGGCCCCCACCCTCGCCGCCCAGCGACCGCCTGCAGAACCCGCCCCGCCTCCACCAACCTGGCGAGCAAGTGTTAAAGCGCCCTCGGCCCGCGGTTCAGCCCCGCTGCGCGCAGGCCCCCGCCTTCCCTGCTCGGGCGGCGCGGAGGGAAACGCACCCCGGGTCCCTGGCCTTCCCCGACACATACAGCCCGGTGGCAAATCGCAACTGCGGCGGCGGCGGCGGCGGCCTCCGGGTCCTGGCCATCGCGGGCACAGCCAACTCGGCTACGGGTCCCCGCGGCCAGCGGGCGTGTGTTCCCGCGAGGGACCGCCTACCCATTCTCCCCGCCCCGGGAAGGACTGCGCCGCGCCCGGGACTTTTCGGACTCGCCCAGCAGCGCGCGAGCAGGCGGGCGGCCGCCGGAGCCGAGCGCGGGCGGAAAACGAAAGCGCTGGGCGGGTCGCTGCCGCTTTGTCTCCAGCGCCGCGGGCCGGTCGGGAGCGAGTGAGAGCAGCTGGCCCTGCGGGGACCAAAACCGCACAGGCTCCCCGAACAAGCGGCCCCGCTCATTCACTCACCCGTGCATTCGTGTATGCATGCACACACGCGCATGCACTGATGCACATGCAAACCCGGTAAATTACGCAGACTCAGATGTGCAAACTTGCACCCAAGCGTGCCTTCCCACTCACGCATACACAGTGCTCAGGCTCACTCACACACAGTAGGTCCACAGGAGCGTAAATTCGCGCCTACCCTCACTCACGTGTACTCTAGCCACGCTCGGATCCGAGCCCACAAGTAACCCAGTTGACCCCCTCCCCCATACACACACTGAAAACCCGCCTATTTGGCCCCGGAGCCCCGGTGTCCCCACTTTCCGAGAGCAGGTTCTGATTTCTCGTAGATGGTAAAGGCCCTGGCAGGAAGTTTATACGGTTCAACGTAAACACGTTCTGGGGGGTTCTTTAATAATAATAATAGAGAATTCCGCGTGCGCCGGGGGAGTTGGCCTAATGCCCCTGTGGGCTCGGCCTGCCGCCGCCGCGGGGGCCTCTGACACTGCGCGCCCGGCCAGGTTCCGGAAAGCAGTCTGCGCGGGCGGAGAGCGCGGGCCTGGGTGGCCCTCGCGCGCCTGGCTGCCCGCAGCAGGGGCTTCCACGCACGCCTTCCCCCGCCAACCTCGCAGCGCTGGGGTTCGGGCTAGGACCGGGGAGGGGGGACAGTGGCGCCGAGCGCAGGACGGCGCTGGAGCCGGGCGCAACGCGGTGCGCAGGGACCCAGGTGAGTGCTGCTCGCGCGTAGACTGAGGGGCACCCGGCCGGCCCCTCGGGCCAGGGCCCAGGGTTGGGAGGAGGGAGCCGAGGGATGTTTTCGAGGGTCGTCGCGAGGAGCCAGGACGCCGTGTCCTGGCGCGAGCTGGGGCGAGAGGCTTGTGCCGGGCTCGGAGTGCGGCCCGCGGCGCTTTTCAAAGCCCACCGGCCTCTCGGGTTTCTCTGGCCTCCTCGTCCCCCGCTGACTCCTCTCCTCGCTCGGACGCCTGCAGCGTCGGTGGTAGACGCCTGGTCGCCTTCGGGGCGCCTGGCACGTCCTTGCGAGGAGCTGGGGGGCTCGCCTGCGTAGCCTGCCGGGCGGTCGCCGCCTTCCCCGGTGGAGCCGCGCTCTCAGATGACAGTCACCTTCTCCGCGCTGCGCTTCCGCCCGGCGCTCCGGGCCTCGGCTCCGCGCGCAGAGAGCCCGGCAGGCCTAGGGGAAAGAGCGAGTGTGGGACGTGACTGCCTTGTGTGTGGTTGTGTCTTCACGCAGGTAATTGCGCGCTGGCGGACCCACCTCCACTTTACACAGTCCGGCCAGCGTCCACGGACCAGACACCCCGAGCGCCGCGCACGGCCTCGAGCACATCTTCCCAGAGAACACCCCTCGCACAGCTCAGGCGCCCCCAACCCTCGCACGAGCGCACAGCCTGCCCACCGCGGAGAGCACACTTTCGGTTAAGGACACACACTCCTTCCCCGGGCGTTCGCCCACGCACAGCCAGCCGCACGCGCGCAGACAGTCGCACGCGCGGCCGCTCCACACGAGCGCACACGCACACACACTTTCTCACATTCTCTCCCTCCATCGCTATTTTTTTTTTTTTTTTTTTTTTTTTTGCCAAACGGCAGCTGCAGGCTAGGAGGCCCCGGCGGCGCCGGGAGGGAAGTTCCCGCGAAGGGGTCGCTACCGCCAGCTGCTGGGAGCACATCTGGCCTTTAGAAGAGAGGCGAGCGGGGGAGGCAGCCCGGCTCCCGAGCTAAATTGGGGGCAGCATCGCTTACCCCCGCGGCTCCCAGAAAGTGACAGTCATGGCTCCCGTTCTCTCGCTCGCCCCCGCAACGGAGCCCTCCAAAGTGGGGGGCTCTGTAGAGCGTGAAGTTGGGGGCCCCTTTTCCCAGTGGCCGCCTTTCCTCTTAGGCCCTCCCCAGCTGGGAGGGAGCGGCCGGCAGGTTCCATCTGTGGCTACGCCCCAGGTCAGTTTTCTTCCCTCCTGCACATCATGTCTCTCACGCGCTCCCCTTGGGGGCTCCTGTGTGTTGTGGGGTGAGGGTGCTTCCACCTTCCTGGGGAGGAAGTGTGAAGTCGGGGCCCTACCTGGCCTCCACTTACCCCTCAGGCTCTGACACCAAACCAGACTCTGCAGGGGAGGGACAGCAGTCACCGGGTCCAGGGAGAGGGGGCCAGCCAGTGGCCGCGGAGCCTCAGGCATGTGGGAGATGGAGGCTCTCCCCAGCCCCTAATCCCCACCGAGGGGGGAGGTAGAGGTGGGGGCCTGAGAGAGAGGGAGAAGGAATGGGCTCCTGCTCTGTAATTTGGAGGGGACCCCCCTCAATTCTGGGAAAAACCACAGCCACAGCACAGAGGCTTTCCCACGGGCCCAGAGACTATGCTCTCAGCTTTTAAGATGCCCCGAGAGCTCTCCTGATCTTGCATTTTGGGGATGGGGAAACTGAGACCCAGTGAGGCCCTGGCCTGGGTCACCCAGGGCTGCCAGGTGAACCTCCCTCCACATTTCCTCTCTAACTCCAAGGACAGACCATCATTGCATTTACCGGATGCCTCATTACAGGCCAGGAGTGGAGAGAGTGGGGTTTGGAAAAGCTTCTGTCGCCCCACACACCCCAGGCTTCCCAAGTTCAAGGGCACAGAGAGACCCATCCGACAACTGACGGGGATAAAATAACAACCACCACAAACACGATAGTGATAATAGGACTTCTCACTTGCTGGCCACGCACCACGTACTGGTCATTGCCTTACAAACACCCCCTTGGATGTTCTTAACCTTTCTCTGGGCCGTGAATCCCTTTGATAAACTGTTGAAAATTACATCCTATCCCCCGCGAGGCTCACACCTGCGACGTCTGTGGAATAATTTTAAAGGCTTCTCCAAACACCTGGAGCCCACCCACGAGCCCATGACCTCCCATCTTTGGACCCAGGACCCTGGTTAAACGCCCCAGAGATGCTTGTTTAATCTTCACAGAAGCCCCTACCAGATCATCGTTACTGTCCCTTTACAGATGGGGCTCAGCAAGGTTACCCATGTCCTAGGTCACCCTGCAGAGCCAGGATACAAACCCAGGACTGACAGCAGGACCAGGGATGAAGCCTGGGGCCGCGGGGTGCACGCCAGCAGAGGCCAGGCAGAGAGACCCTCTCCCCCCAGACTCACGGTCACCGTGGAGGCTGACAGCCTCCACGGTGCAGAGATGTGGCATAAGCTCCTTGTGTCTTCGTTTCTTTTGGGGGGAAGGGGTTGTTCGTTGATTAATTTTTTTCCAGCTTTATTGAGATATAATTGACACATAACATTGTAGAAGTTCGAGGTGTACAATGTATTGGTTTGATACATTTATATGTTCAAAAGGATTTCCACCATTGAGTTAGCTGCCACCTCCATGCCGTCACATAGTTACCATCTCTTTTCTGTGGCGAGAACATTTAAGATCTACTCTCTTAGCAACATTCAATTATATGATACAGTGTTATTAGCTCTAATCACCATGCCAACCTTCACCTAAAAAAAATGGGACGAATAGTGGGATGTATTTCTTAGGGCTTCCGGAAGCCTTGGACAAGGCGGCAGGGAAAGGTGGACAGTCCAACAGAACCAGCAAAACCCGGGGCCCAGCTGGAGGGGCGAACGGAGCAAACGCGGAGAGGGAGGGGGCCAGCTTTTCGGTGTTCACTTAAAAATCCGTGAAGACCCCATCCCGTCCCACAGCAAATCTGCGCCTCCGCGCGGGCACCAGGAATCCCAAAACGGGGAGGGGGGTGTAAAAACAGACACGCCTGGATGTCTCCCACTCCCCAAGCCCAAGGTATTTTTACTGGCTAATTGCTTAACTGAAGCCGCCCCGGCAGAGAGCGCGCCGCCGTAACCCGAGCAGGGAACCAGATCCAGCTCGGATCGTGCCCGGGCCGGCCGCGCAGGCGGGGGCAGGGGCGGCCGCCGACCACCCACCGCGAGGGCAGCCGCCCTGCCCGCCGCCGCCGCCGCCCCTGCTCTGCATTAGCGCCGGCCTGCGCCTCCCTCGCCCCTGCTCCCTCCAACTCCTTCCAGGCGACGTCCAAAGGCGACACAAGGTAGGGCGGGCCGGGCCCTAGACCTGAGGTGGGCGTTGGGCAGTACAGAAAGCCGCCTGGCCTGGGGGCGTCGATAGGGAGAACCGAGGGGCCGATAGGGTGGGATATTTGTGGCTGAGGATGTGGCTTTGGGGACAGGGGACTGGGCGGAGAAATGTCAGGGTCAGGAAGAGACAGAGCGTGCTCCCTCCCCCGGATTATAAAATGATCTGTGCACAAAATAAGTAGGATATTTCTCTACACACTCGAGATGTGCACACATATCGTGCATGCCAGTATGCATGATATTGCCCAGAGGGGCAAGAACTGTGGACCGAGAGAGGCACTGAAGACTCAGGCGGGTGCACAGCATAAGGGCTGTGCGCCCAGAATAGCGTGAGGCATGCAAACAGAACACATTTCCTACGCTGAACGTTCTAAGACGTGGGTCCGGTGCAGTGACTGCGTGCATAGTGAGTGTTTTAAGATATGAACAATATAGCACATTGTGTATGCAGAATATTCGTGCACACTGTGAGGTGTTCCATACACAGGACATTCTAAACGTGTGGAGCATAGCAGGTCACACATAGGGTATAGTCTGGGGGTGTGTACAACATAATGTATTCCAGACCTAGAATATTGTCGGCTCTGCAGACCGTATGATATAGCATTACACAGACTGCTGTAGGGTGCGTGTGTGATAGAACGGGTTATATCGTACATGGTATGGGTTTACACGAACCTTGTAAAATACGCACAATTCCACGCCTGTGGCACAGAACAGCGTGGGTGATTGTAGGCGATGCGGTGTGCATCCTGGGGACCACATATGGCAAGGAGAGGGGTCTGCATGGTGGCACCCTGTCTCCCCAGGCGTCAGGCAGCGTGTGGACAGTAGAGCATGGCGACGGGAATGGAAGGCTGTCAGGAGGTTTGCATGCGATCTAACACAAAAATAAAGACGCGGTGGTCGCCCAGCTAACGGTTATCGAGGCCTGGCTGTGCCCTTCAGAGGCACCCTGAGGTCACTGCTAGCAGATGAAACCCCCACTGTAGCCCTGTGAGGCAGGGTCTGTTTTGATCTCAGGTCCTGAGGAAGCAGAATGACTCTCCCACTTTGTTTTTGTGGTGTCGGAGCAACTTTTCCTCGCTTTGTCGTGCTGGAGAGAGTGGGCGGTTCGTGGAATGGGATGGAGATGTGGGGACGGGGCATCTTCTGTATGGGTCTTGGAGAGGCTGTGAGCTGGGGACGAGGTGACCCTCTGTCTGCATTAGGCGCAGAGAAGATGCAGAGACAAGAGATGTGTATAGAATGGGCACCGGAAGGGGGCCCTGAATCCTGGGGGTCCCCAACGCCCGAGTGTGCCAGGGCCTTTGGGAAAGCTCCTGATTGGAGCTGCACACCCACACTTCGGGGCGCTGTCCCCCCGTGTGCCCATTGCTACCTAAGCAAACTTCAAACCAAGGTAGTCTCATTGTCCCCTCTTGTCAGTAGCAAGCCAGATTCTAGGGCCCCTGGAGACTCTGCATGAGGGTATCCCAAGGTGAGGGAGAGAGGGAGGCGGCACCCCTGGCCTTGCCCAGCCCTACCAGATGCCCTCAGCACCCCACCTGTGCAGACCACCAGGGCCAGGTTTGGGGAGCAGCTGGGGCAGGGGTTACCCTGCACCCAGGCCCTGGCAGTTAATCTCCCCTGTCAGCTGTACATTAGAGAGAGGTTCATATTTTGGTCAAGAAAAAAAAAAAAGCAGCTGGTGTGTGCGCTGCTGCAGCCTGAGCTTGCCGCCTCCACTTGGCCCTTTTACCCGAAAGCACGCATTTTCCATGACGTTCTTCAATGAAATATTTGACAACATTGCAGCCCAGGAATTTACAGCCCTCTTCCCTGCGAGATTTTTGGGAGTTTTCTGGCATTAGCAGTGCATACTGCTCTAAGAAACAGAGCGCTCTGGGGACATGAGCGTCCTGGGCTCCCAGACGGATGCCTGGCGCGGCTGCAGCTCCCCTTCCCACAGAGGCAGCCTCCAAACCATCCTGATATATTTTTATCCCCGCTGCCTGGACGGCCATGCTCAGAAAGATGGCGGGATGTTCCTGCCAGCACGGGGGTGTGTGAGGATGTGTGTGGGGGGAGCGTGTGTCCCTCAGATTTTGTTTCTGAGCAAAGGGTCCACACAGAAGGAGAGAGCGGGTGCTCAAGGTGCAACAGAGACATGGGGACTGTCACTCTCCCAGTGGCCATCTGTCCTTCTGAGGTGGGAGTGGGGGACAGTGTTGAGAGAGATGAAAAAGGAATGCGTTTCCAAAAAAAGAAAATCCCCACCAAACCCAAAGGAAAATATAAATTAAATTTCAAGGGCCAGGTATTCTGTTTCTCAGATTTGAGGGGGAGATCAAATAAGACACACATACAACCCCCTAGGGAAGAGGGAGTTAGAACAGAGTGAGACCCGGGGAAACAGGGCTGGGCGAGACAGGGAGGGGAGGGGGGTGTGCTCAGATTTGTGTCTTAATGAAAAGCAGCAATTTTCTCCCAGAAACCTGCCCGTGTGTCTTGAAATGCGCCCATCGGTCTCTGATAGCTGGCACCGCTCTGTCTCTTCCCGTTTAAAGGGTGTTAAAAATGAGGAAAACAAGTGTTATTTTTAGGGAGAAACCAAAATCCGCTCAGCCCTGGCCCAGCTCAGGATGGGGGAGAGAGGACGGGCTCTACCTGTTGGAGGGCGTGGCCCACAGCCAAGGGTTTGCTGAGAAAAGGGAGGTGACACCCTCTTCCCACGCCATCCCCAGGTCTGGCGTGGGTCCTTTTGTGCCAGCCGGGTTGTAACTTCGCTGCCCCAGGGCCCCTGGAAGGATTTCCACTTGGGCATGCATGGGCTTCCACGGCTTTGCTGGGCCTGCTTTTTGCACAGTTGACTAGAGAGCCAGCTCTTGTGTGTGCGTGACATGGGTGAGGGCGACACAGCTCCCGGGAAGTCAGCTGGCCGGGTTGGGTGCTGGGCAGCCTGCCCTGTGTACTGGAACAGAGACACACATGGCCAGGGGACACGGAGACCCCCCTCATCCCCCGCCCAGAGAGAGACCGCAGATACTGTGTCATCAGAACCCAGAGACAAGCAGGTCAGAGAGGCAGAGACTGAGGCCCCAAGAGACACACAGAGATTGTGAGCAAATCAGGGAGAGAGACAAGAACAGACCAGAGCAAAGCCAAGGTTGAGAGAGAGAGAGAGAGAGAGAGAGAACTCACATGGATGGATGGATTCCCATGGTCTGCTTCGGGCTGTGGGGGCAGCTAGAAAGCTAGGGGCCATGGCTGGGGTCAGACAGGAAGGCCCAGACTGCAGGGAGGAGTGTGTGTAGGCGGCAGGGGTGGGGAGAGACAGAGACAGAGACAGAGAGAGAGACAGCAGGGGACAGGGAGGGCGGAAGCAAGAGACAGAGAGAGGGGCCAGGGAGGGAGGAGGAGAGGGGGAGAAGGGGATGTCTGGGGCGCAGCCCCTGCTGGGCACACCCTGGACAGCCTCTCTGGGGCTCCAGGCCCTCGGGCAGGCAGTGGCCGCTCTGACCTCTCTGACCTTGGAGTTGCTCTGCATCCACTTTTCCTGGGGGGGCCAGGACCTCATCCTATTTAGCCCTGGGGTGGGGCTTTCCCAAGAGAGTCTGGCAGGGTCTCTGTAGGGGCCATTTGCAGAGTCCCAGGGGAGGTTTGTGAGTAAAGGCCGAGGAAGCCAAGGGCAAGGCAGACCAGGAGAGCCCTGGCAGATGATTTAAACTCTGGGTGCCTCAGTTTCCCTATCTTAAGGGGGGATAACGTCAGTACCCATGCACAGAGCTGGCCTGAGGAGCAGAGGACAAGTGCTGGAAGGGGTCTATGCAGGGTGGCGGTGGGGTGGGAGTGGACACCGTCAACGGAACCATGGCAGAACTGCTAAACAAACAAAACCGCATGGAGACTTGGCTCCATTGCTGCGTGGCCCAGGGCTGGTGGCCTTACCTCTCTGTGCCTCAGTTTCCTCCTCTGCAGAACAAGAACAGTGATAGTCCCTCCCTTCTGGGTAGTTGAGAAGGGTCAGTAAAGGAGTCATTGTTAGCCTGGTTGTTATTGGTTGGGGTGCTGGGGGGACTCCTCACCCCTTCTCCTGCAGTCCCCGAAGACCTGTGGGGCCCCAGCCTGGGGAGTGAACACAACAGGGGAATCAGCCCATGTAGACTTTGGACAAGTCGCTTGTCTGTGGGCTCCAGTGACACACGCCCCCCCCCCCCAGCCCCCCGCCCCAGGCAGTATGGAAGGACAAGTAGCTTGAAATCCCCACACGGACTGAGAGAGCTGTGTGTCAGGTGGAGAGGCAGCTCCCGGGGCCATTTGATGACTAGGAACCAACTTCCTGACATGTGGAAGGATCCTGAAGCCTCAGGTGTGCTCGCCACTCACACATGGGCCAGGCTTGGTCCCTGGTCACCCTCTGCAGTCAACAGAGCCCCTACCTCCCCTCGTAGGGTGGCCTCCTGGAACAGGGCCTGGCCTGGCCGAAGACCTGGGTTAGAATCCCACTTCCCAGCCCTAGCTGCTGTGTGACCTCTGCACAGCTTCTTGACCTCTCTGAGCCCCCTTTCTCATTTGCACGACAGTCAAAGTAAAGGTGCCTCCGCCCAGGGCTGTTGGGAAGATGAAATGAGAGCAGCGTGGTCCTTAGAGGCTCACTGAGCCCGGCAGTGTCCCGGCCTGTGCTAAGGTGCTGCTGAGCCCACTTCACAGACTCGATAGCGAGGTACAGCGAGGGCTCCACGATTGTGCCGTCAGCTGTAAGACGCTTCCCTCCTTCCTCCCGACCCTGGGCTGCCATTGGCAAATCCAGGAAGAAGACGGAGACTGTCACCCCCCTAAACTCAGAGGCTCCACCTAACGAAGCCCCCAGCTTTCCACCACAGGTAATACCAAAATAACAGCCTCCAGCCCGTGTCCCGCCCTGTCCCCACCCGAGCCACCGGGCAGGGGGGGTGAAGCTGAGGGCTCCCGTGGAGGCCCCCCCAACACCCACCCCGCTTCCCAGCACCCTCCCCGACCGTCCAGTTTCTGAGAAAGGCCGGGGCAGTGGGCGGTGGGGGCCTGGCCTGGACCTGCACCCGGCTTGCATCCTGCTGGGGGGCTCGTAGCCCCTAGACTGCCCCCTCCCAGGGTGCTCAGGGGAAATGTTCACCTCCCTCTTTTGGTGGCACAGAATTGGGGCAAGAGGGCTTATGGCTATGCAGACACTGGAGCAGCCCCCACTTAGCGCCTTGGAGGCTGTGGGGTCCCTGAGCCCCCGGGGAGCCGACCTCCAGGGGGATTCCTTGGAGCAGGGGTCGGGCACCAGGTCTCCCTCTGGAGTGATTGCTGAACACCCCGCCAGCTGCTCTCCTCTGCCTAACGGTTGGAGCTCCTTGCGTGGAAAATGTGGCTTTGTCCCTTTTTACTATTATTATTTCTGCCTCTGGCTCAGTGTCACCTTCTTACCAGCCAGTGGCTTTCCATGCGGTAGAATTTAAAAATCAAACCAAGGTGAAAACTTAAAGCGGCCACTCAAACTTTCTAGTCCTTTTATTTTGAAACGTCTTTTCTCGATGCTTGAGATCAAATCCGTGAACGATTTGATCTCACGCTAGCTGGGGTTCGTTTTTAAAAGTAATTACCTTGGGGTGCCTGGTTTTCAGACGTGCATTTCATTTCTCTACCCGGGCACCAATTAATTTTTACCCTGGGTGTTTTTTCTTAATAATTACCAGCAAAAATTCTCCCTCTGACATGGGAAGATGTATAAGACCGCTATTTTAAAAAGCATAAACCTCCAAGTATTTTAAACATGTTGTTAGATTCCCAAGGTCAAAATTGATCCTTTTATCTCGCTTTTCCTCCCACCTCCCTTTTGGCTGTTAAAACTTGAGAGTGAGTTAGGTCCACGTGGCAGCTGCAGGCAAAGCTTCCCCCCACCCCCACCCCCCGGGGTCATTCCCACCTCCCCAAATTGGGCTAAGACCCATTTAATTCGCCATGAAAACTAACGCAATTAGGAATCAAATTCACTCTTTTTTTCAAAGACCAGCAATAAGCGTTCTAACAGCCTCCTCGCCACCGCCCCCGGGTTCTCCGCCGCCCAGCAGCATTTTCCGCAGGACTTCGCTTCGGGGCAGCCGCCCTTCGCCACCGCCCACCTGCCCCGGACTCCTCTCTCTCTCCCCCCTCTTCAGGCAGCCGACACTCACTCCGGTTTGCGAGTCTGACTCGAGCATTCTTTACGTTGCCTCCCAGAAAAGAATCGCCGACGGCTGGCGTTCGGCCGAGGCGGTGCCTGGGACTCGCCGGAAGCGCGCAACGGGTTTCTCCCGGCGCGGACCAGGCCCGGCGGGGCTCTGGGGGCGCCGTCCCCCGAGGTCGGGGCTGGCCCTGGCTGCGATGCGGCTCCGCGGGCCCCGAGGCCCCGGCGGCGGCGGCGGGAGGGTCCCGGGCAGACCCGGCTGGTTACTGCCGCTCTCGTTGTGCGACGAAGCAATTATTTTCCCCGTGGTTTGGGCTAATGATGGGTTCTGCTAGCGTGAACGCGGTGTTTATTTTACCTCGACCATCCCGGGAAAGGGGGCGCGCGCCTGGGCACCGGGTGAGGGACGCTGGAGCTGCAAATGGGAAAACTCTCAGGCTGGGGAAGGGTCTCGGTGGGTGGGGGCAGTGGGCACCCCTTTCTCACTCGCTGGGCCCTGCCTCGGTGAGAGGTGACGGGGGGCTCAGCCTTCTCCAGCGCGCGTCTGAGCAGAGGCTGGGGGGCCTTGGGCAGCGGGGCGCACCTGGGACTCACGCTCGCGGAGGGGCGCCTTCTGGAGACCAAGTCTGCGCGCGTCTTCAGGCCCCGACGCCCCACTTTGACCGTGGTGGGACTGCCCAGCCTGGGATACCGCGGCCGCCCGGCGCAGGAAAGAAGACGGGCATATAGGAAGGTTCTGGGCGCTGGACTCCGGATGCAACCCGGGTTGCCGCTAGAGGGTGACGCCTGGATCGAAGTCTAAGGTCCCCGAAGCTTGGGTGCCTCCAACCGGGTTGGTTGGTTGGTTGGTTTTCCCTGCGAAGCCGGGAAATGCCTTTTGAGTGCAAGATTGTTTGGGACGTGTCTATACTGGTAATGGGAACTAGCGGATGCCCAAGATTATGCAGTCATGCAAAGGGCAAAATGCACATCAAAGGTCTACTGTTTGGACTATTCCAGCTACGTGGCTTGGGACCGGAACGTATGCGGGAAACTGGCTCTGTTTGCCACCTGCCCGTGCCTGCGTAGACGAGCCTGGAGCGGGGTCACTGGACCCGTCGGGCTGATTTCTCAATGCAGCTTCCAAAACTCTCCTAATTCTTAATTCGGGCGGGCGTGGGGGCCGCAGTGGGGCTGCAGACGGGGGTGGAAGAGGGCGAAGCCCAGACAGACCCAGGACTCCCGCCGACGCTGGTCAGCTCTGATTTGGGGCTGGAGGAGATCCGGCTGGGCCCGAGGAACCCGCGCATACGCACCCGCGCGGGGTGTGGGGGTTGCAAACCAGAGATCCGGACTGCGTGAACGCGGACGGGGGAGGCCCGCACACAAACGAGAGCCGCCAGATGGTCACCGAGTCCACCCCCTCGCCCCCATTATTGCTCCACCGAAAGCCCACCCGGACAAGCGTGAGCCTCCGAGGCCGGAGGTCCCACCGGCGTCTCCCCCCGCCCCCCAGCTCCTTCCTTCACCCCGCCAGGCGTCCCGCCGAACGGAGACCGCGCTCGTTCCAACTCAATTAACTCGCTGCCGAGGCCGCCGCCGGCGACGAGCTCCTCCTGCAATTAGGGCCGCGCCGGCGAGGGCGGGGGCGGGGCGCGCAGGTAAAGAGGAACCAATTTGCCCCGGGGCTTTATCAACAAGTGGCTTAACTAGGAATTTACGTTGACAACTCAGCACCTCCGTCGGGGCTCCGGCGGCGGCCAGCCGGGATGACAAGCTGAGCTGTGGGGGGCCGCCCCAGAGCCCGGAGGCCTGAGGCTTCAAAGCCGCCCCAAGGCGGCCTCGGCCTCGGCCTGGGCCCCGCGCGCCGCGTGGACCGCGTGGACCTGGGCGCCCGGGCGCGCCGTGAGGGCAGGGGCCTGGCCGGCGGGCGAGCGCGGGCCGGTGGGCGCTGGGCCGTGTTTCCCGGCGAAGTAGGTGGCCATGTATATTTTTGTTCAAGTGGTGTTTATGTTAATGAAAAAAGGATGGAATTACAAACAGCCCGCCGATCGCGCTGCAGCCGCCGGGGCCTCGCGGTGCTGCGTCCAGGCCCAATCAAAGGGGCGCGCGCGCTGGGCCCGCTCCGGACCTTTGGCGGGACCTCCCTCCCCCTTCCTCTAACTGAGTGGAATTGGCATCCCAACCCCCCACCCCGCAGTAGCACAGTCAGGTTTCTGGATAAGAAAAACCCGAATTTAAGTCCCGCAGCGCCTTTTTTTTAAAGCGCACCCAGATAACTGGGGCGGGTCACTCGGGTGGGGGTTCAGTCTCCCTCCTCCCTCTCACGGCCGCCTTTCCCTCTTCTTTTCTTTATTTTAAAATAATATAATTAGCTCTGGCTTTGACATTCGCTTTCCGGCCTGGATGACTTTTTTTCTGGGGAAAAGCAGTTGTGTTTCCATAGGCCGCTCCAAGGCCCCCATCCCAAGAGGAAATGTTCTCTCTTTCTCAGCACCCACCGCTCTCTTTTCCTCCCTTGGTTGGAAAGGACCGCGGCGGCGCCTGGCGGCTTGTGACTCCTTGTCTTTAGTTAAATGAGAACCCAGAGTAAAAACAGGCGGGACCCAGCTGGAAGGAGAGCGCGCCCGCAGCCGGTGGAGAGATTCCGACGGCGCGGGAGGCCTGCCGTGGCCGGCGGGACGGGTGTCGCCTGGGCCAGGGGAGCGGGGCTGATGCGGGACCGCGCCCCGCGCGGATGCGCAGCGCCCTTCCTCTTGCAAACGCATCCCCGGCCCCTTTCCCAACACTATGCGGCTGCGTCTCCACGGGCAAAGTGAAACAGACACCGGCGAGTGGCTAGCCCGGTGGAAAATTCAGGGCCTTGTCTAATCTTTTCCTAGAGGACCTCGTTCTGGGGAGATTTGGCTTTTCCCGGTACATTTCCACAGCTCTTCACCACACTCTGCTTGTGTAGACGCTGCTGGCCGCCCTTTCCAATCAGCTCCGCTTCGGACTTGTCACATAGGGTGCCCGGCCACTGCAGATGGAAGGCGGCGGCCTAGAGAACACCCTGGCCTGGGGCTTCCAACCTGGAGAGTGGGCTCTGCCAGCAGCCTTGGGGCCACATCCCCCAGTTTGAATCTCTGCTTCCCCCATCACTACAAAGCAGACGCATTACTCAAAAAGGCTTGGAAGGCCAGGCTCGTTCTGACTCAGCAATCTGCCTGGATCCCAGCAGTAAAGAAGTGGAGAGAACCAAAGGAAAAAAATTCTCTCAGGGAAGAGGGAATTAGGAGGATAATTACTCAGCTGAATTAGAATTCTGCGTGTAGACTTTCTCCCATCTGGGGGAGAATTGTTCTTAGGGCGATTCATTCTAACCCCTAGATTTAGGTGGAGTGTGTGCACGTGTGAGGGTGAGTTACACGGAGAGAGGACCTCTGTTTGAGGACGGTGGCTCCTCTCTCCTCTGCCACCTCAGGGTTCCCTGCCAACTCCTGGAAACTGACGTGGGACCCCTTTGATGGGGTTGGGAGGGTGGATCTGTGTGCCTCCTGCATCTTAGGTGATGGAGTCCATCACCCTGCTGTGTGTGCGTGTGGGGAGCATTCTTAACTTGAAATCAAAGCATCTGGAGGTGGGAGGTGCAAAACCAGTTGTGTGGGTGCATTTGGGGGAATAGCAGCACCATAGCTTTCACTGGTCTCTCAAAATCCCTAACAACTGCCCCCCCCCCCAAGTAAGAACCACCAAGATCCGACAAATTGGGCCTAAGTCAGTTATTGGCACCCCTTTCTTTCGAAGAGTTGCCATTTGTCAAACTCGTGCACTCCGCTGACACTCCCTTGACGGGTTTTGTAGCCTTGACATTGAGCAGAAGAGGGAAAAATCCAGGAGGGGAGCCGGGTGCCGTACAGCACCCTCCGCTGCTGCAGGCCGGAATCCGCCCCCTCTCCTCTGGGCACGGGGTCACAGGCTCCTGGCCGGCCACGTTTTTCATGCAGAAGCGCTGGGGTCGCAGGCCCAGCGGTGAGAGACCCCGGCGCAGTTGCTCTCAGAGCTTCTGCTGGGCTCCACGTCGCCAATTTGTCTGCCAGCACGTGTTTTATTCGCTCAATAGCCTTCAGCAGGTGCCGGGTCGTCAGCATACCCGGCTCCCCTTGCGTTCTGGCCAGCCACCTCAAGCTGGCATTTAGTCTGTCACGATTGGTGGCCGATGTGCATTCCCAGCCGTGTGCCCAGCTGACCTTGTGTTCTGCCCGTGGGGGTGGGAGTGGCTTTGCTCTGAGGGACTTTGGAAAGCAGGGGGGCAGGTGAAAAGAGGGAGCGGGTCCCGTGAGGGCTGCTCTCCAGGGTTAAGCTGTCTCCCTTGTCCACCCACACAGAAGGGTTCCAGAGGCAGCCCCGGCCAAGGGCCAAATCAGCCACACTTGGCTGCTGAGCCTTCACCGCCCTGGCGGCCTGGCCCGGGCTCGGGGGAGCCGCTTTCCCCACCCGCACCACCACCACTTTCTCCGGGGCTGGTGGATTTCAGAGCCGAGCCTTGAACTCGCCTTCAGGCTGGCAGGGGGCCCCTTCTGCGCGTCCCAACCATTTATTCCATCCTGCAATTAAACCCGAGGTCAAATATCTCCTTAACGACGCTATCAGGCCGGCGGCTCATTATGGCGTATATTTAGCCGTAAACTACGGGTTGTAGTGAGGAGGAGATGAAAATTATTGTGTTCTGGGAATGAATCCTTTTAGCAGAAACCAGAGCTGTTATTTACCAGGGAGAACTAAGTACAGGCTCGGCTTCCAGGCGACCCCAGGCAGGACGGAGCTGAGCTTCCAGGCCCTTTCCGGCTTCGCCTGCGCCCCCGCCCCACGCCTGGCACCGGGTGCGGCCTCCGTGCTGCTTCCCGAGGGCCAGAAGGCGCCGCCTCCGTGCGCACTGGTCTGCGGCCGCTGAGGAGCAACATCACTAAGTGGCAAAGAGATCGTTTACATCCACCGCGTCTGGTCTTGGCTCCCAAATTCCGAGTTCCCGCGGCACCGTTGCTTGGTTTGCAAGGAGAAAGCCATTGGTAGTGTTGTAAGAATGTGGCACAGCAACCATGCGAGGAATGGTCTGGAGCTTGGTATGGTCAACACATGTGACTTCTAGAGTGGGTCTACTTCCACTGTGCAGCCTTGAATGAGTTACCCAGCCTTGCTGAACCTCAGTAGCTTAATTTATAAATGGAGAGAGAAGTCATATCTCCCCCCCCCCCCAACTCCGGGAGGCTCAGAGAATCAAATCACATATTAATGTGAAGGCTGGAGCCTAGCTCCTGACTCAGGCTGGAAGATCAGTAAATGGTGGCCAAAAGAAAAACCAGGAGGATGCTGGTAAAAAGCAACTTTACAGGCTGATGGAATGAATGAATGAATGAAACCACTTATGTCAGAAGGTGTGGGAGGTTTGAGTCCAGGGTTGGACAGACCCAAGTTTGGATGGGGCCTGGGCCCTCACCAGCTGTGCCCACCAGTTTGGGTAACTTACTTGCCCTGTCTGGACCCCATCGTCCTCATCTTTGAAGACTACCAGACCCACAGTTGCCAGGAGTAGCTGAGATCCACTGCATGGTCTCCAGTGAGGAGCTCCCCGTGAAAGAAGATGCCCAAATGTTATCTCACTCCCTGCCTCCCCCCCCCCCGCCCAACATCCTGGATGTCATGGTGGCCCTGGTTGGCACCAGAGGCTTCCAGAAACACTGGTGACACTCGGCTTGGTCCTGGCAATGCTAGGGGGATGGGTATTTGTGTGGGTCCAAACCACCCCAAATTTAGCCTCTCAGGAAGTGACCGGGTGACCCACAAGCTACAAATATTTGGACAAATGAGACGAGGGAGTCCCCAGTCTAAATGTTTGCCCAAGACCTCCAAGGGAGTAGATTAATCATGAGGCTAATGGGCCCCTCTCCCAGGCAGGGCAGGTGTGTCCTAGAGGAAAGGCGCTGTGGCCCCCAACTCCTGCTGGCCAAGGCCCAACTTCCCTGGCTTCCAGGCTGGGCGGGACACCAATGCCTCCATCCCCTCCCTGTGGACGTCCTGCCCGGAGATTCTGGGAGCTCCTGCCAGATAGATGTGGGTTGTGTTGGGGCAAGTGCAGACCTCCTTGACCCCCCCTTTAAATACACACACACAGACACAGACACACACACATACACACACACACATACACACACACACCAACCAGATCCCCAACACTGCCTTCTTAGGGCAGCCTCCCACTGTCCTGGGGCGCTGTCCTTTCGGTTCACCTGTTTCCTTTCTTGCCCACTGCCCATCTGGAAACAGACAGCAGGGAGTCCCGGGGCCCTCTGAACTTGAGTCCTGCGAAGGGAGGGGTGCCAACGCTCTTTCTTCATCTTTACGCGTCGTGGCCATTTCTGGAGGTGTTTGCAGTTCCAAGGGGAGAGTGCTGGACTGTGTGCTGATGCTGTGCTGTCACTCACAGCTGCGTGACCTTGGCCGGGTCCCGCCCGTCTCCAAGCCTCTGCTGCTGCTTCTGGGAAATGGGGATTGCGTGTTGGCTCTCTAGAGGCTAGGCCTTCTACCTCTCATGTTCGGTGGTGTGACCCTGCTTCTTAGTTTGATTGGCTTGCCTCTTGTGGGGGCATCATCCCCGTCCCCAGCCCCATCACCTTCACGAAGCATGATCCAGGTACTTCACAGGTGTTCAAGCCCAAGGTCACTCTGGACCCAGGCTTCTTTGAAGGCTCAGGGACTCAGGGGGGTGGGGGACACAGGGAGAAACTCAACAGATTTAATCATGCAGAATTCCTATGACATGATGTTGCAAGATGTATTTTTTGTTGATTCATAGAAATATATATGTGGTTTGTTATTTTAAGACAATGTGCGTTAAGGGCTTGAGTTTCTTTGGGCTGCACATTGTGTTACCCAGGAGCTCCAAGAACAAAACCCAGAAAGAATGGTTGGGCAGGAAAGGCATAAACGTGTTGCTGGGTGATCCCACTCGTGTTCATTAGCCTCAGGTGGGTCCAAAAGCGCTGACTTCGACAAACTGTGGACTGAATCAGAAGCTGGGATCCATATGCAGGGCTGGCTTCCTTGCCGCTGTTCAGGTTGTTTTGTTGCTGGGAGGGTCTCCATCCGAGATGACAAATTCATTCAGTCTGACATGCTCTTGGAAGCACACTGCCTGTTACTCACGGCGGGAGAATCTGCTGCCCAAAACTTTTATTTCATTAGAAGCGTGTTTACTGTCGGGAGAGCTGGCTGCCCCGACGAGGAGCCCGAAGTACAATACTCCAATTGTGTCGTCCGGGGCCTCGAAATTGCAGTTCTTGCACAAACTAAGTCCTTTTTGTGAAAAAAGAGTTTTTCTCTGCTTTCTCCCCCTGTGGACATGAGCCTGAATGCCTTCCTTGTGGCCGGCTTGCTCAAGCAATGGAGGAAATCGCAGAAGATCCAGAAGGATGGGGTGTACTCAGACAGCTTTTTTCCCTTTTGGGATCAGATTTGAGTCTGTTCTCTCGGTTTAACACAGATTTTTGACAGCTGCCCTGTGGGGAGACTGACGCTGAGTACAATTGGCGTCTGGCCTCAGGAACCCTCACCCCAGTTTGTAAAACAGGATGAAGATGCTGAGACCACAGTGTTTGCAGAGCCTCTCTGCGTGGCAGCACCCAGCTGAGTGTTCTGTTAGCTCGTTTACTCTCCAAGCAACATTCCAAGGGTGACTTGGAGATTACCATCCCTGTTCTGTGGATGAGGTCATGGAGGCCTGGAGACCTGTCGTGACTTGTCTGCAGTCACACATTTCTGAGTGGAAGAGCCAGGGGCTGGTGTGGCACCGGGCTCCAGAGCCTCCCTCTGTGCTTAGGGGACCTGGGGATCCACTCATCAGCGCCACTGACACTGCATATCAGACTCAGGAGGAGGAATTCTGCCCGTGCAAGATGAAGGCGCTGCAGGGGATAGTGCGGAGGCTGGCGCCTGGCGAGGGTGGATGTTAAAATGAATTGCCCAATTTCCATATTGAGTTTATAGTTTCCTGAAAAATGGCTGACTGTAGACCACCCGAGAATCACTCCTGATGCTCTAAAAATTGCATTCTAAGGAATAAATGCATGGGGGGAGGGTGTTTTTATTCGTGTTTTAGTGTTTGTGCGACATCTGGAGCATCTGTGCTCGTGAAGGGCTCTTTTCCAAGCAGGATTTGCAAAGAGAATTTGTGACCCGAATTTGAAGCTAACTTTGGGATGAAAAGGTTTACTTGGACCGGCAATTGCATCACCATCAAAAATAGCTCCGTCCTCGTCTTTTAAAGATACTACGTGAAATACGTACAGATGGGGCTTGCCTCAAAATAACCCAGGGGCAAGGGGACCTGGGAAGGGATGGAGACAAGACAAGATTGCACATGAGTTGATACGTTGTTGAAGCCGACAAAAGGCAGATGGGGCTGCTTATGGTGTTTTCCTTACTTTTGTGTACTTGATTTTTTTCCATGGTCAATTTTTTTTTTTAATTAAAATCACCTTTCTTGAGCTCATAGGAACCAACATGGCCAGGTAGGTAGTGGGCCAGGGAGCTGTGCAGAGTTCACTGGTTATAAGGATGAATTAAACCCATGCACACATGCACGTACACAACACACACACACATACACACACTCACACATCCAGAAGAATAGAAAGGATTCCTAGACATTTAAAGCTGGAAGGAAACTTGATGTGGTTTTGTTTCCTTCTCTCATTTTGCAGTGAGAAATATGAAGACCAGAAAGGGTAAGCGGCTGATCCAGTTTGCACAGCAGTGGTAGTGGTAGTGTCAGGACTAGACTGCGTAACAACATAGACTTCTGGTCCTTTTTTTTTTTTTAACTGTGTCATGGAGCAGAAGAAAATAATTGAGTATTTGCTGTTCTATAAAATCACTGAAGCAGGCAGTCGACCAAATCTTATGCTCAGGGGGCTGGCTCGGTGGCACAGTGGTTAAGTGGGCACGTTCCACTTCTCGGCGGCCCAGGGTTCGCTGGTTTGGATCCCGGGTGCGGACATGGCACCGCTTGGCAAAATGCCATGCTGTGGTAGGCGTCCCACATATAAAGTAGAGGAAGATGGGCATGGATATTAGCTCAGCGCCAGTCTTCCTCAGCAAAAAGAGGAGGATTGGCAGTAGATGTTAGCTCAGGGCTAATCTTCCTCAAGAAAAAAAATCTTATGCTCAACACCTGGATAAAAAGGTGAACAAAGCAACGAGCCACCTGGACACCAACTATCAGGATGCTGCACTGTCTCGTGGCTGGAGCTTCTAGGTGGCGGGCTGTGTCTTCCGTTTTCTTAGGATGTTTTGGGATCTGCTGAAATATCTGTAAATGCAGTGGCTGGACGTTGCTCCCTCACACTCTCCTCATCTCTTCAGCCATCCCAGTCGTGGCAGGTGATATGCACTCCAAGTATTTACATAGACTGGGTCTTAAAACTGGGGGTTAGGGGATTCCAAAACCATCGACAGGCTGGAGGAGTGTGTTCTCACTGGGCCTCCAGAACTGACTCTGGAGCAAAACAGAATTGACCTGCCAAGAGAGCCACATGTTTCTCTCACACACAAAGCAGGAAGTCGCCCCTGGATCTACTGAATTAAGGAACAGAGCTGTGCCTGCGGTCCAGGATCAGGAAGTCCCCACCCCACTGGCCTCTTGACCCCCGGAGACAGGTGACTGGAGGCTGGAGCACCGCCCCAGAAAGCACCGAGTCTCCAGGCCTGCACGCGCCCACAGAGCCCAGCCCCCCGCCCCGATGCCAGGGTGCCTCCCTTCTGCCTCCTGGTCTTGTGCGAAGGCATCTCGCTGGCTGAATCTCATTCACGTCCAGCACTTTGGCTGCAAGGGAGTCTGGGAAATGTAGTTCTTTACTTTGCAGACCAGGAAGTCACGTGAGAACGGAGGAGTGCATGCTGACAGCCAATCAGATGCAGCACCACGGCAGCACAGTCCCTCCCTGTGCCCAGAGAGGGCTCTGTTCATGGCACGGGCCGAGCACTCGACCAGCTGCCTGTGATTGGCTGGAGGTGTGGGCCTCCGTCTCCCTGCACCTCGGCCATCGTCTGTCCCCAGCATCCAGCACAGTGCCAAGCACATACATGAAAAGGACGCTTTAGTTCTGTATTTGTGTCATCAGTCCATCTAGTATCCACCCATCTATTCATTCAGTAAATATTTACTAAGCACCAGGCGTTGCCCTGGTGGTTAATAAGGAGCTTCCATTCTGGTTGGGAGAGGCAGACGATTAACAACAAGAAAGGACAAATCAACAGGAAAGCTAATTTCCAAGAGACTGAAGTGTGATGAAGCAAACAAAACCAGGCAGTGGGAAAAGAGGGGTGGGAAAGAAGGGCACATCTGAGGTGGTGCCATTTAAGCTACGGCCTGGAGGACAAGGAGTGGGACAGGCAATAATCAGGAAGAAGAGCGTTCTACCAAGAAACAGCACGTGCAAAGGCCCTGGGGTGCAAGCAGTGTGCTGTCTTCCAGGATCCAAGAGGAGGCCAGTCTGGCTGGGGTGCGGGGAGTAGAAAGCAGAGGAGGCAGAGAGGGCTGGGAAAGGTGGGCAGGGCTAGGGTGACCCTGCTGGTCTGGAGGGCCAGGAAAAGTGTGTGGATTTCTTCTAAATGTGATGGCCAACCGTTGGTGGTTTTTGACAAGGAGAGTGAGTTGGTGTCTTGGTGGTTTTAAAAATGTGTCTGCAATTCTTTGATACCCCTTCTCTCAGAGGGAGTCCAAGGTCAGTATGACCCTCACTTGAACCTGGGCAGACCTTTGAGACTGCAAATAGCATGTGGCAGAAGTTACATCGTGTGACTTCCAAGGCCAGGAGAGGAAAGGAGGTGGCTGCTGTCTCAGGACACATGCCTTTGGAGCTCAGATAGCCTTGTAGGGAGTCAGGGTACTCAGAAGGCCCGGTGCTGGAGAGACCATGTGCAGAGGCCACATGAAGATAAGAGAGATGCCCAGAGCCCCCGCCACCCCGGCCCCCACCCCACCCTTCCAGTCTCCCGAGCTCAGGTGGGAAGTGAGAGTGAAGAAGACGACCCACGCCCAGCCCCCTGCGACTGCGCCCACAGGAGAGCCCTCCAGCCAGAGCCACTCAGCCCAGCCCTCTCGAATTCCTGACCTACAGAAACTGGGTGAAATAGTAAAGCCACTCCATTTTGGCATGATTTGTTATGCAGCAGTAGATAACCAGAAAAAAATTCTATTTACACTTTGAAAACGAACTCTTTATTGAAATAGAACATGTACACAGAGACGTCCACAAATTAGCTCGATGGGTTTTCTCAAAGGCAACGCACACTCTAAGTGGCGAGCAGACGCAGACACATCATCCGCCTCCCCCGGCAGCCCCTCGTGCCCGGCTGCCATCACCACCACCCTGCAACGGACCGAGTGTCTGTGTCACCCCAAAGTCCGTATGTTATAATCCTAGTCCCCAGTCCCGTGAAGGTATTTGGAAGTTGGGCCTTGGAGGGGGAACTAGGTGACAAGGGGGGAGCCCTCCTGAATGGGGTTCATGCCCTCACAGAAGAGACCCCGCAGAGCTCCCCGGCCCTTCCGCGGCCGGGTGAGGACACAGCAAGAAGGCACCGTTGATGGACGAGGAAGTGGGCTCTCCCCAGACACCGAGTCTGTTGGCGCCTTGATCTGGGACCTCGCAGTCTCCAGAACTGTGAGAAATAAGTGCTGGGTGTCTAAGCCGCCCAGTCGACGGTATTTTTGCTCTAGCAGCCCGAGCTGACTCCGACGCACCCAAAGGGGAGCGCTCTCCACGCAGGCGCAGTGGAGTCCTGCCTCCTCGTGCGCGTGGTGTAAATGCCATGATTCAGAATGCGCGCTGTGACCTGGCATCCCTCCCTCTGTGGCATCGTGTGCGATTTGTCCGGGTCATTGCATGGAGTCGTGGTTTATTCGTCTCCACCACTGTCTGGCATCCCAGCGCACACAGGATGCAGGCTGTTGGTCGTCCTGCTATCGAGGGACTTGCCCTCAGTCCCAGTTTGAGACTATCATCAATCGTGGTGTTACAAATTTTGTAGCGCTTGACTTTTGGCAGACACAGATCTGTATTTCTGTTCGCTATTGTTGCCATGTCTCTTGACGTGTAAGAGACCACCGTAAAATGTAGTGGCTTACGACAATGACCATCTTCTTCTTCCTCAGGTTTCCGTGGCTGGCCTGGGCTCCGCCGGGCGGTTCTTCTGCTCTGTGTGATGCTCCATAGCATGAGCTGGGCTGGACGTCCAGGCCGCTGGGTCTCCTGGTTGCTGGTTGGTGCTGGCCGTTGCGGGGAGCTCAGCCGGGACTTCTCACCGGAGCACGTGAGTTCTCCCTGTGGCCTCGCCACGTGGCTCCAGCTTCTAATAACAGGGTGCCTGGATCCCCAGAAGACGATGTGGAAGCTTCCAGCCTTCTTAAGACCTGGGTTCAGATGTCCCAGACCACCATTCTATTGGCCAGAGCAGTAGAGGCCCAGCCTGGACTCGAGGGGAGGGCTCCATCTCTGGACAGGAGCCCGCCTTGCACCTCAGGCCGGGTGGCATTGTTGGGGAGCATCTTTGGAGCTTAGGAGCGAACCGTGGGGCTGATTGCCACTCGAGGAGGACCACTCTGGCTGCCGTGCAGAGAGGAGTGTGTGCTCAGAGTCCCCTGGGACTGAAGAATCACCTCCATGCCCTCCTCATCTTCACCTCGACTTCTGCATTAAAGGTCAGCCCTCCCAGGGCCCCTGGGGGTGAGCACTGACTGAGGGAGAATCCCAACCTCCCTTGGCCTCATCCCAACTGACAGACCCTGCTGCTCCCTCTGGCTTGGGTTCCCAAGGGCACACCCTCCTCCACAACCCAGACAGTGGCAGCGTGTGGACTCCATAGAAATGGAGAAAGGGTTTTTCATCCAGCTTAGCCAGAGATGGGCAAAGAAATTGGTTTTAAAATTGATGGAGACAGATACACAGAGAGGAGGACACCATGTGAAGACACGGAGACCTGGGGAGAGGCCACGTGACGGCAGAGGCAGTGACTGGAGGGAGTAGAATGCCGAGGACGGCGGCCACACCAGGAGCTGGGAGAGGAGCTTGAAATCGATCCTCCACCAGAGGCCCCGGAAAGAACCGACCCTGCCGACCGCTCGATTCCAGGCTTCTGACCCCGCAACCGCGAGAGACTCAATTTCTGCTGTTTTAAGCTCCCCAGTGAGCGGTACACGGGTGTGGCAGCCCCAGGACCGCGTACAGGTTTAGAGATCTCATTTTTCGTGCATATGTATGTATTTGTTCAATAAAAGAGATGGCATTATAAATCAGTGGCAGTGAATAAAATTCGTTAAATTGTGTTGGTTAAAAAAAAAAGACCGAATGTTGTCTATATAATTGATGTGCTCATAGAGATAAAAATCCAAGCCTTCATAGAGTTCCTCGTGTTTCAATTATTTCATTCCTTTAAACAACAATGTGGCTAAAACCAAGAGAAAACATTTTTTTATGAAACAAACAGAAAGGGTTCAGTGACTTCAGTGGGTTAACCATCCCACCGGCGTGGCAGTGGGGTGGGGGCTCCAGACAGCGCGTGTGTGGCGGCGTCTGTGGACCTTGGGGCTCTGCCCATCTCCAGGGGGAGGGGGCCTTTCCCAGAAGTGCTCACCAGCGCGCTCGGTCCCGGACGGCCGCAGGGCCAGCTGCTCCGGGACTGGGTCGGGGTTTGCCCCTCCGAGCCGGGCTGCAGGCGGGAGCCGCCTCACTCCGGGACAGGCCCCCACTCCTGTGACCTCCTCCATCCCAGGGCCTCCAGTGGCGCTGGCCTCCTGTGCTCAGCACCCATGTCTTTGGAAACAAAGTGATGGGAATCCTGTTCTCGACCCTCGCTGGGCAACCGTTCATTTAGTCCCCTCGGCAATTCTAGGAGGCCAGACTATTCTCACCATCATCCCCAGTCTACAGGGGGGAAACTGAGGCACAGAGAGGTCCAGTCACTTTCCCCACTGCACCCACTGTCCAGCTCTCCACTTGTGGCCTCTTGGAGGCTGGGGAAGGATGGGAAGGGGTAAGGAGGGGCGAGGGGGTCTTGGAGACACAGCAGCCCACGTGGACTCTTCCTCAGGCCCCGCCCCGCCTCACCTGCGTGGAGCGGCCGCCCCACCGCCAAGGCCCCTGCCACACCGTCACGGACGCCCCCTCATTTCATTTTCCTCCCTCGCTCGTCGCCATCCGCAGTTGTGCTGTTTGCCTGGTGTCTAAAGCGCCCTCTCGAAGGCCGTGTCCTGAGGGTGGGGAGCGTTCTGTCCTGTTCTCAGAGGTCACCTCCTGCCACCTGGACGGAGTGGGCTCCGACGTGCCGGTTCCTGCAGCCTGGTGCAAGGAACGCCCCAGCCACGGGCGCTGTTGGGGGCACAGGAGCAAATCGGGTCTGACCTCAGGATCCGCAGAGAACATGTGCGCAGACGTTGCTCCCCGAGCCGCTCTGTCTGCACGGGGCCCGCCGAGGGCTCGGCTCTCAGCCCTCAGTGGGAAGACCGCGGCCGCCCCGTCCAACACGAGGAGGTTGGGGTGGGGAGAAGCCGAGTCACACGGTAGGAGGTGAACTGGCCGCTGGCCCCCAGCTCCCGGAGCCCCCCAGCCACATGGCCAGGGCACCAGCCTCCCGCCTGCAGTCTAGCCTGGGGAGCGGGTTTTAGGAACATTCCCAGGACAGTTCCCCTTGTTGTCCGGAGTCAAGAATGCTGTGACAGGATGCTGAAGCCGCATCTCCTTGTCTTGAGGTTCTGATAGAGGCCCCAGAAACCAGGCGGTGGGTGTCAGGTGGCCCCACAAAGCGAGGCCACCCCAGCAGAGCGCCCGCCAAGCAGGACTGATGAAGCCAAGACAGAGGGACTGTACCACTTGGGTCAGAAAGTTTGGGAGCCGGTAGACACCTGCGAGCTCACCCGGGAGCGGGTCACGAGGTCCCAGACAGAGTTCAGGGGGGTGAGAGGGCAGGGGGCATGTTTGCTTCCGCCTGCTCTCTGTCGAGTCCTGTTCGGTTCATGAAACGGATTTGCAACAAAAACTATTGATTATACATCAGGTCACCAGTTTCTAAAGCACTTTTCTATAATTGTGAATGAAAAATCTCACTCCTCTCAGTGGGGAAACGATAAAGGACACCGACGTGTGTCGATCTACAGCTTGTCGGACCCCTCACTTCCTTTAGTTCTCCAAACATTAGGAAGAGTGACCCCATTTCATATTTGGGGAAACTGAAGCTCAGAGAAGTTAAGGAGCTTGCCCAAGGCCACACAGCTAACATACGACAGAGTTGGGCTAAAACCCAGGTCTCTTTGATGCTGGGGGTACCGATCTCTCCCATCCCACATGCTTTTCTAGACCTTGCCTCTCTCCCATCAAGGGGCAGAGCTTGTGTCCCCTCCCATTGATTCTGGGCAGGCTCTGTGACGAGCCCTACCCGAGGGGACAGCATGAGTGACGGGATGGGATTTCCAAGGTTTTGGGACCCTCGCTCTTGGAACCCAGCCATTATGCTTCGAGGAAGCCCAAGTGGCCTGGGAGAGGCCACATGGAGAGGCCCCAAGGCCCCCGGCCCCCAGCCCCGGCTTGCTCTCAGCCCACAGCCGGCCCTGCACCCAGCTGCGTGGGCATGCCGTCTTGGATGTGGGTCCTGCAGCCCCAGGAAACCTTCCCAGCCGAGACCGCAGAGAAAACCAGCTCTCACCATGAGCCCGGCCCAAACTGCAGATTTCTGAACTCGGTCAACGACGGCCGTTTGCAGCCACTGCCTCTCGGGGCGGTTTGGTCCTCAGGAGGGGACCGCTGGGGACACAGAAGCCCAGGCCTCCCCGGCGCCCCGCAGACTCCTGCCCAACTCTGCTCTGAGGGGCCTTCTCACAGGCGGTGGAAGGTGAAGCGGAAACTAAGGACAAGATTCCAGAAGTTTTATGTCTGGAAGGTTGAGACCCACAAGAATATCTTAATGTCAGAAGGGAAAGAGCTTCTGTTCTCAGCAAAACTGAACGAAGAAGAGAAAGGCTGAGAGCCTGGGCCCAGGATTCTCCACCTGGAAACGCGACTTCGCTCCAGTGGGGTGTTTCTCTCTCTGACTCTGACAGACCGCGCGTCAAGGGACACGTTGCAAAAATTAGTTCCACATCATGGTAAATTTGATTTGCGATCACTCCACCTAGATTAAGATATCAGATTTATTTTTACGTTAAGGCATCCGCTTCTAAATGAAAGTATGTCTATAAAAGGTGCAGGTTCCGTGTAGATCCCATCAGAGCTGTATTTCGGTTGGGCTTTGGCAAACATTTTTTTAAATTAGGCGTTGTAATCAGGTAGCTATGAAAACAACCACGGTCTTCATTTTGCCCACAGACAGGTGGTCCCAGAGCAGAGGTCTCTGGAAAGACATACGCGGCCATGTGGTTTTCATAAGCTTCTCACGGCGGCCCACTGCCGGCCTTGGGACTCCATCTCATTCCTGTGACACTGAACTTTCATCCTCCTGCTGCCTCTGATGGCCCGTCTGGACAACCTTGTTCTGGACAGTTGGGTCTGTTAGGCCCCAAACACACACATAGGGACAGCCGCTAGTTCTTAACGGAGCTGTCAGCGTGCAGCAGGCACTCTGCTAAGAGCTGTCGACGTCAGAAGGCGTTTCCTTCATTGTCGTTTTATTCGAGAGGAAACTGAGGCTCGGAGAGATGAGTAATTGCCCAGGGTCACACGACTCGGAAGTAGCGAACCGTGGCAGGCTCCCCCCAGAGTCTGGACTCTTCGCTGCTGCATTTTCCTCTCCCACCCAGAATGGAACAGCTGGGGAGATCCAAGGGCAGAGAAGGAAAGTGAGCAAGAGAGCCTGTCCACACAGCGAGAGCCGGGCAGATGGAGGAGGCGGAGGCCAGCGGGGCCGAGGGTCATCAGAACCCAGAGGACGACGCTGATGACCAGGACCCACCTCAGGCTTGGTTGGGTGTGGCCAAGGGAATTAGTGTTGCCCCAGTGCTGTGCCTGTCTGCGCACATGCAGAACCTGGCGTCTGCTTCTGGGCACTGCATTTTGTGAAGGGCGTTGATAAATCATAGCTCGCGTCAGGGAGGGGACCAGGGGGTGCCGGTCTGAGGACCGTGGCCTAGAGGCACATACAGAGGAATTACGGGTCGAGTGCAGAGGAATGAAAAGTTGTTATTTATTTTGGTTGGGGGTGATATTAGCATTTGTATCATAAACTGACAGAATATTCAACCAATAGTGGCTGAAAAAAGGAACAGATTTTGTCCCTTTGCACAGCAAGAATCCTACAGGCAGGGCAGCTCCGTGGTTCTTGATAACACCTTGGAATCTGGTCCTTCCATCATGCTGCTCAGCCGGGGAAGTCTTTCCTCAAGCTCACAAAATGGGGGCAGCAGCTCCAGCTGTCACATCAGATACAACCATGTGAGTGCGAAAGAAGACACACACAATCTTCCTAGAAGCCCTTCTGTTTAGGATCTGTTGACCCAAATTGGGTCACACGTTCCTCTCCTGGCTGCAAGGAAACAGGAAATGAGAAGCTGGCATTGTCAGGCTCTCTGGTGGGAGGTGGGCTCTCCTACTATCAAAAAGGAAGGATGGCTCCTGGGCAGGCAGTAAGAAATATTTGCTGCAACACTGCTTGTGTTTCATTTTTTAAAAATCAGCTCTGCTGAGGTCTAGTTTACATCCAGTAAGACACACTCATTTTGTGTGTGCATTCCAATGAGTTTGGACACACGTGCACCCGTGAAACCACTACCACAGTCAAGAGAGAGAGCATTTCCATCATTCCAGAAAGTTCCCTCATGGCCCTTCCCAGATGTCCTCACCCGGCCGGAGGAACCCCCATCTGCTTTGGCAGCCTTTCGGGATGGGAGCAAGTGGAGCCCCGAGTTCCTCTTCCAGAGGAGATGCTCCCGGGCCTGTGGTTAGAGAGCGGGGTGGCCTCCCCGGGAAGTGGGCCCATCTCCTCTCGGGCGAGCAGCCTCGCCCTGTTCGCGCCCATCGCTTTTGCCTTTCAGGGAGGACGTGGGCTTGTCCTGATGGCCCCGCGGACGGCCGGGGCTGCTGTTTCCAGGCCGCACGCAGGCTGTGGGGTGATGCTGCCCGCGGTGTTCACCCCAGACCCACACGGCCTTGCTGCCCACGGGGGCGTCCGCATGCCATTCCCGTGTCCGCCTCGCCGGGCCCGCCCTGCTTCTCCAGCGCAGGCAACAGGCGCCCCCTTCCTGGGTGCAACGATTCGCGGTGGGGGCTGATGGCGTCCTAGGGACGTCTCCACGCCCAGCCCCGGGAACACCTCCCCCACGCTGACCCGGTGTCACCCTCCGAGTCCCAGGAGAACGTCAAAATGCGCTTGAGGGAAAGTGCGATCCCTTGGTTGTCATAAACCGTCTTATTTCTTGCTAATGAGTTAACGTTTGGTTAAAAATGATGGCCACAAAATAAGTCTGTGTTTTCTGTGTTGACTTAGAGCAGAACCAGGATGGACGGGAGGAACTTGGGGTTCGGATTTGGGTTCAGAATAAGGATGTTGTTAGTGAGGATGGGTGTCTCCCGACATGGGCTCCCAGTGTTGGGGGCTGCGGGCAGGTTCCCGGCTTACTCATCCTCTCCCCTCAGGGAGGAGCTCCGTCTGGTCCCGGGCAGCAGCTGACACATCCAGGGCTGCTCGGCTGAGCTTAGTTGAGACAATCTGAGTCTTTCCTCCTGGAGCCGGCTGTGGGGGTTCTCGAATTGGGTCCCCCATCAGCAGCATCAGTGTCACCTGGGAACTTGTTAGAAATGCAGATTGCCAGGCTCCACCCCAGACCCACTGAATCAGCAGCCTGTGTTGTGACAGGCTCCCCAGGTGACTCTTCCGCACGCAGGGTTAGAAGACAAGTCACAGGAATTGTGCCTTCACCGGAGGAAGCATCTCGAGGGAGGTCACTGGTCCCCAGTGCGACCCTAGGTTGTTCCTTCCGGAAGCGTGGTACTTCCCTATTCCTTAAATTCCGTACCTGTCCTTCCACTGGATAACCGCCTGCTTTGCCATGCCCCACACTCATTGCCACATCAGTTAGGATGCATTTTGGCTGCACATCACAGAAAAACTGGCTTCAGCAATGAGGACATGTATGTTTCTCACATCATAAAGCATCTGCTGGTGAGCAGGCCAGGTCAGATGTGGTGTCTCAATGATGCCATCATGTCATTGAGGACCAGGGTTTCTTCATCCTGATGCTCTGCTGTCTTCAACACGTCGACCCTTGGCTTCTCATCTCATGGTTACAAGATGGCTGCCACAGCTCAAACATCACACCCTTCCTCCCACACCCCAAGCAAGAAAGAAGGAGGCAAGTGGAAAAGAGACTTTGCTTTTATCAGGGAAGAAACACACAGGAGGGTGCTTCACGTGGCTTTGCATAGTTGTTGTGAGTTCCAATTCTGGAGACAGATTGGGTTCAAACCCCTGCTCCCCCAATTACTGGTTGTGACTGTGGGCGTGTTATGCCACCACCACTCCTGGGCCTGTTTTCTCTTCTGAAAACAGGGCCAAGTCTGGAGGTTGTGAGTCTTGAACAAGCCAGGATAAGCGAAATGTCTGGCCCAGGGTGAGGTGCTGTTCTCAGCTTCATGGGCGTCTCGTGACATGAAGCATGATGTGCACAGGGTAGCTCAGCAGAGGGGCCCAGGTCGCAGGTCTGGGAGCCCGCGGCGCCTCCATGCCATCCTGGAACCGTCTGCCTGACTTCTCTTCTGTGCGTGTGAGCAGGGGACGCCGACGCTCTGCCGTGGGAGCCGCTGTGCTGGGGTCCGTCCCCTCCGCTCTGTGACTGGTGACCGTGGGGCCTCTTCTGTGTTTCACCAGGGGGGATTAGGATGCTATGGCAGGAATGCGCAGAGAAACTCTCGACTTCCAAATCAGGCTGTCTGGGCCCTGGCGTCCCATCCCGGGAGTCTGGAGGGCCCGGAGTCTCTGCTGCTAACCGCCCTTTGCACGTCAAGAAGCAAAACGGGGCCTCGCGCCAGCCCCAGGTAGAGGGGCGGCTGCCCGCACCCAAGACCGGGCGTGGAGGGGGAAGCCGAGAGGAGCGAGGCCAGGCCCTGGGACTCGGCTGGGTGCTGCAGCCTGGCCTGAGGGGCGGGTGTGGTGGGCGCATTCAGAGACGCAGGGGGTCTGAGAGCTGTAGGCCAGTAGCACCCTGACCCTGGACCCCCGTCCCAGGCTTTCTACGTGGAACCACACTCCCCAGCAGAAAGGAGACAAGACCTCCGAGGTGGCAGAGAACGGCGGTAACCCCACGTCTGAGTGTCCTGGGGCCACCGAGACAAATGACCATGAGCTGGCCAGCTTAAAGCAACAGCCAGTTCTCCTCTCACGGTCCTGGAGGCCAGGAGTCCAAAACCCAGGTGTGGCAGAGTCGCGTTCCCTCCAGAGGCTCCGGGGGATGGTCCTCCCTGCCTCGTCCGGCTCCCGGGGGCCCCAGGGGTCCCTTGGCTTGTGGCCTCGTCACTCCAGTCTCTGCTCCATCTTCACACGGCCTGTCCTCCCCTCTGTCTTAGAAGGACACTGTCGGGACTCAGGGCCCATCCTCATCCGGGATGAGCTGCCTGCAAGCTTCTGAACTCACACCTGCGAAGACACTTTGTCCAGGAGAGGTCGCGTCCACAGGTTCATAGGACGTGGGCATTTGTCTTTGGGGGCCGTCTTTCAGCCGGCAGCGGCCGTGCGGAGACCCTCCGCTGTGCTGCGATGGGGGGCGTCGTGGTAGGAAACGCTTCCCTTTCACTTGCCTGGGAAGCAAATCTGGAGCGGGCGGTGGAAGATGTGTTAGCAGGGCCTGGGCCTGGCGGCTGCATAGAGGCCAGAACAACGCGCGTCTAGACGACGACAGAAACAGCATCTGGCCCCCAGTGGCTTTTGGGGTGCACCGTGGGAGGGATGGGGAGTGGACGGAGGGCAGTCCGCCGCCTCGGCGTCCAGAACTGCTGTCTTTCTGGTTCGTCCCACGACCACAGGCGGCCGCCCCATATGCGTGACTCGCCCCACGTTCCTTTCTGGTCGGGGGAGGATGCTTGGAGGAGGTCCCTAGGGTTGTCACATTCGTAGACAGAAAGCGGAACGGTGGGTGCCAGGGGCCGGGGGAGGGGAAGAGAAAAGTTGATGTTCCCGGGTGCAGAGTTTCAGATTTGCAAGACGAAGTTAGGGCGACCTGTTTCACAGCGATGTGAGTACATTCAACACTATTGAACCGGACACTTAAAAACGGGGAAGACGGTAAATGCTATGTCGTGTGGTTTTTACCACAATGAAAAAGCTCCCAAGATAACGTTTCTTCCCCATTGGATGAAATCTGTTATTGGTGGGCATGTCAATCGCTGGACTCTCTAGGGAACGCCGTCTAGAAATAGAAATTTTACTTTATTTTGTATTTTTTATTTTTCTTGAGAAGATTAGCCCTGAGCTAACTGCTGCCAATCCTCCTCTTTTTTGCTGAGGAAGCCTGGCCCTGAGCTCACATCCGTGCCCATTTTCCTCTACTTTATACGTGGGACGCCTATCACAGCATGGTGTGCCAAGCGGCGCCATGTCCGCACCCGGGATCTGAACCGGTGAACCCCCGGCCACTGAAGCAGAACATGGGCGCTTAACCACTGCGCCACTGGGCCGGCCCATAGAAATATAAATTTTAAATGCACACACCCTTAGAGGCAGCAGGCTCTCACTCAGAAGTCTCCAGAAACAAAGGAAGGACACTGGTTGAGTGAGAAGATCCATGGACTCCCTCAGCGCTGTGCCCGGCGCTGAAGAAACAGCTGTGGCTGGTCATCTTATTGTCGTAACAGTGAGAGGAGGGCCCCTCCTGCTCCACCCAGCAGTCAGGGGTCTCCAGAGAAACAACACCAATAGGAGACAGGTATGTAAATATAATGCACACGAGACACATTATACATGTGAGATACAATATATATCAGGGATATCATCATGTGATATGAGATATAGATATATATTTATTTATACAAATATTCATATTTACTTCGAGGACCTGGCTCATGCCATCACGGGATGGGCAAGTCCGAAATCCATAAAGTGGGCAGGAAACTCCAGCAGGAGCTCAGGCTGCTGTCTTGAGGCAGAATTCCTCCTTCTCCAGGAAGCTTCCGTTTTGTTCTTAAGGCCTTCACTTGCTTGGGTGAGGCCCACCCACATTCTCCAGGGTCACCTCCTTTCCTTAAAGCCAACTGATTGTCAGTGCTGACCACATCTCCCAGACACCTTTGAAGTAACACTTAGATGAGTGTTTGATTAAATAAGCAGGCGCTCCAGCCTGGCCAAGTCTAGATGTAAACCTGACCATTGCAGGCGCTGATCACGCTGTGCTTGGCTGGGGCCCTCTTCCCTGTAGGCCCCAGGCTCTGGGGACCGGGCCAGGCTGTGAGCAGCTCTGCCAGTGTCTTCTGTCAGGCTCATCTTAGTCCACCTGCTCAGGATTATCTCAAGTGATGGGCCGACACATGGAGGTTTTAGCCAATCATTGTCCACACCCAAGTTTGTCAACTGACAAAAAAAAAAAAAAAATCAGAACCTTTACCATTTGCTGGCCTTTCTGCCACTGGGCAAGTCGACACGTGGATAGCCTTCTCGTTAGAGGTGGGCCCTGCCCGGGGCTGATGGGGGTGCCGTCACCCACACAGGAAAAGATGATCCCCACCACAGTGCTTACTGAGTGCTAGCAGTGCACCAAGAGCCTTTACTAAACCCTTTAACCAGACAGCTAGAGACTGTCGTACGCCCTGTCTGCAGACGAGGAAACCAAGGCCCCGAAGGTTCAGTAACTTGCTCAGGTCACGGGCGAGTAGGTGGAGGAGCCAGGGCTAGAACCAGACCCTCTGGTCCAGAATCTGTTCTCTTGAGCCTGTAGCACATGCCATCAGAGGATGTCACTCTCTGGTCCTGTGTCAGACTTGGGGGCGGCAGCTGGGGGTGGAACACACAGCCGGGGGGGCTGAGTCCCCACCCAAATCCCTCTCTCGACAAATTCAGACTTCATTCCCCTATTGAGGACGTGTCTCCTTATCCAAGACAGGACGTCGTCCTCTGCCCCCTTCTCTGGAATGTTTCGAGAATTCGTGTCTGTCAAACGCTTTGGAGAAACATGAAAAGAATTTTTTAAATGCCAGGTCTTTTTTTTTTTTTCAATCAATTATAGATTTGCCTTTGGGGTGAGGCTAACACAACGTAAAATCGCCAGATGCCCAACTTTCCTCGCATCGGAGTGAACAAAAGTCATGGCTCTGCGAGCTTGGCAGTGACGGGGCCGTCGCTTTGAATCTCCGCCGAGGGGAGAACTGACGGATCTGGGATGGATTCTGGAGAAACAAGCGTGGCGGCCCGTTTCCCACTGGGAGCTGCGGCAGAGCAATCCCAACAGGCCCTCAGGAGGGGCTGGGAGCTCGACGCTCTGCAGACTGGAAGGAATTGGCTCTGCCCACAGCCCGTCCTGCAGCCTGTGTTTAACAATACGTCCCAAACGTGCGAAGCGCCTGGTCTCAGAGCAACAGGAAGAAGGGATCGCCTGCGACTTCAGGCAACTGCGGATTTGAATTTTGTCCTGGCCATCACGTCCTCCCGGGGAGCCTGGCTTTCTCTGGCCAGGGCAGAGCGTCCCCCACACCTCGAGTCTGGCGTGTGTGTCCCAGGGAGGGTGGCATCCCCGCGCCTTGCACATCTGGCCCCCGGGAGGCTGAGGCCGGGTCTGCTGAGGGAGGAGCCCACGCCCCAGCTCAGAGCCTCCTCCGGGTCCACCGGGCCACGGAAACCGGCACGAAATTGCTGCTTCCTCCTGCGCTGCTCCGCGCGGCCCGCCCCACGGCAGCTGCAAGAGGCCCTTCTGACAACGGAGCACTGTGGCTCGTGCCTGCCCCCCTCCCCGCCACAAAGGGGGCCTTTCACGGCTGCGGACCTGCATCTGGGAGGGCGGGGACCGCACGGCCTGCTCGTTGGCCAGCACCGGGCACGGGGGCCACGATCGCCGTGCTGTACCTGGAACCGGCCCTTCCTTGGAGACAAACGCTTTATTTCATTTCCACCAGGGAGCTCTCCTGACGGCGGCCAGCTTGTTTGTCGGGGAGAGAAGTGTTGGCTGTTTACGCCAACAGAGATGATGCAGAAACCTCACAGGGCCCTCTGTCGGAAAAGCCATTTCCTCCTGGAAGGAAGACCCCACGGGGACGGGCGGATTTATGGTGTCAGCGGTTCCAGAAGGACACAGAGGCGATCGACAGCCCCGGCTGCGTTCTGGGCGCGTGGTGGCTTGGAGAAAGGATGGGAGGGAAGGACCTTCACGCTCTGTCCTTTTGGACTCTTGGAAGACGGAACCACCTGAACAAACAGCTCATTCAAACCCCTGAATCCCGCCACAGGCCGCTCCACGAGGGCGGCGGCCGGGCGCGTGCTGCTCAGGGCATCGACGGGATAACTGCTCCCCCAGAACACACCCCGCTGTCGTGACGCCTGGGGGCGGCGGGCTCCCGGCCGTTAAGTGATTTCACGTGCATTTGCTGATTACGCTGCTCTCTTTGGATAAATGGGGCTTTATTTCCACCGTATAAGATGGTTCCCAGGGCAGGACGGGGGCGGCCCTCCCTGCCCGCCTCGCTGGGCTGGCTCAGCCGAGCTCTCCGGGACGCTGAGGAGGGAGGTCGAGGATGAGGAGAGGCCCCAGGGACTCCTGCCAGGGTGACAGCCCCAGCCCCGTGCCAGTGTGGCTGCCTGGACCGAGTGGTCATCGCGCCTGCAGGACACACACTGTCCAGGCCGATGTTTCACTGCTGGAGGCTCGGGTGTCCCTGCTGTTTGATCCATCTCCCTTTTTATCATTAAAAATGATAAAAATGACCCAAAATGTAAGTAAAGGAGTGCTGGGCAGGAGGGAGGCTGCCTGAGTGGAACGGGGTCCACGAGGACCACAGAGAGGACGAACCGTCTCCAGGAGGGATTTTGAAATGGGACTCGGGGTGGGGAGGGGGAACAGGGACTGGATTCTCCCTTCCCAGCATAAAAAAGAAGGCTAATGCACGGTTCGGAACATCTTAATTTTCAAAATAAATTTTTTTTGAGGAAGATTAGTCCTGAGCTAACATCTGCTGCCAATCCTCTTTTTTTTTTTTTTTTTTTTTTGCTGAGGAAGACTGGCCCTGAGCTAACATCTGTTCCCATCTTCCTCTACTTTATATGTGGGACGCCTACCACAGCATGGCTTGGTAAGCAGTGCCATGTCCGCACCCGAGATCCGAACAGGTGAACCCTGGGCCGCCGAAGCAGAACGTGCGCACTTAACCGCTGCACCACCAGGCCGGTCCCTCAAAATAATTTTCAAAAAGTTATTCTCTGTTTCCTCTCACTGTCCCATAATGGCCTCTGGCTGAGTGGCCTCAGGAAAATTAATTAACGTCTCTGAGCTGCTTTATTTTTTTAATATATAAAATATGGATGACGATAACACTTACCTCTTCTGGGAGAGATGTTGCAAGGGTGGAATGAGATGTGTGTGATAAGATACAGATCTATCAACCTGGAAAGAATGGCCATAATGTATTGGAAATGAGAAAGGAAAATTGCACCATGAAAATACTAGCAAATACATGTACGGTGTACGCCGGGCACTATACTCAATCCCACACCACACTATGGGGCAGGCACGATCCTAATCCCATTTTACAGTTGAGAAAACAGAGGCACAGAGAGGCCAAGTCACTTGGCAAGGACACACAGCTGTAAGTGGCCCAGCCAGGATTTGAAGCATGGGATCTGTGCACTGACCGCTGCACTCTAGTGCCCCCACCTCGATTTTGTGGACACGAACCTCAGTGGAACCCCGCATATTCGTCCATGTTTGTGCCGACGTGGAGCAGAGTGTGAGCGGACACAGTCAATGCAGGGTCCCGTGGGACGGGAGGGGGCTGAACACAAAGGTGGGAAGGGGGAGGTGAGTCGCTGGACCCCTTGCTGTTCTGCTGTTCGTTGTCATTTTAAAGATGACTTTAATAAAGGACTTTTTGAAAAGAAAGAAAACGGCTTGATTTCTGAGGCTTTACCCGCCTTTTTGGTCCTCCGGGCCTCTTTGCTCGGCCTCTGCGTGAGATGGGCGCGGACGGCCCAGCGGCTGCTGCGTGGTGGGAACTGGTCGGCAGGGCGGCAGCCGCGGGGGTCTGGGCTCTGCCTCCCAGGCCTGGCCTGGGTCTCGGCTCCGGCCCCTTGGGGAAGCGGTGGGCCCGGCCATGCCTGGGGCTCGCAGGGAAGGGGCGCGACGGTGGGGCCGTGCGGCTCGGCGTGCGGTTCCAGCACGGGCTGCAGCCCTGGGGGCGTCGGGGCGGCCTCTGGGACACGCCAGCTCGCCAGGGCCTCTCAGGATTCTGCGTGACCTCCCTGTGAAGTCTCCCCAAAGGCAGCCCGGCTCCTCGAGACGGAAGCGGCTCCTGGCTCGTCGGCTGGCCAGGTCTCGGGTCTCGGTAGTTGCCTCGGCGAAGCGAACCAGCTGCCTCGGGTTTCGTGGGCTCGGCTCCCGATTCTCCCAGGAAGCGGCAGCTGCCACAGGACCTGGGTGCGTGGTTCACCTGGCGGAGTCACCCACGGGAGGTGGGAGGGCCGGGGCAATTATCCACCCCCGCTGGGGGCGGCATTAGTGTCCCCACACTTTCCAGCTGCTCCTGTACGGGGCTCGTCAACTCCCTTGGGGCCAGAGAAAGCTCTCCCCCCACATCCCCCCAGGTGGGGAGGATGAGGCACAGGTGCTTGAGGTGGGGCGCCCTCCACGAGCCGAGAGGTGCACCTGCAGCTGCAGGTAAACCCAGGTGGGCCAAGGGGATTAGGGCCGACGCATCAACCAGGCAGAGAAGATGCTGGTTCTTTGCAGACCTTTCTCACTCCCATTGCTCAATCTTCAAGAGAGCTCTCAGGACATAAAAGTACTGCTCAACCTCTAAGGAGTATTAGTATTAAGATACTTAGAATAGTTACAATTAGGATCGGCTTAAAGTGGACAGAGATGCACAGTAGCAATTGCTAAAATCAGCGCTTCTCAAATTTTAATCTGCACGTAGATCAGCCGAGGATCTTGCTAAAAATGTCGATTCTGATTCAGTAGGTCTGGAGTGGGGCTTGAGATTCTGTGTTTCTAACCAGCTCCCAGGTGATGTCAAGGCTGATGGTCTGCAGATCACACTTTGAGCAGCAAGGGCTTAAATGCATTAAAAGTTTCTCTTCCATGAAAACACTTGGAGATAATCTGGGTTCAGTATGCTTTTCTCTATGAAGTCCAGGCCCCTCCTGTCTTGTTGCTCTAATGTGAGCAGCCTCCATTCCCAAAGTCCGATTGATGGCCCAATATGGCTGCTTCAACTCCAGCCATCTCATCTACATTCCAGTTAGCAGGAGAGAAAGGGAGAAAGAGAGGCAAAGCAGTTGCTGTTTTTTTAATTTAAACATTTTGTAGATTCACATGCAGTTGTAAGAAATAATACAGAGAAATCCTGTGTACCCTTCACCCAGTTTCCCCCCAATGATAACACCTTGACAAACAATAGAATATTACCAAGATATTGACATTGACGTAGTCCTCCAATCTAATTCAGATCTCCACAGCTTTACTTGTACTTGTGTGCATGTGTGTGTATTTAGTTCTGTGCAATTTTATCATCTGTGTAGGTTTGTGCCCACCACACAACAGTTCCATCACCTTGAGGGGCTCTTGTGTTGCCCATTTATAACCACATCCACCTCCCTCCCACCCCCGTCTCTGGGCCTTAACGTCTGGCAACTAGGGACAAAGGATTTTGGCCAAGGACCTTTTTTATTGCTGATGTTTTTTTCTGTCGAGTATTCCTGTACTTTACATACAGCGGAATACACAGACTTCAAACGTGCGGTTCAACAAGTTGGACGTGTCCTCCAGCCCTGCGATCACCTCTGTATCCAGGCAGAGAACACGTCCGTCATCCCAGAAATCTCGGTCACGCCTCTCTGCAGGCTGCCCTCCCTCGACGCCCACAGAGGCGAGCACTGTTCTCGATCCGCCTCTCCACGGCTTGGTGTCCTCTGTCCTGAGCCCCATGTCACCGAGTCACTGAGCACGTGCTCTGCGCCTGGCTGCTTTCGGTCAACATGCATTTGGGCTTCCCCCATCACGTTGTGTGCATCAATATTATCGCCCCTCCTCCCGTAATTTAAATATGCTACGTACGTATGTCCGTTCACCTGTCGACGACATTTGGCTTGTTTCCGCGTCTTGGCTATTATGAACAAAGCTGCTGCAGACATTCTTGTCTTGGTCTTTTCAGGGACATCTGTTATTTTGGGTAAATGCCGGGGAGCAGGATTGCTGGCACGAAGGCTGGGCATCCGCTTTACTTGACAAGCCGCTGCCAGGCTGGTCTCCCAAGTGGTGGTAGCTGGTGTTGTGAGTCGTTTCGATTGTAACTATTCTGGCACGTGTAGCGCTATCTCATTACGGTATTAATTTGCATTTCTGATGACTAATTATGTTGAGCATCTTTTCAGGTGACAAATGGCCACTCGTCTATCTTCTCTCATGAAATGTCTGTTCAAACGGTTTCCCCGTCTTAGAAAGCGAATCATTTGTCTGGGTTATTACTGGGCTGTGGGAGTTCCTGTTCCTGGATGTCACTCCTTTATTAGATAGATGTTTTGTAAACGTTTTCTCACCATCTGTAGCTTGCCTTCTCGTTTCTTCATGGTGTCTCTCGAAGAGTGAAAGTTCTCGATTTTGATGCAGTTCGATTTGGCAATTTTTCTTTCAGTTGTGCGTGCCCTCGTGTTCTGCCCACACGCCTTCCTCAGGAGCAGGGCCCAGCTCCAGGCCAGTGTGCGTCTGCCGTCCGAGAGGAGTCGAGGCTCCCTCTCTCTCCGAAGGAGATCCAGTTGTTCCAGCAGCGTTTGTTAAAAGATCGTTGTTTCCCCCACCGAATTAATAATTATTGGTCGCCAATAATCAATATTAATAATTGATATTGATAGTATATGTTTTCTCTATTTTTTTGCTTGGTCACTTGAGATAGAGGCTTATCAATTGTATTAATCTTCGAAAAGAAACAACTTTTGGCTTTTAATTTTTTTCTGTTACTGGTTTTTTATTTCCTTGATTTCAGCTCTTTATTATTTCAGGCTTCTATTACTTTGTGTTTAACTTATTCTCTTTTTAGCTTTCTAACGTGGATCTTTAGACCAATAACTTCCAAATTTTCTTCTTTACCAACAAACGTAAGCATCACAGCTATAAATTTCTCTCACAAATCACGTTAGCTGCAGGCCGCAGTATGCCTTGCTCTCGTCGTCACTCATTACAAAATATTTTATAATTTCCCCTTGAGCCACGGGTTATTTAGAAATGTGGTCCTTAATTTCCAAGTATTTTGAGATATTTCCCGAGTATCTCCTTGTTGTTTATTTTTCGTTTACTTCCACTGTGGTCGGAGAGCACCCTATGAATTGTCAGTCCTCCACGGTGTTGTGCAACTTGTCTCGTGCTCCAGTGTGTCGTCTGTCGTGGGGATATCTGTGTGCACGCGAAAAGGGCACGCAAGCTACAGCCGCGAGTATTCCAGAAATTCAGCGGTCAAGGTGGTTGATACTGCTGTTCAAATCTTCTACATTTTTACTGATTTCTTTTGCCTATTTATTCTAGTGATTACTAAGAAAGGGATTTTAAATTCTCTAATTATGACTGTGGACTCTTTTTGTTTCTCCTTTGTTAGCTCAGGGCCAATCTTCCTCAAAAACAAAACAAAGGAAAGTGCAGATATATGTGGCTCTATTTCCCCTACACAAAAGGTAGCCTGTTACCTAGACTCTTTTTAACTACAGAATTTTGCTTCATGATAATTTGACACTGTTATTAAATGTATACACATTTATCTATTCACATAGATTATTATATATTTATAAGTTACAATATTTATACATAACACGTAACATATACAATGTATGTATTTACCACGTATACTATATATACAGTGATACACATTGTGTACATAAATATATATACAGCATGCATGCTGTATATAGAAATGCGGCAGATACACTGTACATGTAAATATTTACGCAGTATAGATACATGTTTACGGTACATGTACATATATGCACACGGCTCACTCCCATCTCTGTGCCGCATCTGTCCGGTTTTGCGCACCGCCTCCCCCGCTGCCTTCATAGACGGCCGCTTTTATTCCTCCAGAATTTCTCCATGTACATAAAAGAAAGTGCAGGGGACCAGCCCAGCGGCGTAGCGGTTAAGTTTGTGGGCTCTGCTTCGGTGGCCCAGGGTTTGCTGGTTCGGATCCTGGGTGTGGACCTACCCATCACTTATCAAGCCATGCTGTGGCGGGTATCCCACATATAAAATAGAGGAGGATGGGAATGGATGTTAGCTCAGGGCCAGTCTTCCTCAAAAAAGAAAAAAGGAAGTGCAGATATATGTGACATCATTTCCCCTACACAAAAGGTAGCCTGCTGCACAGACTCTTCTGCAGTCTGACTTTCCCCGTGATGGTCTCTTAGCTCTGCTTTCCTGGTGGCTGTGCCCGGCTTCCTTGAGACAGCTGCGGGGTATTCCAGCACAGCCTATGGCACCAACCCCACTGAGGGACATCTGGCTGGGTTCGCACATCGGCGGTCACACAGTGCTGCCTCTCTCTGTCCAGCTTCTAGACTTTTCTTTCCCCCTGGCCCGTTCTCCACCCAGCAGCCCAGGAACTAGCAAGGCAAACAAAACTCCCTCTCTCTTCTGGAAGGTGGGCGAGGTGACGGTAAACACTCCTCACTGAGCGTCAGGGAAAGGAGCCCTTTTGCGAAAATGCCCCGAACATGGCGATGGCATTTCGCAGCGCCTGCTCCCGCAGTCGGCACTACAGTCTAGGAATCAACGCCTGGGCTCCCAGCTCTGCTGCGACTTTACTGTGCGCCTTTGGGCAGCTGCTCTGCTTTAGGACACTGGATGGTGACAGCTAACGTGGCGAGGGGGGTACTTACTACAGACTCAGCGCTGCTCTCAAGAGCACTGCATATTTAATCCCATTTACGTGACGACATTTTGAGATTGGTCACGTTATTTTCCCCTTGGGTAAATCTTTCTGAAGCACAGAGAGGTTAAGTAACTCGCCCAAGGTCACACAGCTCTGCAGAGCTAGGATTCAATCCCAACAATCTGGCTCCAGATTATTGTGAGGGTTAAACGCATGAGTGAACATACAGCTCTTTGACAAGGATCTGGTGCATAGTGTGCTCATGAGATAGGAGCCTTTTGTCATCATCCCTTGCCTGAGGAATTGGAATATGGCTAGTCTTGCCCAGATGAAGTGGAAGGAGACCTGGAAACTACCATGCACAATTAGAAAAGTCAAAGATGAAAATTTACCCTGTACAGTTTTTAAATGTACTCAGTCCACAGGAGAGGGGGGGACGGGAGCAGCTGCTGCTGGGATGGGTGGGAAATGCCAGCGGATGGGTGAGCGCCGGTCACCCTGTCATTACAAGCTGAGCTGGAGCCTCGCCTCCCGTGCACGTGCCTCTGGGATGGGGCTGGCACAGGACGCCGGCAACACGAGCTGTGCAAGCGAGCTGGAGTCCCTCTGCCTTTCGTGGCAGCAACAGAGAAGCAGAGAAGTTAGCAAGCTTGTTTTGGCAGAGGAAAAAAACACAAAACACCCAAACCACAGAATTCTCAAAAACATGGCTAAGCACTAATTTTGCTAACATGTTAGACAGCCTTTCGGATCTAGGCAATCTTGTTCCTCGGCTGGAAACAGTTCCCAAAAGCCGTGTGATCCCGAATCCTCCCTGGGCGTGTGGGGATAATGAGAAAATCAGCCCCTGCTCCCCTCGCCGCCAGCCGAGCAGAGCAGGGGCGTCCCCGTGCTTCAGCCTGGCCCGCCCAAAGGACGCCCACCGGGCTGCCAGCCTCAGCCCTGCCCTCCTGAACGCGCTTAAGACCCGGAGGCCTGCTCGCCCTCGAAATATCGTCAGACAAAACCCACTCCCCAGGGCAGAGCCCCAGGGCCGGAAGGGCAACTTCAGGGTGCGCACCAGGCTTCTTGTTGGCACGCTCCCCGTCATTCAAGGGTGGCATCTCGATGAAAACGGGCAAAAGAACCAGGCAAATAGGATAACATCCCCGTTAAGAACGTAATGAGTCACAAATGCTATTTCGATGGTTTTCTTTGAAAGAAATACACATAACCAAACCAATTTTAATTAAAGATCTTGTCTTTGTAATCAGGCAGCCACAAACGAAGACAAAACCGCTTTCATGTGGCATAATATACACAGAGCTGAGCTAGTTTTCCCATAAAAGGGCAGGGCTGGCTTTTTCTTTTTTTTTTTTTCAAATAAGAAAATAGTTTGTTCCTAACAATATGGGGGATGCAACAAAAAACTATCTTTTGCAAAGTATAAAATTTCCAATTGCCCTCGCTCCCCCCATGGAAGCCATTTGTTGACGTTAAACCAATTGGAACGTTTGCCAAATTCCCATCCCAGCTGGGATTATCCTCCCCTTTGAGATCAGACATGCGATCCTGGTTTTTAAGGGAAAAATGCAGTCGAAAAGCAAATAAACATACCTACAAGCACATCCAAAGCGCCTTTGGTGGAGAAATGATCGCAACACACCACAGTGTGTATTTCTACGGAAGAAACGACCTGAACATCAAAAATGATGTTTTGATCTTTAGTTTTAAACAACAGAATTGAAATACTTCCCCTAAATACGTCCTCAGAAACCAGCGCGGAGATAATTGTTTTCAGTTAAATATGCATGTAATTTAATAATCCGCAAAAGGATAGTGCGTCTGAGGCGGCCCGGGCACAGCCACACCTTCTTGCTTGTTGACAGTGTTGAATCTCGTCTTTATGAAGGAGGATCTTGGGGCGGCGGCCCGCAGAGCATCCTGCAGATGCCTCACACGGCGTTGCGTTGAATTTATCTTCGGACGTGGCTGGCTGCCCTCCGGCTAGGGACGGCTTTGAGGCAGTGGTCATCTTGAGCCCTCCTGGCATCCCCAGTCAGGAGCCTAGATACCACTTGGCCACTGTCTGCCGAACTGGGTGACCCTGGGGGCCGCAGGACGGGGCGATGGTGTTGACTCCTAGAGGCTTCTTCAAGCATCTTCAGAGGAGTGACTGTCTACAATGGTCTCACAAATACTCAACTTTGCCATCTGGCAATAAGCAGAGCACGTGACGGGAAAGTACACGATATTCGGGAATTTCTAAGCGCGGGGCAGCTTCTGTTATCTCAGCAGCTGATGATGGCCCTGGATGGACTGGTACCCGGATGCTGGGTATCCAGCCAGCCTGGACTGCGACTCTGCTGCACGCTCCCTCTGTGCCCCTTCCCACGTGGGAGCTGACCTGTCACCGTGTGTGATGGAATCCTGGTTAGGAGAACAGCGAATCAAATCTCGTGATTATTCTTTGGGGAGAGTGTGCTGTGGGGCAGTCAGCACGGTCCTCTCTGCTAGCCCCCAGCTCGTGCGTTCTTACATGCATTTCTCGGCCAGCGAGGGAGGGAGAGTCCACAGCTGCCCCTCCTCGCTGGGCAGGAGGGTTGGGGGCTCCGTGTTGGGGGCTCACACACGGAGAGCTTGGGACGCACTGGCCATTCTTGTTCTCATCTTCAGACGAGCGGCGGAGAATTCCGGCACGGGCGTCTGCAGTCCCACAGCCTGGGCCGCCTCACCCTCCGACACTCTGCAGCCGTGGGACAGTTCCTCATCTGGAAAAAGGAGATTGTGGTACCAACTTTTAGCCCCCGGGGAGGCAGCACCCTGCGCGGGTCTTCAAGGGAGCATCCAGGCCTCAGTAATTCATATGCTGAGGACGTAGGAGGAGAGCGCACCTGCTGACGGGGTGCACCACAGCCGCTGCTCCTGTGGGCGGAGCCCTCTCTGCTCGGAAGGCCAGCATCTGACCTCTCCTCTCCAATCCCCAGTTTCTTTCCTGCACCCACACTCCATGCTGTTCTAGGCTCTTCCTTCCCAGAAGGCCTTGGGGTTTCCTGGGACAGAGCCTAGCGTGGGGGGACCACAAGGACCAAGAAGCCTGCTCTTGCTGCGTCGCTGGCCTCTTGGACAGCATGTCTGGCACTTGGCTGAGGACTCCCCCTGGTTTTATCGAGCCCGGCGGTGGGGTGGACTCACTCTGACGCCTCCGGTTCCCGGCGCATTTGGGACTTGCTGGCCTTCAGGACAGAAGGGGACCACCTGAACCTAAGGAGTGGAGGGTGCTAACCATTCAGGCAAGGAACGTGTGAACCCCGGGCTAAGGAGACAGAGAGTAAGTCCTCAGGCCCTGAGCTGAGCCGAGAAACTGCTCCTGGAGGCTGAGGTCAACAATTGTGCATTTCTGCAGGAGCCCAAAGTCGGGCTTTTACTGGTCTTTAAAATCAGCTGCCACATTGAAGGCTGGCAGCAAAATGCCTCGCCTCTCGTTCCAAGCAGAGTGCCGCTCCCTTTGAATCAAGGATGACATCTTTTAAGACCTAGCTTGTGTTGTGTAAATTCAGAGCAGCGAGGCCCACCTTCCTGAGGGATGCAGGGCTGCCGCAACCTGCCCGTCTTCCCCTCGCCCTTCTCCTCCCCGAAATGCCCGCAGCCTGCCTTCCCCAGGCCAGCACACCCTGCAGGTCGCAGCCATGCACCACCTCCTTGGGAAGGCCTCCTCTGATCCCCAAGATCAGGCCTGGGGGCCCCTCTGTGGAGCCAATGCTGCACCCCCGATGTAGTGTCATTACAGCTGGAAACAATAGAAACCCAAAGTAACAGTAGCTTAAAGAAGGCAGATGTTTTTTCCTTTTTCTCCTCCATCAAATTCTGGAGTAGGACAGGTGAGGGCTGGTGTGGTCTCTCTCCTCCATAATGTCCTCAGAACATGGCTTCTTCTGTCTGATTAATCTACCACATGGAGCCTCTTTGCCCAAAGCCAGCTTTGCTCAAGATGGCCACTTGGGCGCCAGCCATCACATCTGCATTCCAGCCAGCAGGAAAGAAGACTTCTGAGAAGAAAGGGCAGAGGGCTTGGATCAGCTGCGTTGCTTTTTAAAGGAAGGGTCAGCCACACTCTGCTTAATCTGATTGGCCAGAATGTAGTCACACGGCCACATCTAGCTGCAAGGGAGGCTGGGAAATGTAGTTTTCATTCTGGGTGGCTACACGCCCTACTGAACACAGGGCTCTAGGACCGTGGCGGGGATGACTGACATGGAGGGGAGCTGCTATCTTGTCTCTGCCTTCTGTGTATTCCTAATGCTTGGTCTCAAGCCAGGAGGTTCTCAGTAAATAGGTGATGCTTGAATGAGTATGTGAATGAATGAGTGGCCGACAGAGGGATCTGGACCTGGGGCTCAACCCTGGGGGACCTCATGGGATTGCAGGCTCCGTGTGCCCGTGGCTCGGGGAGTGGTGTTCTGATTGGAGAGGGGTAAAGAGGGTCTGGCCCCGGGGCCATTGGGCATGAAGAGGGCTGCCAGGAGGGACGGTCTTAGCAGCCCACGGGGGTCCTCCAGGGGTCCCTAATTGCCACCCAGCTGCTCCTCTCCCATCTAAGTGCCAGGCTGCCCTGTCCGACTTCGGGGTCTGGGCTGTGCACGGAGCTTCAGCAGGTAACCCCGCCGCGCCGTCTGCATTTCATTTGTCCGGTGGCACTGGGGCCCAGCTCTGCAGACGGCTGTGTGGCCGGGTCATCTTTTACAACCCAGTTAGCAGCAGACCCCCCAGAGGACAGCGAGACTGGAGGCCGTTCGCTTCCCACAGTGAGGCTGGCTGCTGCGGAGGGCAGGCTGCGTGGTGTCTGGGAAGAGGGAAGCGAGGGGCAGGGGAGAAAGGAGGGAGGCGACTCCATCCGAGGGCAGGGGGAGAGGGAGGGGGCTCCTGAACTTGGCCGGACCAAGAACGAAAGAGGCAGGAAGGGCCGGAACCACCCACACACTTCCCCCATATGGCGTCGCAGCTGCAGCTCCTTAAGCTCTACTTGGGGCCAAGCACGCGAAGGACTCACGTTCCTTTCCCTGCTGGCGAGAAAATGATGAGGGGCCCTTGTCTGCATCCTCCACCCTCACCCGGGCAGCCGAGGGAGAAACCTCTTGACAGCTAGAAGGGACTTCGAAGCTACAGCATCCAAACGCCTCCTTTGACAGAAGGGGAAACTGAGGCTCAGAGAGGGCCGTGAGTCGCCCGAGGTCTCAGGAGAGCTGAGTCTAGACCTGAGACTTCTTGCCTCCCAAGTCCCCGTGTCCGTCCCACCTCCCCAGAAGGGCCTGCTTTGCACCATATGTCATCTTGCCTCAGTTATGCCTGGACCAAGAAGAGGGTGCCGTCCCGGATGTCAGGAATTCACCCCCCTTTCCCGCTGGGAGCCTCGAAGTACCTTATGTCATCATTTTCTCCTCCCTGTTTACATAATCAGAAGGACTCTTCCTGGGGATCACGCGTTCCTTCTCGAGATGGGGAAACCGAGGGACGGACGAGTTGATGAACGACATCCCAGAAAAGATGGTTTCCAAACCCCGAGACATCCCTCCCTTGGCCACGCCACCGAAGCTGGTCTCGGTCCCCAGAGGCCCTGGCTGCCTTGTGGAGCTGTTTTCGCACAGCTTCTGCAAAGCTCTTTTTCTGCTGCCTGCCTACAACAAAGTCGCTAAGAAGGCATCGCCAAAAACGGAAACTCCTCTGAGTCTCAAAGAACCGAATCATCCCCAAATTGAGAGCAAGCTGGACTGAGGAAGTTCTGAAGCCTGGGTTCCAGCCGGGCTGCGTGACTGCGTAACTGCAGACAGTCTCTGTGCTTCAGAGGACTCATGTTTAAAACGAGGGGCGGGATTATGTGCTGCCCACCTTGCCGCTGTCGCATCCATGACTTATCTTTTCATTCGAAGTCAATTGCAAAACCTGCTCCAGGCCCATGCGTCTGGTCGAGCTTCTGCCACCAGTAGGTGATACCAGGGACCAAGTCGGCCACCTTGCGTGCCATTCTGCCAGGGACCGGGTACTGGCCAGCTGGCCTGCTGCTTTAGGGGGCTGGCTCATGAACTTGGCCTCTCACTAATTATCCCTCCCAGTTCCTCAGCCTGATAACTGTTGCATTTGGAAATAAATGGCACATTTTTCCTACATCTGCTCCAAATTTGCATTTCAGAAATTAGAGAACTTAGTTATGCGGTATTACATGGCAGTCCGGGCCTGGCCTCGGAGTATGGAAGTGATTGGCTATTCCGCCCAAAATAAGACGAGTTTCGAGCTCTTTCCAGGAAATTGAGTGGAACACCCAAACTGACATCCAATATTAAATATTATATTTGTATAGTTGTTCTGTAGAGTTCCCTGGCATCCAACATCTGGGAGCGAAATTTATAAATGGAGAAATTGAATACCTGGTTAGAATGATGCTCGTCAGAGCTAAGAAATTAAAATATTACTGTATATCCTCCCAGTCAGGCCGCTTATAAAGGTAGAGCTATTAAAACATGATTAGCCGAACCGTATTTTGTCTCAAAAATGTCATACACCATTAAAGTTGAAAAGACTTTGATGCAGATACCCCTGGCACAGTCTCTGCCCCGTCAGCAGCAATGTGCTCCGGAATGTTCACTGCAAATATACAGTCTCGCTGAGCGAGGGGAGGATGCGGGGGCTGCCTGGGGCTGCAGGATGCCCTGTGGCTTCTGGGACACCCAGCACCTCGGGACTTCGGTCCAGCGGGACAGCAGCAGGACTGGGTGCAAAATTTGAGGGAGCGCCAAAAATCTTGGCAATCAAAATGAGTTAATATTTTAGTATAATATTAAAAACCAAAAACAAACTGGCAGACAACTGTCTGCTGCCTGGCCTGTTTTTGTCAATAAAGTTTTATCGGAACTGGGGCCAAGCTGAGGGTGTGGCGAGTGAGGCAGGGTTGTACAAGTTCAGGATCAGATTCCGCCCTTACTTGAAATTTGATATTTTGTTCACTGTGGAGTTGTTTGGTATTAATTTCGAGCTTTTTGGTGTCTGTTTAAATTTTGCACTGGCGGTAAATGTCCCGCTTGCCTGGCCCTAGCACCAGCCCTGGCCGGGGGAGTAGTTTGGGCTAATACACTCCCACCCCCATTTTCCAGCCAAGGTCCCTGGTTCTCAAGCTTGTTACTCGGATCCCTGCCCCCCATGCTTGGGGCATGTGGAGGCTCCTGCAGCCCCCGGAAATGGACACCGCCCCCCCCCCCCCCCCTTCTCTCCGCTGGACTGAGCAGAGCTGAGCCTCTCACCACAGGTTAGAAAAATGAGCTTCCGTGCACGCGGGGCAGGGGCGATGGCCTCTCGGCTGGGACCCCTCTGACCCCATTCAGACTCCCCATGAAGTGACCATGCTCCGAATCCCACGGCGGGTGTGGAGGACATGTGAAGCCCCAGCCGCACACCACCGGCGCCCACACTCTAAGGAGAACCCAGATCCATCCCAAAGGCCACCTGTCCCCATTTGACCCAAGCTTGACTGAGCCTGTGTTGGCTTGACTGCTGTGAACATTTTAGAGAGAAACTCGCTGGATGCAACGCTGCCCCTCCTGACCCCTCCCCAACGCCCCGGGGCCCGCTCGGCTGCTCCAGTCCCGTCATCTAGCTGCTGGCTTTAGGGGACCAGGAGCATTTCCACCGGCTCACGGTGGCCTTGGGAGGGGTGGTGTGCAGCCAGTGGGGGTTCTGGGAGACGGCAACGGACTTGGGAATGACCTAGGCTGACCCTGGGGCATGGGAGAGGGTGTCCTAGACCGGGGGGGCAGCCTCCTCAGCTCCGTGCGTCAGGACAGGCCCCATCACTGCTCCGTGAGCCTCTGTCTCCTTGTCTGAGCTCAGTGGGTGATAACCAAACTCGCCTCGCCCACATGCCTGGATCCGAGCCTCTTAAACCGAAAATTAAAGTGGTAAAGGTGCCCGAGTTCTAAGGGGCTAGACACGGATGGGAAACCAATGTCCCCTGACAGACGCAGGGCCCCGCACCATTCACGGACATGAACGGCCGAGTTGAGCTTCCCCAGGACTGGCTCAGGGAGGAAGGTCGGGTAGTGGCTGATGGGCCGCGTCTGGGCAGCCGGTCCTCTAAAGAGTGGGCAGATTTAGAGTCATCAAAGAAAACTCTATCTGCGGACGTTGGGCAAGACATCATCATTCTGTGGGGTTGGTTTTTCCTTCAAACCACTGAGGCCTGGAATGGGCCCAGTCATAATAGAATTGACCATACTGCCCACTTAGGGCACAGACCACGCAGCCTCAGAAAGGACGTCCCCTCCTCGTCATCTGTGTGGCTTGGCGGAGACGAGCGTTCGTCCCGGGCGTTATTCTTGTTATTATGGTTTTTACGGTGACTCACCTCCCTCATCTGTACTCTCCCTTCGCTGCCTGCGGAGGAAACCTCTCTGACGTCTGTGCTGACACTGAGACTCGTCAGGCTGGTCGGAGCCCTCGGGCCTGATGGGGGCCCCGGTTCCTGGGCTAAGGCCATGTGGGGGGCTGACCTGTCATCATCCCCGGGGTGTCTTGACCTTTCATGGAGGGCGAATGGCGTCAGCTTTACCAGCACGTTTTGCTCAGCGCTGGGTGGGCGGGGTCATCGAACTGTGGAGGGGACTGAAGCCGCTGGGGTCTCTGTGTCTGGCCGGATGTTTGCCCAGACCGTGCCCTTCGCTCAGCCACGGGAGGCAGAGAAGTTGAATTAACCTCAAACATCGAGCAAAACCAGGCCACAGCAAGCACGGGACAAGATGGCCTGGATTCAAATCCAAGCTCTGACACAGCCCTGCTGGGTGTCCTGTGACATTCCGGAAAAAAACCTCTTAACATGCCTCTGTTTCCCCATCTGTTAAATAGGAATCATAACCAGGACGCCACACAGGGTTGTTTTAAATATAAATGGATGCCACCACATAGAGTGGGCCTGCAGCGGGAAGTGCCCAGGAAGCGATTTATCAGGCATCTGTCCCTCTGTCCATCCCTCTGTCCGATCCTCATCCGTGTTTGTTTTTTTATTATCATTATTTTTTTACGGGTGTCAGGCTTCACCCCTGGGGCCCAATTTATTGAACCCGAATGCCTCTGTTTAAGATTTTAACAATGCACGCACGGAGCCTCCTTAGAGAAATGCAACGGCCCTTCCTAACCCGATGGGCAGAGTCAGAATCTAGAAATTTCTAGGTGGGTCAAAAGGAGAGGGAGGGGCAACAGGACTCTGCACGGAGAGGGAGACGCAGGAGCAGAGGGGCCCCACAAAGACTGGCCTCCTCTGCCCCCTCTGCAGAGTGTGGCACAGAGCCGCTCCTGGGAGCCCCTCGGCCGGGCAGTTGCAAGGCGGTCCCCTGAGCGCGATCCGCCATAGCACCTTCCGGGATGCCGTGGAGGCTGGGGCAGAGCTCCGCTCAGCGGAGCCCAAGGGGCCTTCGGGAAAATTAGCCTTCGCTCTTCGTGCGGAAGCAGGCCCGGGGAGGCGGGCTTGTGCTCCCTGACTTTTATTACGGAAGCGTTCGGACATGGAGAAAAGTTGAAAGGGGTGTACAGCCACCACCCACGCCCCTCCCCACCTAAATTCTCCGGATTACCGCTCTCAGCCATGCCTTGTCTGGTACCTGTCCACCTGCCATCCCACTGTCCACCCGTCAACACATCCGTTTTCATTTTACTTTATTTTTTTAAGCAGCCATCAGATTGCATCACCTCTGAGGCCCGCTTCTTTTACCCGAAGGCCTCTGTTTAACTTTTTAATACAGCACACGGGAGCCCTGCAGAAACGTGGCTGGCTCTTCCAGGCTTTCACTCTCACTGCCGCGTGTGCGCCTGGCGGTGGGGCAGCTACTCGGGCTTCAGATCCGCCAGGTGCTGCCAGGGCCTCTGCCCATCTCCGCCTGCCTCTCTCCTCTGAGAATTAAAACTGTGTTTCCTCAAGCACACACACAAAAACATGAAGAACTCTGAGCAGGCTGCTTCCTCTGCTTCATAACATCATTAATCTATCCGAACACCTTCTCCTCTGCCCTCCACCCGCCCACCCACCCATCTGTGCATTTACCCAGAGCGTCACCATTGGGTACCACGTGCCCCTCATTGAATTCCCGCAGCTGCTCTTCCAGACAGGTACTATTATCACCTTCTTTGGACACACGAGGAAACTGAGGCACAGCGAGTTGTCCAAGGTCACAGAGCTCCCACAGGCAATCCCTGGATTTGACCTGAGGCCTCTGGGCCTCCCCACGCCAGTGCCTGGGGCAGTCTAGCTGTCCCCCCACCCCCACCCCCATAGCTACCTGGCACTTCCAAATGGTCAAGAAGGGAGGTGGGGGGCCTGGCCCCGTGGCCGATCAGTTCGCGCGCTCCGCTGCAGGTGGCTCAGTGTTTTGTTGGTTCGAATCCTGGGCATGGACATGGCACTGCTCATCAAACCACGCTGAGGCAGCGTCCCACATACCACAACTAGAAGGACCCACAATGAAGAATATACAACTATGTACCGGGGGGCTTTGGGGAGAAAAAGGAAAAAATAAAATCTTTAAAAAAAAAAAAAAGAAGGGAGGTGGGTGGTGCCTCCCTCATTTGTCCACCTCAGAGTGTGACATCATTGCCTGCAAGATTCTGGAGAACCCCCAAGCCTGGGCGTTTCATCCTGGGAGCTGGAGTTTGGCGTCGCCCACGTCTAGAATCCAGGACGGGTCAGTTGGAGACTGGATCTGGGGCCTTTTCCTGGAAGGAGCGTGTCCTATCCAGCAGAGTCTCGTGCAGTCGTGTCTGGGGACAAAACCGCATATCCTGTGTTTACCAAAGCCATCATGTAGGATGAGCAAAGACCCAGGTCACCCGGCCCGGGCACATTCCGAGGGGACCTGCCCCCCAGGAAGGAGCTCGGGGTGAGGGTGGAGGGCGAGGGGTCAGGCGCCGGGCGGGCCATGCGGGAGGCACCCCAGGACCTGGTGGGACTGGCCACCTGAGGCGATGGAAGGCGGGTAGAGAGCACTGCACCGCCCCCCGCCAGGGAGGTGAGGAGGGAGCTCAGCCTGCGGCGGGGCTGAGTCTAGCTGGAGCCCGGCCCTCGGGGCCTGGACGCTCCGGGATGAGAGAGAGGCCCCCCGGCCATCCGCATCATCGCCAGGAAACACCACCAGCTGCTGCTGTTGTTTGAGTGACTTCTCAGGCCCAGCACTGGGCACTGTCCACCTCTCTCCAAGGCAGGGCTCCCATCATCCCCACTGCCTGGACAGGGAAACTGAGGCGGGCAGCGTTGAGTAGCTTTTCCCAAGTCATGTGGTGGTGGAGGGAGTGGTGGAAACTGGACCCAAATCAGGGGCTGTCTGAATCCAGACATCCAACTGCTGGGTCACAGGCTAGGCTCGTGAATCCTATCGATGGAAGGGGAAACTGAGGCTGGAGGGTGAGAACCACCTGCCCAGCTCCCATCTGAGTGGGTGGCCAGGATGGGGCTTGTTCATCCATGTGGATGGTTTTGCATCTTCCATCTTCCCCTTGAAAGAACAAATAAAATAAAACATTGAACCAAGTGACCGCCCTGCCACCTCGAGAGCCGACATCCATGGTTAGCACCTTTCCTATCGCCCGTCCCATGAGCTGGGCCCACCCAGGCTGGTCCGTGCCAGTGAGCTCCTGGTCTCTGGATTGGGGTGTCGGTGGGGACCCAGGGGAGTGCCGAGGCAGAGGGCTGGTTGGGGTCCCTTCCCACATGAGGCAGCACAGTGGTATGACCCCTGCTCCGAGGACCCAACTGCTCTCTCTTCTGTCTCCCTTCACTGTGGCCTCCCCTACGCAGGGCTTCCCTGGGCCCCATCTCCGTGGTAACCAGGGTGGGTGCCTGGACCACCCTGGAGTCCCCCAAGTGTGTGGCTGCCCTGCTCTGTGCTTCCCACTGAAACCAGTGGGAGGTCAGGGTGCCTTCACAACAAAAGGCAAAGTAATAAAGATAACACAGTTGGAAGCATCCATTGAAAACATACTCCGGATAAATTACTTTACATGCCCAATAGGGGCCAGTTCGCCCATTTCACAGATGGGGGCACTGGGGCTCATGGACGTTGGTTAACTTGACCAAAGTTGCCAGCGGTGAGCGGGGTCTGCAGCTCCTGAGATTCTGCCTCTGCTTTCTCCTGTGCCCCCCAAAGCTGTCCTCATGGTCTGGACCCACTCACCTGCTGTGGCCAGCTCCCGCCAGGGCCAGTGGTCCAGGCGTTAGCCCTGGGTCTGCTGGATGCCTTTAGGGTACACACATGGACATGGGGGTCCTAAGCCCCGTCACACTGTCCCTCTGGTTTAACCAAAGCCCCTGAGAAGTCCCAGAACACAGCCTGACCCCTCTGAGTGTCTGGGCAGGATGGGAACTAAATCCCAAAGACCCACAGGACACAGGACACAGGAGGGGAGGGAGTGGGGACCCCGCCCACCCGCCCCCTCTGGCCTTTGCAGGCGTTGCCCAGAGCCTCTTGGTGGGAAGACCCACCCAGTGCCCCTTGGCCCCAGGCTGCCGCCCTGCGTCCATGGAGTAGGGGCCGACAGACCTTGGCCTGGGGATCTGGACCACGCACCAGAGGGCACATTGAAACACAGACGGCTGGGCCTGCCCACTCCTGCCTCTCGCCCCCGGAGTTTCGTGAGGGCTGAGGTGCTGGCCGAGAATCCGATTTCTAACAAGTTCCCCGGCGATGCTGCTGCAGGAGGGTTGGGGGCCAGACCTTGAGAGCACCCTGCTGAGTGACCTGCCCTCTAATCTTTCTTGATGGCGCTTTGGGCCAGACGGTCCTGCCTGTAGGCACACAGCCTATCTAACTGGCGCCCCCGGTCACTGTGACAAACAAAACCATTTCTGAATGGGGCGGCCACAGAAGGTCCTGGCTGAGAACCTGGCCAAGGCTCCCGGACTTCATCTGGTCTGAGCTCCGGCCACAGCCGGCTCCAGTCCACCAGCCGTGGGCAGCGCCATCTCAGAAGCTGATCCCCCAGTGAAGCAGCTGTGGCTGGCGCCCACGGGAGCAAAGACGAGTTAGTCTTCCTCGCTGACCCCTCTCCTCTGGTGTTGCTGAAGTTCCAGATCATCAGGCCAAGGTCTCTCAAGTGGCATGGGCCTGATAACGCTCCCTCAGAGGAGGCCATGTGTGTAGAATGCCCCATGTAGACTGCGCATGTCAAATTAGGGCATGGATGCTGTTGGCATTACAGTGGCCTGTCGAGCTCCCTCTCCTGCATGAAACACGCTGGCCCCCCACCGTGAGTTCCCGGCTCGGTTTCTGTCATCATAAAAGATTGTCTTTCCGTGAGCAAGCCTCTACTCATGGCAGCTTGTCAAGAAATCCCCCCACCCCAGCCCCGCTCCCTGCCCCCCTCCCTCTCTCCTCCGCTTTGAAAGCTAAATGGTGGCCAAAGCAGAGCACACGAGCCTCAGGGCTCCCAAGTCAGCCCCGGCCTCGTCGCCAGGCCCTGTGCCCTGGATGGCCTGGTGGAGAGGTTGGGCGCAGGGCCTGGCCACTGCCCAGATGTCGTGTAGGGGGACGTGTCTGCAGTCAGGAGGGGCGGAGAGGGCCAGGCGGGGAGGAGAGTGGCCCATGAATAATGCCCGACCTTTCCTCTCCGTGTTTGGGTGAACCTAAGTCTGTTTACAATAAACCCAGGGGAGATTTTTCATCCTTCCAAATGGAACAAGGGTTATGTAAGCAGAGAGACCTTGAGCTCGGCAAACACCTGCTCCAGGGGCCAAATGGAGGGAGAGCAGGAGAAATGGAGCCCTCGGTTGACTCAGGACCAAGTTCAAGATGACATGGGCTCATTAAGCCGGGAGGCTGCTGGGAAGGGCAGAGGTGCTTCCTGGGGCTCAGCAGAGCAGGCCGTCCGCGAGGGGCACCCCTCCCCTGCATCCCTGCACTCATCTGGATGAGCACACGGCCTCAGACCCGAGGTGGCTGCTCGTGCCTGGCTTTCATTTAAAATGAAAGTGCCCTGGGTGTCCTCTCTCTTTAAAAACGGGCCTGCGTCTATTCTGGTCACGGTGAGCAGAGAGGCAGGAAAGCCATGCAGAAAAAAAATGCAATAGCCACTCATCCCTCGTTAGTTTTTGTCTTTCTGCTTTGTGCTCTTCTTGGCAATCTTTAGCGGGCAACTTGACCCAGGAATTTTGACTTAGAGGCTGGTCTTCCGTCTTCGGGCGTTGGTGTCTTGTGTTAAATAAGATAAACTGCTCTGGAAACACAAGCTCGGCAACCCACATCTTTGGCGGATCCGTGGGTTTATTTGTTGACGTTCTAGGTTGGTTGGCAACCTGAACCCGTTAATGATTTGGGTAAGTCTGGCTTAACCCAACTTGGGGGTTAGTGACTCTGTCCTCACCATTTCCCCAGGAGGGGTGCGGGCCTGGAAGTTGAGAGTGATCTTGACCTCCAGCTTCGACCACGCCACGTCGGAAAGAAGGAAGGATGGCCTCTTACGAAGTGCCCGAACGTCCCCTGCTCATTTTCAGCTTCTCTCTTAGACATTTGGGGGATTGTATTTTCCAAAATAGCTGCACCAAGATCTCCCATCCTGCTTGCTCTTCCCACAACGCCCCACCCCGCAGGCGGGGGGCTGTGTTCCCCGCTGCTTGAATCTCAGTGGGCCGGTGACTACGGCAGGAGTGAAGCTATGTGACTTCTAAGAGGAGACACAGCTTCTGCGTGCTTCTATGGGGACATTCAATCTGGGAACCTGGCCGCCATGATGTGGGGAAGCCCAAGAGGCCCCCACTGAGAGACCCGCATGGAGAGGAACCAAGGCTCGCAGCCTTCACCTGGGCAGAGCTCCCAGGTGACAGCCAGCACCAACCAGCCAGCCACACGCTGCGCCGTCCTGGAAGTGGGTCCTTCAGCACCCAATCAAGCGGCCCCGGCTGATGCCCAGGGGAGCAGAGAAGAGCCTTGGAGTCCTGCCCAAAATACACATTTGTGAGCTGAATGCCTCACTGTTGTTTTAAGCCACGAAGTTTCCGGGTGGTTTGTTACACCTAGAACAGGTTATTTCCAAAGGAGGTGTAAAAGCAACACTAGCTGCCATTCAGGGAGCGCTCCCTACCTGCCCGTCTCGTGATGCAAGCCTGGCTACACGATTGCATTTAACCCTCTCTCCCTCCCCACTGGGCTGGGGCCGGGAGGGCTGGATCCCTGGGGATGCTGTGGAGCAGAGGGTCAGCCCGGCCTCCAACTGCCTGTGTGCAGGTCTCTGCGTGGGAGAGAACTTCTGGACTATTATTCTGGGATTTTGTACCACACACACTGCTCCCACCTAAAGTGGTGTCTTGTTTGATTTCCACAATCATCCTGGTAACGAATCTCGCCTTCATTTTAAGGAAACAGAATCTGAGGCTCAGAGACATTAAGTCACTTGCCCGAGGCTGCACAGCTGGGAAGTAAGACCTGAACCCAGCTGTGTCTTCTGACCCCACTGTGTCCCTCACTGTCACTGTGGCTTTGGCACGTGTGTCACCCCACCCCCCGGCCCCCTGCACCTTGCTTACCTGGCTCGTAACACCACTAGCTTTCTGCATATTGGGGTACCTCCCTTCGCGCTGCTCCCTGGAGCTGTTACAGAGGGTGGAGAATTCTTGCCTACAGCCGGCTCCAGGCAACCTTGACTCACCAGGGCTCAAGGGGAGGGCCTCAGCTGGCAGGGTCTCCTCCCCACACCGGAGCGTCTTTCAACATGGTGGGAGAATGTCTCAGAGTGCAGAGTCCTGGGTTACTTTTCATTCTCCTGGCATCATGAGGCTGCATGTTCCTCTGCTGTTCTGGCTGACTCCCAAGCACCTTAAAGGGTTCAACTCAGATGTTTCTTCCTCCAGGAAGCCCTCCTGACTTACTCCACTCTGCTCTGGCTGTGTACATCCCAACACAGCCTCAGCCCGGCCCCGTCCTTATTACCAGACAGTGAACCCACTGAGGTCTAGGGCTGAGCTGTGCTGTTCTTCCTCGTGTCCCCAGCCTCCTGTAAGGCACACAGGACACAGGGAACAGGCGTCTAGATGCTTATGAAGGAAGAGTGAGGGACAATCGGAGCCCAAGAACTCAGGCCCACGGCTCCGCCAGTCACAGTGGCTTCCCTGGCCTGGGTCTCAGCCTGGCCCCTAGAGGGAAGGATGCCAAGGGGGACTGTGAAGACCTGGTTCTAGTTCCAGCTTTCCCAGTAACCTGCAGAAAATAATAGGAACTCAGGTTTAAGGAGCACTTTCCACGGGCCAACTGCTGCTTCGGAAAGCCCTCACCCCCATGGCCACCGAGAGGAGGGGACGACGTCATCCCTGCCTGCAGAAGATGGCTGAGGAGTAGAGGCTGGGTGGCGGGGACCCCAGGACACTCACCGCCCTCCTCTCCCACCTTGCTCCCTCTCAGGGCGGAGTCTCCCCGCCTGCCAGCTGCGGCTCGGGGCCGTGGTCCTGCTGCATGACTCGCCTCTAAACCGTGGTCCTTCGTCTGCCTGCCGAGCTGCCCAGCCCGCTTCCCCTGTGCCCGGCGCCAACGTGCGCTCAGAGCAGCGGGTGGGAAGGCCGAGCGCCTTTTCCTATCCAGTCAGCATCACACGTGGTGCCCGGGTACCCTGGCCAGCCCACAGAAGCCGGGTTCACCCGCCAGGCTCCTCTCTGTCCTGGGGAAAGGCCCTCTGAGTCCAAAAAGGAAAACCAGGAGCTGGAAAGGGCTTTATGTCTGGAGCGCTTTCCTCCCAGGATGCTGCACCCTCATACCTCAGCTCAGCGCTGCCTCCTCCCCTCCTCTGCCCTGAGAGGATGCGGGGGGGGGGGGGGGTCTCCCCTTCCCTCTTCCTTCTACAGCCACAGAACTGGAAGCCAGAGGCACGGGCGGACTCCTGAGCCGCATGGCGGAGTGGGTGAGTCAGGTGTGGGTTCAGATCTCAGCGTCAACCTGTCTAAAGTTGGAGAAGATGCCGGCGGAAGGTAAGGCTGGTGTTCGCCCACTGGGAGAGCAGAGTACAGAAGGTCTGGTGACATCCGGGGCTGTCATTTGTTGAAGGGGTCCCGTAGGCTGGGCCCCGTGCCGAGCTTCTGCTGTGCCTGAGCTCATCGAATCTTCACAACCTCCCTGTGAAGTCGGTGAAATTTTCATACCCATTTGACAGATGGGGAAACTGAGGTTTGGCAAGCTGAAGTGACTGCTGTGCGTAAATCAAGCAACTAATCATAGGCAGGGTGGTGGGGACCGGAACCCATGGGGTCAAACTTCAAGGCCCCAGCTTCTCCCACCTTTAAAAAACCTTAAATATGAAATAAACTGAAAAAAAGAAATGCATATGTTTCTTCAAAAAGAGTTTGAAAGGTTATGCGTCTCCCCCCTCCCGCAAACCCTGTGTTTCTCTTCAGCCCTCCCTTTGGCAACCATTGTTACGTTTCTTGGGTGTCTTTCCAGAAATATTTTATTTGTTTATGAACAAAAATGAACTTTTTACAACAGGCGTGCACAGGACACGGTGGTCTGCACCTTGCTCACTTCCTTATCTCTTGGGGCTTGTTCCACATCACCGGACAATGAACGTGGTCCATTTCCTTCCTGCCAGGAGCTCCCACCCACAGGCTCCCATAGGTCAGAAGTCCTGCCATCTCCACGCCCGGACTCTCCACACTGTGGTGGGCATCGGTCCCTGGGAGCATTTGTTAAAAACAGACTCTGGAAGTCCACCTCCAGAGATGCGGTTCCACTAAGCAGCTAGTTATTATTGCTGCCGGACACACCACTCCACATTTTAATGGCTTAAAACAACATGGGTCATGTATTTTGCATAAATTTGCCATTTGCACAGGGTCTGGCTGGAAGGCTCGTCTCTGCTCCGTGGGGCGTCAACTCCGCCCAGGCCGGGGGCTCCACGTCCACGATGGCCCACTCGCCGAGGCGGCAGGTCGGGCCCGGCTCCCTGCAGAGAACTCGGCAGCAGCCACCAACAGGAGTCTTGGTTTCTCTCCGTGTGGTCTCCCCGTTGGGCTGCTTGGCCTTCCTCACAGCATGGCAGTGGGGTTCCCAGAGGGACTCTCCCAGGAGACAGTAGCCCCGCATAGCGTCGCTTCCAACAGAGTATCTATTGATGAGGCAGCCACCCATGTGCCGGATTCCAGGAGCGGGAATATAATCCCCAGCTCTCCACGGCAGACCCAGGTCTGGAGGGGGGCCCATGGTCTGCACTTCTAAGCAGCTCCCAGGGGATGCTGAGGCTGCGTTTGAGTACCACGCTATGAGAAGTGCGGTTCAGGACATCAAGAAATACAGCACTTGTTCACTCATCCATCCGTCGATTCATTTGTTCAATAAATATCATATAAGTATCTATGCATTTAATATAAAAATGTAAATAAATTACTTACCTATTTATTAATATGAATAAATACATTTAAGAAATACTTACTAAGCACCTACTCTGTGCTAGGCATAGGAGCGATGTGCAACTTGCTTTTTGAATTTCCTGCAGCCCCTGAGCACACAGTAGGCACTTTTTAAATATTTGCTGGGGGGCTTGGTTTTCCTGCCTGCTGGGACGTTCCTTTTCTCATCCATTCGGAGCTCCAGCAGAGGGGAGGAAGCTCAGAGGCAACTTCTGTGATGCTCCGGGTGCTAATAGACCTGAGTTTGCCTTTGTATCTGCGGAACGTGGCCTTCAGTTCCTGTGGTTGGTGGTGTTGACTGCAATACTGTTCTCAGTGGGGCTGATTTTCAGACTCACAGTGGGGTCAATAGGCCAGAAAACTCCTATCATGTACATGCCAGCTCTGGCGGTAGTGAAACGTGCGTGCGCCTTGTCCCTGGGAGCGTACGAAGCTCCCTCTGGTCTGCTCAGGGCAGACACCCAGAAGGAGGTCTTGGTCCAGGGCAGCAGCAAACGTGGTCCCACTCAGGGATGGAACTGAGGGCATTGGAAGCGAGCAGCCCTTTTGAGCTCATGAGGGAAAACCTTGTTGTTGTTTTCTTTCCTGATCGGTGTACGTTGGAAAGCTCTGTTGATGACATTTTCCTCCTGTAATAGTCTCCCTGGGCGACTGCGTGCTTTGCGAGGGTTCACCCATAGCCGGGGCGTCGCGTCATGTCCTGTATCTGAGGCGCTGTTCCAAGCCCACGTGCCCGAGGATGCTGGCGTGCTTAGAAGATGCCGGGTCAGAGCTCACATGGGAGGGCTGTTCATCGTCCTGGAGACCTCGGTCTAAGACGCCCCTTCCAGAACTTTCCCAGCGCCCTTTGTGCAGACGCAGAAGCCACTATTGTGAGTTTCAATATCAGCATACATCTCCATTGTGCCTCTTTGGATTTTTGTGAACACTTCATGCTTTTAACGTCAGAAGGAGGAATATTGTCTCAGTTTGGATCCCCCAGAACCGGATCCTAAGACGAGGATGTGAGCTTATCGATTTACCAGGGAGCCGTTGTGAGTTGACTGTGTTGCCCCAAGCGATGTGTGGAGGTTCTCATCCTGTGACTGGGACCTTCTTTGGAAATGGGGTCTTCATACCTGCGATCAGGTTCAGGTGAGCTCGTGCTGGAGGCAGGTGGGCCGATCTGAGGACTGAGGGCCTCACAGGAGGCCCTGTGGACACAGAGATGCAGAGGAGGCCACGGGGCAATGGAGGTAGAGACTGGAGGGATGTGCCTACCCCCCAAGGGGTGTTGACAACCCCCAGAGGCTGGGACAGAGGCATGGATGGATTCTCCGTCTGAGCCTCTAGAAGGAACCAACCTGCCGAAACCTCGACTCTGGGCTGCTGGCCGCCAGAGTGTGAAGAAAGAAACACTTGCTGGTTATGCGCCCCCTCCTCGCGCCCCCAGAGTGTGATCCTTTGTTACGGTGGCCCCGGGAGACCAATGTAGGAGGGAAGCCACACAGCCACTAATAGGCAGAGCCCGGACAGGCACCCTTCTGTGCACCTGGAGCCCAGGCCCTGCTGCCCCGGGACTGGCCTGCCTCTGCCATCCGCCCAGCTTACTCACTCAGCCCTCATGTTGGCTCGGCTTTCCCTGCACAGGGTGTCTTGGATCCTGCTGGGCTTGGCCCACAGCCCTGAGCGGACTTTCCTCGTGGTACCTTCCAGCCCCGGACTGCCGTCTTCTCTGATTCCACTTCCACTGTGTCACTGCCCTGGGACAGCCAGGTTGACCCCCTCCACCTGGGCCCACAGGTCTCCCTTGCCTGGCCCTGCCCCACGGCCTCTTCCATCTCGCCTCCTGGTTATAGCAGCTCCGCTAATGAGCACTGAGTGTGCATACCGCCTTATTAGTCCTCATGCAGCTGTGTGAGGCTGGCGTTATTTCCCTTGGGTTTCCTGCCTCAGGCCTGCCTCACTCTGCCCTCTCTCTTTCTCTGAGTCCCATCTTCTAGGAAGACTTTCATGACAACTCACACTTGACAACTATGCGGTACCTGCTCAGAGTTCTGTGTACCTCACTCCCCCTGCACCTGCGTCTGTGCCTGAACCCACCAGGCAGACGCCCACCCCAGGACCTTTGCACATGCTGTCAGTGCCTAGAATGCTTCCCTCCAGTGTCTCGGTGGTTTGCTCCCTCACTGGCTTCAGGTCTTTTCCAGTCAGGGTCCCAGCAGGAGATGGAAGCCACTCCTACATATTTGAATGAAAGAGGTGGAGGAGGGTGAGGGGTGGCGAGACCCTCAGAGACCAACAAGAGCAGGAGGTGTGTCCGCTCCTGAGGCTGTTGGGGAGAGGATGGGGAGCCAGTGCTCCCGAGAACCAGAGCCACAGAGCTCTCAGGGTGGGGACACAGCCAGCTCCAGAGACACAGTACTGAGGCTGGAGGAAGCAGGAAAGAAACATTCGAACTCTCTCTCCTTCACCTCCTGACCCCCCCATGGGGCCTCCTATTGGCTGAGTCCAGCAGGAAGCCAGAGGGCACAGGGCCTGGGTAATGCAGCCCATGGGGGGCCAGTCCCCAGGGCACCGGGATGGGAGCAAGAGAGCACCGAGGCCTTTCTCTGATGCCCTCTTCTCCACAAGGTTGTCGTGCCTGTCCACTCGATTTAAATTTTCTGATTTCTTGGTGGTTTTTCTTTCTTTCTTTTTTCTTTTTTCTTTTTTTTGTTGAGGAAGATTGGCTCTGAGCTAACATCTGTTGCCAATCTTCTTCTTCTTCTTTATTTTCTCCACAAAGCCCCAGTACATAGTTGTGTATCCTAGTTGTAAGTCCTCCGAGTTCTTCTATGTGGGATGCCACATAGCATGGCTCGATAATCAGTGCATAGGACCATGCCCAGGATTTGATCTGGCAAACCCCGGGCCACTGAAGCAGAGTGCACAAACTTAACCACTCGGCCACAGGGCCAACCCTTTGATTTAAAATTAAACACCTCTCTGGCTCCTTCCATCTCCCTTCCTGGCTGAATTTTGCTGCACAGCACTGACCACCGGCCGGCATCCTCTCTGTTTTAAACATTTATTTTATTTCCATCCCCCCAGAATTCAGGCTCCCTGAGGGCATGAATTCCACACCTTCCCATATGTTTGTTTTGAAACATTTCAAACCCACAACTGGAAGCTCAGGGCTGCACACACGTGCGTGCTCTGTCTGGAGAATCCCCCGTCGTTAGCCTTCTGAAAGGCGGGGATTGTGTCAGGTGAACTTTTCACGGCCGTCCGCCTGCAGACCCTTTGGAGTCCTAAAGCCATGCTCTGAGCCCTGTGTTTCATCCACCGGCAGCATAGTCTAATGGCTAGGGAGGAGGGCGATGAGGGTTACCTGACCCCAGCTCTGCCACTCACCAGTGTGGGGCCTGGGGCAGGTGACTTCACTGTGATGTCATATTCAAGGCACCACTGGACTCCGAGTGTGGCCGTATCCCAGGCTTGGAGGTACCAGGGCAACGCCGACCTGTTCAGAAAGAGGCTCCCATCCCCTTCACTTCATCGCCTCCGCTCTCTGTTTTATCCTGGCACTGACCCCAAAGCTCAGCAAGCTGGCGCCGCTCCAGGGGTCTGCCCCTGGGATGCCAGCTGGCCTGCCCCCTCACCTGCCCTCCCCTCCTGCCCCCCTGACCCCGTGCTGATGGCCACATCCTCATCTGGCTGGGTGAGCTCCGCCCTGCTCCCGGAGCTGGACGCATCAGACGGACATGAGTGTTTATTCCTTCTGGTACCGAGGATGAAATTGCTCACGTTCCCACACATCACGTTACACGCTCACAGCAGAAAACTTAGAAAAATCAGAGAAGCAAGAAGGAAAAAGATGGCTAGTAATCCCACTGCTCAGAGAAAACGATTTTGAATATTTGAGTGTCCTTCATTCCTGCCTTTGACATGCCTTAAAAACACGCTGTGCTGCATTTCTCCAGCGTTTGCCCTCCTTAGACCTCACCAACGTTCTCTCACTTTATCCCACGCAGGTCTGGCAGGTGCGCATTGTTATATTGAACTGAGGCGAAGGGACTTGTTCGAAGTCACATGGATAGTGACAGAGCTGTGGTGCGAACTTGGCCGGCACGATTGCAGAATCTGTGTTCTTACCCATAGGCACACATGCACCTGCACGCTTGCACACTCACACACGTGCATACCGATAAGGAGAGGAAGCTGAACACAGCTGTGGTAATTCTGTGTGTAATCAGAGAGCAGGGCCGTATTGCTATTTCACTCGGTAGAATTCCCCTGCGTTTTCGCCCCTGCCTGGGAGCCAGGACTGCGTTACTCACCCCTTCGTGTTGCATGTCTAGGTAAGCATCGCCGAAGCGAACATCTGAGAGTCAAATCTCTTTGCCCGCGCCCTTGATTATCTCCTTTCTGTAAATCCCTAACAGTGGGGTATTCAAGTCATTGTTTATTCAGACTCGCAATTTTGGTAGATATTGCTAAATTGTCTTCCAGAAAAGCTGAACCAATTTACGCTCCCAAGAGCTGTATCTGAGCGGGACCGATGAGGTTTTGAAAAATATTTCTTAACTCTGGTTCTGGTGTCTTAGAGGCTTTTTTGGCCACGAAAACCCTGACTGTGTTCCAAGGTGGAATATTCCAGTTACCTAGGAAGCTGGGCCAGCGGTCTGCGACGCCTGGAAAGGAAGGAAGGAAGGAGAGGGAAGCAGGACAAGAAAGCTAAATTCTGCCCAGATTTCTGGAGAAAGGCTCTCCCTAGGATTAATTTGCTGCATGTTTTGCCTTTTAAGTTATTCGTGCATGAGGCTAACCTCTGTGAGGAAGGGGGAGAATTTACCCCGTCACTGTCAGGAATGACATATACTTAAGAGCACCCAAAACTCTGTCCTAAAGCTTCAGAGATGATTTAAAGGAGGAGTGACGAAATGACCTGAACTGAACTCATGAAACAGCCCCACTGGGAGCGGGGCAGGCGGAGGGCGTTGATCAGAACGTCCACCTGTTCGACCACGTCCCGGAGGCACCGTGGTCCTGGGGTTCCACCACCAGCCGCACCTCCTGGGATCGTGAAATGTCACCCCTCAGAGGCTTGCTGATGACTTGGGCCCCAAATAAAGAGGGTTTCCAAAGGTCTAGCAGCTTATCGGAACACGCAAGCAGAAGACAGGGTGATGCAGGGGCGACCCAGGTTTGAGGTGGGATGGCCTTGGGGTGAAATTCTCTCTCTGCATCTGGCCCACCCAGGGCTCTCGGTGGGTCGCCTCATCTCTCAGCTTCCAAATGGGGAGCCTGACTCCTCTGTTGCAGGCTATGAAGATGAGAGGTGATTGACCTCACGGTGCCTGGACCACAGATGCTCATAAATGGTACCTGTGCTAATTTTTATCCGAAAATCAAGAAGGGAATGAATGAGATCCAGAGCCAGAGATTCCCCAATTGGAGCGGCCAAAATCTCAGCTGCAGGTGGAGAAAATAACTTCAGTGGTGGGAGGCTCTTTACTCCACGATCTAGGATCTTCACGGCAATCCCACCGGAGTCCCTATTTTGCAGATGAGGAAGTGGGGATCGGAGAGATCTAAGTGGAGATGAGCTGAAGCCCCAAGCCGTGTGCCCTGTCAGGGGAGACCCCAAAACCCATACAAGAAAATGGAAATGCATCTTCCAAATGATTTTGGCCAGGGGGGCTGCCGTCGTCACCTGGGGAGCAAGGAGCGGGGTGGGTGGGAGATCAGCAGCTCCACTGATCGGCCCCCAGATGTGCCACGGGACGGCCTCAGCCCTGCGGGGAGAGGACACCCACCTGCGGAGTTCCATTCCCGGAAAAGGCTATCGGAGGAGGCATTTCCTCCAGGCCGTCTCAGGTTGGGCGCAACTATGAAATGGTTATTAGTGTTTGAGATCCCATCATTTTTTTTTCAAATTATAAAGGAGGTTCTGAAAAGCCGTGTCTGTTTTCCATAATTGGCGCGTGTTCCCCAGACGGCCGTTCAGCCACCTTGAAAATCAATGTTTGCACGACCCTTGACCCCTCTTTCGCTGACGAGTGTCTCTCCTACAGGTTGCTCCCAGGATGAAAACAATAAAAGCAAATATAGCAAAGCAAAGGCCCGAGGTTAATGTCTTTAACAAGATAATGTGACTTAAGGGAACCGTAAACAGATCATTCCAAAATTCCATTTATTCGCCGCGGCTCCAATTGTATTTTGAAACCATATGTATGTGCTGCCTGTGTGTCTGGCAGGGGACGGGCTCCGCTCGGGTGTTACTCCTTTTGATCATGTTTTGGCTGTTAGTTTAATACCCTAGTCATTCAAAATCCCTCAAAGATATACAGAAGGTTGTTCGGGGTGACCGTGTGACGCCTTGGTCCTGCCTGTTTGTATTTTCCGGACTAGGCGATGCCCGACGACAGAGCGAGATTGGCACTCCCTCGGGGACGGCTTTCCCCCCGCGAGAGTGAAGTGTGACACGTCCACCTGCAGAGCTCGTGTCTCGGTGACGTGAAGCCTGAGAATGACAAGCGAAAAATTCAGCTCAGCCAACAGATGTTTAGATTACCCGATGCCAAACATCTGGCCTTTGGAAATGGGAGAGTTGACGGGAATGCTCAGGTTTAATCCGGATTTTGGTATCAGATAACACAGGCTCACACCCTGGTAATAGGTTCGACTTATCCCTCACGTAACGTTCCTTGCGGTTGTGTACGCACGGCCTGTATTCTCAAGCCGCGGCCACGGAGCACAATCTCTGGTGCCAAGCCCGAGTCTGAGGACCAAGAGCGGGACCTGATGCTGTCCTCATGTCTCTGTCATCGCGGGTTAAACACTAAGGAGCACTTAGCTGATGCTGGGCAGTGCAAATTCACACCGCAATGACATAATGCTGCACGTCGCCCACGGGCTAGGATGGAAAATATCGACAAGTGAGGCGAGTGTCAGCCAAGACGTGGGGAGGGGAGGACAATTCCAGCGCGGGGTGACTGGTGCTCCGTGGAGATGCTCCTGGGGCTGGGAAGATGGAGAAGCCACCTGTGCCAGACGGGGGAGTGGGGACGCTTCCCAAAGGGGCTTCACGGGGGCCGAGACCTGAAGGCGTTAGGCAAACACGAATGGGAGAAAGGATGCTCCAGGATGGGGGCTGCCTCACCAAGGGCCTGGAGACAGCGATCTCACTTCCCTCCGCACGGCTCAGGGATCTTTTGGGAAGCCAGGTCCAATTGCATCGCCATCCCTTTAAAAAGCCCTCAGCACGCGCTGCTGTCTGCCTGTCCATCACCCATCCCCAAGTCCTGTCTCTCGTCCCTGCCTCTGCCACCGTGGCTGGAAAGGCCAGGGCCCTCTCCCACCCGCCCTCATCGCCCCGGGGCAGGAGGGGCCCTTAGGTGAGGGGCAGAGAGAGCCGGGACCTGAGGGGGGCACCGGGCGCCGAGGCTGCAGGTGAACTCAGAGGTGTGGGGCATCCATGGCGTCCTTTGCAGTCTTTGAATGCAGTTCTGCATCATCATCTGGGTCAGTCCAGATCCAGAAAAAAGTATGGAACCCAACCCCAGGGTCTTGTCTGCGCTTGTCAGGGGCACAGGCGATTTCTAGTTTCCTCTTCGGGCTCTTAGCAATCTTCTGAATTTTCTCAAATAAACACACACTGCTTCTGCAATCAGAACTTGTCTTTTTTGTTTTTTTAAGAACAAGAGAGAGCTGTCCTGTGGTGCCTGTGAGCCCGACTTCACTTTCTGGAAACTTCAGAGAGAATCTTGGGCTCGCCTTGCTTTGTCTGTAACCAGCGGGCGACCACAGCCAGCCCTTCGGAGTCTCGTCTTTAAGGTGACGAGGTCTTGATTTTGAGAGTCTAGTCTACATTTTAAATTTCTTTCCATGCCCTTAGTTCTCAACAAGGCTCAAAATTAAAAAAAAAAAAAATTAAGGCACTGAACATTTCAGAACAACAAAAATATTAACGCCTGAACATGTAAAATACTTTCGAAACCCTCGGCAAACCCTCAGCAGTTCCCCACCCGAGATGCGAGATGCGAGACTGGCCGGCCGGTTCTCCTCCCACCGGCAGAGTATTTTTAGAGCATTTGCAACTACTTTTCATTGAATCTTAGTTTTTTCCCTCCCCCGCCCCACCAAGTACCTGAGGTGTAGAAATGAATTTATAACAGGAAGCCTTTGATTTTAGAGTCTTTATGTTTTTGAAGTCTTCCAAAGCAGGGCTGTAAAACAACTGGCTCGTTTTGAAAGAATGTCGCATTCTCCATGCGGGGCTGGCACCTGTGTTTTCCTTAACGTGGGAGGGGCGCGTCTGTGTGCCGAGAGCGAGGAAGCGTCCACCCCGCGGAGGAAGTGGGTGTCTGGGGTGAAGGCACCACTCGGCAAGCATCCGTCCCTGCTCCCCAGCTCCCTCCTGGGAGGGGAAGCCCAGAGGGGCCTTGAGGGCCTCCTCCGTGCTGAGCCAGCTGGTGATGCTTGAGGCCATCGAGGGTGACGCCCCTGTGCAGTACGGCATCAACGTACCGCTGTATCCTCATTCTTCCGTCCCAAACACCACAGATGGCAAGACGCACCATCGCACCATAGACTTCACTGCCTATATTGTAGAGAGGCGCAGGAAAGGCAATTATGTTAAATGAGCATGTTGATCAGAAGAAGCCTTCAGCTTTCAAAACTGTTAAAACGTGATCTATAAGCATCTCAGGACTGAGGAACTGAGGAAGTAAGACAAACAGAAGCTGAGTCATCAAAGGACTCCGGATCTGCCCAGAGGGCTGCCCACAACCCTCGGCCCCCACTTACGGAGGCGGCTGCCACGTCTTCCCATGGGAGTTTCCAGGTGCTTAGCCGGCTTCCCGAAATGGGAGGTCAGCTCTGAGCCAGACTGTGCAGCCGTACGGAATGGCATTCAGTCCTCACTGGAGCACGGCGCCCTCCGTATCTATCCCTTCGCACACGGGAGGAGCCTGAGGCTCAGGGCAGCTCCAGGTCGCAGCTAGGAAGTTCGTTGCTGTAGCAACACCCAGATCTCTAACCCTCGTGCTGCACAAACTTCCACATGCGTTCACACGCTTTGTTCCTTTTTCTCCCATCCTGGATGATCAAGAGGGTCCTTCCTACTCTACGACGGCGAGTTGAGTCTCTGTGACAGAGACAGGATGGCCTGATAAACCTGAAATAGTTTACAGAAGAGGAGACAGCTTCAGAGAGGTTGAACGACACGCTGAGTCACACACAGCAAGCGGTGGAAGCTGGGTCTCAAATCCTGACCGGAACAAATTTCAGTCTGGAACAGGAGTCAGCAAATAGTGGCCCGTAGGCCAATGCGTCCCACCGCCTGTTTTTGTAAATAAAGTTTTATTGGAACACAGCTGTGCCCGTTCATTTGCACATCATCTGTGGCTGCTTTGGCGCTACAAAGACAGAGCCGAATAGTCGTGACAGTGACCATATGCCCCACAAAGGCTGACGTGTTATTATCTGCCTCTTTATGGAAAAAAGTTTGCTGATCCCTGATCTAGACGATTGTGGAGTCAGTTTCAAAGCAGTGACAGCCGTAGGATCCCATGAACAGCCCAGGGGGCTCAGCTATGGCGAGATAGTCACGTATTAGTCAGCATTAAACGCATAAAGTAGGATCCACTGCAGATGTTCCAGGTTTTCACACAGGGAACTGGGATCTTGAGAAATTGTTGGCATTGCTGGGTGTTTTCTTTTTTGTTTTTTTGAGGAAGATTGGCCTTGAGATAACATCCACCACCAATCCTCCTCTTTTTGCTGAGGAAGACTGGCCCTGAGCTAACATCCATGCCCATCTTCCTCTACTTTATATGTGGGACGCCTGCTACAGCATGGCTTGCTAAGCGATGCGTAGGTCTGCACCTGGGATCCGAACCTGCAAAACTCAGGCGGCCAAAGCAGAGTGTGTGAACTTAACCACTGCGCTGCTGGGCCAGCCCCATTCCTGTGAGTTTTCTTGGCAGTGTACTTCTAATTTCTTACAGAATGTGCACGCCTTGTCCACCTCCCGGCTTTGGCACAGACATGTCCCTCTGCTGAGACTGTCCCCTCCTCACCCCTTTGTCAAGTGCTCACCCCTTTCAGGTCTCAGCTTCTTTGGGAAGCCCTCCTGGCTCCTCCCTCAGGCCTGGGTGCCCAGTTCCTGTGTTCCCATGGCAGCCAGCACATATCCAGAAAATGGAATCGCCACCTGCCCCGGGACGCGCCTATTTACTGCTCCATCGTCCCTGCGGCCAATTGCATCTTCCAAAGACAGCGACAGTATTCCCAGCCCACATGCGACTTCAGCTCTCACAGGTGGGGTCCACACCCCCATCCCTTGAAACAGCAGTGTCGGTGACTGTTTTGGCCACCGGAGGATGGCAGAATTGATGCTATGTGACTTCCTGAGCTGGGTCATAAAAGGCAAGGCTGCCTTGCAGTTGTTCACTGGGGTGCTCGCTCTCGACGCTTTCGGCGGCCACACCCTGAGGAAGCCCAGACTCGCCCACATGGAGACACTAAGGGCAGGGACTCGAGACCCATGAAGACTGGAGACCAGCCAGCTGCCAGCTGTGCCAGCCACACCCCTCTTTTCTTTCCAGCCACCGTCTGCCTACAACCACACGAGAGACCCTGAGCCAGAGCTTTCAGGGGAGCCCTTCCCGAGATCCTGACCACGGAACCCAAGGGAGATGCTATGGATTGAATTGCGTCCTCCCGAAAAAGACGTGTTGGAGTCCTAACCCCCAGCACCTCAGAATGTGACCTTATTCAGGGCTTTTACAGAAGTAATGAGGATAAAATGAGGTCATTAGGGTGGGGGCTCTAATCCAGTCTGGTAGACGTCCCTATAAGAATAGGAAACAGAGGCACAGGGAGAAGCCACGAGGAGATGAAGGTAGAGAGGGAGGGGACGCTTCTACAGGGCAAGGAACGCCGACGGTTGCGGGAATCCGGGGGGAGAGGCCTGGACGGGTTCTTCCTCAGCCCCCAGAAGGAACCAGCCCTGCCGACGCCTTGATCCCGGATTTCTGAGTTCCAGAACTGGGAGAGAATAAACTCCTGCTGTTTAAACCACTCAATTTGTGGCACTTTGTTATGGCAGTGCTAGCGAATGAATACAGGAAGTGATAAAATGATGGCTGTTTCCTGCCACTAAGTTTCGGGGCGCTCTGTGACACGGTACAGTCCTGTGCGGCATCACGATGCTTCGGTCAACAACGGCCCGCATACACGACGGTAGGCCCTTAAGATCAGCACCATACCGTCCAGGTGTGTAGTAGGCTGTGCCATCTAGGTTGGTGGAAGTACACTCCACGAGGTTCAAACAACAGTGGAACCATCCAACGATGCATTTCTGAGGATCTATTCCTGCCGTTAAGTGACGCATGACTCTAGCAGCTAGCTAGAATGTCCCCCCACAAAAGCCTAAGCTCTAAGGCAGGAATCCCCAGCACATGGTATGTACTTATTGAATATGTGCTGTCTGCACACAGGGCTGGCAAATGGATGGCCAGCTGCCGTTACCCTCAGATAATTCCCTAGGTAGCCCGGCTGTTTGAGGTCCGCTCCCCCGAGAATAAAGATCTGGGCTCAGCGAGCGGGGCTCCAGACTCAGAAATAACGTGAGCTTCCATTGCACGCCTGGGGAGGGGGGTGAAAACCCGCGCGGTGATGCATTTCCTGAGCGAGCCCGTCCTGGAAAAACAGGAAAGTTAGTGCCTGTGCATTTTTATGGGCACCCACCATGAGATTTTGGAGGACGGAGGACTAAAAGCCAAACAATGCGTGTGAGCTGTTAAAAAATCAGTGGGAAGGCCATATGCTTTTGCACTCAAGTGAGACGCGAAATTGAATGGATGCTGACGGCTGCTCCCACTGATGAAGAGGCTCAAAGATGACTTGGCCCATCCATTTCACAGTGTTACCTATATCTAATTTCTTCTATATTTTAAGTCACATAAGTGACCTTATACGACACTAGTCCTCTGAACTTAAAAAGGCAATTGACTCCTAACCCCACAGCCTCTATAAGCCAGCTTTTTATTTTTAGCTTTTCTTTGCTTTACGTCATTTGTGTATGTCCTTATAACTTTTTGGTGAATACATATGCCTTTTTCAGCCAGCCCTGGGGGTCTAGTGGTTAAGACCTGGCATTCCTACTGCAAGGCCCGGGTTTGTGTCCCCGTCAGAGAACTGCACTGCTCTGTCTGTCGGTTGTCATACTGTGGCGGCTGCATGTGGCTGTGATGCTGAAAGCTGTGCCACCGGTATTTCCAATGCCAGCAGGGTGACGCATGGTGGACAGGTGTCAGTGGAGCTTCCAGACTAAGACAGACTAGGAAGAAGGACCTGGCCACACAATTCTGAAAAAAATGGCCATGAAAATCCTATGAATGTCAGCAGAGCATTGTCTGATGGAGCCCCAGGAGGGGAGAGGATGGCGCAGGAGGACCGGGCAGGGCTCCGCTCTGCTCTCCACCAGGACACTAGAGTTGGAACCCAGTATGACACTAATAACATGCTTTTATCGCTTATAAAACTATAAGCATTGCCCTGCTCTTTCATTTTCTATGTTAAAGGCCACGGACCAGCTCACCAAGTTGACGATCGTGGAACGTCTGCTGCTGTGTTTTCAGGTTTCTCTTTCTATTACAGAGCTATTACTACGAACATTTTACACCTAGAATTTTTTTTTCTCATTTGGTTATTTCCCTTTAACGTATTTCTAAAAGTGAGATTTTACTAAACAAGCTGTATGGCTATTTCTTGTAGTTCTTACTGTCTGTGTTGAAATCATTTTGCAAAGGACGGTAAGAATTTTCACCCCCACTGGCCAGGGGGCAGGCCACTAGTCTCACCAGACATATCCAGCTCTGGGTTAGTCTTGCCTAAAACGTCCACTAACCGAGCAGGTGTAAAAGGCCTACAAATCCGCAGCCAGGACGCTGTGCAGGGGAAATATGCATTTTTTGGCTTCTGTGGGGAGCTCCAGCAAGATGTGCTACACAGTGTGCACATCTCCTCGTTTAAAGCACTCTAACCTGGTTATTAAAATCCTTCTGTTTACTAGTATTTCTTTCTTTATCTTTCCGTGTAAGAAATGCTTTTCTTCAGCTCAACGGAACATGGAAGTCTGAAAAAACCCTGCCTCTGCAAAGGATGTGAGCTGGCTTGCGGCCAGCGGCCGGACTTCACCCTTGTAAATACCTCCCTTTCCCGTCAGGAGCCTGGAGATAAGCCGGCCAGGACTCGGCCTGGAGAGGCTGCCCCTCCATCGGCTGATGAGCATGGCCTGCGGGTCAGTGCTGACCCAGGCCCCCAGGCCCCCCAGAGGCAGCAAGCTCTGAGTGGAAGGATGTCGCCACGGCCCCAGTGTGGAATGTGCCGTAAATGTTGCCTAAGGAGAATCTTGTTGATTTTCTTTCATTTCTAACCACCAGCCTCGTGGGTGCTGTGAAGTCCTGCATGGGCCAGAGCCCGGCCCTGTCCACTCTCTCCTTCCCACTTTCCTATCCTCCCAGGAGTGGGGTCTGCTCTGGTGGTCCCGGCCTGGATGCCCTGTCTCCTGGGCACGTGCTCTTGGGTGAGGCAGGGGGCAAACACAGGGCTCCCGGGGCTGCCTGTCCCCAGGAGATGAGCTCCTCCTGGGGCCAGCGAGCACACGGTGAGCAGGGCTTCCACCCCAGTCACCTCTGGTGTCGTGAGAGAGTGGGCGCCAACTGTATACCTCTGCTCCGATCTCCACAGCCCGCTGCCCCTCTGGTGGATGCCCTTCGAGTGCACACGGGGACAGGAGGAGGAGGCTGGAGGGGGCGCCGGCCCTGGGAAGGTTACCACGCAGAGGAGGGCAGAGCCAGGATCCAGCTGGCATCTGTTGAACAGAAGGATGGATGGAGCTGGAAATATGCTCCTGGAAAGGGGTGTGTGAGTGAGACAGTACGTGTGGATGTGTGTGAGTCAAGAGTGTGTACATGTGTGTGTGAATGTACATGTAGATGTGTGTGAGTCAGGAGGTGTGTATATGTGTGTGAATGTGTGTAAGTCAAGTGTGTACACGTGAGTGTGTGAATGTATGTGTGGATGTGTGTGTCAGGAGGTGTGTATATGTGAGTGTGCAAATCTATGTGTGGATGCTTGGGTGTGGATGTGAATACGTGCAAGCATGTCAGTGAGCACATAAGCGTGAGTGAGTGTGTCACCAGCCCCTGGCCTCTGTGTCCCCTTAGGCCTCAGCGCTCTTGTTCCTCCCGCCCTTCAGGGCTCTGCTCCAATGCTGTCTTGGGCCTTCCCTGAATCCCTGTCCCGCCCCGGTTCTGCCACCTCCGCACATCCGTTATGAGGCGTCTGTGGTCCCTCTGGCTCCCAGACGCCCTCCGCTCCAGGTCAGGGCCCATGCTGCTTTCTTCCCTGGAAGGCTGCCTGGCCACAAGGTGGGCACTCAAGAGACACATGTTGACGAGTGAAGAGTGACTTGTTTATTTTTTAACTCAAATGCAAAAAATTAATTATGCTTTTAACCTTAAACTCCGCTGTGGGTTGACTCTGTGGGCATTTGTCATTAGCTAAAAGACCTCAGGACTGACTCTTCACCCCAACCAAGGGGGTCTGGCAATGCCCTTGCTTTTGTGACGCCCTGACTCCAGCTGCCCTGGGGCTGATCTGGGCCCGTTTCTGCTGTAACACCGAGGTTTTCAAAGCAGGCTCAGGCTGGCCAGCGGGGTGGGGAGGGTGCCTGGGGAGAGTGGGGGAGGTATTTTAGCTGTTTGGGGAAAAAAAAAGTGTGTTGCTGTATTCTAGGGAACTTCCGCCCAGGTGGAAAGACTCATTCTGAGAAGGAGCACATTTTCCAGGTGAAAGAGAGCACTTTCAAAGGAAAATGAGTTGCCTGGACTAGGATTAGGGTTTGCTGTGGGGACATGGTGACTTCCAGCACCTTTAGCTCAGGTGAGCAGCAGCTTTCCAAAGCTTGGCCTTCCTGTCGCTGAGACGGTCCTCCTAGCATCGCACCCCTTGTCCTGACTCCCCCCAGGCTGGGGTGCCGGCAGGGAGGTAGAAGTTGGGGGTGGCGGGCCTTGAAAGGTCTCAGCCCGAGGGGTTTGGCTGATGAGTGTTGCCCTCAGCCCTAAGCTGTGCTTCTGCCTGCCTCCCGCCACCCGGGATGCTCTGGGGATGCAGCTCTGCCCCATCCGCCTCACCTGGTCAGAACTGCCTCCTTGCTCCTGTGTCCAGGAGGAAAAGTCCCAGGGGCCTCCGTGCAGGAATGTCCAGACCGGCCTTCTATAAAACTGAAACACACCTTCCTCCTGCCTGCAGGGCCGATGACCAGCACTTGGGCCGTACATCCATCACTTGCATAGTCAGCAACCCATGCTACAGGCCAGATAGGCCTTCCCATGATGAGAAGGCATCAGGAGATGGCACAGCAAGCCCCAGTCCACAGCCAGTTATCGTCCTCAACATCCGGCGCTTCTCAGGCTCTGCTAAGCATAACTTCCATGAGCATCTCCAGGGCTTCTCAGCTGGGGGCCATGTCTGGATTTGGCAATGTTTGGAGTTAGTCCATTTGATTAATAATATGAAGCCAGGATAGATAAGGGCAAGGATGTAAAACGTGCCTGCAGTGGAACTGCTGTAAGAAATGTCCAACAGGATGCCCTAGGCATGGGCCACAGGCTTGGCTCTGAGTCCTCTTATGCTCCAAAGTTAGAGGAAAATAGGATGGTACTGAAATTTGCAGCACCCATAAAATAAAAACAAAGCCATTAACTCAGGATTAAAGCTATTTCTGATACCAGGAAATTTCTCCCTTCTACACCTATTTTGATAAGATTTTTATCATGAAAGAGTGTTGAAGTTTGTCAAATGCTTTTTCTGCATCCATTGAGATGAACGTGTGTTTATCCCTCGTCCTGTTAGTGTGGTGTATTGTATTAACTGGTTTGTGGATGTTGAACCATCCTTGCATTCCAAGGATAGATCCTACGTGCACATGGTGTATGATCCCTCTAACGTGCTTTTAGCACATTAACTTAATTTGCTAGTAATTAATTTGTTGAGGATTTTTACATCTACGTTCATCAGGGATAGTGGCTGTAGTTTTCTTTTCTTGTAGTGTCCTTATCTCGTTTTGGTATCAGGCTAATGCTGGCCTTGTAAAATGATCTTGGTTGGGATTGCATTGAATCTGTAGATTGCTTTAGGTAATAGGGCCTTGTTTTTTTTTTTTTTTTTTTTTTTGCTGAGGAAGATTCACCCTGAGCTAACATCCACTGCCAATCTTCCTCTTTTTTTGAATGTAAGCCACTGCCACAACATGGCCGCTGACAGACAAGTGGTGTGGATCCACTCCTAGGAACCAATCCCAAGTCACTGAAGCAGAGCATGCCACACTTAACCACTAGGCCACTGGGGCTGGCCCAGTATGGACATTTTAACTATATTTATTCTTCCAACCAATGAGCATGGAATATCTTTCCATATCTTTATATCTTCTTCAATTTCTTTCAATAATGTCTTATAGTTTTCAGTGTATAGGTCTTTTTTTTTTTATTAAGGTTATGAAAGTTAACATCCTCATGAAATTACAGTTGTACATCATTATTAGTCATGTTGTAGGTACACCACTTCACCCCTAGTGCCCCACCCCCACCCCCCTAGTGTATAGGTCTTTTACTCCTTGGTTAAATTTGTTCCTAGATATTTTATTCTTTTTGTTGTGATTATAAACGGGATTGTATTCTTGACTTTTCTTTCTGCTAGCTCATTATTAGTATATAGAAATGCAGTTGATTTTTCTAAGTTGATTTTGTGCCCTGCAACTTTGCTGTAGTTGCTGATTATTTCTAATAGTTTTCTGATGGTTTCGTTAGGGTTTTCTATATATAGAATCATATCATCTGCAAACAGCGAGAGTTTCATTTCTTCCTTTCCAATTTGGCTGCCTTTTATTTCTTTTTCTTGCCTAATTGCTTTGGCCTAAACCTCCAGGACTCTGTTGAATAGGAGTGGTGAGAGTGGGCACCCTTCCTAACATTCACATGGAACAACGAAAGACCTCAGATAGCCAAAGCTGGGAGCATCACAATCCCTGACTTCAAAATATACTACAAAGCTCCAGCAATCAAAACAGCATGGAACTGGCACAAAATCAGACACACAGATCAACAGAACAGAATTCAAAGCCCAGAAATAAAACCACACATCTATGGACAGTTACTATTCAATAAAGGAGCCGAGAACATACAATGGAGAAAGGAAAGTCTCTTCAACAAATGGTTTTGGGAAAACTAGACAGCCATATGCAAAAGAATGAAAGTAGACCATTATCTTGCACCACACACACAAATTAACTCTAAGTGGATCAAGGACTTGAAAGTAAGACCTGAAACCATAAAAGTCTTAGAAGAAAATATAGGCAGTACACTATTTGGCATCAGTCTTAGAAGGATCTTTTCAAATACCATGTCTACTCTGGCAAGGGAAACAAAAGAAAAAATAAATGGGACTTCATCAGACGAAAGAGATTCTGCAAGGCAAAGGTAACCAGGAACAAAATGAAAAGACAACCCACCAACTGGGAGAAAACAGTTGCAAATCGTATATCTGCCAAGGGGTTAATCTCCAAAATACATAAAGAACTCATACCACTGAACAACAAAAAACAAACAACTCGATCAAAAAATGGGCAGGGGATATGAACAGACATTTTTCCAAAGAAGATATACAGGTGGCCAACAGACACATGAAAAGATGTTCAGCATCATTAATTATTTTGGAAATGCAAATCAAAACTACAATGAGATATCAACTTACACCTGTTAGAATGGTCATAATCACCAAGACAAAAAATAGCAAATGTTGGAGAGGATGTGGAGAAAAGGGAATCCTCATACACTGCTACTGGGAATGCAAACTGGTGCAGCCACTGTGGAAAACAATGTGGAGATTTCTCAAAAAATTAAAAAGAGAAATATCATATGATCCAGCTATCCCACTACTGGGTATTTCTCCAAAGAACTTGAAAGCAACAATTAAAAGAGACTCATGCAGCCCTATGTTCACTGCAGCATTATTCACAATAGCCAAGACGTGGAAGCAACCCAAGTGCCCACTGACTGATGATTAGATAAAGAAGATGTGGTGTATATATACACAACCGAGTACTACTCAGCCATAAAAAGACAAAATCATCCCATTTGCAACAACATGGATGGACGTTGAGGGTGTGATGTTAAGAAAATAAGCCAGACAAAGACAAATACTGCATGATTTCACTCATAAGTGGAAGATAAACAAACGCATGGATAAAGAGAATAAATTAGTGGTTACCAGAGGGGAAGGGGACTGTGGGTGGGGGAAGGGATAAAAGGGCACATACGTATGCTGATGGATAAAAATTAGACTATTGACAGTGAGCACAATGCAGTCTATACAGAAATTGATAAATAATAATGTACCCCTGAAATTACACAATGTTATAAATCACTATGATCTCAATAAAATATTTGAAAAATAAAATAAAATAAAATGAGTTTGGAAGTGTTTCGTCTTCTTCGGGAATGTACCCCAATATAATAAAGACCACATGTGAAAAGCCCACGGTTAATACTATACTCATTGGTGAAATACTAAAAGCTTTTCCTCTGAGCTCAGGAACAAGACAAGGGTGCCCACTCTCACCACTCCTATTCAACACAGTACTGGAGGTATTGGCCAGAGAAATCAGGCAAGAAAAAGAAAAGGCATCCAAACTGGAAAGAAAGAAGTGAAATTATCTAATTGCAGATGACGTGATCTTATATGTGGAAAACCCTAAAGACTTCACAAAAAAACCGTTAGAACTGGTAAACAAATTCAATAAAGTTGTAGAAGACAAAATCAACATATAAAACCTAGTTGCATTTCTATACGCTAACAATGAACTATCCAAAAAAGAAATTAAGAAAACAACCTCATTCGCAATAGTGTCAAATTGAATAAAATTCTTAGGAATAAACTTAACTAAGGAAAGAAAAGACTTGTACCCTGAAAAGTAAGAAACATTGATCAAAGAAATGAAAGAAGACAAATAAATGGAAAGATATCCCGTGTACATGGATTGGAAGAATTAATGCTGTTAAAACGTCCGCATTACACAAAGGGATCCACAGATTCAATGCAATCCCATCATAATTCTAAAGACATTTTTCGCAGAAATAGAAAAAAATCCTAAAATTCGTATGGAACCACAAAAGACTCTAAATAGGCAAAGCAATCTTGAGCAAAAATAACAAAGCGGGAGGCATCACACTTCCTGCTTTCAAAATATTTCACAAAGCTATAGTAATCAAAACAATATCGTACTGGCATAAAAACAGACATATGGACCAACGAACAGAGAATACAGAGCCCAGAAATAAATTCATGCATTTATGGTCAACCGATCTTTGACAATGATGCCAAAAACACACAATGAGGAAAGGACAGTCTCTTGAACAAGTGGTCTTGTGTTGGGGAAACTGGATATTCACATGCAGAAAAATGAAATTGGACCCTTATCTCCCACCATATACAGAAATCAACTCCTAATGGCTTAAGGACTGAAACATAAGACATGAAACTGTAAAACTACGAGAAGGAAACATAGGGAAAGTTTCTCTCTTTTGTGTGTGTGAGGAAGATTGGCCCTGAGCTGACATCCGTGCCCATCTTCCTCTATTTTATGTGAGACGCTGCCACAGCATGGCTTGGTGAGCGATGTGTAGGTCCGTGCCTGAGATCAGAACCCGCGAATCCCAGGCCACTGAAGCGGAGTGCGTGAACTTAACCACTGCGCCCCCGGGCCAGGCCTGGGAAAGTTTCTTGACATTTGTCTGGGAGATGACTTTTTGGATATGACCCCAAAAACACTAGCAACGGAACCAAAAATATACAAATGTGATTGCATCAAACTAAAAAGCTTCTACACAGCAAAGGGAATAATCAAGAGAGCAAAGAGAAAACCTACAAAACGGGAGAAAATACTTGCAAGCCATACATCTGATAAGAAGTTAATATCCGAAATACCTAGGGAATGCAAACAACTCCACAGCAAGGAACCAAATAACCCAATTTAAAAATCGGCAAAGGACCTGAATAGACGTTTCTCAAAAGAAGATAGACAGGTACATGAAAAGGTGCTCAAGATCAGTAAACATGAGGGAAATGCAAATCGAAACCACAATGAGCTATCACCTCCTGCCTGTTAGAACGGCTGTTATCAGAAAGACAAGAGGTGATAAGTTTTGGGGAGGATGCACAGAGAAGGGAACCCTGTGCACGGTCGGTGGGAATGTAAGTTGGTGCAGCCACCATGGAGGTTCCTCAAAAAAATAAAAATACAACTGCCATAATAGCCAGTAGTCCCACTTCTGGATATTGATCCAAAGGAGATGAGAACACTGTCTTGAAGAAATATCTGCATCCCTATGTTCATTGCAGTATTATTTACAACAGCCAAGGTGTGGATAATCTCAGCATCCATCAATGAATGAATAAGGAAAATGTGGTGTATATATACAATGGAATATTACTCAGCCACAAAAAAGAAGGAAATCCTGCCATTGGGAACACGGATGAACCCAGAGGACATTATGTTAAATGAAATAAGCTAGACACAGAAACACAACTGCTGCATGATTTCAGTTGTATGTGGAATCTAAAAAGGTCAAACTCATAGACATAGAGAGCAGAATGGTGGCTGCCAGGGTCGGGGCGGGGGAAAATGGGGGGAGGGTGCTCAGTGGGTGTAAAGTTTCAGTTATACGGGGTGACTCTAGAGATGCTCTCCAGCCTGGTACCTACAGCTGAAAACATCGTACTGAGCACTTGAGAATTGGGTCAGAGAGTAGATCTCATGTTTTCTTACCACAATTAGCAAAAAAAGAAATTTCTCCCAGGGAACTTTTTGAGAGGATGATAAAAAACCGGAATTTGAAAAGCCAACAATAGGGGTGTGGCTGGGGAAATTAAGTTAAAGCAACTTGACGAATTATCATGAGGCTTTTAAAGTATTATGATTAAGATTTAAGTGATGTTTACACAAAAATGTAAAGAAAAATATGCAAAATGTATATATACTGGGACGACAGCATAAAACACTCTGAGGAACTAAAAGAGAAGGATCACATTTTGCACTTTTTCAAAATTGCCTTAGCTGCCTGTGGGAGTTTCTCCTTCCACGTGGATTTCAGAAAGTGCCCTTGTCAAGCCCTCCAAGAGGCTCTGCTGGGAGCTCGCCGGGCGCTTCGTGGACTGTAGTTAATTTGGAGGGAACGGCCGCTCAGCGCGTTAGGTCGTCCCACCCCCAAACAGGGGTCGACTTGCACTTGCTCATGTCTTGCTCCGCATCGTAATAAGGTTTTCAATTTCTCCATGAAAGGCCTGCCCTGTCTTTTAAAGGGCCATTCCCGGATGCTTTCTAACGACTGAAAGGACATCAGATCTTGTCCTTTGTTTCAATGTGTCTTCCCGTTGCCTTTGCTCCCATCCAGGACGGCCGTGATCTGTGTGTGTTGAGGTCACGCACAGCAACCTCACTGCACTGTGTTGTTGGTCTTTGCTCGTCCTTGCAGAATATTTTTAGGCCTGCACAGATATAAAGAGATGTGTGGTGCCCCCTAATCCTGTGTGCACACTGCCTCCGTCCCCCGGGGCCCCAGAAGCAGCCCTTAACCCGTGGCGGATGGACGTCAGAGGATAGCTACCCTGGCTCTCCGTCCTTCAGTTGGCATGACTCAGGCATCTTCTACAAGCCTTCTAGAGGTTTCCAGCAGGGTGGAGCTCCAGGTGCTCACAGGGGTGCAGCCTGCTGGATAATGCACCTTTTATTGGCAGACTTCCCTTCCCTGTCTCTCTTCTCCCTCCCTGGGGGTGATTTCCTGGGATCATCTTCCACATGCACTGCCGGCGTTCCTTACCTCAGGGTCTGCTTTTGGAGGAGCCCAGACCAAGACAGCAGCTGAATCCTTATCCCTGTGAATACCCCACTGGATGATGAGCTTGACGGGGCTGGGAGAAGTATCAGTGTCTATCCTACTCAGTATCGTGTTCCCAATGCTTAGCACAGGGGTTGGCTCTTATCTAAGCTTTGATAATGTGGTCAGTGAATGAGTACTTGGATGGGTGGATGAGTGGATGGAGGGATGGTGGGTGGATGGATGGATGGATGGATGGACGGATGGTGGATAGATGAATGGACGGTTGGATGGATGGATGGACGGATGGATGGATGGATGGTGGATGGATGGATGGGTGGATGGGTGGATAGATAGACAGATGGGTGGATGGATGGGTGGATGGGTGGATGGATGGATGGTGGGTGGATGGATGGATAGACAGATGGGTGGTTGGATGGTTGGATGGATGGTAGATGGATGGATGGGTGGATGGGTGGATAGATAGACAGATGGGTGGATGGATGGGTGGATGGGTGGATGGATGGATGGTTGATGGATGGATGGATGGATGGGTGGATGGGTGGATAGATAGACAGATGGGTGGATGGATGGATGAATGGATGGATGGATGGATGGATGGTAGATGGATGGATGTGTGGATGGGTGGATGGTGGATAGATAGATGGGTGGGTGGATGGGTGGATGGATGGATCGTGGGTGGATGGATAGATGGAAGTAAGGGAGAGAGGGAGGATGGACGCTGGATGGATGGATGGTTGCTGTGGAAGAGGTGGGAGGAACTTGGGTCTCCTCAGATCATGTTCAACCGGGACCAACAGCTCTTGGTAGAGTGTTTCGCACCCCTCCACATCCCCTGCCCCTTTACATGCCACATTCTTCTCTGAAGAAGTTTCTCTGCTGTGTCAAAGATAATTGCTTTCACTCCACCCTTCCCAGGACTCACAGTGCCCCAGCCTCCATCCTCCCGAGGACCTGTTTGGGGGAATGAGCAAAACAGAAAACCACAAAGGCGTGCTGGGGTGGATATTACGGGCTTTCCGTTTGGCTGGGAGGAACAGCTGCAGCATCCCTGTCATCTGGTGACTCAGACCCCAGTGCCTGACGGGACACATTGCCCAGGGCACCTGGCAGGAAGGCAGGGGAAGACATGACCCCTGGGCACTTCAGGAAGAGTTCCGGTCCCCTGCACCTGCCCTTGCCTACCTGCTCAGACACCAAACTCCTGTCCCACTTGCACCTGCAGCGAGCACTCAGGAGAGCAGGCGCGGGCGAGGCATCTCGGCGGTTCACAACACACTATAACTGACCCATCTCAGATCTTTTCCGGAAAGCCGAGTTCAATGAGGGGGCGGGGAGGCAGAGGGCGGCCATGGGTTTCTGAAGCTGGGAAGTGAGTAAGAACTTTAGAGGGACAAAGGAAAAAGAGTCCGGGCAGGGACAGGGTGAGTGGGTAAATTTCGATAGCCTTGCTGCACAGTGAATTCACACGGCAATAATAGTAGCTAATGTTTGAGTGCTTACCGTGCGCTGGCTCACAGGGTAGCTCATCCAACAACTCTGTTAGATCCACCCAACAGCTTTGCTGGGTAGTTTCCATTACTAACCCTCTTTTATAAATGAGGACCTGGAGGCACAGAGAGGTTAAGTCATTTGCACCAAGTCACACAGCTAGTTAGGAGAGGAATTGGTTCCAACTCTGTGTCCTCTGCTGCAACATTGTTGCTTCTCTGCCCAATGTCCATTAGACTCAGCAGCACATCATTGCATATGACCGATTTATCACTTTGATCATTGCCTTCACTAAAAGGACCATTTGGTTTCCCCCCGGACTACGGTTTCCCCGCCAAGGACTATGAAGACACTCGTCAGTCCACGATGCCTTAGAAAGGGCACGGGAGATTGGAAGGCTGGAGAACTAACATCAACGTTCCAGTGCTCTGAGTGATAACTTCAGGTAGGTCACTGGTCCTCTCTGAGCTTCAGTCTCTTCCTCTGTAAAGTGGAGGTGGGCATGCTTCATGACGGCAGGAGTTCTTTCTAATACTAAAACTCTAGGTAGTCCCTCCTCTACTTGCTAACTGTGTGAACTTCTAAATGCTGTGAGCTCTCGTGCCTCGATTTCTGCACCAGCCCAGTTTTCATACTGGTTGGACTTTCTCTGCAGAGATTAAATGAGACGGTGCATAGAAATGCAGTTCCCGCAAAGTCTGGTGGAACATGTTCGTGAGGATGATGTTTCTCTGTAATGCACAACCTCCAGGTTTTGGAGGTTCGACGCCGTGGCGCTGATTTCCGCCTCACTCAGCAGTCCAACACCGACGTTCCTGGAGGAACAACTCACCCAGGAAGCTCCACTCCTCCCGTCTTCCGGGTCTGCCTTCCCCAGGTCCTCGAAGGCCCCTCCGTTCGGCAGGTGGAGGAGAGCAGAGTGGGGAAGGTGCCTATTAGCGTTTTATGGATCAGACCGGGAAGCGGTCAACATCACTGTTGTCACATTCCATTGGCCACAACTTGGTCCCCTGGTTGCCCCCAACCGGAAGGGAGACGGGGAAACCTGACGACTGTGTGCCCTGGAGGAAAAGGGAAATGATCTTGAGAGCAAGTCATTGGTCTCCTCCGCATAAATGATGGTCGTGATGGCGATGGTGAAGCCGCTGCTGTTGGTCATTTTGTAGGACAGACAGATCCCTTGACTTGTCAGGACTGAGAAAAATCTCAGGATACTCACCATTCCGATATGAGTGCAAGTGTGTGTGTGTAAAGTTCTGAGTGTGTGTTAGTGCCTGTTCCCGAAAAACAAAGCCTGAGGCAAAGCTGGCTCGTGACTGCCTCATTTGGAGGGTCCAGTCTGACTGCATCAAGACGGCAGTCGGCAGTAAGAGCACTATAGTTGTTCCATTGAATGGACAATCTTCCTCAAGGCCAGACAAACAGCTGCTTCTCAGGACAGCCCATCCAAGGAGGAGAACGGAGGACGTTTATCCCCTGGCTTCTGTAGTCATCGGCCACTGACTCATCCAGGATGCACGAACTCTCTCCTAGTCATGCGCGGACGGGCACCGGGCAAGTCCTACAGCATCTGCTGCCCCGAGGCCACGGAAAATCCCCAGAGCAGGACCTGGACACCCAGCAAGGCGCCTGCAGAAGGCGGCTGGAGCCCCCGGAGAGGCGTCTGAGGCTGGGATCGTCTTTGCCAAGCTCACAGACTCCAGGGTTGGAAGGCACCGGAATCTGGAGATGACCCGGCGCCAGCACCTGGTTTGCCCACAACAGCATCCCAGCCCCAAGCCGAGCGTGCTTTCTGCCTTGCACTGTATCTGACCTCTCGCAAGTTTGAGTGTTTGCTGGAGAAAAAAGCCGCCCAGGCACACAGGATTCTCTGAGGCCAAGCCCTGTCATCCTTCACCCAAATGAGCCTTCAACAAATGTAAATACCTTCCGCGTTCTCCCGGAGGCCGGCCGCACAGGGCCTCGCTGGGGCTCCTCGTAATCCCCGGGATTGCTGAAGCTTTTAGGTTTAACGGAGTAATTTGTAAGGCCGCCTGACTCGCAGCCAGCTCTGCGGTGACTTGCCTGCAGCGTGCTCCCAGGCGTCTCACAGAAACCGTGGGCTGGACTTGTCCATGTGGGTGGACGCTCTGCCAGCTGAAAACCTGGAGGCCCCTGGCCCTCAGGGGCTCGGAGTATGGCCGGGAAAAATCAACGACGACAAGGCATCTTCCTTCTGGGTGTGGGGGATCCAAAGCCTGGAAAGCGTGGGAGGGAATGGCCATGGCCTCTGAGTGATGTGATTATTGTGGGGACCAGAAAGAGCATGGAGCTCCAGAATCTAAATGACCCGGCTCTGGGCCCACAGTGCCTGCTAACTAGCTGAGTGACCTTGGGCAAGTCAAATAATCTGCCTCCATCCCTCCCTTCAATGGTTTCCACAGCCACGGCTCACCAGGTCTGTACCATGCCCCACCCCAACCTGCAGCTCACACCTGACGCATCCTCTTCCCCGCACCACAGGTCCATCCCGCCTCCCACCCCGGCCCCCTCCTGCAGGAGCCCTGCAGAGTCTGCCAGGGCCCCCAACACGCGTGCTTCTCCCTTCCTCCTGGCACAGACTTCATTTGCCTGCCACCAGCAGTCAGGGGGTGCCCCGAGACTGGCTAGCAGATGTGGGAAGCAGGGCTGTGTGCCTCGTCCAGCCTGGCCTGACACCTCTCCCGCCATCTTCTGTGATTTCTCTTCCCTGTCCACTGACTAGATGCCAAGATCCAGTGGGAGACTCCAAAACTAGAAAAAGGGTTCTGAGTTTTCGAATGACTGCAAGGAGCCGACCGTCCCCACCCCCACACCACTGTCCTGCACTGGACCGTGACAGGAATGTGGGAAAACTCCTGAAAGGTGGGATTATTTGTTCCAGCAGTTAGCCCACACTGACTGACAGATACTCAAGAAATGAACTTAACTTCTTTGTGTCTGATTTCTCCATCTCAAAAGCAGAGACAAGATACACCCCTTCGCTCAGTTACCAGGGCTGCCGTGAGCTCAAATGAGGTGGCTGCAATTCTGGCCTGGAGTCAGACGGGTTCCTGGGCAGCAGCCGAGGGGCACACCACCGAGGCTGTGCCATGGGGCATGGTCACAATAGGACAGGGCCGTGTGGGTAAAGTGTCTGGAGACGCCCAGCCAGACCACAGCAGACACCCCACCAACATCCGTGTCCATCCCCTGGGGGGCTGGAGTTTCTTCATCTTGCTCGCAGGCCCGTACCGGGCTCTCCGTCCTGTTCTGACCCAAGAAACAGCAGCCCCTGGGCCCCCTTTTGCTCTCTGGCTTCCCAGCGGGTTCAGCTGACGGGAGGCGGCAGGAAATCGATGGGCAGGGTGACAGAGGAGTCGGGGACCCCTTCCTCCACTAGGTCACCACGTGGGTGCAGCCTGGCAGCACGGGGTGCCTCTCTGCCTAAGCTTCTTCCGCAGTTCCAGGCTCCGCCAGGCTCGGGGACACCATTTTCCGCCCCTCCCCACGCCCCGGCATTCTCAGCCCTGAGGCTGCCGGCAGCTCCCTGACGTCACTTGTCTCAACCTGCTCAGACCCCTGCACGTAATCCCTCCACCCCAAGTCTCTTCAGACCCCCGGCTGGGGGCGCTGTCTCCTTCCTGGGGGGACCCAGACGGCTGCCCCTGGGTTCTTGGTTGGAGCAAAACAGTCACTCTGCTTGACCCAGCAGCAAACGCATTTAAAAGGTGATATTAGAGAGCGAATTTCCAGAAGGCTGTAAGACGTGGGAATGAGGGCCTGGAAATCGCATCCCGCCAAGCTTTGCCTGCAGACTAGAATGTCCGGTGCACGTGTCTCTTTGGCTGAACTGATGTCCTGCCTCCACGCCAACATGGGGAGCATGCACAATAAGCACTCGGCGTATCGCTGTTCAGACCCTGGGGGGACACTTCAGATCGTCCTTTCGTCTGCCACGCCTTCCTCCTCCGCTCTGTGTCCTTAGAGGCTCCAACATGCAACACTGTGCCGGGTGCTTTTCAGCCTCCCCTGCCCCCTGCTTCTGGTTGAGTTCAGCCAATGAAAATCACTAGCAAGAGATGAAGGGGTAGGGAGAGGGAAGCTGGGGCATCCATGTGCCTGGCTGCAGGCACAAAGTGGGGTGTTTGTGTCCCCCTGAGAAAGGCCACAGCTCCCGGGGGACAGGCCTCTCGTTCCCCCAAGGCCTCTCTGCCCCTCAGTCCTAGAGGCAGGGGTAGCTCCCGCGTCCATGGAGGGGTGCTGCCCCGCCTTGTTGGTTTCCTTTGTAAATCAGCCCCTTGTGAAAGCCTCTTCAGACCCTGTGTGAGAGGGGCGTGGATTTCTGGTTGGTACTTTGATTGATGAAGCGGGAAATAATAAACAGGCAGACGCCTGGGCCAGCAGACCCTTGCTCATCGTGCTGAGCCGGTGAGCTCTCCTCCTAGGCCTCGGGGGTGGGCTGGATTGCGATCCCCCCCAAAAAATGTTCAGGCCTAACCCCGGTACCTGTGAACGTGACCTTATTTGGAAACAGGACATCTTCAAGTTAGGATGAGGTCGTGAGGGAGAGGGGTGGGCCCTGATCCAAGGCCTGGGGTCCTTATAAGAAGAGGGGGATATGGACACGGAGACAGAGGAGAGGCCCTGTGACGATGGAGGCAGAGGCCGGAGGAATGCGGCCACGGGCCGAAGAGCACAGAGAACTGCTGGCAACACTGGAAGCCAGGACAGGCCAGGAGCAGAGTCTCCCTCTGAATCCCCGAAAAGGAGGCAGCTCTGCTGACGCCCGGGGGCCTGGCCCCCAGAGCTGCAGGAGGCTCCGCAGAGCCACGCAGACGGCCGCTGGCCCTGCATGAGCGAGAAGTGCCCAGGGCTCCGTGGCCGCGTGGGCATGGCGAAGGCCAGGGGCTCCTGAGACAGGGCTGATGGGACCCCTGCCCCGTCTCATACTGCCAGTGACCTCGGGCCGGGTGACCTCCAGAAATCCTCAGTCGTCCCTGATAGAAAGCTGGAAAAGTCATTTTACTTACCTCATCAGATTGCTTTGAGGATTCTAGGAAATAATGTGGGAAGCACTGGGCACGATGCCCACCACATGGTACGCACTCAATGAAAACTCCCCGAAGAACTTGTCTGCTGGTCATTTTCATGCAGCCCAGGGCGACAGGGGAGCCGCCTCTGTCCCCACCCGTGACAAAGGGAGCTGTCTCGGAGGTGCAGCACCCCAACTGAGGCTTGAAGTGGGCGTGGGACAACGGCTGGAGTCTGCTCCGAGACCAGCTCCAAGAGGAGAGAAGAGGAATATCAAGGGAGCCTGGTGGCATGGAAAGAGCGATGCACTCATCTCCTCTTCCCTGGGGCAGGCTGTGTGACCTCAGGGTAATCACTTCCCTTTGCTGGACTACAGTTGGCCCCTGACAAATGGGGCTGTTAGGAACGCATCAGCCGGAAGCAGAAGGCTGATGGGGTGGTCTCCTAAGACCCTCCTGGAGCAGGGATTGTTCATCAGCCTCAGTATCCATCCTCCATCTCTTCCCTGGTATGCGGCTGGTGCGTGGTACCCAGAATAAAGACTCCTCTGCCAGCCTCTCTTGCAGCTATGTGCAGCCATGTGACTAAGTTCTGGCCAGTGAGAAGTAAGAGGACGTGTCATGTGATATCTCTGGGAAGTCTCCTTAAAGAGTAGAGGAATGAACTGTCATGGCCAAGAGGAGCCTATGGGGAGGCGAGCACTAAACGTGATGTGGAATACTGGATGGGAGCCTAGAAAAAGGACACTAGGTAGAAACTAGGGAAATCCAAATAAAGTATTGACTTTAGTTAATGATAATGTTTCAAAATTGGTTCATTAATTATAGCAAGTATACCATACTAATGTAAGATGTTAATAATAGGGGAAACTGGAGGAAACTGGAAAAATAGGAGGTCTCTGCACTATATGCACAATTTTTCTGCAAATCTAAAACTGTTATAAAAAATAAAGTCTGTTGTTTAACAGAGCCTTTCTTCTCTCCTTTTTCCATCCTGTTGTCACAAACTTGGATGTGATGGCTGGAGCTCAGGCAGCCATCTTGGACCATAAGGAGAAGGGCTACACTGTAGGGAGGCTAAAAGGAGCTTGGACCCCTGTCAACTTTGTGGAAGCACCACCCCAGCCCTGGAATACCCCTTCTTCTTTCTTCTTTCTTCTTTCATGCTAAAGAATAAAATATTGTGTGTTGAAGCCACCAGTCATTGCTTTTGTTTGCTTGTTCGTTTTGTCCTATTCAGTGGAAACTACGCCCAATGAAGATTTCTCCCACCTCTGTAAATGACTTCAGACCTCAACAAAATTCCATTTGGGAAACTTTCCCATACAATGTGATCTCATGAAACAAGTGGGGTGTCTCTCCCTGTGTCCTCCCAAAGTTCTCCTGTTAAGTGTCTAGTGTCGGGTCCACTAGACACTGATTCATGGCTCCCCGGGTGAATGGGACGAGACAAATATGTTCCATTCCAACTCCTTAGAAAACAGCCAGACCAACTCGATGGCATTTTGGTACTTTTCCACTTTGCTAGAGTTCTATTTATGTCCCGTTTGTCAAGATAACCGGAGAGCGGAGTTCGGTGTTTGCGGTCGTCGCGCCGGCACGTGAAGCTGACGTGGCCCCAGCAGCTCACGGTAGAATGTGGTGCGTGTAATCAGCATACTGTGATTTACTCTGGTCCTGCTGTGCCGACGTTTAAACAGATGTCAGGGGAGCAGAAAGCAAGGCGGGAGGAGCACATTAGGGTAAATTATTGCATCTGAAAAGAGGGAGTATCGTAAAAATGTTAAAAGAGAAAGTAAGTATTTATGACCCGAGTCGCTGGTAATTTTATCTTCCATTTGCCTCCTTGTGTGAGGCAATTAGAGCCTCTTCTGCGGGGAAAGCTGCTTGTTCCAACAGGCTTGGGTGGGACTGACGAGTCTGCCGGGCTGCTGAGTGGTCCCTGCTGAGAACACCACGCACACGCCTTGGGAAATTTCCTCGGGTGCGGACAGGAAGGAGGCTGCAGGGCCTAGGAACATGGGCAGGTGGCATCGTGTTTCAGAAGCATCAGCTCACTGGATCCCGACTGTGCGAGGACCATCGCACCCCTCTTACAGGCGAGGAGACGGAGGCTGGAGGTGAGGCTCTGGCTGGAAAGTGCTGGAGTCCACCTCGCAGTTCCATCTTCTGCCTCCTGAGCCGTCCCTCCCCTTGCCTTTCACTCTGTCAGACGTCAAATGTCTCAACCAAGCCTAGTTGAGACAGTCGGTCCTTACGCCTGCCATTTTGGAAAATCCAAATCATGGCTGAGGACGAAAGGCAGTGGACTAGAGGTCTATGTTTCTCGAAGGGCGGTGGTCCTGCAGTCTACTCCTCGGGGGTGCCTGATGCAGTGCAGAGGCCCAGGCCACACCCCAGACCTTCAAGATCAGCACACCTGCGGGCCGGGGCCTAGGACTCTGCACTTTACTATCTGCCCAGGGAAACGTCTGTGAGCCAAGGCTTGAGACCCGCTGGCAGAGAGATTAGGAAGGCCAGCTGTGGGGTGGCAGCCAGGACGTGTAGTAAAACCCACACACGCAATCCTTCGCCCTGCAACTTGCACCCCGTGCGGCCTCGGTGAGGGCCTTCTTGGCCTTGGTTTCCTCGTCTGGGAAACACAGCGGCATCGGCATCGATTTCCTAGGACGTTGTGAGAGCACGCGGCTTTAATAATGGCTCACTCGTCCTCTCTCTCTTCGCACAGTGGTCTTATGACGCACGGCGGTTCTTTCTCCGGGAAATGTGCTACAAATCCCATTTTCCCAGAGGAATGTATATGGTGCAGCTGACGTTCCTCATGAAGGGCCTGGAGTCCCCTCTCCTTAGAGACGACCACAGGATCTTCATTCAACCACGTGCCCCCAGGTCCTAGGCAAGCCTTGAGAGGTTTGTAATCCATCCAATGGGGCCTGCTGGTGGACAACTAGCCTCACGTGATGGAACCGGCAGCCTCAGTTGGTGAGCACACACGCGTCACGAGTACCGCTCCCCAGCACATCTCCGTAGACACCAGTGCCCGTGTGTGTCATACATACAGACACACAGAGCCGTCGTCATCACCGCCACCACCACCGTCGTCACTGCGTGGACTGAATGTCTGCGTCCCCTCCCCCGGATTCATATTTGGAGAGCTAATCCCCAGCGTGGTGGCGTTAGGAGGTGGGACCTTTGGCAGGTGATGAGGACGTGAAGGCAAGCCCTCATGGGGGGAGTAGCACCCTTGTAACAGAGACCCCAGAGAACTCCCTTGCCCCTTCCGCCAGGAGAGGACACAGCGACAAGACGGCCGGCCATGAACCAGGAAGCGGGCCCTCAGCAGACATCAAAGCTGCCAGTGCCTCCACCTTGGACTTCCAGCCTCCAGAACCGGGACAAATAAATATTGCTATTTATAAGCCACCCCATCTATGGTGTTCTGCTATAGCAGCCCAACCGATTAAGACAGTCACGAGCATCGTCACCGACACCACCATCACCATCACTACCATCTTCATCACCAGCACTGTGCTCACCCTCATAACCAACTCGTGCCACACTTCCCATGCGCGAGCACTCTTCCGGGAACGCGCTCGCATTAATTCAACACGACCACCTGTTTAGGTAGACATCGTTCATACAGGTACATCCTCCCTCATTTTACCGATGAAGAAACTAAGGCTCAGAGAGGTTAAGAAACCTGCCCAAGAACGTCCAGCTAGGGAGTTCGGATGCCTGATGGTTCAGCAGTAGAGTTTTTCATCTTAATATTTACTCCAGACTGCTGAGCGGTTGGAGAGGCCAAAGAGAAATTCCGTTTCATTCCCGACAGCCGTTTCAGGATGGTTGGGCACGTTCCATTTTTCTTTGTAATTTAGCATTTTCTGATCTGCATTTAAAGAATAAGCTCCTCGAGTTTGGGGGGAAACAGCCCTTAGAGGCCACGGCATCCAGGTTGAGTTGATGTTCCTGTGTGTCTGTGGGCTGCGGTGTCCAGGTCAGCCCGGATGTTCCGCAGAACGAGGATTCGTCCACGTATCTCGTCGAGTCAGAAGGGGCTTGCGGCCGAGGGCGCTGCATCGCTTTCCTGGGGAGGTCTGTGGCTGGCCTTTTTGAGCATCCTTGCAGAACGCATTGATTATTTTAATTTTCCCCAACTTTACAGCAAACTTCTTGCCTGTGAAGTACCCTTCTTGCCTTAAAGGTGTGTTGAAAGCCCGCTTCTGCTCACGGGCCTCAGTTCTGCAGCCTAAAATAATAGTCCAGGATGCTGGCAGGGGAATAGCACACTTCCTGCGAGTGTTCAGTTCACATTCTCCCAAAAATAACACCGAGACTGTTAACACCTGCGCTTTCCAACGTTTCCTCGCTAACACAGGGAGATTAATGGGTCCCATTCAGAACGGGCCTCTCTGACCTCATCTACGAAGTCGGCGAACTCAGGAAATTGCTTGCTGGTCCAAATCTTGATAATCCCAGGATTCTGACATTCTTTTTCTCCACCTCCTCTGCAGCCCTAAAATGCCCCCATCTGAACTGAATTATGGCTTTCCAAGTTTTGATAAGATACGAGGTAGATTATTCCCCACAAATAGCTTCTAATAGGGTTTGTGGGAATTTCTCAAGTGGGGAGATCAAAAATGATGCGGTTTAGCAGAATGAAAAGTGGTCTGATTCACCCCAGAGAGCTGGTCCACTAGCAGAAAGGAGGAAATAAGAGGAAGGAGAGAAAACAAGAAGGCGGTGGTCTCCCGGGCTGCGTCTCTCTGTCACCTTGCAAACGTCTCAGGGAGAGGTGGAAATACGCAGTGTGTTTCCAAGCGTGAGGCATCCCACGGGGCCGGCAGATTCCAGTTCACGGCACAGGCGTTCGGCCCCTCAGCCACACTGGCGGACGAGTCCTCTCTGTACCCTCCCGTGGAAGGTATCTGGAGGCCCGTTCTACAGGTGAGGCAAATGAGGAAGCCCAGGGACAGACCAGGTTTGAACTCCCATGTCCTGGCTTCCACTGGGGTTCTGTTTCCTCCAGGCAACCGTGCACTCCTCAGGGGAAGGACCAGGTCTCAGTTAACCGCACATTTCCACCGCAGAGCACACCCCCTGGTACACAGGAGGTGCTCCTTAAATGCATGTGGAGAGTCAAATGGCCTGTGCCTTCCCTGAGCCCTCCCGCCTGCAGTGGCCGCTCCCTCCTCTCACCTGGTGGGGCTCGTGGTCTCTGCAGCTCTCCGTGTATGTGACTTTGCTCTCGCACATGTACTTTTTAAACACTACACTTTGTGTATGGGCGACATATTCAAATGTTTAAAAGGGTTAATGGAGACAGCTATTTCCCCCTCCCCCTTCTGTGCCCAGGGTGGCAGTCATCAATGCTGCTCACCAGCTGTTCGTCTTCCTGCCACCTGTAGGTTTGCGTTTCTGGGCCCCCTGAGCGTGAGTGGATCATCAACAAGCCCTGGCCACTCACTTGAGAGCGGAAGTGACATACGTTACTTCCAGGCGGAGTAGTTCATTGTCAGCTCCAGGCCTCCGAACCCTCCTTCCCCTCTGGTCTGGCGCCCAACAAGGTTTGAGATGGGAGATGCTCCAACAGCCTCCATCTCTGAGCGACACGTGAGCAGAGATCCCGGCTATCCCATGATGCTCTTGTACAGATGGAAACAAACCTCTTGTTTAAACCGCTGAGATTTGGGGGGCTGGTTGTTACTGCAGCATACCCCAGCCTCTCCTGACTGATGTACTCGGCCTCTGGTTCCCCTGCTGGGAGGTGCCTGCTGTTACCGTTTCCTCGGGCATCCTTCCAGTTATCAAAACAGAGACCAGAAAATACAGAATCACGCGTGACACGTGCTGTCCTCTGTCTTGCTGTATTTTCACTTCGTGTGTCTTGGAAATATGTCCATCACAACTGACAAATATCTGCCTCATTCTTTTCCAACAACAAAATTACATTTCACTCAAAGTGTGTCCCATAGTTATCTAAACAGCACCCACCTGTTGGACACTCAGTTTCCAACATTTTGCTACCACAAGCAGTGCTGCAGCGAACAATCTCGAGTGCACGTCATTTCAGACTCTCGCGATTGTATCTCTAGAGCAAATCAGGTGCGCTGTGTCCTCCCGGATACCATGGGAATAGTAACAGGACCTACCTGAAGAGGCTGCCTCGTGTGGATTCAGCGTCTTATACAGTGAAGTGCCCTAGCTTGTAGCAAATGCTTTATGAATAAATTAGTTAATGAAATATGAAAAATATAAATTATTACTTTTATATTATTGACTTTTGGGGAGATTCGTGAGATCTGCATAGACAAAACAAAGCTCGTAAATGAAGTCGCACTCAGAGAAGGAAGAGACTGGAAATGTTAGTGTCGTGTGGTTATTAATGTCTGTGCATTATCATGCAATAAGCCTTAGCCTGCAGAATTTCCTCTGTCTATTCCTCTGCTTTTCGTTCTCTCATTTGACAGTCTGTATTTTTTGAGCATCTACTGGGTGTTACCCATATGCCAGGAACACGGAGTACCCAGGTGAGTCATACACAGAAGTGTATACTGCTGTCAGCCACACTTTACCCAAAAGTCAAAAATAAAAATGGTGTTATTTTGTGCATCAGTCAAGAGTTTCCTCGACATCGCTGCTTTTTACAGACATCTACAAGCATCATCACAGTCAACTTACAACATTTTGTCACCTCAAAAAGAAATCCTGAAGGGGCTGGCCCCGTGGCCGAGTGGTTAAGTTCGCGCGCTCCGCTGCAGGCGGCCCAGTGTTTCGTTGGTTCGAATCCTGGGCGCGGACATGGCACTGCTCGTCAGACCATGCTGAGGCAGCGTCCCACATGCCACAACTAGAGGAACCCACAACGAAGAATACACAACTATGTACCGGGGGGGCTTTGGGGAGAAAAAGGAAAAAATAAAATCTTTAAAAAAAAAAAAAAAAGAAATCCTGAACCTTTAGCTGTCATTTTCATATTTCTCCATCTCCCTAGCCCAATCAACTACTAATGGACTTTCTGTCTCTATGGGTTTGCTTTTCTGGACGTTTCACATAAATGGAATCATACAATGTGTGACCATTTTTGTCAGGCTTCTTTCCGTTAACATAACAACATCAAGATCCATCCATGTTGTAGCGTGTGTCAGTGCCTCATCCCTTTTCATGACTGACTAATATTCCATAGCATGGACCGATCACAGCGGGTTTGTCCACTCCTCGGTTGATGGGCATTTGAATCTTTTCCACTTTTTAACTTGTGTGAATAAAATACCATATGATCATTTGTGTACAAGTTTTCACGTGGGAGTGTTTTTTCTCTTCTGTTGGGTGTGATCTTAAGAGTGGGGTTTCGGGGTCATGGAGTGACCCCAACATCTAATCGTCTGGGGAACTGCCGCATGGTTTTCCAGCAGCTGCACCATTTTGCACTCCCGCCAGCCGTGTACAAGGGTTCCAATTTCTCCACATCCTCACCGGCACTTGTTATGATCTGACCTTTTAGAGTGACTTCTCCTTCCTGCCTTGAAGCCTGAGTGAAACGGTGCCTAATTGAGGATAGAGCTTCAGACATAAAAAAGCCTTTCTCTGGATGTAATAATCCTACCTGTTTGCAAAGCATCCTCAGGTGCAGCAGCTCAGCTAATCCGCCAACATCTCTGTGAGTCCGGTAAGGGAGGCGTTAGTCCCATTTCACAGATGGGAAGACTGCCCCATGCAGGTTCTGTGAGTGTCCCAAGTCCACACAGCAGGACCAGAAACCCAGTTTCTCTGACTCCCCCAGCCCAGTCTCCTCTCCACTGCCCCCCCAGGGAGCCCATTTGAGGCATTCCTTCCAGTCCACCAGCGAGGTCGACCGGTGGCTCTGTAATTATTCAGAGGAAATAAGACAACTCAAGGCTGCCATTTTAACACACTGGCTTAATCGGAAGTTTTAAATTAGTTCTGAACAGTTTGGTTGAGAAAGGCGAGTTGAGCTTTTTTGTCGTGATTTCCAGCAGGGAGGGAAGAGGTCATGCCACCGAGGCCTATTAGCTGGGTCTATTGTTCAGCGGCTCGGGGCCCAGCTCCTCGCAGGAAGTCCACAGCAAGGTGAAGGCCGCGCTTGCCAAGTCTTTGAAGGCAGTTCCTCCTGCCGGAGAGCTCCTCGCAGAAGCCGCGGGCCGCCCAGACTTCCCGGGGCACTCTCTGCAGGACAAAGAGAGCAAATATTTTTTGGACCCAAAAGGGCGCTGAGGTGGATGCTCAGCAGCGAAGGTGGAGACTCAGGCAATGCCCGGCTTTGAAAACAGACCGAGGAAAACTGGAAACTGCGTGAATGCTCGACACGGGCGCCGGCTCACAGGATATGGCCGTTGGTCAGATGCAGCCATCTCCTGAAAAATCCTGCTTCAGAGGAATGCTTGACGGCCCGAAAAACTGTTTATGGCGCAGGAGCAGGTCGTGGCACCCAGCAGTGTTCTCACCTGGGGTGAAATGTCCAATGGCAGTTGGCCCGATCTGGAGGCAACATCAGTTGTTACAACCCGGGTGAGCTCCTAGTGTGCACGGGGCAGAGCCATGCCACGAGACATCCGACAGGCACAGGGCAGCCCCTCACAGCAAATAATTACCCACAGTGTCAGCGGTGCCAAGGTGGAGAAACTCCGCATATAATGTGCGTCATCATACGATTCCCATTTTTGTTGCATAAAAATGTTATATATTATATATGATCAGAAGAATGTCCACCAAAACATACAGTTGTTTTCTCCTTGGATAAGGGAAAAGGCGGATTACGGGAAATTTTTTGGCCCTTCTGTAGTTTCCAATCTCTTCAAACGAAAACCATGTATTACTTTGCAATCAGATAAAAAGTAGAATAAAATTGAGCAATAACAGTAACAAATAGGGAGAGCCCTGTCCATGGGGAGCTGCTTCTCTCGCTTCTCAAGCTCTGCTGGTTTGGTCGCCATGGGTCCGCGCTCTGTGCCCGAGTCGTGCGACCTCGCCGTGCCGTGATGGCCTCTTCGGGAAAGCTGGCTTTTCATATTCGCGTTTTGCTTCTTCCGTCTATCATTTTCCCCCCTTCAGCTTCAATTTAGCCATCATCAGTTATGCTTCTACAAGGCGGAGGGCGTGTTCTCGGACCCGAGGGCTCCAGACATGAAGGCAGTCCACGCCTGGGGCCAAGAGTGAGCCCTGATGTAAACTACGGAGCCCAGGTGACGATGACGGGTCAGTGTAGCTTCATCAGCTGTGACAAACGCTCCACTCTCGTGGGGACGTTGATACTGGGGGAGGCTGTGCCCCAGGAGAGGGGCTGTCACAGGCACATGAGGGCTGAGGCCGAGAGGTTCAGACTTCACGTCTGTAAACCAGATCTGACCAGAGTCCTTCATCTCAGGGGCTTGTTGCTGAAGACTGACGAGCTAAGGCGGGTCAGCGTCTGCCACCGAGAGGGCCCACAACAACGGCATCTTTTCCCCTTTAGGGTATCACGCGGTAGTCCAAGATCGTTCATATTTATATTGTTTAATTCACATTTTCATTCAACAAATACTAATTTTAATGCTTACTATCTGCCCAGCACTGCTCTGGTTGCTGACAGGTCAACAGTAAGGAAAACAGCATTTCTGTCTGTATTACTCATCTGTTATTGTGTAACAAATTACCTCACACTTAGTGGCTTAAAACAACAAACATTGATGATCTCATGGTTTCTGAGGGCCAGGAACTCGGGAGAAGCTCTGCTGGGTGGTTCTGGCTCTGGGTCTTTGGTGAGGTTGCAAGTGGAAGGTCAGTAAGGGCTGCCGTCTCATCTGAAGCCTCAGCTGGGGCTGGAGGCTCTGCCTCCAAGATGGCGCTCTCACGGGGCTGTTTGCAGGAGGCCTCAGCTCCTCACCACAAGGGCCCTTCCATAGGGCTGCTTGGGTCCTCACAACATGGCGGCTGGCTTCCCCCACGGTGAGTGGAAGCCACTGTGCCTTTGACGACCAGGTCTCTGAAGTCACAGTATCGCTTCCATTTATTCTGTCTGTTAGACGTGGTCACTAAGCATGGCCTCGACTCAATGGGAGAGGAATTGGCTTCCACCTTTAAAAGGAGGAGCCTCAAAGGATTGGAAGAAATATTTTTAACCATGATGCTGTCTTTAGACTGTCATCTACACTCTGTTGGTATTTTAAATAGCAGAAAATCACACACACAAAATAAATAGCAAATGGCCCCCACAATTGTACCCCCAAAGATAATCTCGTCATGCTCACCATTTCCCCAGCTTTGCTGAAGAATAGTTTATGTCCAGTGAAACCCGCCCATATGGAGAGGGCATTTTGGCGAGACTGGCCGGCGTGCACCGTCACTAACCGCCACCGCGATTGAGCACAGAGCTCTCCCATCACCCTAGGAGCTCTCCGTGCTCCTCCCCCGTCAGTTTGCAGCCCTCACCCCGGGCCCCAAGCAACCGCAAACCTTCTTTCTATCACCATTGATTCATTTTGCCTGTTCTAAAACCTAACCTAGATGAAACCAGACGGTGCGCGTTGTTTTGAGTGTGGCGTCTTCCACTCGGCATCCTGTGTTAGAGATTCTCTGTGTCATTGTGGGCACCGGCAGGTTTTTGTCTGTTTGTCGTTGTTCTTTAATTGCTGTATAGCATTGCATTGTCTGGAGGTACCAGAATCCTTTCATCATCTGCCTGTCAATCCTCTTTGCCGTGATTGTTTTCTGTGATTTCTGTCTTTCTCTGCCCCTCTATCCACAGTTAGTATGTTATTGAAGCCCGTTCCCCCTTTTTCTTTCCGCTCAGCACTATGCCGTGAAGCCTCCTCGAGGGCTGGGAGTGGTTGGGCCGCCCCCCAGAGGCCTCTCTTCCGCCTGGTCTGTGCGTCTTGAGACCTTAGGGACTTAGCTGTCTGCTTCTCTTCTCCCGGCTGATGGAGACCCTGTGGGGGTTACTGAGGGGCTCCAGGCGTTTATTTATCTGTGGGTTGAATAACGGGGGCACTCCCTGATAAAAATGCCTGGTTTGGAGGTGAAGGCTCGTTGAACACAGCCGCACCCACTACTTTCTGTATTCCCTTGGCTGCTTTCACGCCGCAGGAGCAGAGCTGAGGGGCTGGGACGGAGACCCAGTGACCTCAACGTCTGCCGTGTTTACTATCCGGCCCTTTCCGGAAAGTTTGCTGATCCCTCATCTACATTAATTCAGTGCGTCGAGACCAGCCTGTTTAAAGAACAAACTGGAATAAAAATGATCAGAGCGCCCGGCTCTCCGTGAGGTGAGGTGTTGCCGGGAGGGCCTCTGGTTTGGGTCCCACGTGAGGTATAAAACGTCTCTCTTACACTGGGTGGGCCGCAGTCGAGAAAGTTTGGGAGCCGTGGTGGGCAGTCGTGATTCCCCTCGCCTGGTCACCTGCTGCGTGCCCCCGCAAAGACTCACCGTTTCTGGAAGCAGACTGTGACGGAAGCCCAATGTGCCCGGTGCTGAGAATCCATCTGGCAAATTCTAACATCCATTTGAGTGAATTCGGTGTGGAAAGGGCTCCGGGCAGCATGGTCGATGGGCCCGTCTCAGGTCAAGCCTGGGATTCCTCCCCGCGGATCTTGCTTCTAAGTGGTTCCTGCTCAGTCTGAGCAGCCACAGCCCAGCAAGGCCGAAGGCACGGATGGCAGTTCTCACACCTGCTGAGCTCAGAATCCCTGGAGGGCTTGAGAAACGCCCTTGTCTGGGCCGGACTCGGGGAGCTTCCGGTTCCATGGGGCTGGCCTGGGGCCTGAGGCTTTGCATTTCTCACAAGCCCCTGGGGAGGTTGATGCTTCTGGCCTGGGCACACCTCTGTGAGAACCACTGCTTTAGATCCCAGAATTCTTGAATGCCCAAAATCATGGAATACAGGGCAGCTGCTTCAAGATCTTTCCATGCCTCCCTCCCACCAATTCTTAATTACTTAGTACATTTATTTAACTAGACTCCTCCTTTGCTTTTCTTTTCTTTTTTTTGGTGAAGAAGATTGGCCCCGAGCTAACATCTGTTGCCAACCTTCATCCTTTTGCTTGAGGAACATTGTCACTGAAGTGAAATCTGTGCCAATCTTCCCGTGTTGTATGTCGGATGCCTCCACAGCATGTCTTGATGAGTGGTGTGTAGGTCTGCACGGGATGCGAACCTGTAAAACCTGGGCCAGCAAAGTGGAGCATGTGAACTTAACCACCACACCACTGGGCCAGGCCCCTCCTTTTCTTTTTAAATGCATTTATTTTATTTATTTATTTTTTAAAGATTGGCACCTGAGCTAACATCTGTTGCCAATCTTTTCTTTTTTTCCTTCTTCTCCCCAGAGCCCCCCAGTACATAGTTATGTATTCTAGTTTCAGGGCCTTCTAGTTGTGCTATGTGGGACGCCACCTCAGCACGGCTTAATGAGCAGTGTGTAGGTCTGCACCCAGGATCCAAACCCACAAAACCCTGGGCCACTGAAGCGGAGCACACGAACTTAACCACTCGGCCATGGGGCCAGCCCCAAAATTCATTTGTTTTAAAGGGCAGCTTCGTGTCTCCACTGTAAATAGAAAACCAGTATCAGTTAACAGAAATAGAAAGTAACCATAAAAATAAAAACTGGAAACAAAAACAACACTATTGAGCCCAGGCGGCTGCCGCTCGGTCCTGCTCGGCTCCATTAGGGGGGCGGTGATGGGGTGTGGGGATCCCGAGGGCTGGAGCCGCATCTGCACCAGACGGGGGGTTTCTTCCAGCCTCACTCAGAGGTTGAAAGACGCATTGTCCTCGGGGAAGGAAACGTGTTTTCCCGTGTGTGGGTTGCCTGGAGGCAGTACTGAGATGGTGTGCCACCCGAGGTCACTGCTGGGACCCACCCACACTTCGGCCAGAGCTGACCTCAGCCACTGGCCATTCTGCATGTCCCCTTCAGGGCGGCCGTCGGTGATGACCTCGTTGGCTGGTTTCTTTGCCTCTTGACTCTCTGCCTGGCCTGCTGGAATGAAGGCTCTGTTCCCTGTGCAGCCCTGCCTAGCACAGGGCCTGGCCCGGGGCAGCCCTAGCTAAAGGTGCGCTCAGTGAACCAGGGCATCGCTCATCTTACTGGGATGACGCTGGGCTCCAGGTGCTTCTCAGTGAGGGCGTCTCTCCCGCCCGTGTTCCCAGTGTCCTCATGGGCAGGACCCCTGGAGTCCTTGGGCTGCTGTGATTTCTTGGTGATGGGGAGGCCCTGGGCCCCTCGCTGCACCTGTTTCTGCATCTGCCGCTCTCTCTGCTGGACCACAGGCCCCCCGTGCCCGTCAGGCCCCGGCAAGACAGAGACACGCCTTTAACTCGGTAATATCAGAGACGTTGCTCAGGGGACCGTTTTCAAAGGCCTGGGCAGGGGCCACAGAAACTGATGAGTTCCCTGAAGCTGGAACCGGGGAGCTTTCACCATGCCAAGCTGTGGAGGGGGACAGGGAAATAAAGGCGGAAACGGAGAGAGGAGCTGTGGGCATGTGGGGGCGGGAGGGCAGCCTGGAGGATGCTGAGGCCTTTGGGAATGGATGCAGCCACCTGGTGACCCTGCAGGGAAGGGGCCAGAATGAAGCCCTCAGACCTCACCCTCTTCCTGCCCTCAGCTCCTGCTGGAACCCCTCCTTGGCCAAACTCAGCTGGAAGCCAGAGGCCCACAGAGTTCCCTGCCTCCTTCAGACCCGCCCCAGGGCCCAGGGCAAGGCGAAGGGGATGGATGGACAGCTGACCTGGAGAGGCATCGGGCACAGCCTCACAGCCCAGGGCTGGGGAATGCATCTCTTTATCCCCAGGGCCTGTGTGGAGCCTGGGGGAAGGCTGAGCTAAACAGAAAAAGGATGACCCACCTAGCTTCCAATGGCCTGTCGGGGTACCCCATCTGGATCCCCTTTACCAGCCTGTGTCCCCAGCCCCAGAGGCCTCCACCATTGGCTGCTAACAGTTCTCAGACGCCCCTTCTCTGCAAGAAGCACCCTTGGCTGAATGGGAGCCGCCTTGACTGGGAAGCTACGCACCACCCACCCCTAACACCCTGGCCAACGACTGAGTCGCAGGAGAACCCACTCTGACGCAGCTCACACCCCAGCCCTCCACTGAGACCCCCTCCTCGCTCAGCTCCCTCCCGTCCTCTCCTGCTCCCCGCCCCAGCCCTCTTCCTGCAAAGCACTTTCACGTTTTCTTCTTTTTGCTTATTTATATTTTCTAATTTTTCTTCACTTGCTCTATTTCTATACTATTTTTTTTTTAAAAAAAGATCTAGACCACTAAAAAGGAAGCATATTGGAATATGCAAGTGAGGATGATGCTATGAGAGGGAGAATTGTTCTAATAAATCCAATCGAATGTACAACACAAGAAGCGGATCACTTATAGATTAGGTCTGATTTATAAAATTTTATGAAATTCTGATTTGTAAATCAGATTTAACTTATAAAACAAATGGCTCATTTGAAAAATTTCAGCACTTTAATGACTCTTTCTAGCAAGTTCTTTGTGGCTTGCCACACGGGGGATCTCAACTCATCAGGATGTCAGAAACTGGCTGAGATGGTTGGATGGACAGGAAAGACCCTCCAGGAGAAGGCAGGCAGTGGGGAGGGAGGCTCGTCTGGATCCAAACTGGGAATAATAATAATGTTAATAAAAGCACCTAGAATTTTCTAAGCTTTGGCTTTATGCCAGTCATAGTTCTTAAAGACTTTTCATGGATTAGTCACCTTAACCAAATAGGAACCCTCTGAAGTGGACCCTCTTATGATCCCATTTTACAGAGGGGAAAACTGAGGCTCCGAGAGGGTGAGGAGCCAGGTTGTGAGCGGCAGAGTCAGGCCGGGACAGCAGATTGCTTGGGAGCAAACCCTAGATCTGCTGTTGGGGAGCGTGCCCGGGTCTCCATGGGGCTTTTAAAGTCTGGTCCCCAACGGGGACTTAGGTGCATGCTTAATGAGTCCTGTACTCCATGGAACTTGCCTCGAGAATTCTTGGAAATGTGTACGATTCACTGTCTTCTTTCCAAGCTATAAAAATTCAGCTAATGGAAAGGGTGGGCTCAAAGAATTAAAAAAACCCTGCAACCTCAGGGAAACTGACTAGCGTTGCTGTCTCGCCTTCCTGACAGAGGTTCCTGGAGTTTGTAATATGTCACCTGGGTGTCAAACAGCACACGTCAAACCCCAGGGGCCTCCGCCAAATCGAGAGTCCGGGAAAGAAGTCAAGGAGGAGAAGGGAAGGTGGAAAAGTGAGAGCCTGTGGGTGCCAGAGCCGAGATCCATCAGAATCAGAGGCAGCATCGGATGATGATCGAGAGCCCACCCAATGCGGGGGTCTCTGCTGAGCACTTAGTGGGTGTAATTTTTCCTTAATCTGTCCACAGACAGAATTAGTTCAGAAATATCCCATGTCCCCGTGGTCCTGAGGGTGAAGAAACTGAGGCTCAGAGAAGCTGAGTAGCTCACTTCAGGTCACACAGACGGTGCCTCAGTGGGGATGGTTGAGGTTCTGCTGCAGGAACAAACAACCCCCAAATCTCAGTGGCTCCAAGACACCGAGGTTTGACTATGCTCCTGCTGTAACTCATTGTGGGTTGTCGGGTTGCTGAGGTCACTCAGGGACCCAGGCCGTTGGAGCAGCCACCATCTCGGACTCTGCTGGCAGCTGTGACGAAGGAAGCAAGGGAACTCCCTGGGGTCTCATGCCAGAAATTAAAGACTTTGGGCCCAGAAGTGTCGCACTGAGGACTCATCAGCCAGAACCGGTTACACAGTCCAGGAAGCACAATCGTGCCGTGTGCTCAGAAGCTCGGAAGGAAGAAGTGGGGAGACCAGCAAAGTTTGTCTCGCAGTCCCAGTAATCCCCATTGTTGGTTAAGAGATGGAATCCAAATCTGAACCCTTCTCTGTTCCACTGCGTGCCCTCTGAAAGAGTGGGCTCCCAGAAGTCACCTGCCTCATCTCCATGGGGCCCCCTGGGTCCCTTCTGCTGTGAACATACCGAGGCATCTCATGCTTCTCTCAGGGAACGAGCCTGTCTCAGCTGACATGTGGTACCAGCATAGCCCTGTGGGGCTTCAGCTTTGAATCGAGCTTATCTCACTAGGCACCCTATCAAGGCATTGAATGCACAACAAACTTCCTCCCAAGACAAAAACCAAATCCTTTTGAGATGAGAAGGACAATTCCCCAGGGAGCGAATTTCTAATTCAGCTGGAGGATTAGTCAGGTTCGGGCTCAGCTGCAGCAACAGAAAGACCCCCCAGGACAGTGGCTCACTCAACCCGAGGCCCGTTTCTCCAAGCAGTGGGCAGCCCAGGCAGCTAGACAGCTGTGCTCCACAAGGTCACACGAGGACCCAGGCTCCTTTGGTCATCCGCCTGCTCGGTAGTCTCCTAGGGTGATGTTCTTGCCCACAGGGTTGAAGCTGACCGCCCAGCACCATATCAGTGCTCCAGCCAGGGCAGGGAGGAGCGGAAGGCAGAGACAGCATCCCTCACAGGGAAGTGAGAGGAATTGCACATCCCCTGGTGGGAACGCAGTTACATGACCATGCCACCCCCCAAGGGGAGGCATGGAGAGGGGTCTCTAGCTTGGTGGCCACGTGTCCTCTAAAACTTCAGGAAGAGCTTCTACTACTATGAGGAAGAAGCGGGGAGCCCTGCCTCCTCCTGGTCGCCCCCACTCACCTCTCCCACAGCTCCTCCCTGGCTCCAATTTCTCATCAGTCTGTTTCCATCCGGCTTCCTGCCTGGGGAGACCTCCTCCGTCCTCTGTACACCTGCTATGGTGTTCCGGTCTGCTTGGGCTCGTAAAACAAGACACCACAGATGGCTTCAACCTCAGACAGTTATTTCCCGCAGCTCTGGAGGCGGAAAGTCCAAGATCCAGGCCAGCAGCGTCGGTTCCTGGTGAGGACTCTCTTCCTGGCTTGCAGACAGCCACCTCTCACTGTGTCCTCACATGGTAGAGAGAGAGACCTCTCTGTCTTCCTCTTCTTGCAAAGCCACTAACCCCATCACGAGGGTCCCACCTTCATGACCTTATTAACTGTAGTCACCCCCAAAGGCCCCACCTCCAAATACCATCACAGTGGGGGTTCAGATATCAACATATGAGCTGGGGGGGACACAATTCAGTCCACAGCCATGAGGCTCTCCAAATCTCCTGATGTCCAGGTCCAAATCAGCCCCACAGCCCGCCGAGCCGCGGCTGTGCCAGGATCCTACAAACCCGTGACACGACTCTATTGTTCCTTACAGATTGGCTGCTATTTACATGATTGATTACACGGGCAGAGGAAAGGAATGGCAGCCAGCCACCCTGGGGGACCAAATTCCAACCCGGTTGATGAATAAACCTTCTTTTCAAGCCCAGCCCAGAGGAGCTGATGTATAGGAATGCCGATTTGTTATAAGGCAGTGACCGGCTTCCCGGCCGCTCCAAATATCTCAAGGGCTTCCCAGCCCCTTCCAATGTCCCGCTGCCAAACGAAACACACGCCTCTGCTGGGTGAATGTGCCCCCAGACAGTGAGGGGTGCAAAATGAGAAGAGTGCCAACCACGGCCCGCTCCCCCAGAGCAGCTCTCGGGCAGCCAAGCGCTGACCCAGAAGCCCCGGGCGGTGTGAAATAGGATTCACGGGCTCGACCTCCGACAAGACGCAGACGCACACACCTATTTTGGGAGACAAATGGCTGCTCAGAACAGTTCCCACCTCTCTGTATAAATGTGATTTCACACTCGACTCCAATGCCCCAGGAACTGGCAACCAAAAACGGGCGCTCAGATAGGCTCGCCCAATGAACGGCTCCTTGTGCCCCGCCATCGGGCCTCCTGGAAAAATGACCTTTCTTGTCCTTTCAGGAGCTCAGCTGACCAGGTCGGTCTCCAGAGCTGAGCCGAGCCCAGGCTCTTCCAGCCGAATGGCCGACGCACTGCTTGCCCTCCCTCCCTTGTTACTCTGTGCCGTGTTACCGTGAAGGTTGTCCCTGCTGCTCCTGACTCCTTTCCTGTTTAGACCTTTCTCTGCCTTCCCAGCCCAGCTCAAACACTGCCTCCTCCTGGGAGCCCTCTGAGACCACCCGTTCAGCCCTGTTCTCTGCTCTCATCGACGTCTCGCATCGTCCTCGCCGCCCCATCCAGCCCAGACTGCTTGACCAATGTTCTCTGAACGCTTTGGAGGGGTGGCCTGTGCAGACGTATGTAACAATTGTGGGGTCCAGGCTTGGCTCAGCGTTAGCTACGATACTCTGGGCAAATCATGGAACCACTCTCTGTGCCTCAGTTTCCCCATTGGGAAGAGGTCAAAACATCAGTATGGGGGAGGCACTGAGACTGTGCCTGGCCCCACTGTGTGTGACAGCTCACAGTCATTCTGTGGCCCCTGCTCAGGCTTCCCCTCATCCCCCCATCCTGGGACTGAGGGCCACAGGGGAGAACATGCTGGAGGGGGAGGGAGGAGGGGAGCGGACTGGGGATTGGGGCCTCAGAGGCTCTGGAATCGAGGTTGAGGACTTAGGACGGCATCCAGGGGACCGGGCATGGATGTGGGCTGGGGAGTGACATGCTCAGAGCTGCAGCTGGGGAGGTGGGAGGGAGGATGGTGCACAGCACTGAGCGCAGAGCACCAGCCGTGGATCCCCTCGGCCTCCCGAGTCCCTGCTCCTCGTGCTCCAACTCGCTGCCCCTGACCCTGAGCAGACCCTCCTGGTGCATCTGCCGTGAGGATGGGAACAGAAGGCCCAGCTTTCCCAGTGCCCAGGGAGGAACGCAGTTGGCTGCCAGCCAGGAGGCAATGCCAGGCTCCTTCTGGAACGTTCCTTGGCAGAGCAAAGTCTGCGCCGCTCCTGGTGCACATAAGACAGAACGCTGACATTCCCTAGGCACACACCCAAGAACCTGGGGAGTCTCTGAATTCGGGAACACAACCATTTCCAAGACCTGTGGCTTCAGTGAGGTTCAGGAAAGATGAGCCAGCGGGCCCTGGCTGCTTGACCTGAGGGAGGCTGTGTGACCTGGGGTGGGTCACGTAGGCTCTCTGGGCTTCTTCATCGTAGTTGGGTTCTCTTTGAAGCAGACTCTGCCATGAGGATTTGAGTGAGGAGTTTATTTGGGAGGTGGTCCGAGGAAGCCCACACAGGGAGCGGGGAGGTGAGACCCGGAGGGGAGGAGCCAATGTAGGTACGTGGTTAAGCCGGTTAGTTACCAATGTGGGTCATTGGAGCTTAAACCCACTGAGAAAACTCTAGAAGCCAAAGGAGAACACCCACCTCAGAGGCACCTGGAGCAGTGAGGGACCTGGGACATTTATACCCTCGTTTCCATATTTGTCTCTGCAGGACGGTCGTGCCTCAGCCTTGGGGCCTGTCTCGTGGCATCAAAGCTGGCTCGGGGGCATTGACTCCAAGTCATGCCAGGCAAGTGGGGCTCTGGGGGCAGGTCAGGGGTCAGAGTGAGGGCTAAGAGTGGGACACCAGAGCATCTGCAACAAACAGTCAAAAAGCACCACCCTCAGGATCGGTGCAAGAATAAATGAGACCACGCGCCAAGTGTTAGCAAGAGGCTCCTGATGGGCGAGCTCTGCTTACCGTACGTTCTCTCTTGGATTTCCAGGAACTCTGCCCCTTCCTCTCCAGGGCCAGGCTCTGCACCGTCCCATGATTTCCCAACACGCTTTGCAGAATCTCCTTTATTAAACTCCCCTTACCTGCCTCCCATGGGCCCCTGACTGGCCCCTAGCTCACCGATCACGACGTGACCACTTGCCATTCTTTTTGGCTACCCAGCACCCCAGCTGAGTCTGGGGGAATCTCCCTCCTTTTGCATTGTGAAGGGAGGAGGCAGAGCTCAGGAGAGAAGTAGAGGTCCCCACCGTCGCCACCCATGTCACCCTGCAGCAGAGATATGGGCACATGGCCTGGCTCCACCAGGCAGGCATGTCCCCTTGCTGGGAGCTCGTGACCCCAAGAAGCAGGGCCCATCGCCAGTTCTCTCTGGCAGGAGCGGCTGGGGAGACGTGGGCGTGTGACCTGCTGCCCGGATCCCCCTTGAGGGAGGATGTACTCCCCTGGAGCTGAGAGGATGTCCAGCAGACAAAGTCTTTGGGCATGGCTATAGCAGAAGAAACGTGCCTCGTCCAAGGTCATGTCCTGTTTTTGTGCAGTGGCTGCATCCAATGACTGACCTCACAGGGGAATAAGTCCCAGCCCCACCCCGACTGGGGACAGCTCCCACAGGGGTGGCTGAGTCCTTTGCTGGCAGTGTCTTGCAGCTCTGCTTCCCCTCTGCCCAATTCTGCTTTGTCCTCCTCGCTCCCAGGACCACTGCCTGGTGACCAGCCCCCCTGCTAACCCCTGGCTCAGTCTGCTCCTGGGGCTCCCAGCCCAGGCAGCCTTGGCAGGGTTGGAGGCAGCGCCCGGGGCAGCAGCTGTGGTGGGCAGGGCTCAGTGGACGAGTGCTGTGGGGGATTTTATTAGTTCTGTCTGCAGAACTTCTGAGCCTGATTCTGTAGGCCTTTCAGCAAAGATCAGCTATGGCAGGATGCTCCAACAAATCCTGTTTCTCTTTTTATCAGTGGGAGATGGGTTCTGCTGCTTTTGACTAGTAACTATAACTGCTAGTTGATGCCTAACTGTTCCATTTTCAAATGCTAACAGAGCTACAACAGGATTTTCATAGTTACCCATAAATGGGTTTTAGGGAAATAATGTTGCCCCAGTAGACATTGGATCAAGTACCGATGATACTATGCATATGTAAATGATGCACATAATTTCTGGAAGAGTGTTCAGAGCTTCTAATCAGATTCTCAAAGGGCTTTTTATTACTGCTAAATGTCTATGCCAGTGTGCTTTGGTCCCTCCCATGGCCTGTGTGGGGTGTCGTGTTCTGCTCAAGGAGGCCATTCCTGTACGTTAGACGTGGTGTCTGGGCAGAGTCAAATTTCTTGAGCTTCCTGTTCCTATTAGCAGTCGAATGAAGGTGGGCTCCCAGGTTGTCACTCGACGGCCCAGGCTCCTTCCACCTTGTGGCTCTGCCCTCGCTCAGGATGCTGGAGTCCTCTGCATTCAGTGTGTAGATAGGAAAGAGAACACGGCCAGATGATGTAAGCTTTGTCAGCTTCTGGGCCCTTGGGTCTTTTCTGCTCTCATTCTAAAGACAAGGACTGGTCCTGCCCCCTTGCCCGGGGAGCTGGGAAGTATAGTTCCTGGCTGGTCAGCCCCCTGCCAGCAGCGACTCCAACACGGCACGCTAGTGGGTGACAAGCTGCCTTTGCCACACCTGGGGTGAAATAACAGAGCAAGAACCCCAAGGAAAGGGACCCCGTTTGACACGATACCCCGCACGGGGAATTATTTATTGAGCCGGGGCTTGACACAGGTCTGTTGAAGGAAGAAAAGAACAAATGAAAAAAACCACCAGACTTTGTTAAGTCCAGGGAATATTTCCAGGTTGTTCCGGCTTTTTGGAAAGCATTGTCAGTATGGTTCTCCAGTCGAAAAGGAAAAAAGAATTGGCTGGACGAAGATGCCATTTTTCTCTAAGACAGTGGAAGGAAGCGTTTTGACTGTTGTCCAGGATATCCGGAGCCGGGCGGATGGATTCCTTCCCCAGCCAGGCCTCCTTCCCACAGGCCGTGTGTTTACTTGGACGGGGTCTGCTCCTGCTGGAGGACAGGTGTTCCGCGCACGGCCGACGTGCTACGCTTAGAGACAGGGTCCTGCACCAGCTCGGCTGCCTGGAAATTGATGGCTTTTCTTATTTTTCTGGTGGGAACTGGGAGTTTCCCAGCAAAAGGTAACATGGCCTGTGGAACGTTATTTCCTGAGAAGCACTGGATTTCCCCCCATATTAGTCATCGCGGAATGTATATTATTTTAACTCTCGGAGTCGGTTTTGGGTTTAAGAGCTCTGAAGGCAGCGTGGAAAATCGCAGGTATCGCCTGTGGTTAACGACTGAGGAAGGGGCATTTCTCTTTCTTCTCTCAGAGACGATCTGATGCCCCCTGAAGGCCCAGACGTGCCTTTTCCAGATCCAAGATCTGGCGACTTTTTGGAAGTGGGGTCCAAGCCCTTGGTCCCTTTCAGGCCGGAAGGGGTGGAATAGAGGGAGATGGCACTCAGACAGTGGCTCCAAGGTGCACTCAGTGGGTTAGGAGGTCTAATTTAATGATCTCTTCCGTGCCAGGGGCAGGCGACACCCTGGGGTAGATTGCCAGCTCAACTGGGAATAGCAGGGGGCTCAAGTTACAACCTCAGAGGAAGTGAGGGTGCCTTCCTCCTTGAAGGGCTGGATCCCTAAGGATGGCAGAGTTTTCCAGATGAGAACGGGGGTGCCCCAGGCACCAGCATCAATGACAGCAAAGGCCTGGAGGCTGGAAAGGGCAAGTGTCATGGAGCAGGAGCCGCCACTGGCCCCTTCCCCCCCCAGCCCTGTGGCAGCCCTCCACGTCCGGCCAAGCTGCTGGCTGCCTGGGTGGGAGGCCCTGGGCGGCCGCTCAGCTCCAGTGGTGCAGGCCGGGAAAAGGCAGTGAACTTAAGTGTCCCCCCTTATCTGTGGGAGAACGCCGGGGACATCTGAGGGAAGGCCACGGGGCTATCAGAGGTGACCCCACGGCAGCCGGATGGTGACCAGATGTGGGAGCAACCAAGTGCAGCCTGGCCTGGGTCCCTCACTCCAGCCAGGCCCCTCCGGTCCTCCGGGCCGCCTCCCCACCATGGGGGCCCTGGGGAGGCTGTGAGCAGACGTCCCCCCCGGGCCCCTGCCCCTTGGAGTCTGGGAAATCCTGTTGGCAGTTGGCAAGTGAGAGAGCGACGCAGGTGAGGCTCGCCAGGTGTTAGGGCAGGCTGCCTGGGTCCAAATCCCCCTCTGTCATTTCCTAGCTCTGTGTCCTTGAGCTGGGCCCTGCCAAGCCTCGGTTTCCCCATTTGTAACACAGGGAAAATAATGGTATCTACCAGATGGAGCTATGAGGTTTCCATGAGAGACCTGTAAATGTCGGGCACATTTGAGTGGTCTAAGCAAATATCTTTGAAGAGCGGATGCTTTGGGACCCCCATTTTCTGTGTCAGGTGCCTCTCCTCTTTCTCTCTTCACTGTCCCCTCCTCTCTATTTACCCTCCTCCCTTCTTTCTCCCTCCAGTTCTGTCTCTTCTCACCCCATCTCGGGAGCCTGCTCTGTTAAACTTCTTCTTCCAGAGGAGCTGGTGACAGCCTCGAGTGTTCCTGCCACCTCCATTCCCTAGTCGGGGCAGGGAAGCAGTCAGGAGAACAGGCTCTGTGGCCAGATACACGCTTCATGCCTGTTTCACGAACTGCTGCTCAGTTTTTCAGGCCCCCTCCTCCAGGAAGTCCTCCCAACTCCCTCCACAGCCAGTGGCTGCCTCTCCTTCTCCCCTACAACACTCTGGACATAGATGTACAACGCTGACCCCTGAGATTCCGCCCCCGTCAGGCGCCTGTGTTCTCTTCCCTGTGGCCAGAGCAACAGGCAGCTCTCAGATATTCTGCTGCCTGGTTGAAGTTCTGGTTAAGGGAGAGGCCACAAACGCCAGCTCTCTTTACAACCTGTGCCAGCGGGACACTGGAGACTAGATTAAAATCACCGAATAAACTTTAAGGGGAAAACACAGGTAAATGAACCACAGAAACATCGGCCATAACAGGACCAGCGTGAGGAGTTGAGAGCTCTTGTCCTCTGCCTGCCCCGCTGTGGTCCCAGCCACAGTTCAAACCACACCCTCTTTGAGAGCAGCTGATCCCACCCCAGCACCTTCTTCTGTCCTTGCCGCTCATCTCTTCGTCACTCTGTTCCTTTTCTTTCTGTGGGAAGGGTCTTCAGGGACAAGCATTTCTTTGTGGAGCGACTGTGCCGCTGGCTCCGTGGTTTACACACTGCAACCCTGATACATTGTAACATCACATGCGGCTCAGTCTCTGCACGGGACAGCAGCTCAGGAAGCATCACCGGCTGTAGAGAGCGACCCAGAAAAAGGAATTCTAACTTCCATTTCAGGGGTCAGCCCATTGCTTCTGTAATGGGGCAGACAGTCAATATTTTGGGGTTTGCAAACCATATGGTCTCTGTGACAACCGCCCAACCCTGCTGTTGTACCGCAAAAGCAGAGACGACTCGTAGGTGAACGAGCATGACTGTGTCCACTAAAGCTTTATCTGAACGCAGACGGCAGGCTGCATTAGCCTGGGGTTTTCTAGCCCCTGCTTTCTGTGTCTCTTTAAATCCATCACATGGGTGCCAGTTCGTCCTCAATAGTGGTACGTCTCCTTAAACATTGTCCTCCAACTCCTGTTTCTCTTTGGAGTTTCTTTTAGGCGAGACCCCAAACCCCAGCCAACATGGTTTTTCCTCCCCATCCCCTCTAATACCTTTTCTCCTGGGCTTTTAGGGTAGACAAGGTTGGCCTCTCTGGCTGGTCTCTCTCTGTGTCTCTGTGTCCCTCTCCGGCCCCCTGTGTCTCCCTCTCGTACACACGTAGGATGAGAACGGTGTTGGCAGAGGAGAGGGCAGTGAGGTGGGATTCCGACGGGTCAATCCGTCTTGTCCTCATTGCTGTGTATCAGCTCATTTTCTTCCCTCCTGACTTGGGATGATGTTTGTCATTTTACAAAACAGTAAACAGAAGCTCAGGGAGCTTTGGCCTCTGGCTCAGAGCCGGGTCTGCATGACCCTGAAGCTCCCACCCGGCCCAGCCTGGCCAGACGCCCCGGGTTCAGACCCCTTTCTCCTACCCCGGCGGCCCCGTGCCCTCTTCTCTCGGGTGCCTTGTTAGGACTCGGCTCCACTCCCTGTGTCCTCTCAGAGAATTGGCATCTGGGGCTGCAGAATGAGGGTGGGCAACAGTGGAGGCCCGGAGTCTTCCTGGGACCCCCAATATTATCTCACAAGGGACACCTTCTACCCAACAGCCGACGGCCTAGGGACGTGCTGCCAGGGCTTCCGGACTGAGGGGCCACTCGGCACGTCTAGGCGCTTCGTAAAGAGCTGCTTGCTAAGGATGCTAGCGCTCTGCATTGCCTGCCTGTGCTGTGCACCGTGCGCGGGGGAAATGCTCACCGTGCCCTGTGGAGTGACACCGCCACCCTGGCTTAGGGACCAGACTGAGGCTCATAGACCCTCAGGAATCGTCTCCGTGTTGCAGAGCGCGGCTCAAGCTCTCATCCGGCCCCGCCACACACACTGCCTTTAGTTCCTCTGCTAGTCGGATGGTGTCCCCCCAAATTCATGTCCTTCCCGGACAGGTGACCTTATTTGGAAATAGGATCGCGGCAGACATGATTAGGTAAGGTGAGGTCATCCCGGAGTATGTGGGCCCTTAATCTGAGATGGCTGGTGTCCTTATAAGAAGAGGAGAAGAGACCCAGAGACAGACACACAGAGGGAAGACGGCCAAGCGATGACAGAGGCAGAGACGGGAGTGATGTGTCTACAAGCCAAGGAACGCCAAGGACGGCCGGAAGCTGAGAGAAAGGCATGGAACAAATTCTCCCCTGGGGCCCTCGGAGGGAGCACGGCCCTGCCGACACCTTGATTTCAGACTTCTGGCCTCCAGAGCTGCGAGAGAAGAAATTCCTGGTGTATTAAGCCCCCAGCTTACGGTACTTTGTCACGACAGACCTGAGAAACGAGCACGTTACACGGCGTCTGGCGGTTTCAGACTCTGTCCACGGTCAGTCCAGCCTCCAGGGGGGACATGCAGCAGCTCAGCCTGCAGAGCTGAATCTTGGAGGCCCTGATGGAGGCCGAGGAGATGCGGAGAGCCCCGGAGGGCAGCCCGACGGCCAAGGGGCGTGGATTCTTCCCAAACGTCTGCGGGCGTCAGTTTCCTGAGTACCTAGTGGCCTTGCTCCCACCCTGGAACTGAGGCTTTGTCCAGAATCAGCGCCGAGCTCCTCTCAGGCCCCGAAGGATCAGCCAATGTGGATGACGTGGTTCAAGCGCTCGATCCCTGCTCCATCACTGCAGCCAGACTTGGCTCAACCCAGGAGCCCGAGGGTTGGGATCCTCAGCCCCTCCTGGGGTGTCCCACGGTTGATCATCAGACTTAAAAAGGGGCAAGGAGAGTAAGAAAGAAAGACAGAAGTCAGGTGGGAGCTGGAGATGGCAGAAAGGGACAGAGAGATGGGAGAGAGAGAGAGACTGGGGAGAGGCAGACGGGAGGAAATCACAGGGAAAGAGAAGACAGGGAGTGAGAGGTTGGGACAGATGGACAGACACCCAGAAAAGGAGCAGATGTTGATATAGACAGAGAGGGAGAGACAGAAAGAGCACCAGATAGGGGCAGAGAGAGGAGATGGAGAGAGAAGAAATAGAGAAAGAGGGGGCTGGCCTGGTGGCATAGTGGTTAAGTTCACACACTCCACTTCGGTGGCCCGGGGTTTGCAGGTTCAGATCCCTGGTGTGGACCTACGCACCGCTCATCAAGCCATACAATAGCAGCATCCCACATACAAAATAGAGGAAGATAGGCACAGGTGTTAGCTCAGGGCCAGTCTTCCTCAACAAAAAGAGGAGGATTGGCAATGGATATTAGCTCAGGGGCCAATCTTCCTCACCAAAAAAGAAAAGAAAAGAAAAGAAATAGAGAAAGAGGGGGATAGAATAAAGGAGAGGAGAAGAGGTAGGGGGCCCTGCTGAGACCAGGCAGGCCCTCCTGCAGACTGGCTGTGCTTCCGCTGTCTTATTAGCATCCTTCATCACACAGACGAGCCCTATTGTGTCCTGCATCATGTCCACTGCAGAAAGTGCCTTGACACCCAGGCCTGGGAGTGTGGGCTTGGGGCTGGGCACAGCACTGGGCCAGAGGGCACACTCTAAGCCCCGCCCCCACAACAGCAGGTTCTGTGCATTCCTCGTGGGGCGACGTGAGCTCCCCCACCCAGCAGCCGGACATGGTTAACGTTCTCAAGTCCATGGGCCTCAGCCCTCAATTTTAATTAGGCACTTAACTGGAAAGGGACACGGCCTTCACATTTCCCTGCAGATCTGGCTGCCAGCTGCACCGTGACCCCTGCAGGACACTGCAAAGGGATGGCTTGAATGTAAGAGGACGAGGGAAAAGGGCATGTCAGAAGGGCCGGTTTCCCCATCCCAGGTTTTAGGGGATTGGAAGAAATCTTCCAGCTTGAGGGGCTTCCATGAGGAGCAGTGGGCTTTACATCGAGCAGAATTTAACGCTTCAGAAGCTTCCCTGATTACTTCTGTGACACATGGGGCCCTGGAGGGAGGGAGTCACTGTGTCAGTACAGCCTTGGCTGCTTGCAAATATCAGGAAGCCCAGCTCAACCTGGCTGAGTTGACAAACGGAAGATTGGCTCAGTTACCTGAGAAGTCCAGGGGCATGTCAGCTTCAGGTCCAGCTGGATCCAGGTGTTGTGATGTTGGCAAGCTGTCCCTCTCCCCTTCTCTCATCTCTGCTTTCCTCGGGGAGAAATTCATCCTCACAAGTCCCTCCCAAGTGGTGGCAACAATTCTGACTGGCAGCTCTAGTCATCCCGCCAGCTCAGTGATCCTCAAGCCCCACCAAATGTCCCAAGCTTGACTCTCTTTGGGGTTCCCTGAGTATGCCACTGCAGTGACACATGGCTACCCTGGAGCTGGAGGTGGGGTCAGTCCCATCCAACCGCTTGGCCTGAGAGTTGGGAAGGGTCCTCACGGGGAAATCGGTGAGTCAGGCAGCAAATACAAGCGTGCTCTACACTCAGGGCTGAGAACCTCTGTGCGTCAGTCCAGCTGTCTCGGCAGCTGAAACGCTGGAACGTTTCCATTTTCTTGGTAAATAGTGCCTGACTTTAGCTTTCCGAGTGCTTCCCCTGCTCACCATCTTGGATACCTTGACCCTAAAGTTTGGATCACAGAGAAGCCTAGAAGAGCAGGGGTCTCCAGGAGACCAGAGTCTGTGCCATGGTGGTTTCTGAATGTTTTGAACACCACCCCTAAATAAAGGGACGGTCAGAATCCTGGGGCTGGGGATGCACTGGGGAGAAGGATGGAGCAAGGATGCATGCAGGTCTGGTGCCTGCCAAGCAGGCTGGTGCTGATGTTGGGCACTGAGTAACCGGAGTGAGAGTGGGGCTGTGTGATGACAAGGGTGGCATGAGGAGGTACCCAGTACTGAGCACTCCCAGTGTGCCAGGCCCCAGGCCTTGTGGTCCATGTGAGCAAAGACACTTAATCCTCACCACCCCTTGGGCTATGGGTTCCGTTCCATCTCTGTGAGGAAAATTGAGGCTCAAGGAAGTCAGCTGAGCCACCCAGGACACCCAGGAGGTGGCTGTCAGAGCCGATAATGGCCCCAAGTCCATCTTGACTCCAAGTGCTGGGGTCTTCCTACTATACTCGTCTTCCAACGCCGATTCTGGGGGTGAGGCTGAGGACCGGGGTGGGAGGTGTCCGGGTCAAGCTGCCATTTTCTGACTCTCGCTCATCCGCTTTCTCCTCCCCTCATTCCGAACCTTCCAGAACACTTCTCATTGTCCCTGCTGAGCAGGGCACAGACCCAAACATCCCCAGGACGGCCTGCTTCTCCCCTCAGGACCATTCCTTCTGCCTGTGGGTGGGGGTGGGGGAGAGGCCCCAGTTATACAGTTAACACAATTGTCATGGCTGTGAATGGCCGTGTCCACTGAGTCTGTCATCTGTGTCATTTCTGGTTAATTTTGATGGATTGATTTTCCTTCTTGTTATGGGTTACATCTTCCAGATTCTCTGCACGCTGGAAAGCTTCGGACTGGATGCCAGATCCTGTGAATCTTGCCTTGCTGGGCAACGGATATTTTTGTATTCCTATCAATATTCTTGAGTTTTGCTCCAGGACACAACCAAGCTCTCAGGAAGCAGCTGAGCCCGTTCGATTTCTGAATGATCAAAAAGTGACCAACCGCAATAGCCATTCGAACATCTAGGATGTGCAAACGTACTTGCAGGATTATTTTTATGAATGAGAAGGTAGGCAGCCCACACACGTTTTGAGGCTCTCCTACATGCATGCTTCGGAGCGAAATGATCTTCGGTCGAGAACATGGCCTCTGACGGGTATGTTTTGAGCACTCGTTGAGCTCGTGCCTTGGGAGCAGCATCTTTTATGGTCAACCAGGAAACCAAATCGCATCCTTCTTTCTCCAACCCATGAGGGGCATGATGCCACACTAATTCTCTGAACTGTCACGGAACCAGCAACCCCGGCCCTCTTTGGGGCATCCACCATGTGCACAACATGCAGCCTGAGGCACGATTTCTCCCCCAGACATAGATGGTAGCCCAGGGCAGACTCTGCAAGGCCATGGGGGTGTCGCCTCACAGCTGCCTCCGAACAGGCGCTCAGAGACAGGGGGCTCCCGGCCCCGCCGAACAAGGTGGGATCTGCCGTTGCTCCCAGGTGGTCTCTGCGCTGCCGTGCGGGAGCATTTATCACACATCTGAAGCATTTTCCTCACCCAAAAGCCTATTTGAATCTCATGGAGGCCTTTTACTTTTTCCATGTTAGCAACTTCTTTTCCTCTCTGCTGCTCATGACTTAATTCAGTCCCCGTGACTTCCCTCTGCAGCCAGGTATTCTGATGACCGTCATCCTGCAGATGAGAAACCAGGCTCAGGGACGGGGCCCAGTCCGAGGCGGTGCCCGCTGGCTGGGGGGCAGAGGCGAGATGCACGTGTGTCTGACTCCGGGGCCCTCTCTCTTCTCCACCTCCCATCCTGCCTCTTTTCCATGTGAGTCACCAGGAAGACGGCAGCCAGAGGGCCCGGCGAGGTGGAGCCCGCCCCGCCCCCGCCGCGTGCTCATCAAATGCAGCGTCGTAAAAGATCGCTTGGCAGAAGACGAGCAATACATTACATTACTCGGAGCACACGCTCTGCAATCAAAGGCATTGTCTCGGGGAGCAGAGTGTCCGCCTCTCCAAGCTGGGCTCAATTATAAGCCACAAGGAGACTCCGTGACATATGGCCGAGGCTCAGGAACATCGGGGACAGTCCCAGGGCTGCCCCCGGTCCCTGCCTTCTCCCCAGCTCCCCTCCGACAATGGTGGCCCCCAACCTGGGCTCTGAGAAGTCTGGGGAGGAGGAGGCCAGGTTCGAATGACACTCTGCCCAGAAACCACAAGTTTCTGACTCCCAGAGGCTTCTCTGGCTCGGCTCAGGCGCAGAGCTTGGCTGACATCACGGGAGACATTTTTCTCTGTCAGGCAACAGAACGCAGCACAAAGACGCCAGCTGGGAGGCCTCAGAGCCCAAGTCTCTAATTAAAACAGTGGAAAATTAGATAACTTCGCAGATTTATCACTGCCGCCACTGGCTGTCAGAGGAAAGGCTCAGGGGTTACCCCCACCTTTTGTTTATGTGCTAACGGGGTCCCTTCAGTTTGCCTCTGTACGTGCGTGTGTGTGTGTGTGTGAATGCCAGTGAGTGCGTGTGACTGCACGTGTGCGTGTCCACATTTTCTCTTCCTCTTGTTCCAGTCTCTCTGCTGCTTCTTTTCTTTCTCTGAGCTGGAGCACTGGTGGTCCAGGGGTAGAATCCTCTTTTCTTTTTCTTTCTTTCTGTCTTTTCCAGCCCAGTCCCTGAGATCTTCCGACCTCGTGGGCAACTGAGAAGACAGCATTTCATCCATCAGCACCCTTTCCCGCCTCTCCAGCTCGGGGAGACGGTGCCACTCAAAGGGATCTTGTGCAACATCTCCTTTAGTCCCCCCGATAACCAGGGTTTATCAAATCTATTTCACAAAAGGTGAGCTCGGCTCCCTGGTCAGGTGACCCAGCCACGGGCTGAGCTGGGGCTGGAACCCAGCTCTGATCGACCGAGAAGACCTCACTCCACACCCCACCAGATGTGCTCCGCATCCATTCTGCCACCCTTAGGCGTCCAACCCTGTGCCAGAAACCCAAGGGACACACGGGGTGGTGGCCATGATGTCCACCATTTACTGTGCTTCAAGCACAGTCTGTTTGCCCTCACCACAAACAGCGGGGTCAGGGACTGTCCACGTCCCCATTTCACAAAGAGGAAATGGAGGCTGGGAGACTGGAACGGACATTGGGGGCCAGCTCCTAGCTCTTCAGCCCTCAGAGTCCCCACCCAGAGCCCTCAGCCTGAAGCTTCCTCTGCTTGCTGGAGCCTGCTCTGCCCGACGTGGTTGGCAGACCCGAGCGCTGGCTTCTAATGCCCCTGGGAGCATACACACCTCAGCTCCCTCATGTCAGACGGAATAACTGAAGTGTGACCCGTATCTGCACAGGGGTTTACAGTCTGGAGGGCAGACAGGAAGTGCACAAATCCATGGATGATAGCACGTGAGCTTGAGATACGTGCAACGAAGAAGTGGAAAGCAGGGTGGGGGCCGCCGAGGGATGGGGGTGTCAGTTTGTATGGGATGGTCAGGGAAGGCCTCTTGGAGAAGGTAATGATTGGTGTCCAGACCTGAAGGACATGAGTGAAGGAGCCGTGAGGAGATATGGGGAAGAGCATCCCAGGCAGGCAGAACAGAGGGGCAAATGGTGGTTGTTATCCCCATCACCATCATCACCATCACCGTCATCATCATCATCAGTATCACCATCACGATCATCACCGTCATCATCATCACCATCATCATCATCACCATCATCACCATCATCATCACCACCATCACCGTCATCATATTATCATCATCATCTTCACCATCACCATCATCATCACTATCATTGTCATCACCACCATCACCATCATCATCATCACCACCACCACCATCACCACCACCACCATCATTGCCATCACCATCACTGTCATATTATCATCATCATCACCATCGTCATCACCACCATCACCATCATCATCATCACTACCATCACCATCATCACCATCATCATCATCACCATCATCATCATCACCACCACCATCATCATCACCATCACTGTCATTGTCGTCACCACCATCACCATCATCATCATCACCATCACCACCACCATCATGGTCATCAATATAATTGTCACCACCATCAACATCACCATCATCATTCCACTTCTAATTCAGTTGGTGTGGTGTGGGGTGCAGCGGCGTTTTTCTAAAGCTTCCTAGATGATTCGAGTGTACAGTCAGGGTTGGGAGAGGCTGCTCTAGGCTAAAACACCTTAGAGGCAAAATTTCATTCTAAAATCCCATACTCACAAAAACTCCATAGGGTTGATTTTCTTACTTGTCCCATTTTACAGATGGGAAGACAGATTTAGAGAGAATAAGGGGCTTGAGCGAGGCCATAAGCCTTTCAGTTGTGAGGTGTCCCTGAGACCCCGCACATAGTCCACCTCTTAGCTCTTGCTCCTTGTAGCCATTGAGTCAGAGGGACCGTCACAGCATTGACACATACTATGCGCCCAGAGAATACCTGTGGATGAGCTGAGGCTTGTTCCCAATCCAGGACCCCAACTTCCAGCCCGGGACACCTTCACTTCCCATCCGTGCCCCAAATTAGCTTTTCAATGAAGAGAGCCAGCCACGAGAGGCCATAAAACAGATAAAGGGAAAATATCGTTACAGCTGCTGCTGTGACTGCTGTTTCTCACGTGACTGAACCTACTCGGTGCAACAGTCTAAGAAGCATCTTTACATCCATCAATTCACAGCCATACGAGGGGACAGCCAATCACTGCCCAGTTTTTCTCAGATAAGCAAAACTAAGGCACTGAGAGATTAAGAAACTTGCCCAAGGTCACACAACCACTGAGTGGCAAAGCCAAGATAACGCATACACGCTGACTTTCTGGGACCCCGCCCCATCTCTCCCTTTTGAAGGAGAACGTGGCCTTGCAACTGGAGGCTCCAGGTCTGAGCAGGACGAGCTCAGGCAGGCACCTCGCCGCGCCCCCATTTCCGGGTCTGGAGAGGAGGATCATTTGTGTGCTGCCTCTGCTGATCTCATGGGGTCGTCGTGAGACTCAAGGACAAGGGATGTGTCCACATTTTGTGCACTTGCCAGTGCCCTGTTTTGTCTCTTCATGTACAATCATCCCCCTTGTCCATGGAGGATACGTCCCGAGACCCCCAGAGGATAGTGAAACCATCAACAGTACCGAACCCGCTATAGTACGTTTTTTCCAGGAGAGTACAATGTGGATACGCTGGACAAAGGCACAATTCCTGTCCTGGGCAGGATGGAGCGGATGGTAGGAGATTCCGTCACGCTACTCATAACGGCGCACAACTTCAAAGTTACGAATAGCTTATTTCTGGAATTTTCCATTTAATATTTTTGGACCATGGTTGACTGCAGGTGTCTGAACTCATGGAAGGCGAAACTGTGGGTAAGGGAGGACTCGTGTGAAGGGTTGTGGCCAGGCCCTCCTGGCCCCAGGTAACTCTCAGCCTCTCAGCTCCCCGGGCATCACGCTGCTCCTTGCTGGAGGAGGTCCGGGAACAACATTTGGTCTTCGAGAGCCCTCTGGGTTCAGGCCTCTGTGCAGACTGAGGGCAGTGGGTTTCCACACCCCAGCAGACTTCCCCTCTCACAGCCACCACTGGCTGCCACGCTGGATGGCAGGACGGGCGGGCTCAGAAGGTGGGGCAAGAGCAGGTCGGGTTGGAGGCTGGCAATCAGGGTGATGACAAGTTTAGAATCAGAACCCCTGGGACACTCAGTAAAAACACATGGCCTGGGGGCCGCCCTGTGGCTCAGTGGTTAAGTTCGGCACACTTTGCTTTGGCCTACCAGGGTTTCTCCTTTTGGTTCCTGGGTGGGGACCTACACCACTCATCAGCCATGCTATGGCGGCGTCGCATATATAAAGTGGAGGAAGATTGGCACAGATGTTAGGTCAGGGCAAATCTTCCTCAACAAAAAAATATAAAAAATAAAAACACATGCTCTGGAGCCCAGCACAAGAGATGCCGTGGGGAATCCGTGCCAGTAAAGTTCCCCAGGCAATTCCGTGGCCAGCAGATCTGAGACCCATCAATTTAATGTTTGTTCATCCGATAAGTATTGGCCCCTGCTCTCCGGTGAGCCTCCAGTCCCAGCTGGTTAAGAGCCAGCTCAGAAGCTGCCGTGTCTGGGGTCATATTTGGATCTTCCCTTCCTGGGGTGGGTTACTTGATCTCTGTGGTTTCCTCTTCAGTAACAACAGCTAACACACACTGACGGCCGATTACGATGTGCTTACAGCGAGGTCCCGGGAAATGTTCAACTCCAGCTCTCCGGCGGGGAACACGGATTGGTAGCATCTGCCAATTTCCGTGGTGTAAATACTCTCATTGTGGCTGATTTCAAGCTACTAGTGTGAGGTCATTGAACACAGAGTCAGCAAGAGCTGTGCAACACTCACGGTACTGAGTACTTTCACATAGTCATTCAACGGACAGAAGTAACCTAAGGGCAGGGATAGTAGTAAAAATATAGTAAACTAATTTGGAAGTGATGAGTTTTGAGTATTTATTACCTATGTTTTCAATATAATTTATTTAACTTTAAGTGTACATAATTTAATTTTTAGTAATAGAAAACTTTTAAACTTTTCCTCGCACCAAGAGTTGGCTCCAGCCCTCCACTGGGTAGCTACTGCGGTTATCCCCACGCTACAGAGGAGAGCCCTGAGGCACAGAGATGTGAAGTAACTCGCTCAGGATCACAGGCAGAGCCGGGATTCAAGCTTACTCAGAGCCACTGGGGGTCAGAGCGGCGCCAGCTGCTAGAGCTGTTTCAAGGATTAACATGTAGAACACACTCAGGTAAGTGCCAAGCACCTGGGACATGCTCCATCGATGCTGGCTGCTCTTAGCATCGTTCCTGTTAGCACAACCTGGTGATCCGTGACTGCGACAAGCACTGTTTCTGTCCATGATGAACTCACCATCCGGGGGTGAGGCACATGCCTGTGGGGCACAGCAGAGGCACCTACAGCACGCACGCTGTCGGGGCACGAGGAAGAGCAGCCAGCTGTTTACGGATGAGGAGGACTTCATGGTGGAAGGAATATTTAGGCTGTGTTTTGAAGAGTGAATAGGAGTTCGCTGGGCAGTTTTAGTGACTCAGGTGGACGAGCCAAGTCACCTGTTTGGCTAGAGGACCTTTGGCTCCGGTTGCTGCCCCATTCCCCTGACCCCTCCCTCCAAGAAAGCGGATGCAAATTCCATCCCCCAGCGGGGGCTCAATAACTTGTCTTGCCTGGAGAGGGGAGCCCCTCACACTCTCAGGTCTAACCTTGCCTGAGCTCACTTGGCTACATCTCCCTAGGAAGCTTCCAGAATGAGGCAGTGAAGCCTGGTGGTTACAAGCGATAGAATCTCTGGGTTGGAATTGTGGTTCCTCCCTTGACTTCGTGATGCCAGCACACCAAGTCATCTCTGTTCATCTCAGTTTCCCCATCCAGAGAGGGGGGCCATTACAGCTCCCCTCGCCAGGCCACATGAGAGACACGAGACCGTGTGTTCAGGTTTGGCACAGTGCGGGGGTCGGAGGAAGTGTTCCAAACCAGCCAGCTTCAGAGAGTGGGCCAGGAATGGAAACGGTCACGGCCCCACTGCCCACACCGGGAAGGCTGTCTGCCGTGTGAGCAGGTGAGCCTGGGCAGGGTGGGGGGCCCTGTGGGGAGCAGGTAACATTCTGGAGCAGCACGGCTCACACAAACCCAGCCTGGAGGAGGCCCCCAGGGATCGGTGTGGGCGTCAGGAAGCCCGTGGCCGGGTCAGAGCCGGCTGTCACTGTGCCCGTGCCACGAGGTAAAAGCATGCCGGGCAATGCTGCTGCCCGGCGCCCCCGCCTCCCAGCCCTGCCTTTGAACTCTGACAGCAATTCCACATGTACGTGTGGCTGCCAAGCCAGCGTGTCTGATGTCCTTTCCGGCTTTTGTAATGTCATTTCCCGTCGGGGCTGGGGAGATGCGTTATGATGTTGAGGGACTCACTTTCTGGCTTAACAATCCCGACACACGTAGGGAATCAGCGTGAACGGCCCTTCTCATTCCGATGGCCTGGCCACGTCAAGTCGTTGGGCATTTTTGTTTCTTTCCTTTTTCTTCTTTTTCTAATTCAGTCACTTCGGGGATTATCCATTTGAAAAACACACCCGTGGAAATAGAAACAAACGTGGTGGTAGGGGGGTCCTGTTGTTAGGAAGTGCCCAGGTCCTTGTAAATTCAACGTGGGTAAATTTCACTGGGGGATGAAACGTAAAAAGAGATGGAGAAATCATAGACGCAAAGCCCGTTAGATCTTTGATATAAATGGTAGCGCATACAGTGAATATGATACAGCATATGATTAATATTCTTAATGTAATGCAGTGCAGTAAAGTATAACACAAGCAGTACAGAGCGGGGGGTCAGCAGACGTTTTCACAAAGGGCCAGGTAGTAAATATTTTGGGCTTTGCGAGTCATGCTGTCTCTGTTGAATTACTCAACTCTGCCTTTGTAGCAGGAAAGCGGCCACAGACAATACATTAAAGCCTGGGTGTGGTTGTGTTCCGATTAAACTTTACGTGCTCTCTTGAAAAGTCTCCTGTTCTCGGTGGTGTGAACGCGATCTGGCTGTGGTCGCCGGCGGGGAGCCGGATCTGGCCCGAGAACCGTGTTCTGCCCACCCCTGGAGGGAAGCACTGGTTTAGGAGTCTGAACAAGTTAAATTACAGCCCTGGCTTCACGATTCGCTGTGAGAAGTGAGACCCTTGGGAAATTATTTCACGTCTCGGAGACTCAGTTGTGCTGCCTGTAAAATGGAGATAAGGACGGTGGGTGAAGCCCTGGGCTGTGCGGAGGGTGCAGAGATGATGTGTGTGAGATGCTGCACGCAGCGCCTCATGGGAAGAGAGTGAGTCCACGGGAGCTGCCCTGGTTGAGGATGAGGAGGAGGAGGAACAGGAGGGTGTCCACGGGAGGAACAGGCGGCCAGCTTTCTAGACTCTACCTTGCTGCTGACTCGGGTGGACTGGGCGAATCTCTGCCCCTTCCTGGTTTCTGTCGTCTCCCCTGGCAGGTGGGGAGGCTGGACTCCGTGGTGCCCAGGCTTCCTTGCCACTCAGTGCCTCTGGGATCCTGCAGGTCCCTTTGTGGTCCTGAATCATGCAGTGGGCGCAGCTAGATGGATACTGTTGCAGCCTTTCACCCATGGGTACAGCACGGAGACAAGGGCTTCAGTCATCCGGAAACCGGTACTTTGCCGGGAAGTCACTGTCGGATGCTCTGTGAGGCTTGAGTTAGCCTCTCATTCGTGCACTCACTCGTGTGCTCTTTCTCCAGCTCTCGGGCGTCCACTGCGAGTGGGGCGGTGCTAAAGCAGTGCAGGTGGGAACGCCCAGACAAGCTCACTGCCCTCGTGGGGCTCACGCCACGAGAAACCCCTTTTGCGGGGAGTAAGTCTGATCTGGCTGTGGTCTCTGCAGTGGGTTGAATTGTGTCCCCCAAAAAGGTACGTCCATGTCCTAACCGCCAGAGCCTATGAACGTGTCCTGATTTGGAGACAGGGTCTGTGTGGGTGGGATTAAGTTAAGGATCTTAAGACGAGACCACCCCGGTTTAGGCTGGACTTGAAATCCAAGGGCACATGTGCTTAGAGGAGAAAGATGAGGAGCAGACACCGACCAGGGGAGACCACGTGAGGAGGGAAGGAGAGCCTGGGGCGATGCGGCCACAGACCAAGGGACGCCCGGGGCCCCCGGAGCTGGAAGAGGCAGGAAGGACCCTGCCCTGGAGCCTCTGCAGGAACTGCAGCCCTGCTGACCCCTGGATTTTGGGCTTCTGGCCTCCAGAACTGGGAGAGAATAAATTTCTGTTGCTTTAAGACCCCAGCTTTCGGTCATGTCTTGTGGCAGCCCCAGGACGCTGCTCCCGTCCCCAAACGTGGTGTCCCCGGGGAGAGTGCGGCTAGATTCTCCCTCGGGGTCAGTCACGCCTCCAGCATGACACTCGTGTCCCTTGAGGAAATACCATCTCCTGATAAGTGGAAAGATTTTCCAGCAGAGACATCGCAGGTCCCAACTTGCTAATGAGGCTCAGAGCTCTGTTTCAAGGCCCGGGTCAGGGCTGGCGCAGGAAGGATGTTTCCAGTTCTGAGGGACGCGTGGACCAGCGAGTTCAGCCAAGTGCAGGGTGAGTCAAGAAGTGATTTCTGCATGTGTGTGTGTGTATGTGTGTGTCTGCACAAACATTAGCGTTTTTCTTATTTCTTAGAGATCAAAAATAAGTTTTAAAAAAGTTATGAAATCTACACAGTGTAACGGAAAGTAGGAGATGACGTTGCTCTGACTCCGGGCGGCCCCAGGAATGAGGGATGTGCACAGCGTCCTTTCCTCGCAGCCCTGCTCAGCTCCTGTAGACTCATGTCTATGGCTTCCTCCTCGATGAAGTCAATCCATCTCCTACTTGGTCTCCCTCTTTTCCTGCTGCTTCTCCTTTTCCCAGCATGATTGCCTTTTCCAAGAATCCTGCCTTCTGTGACGTGCAAAGGACGACAGCCTCAGTTTTATCAGCTTTGCCTCCAGCGACAGTTCAGGCTTGATTTGCTCCAAGACCCACTCGTTCATCTTTCTGGCGGTCCAGGGATCCTTAGAGCTCTCCTCCAACACCATGTTTCAAATGAATCCGTTTTTTCCCTGTCTGCCTTCTTCACTGTCGAGCATTCGCAGCCGTACATAGAAGCTGGGAATCGCAGGGTGTGGATAACCTTGGCCTTGGTCTCTGATGACACTTCCTTACGCTTGGTGAGCTTTCCTAATTCTTTCATTGCTGCCCTTTGAGTCTCAGCCTTCTCTCGATGTCTTGGCTGCAGTCTCCATTTACAGTGACAATGAACTAAAGTAAACAAAATCTTTAACAATTTCGACGTCTCGCTTGCCTACATTAACGCCGTGTAGTTCTTCCGTAGTCCTGATTTTTGTCCTCCTGGTGTTCCAGTGCAGGCCTGCTTGGGAACTTTCTTCTTTCACTTTCGTCAGAAGTCATGTCAAGCTGTTGCCGCTTTCTGCTGCGAAGATGGTGTCGTCTGCACTTCTCAGATTGAAGATTTTCCTTCCACCAATTTTCACTCCTCCTTCCTCTGAGTCGAGCCCAGCTTTTCAAAAATAGGCTATGTTCTGCTACAGATTAAACAGATGGGGAGATAAAGCTCAGGCTGTCTGACACCTTTGCCTGTAGGAAACTGCCGTGTCTCTCACATCCTGTCCTGAAGGTGGCTTCTTGTCCACAACACAGGTCACCATCAGGACAGTCAAATGCTGATCACGCCCGTTTCTTTGAGAGCAGCCCAGAGCTTTTCACGATCCATGCAGCCAAAGGCTTTACTGTTGCCTGTAGAACACAGATGAACCTTCTTCTGGAATTCTCTGGAGCCCTCCAGTAGCCAGCAATCACAATTAGACCTCGCGTGCCTCTCCCTTTTCAAAATCCCGCGTGGACAGCGGGCATTTCCTGCTCCATATGGGGTCGAAGCCTTTGCTGCCGCACCACGAGTGTCACTTACTTGCAGGGAAATGAGGGCGGTGGTCCCGTAGGTGCCGCCCCCCTCAGCGTCTCCTTCCCTGGGGACTGGGATGTATGACGTGTTTCTGGTCTGTGGGCCGCTGTTCTGTTTTCCGCATCCGTTGGCATATTCTTGTTAGAATTTTGACAGATTCAGTCTCTGTGGCTTGAAATAATTCTGTCACTATACCGTCCACCCCTGGTCACTTATTTCTTCCCAGTGTTTTCAAGGCAGCTGTCACTTCACTTTCTAAAAAGATAGAACAATGCTACAGATGATAATCAATTGACGCCCTATGTTATCTCTTTTTGTTCTGTTTTGAGATTGGTTTCGGCTTTATCCTTCTTCAGTTTTGGTGAACAAGTTCTCACCTGGCGTCTCCAGGGGCCGGGGGAACTCGTCTGATTGCTCCACTTCGGAAAATTGACTTAGTCTTCAGTTTCCTCGTTTAAAAATGGAGCTGGTCCAGGGACTCGCGGTTGTTGTGAAGATAAAGGAGAAGCTGCTTCTGAGGTACCCAGTGCTGTGCCCGCCCATGTGGCTGCCTCGTCCGTGCCCTCGCCTGGCGTTGAGCTGAGGACGCAGGCTGACGCGGCTCACTGAGACGACACTGCTGGTGTCCTTACCCCTGCATGTGTCCTGAGAGCATCCTCCAGCCCTCATTGTCGGGAAATGACAGGTTTTGGCACAGTTCTTAGATAAATTGCTGTTTACCCCTCTGAGCATCACAGGATCCCCTCCTCCGGTGCCCTCAAGCAAAACAGAATAAAAAACCCAAACCACCTTTAATGAGAATGATTCTCACCTGGAGATGTCTCCGGCCACGCACAGAGCAGCTTGCTCACAGCTGATGTCTTTGCCTGAAAGAGGGGTCAGGCCAGGAGAGGATGTGGGGACAGTGGACCCGCACTCCATTTCCCTCCTTCCTGGACCAAGAAAGAGCATCTGCATAAAGGGGACGAGGCTCCTGACCATACTGAACAATGGTGACTCGGCTTTGCTATCCCTAGCCAAGAATGCGACCATAAGCAAGAAATCAAAGGGAAAAAAACCCAGACCTCACGCTCCGCAGCAGACATGTGTGGGAATTTGGCCACTCTGCACGGGGGCCTGAGGAAGGGTGGGTTAGGAAGGGTGCAGTGTTGGAGGGGTGCAGAGTCACGGGAGGGCTTGGCTGTGGAGCCAGACGCATCTGGGCGTGGATTTGACTCCCTACTTGAGGCAATTATTTAACTTCTGTGAGCCTTGGTGCCTTTGTCTCTAAAGAGCTTAACAATAAGAGCCTCACAGAGCTGTCGGAGGCACTGGATGAAACAAGGTTCAGAAAGCAGTGGGAATAGTGATGGCCCCTCCTCTTGTCCTAAGAGTCAGAACTATCCAAAACACTTGCCTATGCTGTAGTGAGTTCCCCATCAAGGGAGGCATTCAAGCACTTACGAGGGTGCTGCAGAGAGGACTCGCACACAAAGAAGAGGGTTACCCTGACCACCTCGAGATGCCATCCTTCAACGGTCTCCCTCACATGGTCAGGCCCCATTGGGCAGTTGCTCCTGTGAGGGCTGAGTCCAGCTGTGCACAGAGCTCTGCTGGCCCAGCCCCTTCCCAGTCCCTGCTCAGTCCATGCTGACGGTGACCCCAGGGCAAAGGCCGCAGCTGCAACTGGGTCCTCCCCATTTCCCTCCAGAGCCACTGCTAGCTAATGTCCACCACGAGCCTAGAAGGAAGCTAGTTAATTTTATGATAGGTTATTTGGGTTGCTTTTTAAAATCTCCAGCCTTGCTTTAAAAAGCCCTTCGGACCAGCTCTCCTGCTCTGACGTCCGTGGTGATTCTCTGGAGGAGAGGCTCGCAGCCTCGGCCTGCATTGTGACACAGCCTCGGGTCCGAGGGTTTGAAACTTTTTTTTTGCTACCCAGTGACAACAGCTTCCTCATTCTTTATTCATCACACACACTCATGGCAGCCCATCGGAGCATGAGCTCATCGGCACGGCCATTGCCAAGAGCAGTGAAACTTGACCTTCAAGTCACTCTGATTTTGGTTCCTGTACAATTTCTCTTAGGTTTTGTGAAATGATGAAAATAGCTGGGTCACCATCATCACTGCTTTGAGTGATGGAGAGGCAGCCCGTCCGCCTGCCTGCCTTCCTTCCTGCCTTCTCTCCTTCTCTGTGCACCCCCTCCCTCCCTTCCCCCTTTCCATTCTGCCTGCCCTCTTCCCTCTTGCTTTCCTTCCATCAGTTGGCATTCAGTTGGATTCATTGGGACGTTAATCCCATAAGTCACCCTTTCCTCCATCTAATTTTCAATGCCTTTATTGGGTGCCAGGCCTGTGTTAGGCCCTGAGGATACAGGCTGAATATGCTAATATCCTGCTCTCGTGGGATGCTTCCTGGTCCTGACAATGAGGAGAAAGGCTGCGTGTAGCACCGATAGTTTCAAGATGATGAGAAGAGGGAAATCCTGGAGCCGCCGAGCACAGTGAGGAGAGCCGATGGTGCGGGCGGTGGGTCGGGGGGAGCTGGGCACGAAGTCTCAGAAGGATGGAGCTTGAGTTGGATCTTGAAAAAGGAGATGGAGTTCCCCAATAGGGGAAGGGTGTTTCAGACAGAGGGAACAGCATGTGCAAAGGCTGGGAGGACTGGCGTGGAGGGCTGGGAGCTGGGGAGTGGTTTGGGATGGGAAGGAGTGTGCAAATGGGCGCAGGGAGAGGGGACCGAGGATTAGAGTACACACGCCCTGCTGAGTCATGTTAATGAGCCCAGGGGTCTCCAGCAGATTTTCTCACAAGGCTCTTGACTCTAAATAAGAAGGTTGTGGCTAAGGGTGCAGCTATGGTAGTGGCAGCCCAAGTTACAGAACTTAGACTGTTTGAATTGCACAGTTAAAAAGCCCCTTCCAGCTCTACCCCCACCCCAGGGGAGAAAGCCCCTTCTTGACCTCAGTGGGAGCTCAGCTCTTGTGGTTGTAAATATCACAACACCAAGAAGCCAAGGTTTGACACAGGAATGCACGTGGGAAAAAGGAGGGCATGGGTCCTCCCACGGGAAGCGTCCCAGCTCTGCTTCCTGGGACTGAAGTTTGTCCGGACATGCACCTGGGATTAGCACCTGTCGGGGAGTGTGGGACGCAGGACCAGGCAGACAGAGGAGGGGAGCTGAGAGGCAGTCACAGCCATGGCCTCAGCAGTCCCACGGGAGCTCTGGGCCTGGCAGGCCTGCAGAGCTGTCCTGCTGAGGGCAAAGGGACCAGGTCCTCGTCCCAAGAGGGTGGTAGGACGACGCCCTTCAGCTGAGGGGCATGGCTGCAGATGACGGTCAGGCGGGCGACACTTCCAGCACCTGGAGGAAGGAGTACCTGGAAGAGTCCCGAATGGTAGTGGCCCCAGCAGCGCCCAACTCAGGAACGGAGGCCAGCCTCATGGAAGCAGGGACTGGACAGCCACTCGGGGCCCGTCCATCTCGCCCTTTCCAGCCTGAGCGACCGGCCCATCGAGTGTCCACTGTGGTCGTGAGGCACGGCCCTGCCTCTGCCCCCAGCTCTGACTTGGGGCTCTGCTTCTGTGACGTGCCCCTCGATACTCTGTCTGTCTCTGGTTCTGATCTGCTTGAGAGAGGGTCTGATTGCCGCCTGGGCCTCACCACCCCGCAGGGCAGAGCCTCTCGGCCAGGACGCCTCCCAGGCTGGCCAGCAAGCTGCTTAGCCAGTCGCTTTTAATCAGGTGGCCAGCTGTGGTCACATGAGCTGTGGCCTGAGAGAGTGCCCTTGAGTTGGGACGAGGTTACAGGCCCTTTCAAGGACCTGTTGGTATGGGATGCATCTGGACATCTGGCTGGCCTAGCACAGCCTTCAAGAATGCGGACTCCAGGCTTTCCTGGCTGACTCCAGAAATAGCAAATTCGTACTTTTAGAACCAGCTCACATTTAATCCTCTAATAAATAGACAGTTCATCCTCACGTCATGCGGAAACTTACCTCCCTGAAATTTGCTAGATCTGGAAAACCACGCTATGCATGTCCAGTCCCATATTTGAGGCCAGTGTAGCAACGACAGCAATGCCCACTGGCCATTTGAACCCACACGCTTTCCGGCCCCTGGTTGTTAGCAGGGTCACGTGACTAGTTCCGGCCAATGAGCTGGGAGCACGTGTACCGCCTGCGGCTTCCAGATGGAGCCGGGAAAGGTCGTTGGGGCCTTCTCCTGGTGGCTCTTCCCCTGATTGAAGATGGGGCACCATGGTTTGCAGACGGTGGTGTTGCCAGGAGCTTGCGTTCCCGAATGACTACCCGGAGCACAGCAGCCGGCTGAGCTCACTGGACTGGAACAAGAGTGAGAAACAGACCTTTGCTGGGTTCAGCCATGGGGACGTGGAGTTTCATTTCTTCCCAGAGCATAACCGGGACTAGCTTTTCCGGACTTACGCAGAAATTGGTGCCAGAGGCGGGTGTTGCTATAATAAAAACTAAAACACACAGCATCGGCTCAGTAGTCGGAGAGCAAGGGCCAAGGAAACGTACTGGATGCCAGAAAGGTGGACCCGCTGATGGCAGTGGCGAAACGTTTGGAAAAACCTGCGGTAAGTCTGGTGCAGATTTGAATGCTGGGATGAATGTGCAGCTTTAGGGAAAGAGGCTGGAACATAATGCAAAGAATGGATGCTGCACCTGGCCACGCTTCGCAAAGTATGAGAAAACAGAGAGAAGCTCAGGAAAGAGCGACGCGTCTACAAGAATGAAAGAGATCGAAGATCTTGCCATATTGAAAAGCCAGGCTCTTCTCAACCTCAGCAACACCAGGCACAAAGCTGGAAGAACTCTGAGAGACAACGATCCAGGAAATGTTTTACACTGATTTCAAATAATGAAGTTTTCCCAGGGCCCAGTGCAGACTTATGGTGTGGTACCCAGGAAATCCCTGCCGCCGGAGAAAATGACTCACGGCAGAGACTGATGGTGAGAGCTGCCCAGAGAAGCCCGACAGCTTCCAGGCAGCCCCGCTCAGCCCAGAAACAGAAGGACGGGAGGCGAGAGGGCGCGGAAACACGTGTGAGCTCTGTGTCCTGAAGTGCACTGCGGACGTGTTGGTGGGTCACGGGACGGCGTGCCATCAAACAGCCGAGACGCCTCCTAGGTCTTTGTGAGAGCTGTCCTGCCGATGCAAGCCCTGGTCCCCAAGCTCCTCGGGCAGAAGATGCCGAGAAAGTGGTGCCGCCTCCGAGGAGGGCATATCCTTGGTGTCCACTTTGTAGGTGGCCCAGCAGGATGAAGGGCGAGGAAGAACCTTTCACAGCGAAAGAGAAGAGGGCATCAGGGAGCTCTGGTTGGGCAGCGTTTCCCACTCCAGAGCAGGCACCCTCCAGGGCCGCCCAGCTGGACTTGAGAAGTGCCCTGGACCAGGGCTGCTGTGCGCCCCCACTTCCTCTTTCTGAGCAGAGAGTAACTGGTCCCTCATCCTCATGTTCCCACCTCTGTCGGGGGGGTGGATGGAGGGCAACTAGCTTTTCAGTTCAGATGCTCTGCGAAGGGCCTACATCTGAACTGTCACAGAGACCACCGTGCATCCAGCAAGGATCGCGGGCTTTGAGCCAGGATAGACTCCCGGTGGGACTGTCGAGATGTCGTGCTTGGGGAGGGGTGGACTGTGTCCTTCGTGTGGAAAGGAGGGAGCAGTAGGGGCATTTGGTGACCAGAAGGGCAGGCTGTAGCAGTGCGGTGACATTCACTGCTACACTTACCAATCGCTGTGTAACAAATGGCCCCAATGCTTCGCGGCTTAAAGTCATTACCTGTTATTACTGGATCCCCCTCTTTGTGGGTCCAGACTTCAGAAAGGACACAGCAAGGTTGGTTCGTCTCTGCTCCGTGACGTCTGGGGCCCAGCTGGAAAGACTGGAGCCGCTGGGAGGGGCCAGGCAGCTCGTTGTCCCATCTCCACTTGGAGAACTTGGGCTGCTACAAGCGCAGTGGCCTCAGGGCGGTAGGACTTCCGACCGGCCATTTCAGCCTTCTCGAGGATGGAGGGGGCTCTTCAGTCCTCTTAAAGGCCAGCCCTCATGTCCCTTCTGCTGTGCTCAGTTGGTCAAGGTCATCAGAAGCCCAGCCAGACTCAAGAGGAGAGCCCTGGGCCCCACTCCTGGTGGGGAGAGTGTCCAAGTGCTAATGTTCTACAGGCCCCCTTACATTTCCAACCCCCTGACGGCGAGAGCCTGCCTTGTTGGTCTCAGAGAGTAATTCTGTGTGACGAACAGCCTCAGTGTTGCGATGGCTACAGCGACAGAGACTCCTGCTCGGCTCCAGGCCTCGGGGGCACTGGGTCTGCTCCGTGGGCTTCTCTCTCCAGGACCCAGGTGGCAATAAAAAGGAATGAAGCTCTGACACAGGCTACAGCGCGGGTGAACCTTGACAACAGGACGCAAAGCGAGAGACGCTAGATCCGAAAGGTTACCCGTTGCGCGATTCCGTTTGCACGAAATGTCCAGAACAAGCAAATCCACAGAGACAGAAAGCAGACTTGCAGGAGTGGCCGCTAAGGTAGGGATTTTCTTTCTGAAATGATGAAAATGGTCTAAAATCGCTATGGTGATGGTTGTACATATCTGTGAATGTACTAAAAACACAATAAAGTGTGCACTTAAGAATGGCTTTGGATGGGGCTGGCCCCGTGGCCGAGTGGTTAAGTTCGCGCGCTCCGCTGCAGGCGTCCCAGTGTTTCGTTGGTTCGAATCCTGGGCGCGGACATGGCACTGCTCGTCAGACCACGCTGAGGCAGCGTCCCACATACCACAACTAGAAGAACCCACAACGAGAAAACACAACTATGTACTGGGGGGCTTTGGGGAGAAAAAGGAAAAAATAAAATCTTTAAAAAAAAAAAAAAAAAGAATGGCTTTGGAGGTAGAACGCCCTAGTGATTACTGAAATACAGGATTGACTATTTTTTTAAAAAATCAAGGTATTGTCATAGGCTTCCTTTCATCCTCCCCAGGGCCATTGGACAGGATGGAAGTCACAAAAGCTTAGGCTCTGGTTCAAGACCTGGGCCTGTCACATGCTGGTTGTGTGACCTCAAGCAAGCTCCCCAACCTCTCTGAGCCCCTGCTGCTGCATCTGGGTAAAATGGGATGATAAGAGCTCCCTGTCTCATAGGACTGTTGTGAAGATTAAACACAACCATCCGGCTCGGTGCTCTGAGCGTGTCTGGCCGACAGGAAGCTCTCCAGCAAGGTGCATGTCCTACTTGTTGCTTTTCTATCTTACGGAAGTGAAAATCGAGTCCAGAGAGGTGAGGGGATTCTCATAGGGACTCAGAGGCTGGCTCTTCCTCTCCCTTCCAGCCACCAGCTGTGCTGGGGCGTTGGCCGGCTGATGGGACCCGCTCGCTGCATGTTCCCTGGGGCCCAAACGGGGCTCGGCCGCAGGGCCCACCCAGCGCTTTCGTGGCGCTGATGCCAGCTCTTCAGCAGGCCCTGCAGTTGTGGTTTGGAGAAATAAATGACACGCTGATTGCTTAATCCTAAGACAAGGGGAATTTTCTCTTTTTTAAAGTGGCAATGACAGGAAGCTGGCAACGTTGCAGAACTAGCCACATATGCCTTGGGCTCCTTTCTTGGGGTTGCTGGCGGGGGGGGAGGGGACTCAGAAGTGGGACTGGGCAGGGTTTGGGGGTGGCCTTCTCCTCCTGGGGACTCCCTGGCTGCTCGGCTCGCTCCTGCGACAATCCTGTCCCTGCGGGAGACTGGAACCCCGAGGGACGGGCCCCATTTTTCTGCTGGAAACGCTCGTGGGGGCTGCTTCCATCATGGCCGGCCCTGAGCAGGCAGGTCGTTTGGACTTGCCTCCAGCGTGCCCAGAAAAGTCGGGGTTCACCCAAGGAAAACATTGATGTGACCCCGGCTGCCATGCACAACATGTCCCCTGAGAAGTGGAGATCTTTGTCACCAGACTTCGGTTCCGTCACTCATTCAATGGTTCTTTCCTTGGACAAGGGTTCCTTGCCCACCAAGGGAGCCACGCCAAGCCCTGGGGGATGTGCTGGGGAGGGAGGGCTGGCCACGCAAGCTCGGCCCCCGTGGAGTGGAGCCGGGGGTGCCGGCTGAGGAAACAGTGGGGTGACCGCAGTGGGAAGGACAGACGGCCTCGAATGAAGTGGAGACGGGGCTGTGAGAGGATCCTTGGAGCAGAGGCCCTCAAGCAGTGGAGGGAACGGTGTCCCCCAAAAAGATTGTCCACCTCCTCCTCCCCAGAACCTGTGAGTGTGCCCGGACTTGAAAATGGGGTCTTTGCAGATGTAATAAATTAGGGCTCTCGAGATGAGGTCGTCCTGGCTTCGGGTGAGTCCTCGGTCCAATGAGAGTCCTTAAAGAAAAGCGGAGGGGATCCGAGACACAGGCACAGGGAGGAGAAAGCCGTGTGACGACAGAGGCGGAGAGGGAGGGACGCGGCCACAGCCCAGGAACCTGGAGCCCCCAGGCACTGGAGGAGGCAGGGAGGACCCTCCCCGGGAGCCTCCGGAGGAAGCACGGCCCTGCGACACCTTGACTTTGGACATCTGGCCTCTTGAAATGGGAGAAGACGGATTCCTGTTGTTTTAAGCCCCCCCAGTTTGGGGTCATTTGTCACGGCAGCCCCAGGACACGCATCCATGACCCAAAGAACGAAATCCGTCTCACACATGACCAGCATCAGCACGGCTGTGGGCTTGGTGTCAACGGTGCAGTGGCTGCTGGTGGCGGCGCCCACGTCCCCAGCCTGTGGGGAAGGCCCCTGCCGACCAGCCTCCTGGCCCCCATCACGCTCCCTCTGGCTTTGGGAGGTCCCCTCAGGAAGCGACGGGAGGAAGAGGCCGGGCACACACCCCAGCTTCCTTGCCTCTCAGGGGATACCCAGGGCTGTCTCCCTGAGGCTCCCAAGCGCCAGCCGCCGCCCTGCCTATCCTCCCACCAGCCTCACTTCCTCGCCTCTTCACCGCGCTTCCTGGAATCACTTCCAGAACCAAATCCTCGTCTTAGAGCCTGCTTCGGGGACCAAGCACAACGAGCACTAACACCAGTGCCGAGATTGCCCAGGCACCTGCTGAGCACCTACTGTATACCAGGCATTGCAGGGCCAGCACATGCTGGAGGCAGCTGGCCGCAGCCCGGGTCTTGCCTGGCTCCCGGTTCAGAGGCGCCATGTGGGGACTTTGAAGCCAGCCGCGGTGGGAATTAGACACGAGGGAGATGTGCCCGGGATTTACCAGCACAGCACAGGTGCCAGGGGCTGGGGGCAGAGTTGAACCTACGCGGCCCTGGCGTCCTGGGCCGCCCCTGCTTTGGGAGGGACTCACATCTGTGCCGCCCTGTCTCCCCTCCCGGTCCACCTTCCTCAGCTGCCTCAGCCTTTGATGGGAAAAGAGACATCAGGAGCATCAGCATGCACTGCACGGGGACGCACGTGCTGGCCCCACCGCTGCCTCAGCTCTGTCCCCTCGCACGGACTCTCAGAGCCAGCAGGGAAGAAAAATAAGATGAGATGACAGCAGGTGACTCTGGACAGCGGTCCATACGGTGACCTGTGTGAGGATTTCGACATGCGTCATTTCATGGGGTCCCTCCGCCCTGACCTGGAGCCGCTACCTTTCCCCGCACATTCCTCCTCCCTCCCCTCCACCCAGCCCCTCCAGGCCACTCCCCACCCGACCAGCCCAGAGCACCCCCTCTGTCCACAGCACTCGCTCAGCCCCACCCTCTGTGCCCCGCTACCTCGACTTGTCCTTTTGGCCTCAGCTGAGCCTCATCTCTGTTGTCCCTCCCAGCAAGACAGTCCTCCAGCCCATGCACTTGTGCCTTCTCAGGGCAGTGGTCACACTAACAGGAGGAAATACCTGTGTCCTTATTTTCTGGTCCTCTGTCCAGAGGTTGGGCCATGTAGGTTGTGGGCACAGCCAGCCTAACGCCCTGCCCACCCGGGAGCCTTGCACACGGCCCGCATCGGGAAGCGTTGTCAAATGAATGGCAATCCTAAAGAAAGCTGCAGAAAGCCGGTCTCTGGAACTCTCTCGAATGTGCTCCACTGCAAGAGATGCGTTTTATACCATGACCCGGCTCATACAGACGCAGAGAACGGGAAAAATAAAAATAAAGCCTCACCCTTGGTGACCCTTGTCTCTTCCCTTCCAGCCACTGCTGTTTCATTTATTGTCAAAAGTGCTGGATTGCTCCCACTGCGCTGATTTCATGACACGCTGCAGAGTCGAGCCCCTCAGTGGAGGGGACGCTGGCGCAATGGGGCGGAAGTGTCTGCGTCTCCCCTCCCCCTTTCTAACGTCGTTTGAGAAAACTGAGGCCTCGGCATACCCAGCGTCTTCTTCAGGTCTCAGGGCAGAGCTGCTCCGGGGTCCCGTCTCCCCCCCTTCCTGAGCATCCTTCCTGCCTCCCGGGGTGGCCTGACTCACTCCAGGCCTGGTTGTAGAATCAAAGGCTGGAGGGACTCAGCCATGGTTGGAAGAGGAGACTGAAGCTCAGAGAGGTTGAGTAGCTTGTCCAGAGTGACCCAGCTCAAGGGGCCATTCGAGGATCCCATTGCACGCCAGGTCCGGGCCCTCAGCCCCATTCTGTGTCCTTGAATCTCTTCATGGTGGATCTGGAGCCTGGCTCGGGGAGCACCTTGTCTCTCTTGGAGCTGAGCTGGCCGACCGGCTGACCCCTGTATCAGTCCTCTCCGGGGACCTCCTTCTCCATCCTCTGTCTGCTGGTTCCACGTGGAGCAGCTGGGGGCCTTCTCGGCTGCACCGGCAGCTGTGGCCGCACAAAGATCTCAGCGTCTTTGACGGCTGAAATGCTCGGTGCTGATTGACAAATGAGCTGGTACCTGAGTGTCTCAAGCACAGTAATGACACCGAGTGCCGGCCCGAGGACCGGCGGGGCAGGCCAGATAAAAACAAAAGGCTGGGCGGGTCTGGGGGCAGCCGGCTGGGCCCCCGCCGGCACAGGGTCTTGCAGGCAGGATGGGGGATCCGTCACTCCCGAACACTAAGTCCGGGCCTCCGCCGGCGTGCTGGGTGGTCCCGTGCTGGCCGCTTGTCAGCTCCCCTTTCTCTGGCACCTCGTTCCCCCTCCCGTCAATCACTCGGCAACTCAAGTATTTATGAAGCCAGACACTGCCCTGGGCTAGCAATAATAACAACGACAAGGACAACAATAATAGTAAGGATCTTTAAAACTCCCCATTTTTGAGCATGACTGGCATTTATAATTCATTTAATCTTCACAACAACTTTTTGAAACAGATACTATTCTATCAGCTTTTATAGACGAGAAGCCTGGGTTACAGAGAAGTGAAGCAAGTCACATAGTAAGTGTTGGAGACAGGAGTCGTTACCTCGTGGGCACGTCTGTCTGGCTCTAGACCAGTCAGGGACGCTTGGGTGGAAAGCACACAATTCTTGCCCTCTAGGCTTTCCCGCTCGTAGAAAGAGACACAAAGAAGAAACAGTTTGCTTTCTTCGGCTAGACATTGCAACACCTGCAAGGGATAGCTGGAACCACGGCAACCATATTGTGATATTGAGGAAGAGGCCAACATGTTGAGGAAGCAAGAGCAGCAGGAAGGAAGAACAGGAGTTCTTGATGATGACACTGAATTAAACCGCCCTGGAGCCACTGGGCCTCCAAACTTCTTTCCCCCTAAGACAAGATGCATTTGCCTTATTGCATAAACTGCCTTGGATTGGGTTTCTGCTACTTAGAGCCAAACGTCTCCCATCTGACTCACGGACTAAGAGGAGAAATACCCTTCAGAGTAATCCTCCTGCAGGGAAACCTCGCATCAAATCTAAGTGCTCAGTAAGTGAGGGTTATCATGACGATGAAGAAGATGATGGTGATGGCGGGGATAGTGATGCTGAGCATTCTGCCTTCTCTACTAATTTGGGAGACCTGACTCTTAAAGGATGCAGGTTTAGTGTTTCCGACCCGTTTCCACTCAGGCTTGGACAAAATAATCTCGGGGGAGGAAAAGGAAGTCAAGGAGCAGTGCTTCGGGCTGATCTTAGGATGCCAGCTTCTGCTCCTCTGCGCCTCAGAGTGGCTGCCACATGCTGAATTGCAGCAGGTGCAGGGCTCTGGGCTGGGCTGTTCCTTGTGTCAACACGTTCAGTCCTCAAAGCCACCCTAGGGTAGGTACCATCCTTATTGTCCTTTTACAGATGAGGAAACTAAGGCCCAGAGGTGTTAAGCGATTTATCCCAGATGACACAGGAGGAAGTGGTAAAACCAAGACTTGAATTCGGGTTTGGCAAATTGTTTAATCTGGAGAGTGAGGGGAAATGGTGTGTTGATCTGAACCCATGGGAGTGCAAACTGCTGTGATCTTGAAGACAGCCGCACGCAACAGATGCACAGATGTGGCCCAGACATCTTTCCTTGGAAATTCCATCCCATGGAAGGAAAAGCTCCAGTGCATAAGGACGTATTTACAAGCATTTCTGTTCCAAGCATCACATGGTGTGGAAGCAAAGAAACAGACAGACAAAACCACGCCACCTGGACACAAACAGAACATCTCTCCCCAGGTGGTGTTGGGGGAACGCTGCCACAGCTGGGCTGTGGGGAGTCAGCAGCAGAGGAAGACGCAGGAGCTGAGGGAGCGTCCAGAGGCTGCCTGGGAGAGGAGAGAAAGAAACCGACGTGCAGAGGAATGTTTATGGTTTAATCTCATTCGGGTAAAACAACGGGGATGAACGCTCTCCTTGGGCACATACGGTTGCATTTGATTGTGTCAGCATGAGACAGGCGTGGAAGGAAGTGTGCCGAACTGTTCACACCCAGAGAGTAGGAACAAATGAGGTGAGGCGTGGAGAGCATTACAAAATACTCCTTTTAAAAAAATACATGATCCATTTAAAAACACACAGAAATACATATGGAGAAAACCAAACATGATCACAAACCGTTTCCTCAGATAACTCCCGTGAACACGCCCTACATCAACGTGCTGGATGGGCATGGTAGGCAGAATTAAGATGGCTCCCTGCCCTCTCCCCGCCCCCCACATCCACACCTCTGTGTGGTCCTCTCCTGAGTGTGGGCACAACCTGTGACCTGCTTCTAACCAACAGAATATGGCAAAGGCAAAGGGATTTTGAAGGTGTAATTGAAGTTCTTAAGCAGTTGATTTTGAGTGGATCAAAAGGGTGATTATTTTGGGTGGGCCTGTCCCAATCGGGGGAAGCTCTACCACACAGAGACTGACACTCTTGCGGAGGTCGAAGGCTCTCTCTACCAGCGGCCTGGAACGTGTGACTCACCACGAGTTCTACGGCTACAAGAAGAAGAATTCTGCCAAAACCCTGAGGGACTCAGAAGTGGATCGCTCCCCAGTTGAGGCTTCGATGAGAACACAGCCCGGCTGATACCCTGACGACAGCATCATGAGACCCTGAGCAGAGGCCCCAGGAAACTGTGCCCAGACTCTTGACCCTCAGAAGCTGTGAGATAGCAAATATGTGGGGTGTTAAGCCACAGAATTTGTGATAAATTGTTACACAGTAATGGAAAAATAATACAAGCTGCAGGACTAGAATATTGAAACAACACAGATGGGAATAACACGGAAAATCCAAGTCTGGCCCCTTCTACCCCCCAGTCTGCCTGTGCCGTCTGACGCCCCCTTTAAGTCTATCTTCCACGTGCGTGGGGGCCTCCGTGGTGGGGAGCGGGGCTTGTTTTCAAGTACATGGAAATGCTTCCCCCATTTACCACAACAGAATGTGTAATGCACACCGCCTTCAACAAACCTTGCTTGCTTTCCTTTGACAATGCATCTTATATCCTTTTTTATTAGCTCCCTCAGGCCGCCTGACTTCTCTTTCTTTAATGAAAATGGATCTGACCAGATCTTTTCCTCCATTCTCTCTGGAGATACGGACCACGGGGAAGCAATCTCCCCACTGCCGTTTCCGACTGGTGAGGGTTTGGCAGAACCATGGGGAACTCTTGACTTTCAGGTCTCTGAGAATGATTAGGTTGGCTAATGGATGCTTAGACCCTATAAAATTCACGAGGCTGTCAAATCATTTCCAGACATGGGAGGGCTGAGAAGAGAGGGTTGTGAGCTGCGAGGCTGCCACGGCACAGGGGACGAAGGAACGATTCCTGGAGGCAGGAGACTGAGGAGACATGGCCCCACTCTACTACTGGGGCATTTTGGTAATTTGAATGTATTTTTCTTGCATTCTCCCATTATAAAAGGACTATATGAATCTTCAATAAGCCCAATGATTCAGGGGTAGATAAATAAAAAGATGAGCTAGGAATTTACCCAGAGATATCCTCGTGAAAGTCCACCCCCAAAGAGAAATCCCCCGTCCATCGAAAGAGGACCAGTTAGAAAAAGCAAGATGCCCCCTCGTGTTAGACTCCTGCGCGGCCGTCAGAAACATCGATGCAATGAAATATTACACAACCACAGGAATGAGAGATCCATAACCACAGGCAGCAGCCCAGACAAATCTCACCTACAAAATGTCGAGGGAAAGCAGCCAGAAACAAAAGAACTCACCCTGTATGATTCCATTTATATAAAAGCCAGAAAAGAGGCAAAGCTAATCAGTGTCGGGGGAGTCACGACGGCGGTACCCCCAGGGGCGGGGGGGTTTCAGAGAGAAGAAGTTTCTCGGTCTGTGTTCGAGTTACTCAGGCGTGTTCCGTCAGTAAGAATTCATCCTATTGTACACTCGGGGCTTCTGCACGTCTCTGAAGGCACTTAGACTTCAGTGAGAGGGTTAAAACACAGCATCTCTCACCCTGACAAAATGCAACCCTGTTTATAATTCAAACACAGCATATTGTTACAAGTCGATACATTTAGAAACAGCAGAAATGGTTTATGAATGATTCCAAGTCAGAAACGAAATAGTTTCACTTTAGGAAAATGAAACAGTTTCAGGAGGCCTGAGGGAGCTATTAAAAGAGGCTTGCAGCGAGGTTAAAGGAGGACAGCAATCTGTAGCCCTCAGGCTGCCTGTCAGGCAGGAAGGGAGGAAGCAGGATCAAGGAAGCCCTGGTTTCCTAGCAACGACCCCCAGCTGAGGCCTCATTGGCCAGAATGGTGTCACATGACTCCTTCTAGCTGCAAGAGAGCCTGGAAATCATAGTCTTTCCCCGAGGTCTGTGGGTCTGGGAGAAGGACAGAAAAGATCTTGAATACACAGTGGAATATCTCCTCCACATCCAGGGAGGACAAAACTCATCTAAGGAGCACATTCTCAGGGCTCTCGCCAGATGAGGAAGGAAGACGCCTCGTGGTTTGAAGACTGGGGTCTCTGAGGGCGGAGTGTGCCTTGGCTGATGGCCCTAGTATTTATCAGCTCCTGTAGGGACCTTCCAGAGCTGCTCGACTACTCATGGCCATGAAGAATTAAGGCAATCGTGGGCCCTCAAGAAGAGGAAGCTGCCAGTTCGCTGGTACTACCCATGTGTAAGGCAGTGTGCCTCTCACGGGGCTGCACAGCATCCTAGAAAGTGAGGAATTTGTGGCTCCATTTTACAGATGAAACAATGGGAGGTGAGCACCGCCCAATGATGATGATAACTTGGCTCGCGGGGGTGTTTTATGCAAAGCGCTGTGGGGCCATGCACTTGCCTCCATCCCTCACACCACAGCTCTGGGAGGCACCATGGTTTTGCTTGTTGTGAGTCTTGCACAAAAAGGCACAGGAAGCCCAGAGAGGCTCAGTCATGTGCTCAGCATCAAAGGAACCGACCAAGATTCGGTACCTCCAACCCTAGCTCTCACTGCTTCCTCCTGCTGCCTCCTGCCAGAGGCAGTTTGGTGGGTCCAGGGTCCAGGCCAGTGACCAGTGCGCTGGAAGACTCTGGAAGGAAGCTCGGGCTCCGAGAGGTTGAGGAAGTGGGCTGAGGCCACACAGTGGGAGAGAGGTGGGGCCAGCATGGAAACCCGGGTCTGCTGGATGCCAGAGAGCAGACTTTTCCCACCCACTGTACTCCTGGATGCAGAGAATCAGTCCAGCTACCCTCCCCACTTGGAGCCAAACTGAGCCACTCCTCAGCCCTGTGGCCACTGAGTCCTAGACAAGGAACTCCAAATTTCCTCGCACAGCCCATCTTCAGGGGGTCTTTGGGGCAGCCCAAAGGGCTCCCCCCAAGTGACCTGGGGCTCTGGGTTCACAGCAAGGACATTACCCATCCCTCGGGCCTCACAAGGTCCAGGAGATCACGGTGCACGTTGGTGGATGGGCATCCATGCGTGTGGCTCCTGCTGCCCAGCACACAGCCCTCCTCTCTGAAAGAGCCACCAAAGCCAGAAGGGACAGCGCCTGCAGATGGGCTGCAGCATCTGCCTGTTGGCCTGTGTTCTCGACATTCCTTGCTGATGAGCAAGCCCAGGAAAGCCCGATCCTCCTGCTCCATTATCTTCACTCTCTTTCCAAAGGATCCGATTTCCCGTCAGCGTCCTGCCCTGGCCCCTCCCAGGTTGACGAGGAATATACAAAGGAGACAGCTCTTTCTGGGATGATGTATGGGCCCCTCGCTGGGGTCCCATCTGTCTCCACGAGACCCCGCTCCTCGGGCCAGGTATTGCTGGGGTCGTGGCCCTGGGAAGGTCGCCAGAGGTCAGATAAGGATGATGTTGAGTCGATCAGGGATTCCTCCTGTGATGGGGCTCTGCTTGAGGAATGAGCGAGATTTGTCATGAGGTCGGCAAGCTCGGGGAGGGGGTGTTGCTGCCTGAGGTCACAGGGTCACTTTGCCTCAGTGACTGTCTTACGGGCAATGGGTGTGCCCCACAGCTCCCGCTACGCTGCACTGAGTCCAGCATACCCCCGGGAACTCAGTCCCCAAGGCAGTACAGAGAAATGATGGAGGCCAGTGACGCAAGTCCAGGTCCTAGCACGTGCCTGGCTCACACCAGATGCTTAATACATCACAGCTGCGTGATCGCGTGCATGCGTGAAGGCACTTGCTGCGTGACCTCGAGGTGGTGCCCAGGAATCGCCTGGGGCTGGCCACATCACTCCGCTTCCCTCTGGTAGGAGCACTCTGACTTCCCTTTGGAAGGAACTCTTTCTTCCAGTAGGAAAGCCCTGAAAGGCCCTGTGTCCTGCCCTCCCCAAGCCGTGGGGCGGACCCAGGGCTTGAGCTTAGGCAGCGGGGCCTTCCCCACCTAGAAACTGGGCTGCGTGCAGAGGGAAGCAAGGACCTGCAATGACTGGAGTGGCTCATTCCAGCCTAGATACCCAGGGAAGTGTCTCTTGGCTGAAGAATTGCAGAAAGAAGTCATCAGCCTGTCTTGGGGGCACGGGCAGCATCTCTTGCCCTGGCCTTCTGCCTCTTTGATCATCCGTTCCTTCATTCATTCGTCCAATGAACACCAGGTATGCCCCTCTGTGTGCCACACTCCACAGCACTGGCAGGAACACAGAGTCAGGAGTGAGCCCTGCTGTTCACGGGCTCACGGTCCTGTGGGTGACAGATGGGCCACACACCGAGTTAGATGGCAGTGGGGCCACCTGGAAAAGAAGGGCTGTCTGCGTTCAGGGGGCTAAGTGAGAGTCGGGGTCAGGGAGGGCTGCGCCGAGGATGGAGGGAAGAGCAAGGACAAACGCTCCCATCCCAAGGGGCCCCGGCCCTGGAAGCATCTCAGTGCGGGGTGGGCAAGGTGGCTGCGGAGAAGGGAGGCTGGCTGGAGGACCTGGTGCCTCACCTCCCGGTGTGCTCCACTCCTGCACGGCTTACCCTCCTTTTGGGACTTACAAAAAGCATCAGGGGGCCCATGGGTGCCAGGTCTACCCCTCTTCCTTCACACACCCTCACCCCCCCCCCCCATTTCTGGAAACAGCAGCACAGGAAGTGAGCATTTCTGCACATCCAGTCCTGCCTGAGCAGGGTGACTCCCCATGGGAAAGAATTTTCTTTAACTTTCTATTTTCTTCTGGCACGAGCAGCTCTTTCTAAGGGGATTTTCTGCGCCAGTTTTGTTCTGTGCCATTTTGTTTTCTTGGGGGGCCTGGGGGAGGGCTAGGTGCTGAGTAACGGGGTCTTTGAACGCTGGTCCGCGATCATTATAAACCGGCTGTGCGTCCCCCAGGGACCCGGCTGTGCGCGATTCTTGGAACTGTCCCGTTCGCTCCATTATGTTACAGAAAGTGCAGTGCCGGAGGCATTTTTCTGAAGAATCGAGATCTGAAACCGACATTATCTTACTCTCTTATTGTTGGCACGGGAAGAAAACGCGGCCCTGGCCAAGTGAAACATGTCAGACTGCCATCAAGTTCCCGAAGGCCAGAGCCTTCCAGACTGGTGACTTTTGATTTCATCTTAGGAAAACTCAGAGTGTAATGCCAGGACACGGTGAATATTTTAAGTCACTTTACACATTAAGTAGAAAACAAAAAATAACAGTAAAAAAAAAGACATGGCAGGTTGAAACCACCCGCCCCCGGGGATGATGAGAGCTGGGAGGATGAAAAACAAAACACAGAAAGATGCCTCTGGACGCCACGCGTGCTGTTTGGTCCCCTGGTCTCGGCTATTCTTTCTCTTCAAAACCGTCCCCCCTCTCCACCTGTCAGCGTCCGTGTCGTCTCACCAAGCCCAGATCAGATGCCTCGGCTCTGCGACACCTCCCTGGCCCCTCCAGTCCCAGTCGCTGATTCTCTTCTCTGCAGACTCACACTTATTTGTTCCATATTAGCTAGTGTTTACTATTATTATTTTGTCCTGATATTATGATTATTCGTGAGCACAACTGTCTCCCTCACTAGACCACAAGTTCCCTGGTGGCAAAAATCTGCACATGGACAGATTCTCCCTGGGCGCCTGGCACATTGGCTTCTTTGGCAGGAGATCAATAACGATTCTTTACATTAATTGATTAGTTAATTTTTAAAAAATAGTCTCCTCCGTGTTTGACATCATGTCACTGGCTCCCACGATCAACATGCCACAGCCGTGCGTGCGTCTGCACCGATCCCCGTGTGTACGCCTTTATTATTGATCGGCCAGTCAATGTAAACAGGGTCGGAACTCACGAACAATCTTAAAACACGTAAATGTGAGAACGCACAGCTAAAGGCCGATCAGAGATCGTTTAGGAGCAGAAAGATCGATTTCCAGGAATCTGGAGTGAGTTAGGGGCTGTAATTAAACATAAAACTTTACTCTGAACTTCCTGGCAGCCAAGACAAAATGGAAATTATTCAGGATCATCAGTGTCTTCCTGTTATTCAATTCTAGGAGAACCTTAAGGAGTTGGGCCCTATTGAAGGTTGGTGGAAAATGCTTTTGACTTCTATTTTGTTAAAGATACAAAACATTAGTCACATATTCGAATCTGAGGTCATCCAGAGGTGAGAGGAAGAGGATGCGGACACACAGAAATGCAGAGGGCTCGGTGTCCGTTCAGACCAGCAGCTCTAACTGGGATCCACGTGGTAGCTGCGATGGCGGCTGTGACAACCGCCGCCACATTTCAGTAAAAAGTCCCATCTTGCTCAGGCGCCAGTCATGTGCAGGTGGCATTGGTTGGTCACTGTTTCCCTCCATGAGGCCATTCAGGGACCCAGGATCCTTCACCTCGGGGCCCTGCCACCCTCTGGCCTCCACGGTCCTCCTCGTCTAGCTGGTGGCTGGGGTAAAGGAGAAAGAAGCGGGCACGTCCATTTCTGAGCCACTTTGACTAGAAAGTGTCTCCATCACATCCACCCACATGCTACCATGAGAACTTGTCCCAGGGCCACCTTAGGTGCAAGAGCTGAGAAATGTGGTCCCTGGCTTGGCAGCTGCCCCCAGTGACACTCCTGTAAGGAAAGGGGCTCACAGTTGTGTGGCAGAGTCTCTGAGGAGACACACTTAAAACCCGCATGCTGGGCCCCGGCCAGAGAGGCTGGCTCCGGGGGTCCACGAGGAGGGGACAGCAGCTTACATATCTAAGCAGCGAGGCGTTCCTTTCCTGGATCTGCCTCTGGGCCTGAGCTCTGACATCCTCCACGTGGATGTGCTTTAAAAACATGCCGTGAGAGCAGGGCCAAAGGAGAGAAACCGCTCATTACAGGAGAACAACTTCAGCTACTGGGTCAGGCAAATCTGAGAACGTATGTCATAAACATAGACTCGTTTTCCAGACAAAGAATGTCAGTAGTAAACGAAGCACATGGAACCCAGCGGGGCCTAAAAGCCAAGTCGTACTTTCTTGGTCTAGAACAGAAGGCTCTGATGGTATCGCGTTCATTTCTCTCATTCCTGGATTAAGATGGTTTTGCGCAGTCTTAATATTTACTAATTTTTTCTGCACCAGTCAGGGAAAAATTGCACTTCCTACTTTTCTACGTTTATAGGTAGAAACCCATAAAGGAAAAGATGAATGCGTTTGCCCATGTAAAATCTGTTTATTGGTGCACTACAAAACCAGACAGTAAACAACAAACTGGCAAAAATTCAGCCACATCTATGAACAATGGTCTGACTTTCTATTTGGCCTCTGGAAAACTAAGATGAGATTAGTTCTAATGAAGGGCCAATATGAATTAAAAATCTTAATCTGCAAATGACACTCGTAAATCCGTAAGATCAAGGCAGTTATCCCAAGAGGCAAAAGGCAATGGTTATTTTCTTTTTTTTAAAGATTGGCACCTGAGCTAATGATGGTTGCCAATCTTCTTTTTTTCCCCCTGCTTTTTCTCCCCCAATCCCCTCAGTACATAGCTTTATATTCTTAGTTGTGGGTCCTCCTAGTTGTGGCATGTGGGACGCCGCCTCAGCGTGGCCTGATGAGGGGTACCATGTCCGCGCCCAGGATTCAAACCAGCGAAACCCTGGGCCGCCGAAGGCAGAGCGTGCAAACTTAACCACTCAGTCATGGGGCCGGCCCCCGGCAAGGGATACTTTCAAGCAATTCACAGAAGAAGAAATTCAAATGGCCAACTAAGAGAACAACGTCCACTGCAGGCGTGGTCCGAGACAACAGACCCACACACGACAAAGTACGTGATTTAAATCATGTACTTAAAAAATATTTAAAGACATAAGAAATGTTTACAAGGTATAGTTATAGGACGAATACCCTTTGCTCGATGGTTGTGATCTCAGGAGTCTTAAATACAGACTCAACAGCCGAGGTCAGATGGGGCGAAGAAACGAAGAAATAGCTGCTGCCCGATGGCGGCATAAGTTTCCGTGGGGGCCACTTCCTGGCTTCATCCATCTCTCCTGGCCAAGGACCAAAGCCACTTACACACCGCAGCTTCCGAGGAGAAGCTTCCGGGGCTGGGCCACCCTCTGGCCTCCACCCTCTGCCACCACCAGCTTTGTTCTGCTGGCCACGTTGGGTTTTCTGGAAACACATTTGAATAAAGGGCTCTGTGGATTTCAGCAGTATGATACTGTGATTTCTGATAACAAATAGTGATTTGGTCTTCCATTCCTGGAACAGAGCTCCTCAAACCCTTGGAATTTCCTAAGTGAGGAGAGAGAGAGAGCAAGGTGTCCCTTGTTGTGTTAACAAGGTGGCTTTTGGAAAGCCCCGAGGTCCTGTAAGGATGGGGCCGGCTGCCAGGGGAACCCAATCATGTGATTAGAGGGTTGGAACTGTCCGTCCCACCCCTGACTCCAGGGAGGGGAGACACGGGCTGGAGATTGGGTTTGATGCCAGTGGGCGATGATTTCATCCATCCTGCCTACCTAGTGGAGTCTTCACAAAACCCCAAAAGAACGGGGTTCGAGAGCTTCCGGGCTGGTGAACACGTGGAGGCGTGGGGAGTGGTGTGCCTGCGTGCACAGAAGCCCCACGCCCTTTCCCCATACTTTGCCCAATGCACCTCTTCCATCTGGCTGTGCCTGAGTGATATGCTTTTGTAATAAACAGGTAATCTAGTGAGTAAACTGTTTCTGTGAGTGCTGTGAGCCACTCTAGCAAATTAGTCCAACCGGAGGAGGGAGTCATGGAACCTCGTGTCTATACACAGCCGTTCGATCAGAAGCACAGGTGACAACCTGCACTTGCAGTCGGCATCTGACATGAAGGGGGCACAGTCTTGTAGGACTGAGCCTTTCGCCTGTGGGATCTGACACTGTCCTCAGGTGGAAACTGTCAGCATTGAGTTCACGGCTTGGTGGTGAAGAAAAAGCACACACTGGAAATCGTTTGAAAATGTTGTTCTGGAGCACGGATCCATCTTTGATCCACCAAGGAGCACAGCTGAACTCAAAGAGACTTGATGTTAACGAGTGAAGAATCTTGAACCCGAGATGGGGACGTGAAGAATTACAGCCGGAGGCCACGGAGGTTGAGCGGGTGTCGGCTCCGTCCTTCATGAAAAGCTGCTCTTGTAATTCTCAGAGCAGTCCTGGGGGCAGAGATGCTTATCATTCCTCGTTGGCAGGTGAGGAAACTGAGGCCAGACTGACACAGCAGACGTGGAGCTAGGATTCGAACCCGAGGCCGGCTTCAGAGGCCCTGCTTTTAACTGGCCTATTGACCAAGGCACATGGGTGAGCACCCAGACCTGGGGCTCAGCTGGGGGTGCCACTGATCCCTGGATGACGTCACCCGGGTATAGACAGCTGGCTGAACTTGGGAACACTGGGTTGTTCCCTGGAATCGAGAGTTGGGGCTCTTTCTGGAAAGGTGTGCACTCCTGTTCAGGTGTAGGGGGTTGGTTGGCGGCTCCCAAAAAGATATGTCCACGTCCCGATCGCCAGAAGCTAGGAATATGGCTTTATACAGAAAAAGGGCCTTTGCAGATGTAATGAAGGGAAGGGTCTCGAGATGAGATCATCCTGGGTTATCCAAGTGGGTCCTCCATCCGTGGTCACTGTCCTTTTAGGAGACACACAAAGGAGAGGCCAAAGGAGAAGGCCAAGTGAGGAAGGAGGCAGAGACGGAGTGAGGCTGCGTGAAGCCGAGGGCACCTGGGGCCTCAGGAGCTGGAAGGGGCAGGAAGGAACCCCCCCTGCCCCCCGGAGCCTCCGGAGGGAGCGTGGCCCTGCCACCCCTGGATGTCAGACGCCTGGCCTCCAGGACTACGAGAGAATGAAGTTCTGTTCTTTCAAGCCCCCAGTTTGTGGTCCTTTGTTACAGCCCCAGGACACTCATCCAGAAGGAGACCCAAGAAGGCAGTTCCCCTGTTTCTGTTTCTCTGGGCAAGTTTGTCCCGGCTCTTGGTGTCTGAGGAGAAATCTGGGTCTGGTAGGATGGCGCCGAGTGAACTTGCTGCACCCAGAGCCACAGGCTCTGCTCCCTGGGCCCTGCCTGCCAGACCTAGAAATAGCTCGGCCGCAGCGCCCTTTTTTGGTTAATGGATTGGGCTCGCGGTGCCTGCCACTTAAACAGCTTCACCAGCCGGGAGGCCGCGGGGAGCCTGGCCCCTTCCCTCCCAGCCCTTCTTATCATGATGGATTGCCGCTCGGGAGGCAGGGAGATGGAAACTTCAAAATGCCTTGCTCCGCACAGCTCCAGGCAATGCCTTGCTGGTTTTCCTCTCAAATCCAGGGTCGTAAACTTTTAAAAATAGGCACAGGGCTGCCAGCCTCGTTAAAGGAGACTCTGATTTATTGAGATACACCATCGTCATCACAGTAGATGGTTCTGGAACTTGCCAGAAAGACCCTCCTGGTTGTGACAGTCCTAAGTTTTGCCCTCAGTTCTTTCTACTCCCCCTTGGCTGTTGGTTTTCTCCCCCACAGAGAGACGGCGATATCCTTGGGGACTCTCTGGGTACCCTCCAGAGGTGGCAAACATCTGGTGCTCTATAAATGCTTCCCTGATGGTTTGAGCTGAAGGCGTAATCACCACTCTTCTGAGGCCGCCAAGAGGAGCCCACGGGACTGGGAGATGGCCACTGGCCCAAGTCGTGTTTTTATCCAGTGCATCAGAACGAAAGCCTTTGCAAAAGAGGATTTTCCGGGGGGGAAAACAAAAGGAGGCGGGAATGTGCCACCCTAAGAATGCAGTTGTTGGAGTATATTTAGCTAATCCTATTGGGATAATAGCAGAAAATAAGATCTGCCGGGGACCCAACTGACCCCCGTTATGACTGAAATCGGATCCGAGGAGAGGAGCAAGACACAGAGGCTTCCCTCCTGCTCCGCTTTCTGGTTATTGAGGCAAGAAAACGTGAAGACAAATAGTGAAAAGAAGGCATCACTTGTAATCCCACCGCTTAAGAGAAATCCCTGTGGAAGTTTGGGAGCAGCTCTCCTTCAGCTTTTCTGTCCTCATATTGTGTATATTCTTAAAATGAAATCTCTATTCCACAGAGCGCTTGGTCGCCCTCTCTCCCGCTCTGTGTACTGTGAACACTCCTGCCTGCGTTGCACATTTTGTGGAATCACTTTCAGTGACGAGGCTTCTGTTCTGCAGATACAGCGTCATTCTCTTGACCAGCCCCCCCACCCCATGGCTGCATATTTGGCATAATCATCTGATTAAGGACTCACTTTTCATTTCAGGACTTGAGGAAGAGGCAGATTCCTTTTCCTACAAATTCCTTTTCCATTCTGCCGAGTACACACGGGCCACACTGGATGCGAGTTTTTGTCCTCCTGCCGAGATTAGATGCGGTCGAGAGGGAATGTGCCCTCCCCAAAGTCGGGCGTTAAAGGCTGTCATTTCAGACCTTTCCAGGCAGCGTTGGGAGCACGCTGATGACAGAGAGGGACGTGGAATCAGCCCAACGGTCTGTGGGCTCCTAGGAAACCGGAACATTCTTTATCTGATTAGAGGAGAAACAGCATTTCTGAAAGTGGTTTTCTGTGGGTGCAGCAAAACCCAAACAGGGTCTGTCCAGGAGCCCCTGCTGATGGAGCGTATGTTCAGGATGCTGCTAACAGAAATCTCCCAAACCCCTGGGCCCCTGTAGGTCTGACTCCGAGCCTCTTTTCCATATAGAGGAAGCCTTTGAAAACGCCGCAGGTGCACATTTGCACATGACCGTTCTCGGCTCCCCCGTCCCCGGTTCAATGCGCGCTCCTATAAGAGGAGATATTCCGACCCTGCTAAGTTATTGCCGGGCCCCAGAGAGACTTGAGCTTGAGACCCCTGATCCATGTAATCAACAGTCTTAGAAAAGCGCTCCCCATGTGCACGTGGATTTACACACGTTGCTGCTCCCCGGCCCATGGCAATCCCTCCAGGAAACGTTTCTATCTCCCCTCCGCACGCCGACACCACAGCGCGGCCTACTCCGCTCTCCATCCGTCCTCTCAGCCACCTTCTCTGATCTCCCCTTCGAGAGCTGAGGCCGGGGACCGTCCACGGAGGGAGACCTCTCAGTTGGGCACAGGGGAGCAAGAGAGGGCAGCAAGGAGACCCCTGCGTGAGCCCGCCAGCTGCCTTGACAAGGACCCAATCAGGGCACCGACATCAAGCTTTAGTCTCTCACGGTCCAGAGGCTACGAGTCCGGGCTAAGCTGTCAGTGGGGTCGGTTCCTTCTGCGGCCGTGAGGACAGTCTGCTCCAGGCCTCTCTTGGCTTCTGGTGGTTTCCCGAAAATCTTCGCCATTCTTTGGTCTGTAGATGCACCACTCTGATCTGTGCCTTTATCTTCATGTGGTGTTCTCCCTTGTGTGTGTCTGTGTCCACGTTTCCCCTTTTTATAAGGACACTGACCGTTTTGGATTAGGGACCCACCTACCCTAGTATGACCTCATCTGAACCTAACTAATTACATCTGCAACCACCCATCTCCAAACAAGGTCACAATCTGAGGTCCTGTGGGTTAGATCTTCAATGTATGAATTTGGGGGGACACAATTCAGCCCGTACCAGCACCCCCTGCCAGACTGGAGAGTCATGAGGCAACATCCCACCTGTGAAATAGGCAGGAGTTAGCTCAGCTAAAGAAGAGGTGGGGAGTGTTCCAGGCAGAAGGGACAGCACGTGCAAAGGCCCTGAGGATGCAGGGGAGACAAGAAGTGTCTTCTGGAATGAGCGGGGACAGGGATGCCTAGGGAGACGGGTGGCTGAGACTGAAGGTGACCAGGATACATAAGATATGCACACAGGGCGATCTCGTTTGTAAGCTCACTGACACATTCGTATACCCCCAGAGCAAAACAGCACAGGAAAAGATCCCGAAATGCTCTCAGGACCATCCCTGGGTGGTGCTGGGCCAGCACTGGGGGCTCAAGGGTTGCTGGGAAGCGGGAGGGACTCTCCTGTGTCCTGGACCACATCTCTCCCAGGAGGATGCATTTCCCAACGCAGAACGGTCTGGGCTGAGCAATTACTAAAACTTTTAAAGGCTTATGAGCAAGCCCGTCCAGAACGCTTCGCTTCAGCCGTCCTCGTAAACAGATTGTTAAGACGCAATCAGCGCCGAGCGCACTCCGCCGTGCGAGTCTGATGTAAGCCAGGCTCTGATTTATACGCGCCAGTCCAAACAAACATACCTGTAGACCATCAAACCGGAATTTCTTCCATACTTTCTTCTTACGCATTAAGGAACTGCTTCTATTCCTCTTTCGCCGGAGGGAAGTGATATATTTACTTTGCGGAAGAAGAAAAGCAGTGTGCACGACGCTGGGTACAGAGCGGCGAGGAGAGCTGTGGGTGGGTGGGGGTCACAGACCTTCGCCGGCAGGGCCAGCTCAGAGCCCAGGGGCTAAGCAGGTCCAGTTCACTGCGGGCTTATGTCGGAAAACGACGGCCACAGCACTTGTGACGGGCCAGGCACTGGCGGGAGAGCTCTGTAGAGTTAACTCAGAGACTCGTCCGGCCCGTCTCAGAGACGGGCAAACCGAGGCATCGGGGCGTCCTTGTCTCCCCAATAGAGAGCTGGGCTTTGGTTGCCCTCTGCCTTCTCTGCCAGTCGCTCTTGAGCTCTCGAGAATTAGATCTAGATTTGCCTTCTGAGTCCGGGCTGTGAAAATGTCTGACCCACACACTGCCTTTCACGCACCCAATCCCCTCCCCCGCCCCCCCCCTTTTCTTTTCCTGTCATGAGGGCTGGGAACCTTCAGGAAAGGTTTGATGACTGCGTAAATGACCGGCTGCCTCTTAAGCCTCCTGACGTCTGCTAACTGCCTGTGTGCCAGTGGTCCTACTGTGCACCCAGGGTCCTGACCATGATGCGGCCAGAGCCCTGGGCCTGCTCTGGCCCGCCCCTCTCTGGGCTCCCCTCTCTGGTTTTGGGGAGCACGGACCTGACCTGCTGGGGTGTCACGCCCTTGGCTCTCTAACTTCCACCCCTTCAATCAGCAAGTTCGCCTTCCGGTAGGACGGACGCTGTCCTGACTCCGTCGTGTTGGGCGTTCTTCCGGATTCCTGCGCCCCTGAGCAGGGCAGGTGCCAGTGGCCGCTTGCCCCCGCCCCCCAGCCATTTCAGGATGCTCCGGCTCAGCGGGTCTCAAACTGTCACATGCACACCAATCGCCTGGGAAACTTATTAAGATGCAGATTCCAATTCTGGGCCCGAGACTCTGCATTTCTATCAGGAGGCTGATGCTTCCGGTCCCCGGATCCCCATTGAGTGGCATGCTCTGACCCACTCCCAGCCACCATTGTCTGTGCTCGTGTGTGGGGGCCGCCCCCAAACCACACGGGGCTGCTCTGCCAACACCCCATGCAGCAGGCCAGCCCCCGACATACGGCTCTCAGAGTTGTCGCCCAGTGGGGCAACTCGAGAAAGAATACACCCCTTGGTGGGCTGCCCCACTTCCCTCTCTCACACCCTAGCCCCCAAATAGACTCCCTGAGCTTGAACTCTTGTCTGCTCTTGGAAGAACTCGAGTTAAGACACTGTTGTGGGTTGAATTGTGTCCCCCAAAAAGACGTGCTGAAATCCGAACCCTCAGTACCTGTGACTGTGACCATACTTGGAAATGGGGTCATTGCAGACGTGATCAGGTTAAGATGAGGTCTGACTGGATTAGGGTGGCCCTAAATCCAATGACGGGGGTCCTTACAAAAAGAGGAGAGAACGCAGATGCACACAGGGAGAAGACCATGTGACAACGGAGGCAGAGATCAGAGCAATGTGTCCACAAGCCAAGGAATGCAAGGATTGCCGGCAGCATGAGGACCTAAGAAGAGGTGAAGAAGGATTTCCCACTAGAGCCTTCAGAGAGAATACAGCCCTGCTGACATCTTCATTTCAGACTTCTGGCCTCTACTACCATGAGATGACAAGTTTCTGCTGCTTTAATCCACCCAGTTTGTGGTCATTTGTGACAGCACCCCAAGACTAATACAGACACCATGCTGTGTGTCCTTGGGCAAGTTACTTAACCTCTCTGAGTTGCTTCCTCATCTGTGATTGGATGTAGTACTGACCTCTCGGGATCATAGTGAGGCTCAGAGCTGAAGGAGTGAAGGACCAAACATCATTCTTATCTCACAGTAGAAGCCAGAGAATCATCATCAACATTATCATCATCATCATCATCATCATGTCCGTGTGGTCTGGGGGAGATGGGGATTGATTTAGGAGTGGTCCAGCCCTTGGAAATGAAGGCTTCCTGACCCTCAAATTGGCATTTTCAAACCCTGCTGGTGGAAGGGTCAGCTGGTACAGCCTTTCTGGAAAGAACGATAATTATAGGCATCAAAAGCCTGAAAATGCAACTCACTTTTGATCCAACAGTTCTTTCTGAGGCATTCGTCTAAAGAAAAGAATGACACATATGTGCAATGATCTGACTACACGGAAGCTGGATGGGGTGCTATTTTATATACACTCAAGCAAAACACAGAGATCACAATGACAAAACCGAAAGTGTAACTTGGGTGAGAAATGCCTAAAATAGAGGATTGGTGAAATACGTGGCTCCCTTATCTTTTAGACCAGAGGTTGGGAAACTTCTTCCCTAAGGATCAGATGATAAATAATTTAGGCTTTTTGGGCCGTCCAGTTTCTCCCACAACTCTTCAACTCTGCTGTTGTCTTGCTAAACCAGCCACAGACCACACAGAAACAGATGGGTGGGCGGTGTCCCAGTGAAGCTTTGTTTACACAACAGGTGGTGGGCCAGGTTGGCCCCCCAGCAATGGAAGGCCAGCTCCAGTAACAGAATGCTAGGGAACCACTAAAAACAATGGAGTAGCGGCCACCTAATGTCGCCCATGGGGAGTCACCCGGTCCAAGCTTTGAGGCTGTCTGGGTTTAGGTTCCCCCAGAAGCACACCCCGACGTAAGGATTTAATTACAAGGAGTTTATTTGGGAAATGGCCCCAGGAAACAGCAGTGGGAGACAGGGACAGGAAAAGGAGGAGGTCAGTAAGAGGAGCGTTATCGAGAAAGGTTCCACGGCTGGCAGGGGCTCGATGCACCTGGGACCTGGGAGACGGGGTGGCCGCGCCCCAGAGCTCTCCCTCTCTGAGGGGGCGTTCACCCACGGATCCCTCTCCCACACTGTTGAGGGCTGCTTTGGGGGCAGGGTGCACTCCAGCACTTCTGCTTGCCCTGTTTGTGGACCAGCGTGTCCCCAGAAGAGGAGCTGGGGCAGAGAGGCGGCACGGGGGGGCGTCCCAGCGGACAGCCTCAGGTGTGGGGAGTGAAGACTTAGGGAGCGTGGTGGCCAATGGCAGCTGACTGTTCCAATCAATGATACATAGGTGCTTCTACCCAAAAAGTCCGCGAGGTGGGGCGTGGTGCTATCCAGCAGCCGTGAGCCTGTGGGGGGCGGGGCGTGGAGAGGACAGCCTTTTCACTTCACTCGCTTCTGCATTGATTCAATTGGAATAGATCATGCGGGTTGTCCACGTCATTTAAAAGTCAATAAAAAATACAAATGATACACAGGGGAAAAAAGCGAACGGCATGATTCGTGGTAATAAGGTTAATAAAGTCAGTTGTGAAACAGCCTGCCAGAGTAGATTCTATTTTTATACCATTTTGCACGCATATGTGCATATGTATGTGTGTGTGTGTGTCTATGTGTGTATATGTGTTGATGTGTATGTATCTGTCTACATGTGTGTATCGAACTATACGCGTTATGTCTATCTCTATTTTAATCTATCTGCATCTGTCAATCTATCATCCTTCTATGTTTTTCTATCATCTATCCATCATCTATGTCTATCATCTATCTATCTATCTATCATTTATCTATCTATCTATCTATCTATCTATCCATCTGTCTATCTATCCATCCATCCGTCTATCTATCATCTATCTATCTATCTATCTGTCTATCTATCCATCCATCCATCCATCCATCCATCTATCCATCCATCCATCCATCCATCCATCTATCTATCTATTGAGCTATCTATCTATGTATCTATCCATTTGTCTGTCTCTCTATCTATCCATCTATCTATCTATCTGTCTGTCTATCTATGCATTCATCAAATCTATCTACCTATCTATCCACCCATCTATCTATCCATCCATCTCTATCTATCTATCTATCCATCTATCTGTGTGTCTGTCTGTCTGTATGTCTATCCATCCATCCATCCATCCATCCATCCATCCATCTATCTATCTACCTATCTATCTATCTATCTGTCTGTCTGTCTGTCTGTCTATCCATCCATCCATCCATCCATCCATCCATCCATCTATCTATCCATTCATCTATCTGTCTATCTATCTAGCCATCTAGCCATCTATCTGTCTGGGGAAGATCAGGAGAACGAGATTTGTATTTGGAAGGACACATAGCAAAATGTGAACAGTGGTTTTTGGATTCTTTTGGGGGTTTTTGCATGTTTAGATTTTTCACAAAGAGCGTTCGATGCCTGCACACTTCTTCAAAGATGTTAGGCCTCCAGCTCCTGCATGTGGGTACGTGGGGTGTCAGAGAGGCACCTTGGCAGCACTGAGCCCTGGGAACAGAGGGACTAAACCTCTTGGGGGAGCGCTGAGGGCCACTTGGGCCACTTGGGCCGACTGCCGCATGCACACGCTGCCCGGCCGGCCGCTCACCAGGTGGAGGGCGTGTTCCCAGCTTGTTCTCAGGTTCGGGATCCTTGGGTCAGAATGTTGTGTTTCTAGCGCTCCTGCCCCTGCTGGAGGTGGTGAAAGTGGAGAAGAAGGGAGTCTTCCAGGAGGTCTTGTGAAGTGAGAAGAAGATGGAAAATGGAGTGTCAGGGACCCCCCCCAGGGAGGTGTGGGTCAGGGAGGAGGAGACAGCGAGAGGGGGGCTGGGGAAGAACTAGCAGGACCAGGATTACCTCCTGCAGCCACAGTGCGGGCTAAACCCACTCACACCCTCGTGCACCCAGCTGCTCCCCCAGCTGGTCGTCCTTTCAGTGCCTCCAACATCTCCAAGACTATCCCGCCTCAGGGCCTTTGCACATGCCGGTCATTCTGCCTGCGTGGTCCCTCTCAGCTCCTCGCACGCTGGCTCCTTCTCATCCTTTGGTCTCAGCTCAGTTGCCCCCCTCTCAGAGAGGCTGACATTGCCTGCCCTGGCTATGTTATCCCCCCGCCCGGTCCCCCAACAATTACCCTCTGTTCCATCACCCTGCTCGTGTTCCTCACAGCTGCCATTGCCACCTGAGACACCCCGGTCTCTGTTTTGTTTTTCTGTTATCATCTGTCCTCCGCGAGTGAGGGAAGGACCTGGCCTCTCCAGCTCACAGCTGGATCCCCAGAGTTGGGATGCAGCAGACGCTCAATAAAGCTTCGTTCCCATCACGGGGCCCTCCACCGCACAGATCACAAGACCTGGGGGGTCGTTGGGGCCCAAACCATGCAAAGGAAAAGGACTTTAAAGTGGGCGAGCTGGCCGTGGGTTGCACTTCCTGCTGGAGTTCAAAGTCAGCTCTGCCCCTGGAACTGCCATCACGGGTTTAGATTGTTCCAGAATCCCGCTGCTGGCTGTTCAAAGGGCTCCCAGCGGCTATCAGGAAATAGCTCAGGAAGGTTTCCGTTGGACACCAAGAAACCGAGATGCAATCAGCCAGGCTGGAATTCAGGAAAGTGCTGGCCCTGGGGTTCAAGAAAGAAAGACCACGTTCCAGGGCGAGCAGAGGTGAACCTGCCAGCCGAACCCTTTGCTCCTTCCACCTGTCGGGCGAGGCCGGATCTGCTTCTCCCGTCCCGCCATGCACAGCAGGAAGCGGTGGGCCTCCAGCCCGGGGCCCGAGTCCCCACGGCCGAGTCTGGGATCCCGCTGCCCGTGGACGAGAATGTCCTGTGATAGCTGCTTCTTCCCGCTCGTTGGCATCGGCCCGTAATCTTTCAGTTGTGGTCTCGAAGGCCAAACATGAACCAGGATTTTCCATTGTGGTTACAATTTTGGCTTGTAATTTTATCACTCGAATCTAAATCCACTTCAGAAATGCCATAAACTAATTGTCACTGAATAAACTGAAAGTTTTGAGGAGTTTATAAAAGTGATTTAATGAAAAAAAAAGGGAAAATAGGAAACAAATGTTGCCGACAGAATTGTTGGCAAAAAGGTAAAAACTCTCTGTTTCTTTTGAAAGCGTGCCGTCGTTTCGGCCCGAGTCCTGCCCGCCGTGCTCCAGCGCCGGGTGGCGGGGAGGCTGTTTGTCTTGGAGCTGGTGGCCCTGATTTCACATTTGTCCCCGGGAGGCCGATGGTGCGGGGGCGGCGTCGGGGGCCAGGGGACGGGTCGGGTCAGCCGAAAATAAATGGGCACAGATCAGATCAAATCGTCACCCAGCAGAATGAACCTCATTTCCTTGATTAAAAATAATAATAATAAAAACAAAGTGAATGTCAGGGTTAAGTAAATGTGAGTTAATTACTAAGCTGTGACCGTTTTCACAGTTTCTGAAGCTAAACACTTCAACGCGCGTTGTCAGTTTACGTTAGGCCGTAATTTGAATGACTCCCGGTTAGCTGTTTCACTTCATTCATATTAAGAAACAATATACAAACGGTATAAAGTGATCAGCTCTGTTTATGCAGAGGAGGAGGGTTCTAACGTCAGTGCACAGGAGCGCGGCACGGGGAGAGGCCTCTCCCGGCCTTTGATGGGCTTCTGCTGATGGTTTATGAATGAAAATCTTGGGAGAAACCTCGAAACGCCGAGAGTCTGGGAATGGTCGAGCAGAGCGAAGCCGGTCACCGCGTCCCCAGCGTGGACCAGGGAGGCGAGGAGAGCGGTGTCCTGGGGGGCGCACATGGCTGTGTCTGCGAAACAGACAGACCCTTCCGAGTCAAAAACATCAGGATTTGGGATCTGTTGAATGCCTACAAGAATCACCCAGCTGGGACCCAGGAAAGCTGGATTCCAGCATTTTCCATGATGCCTGGGGTCGGGTGGGGGCGGCTGTGGAATTCTGAGCTTCCTGGTTGGCTGAGGAAACTGGTATCAAGACAGGGACCCACCTCCCCGCTCAGCCTCAGAAAAACCCAAGAACCTCTGGGCCTCGAACCCCAGAAATCTCAGGTCTTCTGAGAAGGCAAGACACACAGTTGTCAGAAATCAGTCCAGAAGTGGTGGCCTCTCACACGTTGGGGGTAAAACAGCAGCAACAACAAAAAACTCTGCAAAAAGCAAAAACGTTTTCTTTAGTTAAAGCCTCGAGGAATAGGAAGCCACCCAAGTGTCCATCAACAGGTGATGGATAAACAAAATGTGGTCCATGCACACAGTAGAATAGTACTCAGCCTTAAAAAGGAAGGACATCCTGACGCCTGCTACAGCATGGATGGAACTCGCGGACATTATGCTAAGGGAAATAAGCCAGCCACAAGAGGATAAATACTGTAGGATTCCACATAGGGACAAGGTCCCTAGAGTCACCAGATTCATAGAGACAGAAAGTAGGATGGTGGGCGCCAGGGAATGGCGGAGGGGATGGGGAGTGAGTGTTTAATGGGGGCAGAGTTTCAGTTTGGGAAGACGGAAAATTTCTGGGGATGGATGGTGGGGATGGTCGCACAACATTGTGAATGTAATTAAGGCCACCGAACTCTACACTTGAAAATGGCTAGAATGCTGGCCGCCCAGTAGTGTGGTGGTTACATTTGTGCGCTCCGCTTCAGCAGCCCAGGGTTCCCGGGTTCGGATCCCGGGCTCAGACCTACGCACCACTTGGCAAGCCCTGCTGCGGCAGGCGTCCCAGATAGAAAGTAGAGGAAGATGGGCACGGATGTTAGCTCAGGGCCCGTCTTCCTCACCAAATAACACACACACAAAAAGGCTAGAATGGCAAATTTTATGTTATGTATACTTTCTAACAATAAAAGAAAACATAAAATCGATGCAACGTTGAGATGAAATGATGCCTCTGATTTAGGTTTGGCTGGCGAATAGTCGGTACTCATATATGTGAATATCCATCATCATCATCATCACTGGAACCCCACGAATGCTTGCGAGATTTACGTGAGCTGCACGAGGGAGAGAGGGAGGGAGGGAGAGAGAATGAGCTCCTGTTATTGGTCCACAGCAGGCGGCGTCTGGAGTAGGTGGAAAGGCGGTCCACCTCATCCCACTTATAGGGAAATCGATGAACCTGGTCTTTAAAACTAGAGTCTCAGACGGTCTTAACTCAGTCCCACTTCAGAAACCCCAACTCCTTACGTCTTTGGGGGGCATCTGGTACCTTCTCTGCAGCCCAAAACTGTGACCCACCAGACTGCGTTGCCCACTAAAATCCGGGACACGCCCCCCTCACACATCACCCTTCTATTCAAGCAAACTATCTTCCCAACACCCTTGAACTCCCCGCAACACTGTGGAACAGGGCAGGAACCATGCAAGGACCAGCAGACACAGGCAGCCGGGCCCTCGCCAGGCTGGGGCCATCCCCATCTGGGACACCCTGGCCTGAAAGTGGAAACCGCCTCCCGTCCGGGTTTCTCTCTCGAACAGGGCGCAGCCTCTTAATGGCCAGATGTTTTTAATAAAGGGCCGCTGATTCCGGCTGGTATTGTGCAAACATGGGAAGGAGAGAGAGAGACTGACTTTGCCCCTCAAATGCCCAGACCTCTAATGACGCTGCCAGTGTCACGGTTGATGTGCGACATTCGTGCAGACACCTTCTCTTGGAGACTCATTTCCCCCCGGAAGTAGACGCATTTCTCCAGGAAATAGCTACTCCCTGCGCAGTACCCCTCCCTCCCTCTCTCTCCACCCACCCCCCACCCCCCACCCCCGGCCTGGTCCTCGTTCTTCCTCTCCTCTCTCGCTCCTTCTCTTTCCCTCTGCCTGGAAGAATGTTTGGGTGGCCTCCAAGAGAGAGCCACGAGGCTGGGCACCGGGTCCAGTGGCCATGTTTACTAAGGCGCCGAGAACGCCTCTCTTGGAGGAGAGAGAGCACAGGGCTCTCCACTTTCATGTGAAACCGTCCCGGGGCTGGGCCACGGCAAGTGTACCCACTTCACCTAACGCCCCGAGAGCCTGCAGAGGGCCCCTCGCTTCTCCGCGGTTGAAGGAGATTCCTGGGACGGATGACTTTGGGGGCTAAAACCGAGACAGCCCCCAGCCAACCGGGACGAGCTGGTCCCCCTCGCGCACGGGCCGGTCTTCGGGCATCTTGAGCTTTTCCTCTGGCTGGAAACACACCCGTGCTGCCTCTTCGAGTCTGGACTGTCATCGGAGCCCCTGTCTGCTCAGACCCCTAATAGGGTATCTGGCGGTTAACGACACCATCTGATCTTATCGCCTTCTCCTCTGGCAAGCCTGGCTCCACCAAAATAACTTTTATCTGGAAATAAAATAATGCATTTAATGTCCTGACTGTCTCGTGCCCTCTCGGGCGATCTCAGCTCTAATGATTTAATGAGTGTCCGCCGTCTGCTAATTACCAGGGCAGTTATTAACTCCCAGCATCCGGCCCCAAAGCGAAGGCATGCGATGTACGAGGACCCCGTGCTCTGCGACGAATCCGCAGACACCAGGACACGGCCCTTTTCCCTTCCTCTATTTGGCACTAAGATGGCTCCGTTCCCCACACCCCACCCCTTCCCGGGGCAGGAAGAGTGCATGCCCCTCGCAAGTGTCTTGACTGCGTTGACGTCACCTAAGATTTTTCTCTTTCTGGCATCAGCCGGCTGAGAGGCTCCAGGAAAATCGTAAACCCCATTGAATGGCACCACGGGAACGGCCTGTCCCATCGGACACACTTGTGCTTTTTGTCTTGGAATGTCAAAACGAACCTGGCCGGGAAGCTGCAGCCGCCAGCTGTGCGTGGGTTCGGCTCTCTGTGTTTCTGTGGGGGGGCGGTGGGGGGCACCAGAGTGGGGAGGGCTCAGCGAGCCCTGCCAGGCTCCCATCACATCCTCAGAAGAGTCACCTCACCCACTTCTTCATTTGTAAAGTGAAGCTGCTGAGAATCATGCAGACCCTTGCAGAATTGCTCCCAGCCCCTGGAATGCTTCCAGAACCTTCTTTTCCACACTGAGGACTGAATGTGTCACACAGGAAGCCCTGGATGGAGATGAGCTAAGCCTGGCTCTGCTGCTGAAGAGCTGTGTGACCTCAGGGGAGGCACTTCATCTCTCTGAGCTTCGGCGTCCACATCTGTGAAATGCGGGGAGATTAGACTAGTGAGGACTTTCCCCCTCTCTCTCACCCTGGGGTCTTACCTTCTGTGGAAAACTTCCCAGGATGGGACATTTGTAAAACGGCTAAAAGTTGAGATGTTTGAGGCAGAAGGTTGGTAGCGTGGCCCCATCTGCTGAGTGCCCCCTGCCGCCCTCCTCAGTGGGGGCTTCTCACTATTTAATAAACGCGCCACAAAATGCTCACCGGAGAGAGTTTCAAGCTTGTGATTCTGTGTTCTACGATTTGCCAAAAATGAGCTTCAGCCTGTCTGTCTATCTATCACCTTTCTCTTTCTCTCCATCTACGTGTCTATGTGTCTATCCTCTCTCTCTGCACCCATCTATCCATCCATTTCTATCTATCCATCGATCATCTATCAGATCTGCCTTCATCTGTTCCCAGACCTTCGCCTGCCTGAGGAGCCCGCGGAGGTCCCGCTCCAGCACAGGTCTCCGCCCTGGGGCCTCTGACTCAGCGGGTCTGGGAGGGGACCGAGGGCTCCACGTCTAACCAGCTCCAGGTGCTGCTGAGGCTGCTGGTCCTGGGTCCCATTTGGAGGATTCCCGAACCTTCCTCAGCAGTTGCTAACACAAATGCTCTTCCTGTTTGATTTCAGAAGGTTTGGAAGAAAACTAAAAGCGTAAAGAATAAAAAGAATGTGATCCACTTCTCACACGAGAGCAACAGACAACGACGTCCTTGTGTTCAGCTTCGAAGTCCCTTCTCTGCCGTTCGGACCATGGGACGCTCGAATTATCATCATGAATTCGTTCTGCCCCATGGTTGAGGCATCAAACCCCGATAGCTGTCGTCAGACTCAGTGTTCGCTACCCCAGGACCCAGCCGCATCCCGTCCCGGGGGAGCGCCCTGCAGAATTCCCACACGGGTCCACACAGGACGCGTACAACATGGCCGCACAGTGCTGTCTACAGTGGTGAGAACTTAGGAGCCCGTCCGTGGGACAGAGGACATACAATGTGGGCACCCACCCCGAGTGCCAGGCACCAGTTAAGGACGATGACGGGTCCACCTAGCACCATGGATGCCTCTCAATATTGTGCTGAGGGGAAAAGAGAAATGGAGAATGGGACATTTAACACAGACCACTCGTGCAAATTGTTTGCACACGAAACCTTGCACTAGGATACACACCAACACAAGGACACATCGGAACAGTTGCCTATGTGACAGCAGGGGACGGAAGTGGGAACCCAGACAGAGAGGAAATAAATGAATACATAAGAAGAGAAAAAATAAAAAAGAATGAACATCCACAGATGAGTGAGATTCTCCAGCAGCCTCCGCACTGTCTGTAACTTCCTGGGAGCCTCTTCTTGTTGACACGGGCCGCCCGCCCTCCTGGTGGGCACAGAGCAGGGGACCCCAGACAAGTCGGAGACATAGAGAGGCAAGAAATGACTCCTCAAAGCTGCTCTTGCCTTTGTTCTCCTCACCGTCCTCGTGATGAGCGAGGGGTGGCATTGATTGTCTTTGTGGAGCATTGGTGCTCAGTCCGTTTGTGGGGGAGCTCACCATTAAAAGTCAGAGCAGTGGTCCATGGACCCAGCTACCTCGGAATCAAACAAGGCATCTGATTAAAAAAAAACACCCCTAAACTCCCGGGGCCACTACATACCAGGCTCCCTGGGGCTGGGGTTCAGGAAACTGCTGATTTTTTAAAAAAATTATTTATATAGGTTTTCCAGGTGTTTGGGTTGAAACCAAGTAGAACAAGATATGTCGTCCCAACCTGGGTCTCCAGGTGCGCAGACAGGACTCTCCTGCGCCCCCTGGTGGCGAGGACGCAGGGCACGCGGCCGTCCCCAGGTGGAGCCCTGGCCAGGTGGACGCCAACAGGAGGCACGCCGCAGGCTGGTGTTCGGGGCTGCGGCGGGCCCACCGCCTGGTGCAGGAACATTGCTGTCTTGCTCTTTCACGCCATCCCACAGTTTATCGCCATAGGATTCTCTCATTTGCGCTCACTCGTGTTTTAACGTGAGCCTTTTCCAAGCCGAGGAGGGGCGCTGATGGTGGAATTGTAGCTGCTGCTGCTGGACACCAGGGGCCTGGTTTGCTGGAGAACTTTCTCTACCTTTCACTCACGTCTGTTCAAGTCTACGCGCAGGGTAAGTTCACTGACCCCCTGTCACTGCTCAGAGGCCTCCCTGGTGACACCTAATGAGCAGGACATGGGTTTTCCCTACATTTTAGCAGATGGGAAAGGCGCTGGCCACGGGCAGCAGAGTGTGGGGGAGACCTCTGCACGTTCCATCCTGAGGGCTGAACTGTCCCCCTCTGTTGTACCCCCACGTACAGAGAAGTCGTGTGCGCCAGGACATGTTGGGGGCTGGCATCCCGTGATGTGTGAGCACACATGGCCCCTGCCCTCCGGGAACTTAGGGTCTATTGGGGAAGAGAGGGCAGTCAGTGGCCACACTGATACATCATTCGATCTAGAAGCTCTGATGAAGTGTAACCTGAGTCCACAGTGACAGCTGGGAAAAGAGCATGCAGAAGGAGGGAACAGCACGTGCAAAGGCCCTGTGTTATTGCATGCGGCTGGAGCAGAGGCTGGAGAGGGAGGCAGGGCCAGACCAGCACAGCTCAGAGTCCACAGGAAGGGCTGGGCTGTGTTCTGTGAGTCCCGGATGTCGTAGGAGGGGTTTCAGCAGGGGATCAACATAATCCAATTTGTATTTTTGTTTTTCTTGATGTAATAAGTGCATGTGGTTAAGAAAAATCAAATAATCCTGAGAACCTTTTAATGGAAAACACTGGCATCCTGCTTTGCTCCAGCCCATCCCCTGCTCCATTCCCCAGGGCAACCACTGTGGGGTTTTTGGTTTTGTTTATTTGTCATTAGCTCTATGTTTTCATCTTGCTCACAATAGTAGAGACCATCAGCCATCACAGAATGAATGAATGAATGAATGAATGAATGAATGACTTCCCACCCAAAAACCACCAGGGCAAACTCAGGAATAATGTCTGAAGGTTTGGAAGTGTCAGAGCAGCCAGCAGCCTCCCTCCCGAGCAGATCCAAGCACTCCCCATGGGCATGTTGGGAAGGGCTCCTGGTGTATAAGTAAGAGCACCACCTTCCCTCAGGGGCTGAACGCCAGGTGGGCGAGGCACCTGTGGGCCCCCATGGGGCCTGGTGTCTGACGCACGTGCTGGGCCAGGGGGCCCTGCCCGCTCGATGTGGTTCAGGCCCTCCCTGCTCCCCAGGCCGGCTTGTGTAAAGTCAGGGGAGGTGAGCTGCCCAGGGGTGGCTGGATGACAGGAATAAATGGCCGTCGAGGGCCCGGCTGTGGCAGAGGCGAGCGAGGAGGGCAGGGGCCGCAGAGGAGGCAGGACGAGCTCGAGAGCAGAGGCAGAGCTTCATTTTCCGGAACAAACCTCAGGAAGGATTAACCCTGACTGTGTGCCGGGGGCTTCCACACACACTCTCACAAGTCCAGGTGAGTGGCACCAGGTGAGTCACCGCCAGCTGAGCAGCATCTTAGTGCCGATGGGCACAGCAACAACTCCCGGGGCCCACCCTGGACCAGGCGCCGCGCCAAGAGCTTGACGTCGCTGAACTGAATCCACCCTCAGCACAAGCTTACGCAGGGGCGGCATCAGCACACCGACCTGAGAGATGAGGAAACAGAGGCATCGAGAGGACAGACAGTGTGTCCCAGCCACACAGCTGTAGGCTGGAAGCTGGGATCCAAACACACAGCAGGAGCCCCCTGCGAAGCACAGGGGAGCCCCAGAGACACGTGAGTAAGTGAGTGAAGGAAGGAAAGATGGAGAGAGCGGAGCAGAGAGGAAGCGAGGGGACAGGATCCATCCAGAGGGAGGGGAGGGTGGGGCTCCGAAGTCCCAGAGAGCTTCCGCCCTTCCTCTTGCCTTGGAAAAGCTCTGTGAAGTGGAGGTGGCCGGCTCCTTTCAGACCAGGAGGACACTGTGCAGAAACGGAGATCAATCTTTAGAGAGTCACCAGGTCCCGGGGGCCGCTGCCATTCACGGGTCCTGCGGGTACCAAGCTGTGTGCTGGAAGCCACCTCGAGAGGGTGGCGGGACCTTTTGTCTCAGGGACACCAGCCATTGGAAATCTGACAGGAAAATACGTTTCCCAGGAGAATGGCTATTCACGGTCGACGGAAGCAGCCGTGGCCAGTCCGGAGTGTGAGCTGGCCGCAGCGTGGAGGGAGGAGAGCATGAGTCATTCATTCACGCACAAAGTATTGACGAGCGCCTGGTGTCCCAGGCCTGCCCTCTGCGCTGGAGATGCCGACAAAGCCCCTGTCCTCAGGAAGCTTCCATCCCAGGGTGAAGACAGACCATAAACAAATGGGAGAGAACAGCAGAGCACACCGGCAGGAGTTCTAGAAAGAGATAGAAAAGCAGTGGGAACAGGACGGGAAGTGTGTCCGGTGCTCTTCAGGTGGCACTTGATCTGGAGTGGGGGGGGGGGCGTCCCCAATCTCTGTGCGCCTGGTAGAGATGGGAGTGAGTGCAGAGATGGCTCCACGGCCGGTGTGCCATGGGCAGCCGGGAGGAGGCTGCAGTGCGGGGAGCAAGTTGGGGGGTTGGGGGACAAGGTCCATTATAAGGACCTTGGAGTGGGTTGTGCTGAGCTGGAGCCACGAGAGGTCTGGAGTAGGGATTGAAGAATGAAGTTGGCTCCCGTGTGAGAAGTCACTGGAGGCCGGTGCTGACAACCCAGTGAGGCAGGGTGGCGGCTTGGCCTGGAAGGAACTGGGGGAGGAGGGCGTGAGGGAGCGGTTCCCGGGGAGACTGAGTGAGAGAGCCTTCAGACTCAGGAAGACAGGAGCAGAGAGAAGAGGCGCCTAAGGACAAGGATGGGCTGGCGGCCGCCCTGAGCCGAGACCAGGGCTCCAGCCACGAGCCCCGAGGGCCCCTACGCCCCATCTTCCTGCTGCCCGGGCCACCTGCTCCCCACCTCGAGCGTTCCAGCCAAAAGGACCTTGCAATTCTTCCCGTATTGTCACATGAAGGCGAGAGCCCCCAGCTGTGTGTCCTTTGGCTTCAACCAGGTAAAACGTGCGTTTGCAGAACAGACTGGACGGCCGCATGAACATTGAAATATATATATTATATTTAAATACAGTTCCACATAAATCCACTTATTCCTACATTAGACATAAATATATAAAGTATATATTATATTGCCTATAATATATAAAGCATATGTCAGTTATATTACATAATTATTAAATAGATATAATCAATATATCGATTATATAATGTAGTTATTAATTATAATATAAATATATAAATTCCACATTAATATTTTATATAAAATAAATAGAATTTTATAGATTAAATTACAATTATAATATGCATTTTATATTTGTATAATTTACTTAATTATAAGTATATAAACTATATATTATATAAACGATAAATACTATTTTATAGGCTACAATTATTTTTACAATGCATTCAAAGATAAATATAAACACATAAATATACATATAAAATGTACAAATCCACCTGCGCAGCTTCACCGGTGCTGGCTCTGCCCGCCTCCGGACCGCACGCCCGGGCAGGGCTCCGTCTGTCTGCCTCCGCAGCGCCTGACACCGGGGAGGCTCTTTAGGAACTAACGAGGCTAAAAGCCATCTCTTGGGGGGAAGCTGAGACCCCAGCGGCTGAACCGCGTCCGAGCCCCGGCGTGGCCCCGCGTCCCCGGCTGACCTGGGAGTCGGAATGTCCCTCAACCCCCGCCCCCGCACCGAATCGCAGCGAGGGTCTTTCTCAGGGTGGCTGGGAGAGCCGGTGGGAAAAGCACATAAAAAGGCCCTCCGGGGTTTTACGAGAGCCGGTTAGCTCCCCGGGCAGTGCCCCCAGATAAGAGCTATTAAAGTGTGGGGGGACTGACGGGGCTCTCCCCTCCCCGGCCTGCAGCTCCAGGAGGGAGGGGACCGCCCCGCCCCTCCTCCCGGACCCTCGGGCCGGCCTTTCCCAGCGCTCTGCGCCCATCCGCCCCGGGCTGGGGGCCGGCCAGGCCTGGGAATCCACCCAGGCAGATAAGGCGCTCCCTGCCCCTCCCTCCGAGCCCGGGAGACTGGCAGCAGCCCCACCAAGTGGCACCCAGCCTTTTGCATCTGCCTGGGGAGCTTGATAAGCATCGTGATGGAAAATAACCATGGTGGCAAAACTGAAGAACATCCTTTGAAAAAGTGCGGATGGAAATATCCAGAAAAGTGCGCGAATCATAAGGCACGCGTGCAGCTTGATGAATTTTCGCAAAATAAACACAGCCTAGGCACCAGCCCCTGCAGCCCCCAGAGCCCCCCGGGGGGCCCCTTTCAGCTGCGCCTCCACCCTCCCGCCTCCCGATAAGGCTTATCAGGCCTGGGCCAGTCAGGGAGGCAGAACAGATTGATTATGGGGGTTAGACTGCGCACACATTGTGGGAGGAGCTGCGGAGGGTCAGAGACGTGTCCCACCCCAGCCTTCCCCAAGCGGGGTGCCGCGGACCAGGGTGGCTTCCGGGAGAGCTGGAGGGCGGGCGCGCATGCGTTGCTAGATTGGTCCCCAGCGGGGAAGCGGTGGAGAAACATCGGAGGAGAATTCCTTCAGTGACCGGTGGTCCAGGGGTCACCGGGGGTCAGCAAGCCTGGCAGGTGGGAAGGAGAGGGGCAGAACAAGGACAAGGGACCCGCCGGCACCTCTACGGCGTCTCTCACCAGCGCAGTCACGAGGCCGTCCCGAGGGTGGTGGCCGCTGCCCCACTTCCACCCTCCGCATCCAGTGCTCATCCCTCTTTCCGCCAACTCCAACCCGGGGCGCTGAGCAAAAGCAGCTCCAGCTCAGCCTCGTTGACAGCCCCACAGCCACCCAAGCGCAGATCCGTGCCACCTGTTGGATCCGGGTCACCTGTTGGAACAGGCATTTGTGCCGGCTTTTGCTCACGTTCCTTAACGTTAGGGGGATCCATCCGTGTGGCTGTGTGCAGCAAGATCGGCTCATCCTCAGTTTTGCATGATATTCCCTTGTGTAACCATCCCATAATTATTGATTCATTCATCGGTTGAGCAGCTTTTTTTTTTTTTTTAAAGATTTTATTTTTTTCCTTTTTCTCCCCAAAGCCCCCCGGTACATAGTTGTATATTCTTCGTTGTGGGTCCTTCTAGTTGTGGCATGTGGGACGCTGCCTCAGCATGGCCCGACGAGCAGTGCCATGTCCGCGCCCAGGATTCGAACCAACGAAACACTGGGCCGCCTGCAGCGGAGCGCACGAACTTAACCACTCGGCCACGGGGCCAGCCCAGTTGAGAAGCTTTTAAGTAGTTTCTAGTCATTGGCTGTTTCCAGTGGTGCTGCCGGCGTGCTCTGGGGCGTGTCTTTTGGCGGACGTGCATACGGTTTTCTCGGGCACACCCTGACTGCGGACTCTCTGGGTCACAGGCTGGGCTTGTGTTCAGCTTCGGGAGACACAGCCAGTGTCCCCAAGTGGTTGGACCACTTCATTACTTTTGGCGTTGCTGTCCTCCTGTAGTCTGTGTCTTGAGTTCAGATTTTGATTCTGTTACTTGCTGGCCAGGCTTGTGCCAGATGCCCCCAGGTTGGGGAGAGGGGCTGGGCAGGTACGGGTGGAGGAATGAGACCCTGCATTACGTGTAAATACATTTACTTTCGGTTTACTTGTTTATGGCCTGCCTCTCTCCCACCCCTGCCTCCCACCCCGGACTGTGAGCTCCATGAGATCAGAGATGGTGCAGGCAGAGCGATGGCCCCCAAAGATGTCCACATCCTAATCCCCAGACCCTATGAAAATGTTGCTGTAGGTGGCAAAGGGCGATTAGGGCTGCAGATGGAATTGAGGTTGCTAAGCAGCTGACCTTAAATCGGGAGAGTACCCTGGATTATTGGGCTTGCCAAATGTAGTCACAGAGTCTTAAAAGTGGAAGAGGGAGGCAGAAGCCAGAACAGAAGATCGCAGCCAGAGCAGGACTCAACCCTTCTTGCTGGCTTGGAAGATGGAGGAAGGGGCCACAAGCCAAGGAATGTGGGCGCCTCCAGAAGCTGGGAGAGGAAGGAAACGGGCTTTCTGCCGGAGCCTCCAGAAGGAAGCTGCCCTGTAGACACCTTGATTTTAGCCCCGTGAGACCCAGGTTGGACTTCTGACCTCCAGAATTGTAAGGGAAGACATGTGTGTCATTTAAGCCACCACACACATGGCATTTGTTATAGCAGCCACAAGACGCGGATACTGTCTTGTTGGCTGCTGTGTCCCCTGGGCCTGGCCCATAGTAGATGCACAATGAATCTTGATTGAATGAATATATACAGTGAAGGGAACTCTTTTGCTGATGCCTGTGATGTGGCAGCTGCTTAATACACAGTTAGGGCCACCAGATACAGCCAATAAAAGTATAGGATGCCCAGGTAAATTTGAGATTTAGATCAACAACAAACCGTTTTTATAAAAGAAGGTCCCGTGCTATTCTAAGAAAATGCTTTATTGTTTAGTCGCAATTCAAATTTACCTGGGTACCTTGTATTAATGAGACAGCCCTATATGCAGTCATTTCCAGACGGCAAAGTGTGTCCCCACTTCCCAGCTAGTTGAGGGCAGACCCGTGTGATTCTCAAGGTCCCCTTGTCCTTCCTCCACAGTGCCACCTGCTGCTCCATAGAGTGACATGCCATCATCCCAGGGTCCCTGCACACTGCCACAGATGCAACATCTCCCAGCAGGTCCCACCATGCTCTGGGGAAGTGGATTTGAAGGGCATCTCTGCTGAGCCACAGCAGGGACCATGCCACCTCTGTGGTGCCAAGTGCTGTCAGGTCCTTCAGGAGGAAGGAGAGCACTGAAGCAGGACCCGAGGCCAGACGGCCAAGGCTCCATAAGACCTTGGCCGCGTGCGTCTTCCTGCCAGGCGGCATTCCCCCGAGCCGGGGTCTGAGGAAACCTGCTAAGGAAGCAGGAGGCAGGGAAGTCCTTCCTCCAGAGGCCTGAGCGCTCCGGGAGGTGCAGCCACCCGGACGCAGACCTGGACAGAATCGTGCCATTCTATTTCGGGGAAAACAGTACAAAAATAAGGTCCACATGGAATTCGTTTTCCCCGCAGTGCCCTGCTGAAGTTCGGCGACTCCCTGGCTCGCAGAGACTCTCACAAACACCTCCAGGAAACGCCTGATCGAATATGCTCACATACGTGTGCCGACACAAAAATAACCTCTGAGCAAAGCACCAGGAATGGACGTTGAACTCGCTTTGGCAAACGGCTTTACATTTATTTTTATTAGTGAGGACTCCAAACCACCTCCGATTTTTCAAAGGAAATTAGAACGCAAGAGATCAAGGGGTTTGCCCAAGGTCACAGAGCACAATGTCGCTTCCCGGTCTCCCAGTTTCCAGGCAGTGGCTTGCCCAACGAGGTCGGCTGGCCTGGCCTTTAAAACTTGAACTATAGCAGACATTTAAGGCCTCCCACGCCCCAGCCCTCCAACCAAGTCACCTGACCCCAGCGGGATTCTTCTGAAATGATGCCAAGCTCAAATAGATCTCAGTTTTTGTGAGCTCTGCTGCAAATATGCCCTTCTTGGAGCTGGAGAAGTTATTTTTGAATCGTTCCCCAGTTAACAAGGTGAGGGGGCGTGTATGGTCAGTCTTCGGGGAGGAAACAGGACGGTGGCAGAGTCCAGTTGGCCTGGAAGCTCGCTCGCACAGCCCCGGAGGGTGGGCCATTGTAGGGCTCGGCTCCTCGGGTTCCTGCTTCCCAGGCATCACCCTTCTTTGCTGCCTCCCATCCAGGGTCTCAAAAACCGTTGTTTCATATATCATATATCTTTTCCATTTTTTTCTTGTTTCTGATGGGAGGAAATATCTGGTCCCTGTTACTTCACCTTGGGCATCAGAGGGAGTTCTAGTCCCATTCTTCTCTCTGTAGGATTCCTCTCCTCTCCTCTCTAACTCCCTTTCTTTTTTTCAGCTTATTCACAAGGCTTGTTTTCTCACGACATTGGCTGTCACATATCTTGGCTTGTCCATGTCCATCTCCAGCTGTGGCCTTCCAGGCCTCTGTCCACCACCATCTGACTACCATCTCTGTGCCTCTTCCTTCAGCCTCCTGAGAAGATCTGATTGGCCGAGTTCACAGCCAATGGATGAGCGGTTCTTGAGCCAGCAGCCAATCAGCTGTGCCAATGGGGGCTGCAAAGATGGCTGCCTCTACTGACCCTGGAGGGGCTTTATGAATGGAAAGAAGCTTGCAGTGAAAGGCTATTGACTGTCCAGTTTTCCCAACACCGTTGGTTGAAGAGACTTTTTCTCCATTGTATGTTCTTGGCCCCTTTGTCGTAAATTAGCTGTCCATAATTATGTGAGTTTATTTCTAGGCTCTCCACTTGGTTCCGTTGCTCTATGTGTGTGTTAGTCTGACCTTACCGTGCTTTACTGATTCTGCTATCTTTGCAATTTAATTTGAAGTGAGGGATTGTGATGCCCCAGCTTCGTTCTTTTTTCTCAGGATTGCTTTGGCTGTTCGGGGTCTTTTGTGGTTCCATACCCATTTTAGGATTTTTTTTTTCTATTCCTGTGAAAAATGTCATTGGGATTTTGATAAGGATTGCATTGAATCTGTAGATTGCTTTAGGTAATGTAGACATTTTGACAATGTTAATTCTTCCAATCCATGAGCACAGAATATCTTTCCATTTCTCTGTGTCTTCTTCAATTTCTTTCAACAATGTCGTATAGTTTTCGGTGTACAGATCATCCGCCTCCTTGGTTAAATTCATTCCTAGGTATTTTATTCCTTTTGTTGCGATTATAAATGGGATTTTTCTCTTAATTTCTCTTTCTGCTGGTTCCTTGTTAGTGTATATAAACACCCTGTAGTGTATGCAGAAGTTGAATTATAATGTTGCACAGATGAGACTTTTCTAATGTTATAAGCCAGTGTTAGCTCAATTAAAACAAAGCAAAACAGGCTACGGAGGTGTGGATAAGTTTTCATTGAATTAGATGGACAAACCCCCAGGCGCGTGTGGATCTTGCCCTCCACTGGCCCTGCACCATCTTGCCCATCAAAGAAACTCTTTCCACCTGGAAGAACAAATAAGAAACCAAACACCGCAAGGGTCCAACAACTACCAACGCAAATCTCTAGTAAACCTGAGTTTTGACCAATATCAAGATACAGAAATACAAGGTACAGGATCTGATCCAGCGCTCAGAGGCGCGTGCAGAGACCGGGGAAGGGCATGGTGCATGGCCTCCTGATGGAGCATTAACCAGCTGAGAATAAAACAAAACAGTAAAACAGAAGGAGATCAAGAGATCATCTCTTTTACTGATTGATGCTGGTGGCACAGCAGCTGGCTTATATCTGCAGATCAATGTGCTTCCTAATATTAAATCTCGTATTCAGGCAGATTTATCCCCCCAGTCACAGGCCGCCCCTCACAGGGACCTGCCCCTGTGAAACCTGCAGCGTGAGGAACAGAATGGGTTGCATGCTTCCTATGCAGAGCTTCTTCCTGAGGGCAGGCGGAGGCGGCTGGGCAGGGCTACGCAGGCCCGGCTTCTCCTCCAACTTCACTGGTCCTGGGAAGGGAGCACTGGGTGAGAAAGCAGAGAGGTCAGGAGTTCTATAAAAGTGGGTTCCTTCCAGATGGAAGGAGACCTCAGGTGTGAAGAAGATTCATTCCCTTCCTAACGTAACAGAAGTCCCAACTGAAAGGCTTAGATGATAAGAGAAATTATCTTACACAACAACTAGTCTCCAGATTGGGTGATTATGGGGCTGGTTGATTTAACTTTTCCATTCTGCCTTTCCCTTCTGCCATCTGCAGCATATTGGGTTTGTCCTCAGCTAGGACCCTCATGGTCACAAAGTGGCTGCAGAATCTTCAGATATTATATCCTCATACAACGTCCAAGAACTGGAAGGGCCATTTCCCCCTATCTGTCTATATTAGGGAGGAGAGTCCATTCCAGTTGGTTCCCAGCAGACACCACATCCTCCCTTCTCAAGTGGCCAGAATCATGTCTCATAGGGATGTGGAAAGTAAATACTGACAAACGAGAGAATGAGCTCTCTAGTCAAGAGCTAAAGAGAACCAGGTCACTGGAAGAACATGGAAGCCCCACACCTGAACAGAGTCAGGGATCTGTTCTTCAACAGTGTGGGGGAGGGAGGTGCAGAGCCTGGTCTTGGGGTAGGGAAGGTGGAGCCGGTTCACCAAGAGAACTGGCCCCCCAGGGGCTGGCTTGTAATGACCTAATGGACTTCCAGAGACAGTTGCAAACCAAACCTTGTACTCAGATCCTTGTCTCCTAGGGGAAATTATGAGGAGCTCGGAGTCCACATCAGAGTCTAGAACTTGATCGTGAATAGCAGATAAAGTACAAACGTGCCCCACCAGGCGAACACCACAACTGTGTAACAGAAACTGTCCGCGAAGAGCGTTCCCCGCTGCTCCTCTGGGGGACACCTCTGCATGGGCTGCACTGGCCCAGCATGCATGGGGGCTCCAGAGATGCTCCTACAGTGAGGGCAGGAGCACAGGCTGCCACCTCGTCTCCCTGCCCGGCCTCCTGGAAGTCGGGAGGGCACCGCTCAGTGCTTTACGATCTTCTCAGTTGGTCTGAGATGCCGGTCATCTGTCTGGAAAATTTTTGTTGCTGATTCAATGTTCGTGAAGTGGTTTGGAATGTCAGTTCTGAGGGAGGGAGCGGTAACCATGGGGACGCAGCTTTCTCTGACGTGGTCCTTGCTCCAGGCTCGACTGAGTCACGGCAGCATGGGCACCGTGACTCACACGGGGGCAGAGTTCACAGGAGATGGTCCACCCGGCTCTGGCCTCTATTTGGGGTTCTCACTCACGATAACGGGGCCCTCAGAGCGGGGTAAAGAGGTTGCAGGTTGAATCTCACTAAGATGAGAGTTTCTCCAGCAGAAGGGGGCCTGCAGACTGGCTCCAGAGCGACCTGGGGCTAGCTTCTGCCTGCGATCTGCATGGGCTGTGGGGCCCTGGCGAGTTCACTGATTTAAACAGAGCCCTGTCTCTTCCCCTCTCGCCTGTGGGCTGGTGGGAGCCTTCAAAGAGATGGTGTTTGTCAAGTGTCGGGCACAGAGTCGGCATTCAAATGGTGCTGGGATCAGAGAACGCAGTTGTCATCTCAAGTGAAGATGGCTATTATCTGTGAAAATCCCTCATCCCTTTGTCTCTGCAAACATCATCCAGCAAAGATACTTCGTGTCTTCATTTCCATCTCCCCAACTCGCCAAAAAGAAAACAGATGCGAGGAAGGAAGCCAAATACCGTATGATCTGTTCTTTCCCCAAAAGCATTACAGCATCTCCTTTGCAGAGCGATGTAGGGATGAGGCCTCATGCCATCGACATCTCGCGGCCGCCAGACTACGCCAGGAATCTGGCCCCTGGGGAAACTCTGGTCCATTTCCATCCAGAGGAGGGAACCCTCCAGGACTCCGTTCTCAGTGCCAAGGCGGGCCGGGCATCCTGCAAATCCAATTACCTGAGCTCATCGGCGGCTTTGGATGTGTCCCTGGTTGACTTCAAATAATCTGTTTCTGGAAAGCAGGCCCATGAGCCCTGGATGCCGTCGACGGCTCTGGGGCCTCAGTGGGCTCAGCTCCGCCTCAGGAATTGGATGAGTAAGTTAATAGTGAGCTTGGGGTTTTTCAAGTGCTTACTTTGTCAATGGCTATTAAGAGAATTACGGTAATATAACCATCTAAAATAGCCCTATGGCCATTACATCGACCGTTCTTGGGCTATGAATCATTAGACCCACTCGGTCCACTTCTGTTCTCAGTGACCCGGAGTGGCTGATTGGAGAAAAGAATCGGATTAAATTCTTTGAAGACAGTTGGGGTGAGCTGGTGAAGCCAGACTAGTGTCTGAAGAGTTCCTCCCCGCTCCCCCCACCACCCTCTGTATTTTGGCTTCGGGGGAACCTATTACTTTGTGTCACTTGAGTGTGAAAGTGATGCCCATAGAGCTGCGGTGCCCTGTGACCCACACGGGGCTGAGCACTTCTCACAGAGCATCTCATGGCATCCTCGAAACCACCTTGGAAAAGGGTGTCAGTGGCCCCATGGGACACAAAGAGATGGAGAAACTTTGCGTTCACGAACTCACTCCGAGCCGAACAGCTGGGACGGGGTGAGCGGGCTCCCACCGGGGGCTGCCAGTTCTGAGGTCCGCCGTCGGACCCCACGGTCCCCCGCGGTTCTCGTTGCTGCCCCGCTCTGGCCGCACATATGTGTTTGTGCTGGATCACCGGCCTGGCCGCACTGACAACTGGAGCCTTTTTAAGTCGATGAATGAACGTTCGTGTCCACCCCGGGGCTTCATCTGTGTGGAGACCACTAAAGTGTGTGAGTCCTGCATCCTCCCCAACTCAAGCTGTCACAGTCCTGTTGGGCGGGGACAGGACAGCGGAAGTGGACAGGCTCCCTCAGAGCGTGAGGGTGAGGGCGTCACAGACCTGCCCGGGACAGAGCATCTCAGAGGCCAGGAGAGGGAGAGCGCAGGGGGCCCAGCGGGCGGGGCAGAGGGTGTGCACATGTGCGTGTGTGTGTACAATGCAAAATCATTTATTCATTTTTTATCTTTTAAACATTTTACTTTGAAATAACTTGGGACCTCCAGAAAAGTTACAAAAGCAGCCCGAAGAATTCTGGTACACCCTTTACCCAGAGTCCCCAGATGCTAACATCTTCCCGAATTTGCTTTGTCAGCCTGGCATCTGTGATGTCCCCTTACCTCTGAATAGTCCAGTTTATTCCTTAAAAACAGGGACACTTTCTTACACAACCACAGTACAGTTATCAAAATGAGGAATTCATCGATGATACAATACTTTCGTCTACTTTAGAGGACTTATTCAAATGTCACCAACTGTCCCATGAATGTTCTTTATAGCCAGAGGGGACGTATATATATGTCTGTATATATACATATACTTTTTCTGGTTCAAGATCCAGTCCAGGGTCACAGGTCACGTTCAGTTGTCCTGTCTCTTTTATTCTGGAAGATTCCTCAGTTTTTTTTAGTCTCTCATAACCATGACATTTTTGAAGAGGGCAGGCAGATTTGTTGAAAGGCTCTCAGTTTGTTTTTTTCTCCCGTTTCCTCGTGATAAGACTCGGTTCATGAATTTTTGGAGGAACGTCCCGGAAGTGGTGTGTGTCCTTGTCAGCTGTCACATGAGGGGTCCGTGATGTGATTTGTCCCCTCACTGGTGATGGTCCCTGATCCCTTGGGGAGGTGGTGCCCTCCTCTGCACAGGGACTGTTTCCCGTCTGTAATTGATAAATATCTGAGACAGGTACTTCGAGACTAGGCGGAGCCGTCCACTCCCCGTACTTTCTCCGACTAGCTGCAGCATCCATCGGCCATTCTGCCCAGAATAAGTATTACAAGGTTGGCCTCGAAATGTTCATTATTTTCCTACCTCCTCATTCCTTCTGAAGTTTTAAATTGCAATTCTCCTAGGAGAAAGAGCTTTTCCTTCTCCGTTTATTTATTATACCAATGCGGAGTCATGAATTCTTATTTTATTCTCTGGGTTGTAACCCGTTTTTACTGGTATTTATTGTCTAATTTATGCTCCAGTTATCCTAGATGTGGCCAGCGGGAACCCCTTCCAGTTGGCTTTGATGCGCCCCCATTATTCACCGAGCACTTCCTTATGTCTGTCACACAAGATGTTCCGGCCTCATCTTGAGCGTTCCCTGCCCGGTCTTGGAATGAGCCACACTCCTTCTGCAAATGTCACTTCCTTTTTTCCAGATATTTCCACCACCACAACTAGCATTTAAATCATCTGGTTCATCCCCAGGTACTGTATTTTCTTGCAGCTGCTTGGGTATAAAATGTAAGAGGCTCTTTTCTGGAAGCAGAGCATTTGAGGTCCAGCCATTGGAAGGACTGAAGAACGAGGTGGGCCCAGACACGCTCCTTGGATCCGTGGAGATAATCCAGCACATGGCTGTCAGTCCAAGGAGCAACCTGGTTAAGCAGGGTTCACTTTATTCTCACCAATTATGAGCCTCCAATTTCGCCCCAAGCCCCTGCAAACAAAGCCCAGCTGATGGACGTTCTTACTGTTGCAAAACAGTCATTAACTTGGAGAACGGAGGATTAAAGCCACACTCTTCAAAGGTGAAGCGAGCGCAGCTCTAAATCAGGGTAATGCACTAGGTAAGAATGCTTAATCTCCAGGGATGGCCCCAAATCCCCATGACGTGCTTTCAAAGTTTTGCTTTGCATTTGGAAGTCTTGATGAGCAAAAATACACAAAGACCAGGGGTTTACCAGTCAACGATCTAAGCTGCCTGCCACTAGCCCGTATAGCATCTTCGTGCAAAATAGAAAAAGGTGACTCTTCCCCTGAAAAATCTAGCCATGAGCCCTGTGCAAGGCTTGTGAGTGCAGTGTGGGCTAGCCACTTGCCCCCTTGGCTAGGTGTCTTGTGCAGTGAACAACCTCCACAACTGTACCCTGTGGCCCAGAATCCAAGAGAGTCCTGGATGTTTTCTCACCGCCTTTCACAAGGAGTTCTGCTGCCAGTCCACCAAGAATAAAAAAGAGCAGTTGCATGGTTAGCTGTCAGCATTTGGTTGTACACAAATGTCAACTTCTTGAAATCCTGGCTTTCATGAATTGGCGTCCCCTGGGCAGGCTCAGCCCTTGCTGAGGAGAAGCCCGGGGAAGAGGTGTCCTGTTGGCACCTTGGTTTGTGCCTCAAGGTGGTGGTAGGAGCAAAGGGTGGCTCAATCTGGAACTTCCCTTCTTCCCTGGAAGGTAGTGTTTCTGGAGCTGCCAGCCTTGCTCAAGGGCCAGAGCGTCAATCTGCTGCAACATGGGAGTCGGAGTTTGTTCCCATCGTGAGCCGACAACATCCAAAAACGTGGGAGGACACCTTGGAGGGCAGAGACGGGCTGCAGGGAGAGCACGGGGCCGAGGAGGGAGTCCAAGCAGAGAGGGGGCCCCTCTGCCTCCTTGCGCATTTTTGTCTCCATTTCACAGAAGAAACTGAGACTCAGGAAGCCGCAAAGCAGCTTCCTGTTGTGAACAGAGAATTTCACCCCAACGTAATCGCCTGACGAAGCTCTGTCCAGACTCAGTAGGTTGTATTTTGCTCCTGCCATGGAATGTATTTTTTCCATACGTTACATTACCTCACTTAACCTTTGTGGGATTCCTACGTTTTTTAGACAAGGAAGGAATGAGTAGATACATTGAACAGAAAACCCAAAATAATAGTCGTTGTGACATCTAAGAGCTTATTTTTCTCTTTTGTAAAACAAGTTTAGAAATAGGGAGCCTGGGGTCAACAGAATGGCTCCACAGTCATCAGGGGCTCAGATTCCTTTTATCTTTTGCTCCACCGTCCTTAGCACCTCGTGGTTCAAGATGGTTGCTGGAGATCCAGCCATCATGTTCACATTCCAGGCAGTAGGCAGGAAAAAGGGAATGCACTGCCTATCTATTTATTCCTCAAGGAGCCTTCCCAGATGTCCTACCTAAGAATATTCACTTACATTTCATTAGCCAGCCCTAGCTGCAAGGGAGGCTGGAAAATTACAGTCTCTTCATTGAGCACATTACCTCCTGGGGTAAACGCTGGGCTCTGTTACTCAGTGTATAGTCAGGGTAGGCCGAGTGCTGAAATAATCTCCAGATCTCAGAGACTTGGTGAAATAAGCGTCACTTTGTGCGTCTATCACAGCATAACAGATTGAGTGGGGGCAGGTGCCTGCTCCACCAAATCTCTCAGAGACCCGGGCTGCTCCTGGCTTGTGGCCGCCCCATGAGCTGCCATGAGGATGGGGCACAGGGGCCAGGCCTGGAAAGGGCACACTCCAGCCCACTCTCATGTCATTGGCCAGAACTCAGTCAGGTGGCCCCCTAAAGACATGGACACCAAAGACAGGGGGCCTGGGAAACGTGGCTTTGCGCACAGAAGGAAGGGAGGCCCGTGGGCAGGGGAAGCACCATGCCGCTGGGCAGACAAGGAGCGGTTGGCAGGGCTGCGGAGAGGCAACTCACTCATCTAAGCCGAACTGGAATTCAAACCCAGGGACCCGAGGAGGAGGACCAGCTCGCCTCCTCGGGAGCGGAGAGTGGAGCGCCGGGCTCCACTGGGACGATGCTCAGGGCTCAGCGGCACCCCTTCCCCCGGAGCAGGAAGAGTCCCCGCCCTGGAAACACGGCCCAACCAGCCTCCCGCCAAACTTCCCCCGAAGGATACAATTAGTGGCCCTCCCCAGACAGCGGCCGAAAACACGGCCTCCCCCCCTGACCTGAATGGATCGTTTGTGGCTCGAATGACAGACAAATGCAATAATTAGGCCTATTTAGTAAAGAGGGGGTGAAAGGTCAGCCGTGGAGGCCAGCCGTCTCCTGTTACCGGCCTGGTGACCAGTCGGGGGATGTTTGTACAAGAAGCCGCCACTGGCCACTGCCGCCCGCCACCCCCGCTGCCGGCCGCCTCCCTGGGGCTTTCCGAGGCTGGGTTGAAACCCTGGGTTTGGTGTCCAGGCGGCCGCCAGGCTTGCAGGACCCAGCCGGCCCCTCCTCGGAGGGCAGCAGCCCAGACCAGGCTGGGGGCTGAGACGTCCATGCCCACTGAGGATTTCAGCCCAGGTGACCACCTGGGGATGTCCACGGAGGGATCAGGGAGAATGACTCGGTGTGTCCACCAGACAGGGGGTCAGGGCCTCCTCCTGCCCTGCGCTCTGAGTCCCCGCTTATCTCTTTTTTCTCTTTTCCCCTAAAAATCTGATTTTGTTTCATTTTAACCCAAAGCAGATGATCCGGCTGCTTCTCAGCTTTTCTTTGCTTCCTGCCTGGGAAGATTTTCCGAGGGTCCCTTGGGCCTGAGGGGTGAGGAGGGCAGGGCTGCTGGGTGTGGGCTGCACCGGGACCGCCTCCCAGTGGGCGACAAGAGGAAAGACATGGGTGGGGGCACTGCTGGGGTCTCCCTGCCCCTCCCCTCCTCCGGCTGCCTTTGCCCCCTCCCCTCCCCTCCCCCTCCTCCTCCTGGGCCAGGACAGCGGGGGCTGGAGGCTTCTTAGAGGACAAAGCCAGCACCGTCCCCGAGCTGTTGCCCCCGTCCCTCCCCCTGCACCTGCGTCGGGTCTCAGAGCAGGTGCTCGAGGCCTCACAGGGTGCCCCTCCACAAATACCTTCAAACGCCTGGGGAGGGGGACGAGTTCCTTCACAACTGTATTCAGCATCTCAGGTAGAGGCCGGGAAGCTGGGAGCCGCCCCTCCCTCACCAGCCTCCTCCTCTCCTGCCGCCTCCACCTGCCGCCCACTGAGGTTTACTCCTCAGCAGAGAAAAGAACAGGAGGCCCCGTGCCAGCCTGCATTCCTGGTGAGCTGGCAGGCCAGGGGTGCAAATACATTTCTGATCCCCTCAGCTAGGAACTTTGACGACTCGACAGGGGGCATTGCTAAGAAAGGAAAACCAAACCCACTTGCACTCCAAGGCCCTTCTTTGGGGACACAGCATCCCTTCAAGGACACAACACGTCCTGGTTAGCCTCCTGCTCCTAAAGCTGCTGATGGACCCATGAGGAGCAGCGCAGGAGCTCCCAACTCCAGGGGCCCACAGGTGTCAGCAGGCATCCGTGGGAAGTCTCCGGCTCTCTGGGACTCAGTTTCCCCATCCATCAAATGGACATGACTACAGGTCTCCTGTCTCAGGGTCGACATCAGGATCAACGGGGGGCAGACCAGCTTCGCTGGGGTCCGGGGCTCCCCATTTTCTCTTAATGATGATGCAAAGCCCGCCCAGGACAGGCCTGGTCCTTCTGGCTCCAGGGGACCCCTTGAAACCCCTCAGCCTCTCCCCTCTCACCTGCCCGGTCGTTCTTGACTAAAGGTGGACTCGGCTGGGGAGGGGGCGGAGCTGAGGGCCCTTGTCCTTGAGAGCAAGGCTTCCTCCAGCCTGGTCACTCAGGACAAACAACCTTCCCAACACTGCTGCCCCTCCGGCCTCCCAGCAGCCAGGAGGCCGAGGCGCCAGGCCAGAGCCGGTCTCCACCCAGATCTGGCAGATCCCACATCTGAACTCGCGGAGCCCTTGCTGGTGGCTGGGGCGTGGAGCTCAGTGCATTTGCTGTTAGACAAATGCAGCTTCCTGGTTCACAGAACAGAAGGATTAAAAATACACATATTTTCGAAAGCTTCAGTCTCTCTCCTGCAAACTGTCGTGTGACGCCTGCAAAGCGACCCGGGGTGAATTAAAGGTACAGAGATCGGAAAACTACGGGTGGGAGTGCCGAGGGGGAAAACACACAGGACATCCTGTCTGGGAGCGTGGGGGACCCAGAGGGGCGGCAGAAAGAGATGGGGACACGTGAGCCCCTGGTGCCTGCTCATTCGGCCGCAGGCAAATCCCTGCACCGAGCCCCGGGGGGCCGCAGGACCCGTGCAGTTTCCACGCCTCTGTGGTGAGGAGAACCAGAGGCCTCCTGGTTTGTTGAGGAGGAGGTTGCAGGCCCTCAAAAGCCCCCTTGACTCCCAGGGACAAGCCGGGGCCCTGGATGGGGTTATTTTTGTTTCATTGTGCAAATTAGGGTCCAAGTGTTGAAGCCACCACAATACATAGCCCTCGAAAAGGAAAACGCCGGAGATGAATTGGGCTAAGAGGGGAGAGACAGCCTTGTCCCAAAACATGATGAAATTCAACTGGAGAGCCACCGGAGAACCTCCTCGACCCGGCGAGGGCTCGGCCTCCCGCAGAACAAACGTCCGCCTGAGTAAATATTTCTGTCACGCAAAGATGCAAGATTATTTTTATAACTTGCAACCGAGTTAGCTCCTGGCTTCCAGGGACTGGCTTAATGATCCTTGTGTGAAACCACCGGCCTGATTCACTTCTGAGAGTCCCTGGGAGTCCTCGTGTTCGGGGCGGGAGGTGGGAGGAAGCGGGGCGAGGTGAGGAGGGCGCCACCGGACGCCTGCCTCGGCCGCCAGGGGCCTCGGACGCCGGGCAAGTTGTTGGCACCGTATCCCCCCATCTGGGGCTCATCCCGCGGCTCTCCAGCCCTGGCGGTGCCCCTGTCCCATTCACTACTCTGCCTCGATTACTTCATTTGCTCATCACACCCTCCCCACCATGGTGGAGCTACTGTGACCGCCCTCTTACAGATCGGGAAATTGAGTCACCAGGAGGCTAGGTCACCTGGTGAGGGCCGCGAAGTCAGCTGTGAAGGCAGGCGCCCAGCCACATCCTAACCGGAGGACTCAACCACCTTTGGGGAACGCAGAAAGCTGTTCGTTCAGAGCCTAGTACGCATCTGTTGGAAACCGATGATGTTGCCGACCTCCAACCGCTCTTGACCTACAAAAATGGCAGTTTCATGCACTTCAACCCGACCAGGAGCAACCGATGATGGGAGCAGCCTCCAGCGGAGCAAACCGCCAAAATGCGCTGCGCCAGCTGCGGCCCCGTGCGCGCAGGGTGAACGTTGGAAGTAATGACGGAGGAATTATGGCAACGCCTCATGAGAACACCATGACCTCGGGGGGACCGAGGTCACCTGCAGAGAAAGAGGAATCAGCTGGGCTGGGCAGCCACACTGGTTTTGAAGCTAGAGATGTAAAAGGATCATCTTTTTGCAGGTCCTATATTTTGCTTAACCCAACGTTAGGAAATCAGGCTTTTCAAGATGAGTTAAAAAATGTTAATCCCAGTCAAGCAAGCGACACATATTGATTTCAGCTCCTTGCGTGTTGCACCAGTGGAGTGTTGTGTTCATACCCAAGTCTTTGGAATTTTGAGGAAATAATCAGGCATTTTTGTCCCCATTTTAAAGATGTGGAAACCGAGAGTGGGGAGAGACGTGTGCCAGCACTAAGCCAAGAACCTACGCCTCGAAGTTCCTGAGCTCGTGCCAATGAATCAGAACCGTTTTCTTGTCTGCTCTTATTTCTTCCTAAAGAGCTTTGCGTTTCCGGCGCAAGGTCGCTGAAACCAATTAAAACGCTTAAGCTGGTACCTCACTCTCAACCTATGGCAAATCAGATTTAGTAATAATCTGATTTCAGCTCTCTTGTGGTGAGTTAAAAAAGAAAACTCTCTTTTCTGTGAGATTTTGGTTTCGGTGCCTAATTAGGTTGGTTCCACCATTATTGCGCTTTAAAAGGAAAACATGATTTTATAACGAACAGTGAAACCGCAGACGAGATGGTGTTGCAATTGGAATCGTTCAGATAAGCAGGAAAGTCGTCCCAGATGCTCGCAGGCTGGGGGGAGGGGGGGTCTCACCCCAAATCGGATTTAGCAGATGTTCTGATGTCTGGGGTTGTCCCAAACATTCCGTGTTTAAACGGCTGGCCCTTCCCTCGATTTTTGACTCTGTTTGAAGGGAACATTAGAAATGAGAGGGCAGGGATGGGTCAGACTAATCCGCATCTTTGCAGAATCCAACCTTGGCTGCGTTTCTCTCCTCCAACTTGAGACCCACGGGGCTGGCTCTTGGCGGCTCTCGTCCCCGCCCGCCCTCATGTCTCCTAGCTTTCTGGTTTCCACCCTGGTGCAGACAGAGATGATCCCCAAAGACCTGAATGCAGAGGAAAGTTCCAGGCCAGCTGCTCTGTATGGCAGACGTTCTGCTCAGATGCCCGGCCTGGACCGGGCGGCATCTTCACGACGGGATCCTCGGGGGGCTGTGTTTCCTGATACCTGGAGGCCCTCCTCCCCATGGCCGACACGCACACCTGACAGCTCAGTTCTCTCTGAAAACGAGGAGAAAAGCTCGCCCAGCCCCGAGGGCTGTGTTTACAGTGGAAGGTGCAGGCCGCAGGAAGTGGGCCCATGTCAGTCAAAACCGGGGCGGGGGAGAGGGGGGATGAAAGTGTGCCCCAAACACAGGAACGCCACAATTGAAAAAAACACTCCAGCCAAATCCCCACGGCTTTCCTTGCCCCTCCCACCATCCCTGCGTCTAGATCAGAACTTTGCACACAAAGTTTAAAAACCTTCATAAAAGTAGAAGAAAGAGGACTTTAAAATAAAGAGCTTTTCAAATAAAGTACATGAAATATGTAAGTGTAACTTACTACAAGTCAGTTTCATAATTATCTAGGATGCGCATTATCGAACGCAGTGACATCAACCAGCTAGGACTGTGCTTGTTTGAGAAGCATTTATTGAGCTCCGACTGTGAGAATAAACCAAAGACCCCTGCCCTCTGGGAGCTGCCCGGGTGGGGGGTGGTGAGGACAACAACAAATAAATAAACAGGAGGCCGGATGGTGACACGAGAGAAGCAAGTGGAGGAAGGGGGCCAGGGAACCGCAGTTTCAAGGAGGCTGCTAGGAGAGGGCTGGGATTTTTGTGTTTTCCTAGTCATTTAACATACTTTCTCACATCATAGTCGCGGCTACTCCCCAGCAGAAGTCATTGTCCCTTTTATTGACGAAGAGATGGAGGCCCAGGAGGTAATTTGCTGATGGCCCACCGGTGCCGGGCAGCTGGCCAGGACTGGCCCTCTCTGAACGTGAGGTCAGCAGATCGTCCCACCGGCTCCGTCCTGCTGGGGCCACTGGGTACATCTGACAGCGAAGGACCCTCACCTCTGCCCAGAACTTTACAAAGTGACAGCACGGCCTCTGGCATGATGTGCTCTGCAGAGCTCCAGCCAGAGCGGCCATAAAGCTGAGCGCGTGAGGATTTCAACGGAGATGGAGGCGTTTATCACAGGAAACCCTCCTTATGCTGTCACCTCCACCCTCTGCTGCCCTGCGTGACGGCGGCTGCAGATCTTGCCTCAAGACTAGGGGACAGAGAAGGGGACCAGACCAGCCAGGGATCTTAAGGAGACAGGCAGTGGCCTCTTGGTGTCTCTTCCACTCGTCTGTTTGTTTTTATTCTTTTTTATTTTGAAAAGAACAGCATCTGAGCGGGCCTGCTGTTTGACTCACTGGAGCCGATTTTTGATGGACAGGGCGGGTATGAGGAGATGGCAGAGGCATCCCCGGCCTCCCCCATTGCAGCGTTTTGCGGTCTGTAGCAGCAGGAGGAGCCTGTGGTGGGCAGGGACACATGCCCTTGGCCGTGGGGAGCCTGATGTTTGCTCAGACAGGCTCATCAATGCCTCACCCAGCCTCCGCTTTGAGAAATTTCCTGGGTGAAGCTTTCTTCCTTTTATATATATTCAAATACATCCCTCCCCCTTTTTATTTATTTTTTTGGTGAGGAAGAATGGCCCTGAGCTAACATCTGCTGCCAAACTTCCTCTTTTTTTTGCTTGAGGAAGATTAGCCCTGAGCTAACATTTGTGCCAATCCTCCCCCATTTTTTGTATATAGGTCTCTGCCACAGCACGGCTGATGAGTGGAGTAGATGCACACCTGGGATCCAAACCCGTGAACCCAGCCCAGGGAAGCAGACTGAGCAGAACTTTAACCACTCGGCCACAGGGCTGGCCACCCCTCCCTCTCTTTAATGAGGAAAAGAATAGATGCTTATTTAAACAAATTCAACCAATATAGATGAAAACAAAGAAAAAGTATGTGTTTCCCTCTCCTGACTCCACACCCTCCAGAGAAAACCACTGCTGGCAGACTAGGGAATAGCATTCAGAATTTTCCTATAGTTGTTCAAAGCTTTTTATTTTGTTCTTTCTTTACAAAAGGGAATTGCCATGTACATATTGTGCTTCAACTTGCTTTTTCACTTAGTAATTTACCCTGGACACCAGTCAAAGTCAGAATAAAAAAAGACATTCTCTTCCAATCTGAGTATTGAATTAATTCTGTGAACCAACCAGTCGATGTAATTTCTTAAAGTCAGTCTTTTCCTTTGAGCAGTGAGAATCACATAACCTAACCCATTTCACCTTTTCCTTTGGCTGCCAGGAAGCTCAAGTTAAATTCCACTACTAACTGGAAGTCATTAATTCCTTCCCCGGTTCTCTCCTAACATTCAGTGGGTAATACCGCTCAGCACCTTCCACATTGTAACTTTAGAGCTATTTTGTACAAGTGTTCACTACCTGCTCCAGGTTATAAGCTTCTTACAAGCAGGACCCATGTACTTTTCATCTTTGCACTTTCTTCCTCCATCCAGTGCCCAGCGTATGCATGATGGATTTTGTTTAATGACTGATGAAGGTACCTGCAATGCCCAGTATCATCTGTGCCCCTCTCCTTTTTCACTGGCGTTTGTTCTGTTAGAATTTTTCAATTATCCTGGTTTCTATTATGCTTTGTTTTAAAGGATGTGTTATTCTGGGAACCGTGTGTGATATACAACTTAATTATGCTTAAAAGTAAAGAAAGATCCATCAGGGCGCTGGGGCGAACTAGCGAGTCACTCCCAATCATCCCAGAGGGATGGACGTTGCTTTCTGCATTTTTGTTTCATTTTAGACAATTATATCACCAGAAAACAAACAATGGTATTTACAAACCATTAATTATTCGATTTTAAAGAGTTATAACAAGAAAGCAAAAAGGAAAGAGGGGGGAGTTTTTATTGGACAAAAATAGTTGACTAAATGCAGTAAAATGAAGGCAGGGAACATATCACAGAAACTATGCCCCAACGGTGAAATGACCCTGGTGCCCAGACAGCCCGAGCAGAGAGGGACCCGATCATGGTCCGTCATTTATTCAAGTAACTGTTGGCGCCTCTCATGTGCCGGGCTCTGTGTTAGGCGACAAATAGGACAGACCAGTGCCCTTCCAAAACAGGAAGCTTCCAGAATGTCTACATCAGAGGGGCTTGGGGCATCGAGCTTGCTAGGAGAGAGTGGAGGGAAGCATGTGGCTTTACCCAGGCTATTTGGGGGGTTTGGGGGAGTCTGGTGGAGAGTGGGAGTGGAGCTCTGCCTCCCCCCGACCACCTCTCGGGTCTGCAGTGCCTGAGGAGCTTGAAGACCAGCTGGGGAACTCGCCCTGGGAAATTCCCCCTGACTCTGTGGCTCCTAACGCCAAGGAGGACGGTCCCTCTGCTTCTCGACAAGCTCAACTCCGTGGAGACCTGGGGGCAGTGTCTGCAAAGGAGACCACCCCCAGCCCCTTTCCCTGCAACCTGCTCCTCCAGTTCACCTCATCTCACCACGAGTATCAACAGCCCAGCTGTATCGGTGAACCAAAGCTGGACCAGAGAGTTGCTTCCTCCCTGGGAGATCTCCCCAAGGCCATGATGCACCTCGTCAACGATGCAAAGCCCGGTGGGGCCCAAAGATGCCCAGCGATGCTCATTAATGCCCATTGATACCCAAAGATGCCCAGTGACAAGCAAAGATGTCCAGCAATGTCCAGTAATTCCAGTGATGCCCAGTAATACCCAATGAGGTCTGATGTTGTTTGCAATGCCCTGTGAAGCCCAGTGATGCCCAGTGGTCAGGGCCCTTTCCTCAGCCCCAGTGCCAGCCCACTCTGAGCACACTTCCCTGCCACACAGCCAGGGAGGCTCCTGGTTCTGTCCCGTCTCACCTCCCTCGGATCTCCCCGCCGAGCGCCGTGGTCCTCCCTCCCAGGCTCCGATGTTTCAACCCGGCTCATACTTGTGGACAGTCGTCATTCCTGCAAGCCGTCCGTGTTTAGCTCTTGCAAAGCCTTCCTGACAAATCCGTTCAGCTCCTTCCTTAATCATCCCTGTTGCGATCCTCTAAACAACCTCCAATTTGTTGACATCTCCCAGGATGTGCAGCCAAGAGCTGTACACAGAACCCAGGTGCACTTTCAACAGCCCCAGATAAGGAGGGGCCGGGGGGGGGCAGCACCCCTTCCTCGGCCGAGCGCGCAGCGATAAGGCCGCCAGCGAGGAGGCAGACTCCCAAAGTAAGCTTTCCCGTGCAGATGGCAGTGTGGACAACGCTGGGCGGGAAAATGTCACTTGTCCTCAAAGTTCAGGGAGTTTTCATGAGTCCTTACTTATTATTCAGTCGATATATGTTCATTATAGGAAAACGAGAGAGCACATACGTGCAGAAAGAAAAGGGGAAAAACATCTGTGATGCCATCCCCAGAGACAGCTAGAGCTGGTGTGGTGCCCCCGTCAGCCCAGGGCACAGATTCTGGAGTGAACCACCTGGGTCTAAGTCACTTCATCACTCTGCCTCAGTTTCCCCATTCTGAACAGGATGCTAACAACAGTACCCAGCATTGTGAAGGTAACGGGCTCAGAACATAGATGAAACAAGGTCACTCTAACGAAACACAGCAACATCAATGGTGTCTCAAAGACTCCCAGATCAACGACCTGTTTTCTCCTTCCAGGGGGCGTTCCCATGCATTTGCCACTTTAAAAACTGCATGGTAGTATTTACAGTGTCTTTCTCAACTTGTTTTTTTAAAAAAAACTTATGGATTATTGTGGACTTTTTATGTCAATAAAGACTCTTCCTCAAATTACATTTAGTAGCACAGAACATTCCAGAGGATGAAAGTAGCCTGCGGTTTAACACTTTCTATATTGTTGCCCTTTTGGGCTGGATCCAGCTTTTTTGGCCATTACAGAAGGCTTTGATGGCTCTCTCCGTAGCCTGACCTGTGCCCACACCTTCATTAAAGTCCCAGGAATCTGTGCCTGGAAACACACACGCGTGAATGAACGTGCCACCAAACTGCCCTTCTGGAAAGTTCTCCCCACCCCTACACTCCCGCTGTGCCGGACTGTGTCTGTCTCAGTGACAGACTTTTAAAGCTTGACTTCCCCAGATCACAGGCTCTCACTCTGGGCTGCTCATCAGAACCACATGGGACGCTTTTCAAAAGGAGAATCTTGGGGCCAGCCCCGTGGCCGGGTGGTTACATTCGCGCACTCTGCTTTGGGGGCCCAGGGTTTCACCAGTTTGAATCCTGGGCGTGGACATGGCACTGCTCATCAGGCCGTGCTGAGGTGACATCTCACACAGCACAACTAGAAGGACCCACAACTAAGAATATGCAACTATGTACCAGGGGGCTTTGGGGAGAAAAAGGAAAAAAATAAAATCTTAAAAAAAATAAAAAGGAGACTCTTCTTCCTAACTCCCCAGGTGGTTACAGTGGCAGAGAGGCTGGGCAGCCACCCCCCAGTTTGCTGGCTCATATAGTCCCAAGTCCATGTGGTTAGAGGTCTCTGTTGAGTCACAATAACTTGCCAGACTCTCTTCTGGGTCCGGGGGACACAGCCAAAGAAGCTCCCGTGCTCAAGGGGTTTCCATTCGTGACTCACATCTTTGACGACCAGCCGGGAAAGCCGCGCTGCCTGGGGGAGGGGGCTGTGTCTCTGCTCTCTGCAGAGCCGGCTTGGGGGCGAACTCTTCTGCTTGGCACCCTGCATCTTGTCTCCGATTCCTAGGCCAGCCTGAAACAGCAAGAGCCTATGTTTGAAGAGCTGACACGCACTGGCTGAGGAACAGGCACAGGCTGCTCGGGGCTGGCGGCCAGCCGGGGCCGTCACTCTCCCCTCCTTCCTGGTGGCCGTTCCAGGTGAGATCAAAGACAAAGACCTTCCAAACGCAGACGCCCCGCCCTCCACCATCACTTGCCCAGTGGCAGTATCAGTGGGGAGTGGGCCTCTCTGGGGAGCAGCAGAAGGCCATCTGCCACCCCCCGCAGGGCAGGGGGCAAGGATGTGCTGAGCCCCTCCCATCCCCTGCAGTTACGTTCTTCTGAGATGGCTCCAGAATCAATGCCTGCCCAGCCAGGACTTACAGATCTGGTCTGATGGGTGCTTTTCACCACCAAACCAATCCCATGGCACGAGTTACACACCCCAGGCATTGTTCATTGGTTAGTCCATTCATTCATTCATAACGTTCCCTTTTTCCATGCTCCGTCCCTAGGCCAGCAGGACCAGCCCTTGTCTGATCTCCCCTGGCTGGCCTGTGGCAGAGCGGGGGGGCGAGAGCCCTGGCCGGCACAAGGCCATCCACGCAGTAGGTGCTTAAGAAACATTTGTTGGTTGTTGAGTGAATTAGCTCATCTCGTTTGGGCTCTGAGCATCCACAGAACATCACCCACGTGCCAGACTCCACGCTCAGACTGGGCGCTGAAGACAAACATGAGGTTTGTGGCCTGGTGGATGGAGTACGGGGAGAGAACACAAGTCTGAATTAAGACCTCGGCACTGCAGGGACCTTGGGCCCTGTCAGCATGGCCTGAAGATCTGGGGGCCATCGATATTAGCAGATCCTTACTTGTTCTCATAGGGAGCAAGCCAAAGCACAGCACAGCAGTGTGAAGGGCCTCCTAAATTTTATTTATTTATTGTTTTTTTTCCTTTTTCTCCTCAAAGCCCCCCAGTACATAGTTGTATATTCTTCATTGTGGCTCCTTCTAGTTGTGGCATGTGGGACGCTGCCTCAGCCTGGCTCGATGAGCAGTGCCATGTCCGCGCCCAGGATTCGAACCAACGAAACACTGGGCCGCCTGCAGCGGAGCGCGCGAACTTAACCACTTGGGCCAGCCCCGTAGGATTTCAATTACACACCTACCGCACTTTCCTTTGGGAATTTGGGGGCACAGAGACCATAAGCCCCTCTCAAATAATTTGCATTGAGGAAAGGCTCCCTGAGCGAGAACGCAGCCCAGCTCAGGGCGAAGTCGACCTTTTCTTAAAGCCCAGCCAGGGTTCTGACAGCGCAGGCTGCATTCAGAAATGCGGGCAGCGCATGAGCGAGGCGAGGGGCTGGCCTCAGGCCCGGGAGCCACAGAATCCGATGGCGGCCCTCGCGGGCTCAGGCTCTGGCGGACAGGCCTCGTGGTCAGAGCCCGTGCTGAGTGGAGAGCGAGCGGAGTCTCCAGAAAGGTTAGTTCTTCCCTCTGGATCTTCATGAGTCAACGTTGACTCAGAACAATAGAATCAACAAGCCCACGTATCTGAGCATCAACCGCAGATGTAAAATGCGTCCCTCGGCTGGAGCGGGAGAGAGGTTTGGCTAGGAGAAAGTCGAGAATTAGTGCAGACACACACGTGAGATTATCCCCCTTTTTCCTTAAGATAGTCCTCTCCATGAGTGAGTGGTGGCCCGTGTTGGACAGCTTGGGGTTGAACAGAGCCGAGGCCACGGCAGCCCAGATTGCCCTGGTTTCCAGACGAGGCCTCCATGGTCTTGTAGGCAGCATGGTCGAGGGATCAGGGTGTCGGCAGCCTGCAGAATGGGATGCAGAGCACAGGGCCCCTTGGTCTGAAGTTTAACACTCCGTCCAGAGAGAGTAGGACAGACAGCCAGAGAGAGGGATGGAGAGACAGAATACTGAAGAGAGAGAGAGAGGAGGGGAGGAGAGAGAAGACAAGAGATGAAGAGAAACAGAGAGAGGTACACACACACGCGCGTAATAATCAGAATAAAGGGCAGAAAGAGAAAAAGGGATGCAGAGAGAGGACAGGGCAGAGAGACAGACACAGAGAGATCAGAAAGAGACCAAGAGAACCAGACAGAAAGCCCCAGAGAGAAGGCGTCCGCGAGCAAGACCATTTCTCCTCTCACGTCTCTGTCCCGTCGTCACATGTGGTGGGTCCATGGGCTGCAGCCCCTTTCATCTTGAACAGAAAATATGTGACCTTTAGAGATCCAGAACTTTGCAGATTTCTGCAGCCTTCTGAAGAAGCTTCCATAGGCAGCTCCATCCAGGAGCACCCATCCTCAGGGCTTTCAGAAGCAAACTGCCCCCTGAATTCACCCAAACAACTTTTGGGGACCCAGGGCCCTGGCTCCTCACCCCAGAGCCCTGGACATGAGGCGAGAATCCAGTGTCCCATGGGTCTTGGGTGGGACCGCCCAGGTGGACTAGGGACGAGCTGACCCTCCCATCCCACATCAGGGGTCTCCAGGCGTGGCTCCTGGGGTGGGGTCCCAGTGGGGCCTCCGGGAGTTGTTGGTGTGTTAGGACTCTTTTCTGGGAGAAGACAACCAAAGAAATACCTCTTACTTTTGCTCAGTCTTTGCAGACAGGTCAAAATGGAGCCGAAGGGTGTGTGGTTTTCAATTGGCTAAATGTTAAACCAGCATCTACTGGAAAACCAAGGGCATAGTTGTGAGCGGCGGCCCTGGGGCTCCGCATGCGGCCACCTTCCCCCAGGAGACTCCTGGGCTTCAGCCACACGAACGCCCAACGTCCCAAGAAGGCTGGGGAGGATGGTTCTGCCAGAGAGCTGGGGTTGGGTCCAGACGTGGGACATTCGGCATGAATGGGCTGAGATGCTTAGGAGAAGGAGGAGGGAGAGAAGAAAGAGGGAAAAAGAAGAGAAGAGAAGGAGAAGGAGGAAGAAGAGGAAAGAGAGGAGGAGCAGGGGGAGGAGAGAGAACAGAACCAACCAGTGGAAACGCCTCTGCCCGCTTTTCCCTGAGTCTCCCCGGAGCTTTCTGCGAGGTGCTCCTGAGCGGATGATCAATCCCACAAACCCTTCGTGAAACCTGTGAAATGAAGGGGAGGGACTTGGTGTGACGTCCATCCCTTCCGGCTTGGATATTCTAGAATTCCGTGAAATCGTCACACGCTGGGTCATACGCAGGGCCAGCAACACCGATGGTATCGCGCCCTGGCGCGCACTGCATTTGCAGTAAACGAATATTACTTCATTACAAGAACAAATCATTATTATTGTCACATGGAGGGCAAATGGGGCCCAAGGATTATTAAAACCATACTTCCGAGGTCTATCAGCTCCTGTACGAAGACATCCATCTCCCCTCCCAGGCAGCTAAGTCTGGAGAAATCCGCTTTTAATTACCCATTGGCATTGACTTAATGTACCATAGCTGTCTTATCACATTTAAAGTACATGTCTACTTAAGATATTTAATCTAAAGTGATATCCTTCATTTCCTCATGGTTTCCAAAGTTTACGTTAACTTTAACCTGCTAGTTTGCAAACGCATTCTCTTTGATTACCTCGAGTCAAGTCCCACACTTTGTCTCAATTATTCCTGGGATAAGACCCCTGCTTAGGTCTGGCATCGCTGCCCTGTGCTCACGGAACACAAATGACAGTGGTCTTGCGTTTGTACGGCATCTGTGATTTAGATCAGGCCTTCCAAAAACACGTGGTAATTATAACGCTGGCCTGCATTGCTTGAGCGCTTGCTGTGTGCCAGACACGAGGAAGCGTTCTACATGCTTCGTCTCCCAGCGTCGCCCCAACGACCCGGTGGTCAGGTGCCATTGTATGTTCATTTGCCCATGAGGGATGAGGCCCTGGTCACACCGCTGGTGGGCAATGGCACCCAGAGCCCACCCTACATCGGTCTGCCTCCTGAAGCTACTCTTTGAAACGTGGTGCCCATCTGGACGGACGTCATGCCACTGATGTGGCTGGGAGTGGAAGAGTGGGTGGATGGGAGACTGCCACGCACTGCCAGAGCATTTCTCCGCCCTCCCTCACCCTGAGCCTCTGGGTGGGCAGAGCAGGCGTCCTTCAGTCCCCATTTGCAGCTCCGATCAGAAGCAGCAGGACCAGATTTGACCTGTAGAGTTTGACCCCAGGGTTCAAGGGCTAAAGCCCCAAGCGACGCTGCCCTCTGACGCCGAGGCCACCCCATCCATCCTTTTCTCGAGCAGCCCTGGAGCCAGGGAAGGAGCACACCCAGCATGCGTTCTGTCTGTCCTCGGGGATTCTTTGACTCGAATGACATCTCTCCCCAAAGGCAGCGTGAATCGTAGGAATTCCTCACGGTTTATCAACTCTTTGTTATCACCCACACCCCAGCCTCTTCTGGTTTGTTGTATTTCAGAGAAGGAACTGCTCTTTTTAATTTTATAAACTTTTGTTAACAGCCTAATTTTTTGTTGTTGTTTTAGAAAAGAAAATCTATGGATATTTCTACTTAGAAGAGCATGACACATTAGAATGACAGCACAGTGACGAAGAGCTCAGATTCCGGGGCCGAACTGCTAGGTTTGAGCCCTCGGTCCCTGAGACAAGCCGTGAGCTTCGCTGTTCCTCTGCCTCTGCTTCTGCAGAGTGGGGATGGCCGGCCGCCTCCACGGGGAGGACCCCACGGGGAGGACCCCACGGGGAGGACCACCCTCAGGACTCAATGAGTTATTCTGCATGTTAGTCTGCCTAAGTTAGCCATGGTCGTGTGAGTGTGAGGCTTTTTATTATTATTATTGATTAATCCACAACATGCTGCTTTATACCAGGTATTTGATAAAACAAAAGCTCAGAACCCGAACCCACCGACGTTGCTGGTGAGGTTATAAAACGGAACCCCACTTAAGAAGGTGCCTTCCAGATCATTTAAATACCCCAGATTTGTCGGCTGTCTCAGATGGGCAGACAGGTACTGTCGTTTCTCCTTTTCTGGACAATTGATTCAATTTATAATATGAAACTATAACGCAAATTATTCTCAGTCTTTTAGTAACGAAAACCCAGTCACGTTAACTTCGTCCCTTCTTCTTGAAGCCTCCAGCCACCAAACTTTATTTTAACGTCCTGCTTGCATCTCAGGATTTTGCACAAGAACTAACAAAATACTTACTCAAAAGTAACATTTTGAGCGTGCCCCGTGTGCCAGCCTGTGCCAAGGAGTTTCCATGCCTCATTTCCTTTAAGGAGGCAGGCGCCCCATTTATAGATGAGGAAACTGAGGCACCCAGGAGTTAGGTGAATTTCCTGAGGGCATGCGTGGAGCCTGCATACTGAGGTGCAACACTACAGTGTAGAAGATGGGAGAAACAAGTTCATAACCGAAGCCCGCAACTGTCAGAGAAGAACGCGTTGCTCTGATGTTTCATGGAGGAAAAAGGGCTGTTATCCCTAATTCCACCAAAGAGCTTATAATACCTAAAACCACAAAAAATAGACATGTGTAACTATGTTAGTTCCCCACTGACTAAAACAATGCTCATTCGTTACTCTTTTGAGCGTGCTAAAGATACATTTTTTGCAGATTTACACAACTGGTAAGATTAGCTGGAAGTTTCGCTCCTTTATAACTCTTTCCTTTGTGATGCACTGGATGTCTTAAGTTTCAGAGAGAATTTTACAGTTTCTCAGCTTTTGCAAAAACAAAAGTTCTTCCTGTTAAACTTCAACAGTGAGTGCTCACAAAGAAAATGTTTATGACCTTCCCCGAATTATGGATGAAAGGGGTTCAGGCAGCGGCATCACCAGGATCCTGCCCACGAAGCCGTGGGGCTGGGAATTCCTAAGGCGCTCTGTCAGGGCTCAGGGGTTGAGGACCCCTGAAATTTTGTGTGGGCTCTGGGAATGTCCTCTTCCAGACACAGGCTCCAGGCTCTCTTTCATCTTGTTCTCAGTGCGGCTCATGACTCACACACGGAGAACAGGCCACCCCAATCCCCCCTCCCGGGGCGGGACGCCACCCACCACCGCTCCACAGCAAGCTCATCCTGGAGCTAGCGCTGGCCCCGCCTCGCGTCTCCCGAGGAAAGGGTCTGGCTGCTCTCCTTCCTCTGGTCACCAGCGGGTCAGTATTTGGAACCCACCAGGAAGTAGGTACTTGGGTTAACAAAAAATGTCTAATATTTTTGACCTAATTTCAGGAAATCACAAATAACCATTCCAGAGCAGCTATTCTATTTTTTTCCACCGGGAAAGGAAGTTTGCACACTTTAAAACTTTTTTTTAATCATAGAGGAATAGTAAGATAAATTACAGCACATCCATAAGATGACATATTAGGCAACCACTGAAATAACGTTTATAAGGGACCTTTAGTGATTGGAGAAAGTGCTTATGAGATATTGGCAAGTGGGAGGGAGCCCCACGATGTAAAATTCCTGACACTGGTTTTAAGGATGCATGGTAAAACACACGCACACACATACACGCATTAAAAAACACAACACATTGAGAAGAAATTTACTGCCATGTTAATAGTGGCTACTTCTGAGTGGTGAAATCTCATGTCTCTTTAATTTTCATTTTTATACTCTCCTAAATTTTCTCCAAAGAGAGAGTATTATAATAGAAACCAAAGGATTATAATAAAACACCGTCTTTCTCTAAATGAAAAGATTGTTGAGTGAGGTAGAAAGAGAAAATTGGGAGTGATCATGTTGTAAGTAGGAAGGTTTCAAAATGATCTTTAAAAGCTTAAACCCAAGCCTTCTAAGTTTTATTCTTCCTTTTGAAAAACAGCAGATCCTGTTCCATGTGCTTATTCATTGCCCATGTAAGCAACCCAGCGGAGGGACGGCTGCTGCTCTCCCTGTCGGCTATAGGACACGTGGCCGGGTGAGCTGCACAGAGCTGCGTGGAGAGCTCTGAAGGGCTCCCAGCTTCACCTCCTTTCCCCTTCCCCTCTGTGCACCAGGGCCTAGAAAGCCAGGGGATCGAAACTCAAATCCAGTTTGTGCTATCCCCATCCAGGCTCAGGGCGTCTTGTTTTGTCTAAAAAACAAGAGAGGCTGAAGTTGGCCTTGGGACAGAGTTTCCAGAATGCATGAAGTAGGCGATGGGAGGTCACTGCAGACCCGCTTTGCAGGATGTTCCAGGCCAGAGGCAAGCCCAGGGGCGCCAACGGGAGACGCTGACCCCGACCTCCCTCCCCCAGCCAGGGTCCTTGCCCCCACCCCAGAGCCGCCCCACAGCAGCCCCCAGCTCTCTCTCTCTCTCTCTCTCGTCCACTGTTTTCCCAAACTGGTGCGTCTGTATGCAGGCCCCGGGGTCAGCAGTGAGCGCGGTACAGCTCCGTGGAGCTCACGCAAGGGCCCTCTGCCTGAGGATGGAGTAAACAGTCTCCCGAAAGGTCACTTCTTCAGGCTCTGGCTCCAGCGGCCAGAGGAAGCTGCAGTCATTTTTCAGGGCTGTAAATGCCAAAAGAAAAATGCACTGAGTCACAGCTTTCCTCCGTGCCCCTGCTCAGCCCAGCGCCTTCTCACAAGGCATTTCCTTGCCAAATAAAGCTTCTTTTTTTCCGCTTGAACCCGGAATAGACCTCGAGTAACCTTTGCTCAAGGGTCTTGGGATACAAGCTTTTAAATTTAGTTTGCAAGCTGTGGTGGTTCCCAGCTAGCAGGCCCCGGCCCCCAGAGGGGAGCGTCTGCACCACCCTCGCCTTCTCTTTACACGCTAGACTGACTAAAAGGTTTGGGCCCAGGGTGGACTCTTTACTTTAAAAGGCATCATCACAGTTTGCACTCTTTTTCTTGTTTTTATTTTTTTGGTTACGTTTTGTTGGGTTTGGTTTGAAACAAGATGAAAGATTTTATTTCTATGGCCCAATCTTCCTCAGATTAGAAGCAGCGCATAGCTTATCCTGTTACTTATATGTCCTGAGGACAGAGAAGTGCTCAAGAAAACAGAAAGGGTGAGATGAAATTTAAGGATTAATTTCGGTGAAACTGAGAAGTCTCCTATCCAATTAAATGTTTCTTCCCCACTGTCCAAATAACAGACATCTATCTCGTAGATGAACATACCCCCTTTAAAAAATGCATATGCTCCTGGTAGAGGGCAATTATTTAAGTTATTGGACTAATTTATACTAAAATGTGATTGACTGATGCTAGAGCCTTTCTATGGGAGACCAAGGGCTGGACACACAGAGAATGAAGTTTTGAAGAATAACATGAAGCCTAGGTGGGTAGCTGGGAAATGGGTGGCAGGTAATCAGAAAGGCAGGGCCAGAGAGAGAACAAATGAGGTCATAGCAAACTGTGCCTCCATTTTGCTTAAGGGCATTTCTTCAGGTGGAAAATGTAATTTCCAAAAACATCTCCCAGCGGGGGAAAAAATGGGAATGAGTGCTTTGGACTACTTTGGGGTCTACACCAATGAAATGATACTTTAGACATTTTTGCCTTATGTAACCTACGAACCAAAAACCAATGGACCGGTGACACCCTGAGTCATCTGGGACGTCTTTGAGGCTGGGCTACGGGCCCCTGCTTCTCATAGCCAGAGGAGCCAGCAGGGCTCTGGGCTTAAAGCCCAAGGGCACTCATGTCTGATGGTGGCTCGCGTTTCCTTGGACAGAAGAAGAAAGTGTCTGCAGGAGGCGAAGTCTTTACAGTAATCGATAGTTTGGGACCATATTTTCTTTTTAACTTAGACCTCTAACCAGCTTAAAGTGTCCTCTGTGAGCCTCTTAAATGGTGCAGTTTCCACGTGTCTGAGAGACACCACAGCTCAGCTGCTCACTCTGTTGCTTTATGGCCGTGTGACCTTCGGCAAGGACTTCACTTGTGTGTTTCAGCGACCTTGACTGGAGCAAGATGGAAACAGTATTATGTGTTCCCAGAATTGTCTGAGGCTGTGACACTGTTCCCTGAAGGGCTTGGCGCGGTTCCTGACGCAGCGTGGCTATTGCAGATGTACTGTCTTTTAAGGGTTAACAAAGCAGAGCTGGGAAGGCAGAGGACCACCCCAGGCAGTGGTGAGCTCCCCATCTACAGCAGTGTTCAAGTGAAGAGACAGGCTGATCTCTTTTGAGAGAAACAGCTGAGCTGATTCAAGTACTTGATGGTGGATGGATGGAGGTGTGGGGCCGGGGCTGGGCCTGTGGACCATCAAAGACCTTTGCAGCGTGGAGATCGGGGGCCAAACAGCTGTCCCAGCTCACAGGGGCATAATCAACTGACAAAAATGTGCAGGGCGGTTTTTTAAGACAAAAGAGTAACAATGGGATGCCACTTTCTACCTAGAGTATTGGCAGATCGAAAGGATTGGGCGACACCCAGTGTGATGCAAGGATGGGAAACGGGACCCAGGGGTAGCTGGTTTGTGGAAGGAAAATTGTGCTAATTTGCTGGGACACATCAAAAAAAAATTTTTTTTTTAGGAAGATTAGCCCTGAGCTAACATCTGCTGCCAATCCTCCTCTTTTTGCTGAGGAAGACTGGCCCTGAGCTAACATCCGTGCCCATCTTCCTCTGCTTTATATGTGGGACGCCTGCCACAGCATGGCTTGCCAAGCAGTGCCATGTCCCCACCCAGGATCAGAACCTGCGAACCCCGGGCCGCCAAAGCGGAACGTGCTCACTTAACCGCTGCGCTACCGGGCCGGCCCCCACATTAACATTTTTAATGAGAGCGTTGTATAGTTCAGTTATTCCACCTGTAGGAATTTCTCCCAAGGAAATATTTAGGCAAATGTGCAACGGATGTTCACTGGGGGGTTGCTCATAACGTATAACAGCCAAACTTAGACTTTTTCCAAGTGCCAAATCTGGAGGCCATGGAACACACACAGTTATGTCGAGATGACATAGATCTACATTCACCGACACGGAAATGCATCCACGCCACGTCGTGGAGCTCTGCAGAAACGCAGTCAGCAGCATCCCGAAGGACGGACCCCATTTTATCAAATAGCACGGTCATCCTTGCGGCTATAATTTGCATAGACAGATGTCTAACGAAATCTTACCAAAATATTATTCCTGGGTGATGAAATAGTGGGTGATTATTCCTTTTCTCTCTAGACTTCGATGACTTTTTCTTGCAATTTTTAATAAGGGATTTTTTTAGAGTTTCAAAAGAGTTTATACATTCTATTTTGAAAATAAAGATGAAATAACCAGCTGAGTCCTGCAGAGACTCCGCAGCTATCACATCTCGGCCTGATCCACCCAGTAAGATGACATTCCAGGACAGGGAACTTTCGATGGTGACGGAAGACAGTTGATGGATGGCAGAGCCGGCCGCCTATCTGGGCTGATGGAGTGATAACCCCTCGCACGGCCTGGCTCGCTGAGGACCACAGGGCTGGCCACAGACCGCGCAGCCCCCAGCTCCCTCGCGAGTAAACAGGAAGCAGAGCCAGCGCTGAGAGCAGACAGGACCTGGCCCCCTTGCTCCACACAGACCGAAATTCCCAGGAAACAGGCAGCGGGCGTGGACGCTGCACACCGCGGGGGCCAGAGTGGTGAACCAGGCTCCTGAGCTCCCCCCAGGTGGAGGGACAGATGGAGTGACAGAGGAGGATGCAGTGAGACAGCCAGACAGAGGGACAAGGACAGAGCAAGACAGAGACCCACAAAGGGAGAAACAGGACGACAGACTCCTTTTGGGCAGGGACCTTTCTCAGGAAATAATCATGGGAATGAGGATGTAAAATGGCGAAACCCTGAAAACTGACTCACTTCCGCCCACGGGGGACTCTGGTCACGATCACTCGCTGCCTCACGGAACCAGCGATGGCCCCGTAGTCTCAGAGGAGGCTCCCCTGCGGGTCCACCCGACGGGGCGCAGGCTGGCCCTGGGAGACAAGCCCTCTGTTCTACTCACAGTAGGTGGGTTTAAGGGCGATTGAAGGAGAACGTGGATGTCCAGCCATTGAAAAATGTAAAACTCCACACCAGCACACAGTATCATGTTTATCTTCTAGAATTCCTTTGAGTAAATTAAACCAAATCCGAGGTTACTTTGAGTTAAGAAAGAATTCACAAAAATTAGCTGTTAAACAAGGCAGGGAAAAAAATCTCACAGAAGGTGTCCTGTTTGCAAGGTTTATTTCATTTTTTCTTCCTTCCTTCTTTCATGCACAATTTGTTTTTGAGCTCTCCCTGTGTTGCAGGCTCTGTCCCGTCGCAGAGGCTGGTGCCATGGACGAAAGACAGCTCCCTGCCCCCACAGGGTTTATTTTCCACGGAAACAACCACCATCAATGGGAAGTCTGTAAAAGATGTGGCCCCACGTGGCCGTGGCAGCCAGTGGTTACGTGGCTGATCAATACCAACTGAATGGCTGCTGTGAGCTGTCGTCATTCCGGGAGTGGGGATGGAATGAATGTGGCGAAGTCGGGAAGCTGAGCCCCGAGGCCTGGAATCGACCCTGTAACGTCAGGCTTCTGAGCGCATGCCACGCGCACGCACACAGACGCCCGGCTGTTTGGGCTGATTGGCACCTATGGGAGGGGGTCCTGACTTCACAGGGTACAGCTCAGCCCAAGCCACACAACGTATTTTCTCAACTTGTCTGTTTCCAAGATGAGCAGCTCTATGGGCTGTTTTGTGACAAAAGACGCAAAAACATCTGCATCTTACAAAAATGCCTTAACATTGGATTTATCGGAATAGACGTTTTCTAGGGTTTTCTCTTGTTATTGTCATTATTTTTGCCATGCTATTGTTTGTACAATAAATATTTTTAAGTGATTTTAAGTCAAAGGTTTGAGAATAGTGATCCTCCCTATAGTGACGATGATAAAAGCCAGCTAAGCACGAGCCAGGGACTCTTCTCGGTGCTCTGTGTTTATTAACTCACCTGATCTTCACAACCATTATTATCCCATTTTACCGATGAGGAAACCAACCGAGGCACACAGAGAGGTTAAGTAACCTACCCAAGGTCACACAGCAGGCAAAGGGCAGAGCTTGGATTTGAACCCAGACCTCAGGGCTCCATTATCTGCGTTTATAATCCCTTCACCACACAGCCTCCAGCTGGGGACGAAGGTGCAGACCATGATGAGAGTCATGAGCACCCGAAGCTGCTCACGTCAGGCTCTGCTCGGTCATCTTTGTTGTCATCTCTACTTAGCCCACACTTTGTGGGGCTAAGGCTCAGCTTCAGCCCCATTCTCCTAGTGAAAGAGACAGCAAGTGAGCCCCCCAGGATCGCAGACCCAGGGAGTGGAGGGGCCGGGTCACATCAGATGTGTGTGACACCGTGGCTCTGTCTCTCCATGACCGATCACCATCTCCATTCAATAAAACATAGAAAAACAAAATAGCATCACTGTGTTAAATAATTGTTTAAAGTTGATTCTCTGAGTCCTTGAGTCTGTAGAAAAGATAAACCTTTAGAGAGAGAAAAAAATAATAATCTATTGTTAGCTTTTCTCCCAGGAAGAGCCATCTTCGGAGACTTTACATTAAAATACCGTGGCGTGCTAGAAGCCATTGAACATCTTTGCGCCACAGAAAGGCTGGCTCCAGGGAGCGGCTGCTCTTCGTCTGCACGGTTCCCGGGAGAGAATTAATCAAGGGATGTTTACCGAATGCCTACCAGGCCACATTGTGAAATGTGCCTGGGACCCAGCAGATGAGTCTGCGCCGGCCCGCTGGAGCTGCGCTGTCCCCGAGCGCCATCTGAGAGGCTCCCCCTCCCGCAGAAATTCTCCTCGTCCTCCTTACGGATGTCGTGCTCGAAAAGCGGGCAGTGAAACTGGTTTCTGTGGGGCCGGCTCCTCTCCCCGCCTCCCTGGCTCTCCCTGCGATGGTGCCAATAGCCTCTGGATCGCATTAAGCTGCGTAAATAACAAGTCTGTTGTCAGATTTCCCCCTGGTGAGGAAAGGGCAGATGGGGAAGCCGGCGGGTCGTGACCTTCGTGTTTCTCAGCGGGAGTCAAAACGCCTCCCATGCTGGGGGACCGGGAGAGGAGGGTCTGTGTTATGCTTGCACTGGGCCCTGACAGGCAAATGGAATTCTGCGCGCTGGACGGCACGCCGCGTTTGGTGTACAGCCTGGTGCGTTTTGTCCTGCATGTTCAGCAGCGAACATCTGGTGGGAAATGGAAAAGTCCCGGGCCACATCTTCCAGGCTGGGGGACCACTCCGGGTTTGGGCAGCCCACCCTCAGGATGGGGCTCTGTGCTTCTCTGTGCAGCCGTGACTGAGGGACATGAAGGGTCCTGCCTCCTGTCGATGAGAGGGTTCCGTGAACTGACGCCTACGGAGCTCAAGGCGCCTGGCCCAGAGCAAGGGCTCAGGAAGAGGCAAGTTCATGCCCCGGGACCCCAAAGACTCAGGGGCTCCCCTTCTGGAAGCCGGAGCTTCTCTCCCCCTACAGGTCCTGCTTGGGGCAGGCATGCAGGACAGGGACCAAGAACCAGGGTGCGGGAATGCAGGGTTCAGAGCTCGAGGTCAGGGTCGCGTCCTGACTCTGATCTGCTTCCCCAGGCAGAGGGGACAGCTCAGACCCTCCGTTTGAAGGGGCTGCTGTCAGTGTCCCCGTAGGTTGTTTCTCCAGGCTTTAAGTGACTCTGCAATACGTTTTAGTCGCTTTAAAAGGAAAGAAAGAAGGGAGGTGGGTTGAGACCTAGGAGAAGGGAGGGGAGAGAAGGACAGCGAAATGGAAGGCAGACAAGGGCACAGCAGGATGCACCGGGCACGAGCTTCGACTTTTTAAGGCAGCCTTCACCGTCCTGGAGACGGGGCTCTTGCGCCCATTTCATGGACAGTAAGTTGAGGTTTGGGGAGATGAATTTGCCTGGATCACACCCTCACAAGGGCTGGAGCCAGGATTCCAACCCACAAGGTCTAGGGAGTGGAGGCCCTGGAACAGAAACAAAGACCTCGTTCTCAGAGTGTTCCAGCGGGTTCTCTGCTTCTCCACTGTGTCACTCCTCTATGTTAGCATTGGTTCCTTCCCGTCTTTGTGACCTTGCAAGGCACAGCAGTGCCCATTTTCACAAACAGAAAATGCTTTTGGGCTCCCTCCTGTCTTACACTTATAATTAATCACTAACAATTTAATATAGTCCAAGAAGCAGGGCAGAGTGGTCCAAAGAACCTTGAGGATGGGACCACGTGTCTTTCGTCCCTGCCCAGAATGGTGGAACCTCTCCCCTGGGTTTTTCTGCACCCGCGGAAGCACGGAGAGGCTCCCGCAGGCGCCGTTTCTCCAGGTCTCCTTGGGGCTTTGCGTGGGACCTCATTGACCCCTGAAAGCGACTCCAGGAGTCAGGGACATTCATCCCACTCATTTTCCAGATGGGGAAACTGAGGGCTGGTGCGCCAGGTGGGGGCCTCGGGGCCCCAGAGTAACAGGCGAACAGGTTCTCACTTGATGGAACTTCCCCAAGAGGTTCTGAGATCTAAATTCAAGGGCCACTCTGACCACTGGCTCAGAGGTCACCTGCCCAGCCTCCTGCACCTCTATCCCATTGTCCTGCCTAGTTGTCCTTGGTGTTCCCCTTGCTCTGAGACTCTCATTTACTCCTCTGCTCCTTGTCTGCTTCTCTGTCCAGATTCCAGGCTCCGGTCCTGGGTGTTCATCCTCACGTCCTCGGAGCCTTGGCCCGACCCCTCATAGTAGGCGCTCAATAAAAATGGTCTGGACGGCTGAGGGAGACCAAGAGGGCAGCAGGGCGCAGAGGTCGAAGGCTCAGCTCCCAGCCAGCTCTCCGCGGGGGGCTGCTCCTGGATCCCCGGCCTGAAACTCCCCCTTGTTTGGGGGCGCCCCGGACTGCCACTCGCCTCGCTCTGATCTGCAGACCAGCAACCCTGAGGCAGGCTTCAAAGCACAGCTGCCAATAGATCAAGGCTTCTCTCAGCCGTGACAGCCCCCCATCGCTCACCTCCCCAAATAAACCCACGTAATGAAGACGGATGGCCCTGGTCGGCAGCGGGCCGCGAGGGGAGCAGCGCAGCGCCTGCAGATGGGGCTGCGGGCCGCCCTGGAGTGGGGCTCTGCCATGTCCCCAGGACGGAGACCTGCCTGTCCAGCCCGCGCCCCCTCCACGGCCCTGGAGGCCACATGTGTGTCTGACAAGCCTGGTGAGTGTGAGCGGAACGGTCTTTCCAAGGCTCCCACCTGCGGCCAAAACCACTGCCAGCCCCACCATGGCCAATGGGCAGGCCTTTATGGGGCTAACTCCTCGTTAGGGAGGGGTCCAGGGACTGGGAGCCCTCTAGGAAGTGGGGAATAGACTGGGGGGCGTCAAGACCTTCCCCTGGGGGTGTTTGAGGTGAGGGGCCAACCGTGAGGAGTAGCAGATACCTGAGCACCTTCCCTGGGCTCCGCTCGTGATGGCCAGCAGAGGGAGAAGACGGAGGGCTCCCTGGAGGGGGTGGTTCTCTTGGAACATGCTGGAGGGGCAGCTCTTAGCAAGTATGCCTCCAGGGCCCCCCACGTGGTGGGGCTTTCAGGACCAGCTTCCAGCGCCCTCCGAGGCCTCTGGGTTTGAAGGCCTTGGGAAGACAGAGGTCGGAAGGAGTTACTGTCCCCCGAGTCGGAGCTGTCCCCTGGCAGGATGGTAGCTGCCTAGTGAAGGTGTGGCCAGTGTTCAGGGAGCAGGTCTGTGTGCAGAGTGGCTTCTCTCCGCTCACCCCAGGGCTCAGGAGCGTGCAGACACGAGGGTCTGAGGGGTGGGTGAGCCATGGGCCCTGGGAAGCAGGGGTCCATACACCCTGCACACCACTGCTGTTATCACCCCAGCTCACAGATGGGGAAGCTGAGGCCTTGAGGGGTGATGGACATGATGAGCCCCCAGTGCCCACAGAGTGTGTGACCCTGGGGGCTGCCCCTCTGCTTCTTCCAGCCCCGTCTCCGTGGGAGACATGCACGACCCGGTTGGAGGGGGTCCCAGTAGGGGCCCTGGAAGGAGAGGAGTCGGCCACGGTCTGCAACACGCGGGCGTTTCTAGCCGCTTCTCCAAGTCTCCCGTGGCGCAGAGGAAACGCCGGTGGGGCGAGGGCCAGCCTGTGTGTGCGTGCGGCGTAGGCAGGCCGGGCAGGCGGATGCCTGTGTGGTCCGAGGGGGCTTCGTGTGTGTGGTCCGCCACCAGCCCAACGCTGATCATCTGTCCAAAGGCTGCTAACTGTCTGCCCGATGACCAGGCTGTTTACTTTAGTCCTGTCTGCACCAACTGAGCTCGGAGCACTGTCGCCTTCCAGCTGGATCTCCTCAGGGGGAGAGGGAGAGCGGGGGAGAGGGAGAGAGAGATGGGAGAGGGAGGGAGGGAGGAGAGAGAGAGAAGAGACGAGAGGAGAATCTGGAAGAAGGAGAAGAAAAGGAAAATGATGTGTGTGAGGCTCCACGGCGGATCGGCTGTAAATGGGTTCCACATAAATCAAGACAACCATTTATAGGCCATTTCACCTCCAGCCCTTCTCCAGCACCTCCCAACCTCCCGCTGTCAGCCTTGCCCCCGCCAGCTTGCTCAGACAGACCAGGGTCGTGAATCACCCCTGCTGAGCGTGGCCAAAACGTTGTCCATGTTCCGATCCATGGACATAAAAATGTGCTCGTCTGGTCTGGACGTGTGTGCGCACGTTTGCGTCCAGGTGGAGGAGAGGCTGGTCGATTTGGAGGTTTGGCGAGCGCTGGCAGGGTCCGTGGGCCCGTGTCTCTCTGCCACATGCAGGGTCTTCAGCCTCTGTCCACCTCTCAGAGGCTCAGAGAGGGAACCGAGCGAATGTCGGCTGGAGGTAAACACACGGCGTAAATACATCCCGGAGCTGAATTTACGAGCCGCTCCGGCAGCTGTGCGGGATTTCACAGCTTCCACAGATGTGTCCTACTGATTTCCCCTCTAAATCTTGACATTCGGCTCGAATTTATGCTTCCCCCAATTTTACATTTTTCATTGATGATTTACCCCTTTTTAGTATTTATTTCCTATAAATCATCTCAGTATTATATGTAACAAAGAAGGATGGAAAGGAACGAGAGAGACAGAGAGAGAACACTTTTTTTTTTAACTGAGATGAAGGTTCTGAAAGGGCTGGTTTCGATGGACATCAGACTAGAACTTGGTGCTTAGAAGTTAAGATCAGCGTGGTATGGACGGCAATGATCAGGCATCACACGGGTCTGCCTCGTTCTTCAGAACACGCTATGTTTTGAACCAAAGGAACGTTGGAGATTATTTAAGCTGAATCCCGTTTGCTTACAGTCAGATCCTGTCATTACACAAAAGCAGAGTCGGAAGTTGGGTCCCTGAGCCACAGGACGAACCAGGACATCCCTGTTCTCCAAACCAGGTAAATTATTAAACACACAACTTGAAGACAAACAGAAAACTTCGTTAGGTGGCTTGCTTCACAACAGAGAATCAGGCACTTTTTTGTTGTTGTTGAAGCAAAATTCACATGACAGAAAATGAACCACTTTAAAGTGAATAATTCTGCAGCATTTAGCACATTCACAATGTCGTGAAACCACCAGCCCTACTTAGTTCCGCATATTCTCAGCACCCCAACAGGAGAGCCTGCATCCACTGAACAGTTTCTCCCAGTGCGCCCTGCCCCCAGCCCCAGGCACCCCGGTCTGCTCTCTGTCTCTGTGGATTTAGCTGGAGAATCAGATTCTTCTTATCCACCCAAAATGCCGAATGAAAATAGCTTAGCTAGTTTTGTTTCTTATTGGGAAGATAATGCATGCTCGCAGAGAAAATTTAACCATTACAAAAAAATATAAAGAAGACCTTTGAACAATTGTCCCCTCCCTGTTCCTCACCCTAAGCAACGGCAGGCCCCCCTGGGTGGCCCCTGCACCCCCGCCCCAGACGTCTCTTTGTATGAACACTCACACGACACACCCTTTCAAGAGCTGGCGGAATCATTAGACGCTCGTTCAGAACCTGGTTTTTTTAACCTAACAATATACATCACGGACATATTTCCGTGTCAACACGCTCAGTTCCCCTTGATCATTTTAATGTCGGCCCAGGGCTCCTTCCCGAGCAGTTTTGCAGTTGATTCAACCAGCCCCCTCGGGATGCGCGATTAGGCGCACGCCTCTAGTTTTCACTCAGATGGATTGACTTTCTGGGCTGTGTTAATTGACTGGATTCAGGGGGCTCGCTCACAGGCAGGAGGACTGAGGAAGGATTTAAGAATTCTATGGAAGAAATCAGGACTTACTGACACCACAATGAGACCCGGGGGACACGTAGACACACCTGCTGAGGGCACCTTTGCAGATGTGGGTAAGAAGCAGACGCCAGCGGATGACAAACTGCTTGAAGCGTCGCCAAGGACACGTGACCTGCGAGTCCACCGAGGAAGGAGTCACGGGCAGGCTGGCCCCTCATGCCCCGCGGGTGGGCAAGCCCTGCCGTGGCCTCTGCAGTTGATCTGGAGAGATGAGCAGCTCTGGGGGAGACGGAGGAGGTGGGGAGCTGATATTGCTTCTGGAGGGCTGGTGGGGAGCTGCCAGCCGGCTGGTGTGTTTGTGCATGTATCTGTGTGTGTACCAGCCAGAAAGAAAAGAGGAGTTCTTTTTAAAGGGAGGGATGTGTCAGTTTTTCACAATCCTCTTTAGGACCTTTATCTCAGCCCTGCGTTTTGCCTTAGTGACGTAAACTGTCGCACGCGGAGGTTTTCTCTAAGCTGATCATTTCGTCAGAGTCGTCTGAGATACTACTCTCTCTGCTCCCACCTCTTCAAGTCCTCTGAGGACGGCCTCCTGGGCCACCGTGGCTGGTCCAGAGTGGATCCCGGCACGTGCTCCCGTCTGACCACTGGGACCACCCACTCACACAGCCATGGGACACCCTCCCAGCCTGTGGGTTCACTGCCCCCGCCACGCTCCTGTCTCCTCACTTACACTCTAGGCCCCGAGCCCACAGGGCTCTCAGGACTGCGCCCCAGACTTTGCGTGTGAGCTCAGTTCCGCGTGCAGCCGAGCAGACAGCAAGGGACACAAGTTGAACCTCTGCTCTGGGGCTGCAAACCCCTCAGAATCGCCACCTTCGCGTTGGGAAGGCCCCTCCCTTTCGGGTTTCTAAGGACCCTAAGAGTCAGAGGGGGGAGGTCATTCACGGTGCTGGGATGACGGACAGAAGTGAGACCCACATCTCAGGCCCAGGGAAGGGGTAGCCGAAAACCTCAGTCATCAGGAAGAAAGATCTAAAAGAACGTGAAAGCAAATCCATGAGGAGCAAAATACCCAACCTGTAAATAAAGAGACCAAATAGGGTTGGGATCAGGGGGAGGCCTCTGAGGCAGGCCAGTGTGGGGTCGGATCCCGTCTTTATTTAAAATTCCCATGTTTTGTTCATCGTGGATCTTTTGCATTCATTTTGAATTTTTAAAACATTGCATGAAAATATTGCTTATGTCGAGGACTGAGTACTGTGGTGCCCCCTTAAATGTCATGCCCCAGATGTAACGCCTCACTCGCCCTGCCCTAGTCCTGGCCCAGCTGGCATATCTTGTCCAAGGTCATCGGTGGTCAGCCTGGGATTCAAACTCCAGGCTTCCGGCTGCCAGAGCTTTTCTGTCAGCCCAGAATTGTAACTGCCAGCTGGCCCCCTGACTCTCTCCGTGACATGGCGTTGAGGTATGGAGGTACTGATGTGTAGACATCACTACTGAGGGGCACCTTGGGTTTGTCAGTGGAGGAAACTGAGGGCACTCTGTGCTGAGGACCCTGGAGCACCCAGGGCTAGCACATGAAAGCCGCTTCCTAATTCTGTCCATCAGTCTTTTCCCCCTGGGCCTCCAACACCCGTCATGAGACTGAATGAGATATCTGAGGGCAGCAATGCACTTGTGTTACTGGTGTCGCCTCTCTGTCTGAGGTGGGAGTTGCTCTGCCAGGCACGGCAATGATCCCGTTTGAAACTCAAACGTTAACACTCCCGGAACAGAGTTTGATGGCGAGGACTCATGTATTTTATGTGACGTGTACGCTTCACCATACACTTTATCACAATGTGCATGACAAAACCTTTTCCTCTTCTTACTGAATGTATGATTTTTTTAAAAACACAATGTTCCCCAAAGCCAGATCCTCAGAGTCTGGAGAAGGGAAAGTTTATAGGACACCTGGAAAGGGTCATTTATAAATTGATTTCACTGTGGACCAAGTAGTTCTGCCAGTCTTTTTCCTTTTTTTAAAGAAACAGTAACTTTCTTAAGCCAAGCCCCCCCACCCCGGCAGGGGTCTGCTGAACTAGGACACAGGCTCCCACCGTCCCCTTGGCCGTCTGCAGTCCTGGTCACGAGGGGCTATCAGCCTGCCGGCTTTCAGTAAACTGATTGACCAATTCAGTTAGAACAACAACAACACTGTAATTATTTGGTGGAATTGAGCAGTTTTTTGAGCTGAATTTATCTACCATGACGACAGATGGGAAAGGAAGCAGAGTGACAAGGAAGCCTGGCCAGTAGACATCCTCCACCCTACGCCTGCCACTGGTTTTGGGGGCTGGCTTGAGCTTCTCAGAGCCTTGGCCTCCTCATCTGGACCCCATACCCTCCTTCCAGAAGCTTCCAATCAGATGGGCTGGGACACGTAGGGCATTTGGCTCAGGGTCTGGTCTCAGTGCTCTCTCTGACCGCATCTTCCTCACCTTGCAGTTAGAACAGATACTGTGTGAGAGGCAGCCATCTCAGAGGTCTGGGAAAACCATGTGCCTTTGGGGAGAAAGGTTATTGTTGGACTTTGATGTGGCTGGGGAGGGGGCAAAACTGCCTTCTGAAAAAGCCTCCTTTAATATCAGGTATGAGCATCTGGGAGGTGAAAGGCACCCCTACAGCCATCGGTCCTCAGTCCTCTGCTCTCCTCGGGGAGGGTGGGAGCCGGGGCAGGGCTGGGGGCCTCTTGATTCCGGGCGGCACTTTCCACGACCAGTGGCTCCTCTTAAAGAGGGTGCTTACACCTGATTTTTTGTGCTTCTCAAGAAAAAATTTACAGAAATGGTTCACAAAAGTAACACATGTTCGTTGTAGACTACGTGGAAAATACACATCAGCACAAAAGGGGGAAAGATACAGTAAAACGCCACCACCACGAGACAACTACTTTTCACATTTTGGCGTTTTCGTGTGCAAGTTACACACACACACCACACACACCCCACTGTCCAGTGTGGAGCAGTGCTGGCATCCAGTCAGCACCCAGTAAGCATCAGCTGTTGCTATTACTATTATTTATTTTCTCTTGTCCTCATAAAAACAGGATCAAACTGTGCATGCGCTGTTTTTGCAAATTACTTTCTCTATTTAATTGCTGGAACATCTTCCCTGCCCTTCAACATTTTTCTACAATGTAATTCTTCACGGCCTTAGCGTAGAGAAGCGCTTTAACACCCTCAGCGGTCTGTCCCCAGTTTCTCCTGCCCCGACTGTGAAGCTTCAGAGCAGTCCGGAGCCCCGCGTAGCTAAGCCTCCCCAGGAAACGTGAGATGCGGAGACGGGGGCATCCGGCCACATGGCGGCTGCTCCCGGCTTTGGGGAGGCGGCCGCGGGGCTGAGATCTTTTGGCGAAGTTGACATAAACCTGTGCGATTTCGTGCACGCAGCTCTTTATTCTAAGCTCATGATCCTGCACGGATGCCGCCCGGAAGAAGGAAAGCACAAGAGCAAGGCAGCTAAGACACGGAGCTGCCGTTCTGGGGCCGAAGCTGGGGGAACAGCAGGATGTTTCAGAGCTGCCTACCCTTCCAGATCAGATCGCCAGACTGTCCCAGAGCGAGGCCAGGAGGGCTGGGTTCCAGGGGGCGAGCGGCACTTCCTGGCAAGGCTGCTCTGCCACTGTGAAGGCAAAGGACGGCTTAGGACCAAACGCGGTGGAAATCGAATTTCAGTTCCTGTGTGCGTGGCGGATCAAAATGCTGACTATTACACCACCGACAACCATGCTGACACATTCACTAGGAGCCACGCAGTACTCTAAATGCTCACATTTTGCAACCACTCCTGGAGGCAGGTGTTCCACCAGCTCTTCACAGCGGCACAGATGACTGGAAACGGGCTCTGCCAGAAGGTTCTCTATCGTCCCAGGTTCTCATAATTCCATCCCACCCCCAGGGACCCATTCTTGTTTATTTTACTTGGGAAAAAAATAATGTTTGCAACAACATGCTTTTGTTCCCTCTTACTACAAAAACAGTGAATCTTGTCACCCAAGTCTGAATCATCACAGAGAGAAATGACTTAGAACGCGGGGCCCAGGTGAACCCGGAGAAGAACCACTGACGATGACTGGGACTCTCCTTTCCAAGATTTTATCTGGGGAGATATCAAGTCAGAAGTGGGGCATTTCTCGTCTGTCCGCCCCAGAATGGCCTGCCTCACACTCGCTGTTCTCACTGGCCTGTGGTCCTCTCTGATTGTGGATGGATTTTAACGAAAGTGGAGGGGGCACAGGGTTCCCCCAGAGAAGGCTGGTGACATTGAATGGAGGGCTTTGCGCTCCTGTTTCTGGTTTTCTGTGATGTTGAATCTAGCCACGCCTGGCTCTGTCATCTCAGCTGGGCTCTGAACCCCTGAGGCTCTGCAAGCGGGCTGCAGTAGTAGCCGGAGCTCAGAGGGGCATGGAGGTCGACACCTGTGACGCAGCAGGTCCATAGATTGATGACCCCTGTGGTACTGATGCTGTCCGCAGGGTCTTCACTCTCTCCTCACTGAGGCTTCTCAGGACGAAGGGAAAGAAATGCTGGTGATTTCTTCGAGCTGGTCCTCAGGGTGAGCCAGCTGGGCTTCTGTGGCCCCTGCTTAGAAGGGGCTGCCCCTTCCCTTTCCACCCTGACACCCCCTCCCTGCCCCCCCAGCAAACAACACTCTTTCTCCACCTTCCTCCCTCTCCAGTGACCTCACTGGATGACATAGGCTCTCTGTAATTTTAACGCTTTCTTCTGCTGAGGAATTTCTCCCCTCTACTTTTAAAATAAAATTTTAATATCACACGCACAGACCATGAGTTGAGTCCAGGTTCCATTTGACCGCCGGCTATCACGTTCTTCTTTTTATTTGATAGGGAAATGGGCCACGATGGTGCTGGGGAGGAGATGGGTCTCACCGGCAGTGGCGGCGGCGGTGGCCCCGGGCTTCTCTGTCCCCTGTCCCGTGGAGAGGGAGGGCGCCGGGGACGCGTCTCCACGTGCCCATCAGACAGGGCTGTGCCGGGCCCGGGGCGCCCCGACCTTCCCCTCCACCGGCCGCCCAGCCCGACTCCGACCGCCACCGGCGGGGTGGGCGCGCGGATGGCACGCCGGAGAGCCTCGGTCCCGGCGGGAGTGGCCGGCTGCAGGGCGAGGAACGGAGAGAGGAGAGGAATGAGCCGGGCGCCCCAAGAGACGGAGGGCAGGGGTGGGCTGGAGAGGAGACCGGGGAGTGAGAAGACGAGAGGGGACTTTGGAGAAGGCGCAGAGAAGTGCGAGGGGACTCGTGAGAACATCCGAGGAGAGCATCGCCCGAGGCGAGCGCTGGGCGGTGAGTTTGGGAGGAGGTGAGAGGCAAGCACCTAAGGGGAGCAGACGGGGAGAGGGAGAAATGCCCAGGGGAAACAGAGCGGAGCAGGGAGCTCGAGGACCCGCAGGCTGAGCCGGAGGGCGGCTGCGGCGGGCCGGCTGCTCCCAGGAGGCTAAGGCGTCTCCAACCGGCTCCAGTCCCCCTCCAGCATCCCCCTCTGCCCCACCCCGTGGGTCCCTTGCGCCCAAGTCTTGGCGGAAGGGGATGCTCCAACCCCCCCTCCCCGCCCGGCCCCCCCCCTCCCCACCGCTCCTGCTGGGGCTGCGACCTGCCATCCCCCCAACGCCCGCGCGCTGAGCTCCCCGCGCTCTCAGTGCTCCCCACCCCGCGTGGCTGTGAGCCTGACACTGAGACGGCCACTGTGGGAGCGGCCATCACTCAGGCCTCCCCCCACCAAGGGCAGCAGGGTTCCCAGGCTCCTCTTACAGGCCAGGGGAATAAGGCTTGAGCAGGAGAAAGGTTACTGCCACCACGTGTGCACGTGGAAGAGGCTGCCCACCCCCCATCCACCCCGTCCACCCCCCCAGCAGCTGTAGGCTCCAGCCCCCTGCCTGGCCAGTCCCCAGGGCCCCGGGTGTGATCACAGGGTCCAGCTGGCCTGTGACAGGTGAGCTCTGTGGGGCTTCATGGCCCTTATCACAGTAAAGGGGGTGGGACTGTCCGAGGAGGGGTGGGTCTCTCAGCTGTCCTGCTTTAAGGGCTTTAGGCTAAATCGGTGGTTATAACAGTAACAGCAGCTACCACTAGTGAAGTCACCAGGCTGGAGAGAGGGCTCAGGTCTGCCTGTATATTCTCTGTTCCAGTCCTCACCACAAGGTTGTCACTCTCTCCAGGTCCCGCGCTGGGGAGCCAGGGGTCTGCCCCATGGCACCTGCCTCCCTACACAAGACAGGGGGCCTCGCGACCCAGGAGGGAGAATCCAGGCACCCCACGAAGGGGCTGCTGGAGGCTGAGCGCCCGTTTCCACTGGAGCTGGGTGGAGGCCCGGTGGTGGCTGCTGCCACGGGAAACTGAAAGAAAGCTGGGAGTGCAGAGCACGGGGGTCTGGGGCCTCTGGAAGAGCTAAAGATGCATGTGCGAAGCTGAGTGGGTGGGGAATGAGGAGAACAGGGCGGGGGTGGGGGGGTGGGGGGGGAGTGGGGCGGGGGGGGGGAACAGAGGAGGAGTATTCATACACTAAGACTGGAGGGGGAGCGGGAGGGGAATGAGAAGGGAAGAAGGAGGGAGAGGGGAGGTGATGGCTTGGAGAACAATCCTGCTGGAAGCAGGTCCTGCCCAGCCTCGCAGGCCACGGTGGGCCAAGGCTTCCGGCCTCAGCGTTAGCTCCTAAAACCCTGAAACCCCGATACCCAGACAGGGAGAACGTGGGGAGGTGACCAGGACTGGTCGCATGTCCTCCAGGCTCCTGCTGGCTCAACAGTTGGGCTCAGGAGTGAGACCCTGCGCCCACGTAAGGGCACCAATGCCAGCACCTTTCCACATCCCCCAACCTGCCCTGTAAGCAGTGGCAGCAGAGTTCCATGTCACAGGCGGGGAAACTGAGGCCAGAACCAGAGCAGGGAGCCCCAGGGCCAGGGCCTGACTCCTTCCAAGGTTACAAAGTTGAAGGAATGAGCCAGGAGCTGGGGGCTGCCCTTGTGGGATGCCAGGCTCACACCAGAACAACAGAGCTGCCTGTGTAGACATCCCCCACAGGCCAGGAACGGTGCTCAGGACCCTGCATTTTCATCCTGTCAGATTTTCACGACAGTCCTGTGAAGAACTGTTCGTCTCCCACGTTACAGAGGGGACACTGAGCCTCCCCCCGGAGGACGTTCCTGCTTTGGCTCTTTGAGCATCTTGCAGAACCCAGGTTTCTCTTTTGCTGATCTTGCTGCGTCCCCCTTTCCCCCACGGGGTGGGGTCAAGGCACATGGGTGGAGTTCTACTTGGGCAACTTCCAGGAAGCAGTGAAACTGGCAGCCCTCGGGGGTCTTGCCATACCCCAGAGTGTCTACACCTGGGCATCCTGGTGGTCCCCTTAATCTCCTGCTAAGTGCTGTAGCCAGCCCTTTAAAATGGGCTCCAGGGAGAGGACCCCACCTTCTCCTCTTCTTACAAGAGCTGTTCTCCTGCTCCCCTTGTGGCAGTTTTTAAGCAACACCTGGAGACCGAAGATGCCAGATTAGCTGGTGTGTGTTAATTAGTCCTTGGCCAAGTCAAGGCACCTTGGGAAGAACCAAACACAAGAGCATCTGAAGTCAGTGACATCAGCATTATGCAGCCGAACGGGACACAGATCCGGAGTTCCCACTGGTCTGTCCAAAGGGGCATGGGACTTTAGCTTCTGTGCCATTCCTGGTGCTGCCAGCAGCCGGACCTCTCACCTCTGGTGTGACTGGGAATCCGGCGAATGGGAAGGCTCTTTGGGACTTCCCTTACCTTGGCTGGAATCCGGGCTGAGGCTGGGACCCTTTAACACTGCAGGGAGCTTCCCGTGAATATTCAGAAGGAACAAATGTGGTGAGAGGCTTCCCCTTGAAATGCAGATGCAGTAACGGAGTCTTTCCAGGGAGAAGACAGAAGTGAGAATGCAATGCTCAGTTCTCCTTGAAGACGAGGTATAATCCCCAGGAGCCTGGGCTAATGGGATGTCCGCAGAGAGCACGGCACAGTCTCGTCGATAACATGCTGAGTGGTGTGGGGGCATTCCTTCTGTTCTGATTATTCTTGCTATGTAACAAGTACCCAGAGCTGAGTGGCTAAAATAACCATATTATCTTGCTCACGACTGTGTAGGACAGGCACGCAGGATGGGCTCAGCCAGGCGGTTCTCACTGGGGGTCTCGCATTCGGTTGTGGTTAGCTGCCAGCTGATGCTTGCTGCACCGGAAGCTCAGCCGGGCCGTTCGTGGGAGCCCCCAGCGTGGCCCCTGCAGCATGCTGGTCTCGGTGTTGTTGGGAGTCTCACGTGGCAGCCAGCTTCCCCGAGAGCGAGTGTCCCGAGAGGACCAGGCAAGAGCTACCTGATGTGTCGTGACCCAGCCTCGGAAGGCACAGAGCAGCTCTTGGTCACAGAGCCACTGGCTTCAAGGGGAGGGGACGTGGGCCCTTGGGAATTACAGTATCCATTTGCAGATGACGTCACGGAGCTTCTGGAAGCATTAGATGCTTGATCCAAGGAGCAAACGCAGATAGAGGAGGAGCTGGGAGCGGCATCCCTGAGGCCAGGTGAGGCTGCACACGCTTCAGTGGGTGAAGCAGGCCCTCCAGAGTCACTGGCTGGCAGAAAGGGGACTCAGGATGGGTTCATTCAGTTCCTGGCAGGGTGGCCTTGGGCACATCATTGAGCAGACTCCTGGCGACATACAGTGACAGTAATTGGAGGGGAGGCTGACTGAGCCTCTCCTGGGCACTGACGTTCTGAGTGTCTCTGTGGATTAACTCATTCAATCCTAACAACCTTGGATGAGTTGCAATCATTATCATCCCCATTTCCCTGATGAGGAAGCTGAGGCACAAAGAGGTTTACTAGCTTGACCAAGGTCATGCAATCAGCAAGGGGCGGAGCTGGGGTTGGACCCGAGCGCTGGGGCTGCAGAAGCTCCCGTCTCAACCTCTAGCCTAAATGCAGCTGCCGTGTTTGGACTGCGATGACTAAGGAACTTCGCAAGACGTGGGGGCTGCCTAATGACGAAGGGCAGACGTGAGCGCTGTGGTGTGTCGCACGCAGCAGGAATTTAGCAGCTGCCCTTCCAGGCTGGTTTCCCTGTGGGATCCTCAGTGGTTTCCAAAGCGGCCGATTCTCTTCGTACAACTTTTTGCTTGGTAAAGATGGATCTGCCTTCTGCGTATTTATCTAAAACAAATGAGTGCTATTCACATAAGTTCTAACTAACTAACAAGCGTTTTATGTCCCGTAGCAACGATGTGGAGGTCGGCGGGTACAGAAGTTGTGGCTGCTCAGCCATGCTGTCAGGGCCCCGCCTTTCTGTCTCTTGCTCTGCTATTCCCATCCGTGTGTGTGTGTGTGTGTGTGTGTGTGTGTGTGTGTGTGGCCTCATGGTTGCAAAAGGGCTGCTTCACCTCCAGAAGCATATGACAATGGCCAATATCCTTACAACCTTCCTGCTTGCCAGGTGCTGTTCCAAGGGCTTTGCATGTATTAATTCATTCAATCCCCCAACAACCTATGAGGAAGGAATGATTTTATAACAGGAGCGCTGAAGCCCAGGGAGGTGAAGTCACTATGGAGCAAAGTCATAGGATGGGTAAATGGCAGAGCTGAGTGTGGAACCCAGGGGCCTGGCTCCAGACAATCGGGTTTAACCACCGCACCCTGCCACCTCTACCCAACAGTATTCTGGGTCTTCAGAAGAGGTTTGGCCTCTGAAGAGGATGAGTGAGCTCGGTGGCCAGCAGAGCACTCTTTCTCCTGAGCCCAGCGGCTCGGGTGGCTGTGGGTCCAGGCTCGCTCTTAGCCATCAGCCAAATGGGTTCAGCAGCACCAGGTACAGTCTTGGTAACCCCTTTCCTGTGAACGGTTGTCGCCTGGGTCCGTCATAAGAAGGACCGGGCAGGCAGCTGGTCACCCCTCACGGAAGCCTTGGTGTCCTCGCTCGCAGCAGGCGATGGCATGGGGTTGCCCAGGTGCCCCTTCCGGCGTCCACCCGGCTGGCCTGGCGCTCCCCGCGGGTGTGCCTACAGATCGGCAATGACCGCAGCCTTCCTCTCATGATTTTAACCGCCCCACTTCGGAGCTGTGTTGAATCAGTTTTGCTCTGATGCTCTGGAAAATTCAGTTATCTCCTCCTTCTAAAGCAGCCTTTTCTTTTAAAAGAGTTAAGATATTTAAGGCTGACGTTCCACCCAGACGGGCTGGGTCTGAGAAGATGAGCTGGAATCAAGGCGTCCTGGGTCGGATCCGGACTCCTCCAGCTCCTTGTGGGCTCTGCCACTTTGGAGGAGCCGCTTAAGCGTGTGGGCCTCCATTTCATCATCTATAAAATGGGTACATGACATATCCTCAAATTTAGCTTGTGCCAGAGGGAGGCTAGTGGCCCGTGGGGAGCATTCACCCCTTCCCCAGTCAGCACAACCGGCCACTCGGGCCGACAGATCGTCTTCTGTCCTGAAGACTGTTGCATCAGGCACTTCACTTCTAATTCCACTCCCGGAGCTGGCCACCTGGGGAGAGCCCACACGTGGGGACAGGGCCCTGGAGCTCTCGCGGTTGGAGCACCAGTCCTCTCATTTTCTAGTCAAGTGGCCTTGGATTGGCCCATTTTACTTCTCGGTCTCCGTTTGGAGAGAAGTCTTCAGAGGCCACTCCTGAGCTTCCCTGTGGGGCGCCCTGGCCTCTGCTCGCGGGGGCAGCTGGGGACCTGGTCTGGAGGCTGGGGAGGCGGAGCAAACACTGTCTCAATGATTTATTTATGTATTTGAATAGCTGGTCCCTGAGCGTGGAACAAAACAGCGAAGAAATCTATGCAAAAAGGCGGAGTGAGAGGTAAATTACCTACCCCGCCCTGCTTCCCTCCCCTCCTCCTTCTCCTGCTCCAGAGCTACCCCCCCCCCACCCCCACATGGATTTCCCAAGCGGGGTTCCTTCGGACCTCCTATAGGAGCGGGTGGGGGCGGGGCTGGGAGGCGGAGGGAACAATGGAGGTGGGGCCAGGAGCCCCCTCAATTAAGGGGATCCGGAAATGGAGTCCATGGGGTTCCCAGGGTCTGAGTTCTACAGAGGGCTCCACTGGTCAGCTGGGGCCACGGAGAAGTCAAGATGCTCAATAGCCTCATTCATTCATTCATTCATTCCAAAGACATTCATCGCGTGCCTGCCCCATGCACCCAGAAGGCGCCAGGGAGGCAGGGCCAGTTCTGGGAAGAGGCCTGGCCCTGAACATGGGAACAGAGTCGTGGGGCTTGGGCGTGGGGCGTACAGCCCCCCTGAGCTCCGGGCTGCAGACTTTTAGTTTTACGAACCAGGATAACCCCCTTTCAGACTGAAAAAGAAGGAATTTGGGGGAGCCCAGGAGAGTTGTCAGACTTTTGTTTTAGTCTTTGCCGACTCAGCCTGAGATGCGTCCTCTGCTATTGCCGTCGTCTCACAGAGGGCAGACTGGACTCCCAAATTGGATGGATGGGTCTCAGGGTCCCTCCCTTGTCTCCTGTCATCTGTCCCTGTAGCAGAGACCCCCTGGGACCCCTCGCTCGCTCTCCTGGAGTCAGGGTGTGCCTGCCCGGCTGCTGACTGCCAGCCCCTAGTTTGCCTTGCCTGGGGTTGCCACTCAACTTTGCTGCCGGCCTGGCAATCTTGAGGTCCTGGGAGTTCACACACACGCACGCACACGCACGCACATGCATGCACGTGCGTGCACGCGAGCGCCAGCAGCCTTTGACAGACACCCTGACTGCCTCTGCTGCGGTGACCCTGAGCATTCATCTGCACTGGCTCCTAGAGTTTCCCCAACCTGGTGGAGTTCAGTGGCCCCTGGTGCTGCGTGGTCCAATGACCCACCACTATGGGATGCCTTCTGCCCCTGTTGCCCTTCCCCACTCGTCCACTGATGTTTCCTGGGAGCATCAACTAAACAAACCTCTTCACTTGAATCCTGTCTCTGCATCTCCTGGGAGGGAACGCAAATTGAAGCAGTCCCCAAGAACCGGCTGCCTCTCTCGGGCGGGAAGGCCTCACCAGGCCAGCTCGCCGTGCGAGATGCTCCTAAGACGAAAACAGCCGGGAAGGACCCACAGGCAAGGCTCAGGGAACGTCCTAGAAGCCACTGCCCTGGACGCTGCCCCACTGCAGGTCTTGGAGGGTTTGGTTCTCAGCCAGACAAGACCCTGCCCCCAAGAGGCACTGAAAGCCGAGACAGGGATTTCGCGAGAAGGACTTAGGCTGGCATTGGAGAGGGGGTCTCGATGGGGAGACCCTGGGTGACAGGTAGCATTCGTCTCAGGCAGCGCTGGCCCCATGCTGGGCAGTGATGTCGGGCCCACCCAGCCAACAGGGCACTGTGACCAACTGGTCTCAATCTTCTGGAAATTCAGGAGCAAGTCTCTGAGTTTGGGCACTGTCGAGGGCCCTATGGCCGAGAGACTGTCCCACCCTGAGGATGGCAGAGGCAGGCTTCATCCCCTTGGTCTTGTCACTTGGGAACACCTGTGGTGGCACAGAGCCAGCAGTGGGTTGAGGGCTGCGTTGCGTAGGATTCTGTGCTCACGGTCAACTTAGAGAAAGGGAATCTGCTGAACTGCATAGCACGGTAGCCAGCCATAAAGATGGAAAACCAGGCTCAGGAAAAGAGGAAAAAAAAACAGGGATGTGCTGGAGTCTGAGAAACAGGATCTATGTGATGGGCTTTGCAGCTCACCACTGCTGGGGGCTAGTGTATCTTTTTAACATGTGTGTGTATAGCTCTTACTTATATGCACATGTGTGTTTAATCCTCAAAGCAATCCTGTGAGGTCGGTAATGTGATTATTCCCTGTATTTTAGACAAGAAAACGAGTTTAAAATGATTTGCCTATAGTTAGTGGCAATCAAAATGAGGCAGCAGGGTTAGGATTTAAGCTCATGTAGTTTGTTTTCGCAATATTATTGCTTTTCCCACAAAATAAAAGTCCAAAAGATGGGGCATCTGGCTGTTAACTCCATGGAGGTCTTCAGAAGTCCTTACCAACTTTGCAAGCTTCTTTCTTTGAGGTCTCCTAATCCAAGAGGGCTGCTGGAGTTCCATCCATTGCATTCACCTTCCAGCCAGGAAAAAGTGATGGAGATGGGAGGAAGAAGGCAAAAGGCGGCCCTTTCAGCTGAGATCAACTCCTTAACATTATTTTCTTGGAGGTCCTACACAGTAGCTTTTGCTGACATCTCAACAACGATAATAAATAGGTCAAGAGTAAATATGATAATAATAAATAGGAACCCTTGCACCAGCCTCTTTCCTCTTTCTGGGGCCAGTGGTAAGAGCCAGGTGAAATTGTAATAAAATCTGCCTTGCCGTGGGTAAAGGCTGAGGCCGCTCTCTTTATGCACGCATGGAGCACCGTCGCTGGGATGCTGGCCGACCTTAAAGAACTAGAGCGAGCTGCTGGAGACCTGCTGGTTTCTGTGTTTAGATTAGATCGGCAGCACCAGTTCTCCTGGCCAGGCTTGCTTTCAAGTTCTTATTGGTGTAATTAGGTGAGGCCCTTTACAAAGAAGATGCGCCCCTGTTTACTTTTCCGCCCCAGGAGACCCAGCAATCACCCGCTCCAGCCCTGCGAAGGTGTGAGAGCCAGACACGCCCCTGCTCTCAAGCTGGGCAGACAGCATCCCTGATTCATGAGCGCAGGCGCAGTGCCCCATCAAACCCGGAGCCAGGCACCAGATTGTGCCAGGGAGATGTCTGGTGTGTGTTTGTTTGTTTGTTTTTCCATGGGGACGGCTGCGCCCCGCGGGGACTCTGAGCTCCTCCGGGCTTGGGGGAGGCGGCGCTGGGCTGTTCGGCATCAGCTTCAGGGTGGCTTCCTCTGAGCCGTTTGCTTTGGCCCCCGAGCTTGGGGGAGTGAGGGTTTCGCTAGCCACCCTGGAAGACGCCAGGCAGTGGCTTTGGAGTCTCAACACTGCCCCTCCCCAGCCGCGCCACCCTGGGCCAGGTGACTCATCCTTTCTGACCTCAGTTTCCCCGTCTGTAAAATGGAGATGATCAGTTAGCGAGAGGGAGGTGTTTCCAGCCATCGCATGTCGGATCGCTGTGAAGCAGTGCAAAAATAGGGTGCAGAACAGAGAAGCTGGAACCCCTGGGGAGCAAACAGCTCCCCCTAGAGATGTTGCCCCAGCCCGTGCCTTTTTTATTCCCCATTTTGAACCACCTGTCTTCCCCCAAGCTGCTCCTTCCAGGCAGGATCAAGAGTTGACTGGGAAAGATGCCTCCCTCCCCGGGCATCTCTGTCGGTTCCTGGTTGAGTTCGGTGACGACACTGAGGGCGCACGTGCCACGCTGCGCACAAAGGCCCCGACACCTGATGAAAGGCACTTACTGCAGGAGAGTGCGGGCGTCGGCCCAGCTCGAGCTCCAGAGGGAGTGCGGGGGAGTCTGTCAGTGCCTCCCCACCGCCTTCCCCTGGGGTTTTTAAATTTGATTTCTTTGGCTGAGAATTCAGTTCTTGGCTTAACCACAACCTCATGAAATATTAACAATTTCCCCAGTGGAAATCGTGTGTGTGTGTGTGTGTGTGTGTGTGTGTGAAAACATCATTTTCTTCTAGAAAATTCTAAGACCGCCACAGTAGCGTGGTCTGAGAACACTGCTGCCGTGTGCCTCGACCCCCGCCGAGCGTGTCTGGTGGACTAGTCGTGATGGCCTCCCTGTCAGGTGGAACTGTTCTACCCTCACCCCCACCGTCGAGATGAGGAAACTGAGGTCAGACAGGAAGCCCGCAGCTCCCCAGGGTCTCGCAGGCGAGCAGCGGGGACACGGACCCAGACCCAGGGCTCCTGCTGCCCCTCAGGCACAGGGTAGGGCTTCCTTCCAGGAGGCTAGTGCCCGTCCCCAGTTCTGGAACTTTCCCTGGGAGGTTCATCTGCAATGTTAAGTCAGGCCAGACCCCGTGCTCCCTGGTTCCCTTGGCCGGGCCCCGAGCCCGCCGCGCTTGCCTTCCAGCCCGGGCCAGCTCAGGCCACTTGCGTTCCTTGGCAACACGCCCCACGCCTCCATCTCGCATCCTCTTCCTTTCTGGCTCCAGAAACCTCAGGGCTGTCTCCAGCTCTCTGTTCTGTCAGCGGATATGGGAGCAAGGCCGGCTTTGGTGGCCCAGTGTCCCCGCTCTCCAGGGCCCGGGGTGCCACCTCTCTGGGCGGTCTTCTCCAGCCAACTTTGCCCCTGGACATGCCGCGCTGACGTCCTGCAGCATCAGATCCTCAGGCCAGAAGGAACTTCCGAGGCCACGGAGTTCATGCCCTCAAGAGCAGGAGGAATCATTCACAATGCTTCTAAGAGGGGTTCAGGGTCATTTCTTGTTGGGGGGGGGGGACACGCCCTTGATAACGTCTCCTGGGTTTCATTGTATTTGATGTCTGGATGGACTTCCTTTCCTTCTGAAGTCAATCCCAGCCTGGGTGTGGATCCCAGCTCTGCCATTTGATACTGTGTGACCTTGGGCAAGCCACTCAACCTCTCTGAGCCTCCTTCTCCTCATCGGTAAGATGAGACCAATAATAACACGGCCTCATGGGATTGCTGTGGGGGCTGTGTCGGCTCCTGCAAACGGGCTAGGAGCCGGGCCTGGTGCACAGGCAGCACCCAGGGTTAGCTGGCGTTTCTCTTTGTCTTCAGCATGTGCTAGGTGTTTGAGAGACTTGAGCGCCCCTTCACAAATGAAAGTGATGCCGTAGCTTCGCAGCTTTCGTGGCTGTTAGGGTTCAGGCATATCTGAATTCAAACCCCAGGCAGAGTCCCCCTGTCCTGCCTCCTCGCCTTCCTCCTGCGGGGAGAACGACACCGAATCAGATCGTCCAGCAGATGCCAGTCGTTAAGGGAACATGGGAACTTTCTGGCATGAGAATACTGTGCCCGAAATAAACCAGAGAATATGAGTACTGTGGAGTCATGGCTGAGCTGAGGCTCCAGGAGAGCCCTTGAAAGGCTGCTTGCTGGGGTCAGCTGAGCCCGTGGGACGCAAATAGCTCCCCGGTTCCGACCAAGACACTTTCCCATGGTCCCACGGCAGGGGAGTAAGCCTGCTGTCTTTGGTCCGCCAGACATCTCCTGGAGGGCTGGACATTTAAGCGAAGTTGAGGTTTCCATAGCAAGACAGAAGATGGGGGTCCCCATCTGGTCCAGATAGATATAAAGGTAGGCAGATGGATGGATGGGTGGATGGCGGATAGATAGACAGATGATAATGGATGGACACATACATACATATATACACAGACAGATTCAAACATCTGGGTAATCTGAACCTAAATTTACTGATATCCGGGAAAAGATTTCTTGTTGGGCACTTGCTTCTCTGTCACATATGCAAAGAGATTGCTTATTCCGATATTCTACACAATTGCTGAACCTCTTTCTCATTTTGTCTACGTGGAAACAACTTAACATCCAACATGTCACTCAGCAAAGTGCCCGAGCACGGCCTCCTTCGGGCCCTGGAGCCGCCGGTGGTGGAAGGCAGCGAAGGAGGCAACCTTCCTAGCGCCTGAGTCAGCGATTATCTGAAACTGACTAATCTACACCGCCGAGGACGCCCTCCACCTGATTCACCCGGTGGTGTTTGGTCAGGTTCGCCCCACGTGTAAATGTGCCTTTGTCCCCAAGGAGCAGAGAGGTTATGATGGAGCAGTGACAGCTCTGCAGGGAGCCCGCGGGTCCGGGACTTGGTCCAGACCCTCCCAGTGCTCACATTCTTCGTTTGTGACGTGAGGTCCCTTGGAGGCAAAGAGTTTTGTGACCCCGGAATCTGCGGGTGCAGGAGGAGCTGGAAGAGGAGGCTGGGAGGGGGTGACGAGGGATCTGCCTGAATGGTGATGGCAACTGTGGTCACTGAGGGAGAGCAGAGAGTGAGGGAGGAGGACATTGTCACCAAGCCCTGCCTTCTTAGTCCAAACCTTAGTTGTACGAGAAATAGCTCTTTAATTCTTTATAACTCAGCCTAAGCCCCCGTTTGAGCTTCTGTCCCGCTGGCTGTCACTCAGCTCCTGGGTCTCCCATCCGCCTGCGCCAGGATGACAGCTGAGAGCTTCGGGGCTCACACAGGCCTAAGGTTAATGAGAGACACACCCATGTAGGCCACCACCCAGATGGCCCCCTCCCGTCCCTTTGGCCCTTCAGGTATGGTGGCTATTTCCGCACCAGTCTTGGGGCGCTGGAGTTCTGCAAAGCCATGTATTGCCCTGTCTGCCTAGGTCAACTCACAGCCATTTCCTCTCTGGGTTTCCTGCTTGCAAGCAAGGGACAGGTTCATTTGCATAATTTAGGAAGCAGGTTCAGCTCATATAGCAGAGACCCAAAGGTCAAAGGTTTACTTCTCTTTCATGTTAGACACAGGCAGCCCAACCTGAACTTAACCACCAGGTAAGGAGTGTCACAATTGGGGAGGTCAGGTCATTAGGAGGCCAGGAAGGTGGAAGGTTTGTCAGGGGGTGCTGGAGAAGGGATGAAGAGAAGGACAATGGGACCAGGATTAAAAATCCCTCTAGTTGATAGAGGAAAGACAGTGTAATCCAACCATGCTGGGGGTCTCCAACAGCAGCAAGATTTCCAAGAGACGGTCGAGGTGGAAGACACGATTTAGAAACGGCCGTGGGGGTGAGGTGCACGCATAGGCAAAGTTTTCTCTTTGTGTGCATTCACTGAAAGGGATGGAGCCAGCACGCCCACTGGGAGGGGTCCTCAGGAAACCCTCGAATCAGGAGAGGCACCGTCTCATCCTTCAAAATCCCCAACATTTTCCATCCCACAACTAGAAGGACCTGCAACTAAGATATACAACTGTGTACAGGCGGGGGTTTGGGGAGATAAAGCAGAAAAAAAAAAAAGATAGGCAACATTTGTTAGCCCAGGTGCCAATCTTATAAAAAAAAAAAAATCTCCAACATTTTCGATGAAGCTCAGGCATTGGCCTCCCTTCTTATACCAGCCCATTCTCAGATGAAGCCCGAAGCTGCCTTTGGGGTGAGCTAAAAGATGCTCAGAATATTTCCCCGGCTGCACGCATCTCTTAAGCCCAATTGCAAACACGAGCTAGGCGAGCAGTAAGTGTTGGTTTCCAGATTTCTAGAACTTTACCTCCTTTGGCCTCTATTGTTGATGACTGGGAGGCCTCGGTTACTGGAAGAGACATCCTCTGTGTAAACAATGCTGCCACATCCTGATGTCATGGCTTGGGATTCTCTAACTTCTAGTTTCTGGTCTTTTCTATGGGACTTTCCAAATCCTAACCCCTTTCCCAAATTAATGCGGAAAAATGAATTTGAACTCATTGGTATTCAGAACTGAAAGAAAGTGTAGAAGGACTCTCAGCGATTTGAAAAATTTTCTTTCATAATAGCATTGATGAGAGACCAAAAGGAGAACCGGTAGAGTAAAAGTCTAAAGAAATGATTACTAATTATAAAAATAACAGTTATTATTATGTGGGCCTTACTAACGGGCCAGGCACCGTGCTCATTAATTCACAGGACTCTGTCCAACCACGACAGCGCTGTGACCTCCGTGCTGTTCTTGTGTCTGAAGTACAGAGGCGGAGATGGAAACCCTTCCTCATTCTTAATTGTTCTCATTGATTGCTTGATTGACTGATTGAGGTAATACTCAACGTCTGTGGAGAACTCACAGTTTTTGCAAAAATGAATTGGGCAGAAAGAGATGTGTTGTCCCTGTTTCCTTCTGTTTCGGTAATGTGCCACCGAACAGCAAGTCACCGGGGCGGCGAGCCTGACTTTCGGCTCTCTGCATCCTTCCTGCTTTCTCCTGGCCTCCCAAGGCCTCCGTGGGCCCAGATCCATCCTCTCTCACGTGTTGTTCTCCTCCTCTTGGTTTTTAGCTTGTGCTGATGGATTTTCCTCGGGCCACCCAAGAAGTCATAGACCCAAGAGGGATTAAAATGCCTCTCTCCTGAGTGTCCCTTCAGGAGGGAGTAAATCATGGACGATGAACTCGGAGCGCCCGGTGAAGAAACCTTGGCTGGGACGGTCCCCTGAGGAAGTGGTCAGAACCCACACTTTGAGTCAACCACCAGCCGAGAACAGGCCTGGAGGTCTGCCCCTGAAGACCCACGTCAACCAGCAGCCTGCTGACCCAGAGTCTTCTCGACCGTGACTAAGTGGGGAGGGCCTGGGGGCAGGTCAGCGTGCCAGCAGCCGGAGCCCCAGGTGGGGCCGTGAGTTTGGCCCTGAGACTGAAATGTGCCAGCAGCGTGGGTGACGGAACAGCGCTGGGTGTAGACAAGGGGACATGCAGGGCTCTGTCGGGAGACACTGGGGTTCAGATTTTCCCTCTGCCAAGACTTCTGGTTCCTGCCAAGATGGAGGAGCTCCATCCCACAGGTCCTCTTACAGCTCAGCACCCTGGACGTGGACCAGTGGACAAGCACACAGACCACGAGGGGGCGTGGAGAAGGCAGACGGCTCAGGGGCCTGGGGCCTCGGGGGACGACTCGGCAGTGAGTTCCCTGAGCTCCTTTGTTGCCTCCCCCAAATCCCAGGCAGGTGGCTGGAGAGGCCCCGAATTCAGGACCATCAACAGGCCCAGGCGAAACTGTGCTCCAAGGCAGCTTGTTTCCCCCAGAACAAGGGACCCGGGCGGGTGGACTCAGGCAACAGAAAACCTTCGTGACCACAGCCACCCTACGCCAGCCGGCCCAACACCAATGGGGAGCTCCCTCTCCCCGCGCGGTTTCCTGCAAGGGGGAGTCCATGCCCCAGTCCCCATGATCGCGTGGAAGCAGCGCTCCAACCCCCACCCCGTGGTTCTGGCCCAGCCAACAGGGGGGTTCCCTGCTCAGCGGAAGCAGACAGCGCTCCGATCCCCCTGCCCGGGTGACGGCAGCGCCCCAAGCAAGGAAGTGAACGTCCACCCCATGCAGCAGCAGGAGATGGAGTGAGGCAGCAGGGGGCAGGGCGAGTGGGTGCTCGGGTCCCGCAAAGAGCAACACATGGAAAATCAATAATAAAATGGCAGACTTCAGCTATAATACGCCAATGACTACCTCAAGTATAAACGGTCTAAATACAAGAAATAAAGCACAGAGATGGGCAGAGTGGATTGAAATAAACACGACTGAACTATACGCTGTCTATAAGAAACTCACTTCCTGCCTCTTCCAGCCCCCCGGGGGCCCCAGAGTCCCTTGGCTTGTGGCCGCCTCCCTCCGGTCTCTGCTCCGTCCTCCTGTGACCATGTTCCCTCTGTGTGTGCCTGAGTCCACACCTCCCTCTCCTTATAATCACACTGGATTAGGACCACCCTGATTCACACACACACACACACACACACACACACACACACAGACTTCAACCCCCAACAGGGGGGCTTGGAGCTGAGAGACGACGGCCTTCTAACCAGCACAGGCACTGTTCTGAGAATCGGGGAATACAGGTCCACTTCTGCCCACGCCTGTCACTCGGACCTGTGAGAGCCTCAGTTTCCCCACCTGTGAAATGGAGGGTTTGGATTAGCAAACAGATGGAGACCCACTTGCATGAGGCTCGGTGTCGGGGGGTGGGACGCAAGATAACAAGACCCAGGAGCTTAAGGGGCTGGGTGGGGGCGGCACCGAACCAGGCCCGGCAGACGCAGGGAGGGAGGGGTGGGCGAAGCCGCTGAGCGGGTGCCCTGGGGACCCAGCGCTGCGGTCCTGCTTCTCTGACCCGGGGACGAGAGCCGCCCGGCTGGAGTGTGAGTGGGCCCACGGGCTTCCAGGTCCGCGGTGCCTTCCCCGAAGCTTTCTGACGGGCTTGAGGGATCCCAGACGGGCACGGGGCTGACGCACATGACGCCAAGTGGCTTTCAAAGGGCCGGGGCCTCGGCTGCCATATTCATCTGCCCCTGAGTAATGTAAACTGCCTGCTCCACCAGACCCACGGTTTATTTGTACAGTTTGGGCCATTTCTGTAAGTGTCTGACCCGTTTGGAAATCCAATCCAGAGGGAAAGCAAATGAGGGCTTTTATTTTGTGCAACGGCATTCCCGGCCGACGGTGGTGACATCTGACCTATTGCAATTTATCGACTGCTGCAGAAGGAGAGATAAAGAAAGGACCCCTTTGGTTTTGCTTTGACTTGTTTCTAAACATCTTAAAACCTAGGGAGAAAGACAAAGGCACGGATTGGCAAAGAGTAAAGAGGTGCGAGACTGAATGTTCCTCCTGCAGCCGCGGCTGCCAGCACACAGTAGGTCAGCACGTGGTGGGCGCCCAGTTATGCATGGATGGACAGAAGCCCCAGAGACGACAGGGCAGGGGCCTTCCTGAGTTGGGGTGCCCCGGGTGAGCGGGTCCACCAAAGAGGCACACAGCTCTGTTCCTGTCAAAACTTAGGAATCCCTTACAGGCCACACGTCACACTTTTCCTCTTGTTCATTGAACATGCTGTAAATGTGCCAGGGCGCTTTCAAATAAACGACTAATTACCATAAGTTCTCTTTTTAAAAAATTAATATAGGGCTGGCCCAGTGGTGTAGTGGTAAAGTTCGCTTGCTCTGCTTTGGTGGCACGGGGTTGTGGGTTCAGATCCTGGGCGCCGACTTACGTGCTGCCTTTCAAGCCATGCTGTGTCAGGCATCTCACATATAACATAGAGGAAGATGGGCACGGATGTTAGCTCAGGGCCAGTCTTCCTCAGCAAAAAACAAAAAAAGAAAAGACTTTCATAAACTAGGCCTTGCTGCTGCTAACAAATTAGAGGGAGAGGCAGCTCCTGAGCACTGTGAGTTATAGCATGAGTGTTACCCGTTGTTAGATGCATAACAAATTCCTGGGGTTTACATTATTTTGTCGTTGTTGCTGTTGCTACAATTTTCTGGCATTGGAGACACGTTGCAAACAGCAGAAAACTGTAAATGGAGAAAAATGAACCTAACAGTAGCCCCTTGCTTAAGAATTCAGGGGTGATTTTCGCCTTTGGCGCGGGCGGCCTGGGGACCGGCTGCTCACACCATGGCTGACGCTAGGAGTGGCGCTGTCCATGATGCTGCTTCCGTGCCCGCCCGACGGAACACAGTCCTGCTGCGTGGAAGGTGCACCGAAGAACCGGGAGCAGAAGTGCTGGCAGCCCTGAGCAGGGCACAGGGCCCACAGGAGGGGCCAGGGCTCTCTGTGCACAGGGCTCCTGAGGGTCCGGGCCCCTTCCCTGGACCTGCCAATCCATCAGCCCAGGGTGCAGCCCGGGAACCTGCCCATCACCCCGGATGCCGCCTGCATGGGGAAGGCCCGAGGGAGCAGAGGGCCCACCTGCATTGCTCTCTGCCCCGCGCCTGCACACACGTCTGGAAACCCAGTGAACGCCTATGAGGTGACTCGGGACTTCTGAGAAGAGGACGGAAGGTTTGCGTCTCAGGCAGGGTCCACTAAGAAGGCGGCGGACCCCTCAAATGAGGAGAATTTCAGGAGGATCTGTTTACAGAGGGTTTTTTTTTTTTATACGGGTGGGGTTGGGGTGTGGGGTGGGCCCAAGGGCAAGAGCAGGAAGCCAGGCTCGTGGTGGCGGAGCTGTTGCCACCCCCCGGGTCTTCGGGGACAAGGGGAAAGGGAGGTGAGCAGGACCAGGAGAGAGAGTCGTGTAGAAGTGACCACGGAGAGAGGGACAGTGACCTTGGATTGAGGGACGGGCCAGCCAGAGGTGACCTCCTGGGACAGAGAGGATCTCTATCCAGCTGTCCTCCTGCGGGCTGAGCTTTACGGGCCCACGGGGGCAGGGGAGCGCCTGGTGTGCTCAGCATCAGTCACCGGGGCCGAGAGAGGGGCCACGGAGGGAAATGTCCTAAATCTTCCTGAATTCTTCCTAAACCCACATTGCACCTGTCCCCTGCTGTCCGTCTCCACCACCACCGTCTGCCTCAAACCTTCATTGTCTCCGTTTGGTTTATTGTCGCAGCTTCCAAACTGGCCCCCCACCCCTGGCCTTGCTCCCTTCCAGTCTGCCTTCTAGAGGCCGAGAGACCCCGACCTCTAACGCCCACACCTGGTCACGCCTCTCACCTGTCAGGTGCCCTCCGGGGCCTTGCTGCCTGCAGGACAGAGCGCCAGCTCCAGCCCAGCCCCCAGGCCTTTCTCCAGCTCCCCACTCCCAACTCCCCGGCCTCCTGCCCACTAGTGGGGCCACCACCCTGGGGAACCTGGAATTTCCAGGAGGCTCAGATGATTTCCCACCTTTGTGCTTTTGCTTCTTCTGGCTGGAATCCTTCCCCCTGGTCTTGGAGGGCCTCTATGTCTCCTCCAAGATTCTGCCCCAGTGCCACCTCCTCCAGGAAGCCCTCTGACCTCTAAGGCTGCTTCAGGCCTCCATCCTCTGAACTGCCGCAGAAGCTTGATCCTCATTACCAATAATCTCACATAAATGAAGTTAGTGTAGCAGCCATGCGTTTGCAGGTGGACTCAGACATTCAAGCCAGGGACATAGGGAGACCCCACTCCCCCGAATGCCAGGGAGCAATGAGACTGGGTCAAACTCACAGCATCTGTAGTGACAGGTCCTCCAATAATGAAGTTATTCTTATTGATCATCAACTCCCACCGTGTGCTGACTGGGAGTCAGTCACTTACGCGTTGGCTGGGTTTGGCGACCTGGGAGGCCCCTGCAGAGGGCATTTGCCAGGCTCAGCTGTGCTCACTAAGAATTGTTCTGGTTTCAGTAAATGCGTTGTCCTACAGACCATCTCCCCCTCTCTCCCAGAGCCCTCCCCAGCAGCGGGACACCCAGACTGGGCTTGGAGTGGGTCCTGATTTGGAGCACACTGAAGCCTCTATTCAGCTCGAGCTACAAACCAGCCCTTTCTGGCGCATTCACATTTCAGCTGGGTTTGCGGTCGCCTCCGAGCTGTTCAATTTCGCCTAAATCAGCAGCACACAGGGTGTCGATCGCAGCCCTGTGGGTTTGGTGACCATCAGTGCCAATTACACGAAATGCCAGTTGCCAGGGCAATCCTACCTTCGCACAGACCAACAGAAGGAAAAAAATTACTCCTCAAGTTAATTGAAACCAAAGCGAGACCACATGGCTCCTTTCGGGGGAACCGACCCTGGCCCCTGTCCTGTCGCCGTCTCCTCCCCGTGCTGTCGAAGCTGGTCCCGCCCCGTGCACAGTTTGATTTTGGTACAATTCACCTTTGTTGGGATCCAGGCTGGATTTCTGTGAGTGGTTGATTCAACCAATAGCCCATGTGAATATTTGCATTTAATGGGCAAAGAGGATCATTTCTCTGCCGGACTAAACGTCTGTGCCGTGGGGATTTTCTCCTTCCCAGACGCACTCGTAAGCTCCAGGATTATAGAAAAATGGAATCATAGGAACTGGTATAAAGAGAGAGAAGAGAGTGGAGGGACCGGGTCCGTGGGGTATTGAGTTACTTTTGAGACCAGTTGATTTCTAGAACCTGTCCAACCCTCTTTCGTGCTGGTAGTGATGAAATTGATTGTGAATCAGTCGGCCAGAACTTTCTCTGACACAGCTCTGAGCTGGGCCCGTCCTCTGGCGTACCTCTCATTTTCTATGGAGCACAGGCTTGGGTAATGAGAAATAAGAATTAGCCGTTAAGCGCATAATATTCATTCTTGAAATGTCCATGCGTTCGAGCTTACCATTCTGGGCCATAACATGCTTTCAAAGGTAGCTTTGTAAAAGTTTATTTATTTCAATTTATCTTTACACAGCTTTCTTGAGATATAAATTCAGACACCATACAATTCATCCATCTAAAGTGGACAATTCAAGGAGTTTTGGTGTATTTCGTTGTTAACTTTTTTAAAAAATTGTGATATAATACATAGGACATAAAATTTGCCATTTGAACCACTTTTATGTGTTCGATTCAGCGGCATGAAGTACGTTCACAACGTTATGCAACCATTCCCACTATCTATTTCCAAAACTTTAGCTTCACCCCCCAAAATATCATTTTTAAAGGAGTCTTTGTGAGCTTCCCCACAGAGACCGAGAATATCCAGATGAAGTGAAAAAAATGTTGTCAAGTTTTCTAAAGGTGCTAACTCCGAAGTGCAAACCCCTGGCTCACTGGTTACTAGAAAGTTCTAGAAGGTCCTGGTTCTTGAACCTGAGCTCCATGGAGAAGGGGAGTTCAGCTCAGCGTCTCCCACATCAAGAACAGTGTTTGGTCTACGTAAGTGCATAGTCAATGTTGGTGAGATTTGTTCTCAGAAATGTCTTCAAATTGGGGTGCTTGTGTTGGGACCACTGTGGTCAGGTGTGGGGGCGTCAGCCAAGGAAGGAGGAGTCTTTGTGGTGCCCTGTGGGGAGGGACAGGGTCTAGGATGTGGTGCATCCTGGGAGCACTCAAGGCTCCGTGCCCAGTGCCACCTACCCACTTTCTCCATCCCATGCCACACCACAGTGGCTTGCATCTGTCACAACGCTTGATATTTTTCTAGGATTTTTTTTAACTTTGGAAGAAATTTTAATACGATGAGAAAATGTTTATACGCTATTAATAAAAATGCAAAACTGTATTGCTTGGGGGGGTTATATTTTTGTGTTAAAAAGTGAAAGTTTCTGGAAGAAATTAAGCATGACGTGAGATAAATGGGCGGTGCTGGAAGCCTCTAAGTTTGTGGAGACGTGTCATGCAGTAATACTCGGCCTTAACCCGTGGACCACCACGGCAGCTGTGGAAGCCCCCTTTCTGGTCTGCTTTCCTCTGAGGAGCCTCTCCTGCCCTCCCCACATCTCCCTCTGTCCTCGTCATCCCAGCTCTGGGGACATTTCTTGGCTCACGTATTTGTTCCTTTTCTGTCCCCCACCCCCATCCCTTAGACTGTGAGTTTGTCCTGTTGGCCACCGTAGCTCCAGTGTCTGGGACACTCCTTGGCATACAGTAGGGGCTCAACTAATATTTGTGGCCTGTTCTGAAGTTGCCCAATGAGCAAGCGAGGGGTGGGGTCCTTCCCCCGACTTCTGCGCTGGCCGCCCCCTCCCTCCTCTGGGACCCTGCTCTTCATCCTCCCACCGTGGGCTGCGCCCACTCAGTACAGGATACAATGCTCCATCCACACCGAGGGGCTGGTCGTGAAGGCGACCCTGTGGACGGATGCTTGGGGCATTTGTACTTTAACAAATAAACACGCTGAACAACAGCCTGTGGGGCCTCTCGGTCCTGCAGGAGCCGGCTAAGGGAGTGATTGATTTCGCCGCTGGGCTGCAAACCCCCGGACAGAGGGTGCCTCGGAACCTCTCCCACAGCCAGCTCTGCTTCAGGGAAGGGCCATTCGTAAGGCTGCGGCTCCAGTGGTGACAAGCTAATTGTCGCTGAGCTCCTGCCTCCGGGTCCTCCTGGGTTCCTCCAGCCTGGCTGCCTGGAGCCTCGGGTGATGGAGAGACCCAGCTTCCAGCCAGGCTGTGCCCGGTGACAGAGACCCAGATCCTGCAGGGCTGGTGCCAGCAGCTTGATGGAAAGCCGCTGCCCAGCCGTGGAATTCAAATGTCTATAAAAGGATCGGAAGGGCGGTTAGCCGCAGAGGCCGCGGGGCTGGTTATGTGGCACCGGGTGTCGAGAGCCAGCTCAGCCTGCACAGGGCCCAGCCCTTCCGGGTTAGGGTGCTCTTGTGGTCTCATCAAGAAAGACGAGAGTCCCAAACACCATGGAAATGCAGGGCATTTGCACACTGGCCACACTTTTGGGGTCAGGGCATCAGGAGGGACTTGGTCCCAAGGTGCTCACACTACAGGACATAGTCCCTCTCGCTAAGCGCCCTGAGGAGTTAGACGGCTTCTGGCACGTGCCTCCCCAGGAACCTGGGGCTTCCCCGGGACCAGGGAAGGTGGAAAATCCCACTGACTCAGGCATATTGTTCAAAACAAGACATGAGCGTGGCACTCAGGGGGAGGAGCTTCGCATGGTGGAAAAGTCCGCGATCAGGGCCCTTCCTGCTCTGAAGTGTAGTCTGCACACTGATGGCATCGCAGAGGGATGTTCAGTTTACAGATCCGTCCCTTCTATAAGCAGGGACACATCAAGTAAGAAGGGCAATAGTACCAGCAACTGATGTTTGAGTATTTTACTTCTTTCTTTAACTCCCACAGCAGCTCCCATTCGGACACGCACAGGTGCCCCACAATCAGTATGTCAAGACGGCACCCTCCACGCTGCCCACACAGCCCGAATTCATCCACAGACACGTGTCGCTCTGTGCCTGGCAGGACAAAGCAGGGGCCCAGCCCGCACCTCAGGGGGCTTGGCTTCTAGAGCAGAGACGGGTGCCGATCAGATAATCCCACCAATATAGGGTGACATAGGGTCCCAACTGACACGCGCTGAGGTGGAGAGGTGCAGCCTGCGAGACAGTATCTTAAACCACATGGTGCTGATGCGACGTCTGAGGCCCAGCCACGTGAGTTCGGGCAGTGGGACAGAGGGAGGTAGTGGCCCCTGGATGCAGGGGTTCCTGCTGGACCCCTCCCGACCCCCTCCTCCAGGGTTGGAACCCACTAGGGCTCAGTAAAGGGCGGTGTAAAGGACAGTCGGGTGCTGAGACCCAAACTGCCACCTGGATTTTAAAACTCATGTAGATTTTCAGAATTTATCTTCCCCGACGCTGGAGCATTGATGAAATGACTGTGTGTGCCCAGCGCTGTGCCAAGCTCCACAGGGGAAGGCAGCGGGTTCTAGACCACGCGGACCTGGACACCTGGTTGCAAAGAGGAGCGTTGCCCAGGAAACCCCCGGAGAAGGGAAGCCTTATTTATCACTGGGTGTCGGGCTGATTGCTTTGAGGGGCCGAGTTCTGGGCTGTGATGGAGGCAGGTCAGATGAGAAGTGGACAATTTACACAGACCCACCAGGGAGAGGGTGCGAGAAGCCGGCGCCCTGCTGGTCTTCAGCCAGCACTCCTCTTTTCTGTAAACACGCGTGCAAACAGCTGCTGAGCACACACACCTAGCTAAGGCTCGTCAACACATGGGTTTCCTTCTGCTCAGGGGCTGCTGGCAGGGGTGGCTGGAGACAGCCCCAGATCAAATGGGAGCCACCGAGGGTGGTTTGCTGGGTGTGCAAGAGGCAGGAAAATGTGAGCGTGAGTGTGCAAGAGTTTCGTGTGTGTGTGTGAGAATGTCCACAAATATGTGTATGTGTCGAGCATTTGAATGGATGTCTGTGTCCAAGAGTGTGTGAGAAAGTGTAGGTGAGTGTATGAACATGCATGTGGGTGTTTGAGCGTGTGCATGAGTACGTGCAACTGCATGTGAGAGTGTGGGTGTCTGAGTGTATAAGAGGTGTACAAGTGCTTGGGGCTCTGAGTGGACGTACAAGAGTGTTGGAGTGCCTTGTATTTGTGTGCACAGGTATGTGCCTGAATGTGTGTGTGTGTGTGTGCAAGAGTCTAGAGGCCAGGGCACCTGGGAGGTTTTACATGTAGATTTGTTCAATGTGCTCCTGTGCCCACGACTGCTCGCTCTGGACACTGTCAGTTAACTGCGTAATTTCTGGAACACCAAGAGCCATGTCAGGACCCTTCCAGAAGGAAGCTGCTTCCTCTCGGAGGGAAGAAAACAGCTCCCCGAGCGAGCCTCTTTCTCTGCAGTTGGGAGGGCGCTGACTCAGAGGGGATGGTGTGGGGGCCACTGGGCCCTGGGAGAGAAGCCGGGGCTGTGCGGGGAGCCACCTGCCCCGAAGGCGGGGTTGCCTTTCCTCCCAAAACTCTTTCATTTATGTATCAGACAAAATGCTTTTCTCTTTCCTGTTTTCTTCTCATATCATCTTCATGACATCCCCAGAGAGTAGGCAGAAAGAGGAAGATTTTCCCCATTTTTTGGTGCAGAATCGAAAGCTCGACAAGGTCAAGTGACTTGTCCAACATCCCAGTGAGTGCAAATGGCCGGGTTGGGATAAGACCCTCGGGATCTGCCGTTCCACGTGGAAACTTCCGTGAGATTCGGCAACGGAACAAAGTTGTGTTTTCTATGGAAATGTTAGGTGTACATCGGTGCGTCACGCAGCTCTGAGAAGTAAATCCTCTCCCTGGTGAAGACGGAGGCCGTTTCATGTCCCTAACATCAACATCCTTTTAATGTCACTAGCTGCCATTTTTGCTAGCGGCTTGATTGCATTATTCCTTCCATTGTTTGTTCCAAATATTTACATCCCTGCTTGAGGTGGCCGTTTGGAAAAATGCTTTGGGAAGATCACTCACTATCTACATCTCTCGGCCCCCCTGCATCTGGACCATTTGTAGGAAATCTGGGCAGCTCAGCCATTTGGATGTTTCGCCCCCGTATCGCCAAAGCCGCGTGACGCGCTGGGTCTCTCCTTTGCCTCCGGAGGTTTGAGGGCCTGAAGACGCAGCTGCACGGGACAGGCCGTGCACTATTTATTTACGGCCATCCTTTGAGTTTTACTGGGGTCTCCATAAAATCTGCTTGTTGAGTCAGAAGGTTTATGGTCCGGGTTCTGTTCTGGGGATTGCAGATTCTGCGTGTTTGGTTTGTCATTTTGAGAAAAGCCACAAGTTTTGTTTTGTTTTATTTTGTTTTAAACAAAAGAATTTCAGGATTTGTGGGGAAGCTGAAGAGAATCCTACATCCTGCAAAAAGGAATAAAACATTTTCTGGGGCATTTTCAAGGAAATAGAAGCTACGAAGATTTGGGACAATTCATCTGGCGTTTCTCAACCTTCGATTTTAAAGTTTTTAAATCTCTCTCAGTCTCTCTCTTACACGCACACACACGGACATACACACGCGTGCGCACACACACACACACACACACACTGATGAAACAGCTAAATGAGACAAAAAGGAAAGCTTGAGGAAAAAAGTTCTCTCTGTAAAGTTTGCAAAGCCTTCATAGTTTTCCTATTTAGATACAATTGAAACTTGTTTGCCAAGGTGAGAAGCATGTTTGTGTTTAGATAAGACATCATGTATCTTTTACAAAGGCATGTCTTGTTTCTTCCATAAAGAATGCAAATTTTAAAGCTAACTGAAACATTTTTGCCTCCATGGCTGACTTCTCCTAAAAGATTCAGGGAGAAATCAAGAGCCCTTTTTCCCGCAAATAACAAACAGCATGGGTGTTTCTCGAGCGCTCATCTCGGGTGTCAGAAGTAAGCACCGTCTCCGCGTTGCACAGAGCGTTTGCCCGCTCCCTGCCTGCTGCAGGTTCTGAAGGCAGCAGGGGTCCGCACGCCAAAGCTCGTCCGCTCTCTCCCTCTTTCATCCCCTCTGCACGACGGTTGCTTCCACTGATCACTATTACAGGTAAAGTTCCATTAGCAAAAACTATTTCTAAAAGCAAACTTTTGATAGGCAAAGGTCATTCTGAAAAACTTATATTTTAATGTAAATATCACTCAAGAAATAGTTCATCTCTTTGTACGCTTATGTATATTAAACGCGCAAAGTCATCTTAGGCGGGTGCCAGGTTTTTGAAGCAGATCAGACTCATGGAGATACGCGTTATTACATTGGTTATGGACGCAGACAGCACAAACCAAAATGTGTTTAAAGAGTGTTTTTGTTTTCTTGTTTTTAGCTATTTTACGGCGGTAACGTTGGTTTACAGGCTGGGCAGTGGCTTGTAAAGGTAATGGTTTATGAGATTACATACATTTCAGGTGTGTGTCGCTGTATTTCAACTTCTGTATGCACTGCATCGTGCTCACCACCAAAAGCCTAGTTTCCACTTCTCACCATTCAACCGTCCTCCTCTACCCCTTCCACCCTCCCCCAGGTCCCTGAAAGAGTTTTCAGAGTAGCTCAAACTGAAACAGAGTGCAAACCAAATTGAGAGAAAAGAATTTTCCTAATAGCTCAAACTTAATAACTAATCTTAATAGGATTAGTGAATGCATCCTCACTGAGGTCTTATGAATAAAAATGTCGTTCATTTTGGCCACGGGAGCATTGGTTCATTAAATGAAAACATGCGCAATGTGCAGCTCTCCCTCTTCTCATCATTTGAAACAGATGACCAAACGTGGGGGCGTGAATTGATCCGAAGAACACTTTCACTCCCCACAAAAGAGCAATGATCTCCAATGACCCCCGGAATCAGTCACAGCAGCCTGTCTTCCAGGGAAGACCCTGCTCCAATCGCTGGGGGCTGATTAACTGTCCCCAGCCGCATGCACGCCACTCCACAGCAACCCACCAGCAAGGAAAATGCTGCTCAGCCTACCGTTTCCCCCCAGACGAGGGCGGACGCGCTGGCCGGCCAGATTCCCGTCCTGCAGAAGGACCAGCTGTTTGCTCTGTGCAAAAACGCACATCAGGTGAAGCAGCATATTCGGTGAAAAGGGAGACATTCAGTGGACTATTCAGGTGTCTCAATGTCAGGGTTTAAATAACCAGAAAATGTGTCTTGAGACTGACTTAAGTTTTATGCCTTTAATTTGACTTTCTGGCATCACAGACACCATCTGAACTCTCTCTGCAATGTATCGAGAAATGCTCAGAGTTATGTGAATGCTCTCTCCTGTCATCTCATGAGTCCCCTTCCCACGAGCTGATGAGAATTGGGGGCAGCGGCGACCGGGGCGTCGTTGAAGGTGAGCCGACAGACTGACCTAGCCTTGCTCCTCCAGGCCCAGCACAGGCAAAGCAGCGCTGGGATGAGCCACAGGCCTGCTGGCTCCCACACGCCCCTGCCCATCATACACAAATAGGGTGGGCCAGCCCTGTTACACTGGGTCCTGGTGCCATGATTACCCTTTCACTCTCAGAAGTGTCCCAACTTAGATGATAAATGGTCACCCTACATATAAATAAATGGATAAATATACATTCCCTTACTGACATGTGGGAAGCAGTGTATGTAGGTGGCTATATCCATGTGTGTATTTGTTCATAATCTTGGGCAAATGAAACAAACCCGGGCACCCAGGGACCCCTCCCCACGCCCGCACACACACTCTCAGGGTACAGTCGGTGGAAATGGGTCCACAGGTGGCCTTCGCTCACCTAAGGAATTGCTCAGCCTGCATTCTTGTGTGGATTGGAACTTCCTGCAAACGGGTTGGAGTCTGTGTGTGTGTGTGTGCGTGTGAGTGTGTGTCAGAGGAGCCTTGAGAGGAGTGAGGTGGCTTGGTGGGGTGGCCCAGACAAATCAGGGGAGCAGAAAAGCAAGCAGAGGGAGCGGGAGAAGCGGTGCCAGAGAAGAGCACACCCTGGAGAGATTTAAGACACCAAGAGCGCTTGGTTTGCAGCAAGGAGGGAAAAAACTCTAACTCTGGAGCTGACTTCTGGGTGAGTTTTCTGACAACTGCAGCTTGGATTTGGCCTGCACGTCCCAGAGCAGGATAGAGAAGGAGGGGAGGCAGCATCCCGAACCAGTAAGGGCAGGGCATTCCTGGAGTTCAGCCCCACGCAGGGCAACCTAGCAGAACATAGCAAGGTACCAAGTTCTAAAGTAGGGAGTGAGGGGGGAGTGAGGGGCTGGCTTGGGGTGGGGATGGGGGGTGCCAGAGAACCTCTGATTTGGCTCAGGGACAATTTTTTCCCTGCCATCTGGCCAGTGAGGGGTGAGGGGGAGAAAAAGACTGTCTCAGTGTCTGGGGCCTGGCCCGCAGAGGGTGGCAGGGGCAGGGGACCGCGGGGTGAGGCCCTCCAGCTGGCTTCTCCGAGTGACTGTGGCCAGGTACCATCCTCAGGCAGCTCTGCCTGCTGCGTCCCCCGCGCCCCACCTCCCTCCAGATGTGGGTGGCCTGGGAGGAGGGGTCTGCACACCAGGATTCTCAGGCCACCCAGGGAGAGGGTTGTGCCTAAAGCGAGCCATCTTTCTGTTCTTAATGGATGCGAGGCTGGTAGGGATCACGTGCAAGGTCGAGGTCTGATCAAATTCCCAGTGTGGGACAGGTATCGGCCACCGCAGCCACCTCCAGGCTCCCCCTCGCTCGCGGGAGCACCAGTTGAGGGGCCGCTGTGGGCAGCACTGTGGAACTCCCGGCCGGCGAGGCCCCCAGCCCACGGTCCGTACAGATGAGAAGTGCGCGGAATAAAGCTAAACCCGTTAAGGTGGCTTAGGACTGTGAGGGATGGCCGCCTGGGGCCTCAGCAAAACAGGCATTGTCCAGGCAGGCTTGGTTTAACAGCCCCTCTCACCCAAGATTTTATTCATCAAAATCAGCACATGATCGCCCCCTAAGGTCCCCCCACAGCCTCAGAAAAGAAGGAAGAGAGGCAGAGCCCCCAGGCCCCTTCTCAGCCAGCATCCTCTCCTCCTCCAACACCCCCGTGAGGACCACGACTCACGGGTCACAGCTTCGCCATGGCCCTGGGCTGGCAGCATGGGCCTCTGTCCAGCCTCTGGCTTTGTGTGTGTGTTGTGGGGAGAGTGACTAAGACAAGCGCCTTAAATGAAGGAGAAAACAAAAGAGCAGGAAAGCTGTTTAATATTTTTAAATATGCCTTATGCTCTTGCCCACCGGGATTGCTAACAATAGATGTCGGCAAGGCTGTGAGCAGTTGCTTGTGGGAGTACGAACTTCCCCTGCGGAGAACGGCTCAGGACTATCGCTCATGCGGCATCAGGCTTGCTGGAAAGCCCAGCAATTCTGCTCCTAGGTACACACAGGAAGGTAAAACATATGCGCACCCACGAATGTGCAAAGATGCCCTATTCCTAGGGCTCCAGACTGGAAACTTCCCAGTGGTCCCTCAGCAGGAGGATGGACAAATGGATGTTGGTAGATTTGTATAGTGGAATATTACACAGCAATGAAGATGGACCTGTGCAAGGCCACAGATGGCTCTCGCATGGTGAGGCACGTAGAAGCTACGTCTACAGAGTGTGCTCTGTGCGATTCCACACACATCATGTTCCAGGCAGGCACAAGTGCCCCAGGATGTCTGGGGTCAGGAGAGCGGCTGCCTTTGGAGAAGCAGGGTCCGAGATGGGGAGGGGCTTCTGGGGTGCTGGTGCCATTTTCCTCCTTGACGTGGGTGGGGATTACACAGGTGTGTTGGCTGTGTGATAACGCATTGAGGCATACACTCACGTATAAACTGACGTTTTTCTGAATGTTTCATACAGAATAAAAAACCCAGTAAAAATGATCTAAAACCATATTCACGCACCAGATGTAGGCAATAGGGAAAGCAGAGGGCCGGCTGTGGGGCCCGAGGCCAGATCAACATCTAACTTGCTGGGTGGCCATGGCAACAAGCGTGCCTTTCCACTTCTCCCTCTGAAAAGTGGGGGTACTGGTCTTCACCTTTGTGAGAGAATAGACCCCTCTGAAACTCTGGATCCTCGCCCACCAAAACACAGCACATGTTGCGTACAAATTCTGGGGGCTTGTGGACCCCCTGGAAGCCCACCCAGGGATGCCCAAAGGGGCGCCCAGACCCCAGACTGAGGGGCTCTGCATGGGGTGCCGTGGGTGCCGGGTTAGGAATAAGCTTCCTTCTTCTTGTGGAGTTTTGGGACAAATGGCTGGATGTTTGGGTCTCAGTGTCGTCGTCTATAAAATGCAGATAATAGGGCTCATGGAGAGGACGGGAGGGTTTGTGGAGATAAGGCGTCCAGCGCTGGGCTCAGAGCCGGTCCCACAGCGAGAAGGCTGTAAATGCCAGTGGCTGTTAGGAGGTGAGCTGGAGGCCCCTTCCAGCCCTGACATTCCAGGTCCGTTATCTAGGAAGAATTCCACTCTGAACTCAGAACTGGGTAACACGAGGCGGCGGGTGCCCTCCCTGTCAAGGTCAGATTTCCTTTTGAGAGACATGGTTTTGACACTGGAGCTCCCTGGAAACCAAAGTCAGCTCGCAAATGAGATGTCACATGTGTCCGGCGACAGCGTCACGGGCCTCCTACATGCAGAGAAGTTTCCAGAAGGGCATCTGCTCCAGCCCAGAAACCGCTGGATAGCCCCGCGTCCTCTCTGGCTGCCTGACCCCAGTTTTATAGCAATCACCCTTCCGCCAAAAAACGCTGGGAGCCTCCCTCGGAGCCGCTCGCCGCAGATGGGAAGTGCGTGCCACATGCCTGGGATTCCCGCGGGGCGGCAGGGATGCGCTTCCCCGGGCGGCCCTGGCTCTTCCTCCACCCCCGGCTTATCTCCTTTCATGCCAATAAAAAAGAAACATTTGCAGCAATAATAAAATAGGCCCACGGATTAACTGTGTTCCTCCCTTGGATGTTAGGAAGATGTTTGCCTGACGGGGGAGCCACCTGGGGATTAGGAAGCTCCGGGCTGGAGACGTGGGGCTGAGAGGAGAGAGAAGGACATCCAGCAGGCTCGGTATCCAGCAGGCTGGCCTCTGTTGGGGGGGGTTTCTTTCCCCATCAGATCCAGGCCAGACTCTGTCCTCACAGAGAGTCAACATCGCTCAGTTGCCTGGCTGCCCCCTGCGTGGCTGAACCCCACTGTTTGAGGCTGGGCTGTGTCAGAGAAAGGGGTCACCTCTACTCCAACTGTCCCACTGTTGAGGAGACCAAAAAACCTCTCCACAGGGCTGGTGGTAATCACCATCCATGCCGAACATTGAGGCAGCCTCAGCTGAGGGCTCGAGATGTGCAAAGTTTTGCATGAGGGTCCGTTTATGCCCATTTTACAGAGGAGGAAACTGAGGCTGAAGCGTCCTTCCCACGGTCCCATTAGTGATGCTGGAGCTGAAATTTGAACCCAGGCAGTAGCCCTCGTCATTGGTACACGACGTTCCCATGACACAGATATGGGACCATTTTCTTCATTCCCCACTTGACAAAAGAGGCTTAGAAACTGACTAGGACGTTCACCAAAAAATAAGACGGACTCCAGTCTACCCACGAGCAAACACCAGACATATCCCAATAGAGGGGCATTCTACAAAATAGCTGACCGGTATTCCTCAAAACTGTCAAGGAAATAGAAACAGGGGGAGTCTGAGAAACTGTCCCAGCCCGGAGGAGACAAGACAACTAAATGTCATGTGGGATCCTGGATGGGAAAGAGGAGACTACACAAAAACTGAGGAAATAGGAATAAAGTACAGTCTTTAATTAATAACAGTGGACTAACACGTCAATATTGGTTCATCAATTGTAGTGATGCACTACACTAATGTAAGATGGTAACAATAGGGAAACTGGCTGTGGGGAAATGGGAACTCTGTACTTTCTGCTCAATTTTTCTGTAAATCTAAAACTGTTCTAAAAAAGTAGTCTATTAAAAAAGAATAAGATGGCTGGCTGGCTAGAAGGATGGATGGATGGATGGATGGGAGGATGGATGGAAGGATGGATGGATGGGAAGATGGATGGATGGATGGGAGGCTAGATGGACGGATAGATGAATGGGTGGAAGGATGGATGGATGGGAAGATGGATGGATGGTTGGGAGGCTAGATGGATGGATAGATGAATGGGTGGAAGGATGGATGGATGCATGGGAGGATGACAGGATGGAGGGAAGGATGGAAGGAAGAAAAGGAAGTAGGAAGGAAGGGAAAGTGATAAACAAGAACCACAGAATATTGACAGTTTCAGAATCTCAAGTGCTGAAATACGGGTATTCACTGGGTAACTTTTCTGTATATTTGAAATTTTTTATACTACAATATTGGGAGGATAAAGAGGATCAGAGGCCACAAGATGTATAGACATCTCACCAAAATCAAGTTTCTCTATTCCTTTGCACATTGCATGGTGGTGGGGTGGCCACGGCATCTTCCCACGGAGGAGAAGCCCCCATTTAACTTCATGCAAACTTCATCACAGTGCCACTGCCAGAAGACGGCGCCCCTGGAGTCCTGCGGCATGGTCACCTTTTACTTCCAAAGTGAACCCAAATTTCGACAAAGCAGTCATCAAAGTCTACGAACAGGCCAGGGTAACTTTGGGGCTAGAGAACGGAGGCACTGGGCCCTGGTTAACCACCCTCTGTCTTCACAATGCAAGGCCAGGCCGCTCAGATGAAATCCCAGAATACTTGCGAACAACAGCTTTGCTCTAGGCACCTCCTCTGCCACGCAAGGAGAAGACGTTCACACCAAGAGTCTGTCAGCACTTTGGAAAAGCGTAACAAAGACGAAAACGGAAAACGCGCATCTGGTGACAGGCGGACAGCACCGTGGCGGTGGGGGGTAGAGTGGGGCACGTTGCTGCTACCGGGGCGGGCCTCCTCCCCCTCAGTGAGGATGGGATGTACAAACAACCCCAAATGCTTCCAATCTGGTCCTCGAGGAGAAAGGATATTTGTGGTAACGGAGAAATTTGCCACCCAGCCCTGTTGCTTTGGTGTCATGTTTCTGTGGTCGCGAGTTATTCATCCAAAATTGGTCTCTGCTAGGAAACAACAAGAAAAAAATTCCATACTATAAAATGAGATTTGAAGTGATCTTCCATCCTGGGGTTGATCTGTGGGGAAATGAAAAGAAAAAACAAGCAAAAGAAAAATAGACCACATATTGGATTGAAGAAGCCCACCCCCTTCGCCCTTTAAAGATGTTTCTCGTGTTCCCACATTAGGCGCTGGCCTTCCTTTTTCTGGAGCGAGGCTGGTCTTCCCACCTTACCTTGGAAGGTCTCTGTTCTGCCCTAGTGCAGATGTTGGGGCACATTCTAAAAGGGCTAAGGCCTGGGGTAGACTCAAATGTGGACCCCAATTCAGACCACCATAACATGCCGTGGAGTCCCCGTAAGACGGCGGAATGGTGTTTCAGATCTCCTGAGCTTTGTCTCCCTCACCCTCCTGTTCCCATCTTGAGGAAAGACGTTCTCTTGATCAGCCTTTGGGTCCAGTCCCTGGGAAATCTGTGGGTCCACGCAGCAGCAGCCTGCTCCCCGGAAGCACAGAACATGGGGGTCTGTAGGGCTCCCCTGCCCACACACAGGCCCCGGGCTCTTCATCTGCAGAATGGGTGGCCAGCCCAGCTGTCTCCCACTCGGGGAGTCGCAGCCCTTCAGGAGGCAGTCAGCCCCACTCCCAGGTCACGAGCCCCACCCTGTCCTGACTTGGACCCTCAGGAGGTGCTCCGACTGGGGTCTTGTCCCGGCCCTGCTGTGTGACCCATCAAGTTGCTTAAACCTTGCTACGCTTCAGCAGCTTAATGCACAAAACACAGCGTGAAAAAACCCACCCCTGGGATTTTGTGAGGAGCAAGTGAGCTGACACGAGGCCGGAGCGAAGAGATTGCTTAACAAATGCCCTGTGATGATTAGGGGGACACAGCTCCGGAGGGGTCTCACCTCTCTCCCCAGGTCCTGGGCCTCACTTGCCCGCAGCTATGAGGTGCAAGAGCCAGGGTTCGAATTCAGGGCGTCTGGGCTGCTCAGCTTCCTCGACGAGTGATGAGCGAGGTCGGCTGGAGGCTGAGCCACTGGCCAGTGGAACCACGCTGCCTGACTTGGAAATGCCCTGGTTAGCCCACCCATTCTCCACCCTTCCCACGCCTCAGGGACAGGTGGGGACCAGGGAGGAACCACGCACACTGCTCATGCTGATCAGGCCCTTCCAGGCCTGTCCCACTCCAACCTGGCATCTGACGTGATATTGATAACCTGCCACTTAAACCGACTGCACTTCCTCTTTTGATGTGCTCACAAGGGCACAGGCCAGGTATGGATAGATCCACGCGACTCCTAGCCTTTCCCCAGAAGGTCACGCACAGCCGTGTGTCTTTGTGCTGCAAGCATTGCAATGCGGTCAGCTTTTCTTCCTCTGGTTTCTTTGGATGAAGGGCTTTCCTGGAAAAGGGCAGAGATTTTGAGCTCACCAGAGAAGGGAGTGGAACTTGCTGGATGGGTGCCCAGGCTCCCCAAAGCTCTACTTTGCCCCGATGCCTGGGACAAGAGGTGATAACCAACCGGCTCAGCCAGAGAGGACCAAGCAACTGAGCATGGATGCGGGGTCTTCCTGGGAAGGGTCCAAGAGTGTCGACCCTTGTTCCCCAATCACTGACCAGCACCACGTTGCCTTAGAAAGAGCTCTGCTGCCTGGGAAGACAGCTCCCCACCCCGCCACCCACTGACCTTCTGCCCAGGGGAGCCAGGGACCCGCACATGGAGCCAAAGGCCCGAGATGTCAGATGCCTGGGCAATTATTGGTTGAGATTCCTGGAACAAGTCTACCTTGATGTCTTTCATTGCTTCACCCATCCATCCATCCATTCATTCAAACAATTACTCATTCATTCCACAAACATGCCACGGCATCTCCTCTGGGCCAGGCTTGGTTCTGAGATCCTGGGTGCTGAAGTGCTGCTGCAGAGCCTTGACCAACCAGTGCCTGGCACCCAGCAGGGAAACATTTTTGAGGAATGGATGAGTGCATGGATGGATGGATGGATGGATGGACAGGTAGATGGTTGGTTGGGTAGGTGAAGGGGGTTTTTCCTGTGTCCACGTAAATTCAAACAAAAATGCCTGTCTTTCTCTCTCACATGTTCTTTCCAAAAAGAAGCAGACAGACCACACAGAGGTGCAGACCAGCCTCTCATTCCCATGTTCTCTGTGTCCAGCATTGATTGGGCACCTACCACATGCTCGGCATCACGCTGGGTCCCAGGCAATGGATGATGGATGGATAATGGAATGGATGGGTGGATGGATGGATGGATCACACACACGACTCAACTCCCCACAATGGACCCGATTTTAGGATGATTTAATATCTGCGCACGATTGCAAGGCCTTTCTCACTGCCTCTCAGCGCTGGGGCGGCGATTTCCTTTCCTTTTTTCCCCTCCCTGCTGCCCTGGGATTGCAGCTCGGTGAACTCTGGCGTGGGCTGTAAGAACGTCTTTATAAAGGGTTGCACGAGATTTCTTACTATATCGGAGTTCCTGGGGATGGCATATCACGTTACTAATTCCCTTAATTGCATGTCTGGGCTAAAAACAGACTTTCTTAGTTTTCCTAAGAAGTTACATTCTTAATGACATTAAAACACTGTGGTAAATGAAACTAAATGTTAACTGATGTCCTTAAATCACGAATCGATACGTAGAGTGTTTACCTAAACTTGTTTACCCTTCTTGGTCACTCGTTTTGTAGGTTTTGCCAAAACGGAGAGAGGAATAGTGGTGTCAGATTCAGGATCTGGAAATGACTCAAGAATTTTTGTTTTCTTTCAATTTTTAGCCCCGGACCGAGTGAATGCTGCAATCATGTAGTAATCAAAGAATTAGACAGAGCAAAGGCTGCAGGCTGATTCATTTCCCTGGATTTTTGCAGAGCTTGAGAGGGCAGTGAAGCTGTGGGGAGAGATGACGTTTTTCCCCTAAGGATGAAAAACTTAACCTTGCTTTGTTTGGTTCTTTCGAATTCAATTTAAAAAAATAAAAAGCAAAGATAGGGAGATGTGTGACTTGTAGTAAGAGACGACAGCTAAGGAGCACCTTCTAGATGCCACGTGCTTTCTAAACGTGCTGCCCATTTTCGCTCACAGAATCCACCCAAGAAAGCCAGGAAGCAGAAAGCAACATCCTTCCCAGAGGAGGGAGCTGAGGCCCAGAAAAGCTAGCAACTTCTCCCGGAGGACACGGCTAGCCAGCAGAGGGACTGAGATGCAGACCCCAGCAGGCTGATGCCAACATCTCCCACTTTCTTATGCTTCCTGCCTGAGAATCTAGCTATAAAGGTTCCAGAAGGAGACATGCTTTCTGGGGATAGAAATAGCCCATAACTGAGACCCTCTGTAAAAATCTTTACCGCTTGTAAATCTCTCCCCACCGGATAAGGTATCACGTTGACTTCGTGACTTCACCATGTTTTCTCCTCTGTGGGTTCAAAATGCTATTTTGGTTTGTCTCAGTTTCTCTCTCTCTCTCAAGGAGGCAGCTACATTTTACTTGTAGATAATTTATTTTTAAAATAGATAATGCGTTATCAAAACCGTCAAACAGACACTTTAGATTTGTGCATTTGACTCTATGTGAATTATATCTAAAAAAAAGCTAATTATACACACCAAAAGAGTTTAGAGAAAAGTAAGTACACTGATGTCTTCAGTTTACTTTGAAAAGCACCAAAAAAAAATTAAGAGAGACTGATGGACAGATGGGTGGATGGCTGGATCGGGGTGGGGGGTATGGGTGGGTGGAGGGATGGATGGATGCATGCATGGATGGATGGATGGATGCATGCATGGATGGATGGGTGGATGGATGGATGGATGGACGGATGCATGGATGGATGGATGGAGGGAGGGATGGGTAGATGGATGGGTGAGTAGATGGTAAACCAAGTAGAGCGGCATGCTAAATACAGAGCTGAGATGGTAAATACATGGATGCTCACTAAACAATTCTTCAACCTTTCTGTATGTCCACAAATTTTCCTTAAAAATATCAAAAAAATAGAGAATACAGATTCTTGACAGAAATTCAAAAGACTCAAGTTAAAAGTAGGTCTTCCTACACCTCCTCCTGACCTTTAGTCCTCCAGTCTCCTTAGCAACAGCCATCCTCGGTACCTGTGCTTCTGGCATATCCTTCGGGGATTTTCTGTGCCTATATCAGCACAAACTTGCTTTCTTTTCAATGACGATGATGATAAATAATAATAATAAGTAATGACTATGTAGCCCTTGCTACATGCCAAGCACTGTCCTAAATGTTTACCTTCATTGATTCATGAAGTCTCTTCAACAGCCCTACAGGGTGGGAGCTATCATGATCCCCATTTTACAGATAAGGAAAGTGAGGCCCAGAGAGGTTCAATATCTTGCCAACATCACCCAGCTCATGAGGGGAAGTAGCTGGCAGACGTCCTCTCCACATCTCCCTTAGCGATACATCACAGAGGGTGCTCCACGTGCAGGCTTCAGACCTGCCTCTTGACTTTTAAGACTGCATCGCTTTCCATTTCACGGATGTTCCACCATTTATTCAATTCATCCCCTACAAACAAGCTGCTAGCGCGCCTCCAAACTTTTGCTACTGCAAACAGTGCTGTAATAAATAAATAAACCTGCGCTTACTTCGGAGAGAACCTGTATACGACCACTGTGGGAGGAACTTCCCAAAGCGGCACTGCAGAGTCCAAGGGCAAGTGCATTTTTAATTTTGACACTAATTGTCAGATGTCTTTCCGAAGGGGTTTCGCAGAATCCCACCCCAGCCAGCGATGCGTGAGAGCACCTGATGCGCACACCCACTCCAGCACACGCACTGATCACTAATCCAATCCACCGCACGGTGCTGCTGTCCATGTGCGGCGCCCCCCGGGGTTGTGCAGTGCGCAGCATGCATGGCCACACAGAGCAACCCTGAGATCCTGGTGAGACAGTCTAATTGTGGTTGGAATTTATATTGCCTTCAATTTAAATGGGATAGAGCATCATATTATAGGTTTAAATTCATTTCTGCTGCCTTTTCTTCACTAGATCATTTTTTTCCAAATTGTGAACGTAAGGGATTGACACACAGGCTTACTCCTTTCTCCCAATGTCCTCATTGAAGGTAGACTGGAAAATAACATCACTGAAAAAGCATTTATTGCTGCCCTGAAGGAAGGAAAAAAAGCTATAAAAGGAGGGAGGGAGAGCACGATGAAGAAAGAAGAAACTGAAGTGGGTCATGGAAGCCAGCAGAGATTCCCGGGCCAAATCACCCACTTGAATCTCATTACGGTCAAACCCTGTTGCAATATTTTCCAAAAGACCGAGAAAGGGAAAATGCTGGAAGCCGAGGGGGAGGGAAATATACAGGGAGCGTGTGCTTGAGCGTGCGTGTGTGTGTGCATGTGTACGCACACGTACTACCTGTGTATTTTAGACTTGGACTTATAAAATCCAGAAGAAAAAAGAACAGGTAAGAAAGAAAAAAAAGAAAAACACGAACATTACGTACAGGGAGGCAACGTACGGGGGAACATTGCAGGGGGGACTTATAATAATTGCGAGGGTCTTTGCAGGTGTGTCCTTAACATCTAGAACATTCCCCTCCAGTAACGTGTCTGTGTTTTCAGAGGAAATCATGTGGTTTTCCCAGTGCCCTGCATTTCCAGCGCCCTCTGAGTCGTTTATTGGGATTTATGAGAAGAACACGGCCGAGCTGTCTTTCTGATCTGACTCATTTGGAACGTAACTTAGAAGGAGAGCACTGTGTGTCTTCTTGCAAAACCGTTCCGTAGCCCTCCCCGCCTTGGAAATGGTTCTTGGGGACACTCAGGCAACTCCCGAACCTGCCATCAGGGAGGGATGGTCCGCAGGACTGAGGTAGGAAAGCCCGACCACGTTTTGTTGTTGTTTTTTTTAATTGTGTTGAAATTGCAAACTTACATCCTGAGACTAAAATTAAACGGAGGGAAAGTCTGAGTCGTGGGTGGTCTTCCTTGGGCGTTTGGAGGGAGGGATCGGATGAAGCGGGACAGCACACTTAGCAACGTTGCCAATAGGGTAATGACAGCAATAATGATGGCTGTCCCACTTGGGAAGGGGAAATGGCAAAGGCCTACACAGCGACAAAAATAAACAAGTGTGCAACGCTGGCCGAGGGGGCCTGGGTCCGCTCTGAATTTGAAAAACATCAAAGCGAAGCCAGTTATCAGGCCGTCCAGGCTCCTGGCTCCGCTGCGTCCTGCCCAGCGCTTTTATCAGCCTTGGACGAGCACAGAGGACACCCGCCCAGCACAGCTGCAGGGAGCACGAACATGCTGGACCGCAGAGTCAGCAGAGAAAGGACGTGTTCAGGCCGTGGCAGACGGACGGAGAAAGAGGCTGAAGCAGCACAGGGATGCACAGAACCTCTTGTATTTAGATTCCAACAACGCCAAGCCATGGAAAGCAGCGGGGAGAGCAGACAGGGCCCAGATCACAGTCCGACAGAGCCGGAGGCATCCACGTGTGCCCTCAGCCTGGGCGCCCAAGGGATGCCTCTGAGCGCCGGCTTCCGTGTCCGCAGATGGGGGTGTTGTGGGGATGAAATGCACCCGACATGCAGCCTGTAAATGCGCTTTGAGTCTCTGCTGTGGGCCAGGCGCAGTTCTGGGCAGCGGGAAGAAAGCAGTGAGGAAATCAGATTTTAGAAGATTCTTGAAGAAATCAGATTTAAAAACCTGAAGAAATTAGATGAAAAACATCCTTGTGGTGATGGAAATGCTCTGTACCATGACTGCGGTGGACACGTGAACCTACATGGGTGAGAAAAGTGCATAGAAACACACAGACACACACAAACGACCACGAGTAGACTGGAGAAATCTGAGTAAAACGGGTGGATTATGCCAACAATATCCAGTTGTAACGTGGTACTATAGTTTTGCAAAACGTCCCCACTGGGGGACACTGCACGAGGAGCGGGCTGCGTCTCTCTGGCCTAATTCTGACAGCTACATGCGAGTCGACAATGATCTCAACGCAAATTTCAGTTAAAACAAAACAAAGTCCCTGGCCTCCCGGAGCTCGTGTTCCGGGGGGGTCTTCCGTGCTGGACTCCGAGGCGGCGTCCGTGGAGCCCCAGCCTCCTGTCAGGCGTTCGGTGCGGGGGCAGCGGCTAACAGCCGTGATGAGGGATGCAGGCTCAGTCCTGGGCCTGCTGGACTGGAAATAAATGGGGCCACTCAAAGTGGGTTTCACACTGAAGGGGTTTTAGCAAAGGCAACATTCGTGAGGTGTGGGCAAGGTTTATGGACCCGGACGAGGGACCGTGCAGGACCACGGGCAGGCAGCAGAGGGGAGCTCCAGGGATGAGGGGACGCAGAGGCGACAGGAAGCAAGGTAGGGTGTCTGCGTGGAGAGGGCCCCAACGGGAGCTGTGGCCTCAGGTAGGAGGATACCACCAAGTACGTGGCCCAGTGGGCAGGGAGCAGAGAAGACCCCACCCTTCCTCCCTCACTTTCTCTTGCGATCCACTGAGCCCTCACCGGCCAGCTCCAGCCAGAAGCCGAGGCCAGGGGCTGGGAAGGCAGAGTCCATGCAGACATCCCCCAGGGCCAGGGAGAGGGCAGAGAAGGCGGGAGCGAATGTGGAGGGCCACACGGAAGATAGTCAGCATAGAAACCGTCTGTCCATTGGGATGATCCGAGTGAAGACAAAGATGAGCGGCATGAACATCTGCTTCCGTCACCCCTCGCCCGGCACATCCCGGGCGCCCCTGAGGCCAGCACGCTGCACCGAAGGGAAGGGGAGATCTTTGGAAGCCTGCAGCTGGGGTGAGCAGCTCCAGGTGAGGCTCAGAGGAGTGGCCCCTCACAGGAGACATTGGGCTGCCTGCTGCCGAGGCCCTGTGACATCAGGGGCAGGGTGACAGAAAGACTCATGGTAACAATGCAGAGCACCAGGGAGAGGGACCAGGGACCGGAGCTCCATAGACCAAAGGGCAGCCACATGAAATTCCCTGGCATCCCCCAGGGCGGGGAGGGGGAGGTTGGAGTGGCTTCAATCCTGTTCGGAACTGTGCATCTGCAACCCCAGCACACCCCGAGGGGCTGGCTCCTGGTCGGTAGTGCCCAGGGCTCTGCAGACTGCCACTCCACAGACGGCTCTGAGGATCGGGGCTCAGAGAACCGAAGCAATGTTCTCCCTGGGCCGGGAGCTAGAGTTTCCCCTGTTCTAGGCCATGGGGATACATCTGTGAACACCACACACACATCCCTGCCCTCCTTACAGTCGAGCAGGGACAGCCCACGGTCAGGTTTTCAAAATGTAAAATGGTGAGAAAGTTGGATGGTGCATTAGTTTCCTGGGGCCGCCAGAAACAACGACCACAAACCAGGTGGATTAAAATAACACGAATGTCTTCCCTCCCAGCTCGGGAGGCTGGAAGTCTGAAATCAAGCTGTGGGCAGGGCTGTGCGCTCATGCTCTGAGGGAGGGTGCTTCCTGCCTCTTCCAGCTCCTGGGGGCTCCAGGCGTTTCCGGGCTTGTGGCTGCATCCCTCCATCTCCGCATGGTCTCTCCTCTCCTCTCTCTTGCGTCTCTTATAAGGGCAGCGGTCACTGGATGCAGGACCCACCCAGGTAATCCAGGATGGTCTCATCGGGAGATTCTTAACCTAATTACATCTGCAAAGACCCTGTGCCCAAATAAGGTCACCTTCGCCGGTTCTGGGGTTAGGATGTGGACATGTCTTTCGGGGGCCACCTATCAACCCCCTACCGATGGTTACATGTAAGGAGGAGCCTGACAGAGCAGAGGAAGGAGAGGGGATGTCTGGTGGCGAAAGGCAAAGAGAAGAGTCAGAGGCCCTCGAGGGGCGGCACACAGCGCCGGTCTTCCGAAACAGCGCTGGCGAGGACCGTCACCAGGCCTGGGACGAGGCTCCCGGGCTCGCGGTCCGCGCCCCAGCCTGCCATTCCCCGCCCTGCGCGGTGCTGCGCCGGCCTGGGGTCGCGCCGCACAGGTTTCCATCCTCCGCCCTGTGTTTCCTCGTTTGGACGGATTACCTCGTGTCATATACCCTGAGCGGTTCCCAGCATTGATCCGTATCCCACAACCTCCGAAGGCCCGAGCCGGTAGCCTGGCCTGCGGGAGGGAGAACCGGCCGTAATGGGTGGGCCCGGGGCCAAATGGAAAGTCGGGGCCCCTGGGTCTCAATAATCGCGCAGTTCAAGATGGCGACAGTGCAGGCCCTCCCGACAGGCTCCTGGGGGACACCTGTCCACGGGTATGGGGACCTCCCTTTGAGAGGGGATGAGTTAGGGCCCAGCCTTTCAACCCAGGCTGCCCATGAGAATCACCAATGGCATCAGCGTGTCCGGGGGGCCCAGACGTCAGCACGTGTTGGATCTCCCCAGCTCTACCCCTAAGATGAAGGGACCTCTTCCACGGGAGCTGCTTCTCCTCACCAACCCACGCTGAGTGGGCGTTGCCAGGGAACATTCGCCATCGCTCTGTGCCGCTGGAGGAGGAGCTCAGCCCACGCACCGCACCGTGCGCCTGGGCGGTCCTCTGTGAAATGCGGGAGCGCGCTGGGGGCTGATGGCGCGGGTCCGGGGGAGGTGGAGGGAGTTAATTTAGACGAAATTCTTCAAGCGCTGCCCGGCTCCCGGCGGCCTTGTCAGTGTTAGCTGTCCTAACCCTCCTGTTAACCAGGTTCCGCTGCTAGGCCACCGCCTGACCATCTCAGGGCTTCTGCAGATGCCCGTGAATGAATGAGGCCTGGGTACAAGAACGACTGAATGAGAGGCACAAGTCCCAGGCACACGGCTTCCCTGGGGTCCTTTCCTGGCTCCTCATTTGGGCTTCCTGCTAAGAGCGAGGATCAGCGTGAGGCTTGGCCGAGATGAAACAGCCGCCTGTCCCCAACCCCCGCACCCCTCACTCAGATGCTCACACACTCCCGCAGGCCCAGCCCACACGTGTGTTTATTTTCTTTGCTGTTCACACTTCTCCTTTAACGGTTCCGCCATTTGTGATCCTAAGGCTTGTCTGATTCTGTTCAGAGCCAGCAGCCCAGCACTGCAAGCACACACCTGGTCTTCCTGCGGTAGGTCAGTGGGGCTGAGGGGGGCTGGGCAGTCCAACACCAATAGCCACAGGGTATTTTCTGGGAGCCCACCATGCTGGGACCCATGGGAAGGCACAGAAAAGTCAAAGTTTTGGACGGGGTCCACCCTGCAAGGAGCCAGCAATGTCAAGTAGGAAAAGGAGCCTGTGGCTCATGTGGTGTGGAGGAAGGAGCCCGTGGTCCGTGTGGTGTGGAGGAAGGAGCCCGTGGTCCGTGTGGCGTGGAGGAAGGAGCCCGTGGTCCGTGTGGCGTGGAGGAAGGAGCCCGTGGTCCGTGTGGCGTGGAGGAAGGAGCCCGTGGTCCGTGTGGCGTGGAGGAAGGAGCCCGTGGTCCGTGTGGCGTGGAGGAAGGAGCCCGTGGTCCGTGTGGCGTGGAGGAAGGAGCCCGTGGTCCGTGTGGTGTGGAGGAAGGAGCCCGTGGTCCGTGTGGCGTGGAGGAAGGAGCCCGTGGTCCGTGTGGCGTAGAGGAAGGAGCCCGTGGTCCGTGTGGCGTGGAGGAAGGAGCCCGTGGTCCGTGTGGTGTGGAGGAAGGAGCCCGTGGTCCGTGTGGTGTGGAGGAAGGAGCCCGTGGTCGATGTGGCATAGAGGAAGGAGCCCGTGGTCCGTGTGGTGTGGAGGAAGGAGCCCGTGGTCCGTGTGGTCTGAGGGGCTCGTGGTCTAGTGCTGGACTGTCTGGCTTCATAACCCAGGCAGCGTCGTTTACTAGGAGCATGGGCCCAGGCAAAGCTCACTCTTGCTGTGCTCCGTTTCCTCCTCTGCAAGCTGGGGTTGATAAGAGTGCGTCTGTCTCTAGGGCTGTCAAGAGGGCAGAATGACCTCAATCGTGAATGAGCTACCTGCTCATTAGTCACAAAGCCGGCCCCCTGTGGGCTTAGTGTTATCATTATTATTCACCTGCCACCTCCGAGGCTGAGTGCTCCCGGGCAGGTGTCTCCCCCTCTCTGAGCTTCAGTGTTTTCATCTGTAAAACAAAGATGGACACAAGGCTGTGTACGGAACAGTGCCAGGCCTTTAGTAGACACTCAGTAAGTAGTTTTCCCTTCCCTGAAGTTGCTTACGGTCCAGCAGAGAGCGGGTGCCCACGGAGGGCCTCGCAAGTCAGGGTGGTTCTAGGTGAGGGCTGGAAGGGGATTTGAGGCACCAAATGTCGTGGAGTTTCAGCGAAATCAGAGCCCCCTTCTCACCCCAACTGTGGGGTGACTGCTCAGCCTCCTCTCCCTGTAGGCACCCCTAAAACTGAGGTTAATTATTATGATTCCAATAATGTAAATTGTTTTTATTTGTTAAAAGTTCTAATTCCTTGACTAACACATGTTCGTTGTATGAAAATTAGAAACACACAAGTAAAGAAGAACCAAAAACCACCCATACTCCACCCACCGGAGAGAACCAGTTAATTTTTTTTTTAATTTTTTTTTTGCTGAGGAAGATTCGCCCTAAGCTAACATCCATGCCAATCTTACTCTATTTTTTAGCACGTGGGCTGCCAGCACGGCATGGCCACTAACAGAGGTCCATGCCCAGGAATCAAACCCAGGCCGCCAAAGCAGAGCACACTGAACTTAACCACTAGGCCACTGGGGCTGGCCCATCAGTTAACATTTGGGTGAGTATCCATCCACATTTTCTTGTTTAAAACACATGAACAAGATCAGCTTGTGTTCCAATCCACATTTTTTTTTTTTTTTTGGTGAGGAAGATTGTCACTGAGCTAACATCTGTGCCAATCCTCCTCTATTTTGTATATGGTAGGCCATCACCACACGGCTTGATGAGTAGTGTGTAGGACAGCACCCAGGATCCGAACACGAGAATTTTGCACCTCCAAGGCGGAGCACATGAAATTAACCACTATGCCACAGGGCCGGCCCCCCAATCCACATTTTAATTAAACACACTCCAATCTAGCTGCCCCCTCAACAGGATGCTGACCCACCTTTGTCAAGGTCACCCCTTACCTCGATGTGGCCCAATTCTGTGGTCACTTTGCTGATCTCTCAGCCACCCAACAGTTCAGGCCCCCAACGAAGGACGTTTAGGATGTTCCAAATTTGTCTGCTTTTCTAAGTAACACTGCCATGAGCATCCTTAGTGCCGAAACTTCTCACGCATCTTACTTACACACAAACAGATTTTTAAATTAACCCCTCCCCAAATGTATAATATTTTAAAGACATGGAAATAGCAAAGATTAAGTCAAGGACCTACTGATTTCCACCTTCGCACCCTCTCACCTCGGAGGATGCCGTTGCCCGGGGCCTGCTAAGGCGCCATCCTACCCAGAAGCCACACCCAGGCTTTGGGCTGAAGCCCCAGCCGGGAAACCTCATTAGTGAAGGCGGCAGAACACAACAGGAAGTCCCGCCCCCAGAGATGGGACTTTCCTTGGCCTGAAAATGGAATGGCTTAGACTTGCACTGCCCAGTGTGGCGTCCCTCAGCCACAAGTGGCTGCTGAGCGCTGGAGATGCGCCTGGTCCGAACTGAGGTGGCTGTCAGGGTAAGATGCCCACCGTATTTTGAATCATCAGGGTGAAAAAAATTAAATATCTCAATAATTTTATGTTAATTGCAGGGTGATATAGTTTGGATACATTGGGTTAAAATATTTTTTAAATCAGTTCTACGTGTTTCCTTTTACTTCCTTTGTAATGAGGTTGCTAGGAAATTTTGAATTACAGAGGAGGCTTGAGTTAGGTTTCTATGGGACAACACTGGCCTCAACATCTCCCTTTTCCACGTGTGCAAGATAAGGCGGGCTTCTCTGTGAGCGCTTGTGGTCCTTGCTTCCTGTGACCTCACCGCCCGCAAAGCGAGAATGATCCATCTTCGTGTTAGAGGTGAAATCTCTGCACATGGAGAGAGAGGAGACTTGCCTGAGATCTCAGCGTGTTCTAGCGAAGTCTAGAACGAGACCTCTGTCCATGGTCAGGGCGCGTCCCTGTCCTCCTCGGGTAGTCCACCTGCCTGGTCTCCCTTTGGGGGCTCCATGTGTCCCACACCTGGCCCCGCCAGGCTCTGCGGTGCACCCAGCCCTGGAGTCCTTGCGGGAGGCTGGGCTTCCAGGGCACGTCTGGCTCTGACCTGTGGGCATCGCTGCCCTGCGGCCCCCTCTCCTGCCCCGCCCGCGCAAGCAGGGCTCCAGACAGCAGGGGAGCCACCATGCCGTCCTGCTGAGTCCCATTTCCATCAGGGTAACTGTTGACAGGAACGTGTCACGGCAGAAGATGGATGCTGGTTTTGTCCCCTAAGTCCTCAGACCTCAGTGCCGGAGGTGGCCCTGAAAGGCCTCTCCTCAGTAAATTACAGCATTTATTCAGCCCCTGAAGGCTTGTGTGCAGAACCCGCCAGGCCACAGAGGGGGCCGTGTCAGGTCCCTCCTGGACGCCATCCATTCGGGGCGGGGGCTGCCCCTCTGCACACTACCCTCTCCACCAGAGGCGACGTCAGAACCAACCTGGTTCAAATCCCCAGCTTTTGGCATTTTTTTTCCGCATTAGAAACAGATTTTGTTATTCTTTTCAGTCTTAGAGATGGAGCTGATAGTACATTTACATTATTTACAGCAACACAGTGTAGAGAAATGAACACAACCTTAGGGGTCCCCAAATCAGGATGTGTCTTACGGCTCCCCCATGTACTTTCCGGGGGGGGACTTCTGTTAGGTATCGACATGTGCCCTGACCCAGCCCAAGAACAGCCTTCAACTAGGATGTAGTTGCCCCGTTTTCTAAAGGAGGAAACTGAGGCAGGAGAAGTGGAGTGATAGCCAGGAAATGGTGACAGGGGACCGCGGTCTGTCAAGAGTCTTATGTGCAATGCCAGGCACATGCGTGAGGCACCATTGTCCGCACGCGAGGATGGTTTTGTAGATCAAGGAGGTAGGACATCATCTCTGGAAAGATGCTCTTAAAATAAGCCTGAGCTAGAGAAATTGGAGACCTCCTGCCTTGCTGTTTGGAATGTAAAATGGTGCAGGTACGCGGGACAACCGTCAGCACCTTCTCAGAAAGTGAAACGCAGTGTCACCATAAGACTTAGCAACTCCACTCCTGGGTATATAGCCCCAAAAGTGAAAACAGGTGCATAGGCAAAATCTCATACACGAAATGTTCATGGCAGCATTATTCACAACAGCCAAAAAGTAGAAACAACCCAAGAGTCCATGGACAGATGAATGAACAAAGAAAATGTGGTCTGTCCATACAATGAAATATTACTCAGCCAGGAAAAGGAAGGGAGTGCTGACGCATGCTACAAAATGGATGAAACTTGAGAAGATTGTGCTGATGAAAGAAGCCAGACACAAAAGGATTACGTATTGCATAAATCCATTTACATGAAATGTCCAGAACGGGCAGATCTATAGAGACAGAAATTACATTAGCGGTTCCCAGAGGCTGAGGGGAAAGGAAGAGAAATGACAATCAATGGGTTCGGGATCTCTTTTTGGAGTGATAAAAATGTTTTGGAATTAGGGGTGGTGACGGCACAACGTTGTGAATGTTCTAAGTGGCACCGATCCGTCCACTTTCAATGGTTCATTTTATGGTATGTCAATTTCACCTCACTATAAAAAAGGTCAAAATAAGCCTGGATGAGCAGAAAGCCAGACAACCAGGGCCATGGGTTAAGTAACTGACTTTGGAATTGTGCATTTTCTATGTGATGTGGGGCAGGACGGCTCTGCAGAGCCCAGGTCCCTTCTTCTCGATGCTCCATGTCACCCGGGCCAAGAAACACTGAGTGACAGGCAGAGCGGTCAGGCGCTGGGGCTCCGGCTGGAGCAAGCCACCCCCAGCTTCACAGATGTCCAACCCACGGAAGCCGCAGCCCCCCGCCCCCACCACAGGGTGGGTGGGCACTGCGGGCTGAGTCTCCAGGCTCCAGAAGGTTCTCGACAGAACCATTTGCTCCTTAAAAGGGGCAGGCTCCTTATCTCAAGTCTCTTTCAACCACAGGGGGAGAGTTTACAAGCCATTTTCCTCTCCTACAAGTCACATCAGAAGTCTCCCTGCCCTTTCCTGCTGCTCCCAGTTCCCCCATTCGGCCTCTGCAGCAAATTCCCCACAGGCGGCCAAGATGGATAACTGCCCAGAGGGGAGTCCCAGCCCCCACTCCTGAGCTCTCCAGAGGGAATGGGGTGCTTTCTACAGAAAGGGCTCCAGGTTCTCCCTGTCCACACACAGCCGGCCCTTGGTCTCCCACGGCCTCCTAGCTCATGGATTTACAGCTCCCTTCCGAGACCAGCTCAGGATGAAGGTGTTAAGAAGTGAAGTCAGGTGTTTCAGAACTAAACTGATTACCCGGAATCCTTGCTCCTTAAATTGAGGGCGGAAAAAAAAGTTAAAGGTCTTAATTCTCGGTGTTGGCTAAGTCAGAGCAGGCCAGGCGTTCGCGTACTCTGCAGATAGAGGGGTAAATGAATTTACAACCCTTCTACGGGGTGACTGGTTAGTGTATACACCGGGAGCTTAGACGTGTCCACACCCTTTGATGTGTAACTCCCCCACTGGGAACTTATTGAAGGAAATAAACAGGCAGGTCCACGTGGATTGATGTCTAAGGATTTACATTCGCTAACTTATAAAGGTGCATATTCAGGAAGAAGCTAAGTGCCATCAGTAGGGGGTGGGGAAATTAATATAGGACGGGCTACAAGGCAGGCATTAACAGTCTGTCCTCACTGCCTTTTGTCCCGGCTTTCCTCTTCCCTGGCTGGATCATCTTCCTCTCTGGACTCCGCCTTCTTCTTCCAGAACAGAATTTGATGTTTCACTTTTAAAATATATATGTTTCCAAATAATGTTCAAGAAATGGAAACATTTCATGATAAAATAGTAACGAGAAAAACAGGTTCTAAAATCATATAATTCAAACTGTGTTATAGAGTAAGAGACAGAGAGGAGAGAGAGTGAGAGGAAAAAAAATAAAACATAGCAAAACTTATTAACATAAAGCAGTTAATCCCAGGATGGCAGGGCTATAGCTAATTAATAAATTATTCCCTGAACGTTTCCCTGAACGAATGTTTTGTTTTATAATAAACGTGACGTGATACTTATTTTACGGTTGAAATGAACACAGGTTTGTTTCTCAGTCCCGCCCGTTGTGAGCTAAAATGGCCACACAGGAAGAGCACGGCCGCCGTCTCCACGTTACTTGGGCCCCCGTGGAGATTCGTCATCCCGGAAGCGGGTGTGGGGTGTGGACAGCTCTGGTTTTGTGGGTCAGGAGACCGGGTTGTAGATCTGGTGCTAAGCGGCCCTGCTGTTGGCAGGGCACCTCCCCTGGTAGTGGAGGCCAAATGCCCACGCTTCTCCTGAATCCTAGCGGGGTTCCGAGGCTGAGGCCCCAGAACAATAGAGGGCGTTAAGCTGTTTATTATCTCAAGTCAGCAGAATTAACCGAGACTTCATGCGTGGTGCTTAAGAGCCGTGCCACCCCCCAGAAATGCCGCCTCCTGCAAATTGTTCTCAGATCTCTTATTAGCAGTGCTCTTAACTGTTGAAAGATCTTAGGCCGTTACAAACCCCAGAGAGCCCGGAGAGCAGCCAGGGGGGCTTCCAGAATGGTCAGCCACACAGGCTGGAGGTGCAAAGGGAATTTCCTTGGGTATTTGGGGAGGACGCACAATTTGACCTACCACACTGTGACCCCACTGGACGCCACGTACTGGACACCTGACATCAGTGAAGCCTCACCACACCCTGCAGGTGGGGAGCATTCAGCCCATTTTAGAGATTTTTTTTTTTTTTTTGAGGAAGAGTAGCCCTGAGCTAACTGCTGCCAATCCTCCTCTTTTTGCTGAGGAAGACTGGCTCTGCGCTAACATCCGTTCCCATCTTCCTCTGCTTTATACATGGGATGTCTACCACAGAATGGCGAACCCCAGGCTGCCGAGAAGCGGAACATGCAAACTTAACCGGTGCACCACCGGGCCGGCCCCACATTCCTCCACCCTTTTAAAAATATCCTCTAAAGCTGTGGGCATCAGGCACCATTCTAGGCACTGGGAATCCGATAGACAGAGCTCGCCGCCTTCATGGGACTTCCATTCTCTGGGGAGTGTAAACATCAGCTATAAGGTCAGATGGTGTCGAGTAAAAGGAATAAAGGAAGTAAGGGTGCAGGACGGAGAGCAAAGGGGCTGGGGCGGAGCAGGCAGCGTCTGTCTCTATCCCGCCCCCCAGATCTCTTTTTCCCATTTTCCGTGAATAACGTGGGTGGGTTGCATTGGTGTCGTATCCTGGTTGTGACATTTTACTACAACTATGCAGGGTGTCACCACTGGGGGAGACCGGGTGAAGCGCACAGGAATCTCTGTATTATTCCTGACAACTGCATGCGAATCTACAATGATCAAAATAAAAGCTCCTTTAAAGTTAAAGAATTATCTTGGACCAAAACCCCCAAATAATCCTGGTAATCACTCCCAGCTATGGAGTGCCTGGATAGACTGGAGGAGCTGAGGGTCAACAGCCCTCGAGCAAGGGGCCTGGGTTCAAATCTCAGCCCCACCTGTGACCTTGGCTGATTTCATAACCGCTCTGTGCCTCAGTGTTCACATCTGAAAAGTGAGTTCACAGAGGCTCCTGCCTCCTCCGGTTTGCGTGAGAATGAGATGCTTGTAGGTGAGAGCCCACCTGTGCTGTTTTTTTATTGTTATGACTCTGTGGAAGGTTCTGGAAGACTCTGGGCTGAGCTTTGACAAGCGTGGAGCATTGCCACCCGTAATCCTCCCAGCCACACTTCACAGGCAGGACTTGAACCATTGCACAGCTTTGGGGGACACCAGCTCAGCAGAAACCACAGGCCCGTGGGGACATGCTGAGACGTCTGTCCTCCGAGCACGGCTGAGATTTACAGACGCCCCAGATCCGAGTGTCCTCCCGCCACCTTGTCGAGAAACTGGACCTGCAAGTCCTCCCGCTCCCAGAGTCAGCACAGCAGAGCGTCTGCCACCCGCCGGGGGCCCTACTTCTTTTCCAAGCCTGCTCCGATTTCTTTCTGTCTCAGGCCTCAAGGTTTGTCCCAGCACAGGTTGGTTCGGCGTTTCCAGACAGGGTTGTTGTTCCCCTGAGAACAAACAGACTCCAGCTCAGCACCACCTCAGTGCTCAGGGCCCAGGCACCAGCGTTCCTGCCTGCAGGGGTTCGGGACTCCGGGCAGCGGTGGACACCCTGCAGGACCACCCAGCCGTGGGCCTTCCTAGTCCCACTTCGTGGAAAAGAAAACGGAGGCCTCAGAAAAGAAAAGCGTCTCTCAGAGAACGGCAGAGCTGGCTAGGGCTGCGGCTTTGATGGCCCCTGAGAAACTCTCCTAAATAACAATATATTTTCCAATTCAGTAACGCCATCCTCTCTTCTCGGTACCACCGACCTGTGGAGTTGGACCACCCCGGTTCACATTGAAGCTCTGGCACTTTCTATCTGCGTGCTTTTGGGGAAGTCATCTGTGCGTCACTTATCCTGCCTGTAAAATGGCACAAAAATAACACCTGCACAGGGTCATTGCCACGGTGAAAGGAGTTAAGCCGTGTGAGGCTCCCAGAGCAGTGCCTGGATTTCTAGATACTCTATATATCTTAACTCTTATTAATGAGGCTTTTGATTTACAAGAAAGTAAGTGGGCCAATGGAACATCATAATTACAGTCATGGGCCAAATAACATTTCAGCCAACGACGGACCGCACACATGATAGGGGCCCGGTGAGATTAGCACCGTAGAGCCTGGGAGTGTAGCAGGCTGCACCGTCTAGGTGTGTGTAAGTCCGCTCTGTGATGTTCACACCACGCGGAAATCACCCAACGGCACATTTCTCAGGACACACTCCCGTCATTCAGCGACGCACGACTGTACTTAGAACCAACACCTGGGATGTATGTTTCAACTCATGAAGATTTGAATTTTTTCAGATTTTTAAATTTTGTCTCTGTTTTGTCTTACTACATTTATCAAGAAAAGAGAAGCCACATGGGGACAGGAGGGAGCCTTGTGGGAGTCAGCCTGGGCTCAGAACCTGTTTGGGGCAGTCCCGTTCATTCTCACTGTCTGGACGGTGAGGCTCGGGTTGGGGGGGGGAGGGGTACGCACAAGTTGAGAGGGCTCCTTCACTTCAGACCCCACGGACGAAGGGGACAGGGCAGATACGGGCTCCTGGGAATATTTTCCACCCCGAGAGTGTTTCTGCTTCGCCACGCCCCAACCCCAAATGCCCTAACGCAGAGAGCACCTCTCTCTGATATCTAGAATGACGGAGACGATGGAGATGCTGTGGCTGATGGACCCAGGCAAGCCCACCACCCAGACGGCGCTCCTTCAGAGTGTGCGAATTACAAACAGAACCTCTGAAGTCTCCAGTTCGTCCAGGGGAAGCTCCTATAGGAAGTGTGAATCTGGCAGTTTCCACTCAGGGCAGTGGGTCCCAGTCCCTGCCTGTGCACAGAACTACCGGGGAGCTGGTAAAAACAAGTCCCGAAGCCGGGTCCCAGGCCCAGCCAAGGGCCTCCAAATCTCTGGGGGGGGCGCTGGGCACCGGGGCTGTCAAAGCTGTCTAGGGGGTGGACAGTAAGGGACAGTCAGGGCTGAGAGCCCCTAGGTGGGGGATGGGAGGCGTGGGGTGGAACAGCAGGAGACAGGGTCCCTCCAGCAGACAAGAGCTGCCAAATGGTGAGGGGAGAATGATGCCAGTGCCCTGCCGCCTCCCCTCCTCCCTCCCTTGGGCCCCCTCACCCCGCCCCCACCCACTCCATCTTCTCAGCTCCTTGCTGTCAGTGGTACCTCTCCCTCTGCTCCCCACGTCTCTCACCCTAAAGCTTTCTTCTCCGCCTCCCGCCGGGCCATCTGTCACCCGCTTCTCCTGACCTTTCTTGTTCCTCTTCCCCGTGTCCCAGGCAGGCTCATCATCCAGGCCTGCGGATGCCGCCTCCTTCCGGGCCTCCATCTCTCCTGCTTTGATGCTCAGGGGGTGTGAGTGCGCTGCAGCCGCGGGAAATGGAAACCAGTCCTCCTGGCTGCTTTCCTTAGGCAACCCGGAGCGGGGTGGGGGTGGGGGGGCTTTTCTAAAGCAACGTTGCCCCGGGGTTAGTCCCAAATCCCCCAAAGGGCCTGTGAAAACACAGAATGCCACTGCCCGCCCCACGGACGTTCAGGCCCCACTTTGAGAGCCTCTCTCCTAAGGATCTTCACTCATCGTCTGCCCTTCTGGCCTGGCAAGGCCTGAAAAGTGAGGTGCAGGAGGAATTGTTAGGCGGCCTGCCGGCCCCCTGTGCTGCTCCAGGGCCATCTCCAGGGCCACGGTCCCTCGGCAGTACGCACAGTGGCCAGGAGCGCTGCTGAGAAGGGGGCAAGGACTCCTCTCCAGGAACAAAGGAGGTGACACGTGGGATGCTCCTGCAGATCGCCCGCGGGGGCATTGCTCGCCACCCACGCTCTCAGCCGTGCTTCCCGCCGCCTTCACGGGACACTTTCGTTTGCGACTGAGGAGGAAGGGACCAGGCTGAGCCCGTGAAGGGGGTCTGTGCTGAAAAGCACACTGCTCATCTGCCCATGTTGGCGGACAGGCATCAAATCTTCCCCCCGGGGGGAGAAGAGGTGTATGAAGGGTCTCGCAGGATCTTGTGCCGCTTGGAGAAAAGGTGGGACTGCTTTTCAAGCTGATAAATCAGGGTGGGTCCACTGTCATGTCAGTTGACAACGAAAACAATAAAGCGAATGAAAATCTCAGCTTGTGTTTTTGAAGCACCTTTTGGTCACCCCTGACACGGGCTGAATATTCTAAGCCCACTGTGAAGGACGAAGGAAGAGAGGCATTTAGCGATTCACCGACCCCAGCGCTCGCTCCCGCCGTGGCCCGGGGAGGACCTAGCCGGCGCTGGCTCGTAGGTCTGGCTGAGGGCCGGTCCTCAGAGGCTGGGTTCCCGATGTCAGAAGAGGTTAATGAGAGAGAGGGTGGTCACAGAGAAGTGCAAAGCATCGCATTGCTGGGACAAGCCAACGTCCTCCCTTTTTACAGACAGAGAAAATGTGGCCCAGAATAAGGACGTGCCTGTGGTCACACAGAAAATGGAAACAAATGCCCCATGTCCCACCTCCCTGACCCCTGGGCAGACACAGCCCCCAGCTGTGCATGGGTTCGCACACGCTGCTGCATGGCAGCCGGGAAGCACAATGACCAGCTAGCCACCGTGGGGAAGGCCGGGACTTGATATTCCAAACGATTTTTTTTTTTTCTTTTGAATGTAGACATCTGGTGTCCTATAAATAAAATTGAAAATGTAAATATTGTAAAACCCATTAGAGAGTGGTTTTAGGTTTGGGAAGAGCACAGGTCAGCTGCTACCCCACCGCACCATGGTGGGAAAACATCACCCCACACGCGAGGGTCTCGGCTCGGAGCATGTCACCCACGTCCCCGAGGTGGCCGGGCTGCACTCTGTCGGACGAATAAACATTAAAACATGGGTCAGTTGTCTCATATTTATTATATGACATTAACAGTTTTCAATAGCTACCTAAAAACCTTTCTGCTTTCATTTTATACATGGGGAAAAAAATACTTTGTGAAGAGAGGGTAGCACACTTTTCGTGGTATGAACACAAATTCCCGTATGCACCGATGGAGCCTGAAGACATGCGCTGGGCCAGATTTGTAATATCAGGTTAAACCGCCCTTCAAAAGACGTTTTCCGTTGGAGACACATTAAACAAGCTTTATTTAATAACGCTTGATTTGACTTGTCCAATTTAAATATTCCTTCCGATGAGCAACCATTTGATCCTAGCTTCGTTTCAGGCTGCAGAATAATTTCTCTGGGTTGTTTTTCTTCGGTGCAAGGTTGATCCCGGAGACAGAGTCCCTACTCTCGAGTTCTCTACGTTCCTCTGATCCGTGCTGTGGGTGGAAAGGAATAGAGCCATAAAAAGCCAGGACTGAAGGCTGTTTTGTAGTGTTTACTTTGCTCGTCCTCACATCTGTCTGGCTGAAGGCAGAAGACATCATTTAAAAGACTCCTCCTAGCCAGATAATTATAAGGAGAGATTTTCTTATTTTAAGTAGAGCATCAGAATGTAAAGAAATTCCCAAGGAGGCGATCTTTCTGAGATGGATCCCGCTGGCCTCCATCTGTGTCCCCCCTTCAGGGATTTTTATGACAATCGCATACACCAAATGGGGGTTCCCAGGAATTTAAGACAGTGGGGAGAAAGAAAGTTATTTTAATATTTGAATTCTGTTTGTCTTAAAAGAGCGAATGCCCTTTGACATCTCCTAACGTTGGGGACATTTCATACAAACCTTTTGGTTTTGTTATTACTATGGTTATGATTTTACTTTCAGGATATTTAAAAAGAAAGACTTTTTTTTTAGGATTTTATCATTACATGCCGCCTTCAAAAATAGCCACCTTGAAGCCCGGGGCCCTGGTCCCCTCTGTAGGTATCGTAAAGCCATAACGACATAAACCTCTGACAGCTTCACTCCCCAATACCAGCCCGGGATAAGTCGGCCGGTGGCCAGGGTGGGAGCACGTCTGTCCGTTATCTGAGTGACCTCTGTGAGGGGATTCTGCTCCCAGACTGGGGGGTGGGGGTCTCTCTCGGAAAGGAGCCCCGATGAGTGCAGGCCAGCGCCTGGTTGACGGACCCTGGCCGGTGGGAGGAGGCCGCCCCGCCCAGCCCGCAGCCTGCGCCGGGCCTGAAGTGTTTACGGCCGGGTGATTTACGTCCTCCAGGTGTTCATTTGGGAAACATCTCGGCTCGGAGCTGACACAGTGATGGCCCTGGATTTGCAGACTTCGGCATTTTTCTCTTCATAACGGTTTGGGGGCCAAAGAGACATTTAACAACAACAACAAAAAAGGACTGGCCCGAAGTGGTTCGTCTCCTGCGATTTTCACATAGGGACCTCTCAGCCCAATGCCCCACGTCCTGCCCAGACAGAGGAATGTCGCCGTCACCGAAACCGCCACCCTCCACCCTCTCCATCACCTCATCAGACACATCTCTGTGTCCGTTTGCTCCGGGGCCTTTTGGCGGCTGCGGAGACGTTGCGCCAGGCTCCCCTCCGCTTTTTCAGCACCTTGGTGCCTTTCAAGGGTCCTGCTCGGTGGTCTCTGACTCACTCGAGGTCCCAGGTTCTCAGGTGTCGCAGACACGGCTTGGAGAACCTGGGCTGACGTGGATCAGCGCTGCGCGGGTCGGCATCTGCTGGGGACTTACTTTCTGAGGGATCCGCCCTGCAGAAGCTTCTTTCCTAACAGAGCCATTTTCTGTTATTTTTGCTCCCGTTTCGATGCCAGTGGCATTGTCGCTGTTCTGTCACCGGGTTCATGCTGGGAGCCCCTGACACCTGTGCGGGGGTAGCCTTGTGTCATCTGAACGCTGAGCTCAAACACAGGTCAAGAAATCAAAATGGGTTTTTTGTTTGTCAGAAAACACACATTTTAAGTTTTGTTATCATAGCCATCTCACCCCCTTTCAAAGGAGCTTGACACGTATTACATGTCCGTTTTTAGACTTGTACTAATCTTTTCTCCAGCCACGTCTGATAACCCTGATGAAAAAGAAAACAAATGTATTTTTGCTTCATAGAAATATATATATATATTTAGGAGGCACGGGGGGGGAAGAGGCTTGTAGGGAAATAGAGCCCAATTCCTTGTCCGTGTTTTCATTTTTACAAATACCTGTTTTCACTGATCCAGAGAACCCTGGGCTGATTTTAAGAGCCCATTTCAATTTAGCTGTTTCTCTCTCCTTGACGGGATGTTTCCGAAAACCGTCATTCTGCCTCCTTACAGGATCTGCAGACATAAAGCATTTGGTCAAATGCAGGCTGGTGGAGAGTGGGGCCAGCAGACCCGGGGGCAGCAAATGATAGAATTCCCCTGCTTTGCATTCTACGTTTAAAATAAATTTTTCAGCCAATGATTTGAATACCAACAAATTCGCTTAAAAAGCATTCGAACCACCCCTGTTTGTGCTCCTTTTTCCCGGATTATACGTATGTAAACCTCCCCAACATGGGAAAAGTATCATTGATTTGCCACACTACACAGGGAAACATCCTCACCAGCAGCAACTGCTTAAAATCAGCAGCCCTGGGGCGAGGAAAAGAAATTCCAGCAATAAAACCAAAACCTTTATTTCCAAACATCGGGTTGAAGGCATCTCAAGGGATCATGGGCTCCCCCGAAAATGGCTCTTCTCTGTTACTGCTCACAGCTTAATCTCGAGAAGAGCTGTGGAAAACGGCTGATCCAGAGAAAAAGGTCCGACTCTAAAAGCATGATTTTTGTCTTTGCTGTAGCCTTCTTAACTGTGTGCATCTGTGAATCTCCATTCTGAATCTAAATAAGATGCCTCAGTCGCCCTCAGTTTGTGGACACATGAAAATACATGTGACCACAGTCTATTTTAAAGAATTGCCTGAGAGCATCGAATTCTCCAGCACGCTGCACAGCGCCCATGCGGCTAACGGCACAATTTCGCTAAACTGCCTGATTCATTTATTTTCATCTCTGCTCTAACTGCCCCCCAAAAGCAGGTGACCATTGAAAGATTTCTCTTTTTAATTCTAAATAACAGGAGGGATCAAAATGAATGTCCTTCCACGAGGTCTGAACGTTAAAATGTAAGAGCGAGCTAGCCAGGGTCTGGTAAATGGCTAAACAGATTAGTAGCCTTACTTTTTAACATATAAACATCTGAAACCCGTTTCCTGTTTAAGAAGAAAAAAAACGTCTAGGTGGATGACCTCGGGCACTTTTTTTTGATTAACAAATGTGAATTGTACATCGTGGTGGAAAAAAAAAATGGCCCACGCTTGGTGGTCTTTCTACAGTCTGTATATGGGAGAGAGAGAAAAAAATACAAAAATAAACCTTACCTTCTCACTTTCCGGGTGGGCAATGCCATTTCTACAGCGGCGTCCAGGGCTCTGGCAAATGTTAAGGCTGTCACCGCGGACAGAATCCCCATGGTCTGTGTGCCTCGATAGAGTCCAAAGAGAAACATTCTCTGCATTCCTGCTGGCTGGTCCTATCTCCGGGCCCTGCGCTCAGCCCTGCGGGCTCGTGTCACCCCGTCAAACGACAGAGGACACGGCTAATCTAAGCCCACGCCTTCCCGGGCCAGCCCTGCGGCAGGGGCAAAACCGGGACCAATTTGCCGCCTAACCCGGAGGACACTCCAAGTTGATTCTCACCCTTAAAGATGAAGCACCAGCTGCAAGCTGTTCTGCTGAAAAGAGCTTAGCAGTTCTGGCACATTCTGACAAGATACATTTTATAGGGTCTGTGCTCAAATTTGATATTGGAAGTCGGGATTCCAATTTTATGTCTTGAATGATAACAATAGCAGCTGGGACCTTTACAAAATATGTGTATTCTTTCTATTTAAGAGTTACATAATAAAAGCTATTTATGTCAAACACCTTATAAGGGAAAGATTTAGCCCAGTGTCAATATAACATCCATAATCCTTTTTTATATTCAGATAGGGAAAAAAAATCCATTATCGGTGCCACATAGAATTTTTGGTTTGGACGATTAAAGCTGTGAGGGCTTTAAAAATTCAAAGGAAGCACCTCCTTGCTTCAATTTACAAATTCATTGAATGGCTTTTTAAAAAATATTATTTTTGTATTAAACAAACAAAGGTCGATACATCATTATTTGTTTTTTCAAGTCCTTCTGACAAAGAGACACAAAAGAAGTGCACAATTTTATTTTGTTCGATTTGATTTTTATAATTTCCAAGCAGGCAATACAAGTCTTCACTGGCTTTCATAAATCGGTGCTTCTTTTGTTTTCTGAAAGCAATTGTGGCTTTGCAGAGTAGCTAGCTGGCCCAAACTTTCGTAATGCTAATGAGCAAGTGGGTCAGCAGCTCAGAAGGAAAATGATCCCCAGCAAAGGAACGGAGACGGACCAGCTCAAGGCAACACCCGCAGGCAGACTTCAGAGGGCCTCAGAACCGCCACCAGCCCCGCTAGAGACATCACACAACGTTCTCCCAGGAGAGTCATTCTACTGCCAAGGAGGCAAGGATTCTCGCTGATGCTGGACCCTTGGAAATGACCAGGCAGGCCAGCCAGGCGGTCTTGTTAGAAAACCCCAGCTTCCTTCTTATCTTGTCTGCTCAGACAAAGACCAGAACCTAGTTGAGATGAGAAGAGAACCCCAATTAGCAAAGCGAAGAGATTTCCACCCATTCCACACCCACATGTATGAGTTCAGTTCCCTGTTGGGTTTTCTTTGACTTATCAGTCGAGTGTCACCGCAGGTTAATGAGAAAAGCCCAGTTGGGCGGTGGTAAGAATGGCCATCCGGACGCTCTGTGCCCCCACCCTGGCCCCCGGCTCTCCCACAGTGGGACAACAGCCCCTGTCGGGGGATGCCGAGGCCACAGGGACTATTGAAAAAACCACTGCTCCTCAGGCCGTGTTGGAACCAGCCAACACCAACTGAAACTCGGCAAAACGCCAGTTTAATTTCTTTTGTTTTTAAATCACAACGTGAGTGTAACAGCTCCTAAGCAAATCTGATTTAAAAAATAACTTCTCATTAAGCCTCTCCTTTTCTTTGACAGAAAGTTGCTGCAGCCTAAACGGAGGGCATTTTCCTTTTCTTTTATAATGAGAGGATCACCAACCCTCGCTTCGTTTTTTCCCTCAGTTTCTCCACGAAACACCAGCCCTTGTAGAGGTGATCCCTCTCCGGGTCAATTGCCGTACTTAACATGTTGAATTTTATGTAGATTACATGATTATTATTAGAGAGAATTGTGCTCCGGGCGAGAACTGGGAAGGGCGTCTGAAGACAGAGTGAATATTTGAAATAAAAATACACTGGTCCAGAGGTTTCTGTAGACACTGGATATCTGAAGCAGCAGCAGTCTCTGCATCGTCTGGCATCTTCTCAGTGATGCTCACATTGACCATCACTGTCCACACTTAACGGGAGCAAACGGAGAGAAAGGAAGACTAGCTCAACTCACAGGGAGAAGACGACCGGTGCGGCTCAGCCGTACATAATCGTACTTGCATTCATGACAGCCAGCCTTTATGGGAGCGTTGCCAGACCCTAGGAGTTTTGTGCTGTGCCACCAGCTTCTGGGAAAAGCTCATCTGCTCCCACAACAGCCCCAGGAGGCAAGCATTCTTATTGCCTTCATTTTGTAGATGAGGAAACGGAGGCAGAGGGCGGTCAGTCAATCTCTGAAGACCAGGCTGCTGGAAAGTGACAACATGACCGTAGCAGGAGCTAAAGCTAAAGCTGGGCAGTCTGCTGGCAGAGCCCAGAGTGGAGTCTCTGTGCTGCGACATCGGGGCCCCAAACCAGCAGTTCAAGCCCGGGTCACAATGCCCGGGGTCAAACCCTAGCCTGACACCCGGGCAAGTTACTTCTCCATCCCGAGCCTCAGTTTGCTCATCTGTAAAGTGGGAAGGGTCGTGGTCCCCACTTCATGGAGCTGTTTCAGGATTGCACAAAATAGGACAGGAGAAGTGCGTGTCACATCGAGAGTGCCCAGCAAACCCTGGGTGCCGTGGTCCGGGCTCTCAGCCGGCACTGCCCGAAGCCCATCCTCCTCTCCCTGAGCCGGTCACAGTCAAGGTCCGCTTCAGGAATCCATCAGGGAGCTCGGGCCACGTTCTCAAGGACCAGGAGAGCAAAGCTGTCAGGGGCCGTGCAGTGTGGTCCCCCGGCAGCCAGCACTCAGCTGGGCTGACCTGTGTCTGCCCCATGGAAGCCCTTGCTGGCAGCGGACGCCCTTGGGTGCCCACAGAGAGAGTGGGCACAGTGCCCGGGGCCCCAGCGTTGGCAGGGAGGGAACATGAGGAGGCCCCGGGCCTTGCCATGGGAGTCACACAACATGTCATCACATGACAGCACGGGAGACCCTGCAGGCTCGCAGGCCACCCACCAGCCTTTCGGCCACCCTGGTCGCCCTCTGGTTTCTGTTGCGTCTGTTTGGACAGCAAACCCCTGGGGGAGCCCTCCTTCTCCACGCTCTTCAAAGTCCACCGGCCCTCGCCCTTCAAACAACGTGTTGATGGTTGCGCCGAGAGCCGCAGGAACAATAAACAGCCCTGCGTCCTGGAGCTGGCTCTGCTCGAGGCCTCAGGGGCTTTCCGGCCGCCGGCCACCTGCCCCACCATGGAGGCCGGGCAGCATAGCTACTGGGGCTTGGGCGTCCAACAGAGCCAGTTCGAATCCTGCTTCTGCCTCCTATGAGCTGTGTTTGCTCAGGCAAGTAGCTTGCCCTCTCTGGGTCCCTGTTTCGCTGTCTGTAAGAGCACAGCAGAGATGGGCAAGGTGCTGGTCTGCCATAACAATCAACTGTTGTATTGCTATTTAACTGAGACTATAGGAGGAAAACACCTGGAGGTGTTGAGACCAATCACTTATTTTAAAACACAAGATGCAGCACCGTCACAAGAAGGGGAGAAAGAAACTAAAGCTCCAGTGCAGTGACCTGGCGTCCTCGGGGGAAGCCTGCCATCAGAGAGCTGTGTGGGGTGGCTACCTGCTGGGCGACCTGGGCTTCTTGTTTCACATTTCTGGACTGTGTCCCCACCTGCTGATGATGATCCGTAAGTTTCTTTCCCACCTTCTTCCTTCTGTTACCAGATAAAATCTTCTGCCACTGACGACTCGCCGTGACCTGAACACGCAGCTCTCCACGGCCCGGGGACGTCCTTCAAGCACCCTCGCTCGTAACTGCAGTGATGTGCGCATTCGGCAAACAGGAGAACCTGAAAAACAGAGTGGGCGGATTGTGGCGGATTGTTTTTTTTCTCCTGGAATATACCTTCGATTAATGCCTCCTCTCCTTTCTTCTGAACTTCTTCCATGAATTCTTTTTATATCCGTGTGGCTGCCATCGTCCATGCTGTCGAAGCTCCCTGTGTGCCTGGAGTCTCCCTACACGTGCTCTCAAGTGGGCGGCCGAGATCCTAAGAGGGAGCCACCTGCCTCCCTGTTGTTGGCCACGTGCGGTATTTCACGTTTATATTGTACGTTTATCTCTGTAACAGGAGTATTTTACCCAGAAAGCTTTTTACTGTATTTCCGTTTATTTCTTTGGGATAGATTCCCAATGGTAACAAAGCGGAGTCAGAGGCTATGACATTTTAAGGGCCCTTAAGGAGCCCCCAAAGGGACATGGAGCACACAGCCCCCAGCAGCTCCCCACAGGCCAAAGTCCAGTGGACATGGTCCGAGGGTCTTTGCCTCTGAATGGAAAGAGCCTGCAGAACTCACACTCATCCTGGTCCAGGACTTGCAAGGGAGACACTGTCTTTAGTTGCCTCGAGTTCTTTGAGAGAGAATATCTTTAAGGCTGAGATTCATATTAAGGAAATTAGTTCCAGAGACTATGGAGAAAACATTTCTTCTGATTAAGGAGACAGCTAAAAAAAAACAGAGAAGGAAGAGCATAAATTGCCACACTGCTGTAAGAACAGATAGCCCCTGGCCCGCACCATCTCCTAAAAGCCACGCCCAGAACGGCCGAGGGAGGCGGGTGCAGCCAACTGCAGCCTGGTGGGCTGCGAGGCCCCCTGAGTTCATCCCATCCGGGCCCTTCTGCGCGACATGCACACGATCCCCTGGGGGTCCAGCCAGAGTGAGGGTTCGGATTTGGGCGGGTGTGGATGGGGCTGAGATGGTCCCTCCTGAGCCATCAGCAGCGATGCCGGAGCTCGCTGGTCCATGACCAGTCCGAGCGGCCCGGGCTTCGAGCAGAACGACCGCCGACTCCACCTGCCTGGTGGGAGTGGCTTCCCGCGCTCCTGGATTGGGAGCAGAGTTCTCGCTTGAACTATGCTTTAGAATCCCACGGAGGTTTTTACAAACGCCAGTGCCCGGGCTGCCCCCTGGGCCAACTGAGAGTCTTTCGGGGGGGACCGGGCGTCAGGACGTGTTCAGGCACCCCAGACTCCAACGTGCAGCTGGGACCACGAGCAGCTGATTTCACGCTTCCTGGTCAGGGCTGCACAGGAGGGAGCAGAGAGCCCCATCTGTGCGTTCAAGTGAGCCCCGCTCTTTGGGATCCTGGAGGTTCACGTGGCAGAGCTCAGACGGTGGGGGTCCCCCAAAGGGCAGAGATCCCAGACCCAGCAAGCCAGGGGATCCAAGTCGAGGGTCTGACAGACGAGTCTGATATTTCTCCAAATGCCCTGAGGGTGGAAGTCAGAACAGAGCCCATCTCTGAGCAAAGTTTAGGCCCAGAAGGGGCAGGACGTCTGGGGAGAACCCGCTGGGGCTGGGAATACTATATGTCTCTACGGAGGTGTACACATATGTAGAATTCATAAGCTATAAATCTAAGATTGCACACTCTCTGTACTTTCCCGGATGTAAGTTAGGCTTGAGGAAAAAAAGATTAAAAGCCAGGAAAGATAAACCTATATAACCAGTAAGATGGCTCCAGAAGCGTAGAAACCCAGAAACAGAAAGAACCTCTACAGACTAATAAGAAAATGACGAACAAGTCAATAGAGGGGAGAATGGGCAAATACATGACAAAAAATATATATGAAAAATCAGAGGGGCAATTAACAGAAGATGAACCAATAAAACAAAATCACGTTAAACTTGCTTACTGTAAAATGTAGTCAAAACCCTCAGCTCTTTGCTGGATTTCCTCACATTTTTTGTGGTTTAGTGTCGCTTTTATGCTGAATTTCTTGCGGGCGTGGGGACGTCACCATCCTCTTTTCAGAGTTTGTCTTGATCTGCTCTGGGCAGGATTAAATGTGGAAGTTGATCGGTGACATTGACGACTCAGAGGGACCATTTCTCCTGAGGGTGCGAGAGCTCAGAGGTTTTCAGCAAGGAGAATCCAGGACGGACTAAGCCACAGTCCTGAACGAGCCTTACAAAAATGGGCGCAGCCACTTTCCCAGGTGAGCTAAGCAAGGGTGCGTGGGGAGGCGGGAGCTGGTGATGACAGGAAGCTGAGTAGGGAGGCTGGTTTCTGAGGAGAAGTGGAGGAATTCTGACCCTGTTTGTCTTCACGGGGCCAGACACTCCAGAGGGCGGGTCTGTACTGGGAACCAGCCTCAGAGTAAAGGGGAGAAGTCAGGGCTGCGAAGTTCTGTCTCTGGGAACTCCCCCTGGAGAAGCAGGTGCAGCGACAGAGGCCTGGCGGCCTGGAGAGCAAGAGGCCAAGAACTCGGTATTCCCTGGAGAAGGAGGACGCCAAGGGTTGTCATGTTTTCACAGGCACCCAGGAAGGCTCTCCTAACCCTGCCTGTTCTCACTGAACTGTTTCTCCTGGAGCACACGTCTGACTTTCATTCACGATGAGATGTGGTTTATAAAATGCCCTCCCCCACCAAGGGGGATGGAAGGGCAGGGAAAGAAATTCATACCAGGGTGTACATGACAACCTGCTGCCCAGCATTGATGAAGAGCTTTGGGAAACCAAAGGGGGATGGGCAGGGGGGAGAAGGAGGACCCTCCAAAGCAGCAAGAGTGGGGCCTGGCCAAATCCTCGCCCACCTTGAACGTGCGGCCCATAATACAAGCTCAGAGTGAACCCTGGGTCTGTGTTTGTTCTCATAACTCTCAGAGAAGATGTCGGTGAAGGTATGCCTCATTGCCAATTTTGAGTCCCTTTTAGCTGGGGTAGAGGGAGTGTCAGACTGTGTGAGGCTGTTGAAGTTCATCACAATCAAGAAACTGTTGACACAGGTCCCGTGAAGGGTTGAACACTGAGCCCTGATCTGAGGGGCGAATCCTGAAAGGGGGAGGCAGGCCCCCTCCGTACAGTAGTTACTCGTGGCTCACCCAGGATAGGCGTCAATGAGTGACATCGTGGGAACCGGAACTGCTGCAATAAACTCGGGGAGCAGCAGCCCCAGCCAGCAACCCAGGAGTCCTGTTCCCATGCCCCGTCTCCAACGTGGGAATGCTGCCGGCTGCAGAGCACGTCCATTCTAATATGCACCCCAGAACTGGGTAGGTAACCACAGGACGGGTTTGGGGAGTCGCTGGACCCACTGTGAGACAGACCTAGGTTAAAACTCCATTGATGCCCTGACCTCCATGAGCCCCTCTGGGACTGGGGACCCCAGGGACTTTTTGGGTCTCCTGGGATTAATGTCAGTTCAGAGCCAGTTGCCAGGAATGCCCTGGAAGCTCCGATTATGTCCTTTTCCCCTAGTGCAGTCACCCTGGTTGACGGCTGCTCTTCCTCCATCCACCCGCGCCCCCTCTGAGCCATTCTCGCAGGGCAACCGGAGTGGTCTTCCACTCCACAAGTGTCAGTATGTCATCTTCGTGCTTAAAATCCGTCACAGAGTGGAGGCATAAGTTGTTCAAACTTGGACACTTTTGAGAGTAAAGGGGGTTGTTATCAATGATCACACTGGGACAACAGCCACCACTTGGGACCGTGTCACCACTCCTCACCTTGGAAGGCAGCTCAGTGGCTCATGTGACCCGTAGGGCTCCAAGCCTGGGGCTCGGCCCCACCCCAGTCCTCTCCCATCTCCACAGCCTGGCCAAGAAGCTCTTCCCTCCATTCACCTTGACTCTGAGCCATTGCTCGTGCAGGTTCCTCCTCGTCATCTGGCTGCCTCTGACCCTGAGTCCAAGAGTAACTGGGGCTGCTCCGCTGCGATGTCCCCTTCCTGTCTCTCATCACACTTCAGTCTGTCATTCCTGCTGGACGGTGAGGACAGGGCCACCAACTCTCTCACCACCACTGACCTCCCACTGGTGGTGCCTGGCACGCAGTAGACGACCACGAATATTTGTTGAATGAATGAAGGAACTTCACTCGATGCCTCCTGCAGAAAAGAAAAAGTCAACAGCCACAAGTCTCCTGGGAGTTTCAGCAAACGAATGCAGTTTGATGAAATGCAGTTTCTGGCGCTGACATTTTCTGATTTTGAAAGATAGCCATCCAGTGGAGAAAAACGAAAAATCTAGAACAATGTGCACTGCCAGCTAATTTTCACCGCCGTGAGCAGGACGGGGGCTCTCCCCCTTCATGGTCCCCAGTTCCGTGACCGGCTCCTAAGGAGGCACGTGTGGAGAGGGAAGGACATTTGGGGTGGAGGGCAGGGGTTCTGTGGGCCAAGCACAGAAGTGGGAATTGGCAAAGCATGTGGGGGAAGGGACAGGGCCTCCCTAGCTGGTCTACCCAGCGCCTTTGCGAGAATTACCTCCACGACGCCCCGCTCTGGGCAGACCCAGCCCTGCACCAGGGTGACCAGCTTGGTGAGTTACCCGTGGGTGGAATGCCGGCCCCACTCGCCCCCTCGCTGAGCTCCGCTGTGCAGTGGGCGGACCACACAGTGCTCACAGCAGCCCCGGAATGTGGGAACAGAAAGCATCAGGACCAACGGAGCCCATGCTCTGAGTCAGGGTTCCACACAGAGCCCCCTTCCCCCCATCCTCCCCCTGATCCCCAGTTTTGGCCTTTGTGGAGCCAAACCAAGGTGGCACCCAGCAGAAGGGTGCAACAACGGTGCCCTGTCTTTAAGGCGGGAGTCGAGGCAGCTCCTCGTCGCCCTGTGTCATACCAATGCTATTTCCTTTTATTATAAATAGGAATTTCACTCAAAGGGGTGCAGCCTAATACCCCTGGGCTGCTTTGTACTTTAATCAGGGCTTTCCTGCTGAGCATGTTTATCTCTCAGCAAAGAGGTGCTAATTTTATCTTGCGAAAGTGGATATCTGCTTACGTCCCTTCTACCTTAGGGAAAGATAACCAAAAGCGCATTATGTCATCTAAATACAGCATCCTTGGAGATCAAAAGGCATAATGTACACATCTGCCAAAGTTGATGGAGCGGCCATTGGCGGGCGCTTCCGCCCGGTGGCATGTGCTTCATTGATAGACGCACTTGGCCGTTTCTATGAAAGAAACTCCCAGGCGATCTGTTTGTGCCAGTTGATTTCGGCGATATTGGGAGGTTTTGAAATGAGACTCCAAAATAGATATGCCCTTCTCACCCCTCTCTGTAGGCCCTCGCCACAGGAAATGGCACAAGTTCAAATTTTCATCGTGGAAGCAAGGGGGGACTAGATAAGAAACATGTCCCTTCCAGTGACATTTTAATGTTTAAATTAGAGTCAAAATGATCCATAGGCCAAAATCCACCTGAGTGTATTTGTCTTTGACCCAAGTCCTGCTTCTAGCTCTGGTTCAGTGTTTTTTACTTTCTTGGATCCCGTTCTATTACATAAGAGCACATTTCCCAACACAGCGCACGCTTGCGCGCGCACACACACACACATTTGAAATAAATGTTCGCAAAACTAGACAGAATCTTATGATTTGCCTGGCTCTGCAACATGTTTTGTCTATTCCAGTCCCATCCCTCCCTTCCCGAAGTGTGGCCCCCGGACCAGCAGCATCAGCAGCATCACAGAATCCAGGGCCCAGCCAGGCCCGCCCGATGACAATCGGGAACGTTGTCAGTGTGACGAGTCCCCAGGCCCTGCGTGCAATGAAGCACACGAAAGTTGAGAAGCGCTGGTCTAGTCACTCTCCTTTCTCCAAGCGTTTTTTCGTTTTGTTTTGTTTAATAATTTGCTTGCAGCTCTCTCTGTGCATCACGATTCCGGGTTTGACAACCCTGCTTGGGGACGCTGGAGCCCAGGTTCTTAGGGCTGCAGGCGGCTCTGCTGTGAGAAGAAATGGGCGTTTGCCTACACTCTGCCCTTAAGAGACGCTTTCCCCGGACACCCTCCTACACTCCAGACCTGGGAGGAAAGTCCCAAACCCTGTCCCCTGCCCCAGCCCCGGCCCTGGTTGCTGCTTCCTCCTCTACTTTCTCCTTCTGGAAAATTCCTCCAACCATCCTCCCACACGCCCGTAGGCCCCTGGTATGCTCAGAAAGCTGAAGGTGGATGCTTCTCTCTTGATGTAATAACGCTGCATAACAGCCGACCACGAACCCTCAGTCAGAAGAACAAGAAGGGTGTGTTGCTCTTGGATCTGGGTGAGCTGGGGGTCAGCTGGGCGGCCCTGTGGGTCTTTGGGGTTTGCTCACTTGTCTGGGATCAGCAGCTGTGGCTGCTCTAGGCTGGCCGCAGCGGGACAGACGGGAAGTCAACTTGGCTGCACTTGTTTCTCATCTCTAGCCGGCTGGCTCAGGCACGTCCTCAAGGCCGCAGCAAAGACATAAGGGAGGACGTCCCAGTGTGTGAGCCCCATCAAGCCGCTCTGTCCTTCATGGTGGCTAACATCCCATCGACCAAAGCGAGTCATGCGGCTGAGGCCAAAGTCCAGGGGTGGAGCATGCCACCTCATGCACTCTGAGAGAGCTCCTCACGCTTACAGGCAGGAGGGGACAGTCAGGATCATTGCCGCAACCTACCCCCCAGGATGGTGACCTTCTCTGAGACTCATCTGTGAGCGGGGACGGTTCTCCATCTCCCAGTGCCGTGCAGGGTTTGGATGAGACCATGGCACTAAAGCAGGGTGGTGCCCGCCACAAAGGCGATGCGATAAATGGCAGCCCTTACTTCAGTGATGGCCATGATTGATGGTGGCGACAGGTCTCATATTCCATCCCCAGGGGCCCGACTCTCGCATTGTTCATTTCTGCAGAGAACAGAGGAGTCTCTGTGTTCTGTATTTGTGTGTGCGTGTGTGTGTGTGTGTGTATGAGTGTGTGTAGGCAGAAAATTACCCAATTCTTGCATTAGTGAAGCCCATGATGAGTTTGATGCTCAAGCGAACCCTGGTTGCATGATACACATTTTCTCAGTAATGACCACACTCAGAACTCCTGCCTAATGCCCAGCTCTGACCCTGCAGACGCCCCCGGAAAGCTCTCAACTCTTGCTAAACCTCCAGAAAAGAATTTCAGATATGGCCGTTATTGTAAGAGCCCAGTAGAACTAGACATTTCCACTCGCCTGAGTGTACCACGTATACACATTTTCCTGCTTTGGGCCAGATTTTTAAAAATCAATTTTATTGAGGTGAAATTTATCGACAGCAAAATGCATCCATTTCAAATTTTGACAAGTGTACGCACTAGGCAACCATAACCCCAACGAAGAGAGAGTTTATCTATTCGTTTGTGTCATCACCGAAGTTCCCCGTGCCCCTTCCCCATCCAGCCCCTCCCGCAGGAAACCACTGGTCTGGTGTCTACAGCTTCAGAGTCGCTCAGCCTCTTCGAGAACTTCCTTTAAATGGAATCACGCAGTATGTGCTCTTTTGTGTCTTGCTTCTTCCACACTGAATGATATTTTCAGCTTCATCAATATTGTTTCGTGCATCAGAAATGTGTTCCTTTCTGTTGCCGAGCAGCGTTCCATCGTGTAGATTTATCACAGTTTGTTTGTCCGTTAACCCCTTGACGGCCATGTGGGTTGTATGCCGCTTTTGACTACTAAAAGCAAAGCTGCTCTGATCATTTGCACACTAGACTTTTTGCAAACGTGTGTTTTGATTTTTCTCGGGAAGGGTAGCTAGAAGCAGAATTGCTAAGTCATTCAGGAAGCATATGTTTACCTTTATAAGAAATTGCCAAACTGCTTTCCTTTTTTTTTTTTCTTTTTTAAAGATTGGCACCTGACCTAACATCTGTTGCCAATCTTCTCTCTCTTTTTATTTTCTTCTTCTCCCCAGAGCCCCCCAGCACATGGTTGTTTATTGTAGTTGTAGGTCCTTCTGGTTGTGCTATGTGGGACACCACCTCAGCGTGGCTTGATGAGCCGTGCTAGTTCAGGATCTGAACTGGCAAAACCCCGGGCCACCGAAGCAGAGCACATGAACTTAACTACTCGGCCACAGGGACGGCCCATCCACATTCAAAGTGGATGTCCAGTCTACACTCCCCCGAGTGACCTTTGAGAGTTCCAGCTGCTCCCCATCCTCACCAACACCCGGTAGTGAGGGTCTTTTTAGTTTCAGCCATTCTGGTGGGCGTGTAGCAGTACCATACTGCAGTTGGAGTTTGCGTTTCCTGATGGCTAGTGATGTTGAGCATCTTGTGTTCCTGTTAGGCATTCACGTCTCTTCCTTGTGAAAGGGCTCGGCCATTTGCCACATTGGGTTGACCATCTTTCTAACATTGAGTTGTGGGAGTTCTCTATGTATTCTGGATGCGAGCCGTCCTCTAGATGAACGTAGTAGGACTGTTTCTTGCAGCCTGGTGCTTACTCTTTCATTTTAATAGTATTTTTGAAAGAGCAAAAGGTTTTCATTTTGAATTTCAATTTACCATTATTTTTTACTAGTGCTTTTTCCATCACGTCTAAGAAATCTTTGCCTGCCCCAAGTGTGTGAAGATATAGTTTTTATGTTTTCTTCTAGATGTTTCACGGTTATAGCTCTTGCATTTAGATCTTTGATACACTGTAAATTAATTTTGGTGTAAGGGGTGAGGTGGGGCTCAGGGCTCCTTTCTCTCCCACATGACTATCAAGTTGCTCTTTTCCAGGTGGAAGAAACGCCCTTCTCGTTCTTATTGGCTGAGTGTTGAATTCCTCCCAATGCTTTTTCTGGGCCGCATCACACGTTGAAATGCTAACAAACACGAAACTGCAGACACAACTTGATGATACTCACCAGGACCACGGAATGGGGAATGGGACGGGGACTCATTCCTTTTGGTGGGTTTATCGCCCTAATAGCTAGTATGGGACAGACAGTGTGGGCTGGTGGCCCAGAAGCCACCTGTAAATCCCTATTTCTTATGTCCTCAGATGATCACTTTTCCAGTCTGTGTTACAGCTGGTGGCGAGCGCATGAGCCAGTCTGAGCCGATGAGCCGGAAGAGATGGCAGCTCTGAGACTCATGGGGAAGTTTTCTCTCCGACAAAAGGAGAAAGGTCGCTTCACCATCTACCTGCCTTTGGGGACAATCAGATGAGGATACGACGCCTAAAGAAACACCTGCCACCTGTGACTCTACTGGAAAGGTCAAGGGAACTTAGAGATGCTCCTCAGAGTCCTGACATCCCTGGAAGACTCATTTCACCAAGGGATGAGGAACCCTAGACTTCTTATGTTTGGAGATAATGTATTTCTTTATTGTATGTGCTTATATTTGTTAGTATTTTATTATTTATAAACAATATAGGCTTCTCCCCCAACCCCTAAGCCCAGTCCAGTCTGGAATGGACCTTCTCTAGAACAAATCAACTCAGTATTTTCATTACCAATTCTTTCTAACCGTGAGAACCAGAAGAGAGCCTGATTCCGTAAGGTGCGGAGTCCAGGGATGGGAGCCGCGGAGCCAAGTGAAGACCACTTGGCCTGGAAGTTCCAAGTCTGGGTCCTCGCGCTGCCCACCTGCCCAGGTCCTGATTTTCTCAATGCCCCGCGGTCCTTCCCTTGTTAGAGTCTCCCCTCAGCTCGGACTACCCCCTCTACCTCCACCCTTTCCTTCGTCTGGCTGTACCTACTCCTCCTTGGGTCTCAGTTTAAAGAGCCCTTCCTTAGAGGGTCCTTCCAGATCCCCTCCCACTCTCTCTCGGCACTGAGAAGTTTTCCTCGTAGCAATGATCCCAGTTGAAATTAAATACGTGATTTGCTGTAACCCATCTCTTCCACTGAAATGTAAGTGCCCTAAAGATGGGGATCAGAGCTGCCCGTCGGGGCCTCCTGTTCAGCACCTAGTATGGTGCCCAGCACATCAGTGTTCACTGTGCATCTTCGATTGATTGAATGATGGATGGACGAACGGATGGATGGACAGATGGATGGATTGAATGGTACTACCACCAACTTGCTGCATGACCTTATGCAAGTCACTTCCGCATTCTAGGCTGTAGTCTTCTCCTCTGTCATATAAGGAGTTTGAACTGGATGGACTCTAAGAGCCCTCCCACTGCTGACTCTCTGTCAAATTCAATCCAGATGCTCAGATGTGGCTTTGTCTTTAAAATAGGCCCTCTCCCCATCTTCCATTTCCTTTCCACCACTGCCGGTGACTCTGCAATTGTCCCAGAAGCTCGTTCCGTATAATCATCCCGTGGAGGACAGCTGGAGCCAGTCGCCTTGGCTACCCCAGGATGCCGGGTGCAGCGGTTTCCAGACCTGGGAAGGCTGCAACATCTGGTGGTTTCTCTGTCCTGCCAGGCCCCTCGTCGCCTGTCCTGCAGTAGGAAGGCAGGATGCTCGGTGGGTTGGCAGTAATTGTCAGAGGAGGCTGCACCTATATTTGCCTACATTCCAGCACATCCGTTCATCATCACACACATGGTGGATGAGAAGACTCCTCTTTTCAGACCAAAGACCTCAACCAGTGTGATTTCCTGCAGTTTCCACGTGCCTTTTACGTCTGCAAAGTGTGTTCTGCAGGGCTTCATCCTGGCACCTGATGGCATGTGGAACGCTTCCCTAGAAACCCACACAAACAGACGTGACCCACCCCAGAAGAGAAAGCTAAGACAAGGTCCTTCACTTTTGCTTTTTCCTTTTTGTCCGTTTCCTCAAGATGCAGTCCCCGGCTCCTCTCCCCCTCCCCCTCTGCTGGCAGGAATCATAATAAGAGATGACCATTTATCGAGCCCTTCCATGCCAGGAACAGCACTGGGGACACTTCATCCTTCCTCTCTAGTCCTCATAACAATTCTTGATCGTGCATTCTCTTGCCCAGTGGATAGACGGGGAAACTGAGGCTCTGAGGCTCACTCAGCCTTACCCAAGGTCACACAAGCTAAATGTGTTGGATCTGAGGTCTGAACTCACATCTGAATCCGCGAGGCTGAGCCTGTGAGCTCCTCCAGGTTGCCTGGCTGACAATAATTTGTGGTGGAGGCTGAAGAAGGAATCAGAACGTGGCGTCAGACCCAAGCAAGCCAGCTGCTCGGCGGCTTCCATCGTCTGCGGGCGAGGCAGGGGTGAGCAATGGGACACGCAGTGGGGACCTCATCTGGGTTCAGAGCCATCCACCCAGTGACCCTCAGCTTGAAGCCAATTCTCTGCCCTGAGGTTGTCATATCACTGTCTGAAACAGGCATGATGGCATTATTTTAACAAATGAAAAGAGGACGTTCAGTAGGAAGGGATCGGGGAGGGCAGGAAACGTGAAAATGGGATTCCTGGAGCTGCTGCGACATCTTGGCATGGAGGCTAAGAAAACCTCCAAGGTGCCACGTCTGAGCGTTGCTGTTGCTTAGCTAGCTGCTGCCTCCAGCCTCCTGACCCGGGAGAAAAATCGCCTCCCAGGTTTCCCTTCTGTTAGTCACGAGGGACTTACTTGCAGCTGCCAGGATTCCTAACAGATACACAGTTTAAGCCACAAACCACCTTTAACACACCCGACCCCTTCAATGGCTGTCTGGGGGAAGCACTACCTCCCTAGCTTACTTTCATTAAACAAACCTACGAGCTTCTCCCAGTTCATCTCAGGCAAGCTGCCCCGGATCCTTCACCTCTCCCCTGCAAAACCCGGCGGCAATTCCAGCTCATGCGCCGTCAGGGGGTCCCCATCCAGTGGGAGTAACAGCCACTGTCTGTTCTCTAGCCGCATCCCCAAATTAAAGCAAAACAAAAAAAAATCAGAGAGAGTTAGCCTCCCCACATTCCCAGCTCAATAAATGCAATCAAATGATGGGAGATGAAAATCAAACAGCCGAGCATTCCATCTGAATGGGGATCTGCAGCCCAGATTCCCCTGGGTAACGCATGCCTCCCGTCACCACATCGTTACCAACCCTGCCATTAGGGAAGGCAAACCCCTACTTACAATCAAAATGAACCTTATATGCAACCAGGAGGCCGCTCGCTTCCAGGAACGCAGGCAGAGCCCGCCCCGTCCCCCAACCTGCCCGCCAGCCTCCCTCCACCACCCGCTCCGGGTTCTGTGCCCAGCTGAGGTCCCCCATGACGTCAGAGACCTAACATCTCTTTTGCCTTCGCTGTTGTTTTCATGCCTCCTGCGGTAAGAGAAGTCTCTTTCTCCGGGTGTTTTCCTCTTCTCTGATACTAATCTCTGCCCTTCTGATAAGACTCTCTCTGCCCTCCGCGGGACCGCAATGGAGAGTCGAGATCTCAAGACCAAAGATCTTCTATTTCATAGTGAAAATGCACATGGTTGGGCATGGTGCAGAGGAAGGAGGAAACAAACATCTTCTATGTGGCTCCAAGGAGCATAAATTAGCACAACCGGCCTGGTGGGCAAGTTGGCGATATGTGTAGCCAGGTCACTCACGATGTGCGCACTCATTGGCCCAGCAAGTCCGCCTCCAATGATGTCACCTAAGGAAAAATCGGAGGTTACATACAGATGGATGCTTGTGGATGCAAAAGTGAAGCATTATTTTTATAGCCAAGTGCTGGGAATAGCTTTAATGTTCAACAATATGGAACTGTTAAATTGATAAATGATAAATAGGTGAAAAGAAAGAGTGTGTAGCCGTTAAGAAGCATCTTTGTGAAAAATAGCTGAAGCCCATAAAAATGCAGAATAATTCATATAGATGAATGAAAGATGCTAAGCGAAACAAGTAATAGAATGAGGTATGTGACTGGGTGCTGCTTACGTCATCTCAGTGTCCACGTAGGAAGAACGAGGTCTACCTTCTGCAAGGACGCTCCAGATAACGAGCCCTTCTATAGTGCTCACTATGAGTACGGTACTGTTCTAGTGCCCTCATATTTGAGAAATGCATTCTGAGTGCGTGCATTCATTCACTCAACTATCACAGCAACCCTCTAAGATATGCATATTATTATATATAATTATTAAAATATTAATTATTGTTTATTTTAATAGAATTATTATTTAAAATACCATTATTACATAAACCGGGGTTCCAAGTTACACAGTTAATCAGTATCAGATCTGGGATTCGAAACCAGGAAGCCCAGTTTTTCAGTTCTATGCCAAAACCAAAAATATCTACATTGAATATATTAGAATGATTGTCAGGGGAGAATGGGGGGTCGGGGGTGGAGGACAAAAGGGAATAAAGGAGCAAACCAGCAAGATAGGGTCTTACACAGCAGGATAATGCTGCCCTGTGCACAGGAAGTCCAAGGAAGGGAGGAGGGAAGGAAGAAGAGAGAAAGAATGGGCGAGAAGAGGAAGATGGACATGGACACCGGCTTAGACAGGGCTATAGACTTAGCGCTCCATATGGATAGAGCAATAGGTATAGACATGCAAGCTCAGCATGCCCCTGCTTCCTGGGAGCACAGGCTGGACCTCGGGGTCCCACATCCCTCGGCCGCCCACCTCCTTACCCTGGTCACAGCTGACTAGATCAGGGCTTAGCACTTAACCCACAGGACAAATAATTCCCGAGCTGGCTAGCAATTTCTAGCCTCAAAAATGCTCGGCAAGGTTTTTTGATTCACTGAGGATCCAGAGAATTTGAACTTAAAAGCATGGAAGGAATTTTCCAGTGAAGGTGGAGCCAGAGCAAAGACAGGGCGACATGGAGGGTGCTGAGGAGGCTGCCGCGGAGCGTCTAGGGGATGCATACGCGCCTTCCACAGATACCGTGAGGTGGGCGGGCTGGGGAGAAAGAACAAGGCTGTGGGGCTGTTCAGAGGATGGGAGAATAAACCCCTACAGATGCAAATGAAAGAGAGAGAGACACATGCAGAGTAACACAGAGGCGGAGAGAGAGGGGAAACATAGAGAAAGAGAGAGAGAGAGACGGAGACAGACAGAAACAGAGGCAGAGAAAGAAAGAGAGAAACTAACCCCCTGAGCCTCCCAGGTGCAGATCCTGAATCTGACCTGTTCAGCCCTAACAGCAGTCCCCTAAACAAATATTCCAAAAATGGCAAATACCTAATGTTGTCTATTTTGTTAATTGTACAATGCACCATTATTTTGTGAATCACAAAAGTACATTGCAAAATAATTTGTAAGATGCCATCAATTGTACATTGCACCCTGATTTCAGAGATGTTAAAAAGTGGATAAATGTGCATCTCGGAATAAATAAATTTCTAAGTGTGCAACTACTCTTCCCTTACTCTCTCCGTGGCAGACATTACTAATCAATCCTGGCACTGTTTCCCGCCAGGCCTAGATGGGTCTCAGCAGGCCATGCCAGGAACCACCAACTGACCTAAGGGCATGAAATGAGACCAATCTTTGAGCACTGGGCTGGGCTTAGGGTTTCTTGAATGAGATCATGAGGAGGCCACGCCCACAGTGGGGTGGGGGACCATGGGACAAATCTCTACTTCCTGTCCTAGAGAAATAAGTCCATGATTTAGGGAGATCACCTAGAAAGTAACTTGTGAGACACATCTCATTTTAAATAGCCCTCCACTTAATCTGTGTCTTCCCTCCCCAGGGAGATCCCCCAAATGGGGTCTCATGGGTGACTGTCCAAAGTCTAAGGATTGCTTCTGGAACCCCACATGCAGCACAGATAGTTTTACCAAGAGATGATGCTCTATTAGCTGTTAGCAACGTTAAATTATGAACATACACAGCCACCCTGCCAGGCATTGTCAGCCCCCCTCCGAGGTTTTCCCACAAAGGTTATTTTGTCCTCTGCTGGCAAACAAACACTAGCAGTTGCCTGAGGGGACAGAGAAGTTTCTGGCAGAAAGACTGAAGAGACAGTGGTGCTTGCCAAACTTTCCAGCTGCCCGCCTCGTTCCCAGCCCCTGACAGTTAGGCAGAGCCAGGTGACTAGATCTGGCCGTGAGAGAAGTGGCGCTTCCAGTGGGAGGCCCAGTAGAGCTGGCACCAGACCCTCCAGGCGTCTCTCCCCCACCTCAGTGACCAAGGGGCCTCCGTGATGTGCAGAGACCCCACCTGAAGGACAGCACCCGCAGCAGACTGTGTGGGGAGAGATGAGTCTTGGTCGTGCTGAACCACTGAGGTCTGGGGGCTGCTTGTCACTGCAGCACAATCTAGCCTCTCCTGACTGACACATGGAGGAAATTGCTTTCTCCCACTCAGCTTTTTAGTAAGGTGACCTCTATTTGAATCCGAGCTCTGGACGCAGCTGGGGTCCTGACATCATGATGGGAGAGCTGAGCGAGTCTCCTTGCAGG